>NC_133452.1:98531672-99731672 GCF_048565385.1 Saimiri boliviensis
GTCTCAAAAAAAGAAAGAAAAGAAAAAAAAAAAAAAAGATACGTTGAAGCCCTATCTCTCAACGCCCTGAAATGTGACCTTCGTTGGAAATAGGCACATTGTAGACATAGCTAAGATGAGGTCAGCCCTTAATCCAATAGGTCTGATGTTCTTTTTTTTTTTTTTTTTTTGAGACGGAGTTTCGCTCTCGTTACCCAGGCTGGAGTGCAATGGCACGATCTCGGCTCACCGCAACCTCCGCCTCCTGGGTTCAAGCAATTCTCCTGCCTCAGCCTCCTGAGTAGCTGGGATTACAGGCACGTGCCACCATGCCCAGCTAATTTTTTGTATTTTTAGTAGAGACGGGGTTTCACTATGTTGACCGGGATGGTCTCGATCTCTTGACCTCGTGATCCACCCGTCTCGGCCTCCCAAAGTGCTGGGATTACAGGCTTGAGCCACCGCGCCTGGCCGTTTTTTTTTTTTTTTTGAGACAGTTTCGCTCTTGTTACCCAGCCTGGAGTGCAATGGCGCGATCTCGGCTCACCGCAACCTCCGCCTCCTGGGTTCAGGCAATTCTCCTGCCTCAGCCTCCTGAGTAGCTGGGATTACAGGCACGTGCCACCATGCCCAGCTGATTTTTTGTATTTTTAGTAGAGATGGGGTTTCACCATGTTGACCAGGATGGTCTCGGTCTCTCGACCTCGTGATCCACCCGCCTTGGCCGCCCAAAGTGCTGGGATTACAGGCTTGAGCCACTGAGCCCGGCCATGTCTGATGTTCTTATAGAAGAAGAAGAGATACAGGGAGAGCACCAGGTGACAACTAAGGCAGAAGTCAGAGAGCTTCCATTACAAGCCAAGGAACACCAGTGACTGCAAGCAAGCCACCAGGAACTGGGAAGATGCTGAAAAGAATCCTCCCCTGGAGGCTTAAGAGAAAGCCTGGGCCCGGTGGGGTGGCTCAAGCCTGTAATCCCAGCACTTTGGGAGGCCAAGATGGGTGGATCATGAGGTCAAGAGATCGAGACCATCCTGATCAACATGGTGAAACCCCGTCTCTACTAAAAATATGAAAAATTAGCTGGGCATGGTGGCACATGCCTGTAATCCCAGCTACTCGGGAGGCTGAGGCAGGAGAATTGCCTGAACCCAGGAGACAGATGTTGCGGTGAGCCGAGATCGCGCCATTGCACTCCAGCCTGGGTAATAAGAGCGAAACTCCGTCTCAAAAAAAAAAAAAAAAAAAAAAAGAGAAAGCCTGGCCCTGCCCACATCTTGATTTAAGACTCTTCTGGCTTCCAGACTGTGAGACAATAAATTTCTCTTGTTTTCAGCCACCTAGTTTGTGGCAATTTTTAATGACAGCCCTAGGAAACTAAGTTCAATTAGTTTGGGGAGAAATAACATCTTTACTACGTTTAGTCTTCCAGTCCACAAGCACAGTATGTTTCTCCATTTATGTAAATGTTTGATTTCTTTCATCAGCATTTTTTGTCATTTTCAGCATAGACATCCTGTGTATGTTATGTTAGAACATCCCGTGTATGTTGTGTAGGTTTAGTTATACCCAAATCTTTCCTTTTTTGTTTCTTTCTTTTTGGAGCTATTATAAATAGTATTGTGTTCTTAATTTCAGCTTCCAGTTACTCATTGCTAACATATAGGAACACAATTGAATTTCATGTGTTGATCTTGTATTTTGTGGCCACAAGGAACTCAGTAATTACTTCTACGTGTTCCATAATAGGTGTCCAGCATTCCTAATGGCATTTACTCTGAAAAATTATATTAATTGCCATAAAACATTCCATCATCTGGCCAGACACGGTGGCTCATGCCTGTAATCCCAGCACTTTGGGAGGCCGAGGCAGGTAGATCACATGAGGCCAGGAGTTGCAGGCTAGCATGGCCAACATGATGAAACCTCATTTCTACTAAAAATTCAAAAACTCGTCGGGTGTGGTGGTGTGTGCCTGTAATCCCAGCTATTTGGGAGGTGCTGAACTTGAGAGGCAGAGTCTGCAGTGAGCCTAGATCAAGCCACTGCATTCCAGCCTGGGTGCAACAGAGGGAGACTGTCTTTTTTTTTTTTTTTTTTTTGAGACGGAGTTTCGCTCTTGTTACCCAGGCTGGAGTGCAATGGCGCGATCTCGGCTCACCGCAACCTCCGCCTCCTGGGTTCAGGCAATTCTCCTGCCTCAGCCTCCTGAGTAGCTGGGATTACAGGCACGCGCCACCATGCCCAGCTAATTTTTTGCACCTTTAGTAGAGACGGGGTTTCACCATGTTGACCAGGATGGTCTCGATCTCTTGACCTCGTGATCCACCCGCCTCGGCCTCCCAAAGTACTGGGATTACAGGCTTGAGCCACCGCGCCCGGCGGGAAACTGTCTTATTAAAAAAAAAAAAAAAAAAAAAAAAGCCTGGGCACGGTGGTTCATGACTGTAATCCCAGCACCTTGGGAGGCCGAGGCAGGTGAATCACGAGAGCTGGAGACCAGCCTGGCCAACATAGTGAAACCCCATCTGTACTAAAAATATAAAAAATGATCTGGGCATGGTGGCAGGCGCCTGTAGTCCCACCTACTCAGGAGGCTGAGGCAGGAGAATCAGTTGAGCCCGGGAGGTGGAGGTTGCAGTAAGCCAATATCTAGCCACTGCACTCCAGCCTGGGCAACAGTGCTAGAATCTGTCTTAAAAAAAAAAAAAAAAAAAAACTGGCCGGGCGCGGTGGCTCACGCCTGTAATCCCAGCACTTTGGGAGGCCGAGGCGGGTGGATCACGAGGTCAAGAGATCGAGACCACCCTGGTCAACATGGTGAAACCCCGTCTCTACTAAAAATACAAAACATTAGCTGGGCATGGTGGCGCATGCCTGTAATCCCAGCTACTCAGGAGGCTGAGGCAGGAGAATTGCCTGAACCCAGGAGGCGGAGGTTGCGGTGAGCCGAGATCGCACCATTGCACTCCAGCCTGGGTAACAAGAGCAAAACTCTGTCTCAAAAAAAAAAAAAAATCCTTCATTCTTTTTGCTTTTTTTTTTTTTTTTTTGTGACAGAGTGTCCGGCTGTGTTGCCCAGGCTGCAGTGCAGTGGTGTGATCCTGGCTCACTGCAGCCTCCCAGGTTCAAGCGATTCTCCTGCCTCAGCCTCCTGAGTGAATGGAACTACAGGCGCACGCCACCATGCCTAGCTAATTTTTGTTATTTTCAGTAGAGACGGGGTTTCACTACGTTTGCCAGGCTGGTCTCCAATTCCTGACCTCGTGATCTGCCAGCTTTGGCCTCCCAAAGTGTTGGGATTACAGGCGTCAGCCATTGTGCCCGACGACCCATCCTTCACTGTTAATATATTTTACCAATTGCCTCCTCTTGGACATTTATGTTGTTTTCTTTGTTTGTTTTTGTTTGTTATTTTGTGTTTGTTTTTAATTTTTTTGTCTTTTCTATTTTTGTTCTTATGTTGTTTGCTTTTATTGTTGTTTTTGTTATTATTACTATAATGATGAAATAAAGGCCGGGCGCGGTGGCTCAAGCCTGTAATCCCAGCACTTTGGGAGGCCGAGGCGGGTGGATCACGAGGTCAAGAGATCGAGACCATCCTGGTCAACATGGTGAAACCCCGTCTCTACTAAAAATACAATAAATTAGCTGGGCATGGTGGTGCATGCCTGTAATCCCAGCTACTCAGGAGGCTGAGGCAGGAGAATTGCCTGAACCCAGGAGGCGGAGGTTGCGGTGAGCCGAGATCGCGCCATTGCACTCCAGCCTGGGTAACAAGAGCGAAACTCCGTCTCAAAAAATAAAAAAAAAAAAAAAATTGATGAAATAAATTTCAGATGCTGGGACATAAACCTCTGATCCCTTTTTTTTTTTTTTTTTTTTTTTTTTGAGACGGAGTTTCACCCTTGTTACCCAGGCTGGAGTGCAATGGCGCGATCTCGGCTCACCGCAACCTCCGCCTCCTGGGCTCAGGCAATTCTCCTGCCTCAGCCTCCTGAGTAGCTGGGATTACAGGCATGCACCACCACACCCAGCTAGTTTTTTTGTATTTTTAGTAGAGACGGGGTTTCACCATGTTGACCAGGATGGTCTCGATCTCTCGAACTCGTGATCCACCCGCCTCAGCCTCCCAAAGTGCTGGGATTATAGGCTTGAGCCACCGCGCCCGGCCTGATCCCTTTTTAAATTATGTCAGAGGAGAGGTTCCTAGAAGTGGGATTAGCAGGTCGAAGAGCTGAACCCTCGTCAAGTCCTACGCACGATTCAACTGCTTGCCAGAAAGGCCAGCATGATTTCCATTCCCATGAGCAACATGTGAGAGGATTCAGTGGGCTGAAACATGGCCAGCACTGAGACTGGTCATTTAAAAACTCCGCCAACTGGGGCCAGGTACAGGGCTTACACCTGTGATCCCAGCATTTTGGGAGGCCCAGGTGGCTGAAGTACTTGAGGTCAGGAGTTTGAGACCAGCCTGGACAACATGGCAAAACCTCACCTCTACTTAAAAAATAGAAGAATTAGGCCAGGCACAGTGGCTCACGCCTGTAATCCCAGTACTCTGAGAGGCCGAGGTGGGAGGAATCACAAGGTCAGGAGTTGGAGACCAGCCTGGCCAACACGGTAAAACCCCGTCTCTACTAAAAATACAAAAATTAGGCCAGGCGTGGTGGCTCACACTTGTAATCCCAGCACTTTGGGAGGCCGAGGCAGGCAGATCATGAGACCATGAGATCGAGACCATCCTAACATGGTAACCCTGTCTCTTCTAAAAATAAAAAAATAAGCCGGGCGTGGTGGCTCAAGCCTGTAATTCCAGCACTTTGGGAGGCTGAGGCGGGTGGATCACAAGGTCAAGAGATTGAGACCATCCTGGTCAACATGGTGAAACCCCGTCTCTACTAAAAATACAAAAAATTAGCTGGGCATGGTTGTGAGTGCCTGTAATCCCAGCTACTCAGGAGGCTGAGGCAGGAGAATTGCCTGAACCCAGGAGGTGGAGACTGCGGTGAGCTGAGATCGCGCCATTGCACTCCAGCCTGGGTAACGAGCGAAACTCCGTCTCAAAAAATAAATAAATAAATAAAATAAAATAAAAATTAGCCAAGCGTGGTGGCAGGCACCTGTAATCCCAGCTACTTGGGAGACTGAGGCAGGAGAATCACTTGAACCTAGGAGGCAGAGGTTGCATTCAGCCAAGATTGCGCCACTGCACTCCAGCCTGGGAAACAAGAGTGAAACTCTGTCACAAAAAATACAAAAATTAGGCAGAGCGAGGTGGTTCATGCCTGTAATCCCAGTACTTTGGGAGGCCAAGGCAGGTGGATCACAAGGTCAGGAGACTGAGACCATCCTGGCTCACACAGTGAAAGCCTGCCTTTACTAAAAATACAAAACATTAGCTGGGCATGGTGGCAAGCACCTATAGTCCCAGATACTCAGGAGGCTGAGGCAAGAGAATCTTTTGAACCTGGGAGGCAGAGGTTGCAGTGAGTTGAGATTGCGCCACTGCACTCCAGTCCAGCCTGGGCGACAGACTGAGACTCCTTCTCAAAAAAAACATTAGCCAGGTGTGGTGACACATGCCTGTAATTCTAGCGACTCAGGAGGCTAAGGCAGGAGAATTGCTTGAACCTGGGAGGCAGAGGTTGCTCATCTAAATGACTAATCACCCATACCTGCTTCACAGACTCACTGTGATGATTTAAAGATTTATAGGGGCCACAAACAGTGGCTCGCAGAAGTAATCCCACCACTTTAGGAGGCTAGAGAGGATCACTTGAGGCCAGGAGTTTGGCAAAAGATACGAGTCAACCCATAACAGACAGCATTAGAAACAATGAAGGATGGCTTGAGGTCAGGAGTTCCAGACCAGCCTGGACAACATACGGAGACCCCTGTCTACAAAAAAATTTAAAAACTAGCCAAGCCTGGTGGTGTGTACCTGTAGTCCCAGCTACTTGGGAGGCTGACGTGCAAGGATCCCTTAAGCCTACGAGCTTGAGGTTACAGTGAGCTAAATCATGCCACTGTCTGGGAAACAGAACAAACCCTTGCCTCAAAAAAAAAAAGGACCTTTTTTAGGCAGTGCATCATTTCCCTCATGATTATCATTTTTGCCCATATCCCTATTCTTGAAGAAGCAGGATGATGATAAGAGCTGCAATTTATTGACCACTTACTGGATGCTAAGTCTTTTTTTTTTTTGAGACGGAGTTTTTGCTCGTTACCCAGGCTGGAGTGCAATGGCGCGATCTCGCTCACCGCAACCTCCACCTCATGGGTTCAGGCAATTCTCCTGCCTCAGCCTCCTGAGTAGCTGGGATTACAGGCACGTGCCACCATGCCCAGCTAATTTTTTGTATTTTGTTTTAGTAGAGACAGGGTTTCACCATGTTGACCAGGATGGTCTTGATCTCTCGACCTCGTGATCCACCCGCCTCAGCCTCCCAAAGTGCTGGGATTACAGGCTTGAGCCACCGCGCCCGGCCGGATGCTAAGTCTTGCACTACTTCACTTAGTGCTCATCCTGCCACACAGCAAACAGGGCCCGGGCAGAAAATGGAATCCAACCAAAAGGTTCAAGAGGCTTTAATGGGAGGTGCTGGCAGGGTGAAGGGGACCAACCTGGGTATTGGGACCAGCAATGATGAGAAGTCATGGCAACTTCTGGGCTGAAAGGGCAATGTGAGCCAGGCGCGGTGGATTACACTTGTAATCCCAGCACTTTGGAAGGCCGAGGCAGGTGGATCACAAGGTGAGGAGGTCAAAAGCAGCCTGGCCAACATGGTGAAACCCCGTCTCTACTAAAGATACAAAAAATTTGTCGGGCGTGGTGGCGGGCTACACCTGTAATTCCAGCTACTCGGGAGGCTGAGGCAGAAGCATCGCTTGAACCCAGGAGGCAGAGGTTGCAGTGAGCTGAGATCGAATCACAGGCTGGGAGACAGGGCAAGACTCCGTCTCAAAAAAAAGAAAAGAAAAGAAAGGGCAATGGGAAAATGCAGTGTTCCCGAGCTGACGTCATGGAGGGGGGCACAGCCACAGTCAGACCAAGGGCCAAAACAGGGTCCAGGAGTACCCTGACTTCTCTCTCGCCTCCCCTCAGGCTGGCTGCATGGGTGCTGCTCAGCAGAAAGCCAGCTGGTAAGGACGCAAGCCTGGGCCAAGAAGTCGGCATGGGAGAGGAAGGGGCGGGCGAAGGGAGAATAACAAGCATAGGGAAGCCAGATTATCCTGCTCCATGCCATTTCGCAGATGAGAAGACTGAGGCCCAGAGACATGAAGTAACCTGCCAGCTGCCACAGAACTGGGAAGGTGGAGCTAGAGGAGAGCCAGGCTCTGAGGCCCTCCGCCCAGCCTCCTAATACAGTCCCAGTCCCCAGACGCGAGCAGAGCGCGGAGCAGGGCAGCATCCCATGCTCCCGGTCTCCCTCCTTTCTCCTCGCTCCTCTCACTACTCAGCTCTCCCACCCTCCCACCTTCTGTCTGCCTTAGCTGAACCTCCCCTGGCCTCCTCAGGAGGGCTCTGGCCCCTTTCTTCTGTGTCCCTCCACACTTTGTCTCTCCCTTTTTCCTAAGTCTTCTTGTCTCCCTGTTTCAGCCGCCGTCTTTATTTCCCTCCGCCTTTCCCTGTAGCAGGCTCATAAGGGTGCACCCTCAAGCTCAGTTTCTCTGCCACTCCCGAGCTCCGCCTCCTCTGCCGCCTTGGCCCCGCCCCTGCTGGGCCGCCCTGCCCTGCCCTGCGCTGGGCGGCGGGCCGCGTAGCAGGCGGGGGCGGGGCTGGGGCTGGGGCTGGCGCGGCGCCGGCCTGAGTCACACGCATGAGGCAGCGTGAGTCAGGCGCAGAGGGAAGTCCCTGCGGAAGGGGCTTTCGGAGCCGCAGTCGAATCGCAGGGAAAGAGAAAGTGTTCGAAACGCTGCTTTGACACAGTGACCTTGTGTAAGCCCTAGCCGCACACACACCCCCGCCCACGCCCTCCCCGCAGACAGCAGCACGCACACCCACGGCGGGCTCCCGGTACCGGCCGCTGCCCGCCCCTATGGGGATGGGTGAGCGGGGCATCGAGGATCCAGCAGTCTGGACCCGGCGCCTCCACAGGGCAGTCCCTTTTCCAGCTTCCAAAACCTAGCGTTGCTCATCTACACAACCAGACCCCAGACCCATTTCTCCCACGAACTGTCAAGAAGGACCCCTGAGGGTCTTCCGGGTCACCTCGTGGAGCCTCGTGGGGTGTGGCAGGAGGAGGAGGGCAATTTGAGGTCCTGCAGAGCCTGGGAGAAACAGGGATGAACTCCCTCCCACTCCCGGGCTCTCCCTCTCATCCTCTGAGGTTGCCCTAGAATCGATTGATGAGATTCAATTACAGAAATATTTATTGAACACCGACTATGTGCCAAGTTATAAAAACCTGGAACAAGACAGTAAACAAAGCAGGACAGTAAAAAAATATGTTAACCCCTACCTTCCAGGAGCAGGCATTCTGAGTAGGTGAGGGAGAAAATAAAAAAAAATAAGCAAATGATCTAGACTAGTACTGCCCGACAGAAATAGAAGGGAAGCCAAGAATGTAATGTTTAATTTTGTAGTAACCATATTAAGATGGTAAAAAGAAACACATGAAATTAATTTTAATTTTGTGTGTGTGTTTGGAGACAGTGTCTTGCTCTGTCGCCCAGGCTGAAGTGCATTGGTGCGATCTTGGCTCACTGCAACCGCCGCCTCCCTAGTACAAACAATTCTCCTGCCTCAGCCTCCCGAGTAGCTGGGATTACAGGCATGTGCCACCACGCCCAGCTAATTTTTTTTTTTTTGTATTTTTAGTAGAAATGGGGTTTCATCATATTGGCCAGGCTGGTCTTGAACCCCTGACCTTGTGATCCGCCTGCCTCGGCCTCCCAAAGTGCTGGGATTACAGCTGTGAGCCACCATGCCGGGCCTAATTTTAAAGGAACTGGTTCTCCACTTGTGGTCCAGGCTGGAGTGCAGTGGTGCTATCATATCTCACTGCAGCCTCCCACTCCTGATGCTCCTGCCTCAGCCTTCCAAAGCCCTGAGATTACAGTCGTAAGCCAATGCGCTTGGCCAAAATTAACTTTAATAATATATTATATTTAATCCAATATATCCAGATGTTACCATTTCAACATGTAATCAATATACAAAAAAATACTGAGTTTTTCTGTTTTTCTTTTTTTTGTACTAAGCCTTGGAAATCCACTGCGTACATATACTTCCAGCACGTTTCAGTTCAGCCTGACCACATTCCCGGCATTCAGTGGCCACATGCGCCTAGTGGCTATAGCAACGGGCAGCAGAGTCTTGATGTTAGATGCAGGCTGTGGAATATACGGCGAGCAAAGGGGCTGGGATAAGGAGCGCTGAGTGGGAAGTGGTCTGAGCTGGGCAGCCCTGACAGGGTGGTAAGGGCAGGAGTCCTGGTACAGGTAAGACCTGCAGATACCTGCAGAGATCTGAATCCAGGCTCAGCCACTGGCCTTTGCAAGTCACCTGACCTTACTGAATAAGGGCATTTCCCTCCGGTGTGGATTGGAGTTATGCATCTGAGGCTATGAGGCACTCATTAAATGTTATCCTTATCTCACCCATCTGTCTGCAGCGGCAGGCAGGGCACAGGCCCCCAATCACAGTCACATCCAATTCACCCTTAACTCTTACGGCCACTGAAGGTGGCACCCCACCCCCAGACCCTCCTTTTATCCATTTCTACTCTTTGCTACAGCAAGATATGTAACCTCCTACATAGTAGGCGCTTTAAGCTCTTCAAAGAACAGTATTGTAGACTTCCAGGAGACCAAGCCACCCTCTTAAGATGAACCCAGGCCAATGCTGAGGTGGTTGGGGCCACCAGCTGCCAGGTGCCAACCCCACCACACCTCTTCAAGAACTGGGAGAAAGACTGGCCCTCTTTTCTGCCCACAACAGCCACCCTACCCCCAAAGTCCCTTCCTGCCAAGGACAAAAGTGCTGTGAAAGGATGCATCTGAACTTCGGACAGATCCCAGGAAGCAGGGATGGAGGAAAGGGCTCCAAGTCAAGAAGCTGCTGCGAAGGGAGCTGTTATCACCGTTATCCACCTCATCTCCACGTGGGCTGGCAGGCAACAGGCCCACAAACACAAGAGAAGTACTGGGATCAACAGCCAGCCCTTCCTGGGGGACCTCTGGGCCCAGGACTGAGATGGCAGTAAGGCTGGAGGTGGGGGATGAGAGCAGGCCCAGAAGTGCCCAGTCAAGAGGCAGCAGGAACGGGCTCGGAATGCAGACCTGACCATACCCCTCACCCAAAGCCTTGGAACTCAACAGGCCTTCTTGCAAGATGACACAGAAACCTGACTGTCAGCAGCTCCTGCCTGACACTGCCCATGGCAGCTCCATTGCTTTTCCAGGGAGTCCCTGGCAGTTGCCAGCAGGGCAGGCCCTGGGTTTTCTTACTTGCTAGCTTACCGGTCTCCCCTATAGATCCCACCCCAGACTGCAAGGCATGCCCAGTTCCCTATAGCTGTATTTCCCGCCAACCAGCAGACCTCAGAGAGAAGGCAGGAGTCGGGGGGTGTCCCAGCCTGGGTTGGCCACCAGATTCACGCTGCCCGCCCCCAGGCCACTCAGGTATTCTAGAGACCTCCTAGTGGCTGGATCCCTAGAAAGTAAGAAAACAAAGAGGCTCCAACCCAATTTACAGCGAAGACTAACTAGGTCTTAGAGGGCATACCGACCCCCAGAGATTTATGGGTGGGGGAAAGACGGGAGGACCGGGTGACCGGGGAGCAGGAAAGGAGGTTTAAACCAGATTGGCGTGGAAAGGGGAGCCGGCTGGGCCCCTCCCCGCCACCATCTCCTAGCCAGATTCCAAACCAGCAGGCTTGCCCAGCTAGGCCCGCCTCCCTCCTCCACTCTCCCGCCAGTGGCTACCTCCCCTCCCCCTCTCTGCTTTCCTCCCCTCCCCCAGCTACCCACTTCCTCTGCCCCTCCCCCAACCCCTTTCACTCTCATTCATCCATTCATTCACCAAACTTTTGCTGAGTGCCAAGGTCCCCTTAGGCCCTGGTGCGAACCTTGTGGGTGTGGAGAAGGACAAAACAAAGCCTCGGAGGCTTCCGACAAAATCTCCAGCATGGTGTTGGCCCCGCCCCCCAGCCCACCTCCTCTCCAGCTCAGGCTCCGCCCCTCGACCCCCACCCTGCTCTCCGTTCCATCTCCAGACTTTGGCCCAGGCGCCCAGTGCTTCTGGTTTCAGGCGGACAGCAAACCCTCCTGCCCCTTCCAGGACGGAGACCCCAGCACCACACACAGCCCTGAGAAAGGTTCGGGGTGAGGACGAAGGGTGGCCTGGAGTCCTGGTCTCACATGTCTCCCTAATCAGGGCCGTGTCCCCTAGCTGTGACACACCTTCGGTAAATGGCGCAGCCTGAGAGGTAGAAGGAACTGGCCCAAAACTCATGCAAACCCAGACTGCAGTGGGAGGGAGCCTGCCCACAGCTAGTGACGGAGAACAATCAGGCTTGAAGGCCTGGGGCAGCCAGCCCTGGGGTCACTGTTTTACCCTCCACAGCCCAGGACACATTCCCACCTGGCTTAGAAAGCAGGAAAGAGGCCAGGTGTGGTGACTCACGCTTGTAATCCTAGTACTTTGGGAGGCTGAGGTGGGTGGATCACTTGAGGTCAGGAGTTCAAGACCAGCCTGCCCAACATGGCGAAACTCGGTCTCTGCTAAAAATACAGAAAAAGTAGCCAGGCGTGGTGGTGCACACTTGTAATCCCAGCTACTCGGAGGCTGAGGCAGAAGAATTGCTTGAACCTGGCCAGGGGTGGGGGGGAGGGGGTGGCTCACGCCTATAATCCTAGCACTTTGGGAGGCTGAGGTGGGTGGATCACCTGAGGTCAGGAGTTCAAGACCACCTGGCCATCATGGTGAAACCCCATCTTATTAAAAAAAAAAAAAAAGAATTGCTTGAACCCAGGTGGCAGAGGTTGTAGTGACCTGAGATTGTGCCACTTCACTCCAGCCTGGAGCCTGGGTGACAGAGCAAGACTATCTCAAAAAAATAAAAATAAAAAAAGAGGCCAGGCGGAGTGGCTTATGCCTGTAATCCCAGCATTTTGGGAGGCCAAGGTGGGGAGGATCATGAGGTCAGAAGTTTGAGACCAGCCTGACCTACATGGTGAAACTCCGTCTCTACTAAAAATACAAAAATGAGCCAGACGTGGTGGTGGGTGCCTGTAATCCCAGCTACTCAGGAAGCTGAGGCACGAGAATCTCTTGAACCTGGTTGAGGGAGGTTGCAGTGAGCCAAGATCACACCACTGCACTCCAGCCTGGGCTACAGAGTGAGGCTCCACCTCAAAAAGAGGAAAAAGAAAAGAAAAGAAAAAAAGGCAAGAAATAGAAACAAGAGAAACACGTTAAAGACCATATGAGAATCCCCTGAAACTTCAGTCAGTGTCTGTTCCCCAGTGGGTGTGACATGGCTAGGAACAGTGGCTAAAGTTATAGGACTTGAGCCCCACATCCTAACACTAGATAGTGAGCTGACATGGACTTCCAATCCTAGTGTGTGACCTGGGAGGCAAACCCAGCCCAGGCCTCAAGCTGGATTCCAGAAAACATGCCAGCACCTGGGTAATGGGGTCACATGTGTATGCAGTAGCCATCCTAACAGGCTTCATTCTACAAGCTCACAGGAATGGGACTTTCACAGGCTACACAGCTTAATAATGCATGTGTTTTCAGCCGGTCCTGGGTGGAAAGGGGCACCGTGTTTGGGAGCGTTTTACCTGCAGACCCTGTATCATTGGATTGTGAACTGCACAAATCGGTTTGTTACCTAGATCAAAGGGAAACTATTTTGTTCCACATAAAACCTAAATCTTGCACTCATCCAGCCCAACTCACAGTCTGGTGAGCTGCCACCACTGCCTGGTCACCAACAAGCAAACCAGCCAGTCTGCCCCAACCAAAGGGACAAGGTAATGGTCAGATGGCTGCCAGCTCCTATGACTAAATCTGAGATCAAGTGAGAAAAACAATTTCCCATGAACTGGTGGTAAACTAAAATCTAAAAGTAATACCCATTGGAGAGGAGTTCACGAGCAGGTGAGACGGACGGCACGTAAGTTTTAACCTGGTGATACAAAAAGCACTTACTTATCTCTGGAAGATGCAATAGCCCTTGCACCTGTCTCAGGCTAGGCCATCCTGCCATTCCCATGACGATTGCTGGGTTCCCTGACCTCTTCTTTGCCTTGAAGTTTGGGGACAGATGCCCTATGGCTTGGCCTCTGTGAATAACAGAAACCACTCTGGCTAATCATTCTTCATTCAACGCATTTTTTTTTTTAGTTTGAACACTGTGCTAGGCCCTAGGGATACCCCAGGGAACACAAAAGATAAAATTCCGTAACCTAATGGAGCTGGCATTCCCGTAGAGGTAACTGCAGAAAATACCACACATATTTATACTTGACAACAGTTAAACAGATGAGTTGATTTATGTTAGAAATTGATAAGTGTTATAATAAAAAAATAAAGCATGGTTAAGTGGATGGGGGACTGGAAGGGGAGATGTACAGGTTGTTTGTTTGAGACAGAGTCATATCTGTCTCCCAGGCTGGAGTGCAGTGCCCCGATCTCGGCTCACTGCAACCTCCACCTCCTGGGTTCAAATGATTCTCGTGTCTCAGACTCCTAAACAGCTGGGATTACAGGCATGCGCCAGAATGCCTGGCTGATTTTGCGTGTGTGCGTGTGTGTGTGTGTGTGTGTGTGCGTTTTTTTTTTTTTAGAGACGGGGTTTCATTATGTTGGCCAGGATGGTCTTGATCTCTTGACCTCGTGATCTGCCCGCCTTGGCCTCCCAAAGTGCTGGGATTTCAAGGGTGAGCCACTGCGCCTGGTCTTTTTTTTGTGTTTTTAGTAGAGACAGGGTTTCCATCATGTTAGCAAGGCTGGTCTCAAACTTCTGGTCTCAAGTAGTCTGCTCACCTCGACCTCTCAAAGGGCTGGGATTACAGGCATGAGCTACTGTGCCTGGCCAGAGATGCACAGTTGTAAATAGTGTAGGTGAGTAATACTGAACAGAGACCTAAAGGCAGTGAGAGGGCAAGCCCTGAGGACATCAGGGGAAAAGCATGCCAGGCAGAGGGCACAGCAAGTGCAAAAGCCCTGTGGTGGGCTCATGCTTGGCAGTCCTAGGGAACATCAAGAGGCCCATGTAGCTAAAGCAGACAGAGCAACAGGTAGGAGATGGGGTCAGAGGGCAGACTGCAGGGCCTTGGGGGCCTCTGTTTTTACTGTATGAGATGAGAGCCTACGGAGGAATCTGAGCAGAGGAGAAACATGCCTTACTTTTCATGTAGAGAGATTGAATGCCAGGAATTAGGTGCTTACAAAACCATTGGAAGAACTGGAGGAGCCAGCTCCAAGCTGGGCCCCTGGGAACAACATGACTGAACTGCCGGCCTGGCCTCCGATGTGATGAAAGGGGTAGGGAATTTGGGAGGCCCTACCGGCATGGTTAAGATCTGATCTAGGGTCAGGAGGCCTTGTGTCACTGCACCTGCCTCTTGAACACCATGAAGCTGGTGACTAGATGCTGGATGTCCTGTAGAAAACCTGCATCTCCACAGCCCACATAGCAATAGTTCCTTCTCTGCACTTCCTGCCACTAAATTTTACTTTATCTATTATTTTATTTATTTATTTTGAGATGGAGTCTCACTCTGTCACCCAGGCTGGAGTGCAGTGGCATGATCTGGGCTCACTGCAACCTCTGCCTCCTGGGTTCAAGCGATTCTCCTGCCTCAGCCCCTCAAGTAGCTGAGATCACAGGGGTGCACCACCACCCTGGGTGGCAGCAAGCCCACCCAGTCTGAAAACTTAGCTTCGCCAAGTTTTCTGTATTTTTAGTACAGATGTGGTTTCACCATGTTGCTCAGGCTGGTCTCTTAACTCCTGACTTCAAATGATCCTCCTGCCTCAACCTCTCAAAACGTTGGAATTACAGGCATGAGCCACTGCGCCTGACCCCAAATTTCACTTTCTTTGCTGGTACCTAATTCACATCCAAAACTAGCTTCAAATGAATGCAGAGCATGGTGCGTAACAAATACCTGCCCACCTCATCTCTCACAGCCCCAAGCCCATCCCCATATCAAACACCCTACTGTTCCCACGTGCCTGCGTCCTAGGCTTCCTAGGATGCTCCACCTATGCCCTGGGCCCCTGCCCTGAACTCCCCCAGGCCCACATTACAGTGTGTGCCACACTGCTGGAATTGCCTGTATACATGTCTATCCCCTTGTGCGCCCCACTCAATGCAAGCCCCTTGATGACACGAATGTAGCTACCCATTTCAAGGCTATACCCTTGGTAGTGGTACCTGGAGGGATCCATCTGGCCAGGCTCCGAGGAGGCAGGAAGCCCACCCAGTCTCAGAACGGAAGCAGCAGAGGGGGAAGAGGCGAAATCCTCAGCTATTTAACTGCCCCAAGACTTGATTTTTTTTTTTTTTAAGATGGGGTTTCACCATATTGGTCAGGTCGGTCTTGAACTCCCGACCTCAGGTGATCTGCCCGCCTTGGCCTCCAAAGTGCTTGGATTACAGGCGTGAGCTACCATGCCCAGCCAAGACTTGATTTTAATACCTGTGAAATGGGACAATTGCATCACTCACCAGTAGGGATGTGGAGGCATCTGAGAGAACCTGTGTATTCAGAGTATGCTCATCAACTCCACCCTCTTCTCAGACTTCTTCAGGGGTTGGAGAGGAGCTGGGCTTCCTTGGGGATTCAGTCCTGAAGAAGTAAGCGGAAAAGTCCATGGCATCTTAGGGCCATGCAGGGTGGGTCATTAGCTCACAGCAGGAAGGCGGAAAGGGCCCTGGTTCCTGGGCCCTCCTTTTCACTTGAGAGTTTTTCCCTCGAAAGTTGGAAGCAGCAGAGGCCCTCCTCCCCTTCTAGGCCTGCCAGCCTTGCTGGCAGCAGAACTTGTGGTCAGCATAGCCTGGAGGCCTGATCCTGCCAGATGACCAGATGCACTAGTAGCTGGGTGACTCTCGAGGAGGGAGGTCAAACATTGTGTACCAGGTTTGCCCCACCTCTGATCGGCCTAGGTCAGTCATAGCTGATACTGGGCAGATCAGGTTTATGCCTGTTGCCTGGTCATAAGTATTAACAGTGCCACTTTTACTTTGAGGTGCCCTGCTCATCTGCTGAAGCTAAGCATACACATCCTGTGAACCAGTAATTCCTCTCCTAGGTACGTAACCAACAGAAATTTGCACACTACTCACCACGATATATTCTAGAACATTCGTGGCAGCACTATTCATAATAGCCCCCAGCCAGAAACTGTCCAAATGTCCCTCAACAGAATAGATACATAAATTGTGGTACATTTATGTGTCTATGCTTAGTGATGTAAGTAAGCAGCCCTGAGAATGAACATTCTGCAGCCACACACAGTAGCATGGATGAACCTCACAGACATAAGGGTAAGCAAAGGAAACTCACTCAGGAGAATACATAATGTAAGACCCCGTATCTCTACGTGTACACAAACAGGTAAATCGAAAGGCTGCTGAAGTTGGGATGGTGGTTACATAGGGTAGTGGAGATGTTGTGTTTCTTGGTCTGTGTGCTGGCGACACAGAGGTGATCACTTTGTGAAAATGCATCAAGCCAAACACTTCATAGAACTAAATGGAACCATCCATACTGGTCTTTTCATCTAATCATCCAGAAAATGAGCTTAAGAGTCAGATGTCCCAAAAAATAAAAGTTGACTCGAACTCCCCATTTCCTGGACATTCCTGTTGGGTTCACCGAAGCTCACTGGGTCGTCCCTGAGGAAACTGTACGGGCTGATTCTAGTAACAGAAAATAATGCTTCCTGTGCAGAAGACGGGTTCTGGTATCGACTAACTCCTCAACTCTGCAGGCCTTGACCATGTCCCATGTCCCTTGACCTGCCTGCCCTCAACTGCTCAGCCACCCACCTATCCAAGTCTCATGAAGGCCTGCTCAAGCCGCTCTCCTCCAGGACTTCCCTGACCACCCGGGGCTCCCATCCTCTCCTCCTGTAGCTCCTCCTAAGTCTTTACGCACCTGACCCCTTGGTTCAAGTTTCAAGAGTGCAGGGGACTTTGTTCACTGATTGTACCCCTAGGGTTTGGCCCAGTTCCTGCTGAACAGTAAGTAGGTTCTCAGTAACTACTGAATGAATGTTTTCTACCTCATGCTATCTCCTGTACTGCTACTCAGCTTTCTCTAGTGCAGGCCGGATCCCGATTTCTCTAGACGTGAAATTCGCGGAGACAAAGCCTACATCCTACTCATCTTCTTATCCGTACCAGTCGCTCTTCTGCTTAGTATTTATTCAAAGAGGAAAGGCAAGGCAGTGAATTCAGGGCATTTACAATCCAGAAAGCATGAAGGTGGGGGTCAGTGGGTAGAATTATTTGGATTTCAAGGGTGTGGGTAATCCTGGAGGGGAACAGCTACTATATTTATTTGCCTACAAATTTATTTATACCTGCCTCCTTCCAGAGAGGGCTTGAGGTGGCTTACAAAAATACACACAACACAAAGTAAAAAACAAGTCGCTGAGGAAATCAGGCCGAGGGGAAAATAAGCGTAGGAAAAATAAGATCGAGTCGGCTCGCTAGAAGTGGGCCAAAAAGTTGGCCAAGTTTTCCCACAGCCCACTCGAGGCGAAGTCCCTCTCCCCTCCGCGCCTCCGTCTCAGGGGCGGCCACGCGTCCGTCCCACACGGACAGGGAGCGCTGCACCCGAGGGAGGGGACCGACAGGACCCTCTCCGCACCTCCCCAGCCGCCAGGCCGCCAGCCCGGGCCCGGGCCTAGCAGCCTCGGCGACCTTGCAGAGGGGCGCGCGGCTCCAGGGGCCAGCCCGAGCCCACACCTGGGTCCCAGGGTGCTGGCGGGGCGCCTGTGATCTGGGACAGGGCGCTGAAGGCTGAGGGATCGCGCCTCCACGCCACGCCGCAGAGGTTCCCGCGTTCGAAACCGAAGGCCCTCCAGCCACCTCCACTCACGGCCTACTAAGCGCCCGCTCGGCGCCCAGGGCACAAAGATGGAGGGAGCGGCGCGATCCACCCGCCCCACCCCCACCCACCCGCCAGACAAAGGGGCAGGCCGCCCTTCCCCCAGCCTCCTTCGCGGGCCCCGCCGCCCTCTCCTCCCCTCCCCTCAGGCCGCCCTTCGGTGACTTCCTCTCCCCTCAAGGGGCGGCCCCGGGACTTCTCAGGAACTGCGTTTCACCTGGGCGCGGGGCGGGGAGCAGGCGCGCGGAGGGCGGCCTCCGGGCCCACCCCTAGGCCGGGCCGGCACCAGGCCCGCACCCTCCCCTTTGAACCCGCGCTCCCGGCCCTTGGCGCCTTCCCGCCCAGGCGCCCCCGCCCCCACCCGGCCGAGCACGTGCTGCCCGGGCCCCGAGCGCTTCCCGCCGCCCGGGTGGGAGCTGGGCCCACCCCCCGCCCGCTCCCCACCCCCACCGGAAACATTCCTGCCACATTCCTGCAACTGCGAGGCCCAGCCCGCCGCTCCCCACCCCGCCTCCGCGCCGGGCCCAGGGCTTTCCTGCGTCCCCTCCACTGCCGACTCGCCCCCTGAGGAGGGGGCTGGGCCAGGGCCTCGGCTGACCGGGGAGGAAGAAGGGGAACAGAGAAAAAACATGAGTCACAGCCGTGTGTCACTGGAGCGCATTTCAATTCCCTGCATCACAGGAGGTGTGGAAGGCCGCCTCGGGGACCGGGCGCGGGAGGTGCGCCCAAGAAGGCCCCGGGCCGGCCTGCAGGGCGCGCCTCTCCGCCTGCGCCCTTTCCTCCCCCACCGCCCTCCCCGCCATCTTCCCCTTTGGCTTCCTTCTCGCTCGGTGCAACAAGTCTTTGTTAAGCCGGCCGCCAGGCGGGCCAGGCGTGGCGGGAATGGCCTGCGTGCTCTGCCCCTGCCCTCAAAGCGCTTCCAGGCGCCCTCTGGTCCACCTTTTATTTTTATTTGCAGCCCCAGCGGAAAGGCCGGTGTCCCCACGTGTGTCTGCGTGTCTCCAGAACACTCTTCAAGTCACATCAAGGCATGAAGCCTCCCTCGGGTGTACCTGCCAATGAGCCAATCGTTGGTTTCGCTCGAAGGCTCCACCTTGATCATGGCTCGCTGGTGGCCATTAGTAAAACACTTTGGATTTCACAAGTTTCACGTTTGAATTTCACAAGACTTGTATCTCACCAATCAGCCACACGCGGGTTGACACGGAAAGGCACAGGCTGACACCTGTCCGCCCAGGGGAAATCTACCAGCCCTCTATCTCAGTGAGGGGGCGGAGTGTAGGCCGCGGAATTCTCTAACGAGCGCGTTTCTCGCCACCCCCTCGGCCCGCGTGGACGCCCGTCCACACCCGCACGCCCCGCCGGGGCCGGGCCCACACGCCCAGGAAGCCCCCACAGGTGACTCTCCCGGGGCCCCTGTACCAGGGAGGAAGGATGCCCCCACCCGTCAACACCCCCCGCGAGAAGCTCCTTCGTGACTTCTCTGTTCGTGCCTTCCCACACCACCTCCGTCCCGGACTGCGAGGAGTGGGCGGTCGACTCGGGTTCGCAACCCAGGCCTCCCACACACCCCTCCCCGCCGTCAGCACCCACCCGCGCGGCAGCGGCGGCTGGCGGGCGGCCGCCCTTTTAAATCCCCGGGCTCATTTGCATGGCCCCGCCCCTTGAGTGACACGGCTGGCGCGGGCGGGCCCGTCCCCCCTGCCCCTGGGTCGCTCTTTTTAAGCTCCCCTGAGCCGGTGCTGCGCTCCTCTAATTGGGACTCCGAGCCGGGGCTATTTCTGGCTCTGGCGCCGCTCCAAGAAGGCGTGAGTTCGCGGCCGCTCCGGTGGCTTCTTTTTTTTATATCTATAATTTAATTAAATTATTTATTTATTGAGGCCGCGCACGGGCCGTGCCCAGCTTCCTGCCCCTCGCCATCCTTCGGGGGAGGGCGAATATTTTTGTCCCCCCGCCTGGCTGTGACACATAAATACCCCGCGGGGGCCTGGGCGGCGAGCACGCGGCGGCGGCGGTCTCTGAGCGCCTCTGCTCTCTCTCCCGGTTTCAGATCCGCATTTGCTACCAGCGGCGGCCGCGGCGGAGCCAGGCCGGTCCTCAGCGCCCAGCACCGCCGCTCCCGGCAACCCGGAGCGCGCACCGCAGGCCGGCGGCCGAGCTCGCAGTGAGTCGTCCCCGGGGCCCGCGGCGGCGGCGGCGAAGGGGGACGCCCGCGCCCCCGCCCGCACGCCGCCCCTCCTGCGAGCCGCCCGGGGCTGCAGCGCGCGCCGCCGGCTTTATTCCCAGGCCGGGGCGGCGCGAGCCGGCGGCGGGGGAGGGCCGCGCGGCGCGGGGGCGGGCGGCGGGGCCCGGCTGCGCGGGGAGGACGCCCGCACCCCTTCCCCCGCGCCACGGGCGCCCTGCGGGGGGGCGGGGACCCGGGAAAGGCGCGCGGTGGGGGAGGGGGCGCGCGGCTGCGGCGAGCGCGAGTTGTGCACCCGGCGGAGCCCGGCGCACCTCACACGGCGGCCGCTCCCGCCGGAGCCCGAGCACGGGCCCGGGTTGAGGGGCGGGGAGAAACACGGACTGCGGCGCGGCGGGAGAGTGGGGGGTCGGGCACCCCCGCAGCCCAAGGAAGTTCTGGAAGTGAGGGCTATGGGGAGGAACCCCGAAATTGGGCCCTACACCCTCTCGGCCTTTCTCCCGGCGCCCCCTCCGCAGATGAGGCCGGAGCGCGGGCCTGGGTTTGGGGCTTCACCCCGACCCCACCTCTGGCCTGGCCCTCGCGTCTTCAGCCCCAGGGGCCAGGCCTGCCCTCCGCCCCCACAAACTGGTTTCGCTGCTTTGCTGGGCTCTGTTGGAACTAGTCCCTTTGACTCCCCGTTTCTATTTTATTTTCTTCTGGGGCTTCATCTTGTGGGAAGGGGATGGAGGAAGGGTCTTTTCTTCCTTTCCCCCTCGCCCGCGCGCGCCAGGTTTCCTGCCCCAAGGCGGGCTTGGGTGCCCCCTCTGGCAGGAAGTGGGGCTGGGTGCACCCGCGTGGCGTTGCATGCGGTCGGGGTGCGCTGCTTTCCCGCGCCTGCAGGAGCGGCCTGCGTCCCTCCCCCCCGCTCCCCGCGCACCCTGGCCCCGGGTCCCGCCGGCCTCTAATGGCCAGGCCCGACACTTGCAGAGTCACCCTGGGGCCGAGTCTGAAGCCTGATGGCTCGGGGGCTTTAGCCGCCAGGCGGGTAGGCCAAGTGTCGGCTTGAAAGGGTCTCCGGGAACCTACTTTTTCCTGTTCGCCAACTTGCTGTGTGACCTTCGGTAACTCATCAGGCTTCTCTGGGAAAGCTTTTGACGGGGACGGGGAACCCCCGAGATAATTTCCCAGTGCCTTCGCTTGCCGAGTCCTTAAGCATTTGAGGAGCAAACTTGGCGTGCACAGTGCATGGAGGAGACAGGCTTGAGGCCCAAGCGGGCTTATTACAAAGTGAGGGATTGGGGTTGGGCCCTAAATGTAGTTCCTCCAAGACAGGCCTCTGATGTTCATGAACAGGTGGAAGAGACGAGCGTTTCTTGGCCACACTAGAAAGGGCCTCCGGCCTTCCTTTAGTTCTCGGGGGGTTGGTTGAGGGGGATTAAAGGGTCCTCAGCAGTAAGAGGTGGGAGGGGGCACCAGATGGTATGAGAGCTTCCAGGGAGACCCGCCAAGATCCCCAGGCCGACCGGTCCCAGGCTCTGGGATTTTGGACTGGCCTCGCCCAACTGGAACCCCCTCGATGAGGGGGCCTCAGGCAGACCTTATATGAGGTCAGCCCTCGTTTAGTTGATTAATTTTGATGTTTAGTTTGAAGGGGGACCTGTGGTGTAATATAAGATTCTAATCACTGCCTGTAATTACAGAGCAGGCCAAGCCACTAATGACGGAGCAGTGTAAGTCACCAACCACCTTGTTTAAAAGGATCTCCAAGTCTGAAGTATTATAAGATAGAATAATGACCAAAGTCCTGCTCTCTGGAGGGTCTCTTGATGCTTGAGAATGGAGGTCCTGGGCCCTCCAGAAATCACAAGTCTGCAAAAGTGTTTTTTCCTCTCATTGGGGTAAAAACTTTTTCTTCCTTTTTTTTTTTTTTTTTTTTTTTTAATTAGACAAGGGGTCCCACCTAATTGCTCAGGCTGGTCTCAAACTCCCGGCCTCAAGCAGTCCTCCTACCTTGGTCTCCCAAAGTGCTGGGATTACAGGCGTGAGTCACCTCACCTGGGGTCTAGTTCTTATTTCGGTTAGAGTGAAGATTTCTTTCTATTATTTTAAGTTTTTCTAAACTATTACCTAGTTTGATCTTGAAGCAGTCAGGAGGTAGTTGAGGCAGGCACCTTATAATTACCTTGATCTTACAGATTGAGAAGCTTTCAGAAGTGGAGCCGCTTGGGCCCACCTCTTAACCATGGGCAGGCAGGGATTGGTTACTGGAAAAATGTGTAGCGTAGGCCTCCGGGGTCTCGTCCGTCTATCCTGGGATTGGAAGGACTACGATGGAGCTGTAAAGGACTGTCCTTTCTTTTTTTTTTTTTTTTTTTTTCTTTTGAGACGGAGTTTCGCTCTCGTTACCCAGGCTGGAGTGCAATGGCGCAATCTCGGCTCACCGCAACCTCCGCCTCCTAGGTTCAGGCAATTCTCCTGCCTCAGCCTCCTGAGTAGCTGGGATAACAGGCACGTGCCACCACGCCCAGCTAGTTTTTTGTATTTTTAGTAGAGACGGGGTTTCGCCATGTTGACCAGGATGGTCTCGATCTCTCGACCTCGTGGGCCACCGCACCCGGCCCAGGACTGTCCTTTCTAAGCCTATAGTACAGGGTCTTCCCAAATACAGGGTGCAGGACCTCCTTCTAATGGGAAGTTTTAGAAAAACTCAAAATGAATGGGGTTAATTAAACCCCTTGGGAAGAGGGAAGATTCTAGAAAACGACCAAGAAGCTTTTAGGATGAGTCCTGCCAGGGGGCCGGCTAGGGTCTGTTAGATGAGTGCATTTCAGTTGGAGAATTCCCTGCCCATCTGACGAAGTCCCATTTGACTCAAGTTGGGCAGAGGAAGGGGAAGGGGAAAGAGGAAGATGCTTGGCTTTGGGCTCCCTTCCCTTCATCACCTCATCCACTGCAGCTTCAACATCCCTTCTCCTTCCCTCAGTGATACCAGTCTTTGAATCCTGGGGATTTACCTTGGGTGAGAACAGAGAAGAGAGCTAGTGGGTGGGCACCACCCCTGGCTATGTGAGTGGGATTTTTTGGTCCTGAGGCTTGGACCTTGCCAAATAGGCAATATCATCAGTGAGGCGGGCAGGGCATCCATGTCCATAGCTGCCAGATCTCAAGGCCTCATTCTTTCCACTTTCTTCCTAGTCCCCACGAAGCTGCCTGGGTTGGGTTTTCTCTTAAAGAGAAATAGCAGTGGCTGGCTACAGAGGGAGGGGATGCTGGCAATATGTCAGACCCTACCTCCCCACACCTTTGCCCCATGTCAGCCTCACCCATGTAGCTAGGTCTGGGCTGCATGTACCTCCTGAGTCCTCCCTCCCTGCTCTGTGGGAGCAGTGTTAAGGCAGGACAACAAAGAGCCCTTCTGAACAGCAGATAGATAAGAAGCTGATTAGGGCCAACTGCCCTGCCCCACCTTTGGCAGCATCTAGGGCTGGGCAGACCCCTCCATCTCGGGCAGAGTAGGAGGCCTGGGAGCATAATTTTCTGCAGTGTGCCTTGAAGGTATGGATGATGAGGGGGTCGAAAGGGGCTGGAGTGAGATGTTTGTCTAAAAGCACTTTTCCCTCTCTCAGCATCCCAGCCATCACTCTTCCACCTGCTCCTTAGAGAAGGGAAGATGAGCGAATCGAGCTCGAAGTCCAGCCAGCCCTTGGCCTCCAAGCAGGAAAAGGACGGCACTGAGAAGCGGGGCCGGGGCAGGCCACGCAAGCAGCCTCCGGTGAGTCCCGGGACAGCGCTGGTAGGGAGTCAGGTGGGTGTCCAAACCTTTGCTTCGCTTGCTTTATCCTTTGGGGCTAGGGAGGTGCCTGGCATTTCTTTCAGCAGGTGAGAGCACGCTTGGAGGGTGCAGAATGATTCCGCGCGGTAAGTGTGCGGGTGTGTCCTCCCTCCTGTATGTATTCCTGCCCTGCTTGCAACTCTGGTCAGAGCTCTCGAGACCCCAGGAGAGAACCGGGGGTCGGGAAATTCAAGAAGAATTCTGAAGCCAATGGCAGGAAGTCCAAACCTAAAACACCCCAGAGGTCGCGTAGCCAGTGCTTACCTAAAACATCCACGTTTTTCTTAATTTCCAGTCCACTGTGGACCAGTGTTTTTAAAATACGGTACAGATGAATGAACAAAAATGAAAACGTACACATAGACGCCCAGGGTTTTTAATCCTTAGATTCAGTGCATGTAAAATGGCTCTTGTCAATTTACTGTTAAGTTTCTAAATACTTATGGTAAGTTCCTGTACTTCCTCATCCCAGGCAAGAAACAGGTGCCTGCCTGTGTGGGCCACTGCCTGTTCATGCACAGGCCATGTTATGAATGGGCATTGCCCCTGGCTCTGTAAATGGAAACTGAAGCCCAAGAAGTGAAAAATATTGGGGAGCTGGTGACAGTGCCCCTGAGAACCCTGGTGCTGCTCTCCCCACAAGGTCCCATAGAAGGATGAGGCTGCCAGCCTGGCACTGTGGGGCACCCTAGAGAGCATGGCCACTTGGGCATGGGGGGACTACGTATTGGCCTCTTACAGAGGCAGTTGTCACCCAAGTGAGGGGTGGCTGTTGGTGAAGCTCAGTTACTTCCCTTCCCTGGGGAAAAGGTGAGAGGAGTCGAGGTTGACTCCTGCGCCTTCAACCCGAAGTAGGTGGTTCACCTGCAGGTTTTTCCTGTCTGTAAGGTGGAGAGTGGTCTGTGCTGACCTGGGCCTAGGGAGACATGAGCTGTGAGGGTCTGCTGTGTTGGAATTCAGCAGCCACCTTCAGAGCCTGTGGTGGGGGCATTCATCTTCTTAGCCTGGCTCCCTCGGGCTCCCTTCCTCCCCTGCCTGTTAGCCCTGGTCAGTGGGAGCTGTCAGGAGGGGTGTTGGGTTACTGGACCCTGGTTATAGGCAGCCCCCTAGGAAACAGTAGCTGGCACGCCTTCACTGCGCACCTTCTATGCATTATGCAGCAGCTTTTTATTCTATCTAGGGCTTACTAAAATTTCAGTGACAATGGCAGCAGAGATCTCTGGGGTCTGGGCATAATTCCCCCTCTGTGGGGGCAGTCTGGATGGGTTCAAGGTTTGCAGGTGCAGGCAGGGAGTATGTGTCCAGCACAGGTCATCTGAGAGGGTGGGCAGTGATCATGGCCCAATGCTAGATAACCATACGTTACTGATGTAATCTCAGGAAGTCTTCACCATTTATATATGAAGAAACTGAGGCTCCAGCATTAAGTGTCCTGCCCAAGATCAGTGTCAAAACTGAGACTTGGGCAAAACCACCTACCAGTGTCTTTCTGTCCCCAGAATGCCTTTCCTAGGGGTCTTCTGGGCTCTTGTCATTTTGTGTCTTAGAAACCTGCAGGGAAGCAAGGGGAGGAGTAGGAGGCGCTTGGTAAAGACAATCAAACTGGGGCTTTGGATCCTGAAGGGATTCCTACGTCGGGGCGGTTCTTGGTTCTTGCTGATTTAACCTTGTTGAGGAGGCAGAGAGCTCTGTCTTCTGAGGAGGGTTGAAACAGGTGGTGACTGTCCCTGACTACCCCCTCTGTCTTTACAGAAGGAACCCAGCGAAGTGCCAACACCTAAGAGACCTCGGGGCCGACCAAAGGGAAGCAAAAACAAGGGCGCTGCCAAGACCCGGGTGAGGCTTGAGATGGGGCTGCCCCTGGGTGGGTGACTAGCAGAGGATCCTCTTGTTTGCTTATGGCCACGGCTGTGGGGAGGTCTGGGGGAAGGGCTCAGTCATGCTGGACCACCCCGAACAGGCAGGTGGGTCTGCCCCTCCCTCACCACCAGGCATCCGGTGAGCACTGTTGAGCAGTTTGGACTTAGGAGATATTTTCTCTAACGGTCTAGAAAACCACCACAACTCCAGGAAGGAAACCAAGGGGCAGATGCAGTTGTACACCCCCTTCCCTGGCACAGAGGTGGCAGTGGGCCTTTGCTAATTGGGGAAAGTGGGGCAATGACTGAGGTCTCGCTTCTGTGAGGTTGGTCCTGCCCAGACAATGGGGAGATCAGGTCAGAAGTCCATGGCTTTCCTGATCTAGAGAAGGGGAGAGTGGAGGGTCCCTGCCAGCACCTGGGCTGAGAATGTTAGCTTCTCCCCTTGGGGTGCCCTGGAGCCTGAAGGGGTGGGGACAAGCAGCAAAGACCAGATTCACAGTGGCATCAGCCTTTCAGAAAAGTTGTTTTGTTTTTTATTTTATTTTTTCTAAGACACGACTCATATCCTCTGAGTCATGGGTGGAGGCGGGAGTAGGGGGCGTGTGTGTATGTTGAGGGGGCAAATGTGGCTGGCCAGTCATCGCCAGCTGGACTCGGGTGGGCCTGCTGGGTGAGAGTGTTGGGCCACCCTGAACAGGCAGGTGGGTCTGCCCCCCTCACCATCAGGCATCCGGTGAGCACTATTGAGCAGTTTGGACTTAGGAGATATTTTCTCTAACCGTCTAGAAAACCACCACAACTCCAGGAAGGAAACCAAGGGGCAGACCCAAAAAACTGGTAGGTGAAGAAGCAGATTGCTGCTGGCCTCCTGGGCTCTTTTGGGGGAGGGTGTTAAGAACACACAGCCTCTGATACTATGCACCCCTTATGGAAAGGCTCTCCCTGACTTGATGGGATTTCAGATTTTACAGAAGTCCAGAGAGGGGAAGGTGCCTGGCCTCCGCCTTTAAAGTTCTGTGCCCATGAGAAGTGAGGGGTCCCAGGTACAAACCAGACCACATCCCCCTGACCTGCCCTAGTTGTGTGTGGGGGTCCTTCCCTCTCCTGCTCCTAGAATACTTAGAACTTCTAGGGGAGATCTTGGAAGTCATCTAGTCTATGTCTCCCTCAATTAGAGACGAGGAAAGGAAGCCATAGGGGGGAGGTTTATCCTTCCTAT
Source organism: Saimiri boliviensis (assembly GCF_048565385.1). Classification (NCBI taxonomy): domain Eukaryota; kingdom Metazoa; phylum Chordata; class Mammalia; order Primates; family Cebidae; genus Saimiri; species Saimiri boliviensis. The sequence goes on from NC_133452.1 coordinate 98,558,810, forward strand.
GATCCTCTTGAGAAAGAAACAGTGAAGGAGCTGGGTCCTGGGAGGGGTCGGCACTGGAGGTCTGGTGTGATCCACCACACCGCACAGCGGGGCACCATCCACTTCTGGGCCCACAAACAGCTGGTGGAAAGGCTCAGTGGGCTGAGTCAGGAGGCTGCCTCTAGGGGGCCACTGCAGTTAGGGTCACCCCAGCCTTCCAGCTCCTGGTCCTCTCCTATCCCCAGCCTGCCCTCTCAACTCCCTGAAGCTGTCATTCCTCGAGCTGAGCTGCTGCTGGGGTGGGGGGGTTAGGGGGCGCTGCTGGCCAGGCCCCAGGAGTGAGTAACAGGAAACAAGTTGTTTTGGAGTTTATGCCTGGCACGGGGGCTGTAGCCCCGTGTGGTGTCCCGACATTCCCGCCCAGTGAGTGGCCCCGGCGGCACACACTTCCCCTTCCTCCCCACCCTGACCTGGGGTCAGCCCTCGGCCACCCCAGAGGGCCAGGGCGCCACAGCGAACGTAGCACCTGTCCCTGTGGGCCAAGGACCTGGTTTCCCAGCACCCACCAGATCTCATGGACCTTCCATCCGCCCCTTCCTATTTCCTCCCCCAGCCACCTCCTCCCCACCTCCTCTCCCCTAGGGAGCCAGTCACGTCCTGGAGCTCAGTGCTGCCCTGAGCTCTGCCCTCCATGGGTCTGGGGGCCGAGGGGGCTTGGCTTCTGACTCTGGGTGAGAGCAGCATGTGTGTGGGGTTTTTTCCTCCTTTTAAATTATTTTTATGAATGAAGCCGGGCCGTGGAGGTTGCTGAGTCACCCACACACTCAGCCCTGACTCATCCCTCTTCGGGAGAGCCAGGGAGTGCAGGGAGCGGGTGGGGGCCAGCCTCTGGGGGTGGAGAAGGAGGGTGGCCAGGCCAGAGCTCACACCAACAACTGCCCACCTCACAGGAGAAGGAGGAAGAGGAGGGCATCTCGCAGGAGTCCTCGGAGGAGGAGCAGTGACCGTGCGTGCCGCCTGCTCCTCACTGGAGGAGCAGCTTCCTTCTGGGACTGGACAGCTTTGCTCCGCTCCCACCGCCCCCGCCCCTTCCCCAGGCCCGCCATCACCACCGCCTCCGGCCGCCACCCTCATCTTCCACCTGTGCCCTCACCACCACACTACACAGCACACCAGCCACTGCAGGGCCCCCATGGGCTGAGTGGGGAGCGGTTTTCCCCTGGCCTCAGTTCCCAGCTCACCCACCCACCCATGCATACACACATGCCCTCCTGGACAAGGCTAACATCCCACTTAGCCGCACCCTGTACCTGCTGCGTCCCCACTCCCTTGGTGATGGGGACATTGCTCTCTGGGCTTTCGGTTTGGGGGCGCCCTCTCTGCTCCTCTACTGTTCCCTCTGGCTTCCCATAGTGGGGCCTGGGAGGGTTCCCCTGGCCTTAAAAGGGGCCCAAGCCCCATCTCATCCTGGCACGCCCTACTCCACTGCCCTGGCAGCAGCAGGTGTGGCCAATGGAGGGGGGTGCTGGCTCCCAGAATTCCCCAGCCAAACTGTCTTTTGTCACCACATAGGGCTCACACCTTTCACCCCCACCTTCCCGAGTCCCTCCACTAGGTTGGACAGCCCCGTTTGGCTACAGGAAGGCAGGAGGGGTATGAGTCCCCTATACCCTTTTCACTGTGGTCCCAGCCCCCTGGCCCTCTGCCTGGGATCTGAGTCTATATTGTGGTGATGGAGATGCAGTCACTTAATTGTCCAGGTGAGGCCCGTGAGCCCTGTGGCTACCACCTGAGATGGGCTGGAGCTGTTCCCCCCACCCTACTTTGCTTCTGCTACTCGGCCATTTCCCCCTCCTCAGATGGGGCACCAATAACAAGGAGCTCACCCTGCCCACTCCCAACCCTCCTGCTCCTCCCTGTCCCCCAAGGTTCTGGTTCCATTTTTCCTCTGTTCACAAACTACCTCTGGACAGTTGTGTTGTTTTTTGTTCAATGTTCCATTCTTTGACATCCATCATTGCTGCTGCTATCAGCGCCAAATGTTCATCCTCAATGCCTCCTGTTCTGCCCACGATACCCTACCCCAAGATACTCCTCATGGGGAAGAGGGGCTGGGGCATGGCAGGCTGGGTGACTGACTAGACTACCCCAGTCCCAGGGAAGGTGGGGCCCTGCCCCTTGGATGCTGCAGCAGAGTGAGCAAGGGGGCCCGAATCGACCACAAAGGGTGTAGGGCCATCTCCTCCCCCTGTTCTGTCGGGGAGGGGTAGCCATGATTTGTCCCAGCCTGGGGCTCCCCCTCTGGTTTCCTATTTGCAGTTACTTGAATAAAAAATATCCTTTTCTGGACTGGAGTCTCCTGTGGTGTGTGCCCCTACAGTCTGGGGCAGGTAGGGTGAGTGACGCGCGCTCTTGCCCCCATCCTTCAGGCTGCAGGAGGGAGGGAAAATAGCACTGGAATTGCCTCCAGGAAAGGTCATCTGAAGCCCCTTTTGATGAAATCAACAACTCCTAGTCACAAAACGTTTTATTTACAAAATATATACCGAATGTTATACATCTGGCCCCATCACCATGGGAACAACTCCAAAGCCCTGGGTATTTATGCCCAAGCCCAGCCCAGGAGGGCTGGAGAAAGCAAAGCTGTCTCCCAGCCGCCCCCACCCCAGAAGGAAAAGCTCCTTCCATTGAGTGCCTGTGGGTGGGTGGTGAGCTTGACACCCACAAAGGGCAGAAGGCCTGGGGACAGTGAGGGATGGTGAGGGCCTGGGAAGTGGGTGCTGCTGAGTGTGGGCAGAGGGAGAAGTGGAGGCCCGGTGCGCAGCAGGAAGAGCTGAGTGACTGCAGGTAGGCAGGGGGAGAGTCCCACAATGGCACCAGGTGGTCCAGGGCTCCAGGCTCTGAAGGGTGGGGCAGGGAGGTCAGGTCACGTCTTGACATCCAGCAGTGGCATCCGCTTGTGCTGGTAGCCACTCTGCCAGCCATGTACCACCTGTGGGGGAGGAGACCACACTGCAAGGCTGGGCTGTGCCCCCTGGGAGTCTGCAGCACTCGGTTACAGCCCAAGTAAGCAGAACCAGGCTCTGGTTTCAGTGTGGAAAAGTATGGCCGGGAACAGGGCTGACCACCCCGCTCGCCCCATTCTCCCCCTGTGCTTACCTTGGGGTCTCCCATGTCAGAGAGCAGCTCCTGCTCAGCCTCATGCAGCTCCTCGGCTGGGTCATAGCTGTACATGGGGAGCAGGTGATGGCGCAGCCGGTCCACCCTGGAGAGCAGGGGAGGGGGACTCAGCCTAGGAGGCCCCCCAACCCTCACCAAACACCCGGCTGCCCAGCCTCCTCTCTCTCCCAGGCAGGGGCACTTCCAATGGGTGCCTTTTGGGACACACTTTAGCTCGAAGAATACAGCCCTGATTCTGCAAAGGAGCTCTCCCTAGTAAGCTGAGGCTAGGGCAGGGAAAACAAATTTCAGGCTTGTATCAGGATGGCTGAAGGACATCTTACAGAGAACTCAGAGGCTATGAGCAGGAATTTCAGAATGGGTGTGGGATCAGGGCGGCCGTGGGGACAGGGACACTCACCGTTTTTTCTTCTGTATGTACATTACCTGCAACAGAGACAGAGCACTGTGGGGGCTGCTGAGCCCAGGAAGGCCCACAAGCAGAGAGAGAGGCTCACCTCCACCTCCACACCCTTCACTCCCTCAACAGGACAGTGGGGCCTCTGTGCAGCCCCTGCCTTAGCAAAGCTGTGGGTGTCTGTGTGTGTATATGAGGGCTCCTTACCACAGCCACCACCACCCCGACCAGGGTGATGAGGAAGAAGGGCCCCAACACATAGCCCACCATGGAGTCGCTGTTGGCCTGGGGGGCATTGGGCACAGTGGTGTTACTCATGACATCGGCAGCCGGAGGGCTCGGTGGTCAGCATGGGCAGTGGTGCCTCGGGAGGGCGCCTCCACTGGGCTCCCTGGGGAGAAGGAAGGGCGGTTAGCAGTTGCATCCAGGGTGACATCCAGACCCTGGATCCCTCCCCCAGAGCTGGAGATCTCGGAAAACGGGTCCCAGGTCAAATCCCGGTAGGAGGGATCCTCCAGGTAAATGTACTGGGTGTAACCCTCCAGCGAGTCTTGGCAAATCCTGGCAGGAAAGGGGATCAAGGGAAGTCCTGGATCCAGGACTGAGTCCTGCCCAGCTCCTATCCCTAAATCAGGGCGGGGCCCAGCTCAGATGCTGGCCAAACATTTCAAAGTCTCAACTTCTGGGGAAAGATTAAGTGCAGGTTTCAGGCGCCTGTCCCAGCCCTTTTAGGCATTGGGCTGCCAGCACCTGTCCAGTGGAGCAAAATGTATAAATGAGGTCCACACAGGAGGGACCTGCACTGCAGCCAGGAGTGAGGTGGGAGCATCTGAAGGAGCCCGCTTCCATCCTGGTCCAATCCCACTTCAGGTGATGGGTCCCATGCCTGGGTTCTATGCCCTTGTCCCTGGTGTCACCTCGGACATACAGCTGGAACACCCTCTCCCCCATCGGTCTCGCGTGTCCGGGTGGACACGAGTGGGTAAAGCTGGATTGTATCTTCGAGATGATGTCACCTTCCTCCTGTCTCCACCCGGGGCTCCGCCCAGGTCCCTCCCCTCCTGGCCTGAGCTGACAGACGGAGGTGGAGAGGGTCAGTCCCCATGACAGAAGCAGAGAGATCCTCCTGGGGCGGTTTGCACGCTGATGGCCCAAGATCCGGGACCCAGGTTCGCTTGAGTCTCTATCAGAGGGCACGGTATGAGGGACCTACCCCCGTGTCCGTGGGGCACGGGGCATCGAGCTTGCCCTTACCCAGTCGCATGCTCATCGTCCCAGGTCAAGGGGGCATGCCAGGGTGGGGAGGGCGGCAGGCCGCTGCTAGGATGCTGGCCAGCAACAGCGGACAGGAGGTAGTTCCCACGGCGCGGGGAGGCTCAGGCCGGAGGTGGGGGGTGCTGGGGAACGCGGAGGGGCCGCTCCGCGCCCTAACATCCTGGAATCCCGACACCCCGAGGCGTGGACCCGTGCCGGCGCTCTGCAGCCCAGCCTGCCTGGCCATGCCTTACCTCCCGCCGCTGCAGCCCCGACAGGAACGCCCTCGGTTGGCTCCCGAGCCCCGGAAAAGCCGTCAGGCGCGTGATCAAAGGACCCGGGGAAATGGGCTGGGCCTCAGCACCCAGGCGCAGCCAATCCGGTAGCGGAAGGCGGGTGGCCTGGAGATTTCTGGAGCCGCCAATCCGGAGGCGGGGGTGGGCGGTGCGAAGGGGGATACAGTGGGGCTCACTGCGTCCGCCCCGCGGCGGCAGGGGGCAGCCGAGGGCTGCGCAGCTGGGGAGGAGAGCACGGGGCGGGGCGGGGCGCGAGCAGTTTCTGGGCCATCCCCGGCGCCTATCTCACCCCTCTCGTTGCAGCCAGAGTAGGGTCGCGCCGCGCTCTAACGCTGAGCCCAGGCCCTTTGTGCAGGACCCTGCTCCGGGCCCACTAGGCCTCCATCTGTGTTTGTTGCCCGAACTTCGGGCTGTGCTCTGGGCTACCGGGGTCTGGGACGCCCACCCTCTCTGAGCCTGTCTTATCGTCTGTAAAACAGGCTGCGAGGATTATTATTATTATTACTTTTTTTTTTTTTTTTTTTTTGAGATGGAGTCTCGCTCTGTCGCCTAGGCTGGAGTGCAATGGCGCGATCTCGGCTCACTGCAACCTCCGCCTCCTGGACTCAAAGCAATTCTCCTGCCTCAGCCTCCCGGGTAGCTGGAATCACAGGCGGATACAATCATGCCCGTCTAATTTTTTTGTATTTCAGTAGTTTCAGCATGTTGGCCAGGCTGGTCTTGATCTTGTGACCTCAAGTGATCTGCCTGTCTCAGCCTCCCAAAGTGCTGGGATTATAGGCGTGAGCCCGCGCCCGGCCTGTTGTGAGGATTAAATGGTGACATGAGTACGGAGCCTACCACACTATGCCCCGAAAGGTTAAATTCCTCCTGTTTTCCAGTTTTAGGGACACACGAAGCAGCGGGGTGAGCTATCTCCGGATCACAGGCAACTTGCTAGGTCGGTAAACTGGTCAAAGCTTTTGTGGGCTTATCATTGAAATGGAACATATTTACTGGGAAAAATCTGAGTAAGGCCAGTGGAGTTTCCCAGTGCCAATATCCTGGTTGTGATTATTACAGTTTTGTAAAATGTTATCATTGGGGGAGTTTAAGCAAAGTGTACACAAGCTCATTCATTCATTCATTTGAGACCGGAGTCTCACTCAGTCGGCCAGGCTGGAGTGCAGTGGCTTTATCCTGGCTCACTGCAACTTCTGCCTCCAGGATTCAAGCGATTCTCCTTCCTCAGCCTCCCAAGTAACTGGGACTACAGGTGCCTGCCAGCATGCCCGGCTAATTTTTGTATTTTTAGTAAAGATGGTGTTTCGCCATGTTGACCAGGCTGGTCTCAAACTCCTGACCTCAGGTGGTCTCCCTGCTTCCGCCTCCCAAAGTGCTGGGATTGCAGGTGTGAGCCACAGCGCCAGGCCTCTCTGTACTGTTTCTTATAACTGTATATGAATCTACAGTTAACCTCAGATGTGTATGTGTGTATATGCATATACAGTATTTTTTATTTATGTCTATAGTTTTGTAGCAGACTCTCCTCTACCCACCAAAAATCACACACCATTGGGAAAACTGACTGGCAGATTATGGAAACCACCCAGGAACGTCAAGATTATGGCAGGTGAACTAGGCTAAAGCCCTCCTGGGTCATCAGGTGGTAATGGGGATGAGGTATGACCTAGGTCACTCTGTTCTTGCCAGAGGAACCCTTGGGGCAGATGTGAGGTTCTGGGAGCCAGGCCCTGTTAGCCAGAGTCAGCCAATGGTGCAGACATGGGTGAGTTGCTTGATTTGGTCCAGCCACAGGTTTTCTCAGGCCCTTCCAGGGAAGACTGGATGAGGGCAGTAAAGAAACTGATTACTTTGTTTACTCCTAGCAGAGGTCAGAGGGCATATGGGAACTTTGATCCCTTGTCTCCAGACACCATTTGCCTGTGGTGGGGAATCCAGGATGGAAGGAAAGGAATGAAAGAAATGCGTGGGCCTGCCGGGCGCGGTGGCTCAAGCCTGTAATCCCAGCACTTTGGGAGGCCGAGGCGGGTGGATCACGAGGTCGAGAGATAGAGACCATCTTGGTCAACATGGTGAAACCCCGACTCTACTAAAAATACAAAAAACTAGCTGGGCATGGTGGCGCGTGCTTGTAATCCCAGCTACTCAGGAGGCTGAGGCAGGAGAATTGCCTGAACCCAGGAGGCGGAGGTTGCAGTGAGCCGAGATCGCGCCATTGCACTCCAGCCTGGGTAACAAGAGCGAGACTCCGTCTCAAAAAAAAAAAAAAAGAAAAGAAAAGAAAAGAAATGCGTGGGCCCGGAAGCTGAGCTGGGTCTCCTAGTGCTCTCAGGCTGTGAGTCTGGAGAGGAGGGAGACCCCTCATCCTAGGCTTCTGTCAGCTAGGCCCGCCACGCCTTGCAAGGAGTAAGTGACAGAGTTTGAGAACTTGGACCTTGTGGCTGCCCACACACTCAACTCCTGTCTATTCCTCAGGACTTCTAGCCACAAATCTTGAGGGCTCACTAGGAGCAGGCCCAGTGGTCACACTGATTAGAGGGTTGTGTGGAGAGAGCCAGTCTCAGGGCCAGAGACCCAGTAAGGATTTTACTTTCTTTCTTTCTTTTTTTTTTGAGACAAGAGTTTCACTCTGTCGACCATAGAGTGCAGTGGCTTGATCTCAGCTTACTGAAACCTCCGCCTCCCGGGTTCAAGCAATTCTCCCATCTCAGCCTCTAGAGTAGCCGGAATTACAGGCACGCACCACCATGCCTGGCTAATTTTTGTATTTTTAGTAGAGACGGGAACTTTCAACATGTTGGCCAGGCTGGTCTTAAACTCCTGACCTCAGGTGACCCGCCTGCCTCAGCCTCTTAAAGTGCTGGGATTATAGGCGTGAGCCACCACGCCCGACTGGATTTACTTTCTTTACTCCTAGCACAGAATACCCTTGTGAGCTAGGCAGGGCAGGTGGAGCAACCCCAATTTGCAAGTGAGTGAACTGATGCCCAAGCAGTGTGATGACTTCTCAGGGCCCTTGGCCTGGTCGTTAAGGGCAGGTGGGATGAGATGACAGGTGAGCCTCTCTTCTCGGACACCTCTCTGCTGATAGCTGCCCAGAGCTACACTGGAGGCCTGGTTTCTTCCTGTGCTGAGGCTTCCTATCTGTTGAGAGTGCCTCCACGTATAGCCGGGGGAAAGTCCAGCTCGGCCTTCCCTCTTCATGCAGCTGCCATTTCAGGAAGGAGAAGGCCAGGGTGGGACTGGGGCCACATTGTGCCGCCCCGCTGAGTTGTGGCTGCCTCCTTATCCATGCCGCTGTGCTTAGTGCCTGGACTTGCCTGTCCACTTCGGCTGATGACTCACTCACCCTCGTGTCCTCCAGCTCTGCAGGCACTGAATAAACCATAAAAGCGCTGGGTGCCGTGGCTCACGTCTGTAATCCTAGCACTTTGGGAGGCTGAGGTGGGTGGATCACCTAAGGTGAGGAGTTCAAGACCAGCCTGGTCATCATGGTGAAACCCCATCTTTAAAAAACAAAAACAAAAAAAACAATACCATAAAAGCAAGACCTGAAAGGACTGAACTATTTTCTTTTTTTTTTTTTTTTTTTTTTTTGAGACAGAGTTTCGCTCTTGTTACCCAGGCTGGAGTGCAATGGCGCGATTTCAGCTCACCGCAACCTCCGCCTCCTGGGTTCAGGCAATTCTCCTGCCTCAGCCTCCTGAGTAGCTGGGATTACAGGCACGTGCCACCATGCCCAGCTAATTTTTTGTATTTTTAGTAGAGACGGGGTTTCACTATGTTGACCGGGATGGTCTCGATCTCTCGACCTCGTGATCCACCCGCCTGGGCCTCCCAAAGTGCTGGGATTACAGGCTTGAGCCACCGCGCCCGGCCTGAACTATTTTCAGTTAACTTCTAGAATGAAGCTCAAGAAGATGTATAGGAAGGCAAGAATATCCAGTTTTTATAATATCTGACATCCATTTAAAAATGGACCCTGGCGGGTGGATGCGGCAGCTCATGCCTGTAATCCCAGCACTTTGGGAGGCCAAGGTGGGTGGATCACCTAAGGTTGGGAGTTCAAGACCAGCCTGACCAACATGGAGAAACCCCGTCACTAGTAAAAATACAAAATCAGCTGGCTGTGGTGGTGCTCCCAGCTATGTGGGAGGCTGAGTCAGGAGAATCGCTTGAATCCAGGAGGTGGAGGTTGCAGTGAGCCCAGATCACACCATTGCACTCCAGTCCTGGTGACAGTGTGAGACTCCATCTCAAAAAAAAAAAAAAAAAAAAAAAAAGAGCCGGGCGTGGTGGCTCAAGCCTGTAATCCCAGCACTTTGGGAGGCCGAGGCGGGTGGATCACGAGGTCGAGAGATCGAGACCATCCCGGTCAACATGATGAAACCCCGTCTCTACCAAAAATACAAAAAATTAGCTGGGCATGGTGGTGCGTGCCTGTAATCCCAGCTACTCAGGAGGCTGAGGCAGGAGAATTGCCTGACCCCAGGAGGCGGAGGTTGCGGTGAGCCGAGATCGCGCCATTGCACTCCAGCCTGGGTAACAAGGGCGAAACTCCGTCTCAAAAAAAAAAAAAAAAAGAATGCATTTTAAAGTCAGATGGGGTGGCTCATGCCTGTAATTCCAGCACTTTGAGATGCCAGAGAAAGAGGACTGCTTGAGCCAAGAGATAGGAGATCAACCTGGGCAAAATAGTGAGACGCCCTCATCTCCACTAAAAATTAAAAAAATATTGGCAGAGTGTGGTGACTGTGCCTTTAGTCCCAGTGGTCTTAAAATCCTGGGCTCAAGCAATTCTCTTCACTTGGCCTCCCAAAGTGCTGGAATTACAGGCATGAGCCATTGTGCCTGGCCTAAAAGGTTTTTTTTCTTTTTTGGGGGGGCAGAGTTTCGCTCTTGTCACCCAAGCTGGAGTGCAATGGCGCGATCTCGGCTCACCGCAACCTCTGCCTCCTGGGTTCAGGCAATTCTCCTGCCTCAGCCTCCTGAGTAGCTGGGATTACAGGCACGCGCCACCATGCGCAGCTAATTTTTTGTATTTTTAGTAGAGACGGGGTTTCACCCATGTCGACCACGATGGTCTCGATCTCTTGACCTCGTGATCCACCCCCCTCAGCCTCCCAAAGTGCTGGGATTACAGGCGTGAGCCACCGCGCCCGGCTTGACCTAAAAGTTTTTTTTTGTTTTTTTTTTTTGTTTGTTTGTTTGTTTTTGAGACGGAGTTTCGCTCTTGGTTACCCAGGCTGGAGTGCAATGGCACAATCTCGGCTCACCGCAACCTCCGCCTCCTGGGTTCAGGCAATTCTCCTGCCTCAGCCTCCTAGTAGCTGGGATTACAGGCATGTGCCACCATGCCCAGCTAATTTTTTTTGTATTTTAGTAGAGACGGGGTTTCACCATGTTGACCAGGATGGTCTCGATCTCTTGACCTCGTGATCCACCCGCCTCGGCCTCCCAAAGTGCTGGGATTACAGGCTTGAGCCACCGCGCCCGGCCGACCTAAAAGTTTTTAACATTTATTTTAAATTTTTAAATTAATTTTAATTAAAAAAAATTTTTTTTTAAGAGACAGGCTCTCATTCTGTCACCCAGGCTGGAGTTCAGTGGCACCCATCATAGCTTACTGCAGCCTCGAATTCCTGGGCTTAAGGCATCTTCCTGCCTCCGTCTCAGGTTGCTGAGATTACAGGCCCGTACCACCATGCCTGGCTAAGTTTTTCGTTTTAGTAGAAAAGGAGTCTCAGTTTGTTGTCCAGGGTGGTCTTGAACTCCTGGGCTCAAGCCATCCTCCCAACGCGGCCTCCCAGAGTGCTAGGTCTACAGGTGAGAGCCACTGAGCCTGGCTAAAAAAAGTTGTTTTTTAAAGAGCCTTTTACAAATTAATTAGTGGAGTTAATGACTGATGACTCCACAGACTGGGCCCAGGGTCTGGGAAGGGGCGGACAGCGACGAACAGGAGCCGAGGCTGCAGCGGACTCTCCGGGTCTGCCTCGTTGCACAGGCCCAGGCTTGCCAGGCCAGCCCAGAGTGTCCTGACCCCAGGGCACCTCCTTCCAGGCTCTTTCCTACACGAGCTCACTTTTTTGTGGAATCACTTGGGGTTCCTTGTTTTCCCACTTCCCCACCTTCGCTCGAGAGGGTTTCCCACCATCTCTGCCAGTTGGAAGCCCGTTGGTCTCCTGTGGGAGGCTGGAGCTGGGGCCAGGTCAGCCCCGGGCTCCCACCCCCCTCTAAGGTAAGAGGTCAGTGGGGCTGGGCAGGGCCACAGCTAGGGGAGGGAGGCGGAGGTGCCCGTGCTGGACCTGCACATCCCCAAGGGATTAGTGGGCAGGGACTCGGTGGGTCCTGAGGATTCAGCGGAGGGAACCCCTCACTGACCAGCCCCCGACAGCACAGAGGCCTGACTTGCAAGATGTTTTTTTTTTTTTTTTTGAGACGGAGTCTCGCTCTTGTTACCCAGGCTGGAGTGCAATGGCGCGATCTCGGCTCACGGCAACCTCCACCTCCTGGGTTCAGGCGATTCTCCTGCCTCAGCCTCCTGAGTAGCTGGGATTACAGGCACGCGCCACCATGCCCAGCTAATTTTTTTTGTATTTTAGTAGAGACGGGGTTTCACCATGTTGACCAGGATGGTCTCGATCTCTCGACCTCGTGATCCACCCGCCTCGGCCTCCCAAAGTGCTGGGATTACAGGCTTGAGCCACCGCGCCCGGCGCAAGATGTTTATTCTCCGTCCCCACCTTTCCTTCTCCTTCCCCACGTGCTCCACATTCTGCTGATTTTCCCTGTCCTCCAGTTCCCTGCCGGCTGCAGCCGCCCCACGGTGAGGCAGGAAGGGAAGGACTGCCTCTCAGGTGAATGTGAAGGTCCGCGCCCCGGGCCTGTGCAGGTAGTAGGTGTTCAAGGAAGGGTCTGAACTGATGGAAGAGTGTTTTATAAATTGAAAAACACTAGGAAAATAATATGAGCTATGAAAATTGGTCCACTCAACTTCCTCAGACGGCGTTTGCCCCAAGCAAAACAAATTTCAACTGCACCCCATGAACCGCCAGCCCCCATACCTGCCCCTCTTCCTCTCCTCCTTTCCTGGCTCACCCAAACTTGGCTTCCTTTGCCTGTCCCGGGCACAGGCCTGGCAGGATATGACCAGCCTGCCGTTAGCTCCTGCCCCAGGTCTAGAGAAGTTCACAGGCTGCTGAGCTGAGATAAGAAGAGCGGCAGGAACTGAGGGTTTCCTCCTGGAAAAACGCCGCCCCCTCCCACTCCATTGCCCTCCAGACTCAAGGCAGGAAGAGGAACCTGGGGAAGGGGCCTCAGAGGAGAGGTCTCCATCATGAGTTCATTCTGTTTGCATGTCACCCTTGCCCCAAAGGGAAGAGCCTCTTTACATAACTCTCCGCACCCCCTCCACCTGCTCTAAACGGTCCCCCGCACCAGGTCCCAGGGCACCTTGCATTTGCTTCCAGGTTTTGGGGGAAGTGAGGGGGTGTGTGGAAGGGGGCTGTTGAAGGGACCAGGTGACACTGGCACATATTTCTTGTGCTGCGGACATCCCCAAAAGGTCATGTCATTTCCAGGGTAGCTGCTCTGCACCCCTTGGCTGGAATACCACAATGGAGACAAATCCTCCCTTCCTGCGGAAGGCACCTTCAGAACAGGGGCATGGCCAGCCGACGCGGTCCAGCGTAGGGAGAAGTATCTCAGAGATCTTTCCCAAAGGAGGACACGGAACATGTAAACTGTGACAGAGTGCGATGGTGCAGCATGCATTTGGAGAACTGCTAGAAGTTCCGTGAGGCCAGGAGAACACGGGGATGAGGCGGGGCAAGAAATCGGTTTGGGGGCCGGGCGCGGTGGCTCAAGCCTGTAATCCCAGCACTTTGGGAGGCCGAGGCGGGTGGATCACGAGGTCAAGAGATCGAGACCATCCTGGTCAACATGGTGAAACCCCGTCTCTACTAAAAATACTAAAAATTAGCTGGGCATGGTGGCCCGTGCCTGTAATCCCAGCTACTCAGGAAGCTGAAGCAGGAGAATTGCCTGAACCCAGGAGGCGGAGGTTGCGGTGAGCCAAGATCGTGCCATTGCACTCCAGCCTGGGTAAAAAGAGCGAAACTCTGTCTCAAAAAAAAAAAAAAAAAAAAGCTGTTATTTAAAAAAAAAAAAGAAGAAAGAAATCGGTTTGGTGAGGTAGGCAGGGGCCAACTCACAAAAGGCATTGGGTACTCATCTAAGGAGGTGGAACTTGACCCTGAAAGCTATGGGTAGGAAGAGAACAAGAAATGTTGCCAAGGACACCACACGGCTTGGGGTCCGGCGGTCAGTGGTCAGATGGCCACTTGTGACCTTTGGACTTGTCCATGTGGCAGTCACTGGCCACTGACGGGAAACACTGGAGGTGGAGTAGGGAGTGGGGAGGCATGAATCCATAGTGACCCCGTGGTATTTGGTTTTCTCTGTGCAGGCTCAGCTCTCACATAGGAGGGGATAAAAATGGATGGATTAGGCCGGGCGCGGTGGCTCACACCTGTAATCCCAGCACTTTGGGAGGCCGAGGCGGGCGGATCACAAGGTCAAGAGATCGAGACCATCCTGGTCAACATGGTGAAACCCCGTCTCTACTAAAAATACAAAAAATTAGCTGGGCGAGGTGGCGCGTGCCTGTCATCCCAGCTACTCAGGAGGCTGAGGCAGGAGAATTGCCTGAACTCAGGAGGCGGAGGTTGCGGTGAGCCGAGATCGCGCCATTGCACTCGAGCCTGGGTAACAAGAGCGAAACTCCGTCTCACAAAAAAAAAAAAAAAAAAAAAAAAAATGGATGGATTAATTTAGGTCTGGGATTCTGAGGGAGACTATGCTGGAAGGATATGGGGACAAGAAAGATGGAGTAATGACTGGTGAATGAGTAGTGAAGTCATGGACATGGGCCTTGATGTGGCATGGGCTGAGAGACTTTGGTGGCCAGAGTGGGATAACCCCCCGTTTTTTGTTTTTTTGCTTTTTTTGAGACAGAATCTCCCTCTGCGGCACGATTTCAGCTCACTGCAACCTAGCTCTCGGGTTCAAGTGATTCTCCTGCTTCAGTCTCCTAAGTAGCTGGGATTACAGGCGTGCACCACCACACCCGGCTCACTTTTTTGTATTTTTAGTAGAGATGGGGTTTCATCATGTTGGTCAGGCTGGTCTCAAACTCCTGACCTCATGATCCACCTGCCTCAGACTCCTAAAGTGCTGAGATTACGGGCATGAGCTCCCACGTCAGGCCTTCTTTTCTTCTTCTTCTTTTTTTTTGAGACGGAGTTTCACTCTTGTTATCCAGGCTGGAGTGCAATGGCGCGATCTCGGCTCACCGCAACCTCTGCCTCCTGGGCTCAGGCAATTCTCCTGCCTCAGCCTCCTGAGTAGCTGGGATTACAGGCACGTGCCACCATGCCCAGCTAGTTTTTTGTATTTTTAGTAGAGACGGGGTTTCACCATGTTGACCAGGATGGTCTCGATCTCTAGACCTCGTGATCCACCCGCCTCAGCCTCCCAAAGTGCTGGGATTACAGGCTTGGGCCACCGCGCCCGGCCTCTTTTCTTCTTTCTTGAGACAGAGTCTTACTCTGGCTTTCAGGCTGGAGTGCAGTGGTGTGATCTTGGCTCACTGCAACCTCTGCTTCCCGGGTTCAAGCAATTCTGTGTCCCAGCCTCCTGAGTAGCTGAGATCACAGGCATGCACCACCACACCCTGCTCATTGTTTGTATTTTTAGTAGAGATGGGATTTTACCATGATAGCCAAGCTGGTCTCAAACTCCTAAGCTCAAGTGATCCACCTGTCTCAGCCTCCCAAAGTGCTGGGATTACAGGCGTGAGCCGCTTCGCCCAGCCAGGATAATAATTTAAAAAAATACTTTGTCAGTACAAATGGAATGATTAGCTATTTACAGCATGGCCAGTGATCTGTATTTTCCACTTAGAGTTTCAAATTAGAATACTGGTGAAAAAAAAAAACAAACAATAATAGAGTACTGGTGAAATTCCTTCTCATTGTGTGTACTTCTCAATCTGTGAAACAGGATTGGACTAGATGATCCCTAAAATCCTTCCTGCTCTATCATGTAAAGGCTCACTGCGGTTGTTTTATTTGCATCCTCTTCACACCTACCTAAGCATAAGGACCACCCATCCGCCCTCCATAGATGTTTGTTGAGTACTTGACGGGCTCCCTCTCTCTCACACAAGACACCTGTCAGCATCTAAGCTCATCACCAGTGCGTTTATTGAGTGATGTTGATGTCATGAGGAAGTTCCTCCCTCTGCCTCCCTAGCAACCCTTCCTGTGAGGTGTCTAGGGACAAGGTACAAATCCAGCCTTCATTTGCCCCTCCCGACCTTCAGTTTCCCCTTGCCCTGATCCATCTTACAGTCTGAAGTAACCAGGAGAGGACTGCCAAGGGGGCAGGTTCTGACGTCAGACCCCCTATGTTGAACTGCAGTTCTTCTATTACCTTGGATATGTTACTTAACTTCCATATTTTCTTCTAAATGTTTTTATGACTCTTTTTTCGTATTTGTGAATTTATTTTCATAAATGGTATGTGAAGTAGGGATTTTTTTTTTTTTTTTTTTTTTTTTTTTTTTTTTTTGAGACAGTCTCCCTCTGTTGCCTAGCCTGGAGTGCAGTGGTGCAGTCTTGGCTCACTGCAACCTCCACCTCCTGGGTTCAAGTGATTCTCCTGCCTCAGCCTCCTGAGTAGCTGGGATTAC
Source organism: Saimiri boliviensis (assembly GCF_048565385.1). Classification (NCBI taxonomy): domain Eukaryota; kingdom Metazoa; phylum Chordata; class Mammalia; order Primates; family Cebidae; genus Saimiri; species Saimiri boliviensis. The sequence goes on from NC_133452.1 coordinate 98,574,672, forward strand.
AGGCACATGCCACCACCCCTGGCTAATTTTTGTATTTTTTTTTTTTTTTTGAGACGGAGTTTTGCTCTAATTACCCAGGCTGGAGTGCAATGGCGTGATCTCGGCTCACCGCAACCTCCACCTCCTGGGTTCAGGCAATTCTCCTGCCTCAGCCTCCTGAGTAGCTGGGATTACAGGCACGCGCCACCATGCCCAGCTAATTTTTTGTATTTTTAGTAGAGACGGGGTTTCACCGTGTTGACCAGGATGGTCTCGATCTCTTGACCTCGTGATCCACTCGCCTCGGCCTCCCAAAGTGCTGGGATCAGGCTTGAGCCACCGAGCCCGGCTAATTTTTGTATTTTTAGTAGAGACGGGGTTCCACCATTTTGGCCAGGCCGGTCTCGAACTCTTGATCTCAGGTGATCTGCCCGCCTTGACCTCCAAAGTGCTAGGATTACAGGCGTGAGCCACTGTGCCTGGCTGTGAAATCATTTTTTCCTGTTTGGTTGATTGTCCCAACACCACTTACCACAGAATCCTTCCTTTCCCCACCCAGGTGCATAGTTCCTCTGGCTCCTACCAGATTCCCATGTATGCGCAGGTCTGTTTCTTGGTCCCCTGCTCACTTTTATTGTCTGATTGATTTCTGTTTCCATCCAGCTATTCCATTTAGCACATTTGGTTACTGTACCTTTACGTTAAGTCTTGATACTGACTGAACACAGGACTTCCATTGTAGTCCTGTGTTTTTCCTGGCAGTTTCTCCAAATTGTCTTAGACATCCTTGGTGCATTGCCCTGTGGTTTTTAGAGAAGGTTGTCTGGGTCCTCTAGAAAACGGCTTCCCTAAGCCCCATTTCCTTTACCATGACCTATGCTTCACAGGACTGCAAAGACTAACTGTAAAACAGTGACCACAACCTGACCAGGAACACAAGAAACACAGAATAGATAGTGTCATCTTCCCCAAATGTCCGACCTGATGCAGTCACTCTTCTGTTTTAAAATCATTATTGGCTTCCAAGGCATGCAGAGTAAAGTTCAAACACGGCCTGCTAAGCCATCTGACCCCAGCTAACCTTTCCCCTGGCACCTCTGGCCTCTCCCTCCTCCATGCCCACTCTCCCTATCAGGTTCCCCGAACACACTGCTCTGCCTTCGAACATGCTGTTCCTTTAGGCAGGGATCCCACCCGTGCATCCCTCACAGATCCTCTCAGACAACGCCTTCTTTGAGGTTAGGCACTCCCTCAGGCTTCCCTTATGGCCTTCATCGCTCTGCTCTGCACTGTGACTACTTGTGTCTGTTGGGACACTCAGCACAGGCCTTGGCATTTCCAAAGAGGTGCCACCATTTGATGATCACACCTTGATTTTGGTGCCACACACACTCTGTCACTTATTTATTTTTTATTTTTATATTTATTTATTTATTTATTTATTTTTGAGACGGAGTTTCGCTCTTGTTACCCAGGCTGGAGTGCAATGGCTCAATCCCGGCTCACCGCAATCTCCGCCTCCTGGGTTCAGGCAATTCTCCTGCCTCAACCTCCTGAGTAGCTGGGATTACAGGCACGCGCCACCATGCCCAGCTAATGTTTTGTATTTTTAGTAGAGACGGGGTTTCACCATGTTGACCAGGATGGTCTCGATCTCTTGACCTCGTGATCCACCCGCCTCGGCCTCCCAAAGTGCTGGGATTACAGGCTTGAGCCACCGCGCCCGGCTCTGTCACTTATTTAATACAATGATCCTGAGATGTAGACTTCTTCCCCACTGAACAGGAAGGAGCACGGATGGTAATTTGTCCAAGATCAAAGAGCTTGTCAACAGTGGAGCAGAGACCTGCATCCTAGGCTAATTCCCAACAATCATATCTTCTATTACACCAGAGAGCCTTCAGATGAATGACCGTCCTTCCCTTTTATGAATTCCTTTTTTAAAAAAATTACTATTTTTTTCCCAATGCCAACTATACTGCAAGCTGTCATGGCAGGGTATTGGGAAAAGTTTTCAGTTAACAATAATCGCACCTCGGATAAACCTCATTGGCTACGATACTGCCACTGCGCAAAGATCCTTTTTCTGAATTTATCTCCATCCCATTCCTCCATGGTCCTCCCATCCGAGCTCTCTCTGATATTGCTCCTTCCTACGTCACATCCCCCGAGTGGCTTACTTTTCCTAGGCTGTCATCTCTCTCATTTTGTGCCATCTGTCACCAATCAGGTGCCTCTGTGAGGACTCTGTGTCCTAGGTTTAGCACATTGCTGGTATTCAGAACAGAACATGGAACCTCATGGATGCATCTTCAGATGCTGAGATGTTAGCTGGGTGTCACAAGATCAAGGACAGAAAATAAACCCTGCACCGCCAAAATCTGCTGGAAACCAGAAAGCAAGCAAGGCCATGGCTTCTAACACCAGGCTTTCTTGGAACCGTTACCAGGTTTTCACAGATGGAAGCTAGCCTGACTGGGGATGAGCAGGAATTCTACCAACTCGAACTGGCTTAGATGGTCAGAGCTACCACCCGGCATGTCAACAAAGGATAGAAGAAGTGCAAATCTGGTCCCCACCATGTTGGGAGCTGCACTGGTGTCCTTTGGGCTGATTTCCTCTCTCCACGCATGTCCAAAGTTTTGGAGTGTCTCTTTGGATTTCTCTCTCTCTAGCTAGAAGTCCTGCAGGCCACTGGAAGACCAGACTGCAGAAAGGTAATCCTGAACCTTGCCATTTACCCCCTGAGAATGAAACAGAATCATCATGTAAATGTGATGATGGGCCAGCTTTAGAATGGTCCATAATGATCTGACATGGGCAAGTGGGGTGTTTCCAGAACACTCATGTCCCAATTAGAGATGGCCAATTGATGGTTTCCTGAGTACATCACCAGTTTCAGCATGTATGAGCTCATAGCCTCACCGTACACACTAAATCTGGCAAAAGAAAGAATCCTTTCATGGAGAAAGGAAGGATGATCATCATGGAATGAACAGAGGAAGGCTGCAGAATCAGAATTTTAGGGGAAATGGGTTCCCTGACCAACTGATAGGGAATTTGTCCTGTGGTGAAATGAAGTCAAGAGGCTGTTATTGCTGCCCAGTAACCAACACTGTGGTTTTTTTTTTTTTTTTTGGCTTCCCATACAGCCAGCCAGTACACAAACCAGGTAACTTTGATGTTTACCGTCATATAAATGAACCAATTATTGGCTGGGTGCAGTGGCTTAGATCTGTAATCCCAGCATTTTGGGGGGCTGAGGCAGGTGAATCACGAGGTCAGGAGTTCCAAGACCAGCCTGGCCAAGATAGTGGAACCCCATCTCTACCAAAAATACAGAAATTAGCCAGGCATGGTGACGGGTGCCTGTAATCCCAGCTACTCAGGAGGCTGAGGTAGAGAATTGCTTGAATCCGGGAGATGGAGGCTGCAGTGAGCCGAGATTGTGCCACTGCACTTCAGCCTGGGCAACAAAGCAAAGCTCTGTCTCTAAATAAATAAACCAACCAACCGATTATCATCTGGACACAGAGATTTGTGTGTCTTGTCCTGGAAGTGACTCTCTTCCACTGACTCCATCAGGTTCCTTGGCTTACACTTGACCAGTGATGCTGCCAACAGAGTCCCATTCTAGAAGCCAGCTTGTCTTGGTTGATGGATGTTTCTGACTTATAGGCTGTTCATTGTCGTTTCTCTGTCCCTCTCTGCGTTTCCAGGTGCACTCGAGTCTGCAGAGCCTCAGGCATGGTATCACAACAGCTTCCAGACTGCTCCAATCCAGGCTCTGCTGCCAGCTCCTCCTGAGACATGGCTGATGCCACATGACTGCCCTGTTCAGGTCCACGCCAAGCATAAAACCAAACTCTCTGGACTGGCTTTTGTGGCTTTCCAAAATTTGATCCCACCAGACTTTATTTTCCATTACAGCTCCAACTGTTCCTTCCTTTTGGGACCACGGGACACAGCTCACTTAATCCTGCCCTCCCAGTGCTGAGGCCCACCCACTCTCTGCCTGCAAGCCCTACCACTACACAGCTTCAAAAAATGGCTCCACCTGTCGGGCGCGGTGGCTCAAGCCTGTAATCCCAGCACTTCGGGAGGCCGAGACGGGTGGATCACGAGGTCGAGAAATCAAGACTGTCCTGGCCAACAAGGTGAAACCCCGTCTCTACTAAAAATACAAAAAATTAGCTGGGCATGGTGGCGCGTGCCTGTAGTCCCAGCTACTCAGGAGGCTGAGGCAGGAGAATTGCCTGAACCTGGGAGGCGGAGGTTGCGGTGAGCCGAGATTGCGCCATTGCACTCCAGCCTGGGTAACAAGAGCGAAACTCCGTCTCAAAAAAAAAAAAAAAAAAAGGCTCCACCCTTCCTGATTCCACCCCACACAGAGGAAAGCAGCTCCTTGTGATGCTTCCTTATTCTGGATGTGGCTCACTTCTTTCCCCTTCCAGTTCCTTTGGGCCCCCTATAAAGCCTCCTTGGCTAAGGGCGACAGGCCCTCTCCTTAGCACTGGGCACTGATTGTCTTAACTAGGGCTCTCTCTGGGCACCTGGTAGCAAGGACGGCAAGGTAAAACAAAATGCCATCTAACCATCTCTGGCTTCTCCATTGCATTTCTCCCCTGAATGCCCTGCACACCACATCTTCCACGGGGCCACCCTTGACTTCTGGGGCAATTCCCAAGAATCCAGCAGAGGAGTGGGGAAACCAGGACTGACATGAAGGACTCAAGGGAAACCTCTGGAAAGAAGAGACCAGACACTAAAAGGGATGTGTGTGAAATACTGGTTTTTATTGGTTGGCACAAGATTACAACCTCGTTTCAATGCCCTTCCCTCCCACACAGCTCAAATGGAAGGAAACTCATTAACACATAGAAAGGAAAGGCAGGCTCACAGGTTTAAGCATTTGTTTTTACAAAAAGGAGTGGGATGTGGGGGTGGTCAAGTTTTACGGGTACTAACAACATTCTCTCTAGACTGCAGGGGGTAAGTCTGCCTGGCCCCCGATGCTGGTACCACATAAGGGACACATTAGTAAAGTAGGGAAAGGGTTATACGTGTGGCTGGCCTGCTGTTGAGAAGACGGTGGGATGGTATCTGCGGTGTACCTGACTTGGACCAAACCTGGGGCTGGACTGGTACCCCTTTCTTCTCAGCCCTCCTCCACAACCTGACTGTACTGCCAGCCGCACCCATGGGAAGGAGGTGTGAAGGAAGCCTGAGAACATCCGCCTTGAGAAAAAGAGGAAAACGATTTCCTTCCGCCTTCTCTGGACCAAATTCCACTACCCTCAGCTCCAGAGAGCAAAAATCTTCCTTAGAAATGCTGTGAAGACAAAGGGAAGAGGCCAGCCCAGACAGGTGGTCCCAAGCAGGCTGGAAGAAAAGCTTGACTTTCCATGCAGTACCAAGCAAGGTTGTTTTGGAAAAAAGCAAACAAACCAAAAACGGAAACCAAGACCATTTACCCACGGGTTGGGTACCTCCTAAATCCTGGAGAGCGTTTGGACTGGGGGTAAGGGCAATTTTACTCCAGCTCTTTGTTTCAAAACCCACGCCAGATGTCCAGAGGCTTTAGGACCACAACTGACCTCTTTCCTTATCAGCACCATTCTTTGGATTCCCAGTTTTGTTGAGCTCATTTGGGGTCCTTACCATCCTCTTCAATAATGACTCAGCCTCTTGGTTGTTCTGTTTTCTACCCATTTCTACCATTATGAACAGTCTCAACAGGAGATCCATATATGCTCTCATCCTGCAGCCCAAGGGAGCAGGTGACCTAGTGATGAGAAGCTAACTTACTTGCTTTCCTGGGTGGTCCCGATGGAAAGGAATAGCAGCAGAGTTCCGGTGGGATACAGCAGTCTAGCCTGAGCCACTGTGTGATTCCCCAGGGGACTGGTCCCTGGGTACATGGGCCCCTGGCTGTCTCAGTTCCAGAGACATTACTCAACTTGGCTGTTTAAGCCTCAGCTAAAACATATGAGTATGAGGGAAAAGGGACAAGAAATACTTTTGTCCTCTGGAAAAACAAATCTCGGCTACTTTGCCTCTCAACCCACAGGGATCCCTGGAAACACCTGTTGAACCTGTCCAAGAGGAGACTGTATCTGGATGGTACACCTGTTAACGGTTTATCGCTTTAAAAACGCAAATGGTCCCAGGGATGTTAACATTCCTGCTGCTGCTGGTAGATGAGTGAAGTGAAGGTGCTCATGTGAGAAACTCCTTAAAAACCCTGTTTGGAGACCACACACCGCAGCTGAGCAAACCAAGGCGGGGCCTCACTGCCTCCTCAGAGCCCATCCCTGACCACGTCATTGGATAGGAGAGAAGACAGAAGTCTTTGAAATGGAGGCTGGGTTGGCAAAAGTTACTGCTGGCCCTCCACTCCTCTCTCCGCTACACCTAAGAGGGTGAGAAACACTTGCTTCAGTTCCATTTACAACCGTTCCCAACAGCCTGAAATACTCTTGACTTCCTTAATAAAGCACATGGAAAACTGGTAAGCTGTTTTTCTAACTGAAATTTTACTTAGAAAATTCTAACCACCACCCTTTTGATTACCAACCAGTGTGACAGTTATCAGATCACAAAATAAGAGAACAGAACTGCCATTTACAAACTGTACTACACACTCATTTCCTTTACAGTTGAGTTGGCTGACTGCTTTCCTAACTACTAACGTAACGCCATGCCACTGGGCCCTGGACGCTGATGTTTCTGTTCCCTGGGCAACACATCCATGTCCATTCACAGATGGAAGTGAAAGGGTGAGATTCTCAGAGGCGAAACAAAATTCTGGTAGTAAATTGGATTTTTGAAGGGAGAGACCCCTTGGAAAATTCAGAGCAAAAATGTTCTCAGTCACACAGGGTGAGCGGGCAGGTGCGTCTGTGACCTCTAGCTTAGGTACCTGTTACTCCCTTCTGAACTCCTTCATGTTCTTGGGAGGACACAAGCCTCTTGCTCACTAAGCTAAGGCCCTTCAAGTCTCCTTTTTACTTCAGCCTTTTGGAAGCTCTCCAAGACTTACCTTCAGATCTGGGGAGGTTCTGTGTGGAGCACACCTATCCTTCTTATTCCTGCTCATGGGTGTCTTCATAATCAGCCTGTAAATTCCCTGGCGTAAGTCCTATCTGTTTTGCTGCTGGACTGAGTAAACAAAACTGGATATCCTTTGGACCATTAATTCGTGACACATTTTCTCCACAACAAAGGGAGGTTAAAGACCAAAGTTTATTAACCTGGGAAGGTTTTTTTTTTCCGGCAAGACAGAGGTTAAAGAGGCTATGTGGATCAGTCACTGCTTTAGCTTACCATTTTCAATTCAGCACCAAAGTGCTCAGAAGACAGGCTCAGATCGGGATGACTTCTCAAAGGGATTCACAGGCAATCTTACTGGCAAAATGATTTCCCAAAGCTGAGCCACGAGCCCCGCCCAACAGAGAGGGGAAGTACAGTCTTAAGGCCCAGCACTGGCACTGAGGCATCTTGCTTTTTTTCCTAAGGAATTCCGCAAAGGCTTAAGAGTTTGAACTAAATGCCTGGCTGGAAGCTCAAGTCCAGGAGAGCTACTTCACTGTAATGTTGAGATGTTGTCTGAAAGGTACAGTCATATAACAAGCAATTTAGTAGCTAATTATTCCAGACAAGAATTAATGTTCTCTGAATCAATGATTAATAGAATCTTCACATCTGGCCTGGCTGGGGGGCGGGGCTCAGTGGGCAGGAAAGGGAGGGTGGAAGCATGGGCAGCACATCAGAATGGTGATGAACCTGGCCAAACAGCAATGCTGCTGCTGTTGTATCCTTAAATGTCTATATCCAGGGTTTTAAATGGTGCTTTTTTTGTGTATGTGCTTCCTGATAGGAAGTCAAGTAAGTTTTAGTATTAAGAACTGGGGATATAAACCAAAGGAAACCTAGAGTTATTAAACCATCAACTGCTAGAAGAACAGAAGCCAATGACTGCTTTTCACCTTCTAGATATTAATCTTACTTTTTTGGCCAAAAGCCCTTTCTTCAGCATTCTGAGTTAACATGGCTTCCTTATAAGCTCCCCTTCCCAGGTGGACAGTCTTATTTTCTAAGACAAGCTCAAACTCAGCAAATTATCACTGTAAACAAAGCTTCAGGGAAGAGACATGACTCTCACTTCAAAAGCTTCATGTCAGAGACAGTGAAAATCATGTGACCACCAGCCTCAGCTCAAGTAGTGTGCCCAGATCATCACAAAATAGGATTCCCAGGCCGGGCGCGGTGGCTCAGCCTGTGATCTCAGCACTTTGGCAGGCCGAGGCGAGTGGATCACAAGGTCAAGAGATCGAGACCATCCTGGTCAACATGGTAAAACCCCGTCTCTACTAAAAATCCAAAAAAATTAGCTGGGCATGGTGGCGCGTGCCTGTAATCCCAGATACTCAGGAGGCTGAGGCAGGAGAACTGCCTGAACCCAGGAGGCGGAGGTTGCGGTGAGTCGAGATCGCGCCATTGCACTCCAGCCTGGGTAACAAGAACGAAACTCCGTCTCAAAAAAAAAGAAAGAAAAAAAAAATAGGATTCCCTTCCTATTTATTAATTTTTAAGAGAACTAGGAAGACAAACTGGTTAATCTGAAGGTGAGAGGTATCATTTTCTCAGATGCTCCAAGTAGGCTTCTCACATCACTGAAAGGTTATCAGCTAAAGACAAGAGTTTCTGAGGCTAACTGCAAAAACATGGTCAAATGCAAAACCGCCCTTTTAGAGGCAGGGTTTGTGAAAGGCTGCTGGCCTCTGAAGGACAGCATGCCTAGACTTTCTGGGCTCCTAGGACCTGTGGTGACCTCAAGCCAGCTGATGCACAGACAACAGTATCTTTTAGGGATTGCAGCCAATGCTCCCGATTTACTTTTTTTTTTAATTTATTTATGGAAGGCTTCACGAATTTGTGTGTCATCTGTGCGCAGGGGCCATGCTAATCTTCTGTGTATCGTTCCAATTTTAGTATAGGTGCTGCCGAAGCGAGCACTACTTTTTTTTTAACCTTAAAATCTCAAACGTTTCATTTTTAGGTGGTATCTCAAGTGACACAGAAACACAGCTACCCTGGATGGTGAAGTAAGTCTCCACTGCAAAACTCACCACAGAGCATGGAGGATGGCTCTGGGGTGCTCTCACCTGCTCCAGGTTAGGTGGGTGCCCGGATGGAGGCAAGGCTGAGCCACTAACATGGACAGCTACATGTCCTGGAAGCCTTTGCAGCCATGAGGAGACAGGCTCTATCCAGCAGGCTCAGAATAAATGAGTGCCACGTCACCTGCCTAGTCTGAACTGCAGAGCCGCGAGTCTGACCTCTTCCACAGTCTTTACAACTAAGAACCAGAGCCGCTGGTGCCCAGTGTAACGCGTTGCGACAGAGCCGCCTCTGTGACAGATGTAGCCATGAAGGAAGAGAAGGAGCGCAGGCCCAAGGAGAAGTGAGTAACCCTGTTAACGCCCCCTGGAGCCACAGGCAGCGGTGGTGGGACGGTGGGACTTCGGGGGACAGTTCCAAGGGGGAAGATAAACAGGATCGCAACAAGGAGAACAAAGAGGTGCTGAGCAAGGTGGTAATTTGAAGATTACCTCCCACTTTGACCAAGGAGCAGCTTCAGGAACATCTTCGACCCATGCCTGAACATGATTATTTTGAGTTTTTTTCTAATGATACGTGTCTGTATCCTCATATGTATGCCAGAGCATACATCAACTTTAAAAACCAAGAGGACGTTATTTTACTCAGGGATCACTTTGATGGTTATGTATTCCTTGACAATAATGGTCAGGAATATCCTGCTATGGTAGAATTTGCACCTGTTCAAAAAGCTGCAAAAAAAAAAGAAGACTAAGAAAAGAGATACCAAAGTCAGGACTACTGATGATGATCCACAATATGGAAAGTAACGCCACGGATGATGGGAAAACGACATGTACTCCAGAGACACTGTGAGAGGAAACAGAAGCAAAACACAGAGAATTAATAGCCAAAAAGACAACCCCACTTTTGGGCTTCCTGAAAAACTAGCAGAGAATGAGAGCAGAAAAGAGAGAAGAAAGAAGGAGGAGAAAAACAGAAAAAGGCAAAGAGAAGAAGAGAGGAGGAAATGGAAAGAGGAGGAGAAACGAAAAAGAAAAGATATAGAAAAGCTAAAGAAGATAAGATAGAATTCCAGAAAGGGACAAATTAAAGGATGAACCAAAGATTAAGCTGCTCAAGACGCCAGAAAAAGGGATGAAAAACAACAGCCAAGAAATTGGACAGAGAATCTCAGTGATGAAAGAGCCAGTGGGCAAAGCTGTACACTGCCCAAGCGTTCTGACAGAGAATTTAAAGATGAAAAACCAAAGAGACCTGAAGATGAGAGCAGCAGAGACTACAGGGAGAGGGAACAGGATTATGAATGAGATCAGGAGCACATACTTCGAGAAAGAGAGAGGCTGAAGTGGCGAGAAGAGCGCCGTAGGCAGAAGGAATCCTATGAGAAGGAGAAGACTTTTAAGAGAAAAGAAGAGGCCGGGCGCGGTGGCTCAAGCCTGTAATCCCAGCACTCTGGGAGGCCGAGGCGGGTGGATCACGAGGTCGAGAGATCGAGACCATCCTGGTCAACATGGTGAAACCCCGTCTCTACTAAAAATACAAAAAATTAGCTGGGCGTGGTGGCGCGTGCCTATAATCCCAGCTACTCAGGAGGCTGAGACAGGAGAATTGCCTGAACCCAGGAGGCGGAGGTTGCGGTGAGCCGAGATTGCGCCATTGCACTCCAGCCTGGGTAACAAGAGCCAAACTCCACCTCAAAAAAAAAAAAGAGAAAAGAAGAAATGAAAAAGGAGAAAGAAATACTTCGGGATAAAGGAAAGAAGGCCGAAAGTACAGAATCAATAGGAAGCTCAGAAAAAACTGAAAAGAAAGAAGTGGTCAAGAAAGATTGAATAAGAAACAAGGATCGTCCAGCGATGCAGCTTTACCAACCAGGAGCTGGAAGCCGAAATCGACTCTGTCCCCCTGATGACAGCACCAAGTCTGGTGATTCCAGCAGAAAGGAAGCAGCAAAGCGGTATTAGTCATAGAAAAGGAGGAGGAGAGGTGTTAAGTACGGATGGCCTTAGGTGTCCTGACTGTCTAGGCAGCCAAAGAGCACACGTTAAGCAATCCAGAAGTACCTTCAGGGCAAAGGAATAGAGACAAAGGGGGTCGCCGTGCTGGTGGGGTACACTGCAGAGGAGTTAGTCTTGTGTCAAAGCAGGAATATGATCAGAGGTTCAGAATTGGAAGTACAATTTCATTGCTTTTGCAGTTTCTACAAATTACTTTTAAAGTGTCAGAAAAACGTGATGGCGAGGACATGCAGTGCAATTTGCAGGGGGGAATATCAAGTGAGGACTTTATCACGTGTGACACGAGAGAAAAGAGCGAGCTGGTTCTAAATCAAAAGCTGTTGTTCGTCCTGAATTGAATTTTCTTAATTTGGGTGGAGCAGAGTCGCTTTGAAGCTTTGTTCCGGTCTAGTTCTATTTCACTGTTGATGATAACTGTTGACTTTGTGTATTGTAGAAACAACAAGCATGTCCTTGTAGTACAAGTACAGGGAAGGATAGATCATACTTTTGTTGATGCAAAAATTTAAATAGTTAATGTTATTCTGAATCCAATGTCCTAAAGTTTTAGATTTAGTTTTAGTTTTTTTGTTTGCTTACATGAGCTTAGCATAAAGAATATTTTTAAACATCTCGTTTTGTCTTCAGCATCTTTTCTACTAAGAGGTAAAATGTAGTCCTTGTTTGATTCTTGACTATTCAGTGTGTGTTTGATCTTAGGTCTCATGATCTGAGTGCATACCGTCTCCAGGAAGGAAACTGCACCAATGTCTATTCATGTTAAATAGCAACTTTTAGTCTCAGCTTACCGTTTTGATGTCAATAAATAGTAACAGATAAACAACAACAACAACCAAAAAAAAACCTAAGAACCGGAAGGGCCATCTGCATTATTTAATCACCATTAAATAATACTCTCCCTCCCCATACCTGCTTAACTGTCCCATAAGTCTCCTCTGTTTTATAAAGACGTGGGTTATTTTCTGAAATGCAGATGGGACTAGGATGAAGCCATGTTATCAATTACAGCTAACTCTTATTTCTCTTAAAGCAAAAATTCATCCCACTGTGATTTCTCCAGGTATTTCCTGCAATTCTAAATCCACCCTCGATAACAGAGAATATTAAAATCACACAGCTGTGGCAAAAATCACACTGTGGCTATTAAATTCTTTTTGTGAACTAAAAAAAGTAAATGTGGCTTAGGCTAAGCTGTTGTTTTTTAAGATGAGGATGGGGACTTCAACAAAGGCAATAATAAAGTACTAGGTGAAAATGTGAAATATGTGAAGGATAATGCGAAACATACACCCAGGTCTAACAAATACCTATTACTTCTCTGGTTAAGAAGGTTTGGCAGGAGCCTCCAATGAGGACTGCATGTGGAGAAAAGGGAAGCGGAAGGAGGAGGATGAACAAATCGGCACAGAACTTTCTTCTTCTTTTAAAAACCACAAAGGGTGACTTTTTTCTTCTAAGCAAGAAAGCCTAAGAGGCATTACATGGGCTGACTCCTAAGAACAAAACAAAATATTTCTTTGCCACAAAGGAACTTGACTATGTAGCAACACATTTACAAAACTACTGCAAAACACCCCCAGAGGGCAGTGACCTACTCTGCTCCCCAGAGGCTGCAAGAAGCAAGGCCCCAAGGGCCTCACTGTTCCATGGGGCTGTGCAGCGCAATGCAGAAGGCGGAAGTCCTGCTGTGCTGCCACCCTCCAGACCTTCTGCAGACTGAGAGCGGGTGAGACTCCCACACCCTTTGATCCTTCCAGATGGCTCAGCCTAGACCTAGCAGTGAGAGCCCTCTCCATGCAGGGCAGATGGAGTGGTGGACACTTGTGAAAACAAAACACAGTCAATCCACTAACTGTTCCATCCTGTTATGTTTGTTATGAGCAAAATCAAGATTCCCGTTTCATGGGCTGCAGTGTTTCTGGAAGGCTACAGAAAATCTAACGTGGTTGCTACCTCCTGGCAGCCCTCGTCTCATACACACGCACCCACACACACCCAAGGGGAGAGACAGAGAAAATCCTGGTCCGTAAGATCACATGACCTATTAGTGTTTCCCCACTGGCTGTAATTTATAAACTAAAGAAAATTTTAAGTCCACTGCTATCTTTTTCTGTCCTGAGTTTGGCAGACTTTAATGGATGCTCTAGTAATAACCAGAATCTAGGACATGCAAATTCACTGTAAGCGAGAGGCTAGGGATCTGCCCTAAACACAGGAACCTGTTTCTACCAAGCCTGAATGAGATCAGCACTGGCAGAATTAATGACAAATCAATGTCAATGAAATATTCTGCAAATAGGGTAGTTTTTATGCTTTTGCTTCTGTTCTTTGGGGGACATAAAGGTATTGCAACCATGGTTCTAACTAATCTATCACTAAAGGACTATGATGACATCGGTAAAGACAGCCATGGTATTTATGGTACCAGGGAGGAAAAACACCACTCCCAGATCACCAGAATCCCAGTGCGACAGAAAACAACACCAGTTTCAACAATTCTGATGTTGGACAAAGCCTCCTTTTGTCAGTTAAGAAAGCATCAGCACAATCTCTCCAGTTAATTGCATTAATAGGAATCCATTCATGTCACTAAACAATACTTGTTGGCACAATTCACTTTCCTGACTCAAAGACACCAACAACAATCAAAACTGCACTTTTGGGGAAGTATATTGTTAACATTAGCCCAGTCAAAACATACTCAGATCATTAAAAAAATGTAAAAATTACTGTTAGTACTGCAGTTCTGTTTTGTTTTGTTATTTATTTACTGAGACAGAGTCTCGCTGTTGCCCAGGCTGGAGTGCAGTGGCATGATCTTGGCTCACTGCAACCTTCACCTCCCAGGTTCAAACAATTCCCATGGCTCAGCCTCCCATGGCTAGCTGGGATTACAGGTGTGCACCATCACATCCAGCTCATTTTTGTATTTCTACTAGAGACGGGGTTTCATCATGTTGGCCAGGCTGGTCTCCAACTCCTGGCCTCAAGTGATCCACCTGCCTTGGCCTCTCAAAGTGCTAGGATTACAGGCGTGAGCCACTGCACCTGGCCCTGTAGATCCTTTTTAAAGAGTACTGACTATTTTCCTGCAAAATACTTTCAAATCCATAACCATAAAGGTAGAATTTATCTGGAACAATGTGTTTTCTTGAATTTCATTTAGCATGTGGTTAAATCTACTTTATTTTCCCCTTTATTTATTTGAACAGAACTTTAGAATGCTTTAAGTGAGGATAAGAAACAGTGTGTTCATTTTTAAGAAGAATGTGTGTATAGCAAGTTGGCATTCAGACTCAAGCCCCACGGTGCTGTTCTTATCCAATGGGACCTTTCTCTGGGGATGTAATTCCTTTCCTAGAGGTATCATGGGATCCCAAGATTACAATTGCTCTTTGGCCCTGTGTTTCAAGACTGGGAGAGAGGATATAAACTAAGAGTAGAGAGCAAAATTTAAAGTTCACCAAATGATGTTACCAAAAGTGCTGAACACAAAGTGACACAGGGCTACAAGACACATTTCTTTTAGTGGGACGGAAAAGTAAAAGCTTTTCTAAGTTTGAGTGCTTTATTGGAATTTTTAAATAAGGTGAACTATGATTTTAATTTCACATCTTGGCTAAGGAGATGCCACTGGAGTACTGAGACAATCTCCTGTCCTAAGCCAGGGATCAGTGAGTGTACCCCTTTTTATCCCTCAATCTCAAGACCCTCTTACTTCCCAACCAAACACCACAACTTGCAAATGAAGCCAGCATGAAACCTGTATAAAAAACCAACAAGAGAGTCTGCAGTAAGCCAGTGTATTATGTAGCCACTCTAATAAATGATTACGTGGCTTCTCATGTGGACCTTTCACATCCTGGTGGGAGATGGGAGACCAATTTAATAGCTCTGAGCATGCTCCATGATGCAATCACAAGTGCCGCACCATTACAAAGACAAGCAAGCACCTGAATTTCTCCCACATACTTTTCAGGAACACGGTTACCCAGTGTGGGGACAGGACTGCATTGATGCACCTGCAAAGTATAGTTGGATGCTTCAGAGTACAAGGATGATATCCAGGTCAGCACAGCATAAGGCATATATGGACAGGAAGAGAGGCTATTGTTGGCAATAAGTAGCATTACGGAAAAGGTTCCAAATCAGCAGGACAGAAACAGTGCCTGAGCTCCAGTTTTTTAGATAAATAACCCCAAGAATCCAGTTTACCCTACTGTCAACATGTGGGGCAGAATTCAATTTCTATCATTGTTTTTCCAGATCTGGGCTGAGGCCATTTGCTCATAGCTTGCTTTAAAAAAAAACAAAAAACAAACAAAAAAAAAGTTTCTTCTGGTTTCCTTCTTGGCATGGAAATACAGCATAAAGAAGGAAAGGCCATGAATCCTGGGAGCACTATGAAGGTAGCTAAACTCTTCCCATACCTATGTAACTACAGTCGATGGCTAGGAAACGGAAAGAGGACAGGGTAACCTCCCCAGCTACTAGCATCAAAAACAAAAAGCTGTATTAACTCTAAGGCTCTCAATTCCAGAAATGCCCAAATTAAAAGAGAAAAAAACCTTAAAAAATTAAACAGTTAAATTTCTCTTTCTAGAAGTCATTTATTTACATATTATATGTCCAATATATAATGTGTAGATAAATGTATCCTGCAATGAAAGCGACCACCCTACTCAACTGTACAGCATATTATAGGACAAATTCTTGAAAGGTTATCATCTCATACTGGTATCTTTTAATAAAAAAAAAAATTAAAAATCAAAGAAAAATGTCTGGCCAGGGCTAGGATAAGACAAACAGGAACACTTCAGAATCCAAGGCAGGGGAAGGCTGTTGGCCTCTCTTCAGAGGACTGCAGGGATGGGAGGAGGAAGGGACAGATCATGCACAAAAGTACTTACAAATTACACACCCAACCCCCACCCCTCAATAAAAAGAGAAGAAAAAGCCCCATCACTTAACACCAAACAGCAACATTATCAATATACCCTTTCTCTGCTGCCCATCATGCCTATTTGAAAGAAGAGGCCTGTGAGGAGAAGTGGAAAGAGCCAGGGTGAGAGGGAAGATCTGCACTTCAGTCTAGTTTCCAATTTCCATTTCTCTTACAGGAAGTCTTCAGTCATCTGATGCCTGACATCGAGCTCTGAGCAGAAACTGAGTACGTGGTGGCCACGACTGGGGTGCCATTGTTGGCTGAGTAGCCTTGCCTCAATGTTTCAAAATATGACGCCTGCACGGGTTTGTGATACTGCAGCACTTTTATGGCATCTTCTATTTTAAACCATTCCCTCTTCCTTCCTGTGGAGGCAGAGAGAAAAGAAACTAGTAGAAGAGCAATAAAGTTTCTAAGCCTAGAACTTTTGAGAAAATGTAGTAGAAAAACATTAAAGCGATGCCTCTAAACACTTTTTTTCTTATAAAAGTAATGCAAGCACACTTCATATGCTTCAAATGTGACATCAATGTCTAATGTAGAAAATAGTGAGAACCCTGGAAACTGAAGAGCTAAGACTAACTGTGTAAAACCTGTCCTCCAGAGGAAACTATGGCTAGTGTTTTCCTCCCACCCTCCTGGTTTCCTTGCTTGCATATACATTAGGAGCCAAAGCCCAGCAACATCCCTATCTCCTGTAAAAACTGACATGAGGGTGGGGTGCAGTGGCTCATGCCTGTAATCCCAGCACTTAGGGAGGCTGAGCTCGGCAGACTGCTTGAGCCCAGGAATTTGAGATCAGCCTGAGCAACATGGCAAAACTCTGTCTCTACAAAAAATACAAAAATTAGCTGGGTGTGGTGGTACAATCATGTAGTCCCAGCTACCCAGGAGGCTGAGATGTGAGGAACACCTGAGCCCAGGAGGTTGAGGCTGCAGTGAGCTGTGATCGAGCCACTGCACTCCAGCACGGTGACAGAGTGAGACCCTGTCCCAAGGTGGGGGGAATCAACACGAGCAACAGCTTTCAGAATTACTAGAATGGCTAGTTTGTAATCAATAACTTATTTAAAAGTTTTCTTATAAGAGTGATTTATTACATAACAAAATATTTTTAAATGAAAAAGTCTCAATACAGTCTTATACTTTTCAGTCTATTTTCTTACTCTTTTAAAATGTGTGTTTTTTAAATCCTTTATATTTTTTCTCTTATAAAAGTAGTAAGTACCCATAATCTTATAAACCAGAAAAGACCATTCTCAATACCCTAGCACAATTGCCCTTTTTTCATATACTTGATCTCGGGACAACTAAATTCGGATCATGCTTTCAGGTGCTCCAAATCCTGAGCAGCTCTGCTAGAGTGTTACAGTCAGGAACAAGGATTCTGAAGCCACACTGCTGGGCTCCAATCACATAAATGCCAGCTCGGGCAGCTGTGCTCCTGCTTCATTTTCCTCATCTATAAAACAGACAATAAGTAGGACCTATCTCACAAGTTTGTTATGAGGATTAACATGAAAAGCACCTGAAGAGTACCTGGCACAGAGTATGTGCTGCTAAGAGTTTGCTTTTTAATTTATTGTTACTGGTTCTTTTTTACTTCACATTATTTTTTCTTTCTTTCTTTTTTTTTTTTTTTGAGACGGAGTTTCGCTCTTGTTACCCAGGCTGGAGTGCAATGGCACGATCTCGGCTCACCGCAACCTCCGCCTCC
This sequence comes from Saimiri boliviensis, assembly GCF_048565385.1. Classification (NCBI taxonomy): domain Eukaryota; kingdom Metazoa; phylum Chordata; class Mammalia; order Primates; family Cebidae; genus Saimiri; species Saimiri boliviensis. The sequence continues at coordinate 98,592,457 of NC_133452.1, forward strand.
TGGGTTCAGGCAATTCTCCTGCCTCAGCCTCCTGAGTAGCTGGGATTATAGGCACACACCACCATGCCCAGCTCATTTTTTGTATTTTTAGTAGAGATGGGGTTTCACCATGTTGACCAGGTTGGTCTCGATCTCTTGACCTCGTGATCCACCCCCCTCGGCCTCCCAAAGTGCTGGGATTACAGGCTTGAGCCACCGCGCCCGGCCTTCTTTTCTTTTTTCTTTTTTTTTTTTTTTTGAGACGGAGTTTCGCTCATTACCCAGGCTGGAGTGCAATGGCGCGATCTCGGCTCACCGCAACCTCTGCCTCCTGGGTTCAGGCAATTCTCTTGCCTCAGCCTCCCGAGAAGCTGGGATTACAGGCACACGCCACCATGCCCAGCTAATTTTTGTATTTTTTTTTAGTAGAGATGGGGTTTCACCATGTTGACCAGGATGGTCTCGATCTCTTGACCTCGTGATCCACCTGTCTCGGCCTCCCAAAGTGCTGGGATTACAGGCTTGAGCCACCGCGCCCGGCCTTATTCCCGCCCCCTCCCCGCCGCCCCAAGACACAGGGTCTCACAGACTGGACTGCAAGGATACAATCATAGTTCACTGCAAACTCAAGCTCCCAGACTTGAGGGATCTTCCTGAACCAGCCTCCCAAGTAGCTAGGACTACAGGCACATGCCACACCTTCTTGTTCTTTTTTTTTTCGGGGGGTATAAATGGGGTCTCAAATTCCTGGCCTCAAGTGATCCTCCTGCCTTGGCCTCCCAAAATGCTTGGAATTACAGGCATGAGCCACCACGCCTGTCCTATTTCACACTATGTTTTAAGCAATCTATGTTATGAAAAAAATGTGACATTGCCATTGCTAGTGGGGCTAAGGCAGGAGGTCTCCTTGAGCCCAGGAGGTTGAGGCTGCAGCGAGCTGTGATCATGCCACTGCACTCCAGTCTGGACAACAGAATGAGACTTTTTTTTTTTAAAGACATGTGGCTGCGTTGTCGTAATATCTAGCATGGATGTACTATCGTTCATTTAACCATTTCCATATCACTGGACCTCAATTGCCTGTGATTTTTATTATTATTACTTTTGAGACAGAGTCTCATTCTGTCACCCAGGCTGGAATGCAGTGGTGTGACCTGGCTCACTGCAACCTCTGCCACCCAGGCTCAAGCGATTCTCGTGCCTCAGCCTGCTGAGTAGCTGGGATTACAGGTGCCTGCCATCATGCCTGGGTAATTTTTGTATTTTTAGTAGAGACAGGGTTTCCCCATGTTGGCCAGGCTGGTCTCGAACGCCTGACCTCAGGTGATCTACCTGCCTTGGTATTGCAAAGTGCTGGAATTGCAGGTGTGAGCCATTACGTCTGGCTGCATGTAACTTTTATAACTATGGTGTTTAACAGCTGTATAACTATGGTGTTTAACAACATTCCATCAGACGCATGTCATTCATTATTTGTCATTCACTGAGTTATACATTTTTTAATTTATTCTTTTTCTTTTTCTTTTTTTTTTTTTTTTACTAATCAAGCATCCACAATGAGCTATACATTTAAGATGCAACTTTTAACCAGTAAGAGTAATGGTAGTAAGATCATCTGAAGGAAGGCTCCAATGGGCCTGTTTGTCATATTTTAGATTATTTCATTAATTTCATCCAAACAAGCCTTTCACTTTGTACTCCCACTTCTGAGAATTGTACTCCCAATTCTCAGAAGTGGGAGTACAAGGTGAAAGGCTTGTTTGGATATTAATACAGCAATGGTACCTAAAAAAATTAGTATCACAAGTGTGTGACTCCTGCCTGCCAGAGAGTGCTCTGAGGATAGGGCCAGACCACACATCCATTGTCTCCTTTTCAGGCACTAGCACAGCTGTCAGGGAGTCTGTTTTCAGTATACCCACAGTGAATTTATTTCCTTGAGCACCCTGCAGTATTACTAGACACAAAGCCAAAGGGCTACGAACTGCTCAGAGTAACAATGTGAGGGGCATGGTGGCAGGGCAAACACTAACAATAAAGGGAGAATTTTAGCAAGTACATTTTATCTGTCCAATGGAAATTAGTGTTCTTTCTAGAACATACTTTCCTTCAGACGTAAACAAACTGTGAACCAACCTTTGTACCACCAGAGTTTACAGTTCAAAAGATGTAAATGTAATAGCCGTATGAGATCAAAGAAAATGGCTCCTTTGGGAGAATGGATGTACCTAAAGAGCGCACCCAGCACCCTTTTATAAAATTTCACAAATTTTATGATTTTTTATGTTCATGTAAAATATGAAAAAATATAAAAATATATATTCATATTTTATATGAATAAAACCAGAAACTACCTGCACTTTCTGCATCTACTGAATGATTTCTGGAGGGACTCAAACCACGAAACCAACAGTTTCCTCAACACTACGAATGTCGTGAGGAATAAGACCAAGGTCCTGCTCTCACCTATGGTCCCATGGCCAGCAATGAGCCTGGTACGGCAGAGGCTCTCAATCAGTATCTGGTCAAGAGGTACAGAAGTATAGCCCTTTTGAGAAGGATCCAGTTTGATTTTAGAAGCAACATTTCTTATTTTTAGGAGTCATACTTCTATTTGTGGACCATGTACTCCAGACTCCATTGAAACATTTCAAAATACTATTAAGTTCAAAATGTACATACTTGTTTATTAGCAGTATCTTTCAATTATTTCTAATCTTTATCTGGCTCTTTTTTTTTTTTTTTTTTTTTTTGAGACAAGATCTCACTCTGTTGCCCAGGCTGGAGTGCAGTTGCATGATTATGGCTCAATGTGACCTCAACCTCCCAAGCTCAATGATCTTCCTGCCTCAGGCTCCTGAGAAGCTGGGACCACAGGCATGTGCCACCTCGCCCATAATTGTTCTTTTTTTTTGCAGAGATGAGGTCTTACTAGGTTGCCCAAACTGGTTTCAAAGTTCTGGGCTCAGGTGATCGTCCTGTGTTGGCCTCCCAAAGTACTGGGATTACAGGTGTGAGCCACTGAGCCTGGCAAGCTCTTGTTTCTGGTTCTGGTAATGACCTGTCGCATGGCAAGAGCTGGCTGTGAGGAGCCCTTTCCAGGCTGTCTGGTGATGGCTTACCAATGTTAACTGAATCTTCCCAGTCTTCCAGCACTTCAGTGACAATGAGCACATAGACATACGTCCTGTGCTTTCTCTCCTGGTTCTGAAAGGCAAAGAAAGAAAAACAGAGAGTTTTTCCTTAGAGAGCTGGAATTGCTGAAATGAAACATACTCTTATGCATATGTCCAGAGAACTTGGACACAAAGATTCTAAACTTTTGCTTTTTATGGTACTACAGTTATAGCTACATGATTCAAAATAGGCCACACTTGAATTTGAGGGTATACTCTGGCTGGACTTCTAAAACCAAGTATTTACATTGGTTTTTCCTCCCCTTCCCCTAAATACAACTTCACAGGAATGCTGTGATCCCTCAAGAAAAAGGCATCATATAAATTGAATTAGCTAGAACACCAGGGAGAAGACTGTGGATGGGTGGACTACCACAGGGGTCTCAAACTTCAGTGACCCCATCAAGACAAACAAGCTGAGTGTGACACACACACACACCTCTTTTCCCACTAATCCCATTCATCTTTTTTTTTTTTTTTCTTTTGGAGAGAGAGGCCTTTCTCTGTCACCCAGGGTGGAGAGCAGTGGCATGATCACGGCTCACCACAGCCTTGACCTTCCTGACTTTAGGGGATCCTCTCAACTCAGCTTCCCAAGTAGCTGGTACAGGCACGCACCACCACGCCCAGACAATTTTTTTTTTTTTTGAGACAGAGTCTCGGTCTGTTACAGAGGCTGGAGTACAGTGGCATGATCTTGGCTCACTGCAACCTCTGCCTCCTGGGCTCCAGCCATTTGCCTGCCTCAGCTTCCGGACTAGCTGGGACTATAGGCACGCACCACCATGCCCGGCTAGATTTTTATTTTTAGTAGCGACAAGATTCTACCATGTTGGCCAGGCTGATCTCGAATTCCTGATCTCAAGTGATCCGCCCTTCTCAGCCTCCCAAAGTGCTGGTATTAGAGAAGTGAGCCACCACACCCAGCTAATTTTTGTATTTTTTTTGTAGAGACAGGATTTCACCATGTTGTCCAAGCTGGTCTTGAATTCCTAGGCTCAAGTGATCCTCCCACTTTGGCTCCCCAAAATGCTGGGGTTACAGGTATAAATCACAGTGCCCAGCAACCTTTAAAAAAATAATTTATTTATTGCTGGGGTTGGTGGCTCATGGCTGTAATCCCGGCACTTTGGGAAGCCAAGGTGGGTAATTACCTGAGATCAGGAGTTCCAGAACAGCCTGGCCAACATGGTGAAACCCCATCTCTACTAAAAATACAAAAATTAGCCAGAAGTAGTGGTGGGTACCTGTAATCCCAGATGCTTGGGAGGCTGAGGCAGGAGAATCACTTGAACCTGGGAGGTGGCTGTGCTGAGCCGAGATCATGACACTACACTTCAGCCTAGGCAACAGAACAAGACTCTGTCTAAAAAAAAAAAAAAAAAAAAAAAAAAATTTACATTTTTTTTTTTTTTTTTTTTTTTGAGACAGAGTTTCACTCTTGTTACCCAGGCTGGAGTGCAATGGCGCCATCTCGGCTCACCGCAACCTCCGCCTCCTGGGTTCAGGCAATTCTCCTGCCTCAGCCTCCTGAGTAGCTGGGATTATAGGCACGCGCCACCATGCCCAGCTAATTTTTTTGTATTTTTAGTAGAGACGGGGTTTCACCACGTTGACCAGGATGGTCTCGATCTCTTGACCTCATGATCCACCCGCCTCGGCCTCCCAAAGTGCTGGGATTACAGGCTTGAGCCACCGCGCCCGGCCTACATATGTATTTTTTTCCATCAGACACCTTTCTTCTGATATTTTTATTTTTTAAACTTTTTGTAGAGATAAGGGTCTCATTTTTTTCCTCATGGGGGCCCAGTGTGCAATGGCTGCAAACAGCAGCTTCCTTGGTAGCGTATGCAGCCTGTTTCTTGCATGGGTTGCTCTAAGGGACCTTGGAGACAGGCCTTCCAGACATATGGTTCATGTGTCTGACCTTGCACTACCCCAATGTAGGCTCCAAACAAGCAAGTGAGGTGCCTTTGAAAAGCCCCAGGGCACCGTGTCCAGGGTTCACATTGGCCAAGTGATCATGTCCATCCGCACCAAGTTGCAGAACAAGGAGCATGTGATTCAGGCCCTGTGCAGGGCCAAGTTCAAGTTCCCTGGCTGCCAGAAGATCCACATCTTAAAGAGGTGGGGCTTCACCAAGTTCAATGCTGATGAATTTGAAGACACGGTGACTGAGAAGTGGCTCATCCCAGATGGCTGTGGGGTTAAGTACATCCCCAATCGTGGCCCTCTGGACAAGTGGTGGGCCCTGCACTCATGAGGGCTTCCACTGTGCTGCCCCCTCATAATATGAACCAATAAATTTACTTCCTGTCCAGAGAGAGAGAGAGAGAGAGAGACTCACTGTGTTGCTCAGGTTGGTCCTGAACTCCTAGCCTCAAGTGATTTTCCTGCCTCAGCTTCCCAAAATGCTGGGATTACAGGTATGAGCCACTGCACCCAGCCTCTGCTTATCTTTATTTCTTACTTTTTTCCCTGCCTTCTTTCAAATTTTTATCACAGCTAATTTCTCCATTTTTCCTTTGTTATAGTTACCTGTCTTCTAATTTTCTTCTGTCTCTCTACTCTTAGCTACTTCTCCTCTTACCTTCAGAGAAGAGGAAGAAAGGTAGGAATGGGGTAAAATAATACTTACAAATAATTCTAGTAGTTTAGAGGAGACTATGGGATTTCTTCTTTGCTTTCTTTCTTTTTTTTTTTTAAGCATGTTATTCTCTGTAGGTGTTGTTTTCTTTAAAAAACTCACTGAGGCCGGGCATAGTGACTCACGCCTGTAATCCAAGCACTTTGGAGGCCAAGCCGGGCGGATCACCTGAGGTTGGGAGTTCAAGACCAGCCTGAACAACATGGTGAAACCCCGTCTCAAAAAAAAAAAAAACAAAAAACTCACCAAGGTTGGGCATGGTGGCTCACCCCTGTAATCCCAGCATTTTGGGAGGCTGAGGCAAGAGGATCAGTTAAGCCCAGGAGTTAAGAGACTAGCTTGGGCAACACAACAACACCCTGTCTCTAAAAAACATTAGGGAGGCTGAAGCAGGAGATTACTTTGAGCCCAGGAGTCCAAGGCTGCAGTGAGCTATGACTGTGCCACTCCACTCCACTCCAGCCTGGGTGACAGAGTGAGTCTCAAAAAGTTAAAAATAACTAAAAAAGGCCGGGCGCGGTGGCTCAAGCCTGTAATCCCAGCACTTTGGGAGGCCGAGGCGGGTGGATCACGAGGTCGAGAGATCGAGACCATCCTGGTCAACATGGTGAAACCCCGTCTCTGCTAAAAATACAAAAAATTAGCTGGGCATGGTGGCGCGTGCCTGTAATCCCAGCTACTCAGGAGGCTGAGGCAGGAGAATTGCCTGAACCCAGGAGGCGGAGGTTGCGGTGAGCCGAGATCGCGCCATTGCACTCCAGCCTGGGTAACAAGGGCGAAACTCCGTCTCAAAAAAAAAAAAAAAAAAAAAAAAAAAAAAAAACTAAAAAAAAAAAAAAAACCTTGCTGAAACAGAGATGGCATTTTTCCAATGTTGATATCTGTGTGGTCCCCTCTTCCCACAACAGAGTCTTGCTCTGTCACCCAGGCTGGAGTGCAGTGGCACAATCTTGGTTCACTGCAACCTCTGCCTCCTGGGTTCAAGTGATTCTCCTGGCTCAGCCTCCTGAGAAAACTGGGATTACCGGCATGCGTCATCACGCCTGGCTAATTTTTGTATTCTTAGTAGAGATGGGGTTTCACCATGTTGGCCACGCTTAGTCTCAAACTCTTGACCTCATGATCTGCCCGCCTCAGCCTCCCAAAGTGCTAGGATTATAGGCATGAGCCACTGCACCTGGCCTCTGTGTGGTTATTAATACATATCATTTGTACCAAATATTTTAACAGACTTACCTCAAAAATTCCAACTAATCTTCCCAATGTCCCTTTTACTCCAGCCTGAAAAGTGAAAAGAAAAATTAATGCACTTGAATTATATTGCTGGCCTCATTTTGAGTCTTCTTAAGCAGTTTATAAAAAAACAAGAGGACACAGCTTGGGCAGACTCCAGATCTGTGAAGTGATACCAGTATTTTCTGTGTCAGACTGCTAACAGTAGTGTATGCCCTGGGAAGTTAGAATGCCTCTCTTTTCTTCTGGTCTCTCTTCCTTCTGCAAAGCCAGCCAAACAGAGCAAGATAATCAAGGCCAAGAAGCCACCATACCAAAAATATTTTGAGGTATTATTAATTCAGGTCAGGCACAATGGCTCAGTGCCACTTTGGGAGGGTGAAGTGGGAGGATCGCTTGAGGATAAGAATTCGAGATCGGCCTGGGCAACATAGCAAGGCCCTGCCTCTAAAAATTTTTTAAAAGATTAGCGAGTCAGCCAAGTGCAAAGGCTCATACCTGTAATCCCAGCAATTTGGGAGGCCAAGGCGGGTGGATCACCTGAGGTCAGGAATTCAAGATCAGCCTGGCCAACATGGTGAAACCCCATCTCTACTAAAAATACAAAAATTAGCCAGGTGTGGTGGCGGATGCCTGTAATACCAGCTACTTGGGAGGCTGAGGCAAGAGAATCGAATCGGTTGAACCTGGGAGGCAGAGGTGGCAGTGAACCAAGATAGCACCAGTGCACTCCAGCCTGGGTGACAGAGCAAGGCTCCATTTCAAAAAAATGTATAAATAAATAAATAAAAATTGCCGATAGATCCAAGATGGCTGATTAGGAGCCGCTCGGGATTGTAGCTCCCAGGGAAAGCACAGTGTGAGTGGACACCGCATTTTCAGATGGATTTTTATTGCCCACAGACCAGGAGATTCCCAGGTGGAGGAGCCCCACGGGTCACCAGTGCAGCTGTTTTGCCAGCACCCCAGCGCGGCGGTTCTCTGTACAAAATACATGGGTCTGGGCGCTGTTTTAGCTGGCGATTGGAGGTCCTGGGAGACAGAGTCACCCATTCAACTGATAAAAAAGGGGACTGAAACAGGGAGCCAGGCCAAAAGACTCCTAGGCAAAAAAGCACCACAAATCTCAGCACGGCTGTTTCAGCTGGTGCAGTGAGTCACCGAATGGGAAATCACACAGATCCCAGCGCCTTTTCAACAGGCGACTGGAACTTTAAAAAAAAAAAAAAAAAAAGAGGGCTCTGAGGCAGGAAGCCAAGTCATCAGGCTCGGCTGGTTCCACCCCTACAAAAAAACAGCAATCAGAAACACTCTGGATTGAGAGTTTCACAGTATGCATAGCTGAATCCTGGACAGTCCAGCTCTGCGGGGGAGGGGTGTCCGCCATTACCAAGGCAGTCCACCACTACGGAGGTAGTTTGCCATTACTGAGGCAGCTCGCCATTGCTGAGGCAGCCTGCCATTACAGAGAGAGTCGGCCATTATAGAGGTGGGCTGCCATTGCCGAGGCAGTTCTAACTATACCCGTATAAACAGGACTGCAGGTTCACACGGCAGCTGGGCAGAGCCCACAGCAGCTCAGCAAAGCCTCTGCAGGCAGACAGTGACTAGGCTGCCTCCTTGCTGGGCAGGGCAGCCCTGAAAAAAGGCAGCAGCACAACAGAAACTCCTAAATAAAGCCCTAACTCCCAGGGACAGAGCACCTGGGGAAATAAAGGCGGTTTATGAGTTCTGCTGCAGCAGACTTGAACGTACTTGCCCAGCAGCTCTGAATGAACAAAAAAGCTCACAGCTCAGCATTTGAGCTCCTATAAAGGACAGACTGTCTCCTCAAGCAGCTCCCTGACCCCTGTATATCCAAAGAGTCATCTCATAAAGGAGAGCTCAGGCTGACATCTGGTGGGTATCCTTCTGGGACAAAGATAGCAGAAGAAGAAACTGGCAGCAACCCTTACTGTTCTGCAGCTGCTGCAGGTGATCCCCAGGCAAGCAGGGCCTGGAGTGGACTTCAGCAATCCTACAGCAGAGGGGCCTGAATGTTAGAAGGAAAACTAAGAAACAGAGAGAAATAACTTCATCATCAACAAACTGGACGTCCACTCAGAGACCCAATCTGAAAGTCAACAACTACAAAGATGACAGGTGGATAAATCCACAAAGATGGGAAGAAACCAGCACAAAAAGGATGAAAACACCCGAAACCAGAACGCCTCTCCTTCTACAAGGGATCACAACTACGCACCAGCAAGGGAACAAGGCTGGATGGAGAATGAGTGTCATGAATTGGCAGAATCAGGCTACAGAAGGTGGGCAATAAGAAACTTCTCTGAGCTAAAAGAACATGTTCTAACCCAATGCAAACAAACTAAGAATGCTGAAAAAAGATTTGATGAAATGCTAATGAGAATAAACAACTTAGGAATATAAGTGAATTGATGGAGCTGAAAAACAACACGAGAACTTCGCAAAGCATACACAAGTTTCAACAGCCAAATTGACCAAGCAGAAGAAAAGATATCAGAGGTCAAAGATCAACTCAATGAATTAAAACAAGAAGGCAAGATTAGAGAAAAAAGGGTAAAAAGGAATGAACAAAGTCTCCAAAAAATATGGGACAATGTGAAAAGACCTAATCTACGTTTGATAGGTATACCTGAACGTGACGGAGAGAATGAATCCAAGCTGGAAAATACTCTTTAGGATATTATCCAGGAAAACTTCCCCAACCTAGCAAGGCAGGCCAATATTCAAGTCCAGGAAATACAGAGACCACCACAAAGATATTGCTCAAGAAGAGCAACCCCAAGGCACATGATTGTCAGATTCACCAGGGTTGAAATGAAGGAGAAAATGCTAAGGGCAGCCAGAGAGAAAGGGTTGGTTACCCACAAAGGGAAGGCCATCAGACTCACAGCAGATCTCTCAGCAGAAACCCTACAAGCCAGAAGAGAGTGGGGGCCCATATTCAACATCCTTAAAGAAAAGAACTTTCTTTTTTTTTTTTTTTTTTTTGAGACGGAGTTTCGCTCTTGTTACCCAGGCTGGAGTGCAATGGCGCGATCTTGGCTCACCGCAACCTCCGCCTCCTGGGCTCAGGCAATTCTCCTGCCTCAGCCTCCTGAGTAGCTGGGATTACAGGCATGCGCCACCACGCCCAGCTAGTTTTTTGTATTTTTAGTAGAGACGGGGTTTCACCATGTTGACCAGGATGGTCTCGATCTCTCGACCTCGTGATCCACCCGCCTCGGCCTCCCAAAGTGCTGGGATTACAGGCTTGAGCCACCGCGCCCGGCCCCAGAAAAGAACTTTCAACCCAGAATTTCATATCCAGCCAAACTAAGCTTCATAAGTGAAGGAAAAATAAAATCCTTTATGAACAAGCAAGTACTCCAAGATTTCATCACCACCAGGCCTGCTTTACAAGAGCTCCTGAAAGAGGCACTAAACATAGAAAGTAACAACCAGTACCAGCCACTCCAAAAACATACCAAATGGTAAAGAGCATCGACACGATGAAGAAACTGCATCAACTAACGGGCAAAACAGCCAGCTAGCATCAAAATGGCAGGATGAAATTCAGACATAACAATATTAACCCTAAATGTAAATGAACTAAACGCCCCAATCAAAAGACACAGACTGGCAAATTGGATAAAAAGCCGAAACCCATCTCACATGCAAGGATACACAAAAGCTAAAATAAAGGGATGGAGGAAGATTTACCAAGCAAATGGAAAGCAAAAAAAAAGCAGAAGTTGCAATTCTCGTCTCTGATACAATAGACTTTAAACCAACAAACATCAAAAGAGACAAAGAAGGACATTACATAATGGTAAAAGGATCAGTGCAACAAGAGCTAACGATGCTAAATATATATGCACCCAATACAGGAGCACCCAGATACATAAAGCAAGTTCTTAATGACTTACAAAGAGACTTAGACTCCCACACAATAATAGTGGGAGACTTTTAACATCCTATTGTCAATATTAGACAGATCAACGAGATAGAAAATTAACAAAGATATCTAGGACTTGAACTCAGACCTGGACCAAGCAAACCTAATAGACATTTACAGAACTCTCCACCCCAAATCCACAGAATACACATTCTTCTCAGCACATCACACCTACTCTAAAATTGACCACATAATCGGAAATAAATCACTCCTCAGCAAATGCAAAAGAACGGAAATCATAACAAACAGTCTCTCAGACCACACTGCAATCAAGTTAGAAATCAGAATTGAGTGCTCGCTTTGGCAGCATATATACTAAAATTGGAATGATACACAGAAGATTAGCATGGCCCCTGCGCAAGGATGACACACAAATTCGTGAAGCGTTCATATTTTTTTTTTTTGAGACGGAGTTTTGCTCTTGTTACCCAGGCTGGAGTGCAATGGAGCGATCTCGGCTCACCGCAACCTCTGCCTCCTGGGTTCAAGCAATTCTCCTGCCTCAGCCTAGCTGGGATTACAGGCACGTGCCACCATGCCCAGCTAATTTTTTCTATTTTTAGTAGAGACGGGGTTTCACCATGTTGACCAGGATGGTCTCGATCTCTTGACCGCGTGATCCACCGCGCCCGGCTCGGGTTCCATATTTTTAGTCTCTTTCTCCACTCTTCTCTGACCCCTATGAGGAACCTCCTTAACCTGTTCTGGAATCGCTGCCAGACTGTAGCTTTTAATTTAATAAAAATAAAGTAAAATATGCAACTCTTAAAAAAAAACAAAAGAAATAAATAAATCAGAATTGAGCACTGTTTACAATAGCAAAGACCTGGAACCAACCCAACTGCCCATCGATGATAGATTGGACAGGGAAAATGTGGCACATATACATCATGGAATATTATGCAGCCATCAAAAACGATGAGTTCGTGTCCTTTGTAGGGACATGGATGAACCTGGAAACCATCATTCTGAGCAAACTGACACAAGAACAGAAAATCAAACACTGCATGTTCTCACTCATAGGTGGGTGTTGAACAATGAGAACACATGGACACAGGGAGTGGAGCATCACACACTGGGGTCTGTCGGGGGGAAATAGGGGAGGGACAGTGGGGGCTGGGGAGTTGGGGAGAGATAGCGTGGGGAGAAATGCCAGATATAGGTGATGGGGAGGAAGGCAGCAAATCACACTGCCATGTGTGTACCTATGCAACAATCTTGCATGTTCTTCACATGTACCCCCAAACCTAAAATGCAATATAAATAAATAAATAAATAAATAAAAATTAGCCAGTCATGGCGGCATGCACCTATAGGCCCAGCTACTGGGGACGCTGAAGTGAGACAATCACTGAACCCAGGAGTTCAAGGTTGCAATGAGCTATGACTGCACCACTGCACTCCAGCCTGGGTGACAGAGTGAGACCATGTCTCAAGCAATCAATCAGCCAGGTACTGTGGCTCATATCTGTAATCTTAGCACTTTGGGAAGCTGATCACTTGAGTTCAGGAGTTCAAGACCAGCCTGGACAACATGGCGAAACTGCATCTCTACAAAAAATACAAAAATTAGCTGGGTGTGATGGTGCACGCCTGGAGTCCCAGCTACTTGGGAGGCTGAGGTAGTAGGGTTGCTTGATCTGGGAGGCGGAGGGTGCAGTGAGCTGAGATCACACCACTGCACTGCAGCCTAGGCAAAAGAGCCAGAGCCTGTCTTTAAATAGATACACACACACCTACATTGTGGAGAACATTCCCGTGTGAGACCCCCAAAAGGCGTGGGTCTCACTATACGGTGAGTTTGATCCCAAACACAGTTTCCTGTTGGAGGCAGTCAAGCTATCAGGAAAAAGGAACTGAAAGATGGATGATCAGTTTCTAATATCAACCATGATATCATTTGGGTCTAAAACTATGCGGTGCTGCTAGACCGACTGACTCCCTACCAGCAACCAGTTTCTGCTCTTAACATTTTAGGACTCTTTCTTTAAGAATAAGCTTTAAACTTTTCTTTACTTGCCTGACTGCCTTGTACCCTAGATAATGGCTTAACTGTGGGGATATCTGCAAAGCAAATGCCACCATACAGGATGGCTTTGATCCCTGACTCAGAGACTACTAAATGGGGGAATTGAGATAAGTTGAGTCAGGAGCAGACAAAGGAGAATCTGGTTAAAAGATATTCTGATGAGCAAAACCAGAAAACCTTTTCACATCTCAGTTCTAAAACAAGATCAAACCAGAAATACCTGCAGCTATGAGGAATAATGTCTGGATGTAAACAAGCTTTGTGATCACAGGAAATTCTGTTACTTCTTACAACCACTGATTGTGTATCTGACTTCTCTATTGTATAGGCCATGTAAGGTATAGATTTGCATTTCCTCTTGCAATGACGTAAACCAGAGCAAAGAAATTATTCCTGGCCTTTGAAAAATAAAATTTGCTGTTTAGGCACAGTCTATCCAGCCCTCCAGACGCCTCGCTTTCTCTCTCTTATTTCTTCAAGCGCACTCTCTCTTCCAGGTATTGGGACCCTCTTGCAGGTCGAGAGATTCCCCGCATACATGCCGTCCCAGACCGGTCCCTGCCACTACATACATCTATAGGTTACTTAATTCATTTACTCATTGATTCAACAAATGGCAGGGAAAGGGACAACTTCAGTGATAGTCTCTCTCTTTTTTTTTTTTTTTAAGATGGAGTCTCATTTTGTCATCCAGGCTGGAGTGCAGTGGCACGATCTCAGCTCACTGCAACCTCTGCCTTCTGGGTTCAAGTGATTCTACTACCTCAGCCACCCAAGTAGTTGGGACTACAGGTGCGCAGCAACACACCTGGCTGATTTTTTTTTTTTTTTTCATATTTTTAGTAGAGACGGGGGTTTCACTATGTTGGCCAGGCTGGTATTGAACTCCTGACCTCATGATCTGCCCGCCTCAGCCTCCTGAAGTGCTGGGATTATAGGCATGAGCCACCGCGCCCAGCCTAGATCTTTTTAATATATACTTTTTTTTCTCTTTCTTTTCCTTTTCTGAGACAGAGTCTCACTCTGTCACCCAGGCTGGAGTGCAGTGGCACGGTCTTGGCTTACTGCAACCTCTGCCTCCCAGGTTCAAGCAATTCTACTGCCTCGGCCTCCCAAGTAGCTGGGACTACAAGTGTGTGCCACCAAGCCCAGCTGATTTTTGTATTTTTGGTAGAGATGGGGTTTCATCATGTTGGCCAGGCTGGTCTTGAACTCCTGACCTCAGGTGATCCGCCCACCTCACCATCTCAAGTAGCTGGGACTACAGGTGCATGACACCACACCAAGCTAATTAAATTCTTTTTTGGTAGAGACAAGATCTTGTTGTGTTGCCCAGGCTAGTCTTGAACTCCTAGCTCAAGCAATCTGCCCACTGTGGCCTCTCAAAATACTGGAATAACAGGTGTGAGCCACTGGGCCGGGCCTGGATGACATATTTTAAAATTAATTTTTGCTAATTATCTGTCAAGGAACTCTGTTCATTTCTCTTGCCAACATGTCTGCTTTCTCTACCATTTTATATCCACCCCATGTGGCTCTGGTCTACTTGAATGGAAATGTCTACCTTTTTTAAAGTAAGAAAACAGTAAGTTGTCTCTCTACAATTTTAGAAATAACTGCCCTCCACAGCCAGCTAAAACTAGCTAGCGTATACTTCATGAATTTACGATGAAGCTGCCTGAACAAGTGAAACAAGCTGCCCAGTCAGCCTGGGTTGGAAAGCCAGTTCTGTACTCTGATCCCAGGCAGGCTCAACACACTCCGCTCGTCTCCTGATACACATCACCTGTGCTCCTGCCAGAAGGCTCCACTAAGGGTCTGGGAGGAGAGCTGTTGGGGCAGATGAAGGCCTTGGGGGACAAATGTGAGAAAATATTTAAGAGGCCTCATTCACCTTTCTCCTCCACAAAGGAGAGAGAGCATTCTCTTTAGCAGCTACTATCCTATTATTTTTTTCTTTAAGAAACTAAAAGTTTATAAAACAATCTCCAAACTTTTAGGCTATACCTCAACTTAATGTTATAACAACTCAACAGAATTCATTTAAAACTTTTGTGTGGCTGGGCATAGTGGCTCATGCCTATAATCCTAGCACTTTGAGAGGCCAAGGCAGGTGAACTGCTTGAGCCCGTGAGTACGAGACCAGCCTGGGCAATATGGTGAAACCCCATCTCTACAAAATACAAAAAATCAGCCAGGCATGGTGGCACGTATCTGTAGTCCCAGCTACTCAGGAGGCTGAAGTGGGAGGATCATCTAAGCCCAGGAAGTCAGAGCTGCAGTGAGCCACGATCACACCACTGCACTCCAGCCTGGGCAACAGAGAGACCGTGTCTCAAAAAAACAAAACAAAATAACTTCGAAAACCAAAACTTTTATTTAACAATAGTAACCTCTAGCTGGGTGCAGTGGCTCAAGCCTGTAATCCCAGCACTTTGCAAGGCCAAGATGGGTGGATCACCTGAGGTCGGGAGTCTGAGACCAGCCTGATCAACATGAAGAAACCCCATCTCTATTTAAAAAAATAAATAAAATAAAAATAAAAATAACAGTAATCTCTGCATTTGACACTAACATATATCTATGATTCACTCTGCTTGATACAGTTAAGAAAAATGTAAAAGTATCTATTTAAAATAGACACAAATGTGTAAAATCTAGTGTAAACCGAATAATGCCATTTGTACACCAACATTTCAGGGGTCTTTTTCACTTCTAATTAGTCTTCCAACTTATAAAATGTAGATACTAATGATGTTTGTTTGTTTATTTAAAGAGATGATGTCTACATTGCCCAAACTGGCCTCAAACTCCCGGGATCAAGCAATTCTCCTGCCTCAGACTCCCAAGTATCTGGGATTACAGGTGCATGCCACCATACCCAGCTAATGATACTTTTATTTGTTCCTTAGCCTTTCTTTCATAATATTTATGGGATCTAATTAGCAGAATTCTATTTAAAGTGATTTTACCCATAATTCTACAGCATAAAGCAAAGAAATATTTCCATACTTAAGAGTTTTAAAAAGTGGAATTCAGTATTTTTCTCAGGAAGAGGTCCCCTCTTTAGTAAAGGGATTTCGTTCTTTAAAGTCACAGTGCTGACAAAAAGAAAAATTCCTTGAAAGCAAGGGTTGTCCCAGACAGAATTTACCTAACTATCTTACTTTTTCACAGTTTTCCCAGACTCAAGAGTCCAACTTTCATCTCCTAGACTTTTCTCAAATGCTGCTGCAAGCAATCTGAGAGTGGGTTATTTTTATCTGTCACATGATTCCTGCATGCAGGTTGGGATATGTGTCAGGGCCACATCTGACAGATACTTGGCTCACACATTTGGGGATAAGATTGAATTCAGGGGTATATGTAAATTTGGTCCTGTTAGGATGCTGGTTGGATCTGTCTTTCACAAAATTCTATGAAAGCAGTTACAATTTCAATCTATATGTCAAAAGCTGCTAATCTAGAGAGGAAGTCTTTGTTTAAAGCCCATCTTAGTAGAGAAAATTCTTTTGCCCTTGTCTAGTACTTTAGGCCTAGTTATCAAAGATAATCTGAACAACTGCTTAACCTGTTTTCTTTTTTTTTTAAGAGACACGGTCTTGTTCTGTTGCCCAGGCTAACATGTGTGGTCATAGCTCACTGAAGCCTTGAACTCCTGGGCTCAAGCAATCCTGTCTTAGCCTTCCAAGTAGCTGGAATTACAGGCATGTGCCACCACAATTGGATAATTTCTTAAATTTTTTTTTTTTTTTTTAGAACAAGTGTGGTGATTCATGCCAGTACTTTGGGAGGCTGAGGCAGGCGGATCACCTGAGGTCAGGAGTTTGAGACCAGCCTGGCCAACATGGCGAAACCCCATGTTTACTAAAAACACAAAAATTAGCTGGGTGTGATGGGTGCCTATAATCCCAGCTACTCAGGTGGCTGAGGCAGGAGAATCACTTGAACCTGGGAGGTGGAGACTGCAGTGGACTGAGATTGCACCACCGCACTCCAGCCTGGGTAACACTGCAAGACTACGTCTCATAAAAAAAAAATTTTTTTTTTTACAGACAGGGTTTTACTGTGTTGCCCAGGCTGGTCTTGAAATCCTGAGCCTCAAGCGATCCTCCCACCTTGGTCTCCTAAAGTGCTGGGATTACGGGTGTGAGCCACTTGTCTGGCCCTGCTTTTTTAAGAGGAAAAAACACAAGTGTCTCTTTTTCCTTTGAGGTATTCTACTGGGATTGAGGTATTTCTCTGGAAAGAGCTGGATCTCATCTTTCCCTGTGGCAGTCTTCCTGTGTAGGTACAAAAGCTTAGGCAGAGGCACTAATGGGTGGGTGATGGTTCTTCAAACCCGCACCTAAAATGATCTACCACAGGAATCCTGGCTTTGTTGTTTGGTTTGGATGGGCACAAAGTGGACCGTCATCTTCTGAAACCAGCTTTTCACTCTGCAGTGGACATTTTGACGGACACTGATGTCTGCCCAGCCCATAGGCATTTCCCTTCCCTTGCTGCTATCAGGGAGACCCAGATTCTGTCCAGGTGGGGGCTGTGGTGTATTTTGAGATGGCATGCCTAAGCAAGGCATAGGAAATTCTGCTCCCCTCTGCAGGGACTGGTTCAGGGGTGCTGCATATTCAACAGCTTCTTAGAGGCTGCCTCTTGGGGACTTCTGGAAAAGATTTCCCACCATGATAAAAAAGACTGCACAAAATCCCCCCTATATCTGTACTTCCTTGTCAAGTGGGGATGTGAAAGCTGGAGCTGCTACCATCATCTGCTCATAAGGGGAAGGCCAAAGAAATCTGGTGAGAAGCTGACCCAGCGCCCTGATACTGTGGAGCTACTGAAGCAATGAGGTAATAATGGCCAACCTCTGGGCCTTTCATGTTTCTCACATAACCAATGGTGCTGAAGCCACTTTTAATCAGGTGTTGTTCTGTTATTTGTAGCTGAAAGGTTCTTGCTACTTCTTCCCTTTATTTAAAAGGCAGCTCTCTGAGGAAGAACAAGAACTGTATTCCTCACCCCCTGCAAGAGACAACTACTCACCTGAAATTGGTTCTGGCATGTTTTTTTTTTTTTTTTTTTTTTTTTTTCAGACGGAGTTTCGCTCGTTACCCAGGCTGGAGTGTGCAACGGCGCGATCTCGGCTCACCGCAACCTCCACCTCCTGGGTTCAGGCAATTCTCCTGCCTCAGCCTCCTGAGTAGCTGGGATTATAGGCACGCGCCACTATGCCCAGCTAATTTTTTTGGTAATTTTAGTAGAGACGGGGTTTCACCATGTTGACCAGGTTGGTCTCGATCTCTCAACCTTGTGATCCACCCGCCTCGGTCTTCCAAAGTGCTGGGATTACAGGCTTGAGCCACCGCGCCCGGCCCGGTTCCGGCATGTTTTTATGCTTTTACTACTTGGGTATGTAACCACTATTAACAATATTTTCTGCAAGTTTCTCTACTGAATTTTAAAAAAGTATTATATCTTCTATAACTTTTCCCCTCAGTATTATGTTTCAGAGTTTTAGCTATACTGACATATGTAGTTCTAGGTAATTCATTTTCGTTGTTGAACAGTTATCTATTTTAGGAATTTACCATAATTTATTAATCTATTTGCTTGTGAGTTTAGTTCTGCTATTAATAAAAATGCCACAAAAACCCTCTTGTGGATCTAATCTATCTCCTTGTTACCAGGTGAGAGTTTCTCTAAGATTTATACCAAAAGTCAAATTTCTCAGTCACAGAGTATAAGTACTTCCAGATATTATCAAATTGCTCTATTTTGGTAGATCAACTGCAGATATGGTGACCATTTTCCACCTCTCCCTACATCCATGGCCTTTGACATGTGATTTTGCAGTTCTTCCTATCAAGGGATGGAATCTACTTACCCATCCCTATATCTAGGTTTGCCTTGTGTCTTGCTTCGGCCAACAGAATGTAGAAGAATAGTGTACCAGGTCCAAGCCTAGGCCTCAAGAGGCCTTGTAGTTTCCACTTTTCCTCCTGGAACTCTGCCATTGACATTTGAATAAGCCTGAGCTTAGGCTCCTAAAGGATGAAAGACCACAGCTGTCTAGGCTGAGTGGCCTACAGCCAGCTAACCTCCAAACTGTGAGAGTACATAGCCAAGATCAGCAGAGTTGCCTACTCAATTCGGAGCTGGCTGCAGACATCTGAATAGTCCAGCTGACACCAGAAGTTGACCTTGGCTTGTAAGTAGTAGTAAGTATTATTTTAAGTCACTGCATTTTAGAATAGTTTGTTATACAGCAAGCTGATACACTCTCCGAAGTACATAGGCAGCGTACAAGTTGCCATCACTCTTGTTCCTATTCAATACTTGGTATTAGTTGTTAGACATTTTCCCTCCCCACTTTTGGGTCAATGTAATATGTGTGAAATTGTATTACATTATATTTTAACTGAAATTGTTTACTTTTTCCTACTTCAATGAACATTCAGATTTCCTCTTTGGGGAGTTATATATTCATATTGTTATTTAACAAGTGACCATCATAATGGATATGCACTTCTTTGTATCTTTTTTCTTTTTTCTTTTTTTTTGTGAGACCAGTCTCACTCTATAGCCCAGGCTGGAATACAGTGGTTCAATCACAGCTCACTGCAGCCTTGACCTCCTGGGCTCAAGCAATCCTCTTGCCTCAGCCTCCTAAATAGCTGGGACTATAGGCACATGCCACCACAACTGGCTTCATTTTTATTTTTTAATTATATATATATATATAAAATATATATTATATATATATACATTATATATATATATAAAATATATATTATATATATATATACATTATATATATATAATTGCATTTTAGGTTCATTTTTATTTTTTAGTTAGAGATGGGATTTTGCCATGTTGCCCAGGCTGGTCTCAAACTCCTGGGTTCAAGAGATTCTCCCACTTCAGCCTCCTTCTTGATTCTTATGCTCTGGGGTAAACATTTTCTCCCAATCTGGCACTTGTCTTTCACCCTTGTTTTCAATGTTTTTGCTGAGCATATGTTATTAGACATGGTTTATTTTACTTATCTTTACCTTTTTGTGTTAGTTATCTTATTTAAGAAACACATCCCTATTCCTATGGCATAAAACTAGAGTCATGTATCTTTTCAAATTAATTTTGAGTGTTTTATAGTATGATCCATCTGTAATTTATTTCCAAATAGCCAATGGGCTAGAGACTCCCAGAATAGTCACAGATATTACTATTTTACTAATTTAGTTGTCAATTTATGTACTAATAGCATATGCATATGATTAACACAACTTTATCTTTATACTTGGAATACCCTTCTCTGATCTTCTTTAACAAAAACTTCTAAGTCGTTTTTGTACTTTTATTCGATAATTCATGTAAATGCCAAAAATCAGTTTGTTTGTTTGTTTGTTTGTTTGTTTCCCCAGATATTTTGGCAGTGGTGTACACAGCTTACTGCAGCCTTGACTTTCTGGGTTTAAGTGATCCTCCCTCTTCAGCCTCCTGAGTAGCTGGGAACACAGATGTGTGCCACCGTAACAGGCAATTTCTTTTTTTTTTTTTTGTAGAATTGGGGTTATTATGTTGCCCAAGCTAGTGAGAACCAGAAATATAGTTGGTTTTCTTGCATATCAATCTTATCTCCTGTAATCTTTCTAAATGTGCTCACTAGTTCTATTAATACTAGTGTCTATTATTTTTCTTTTGTGTTATAAGTTATAATTACACCTTCTGCAATTAATGACAATTTTCTTTGGAATCTTTACAATTTGTACTTATTTTTCTTGTCTTTTTGTTTTTTGAGATGGAGTTTCGCTCTTGTTACCCAGGCTGGAGTGCAATGGCGCAATCTCGGCTCACCGCAACCTCCGCCTCCTGGGTTCAGGCAATTCTCCTGCCTCAGCCTCCTGAGTAGCTGGGATTACAGGCACGCGCCATGGTTCCCAGCTGAATTTTTTGTATTTTTAGTAGAGACGGGGTTTCACTATGTTGACCAGGATGGTCTCGATCTCTTGACCTCGTGATCCACCCGCCTCGGCCTCCCAAAATGCTGGGATTACAAGCGTGAGCCACCGCGCCCGGCTATTTTTCTTGTCTTAATTGCAGTGGCTAGGATCACAGTTCAATATTAAATGTTAGTATGACAGCAAGCATAAATGTCTTATTCTTTTTTTTTTTTTTTTTTTGACTCTTGTTACCCAGGCTGGAGTGCAATGGCACGATCTTGGCTCACCACAACCTCCACCTCCTGGGTTCAGGCAATTCTCCTGCCTCAGCCTCCTGAGTAGCTGGGATTACAGGCATGTGCCACCATGCCCAGGTAATTTTTTGTATTTTTAGTAGAGATGGGGTTTCACCATGTTGACCAGGATGGTCTCGATCTCTTGACCTCGTGATCCACCTGCCTCGGCCTCCCAAAGTGCTGGGATTACAGGCTTGAGCCACCGCGCCCGGCATAAATGTCTTATTCTTTTTTTTTTTTTTTTTTTTTGAGACGGAGTTTCACTCTTGTTACCCAGGCTGGAGTGCAATGGCACGATCTCGGCTCACCGCAACCTCCGCCTCCTGGGTTCAGGCAATTCTCCTGCCTCAGCCTCCTGAGTAGCTGGGATTACAGGCACGTGCCACCATGCCCAGCTAATTTTTTGTATTTTTAGTAGAGACGGGGTTTCACCATGTTGACCAGGATGGTCTCGATCTCTCGACCTCGTGATCCACCCGCCTCGGCCTCCCAAAGTGCTGGGATTACAGGCTTGAGCCACCGCGCCCGGCCATAAATGTCTTATTCTTATCTGTCATGGGAATGCTTTGAACATTTCAAAAGTATGACGTTTGCTAGGTTTTATTAGACACTCTATGAGGTTAAGGAAGTTTATTTTCAGCTTGCTAACAGTTTTTATAATAAATAGGTGTTGAATTTTAATAATATTTTATTTAGGATTTGTACAAATTCTCATTCATAAATAAGAATTTACTGTTCTTTCCTAGTTTTAATTATCTAAGATAGAGGTCAGTAAACTACAGCTTGCAGGCCAAATCCATCCTGTCATCAGTTTTTGTAAATACAGTTTTACTGGAACACAGCTATGTCATTCGTTTAAGTATTGTCTATGGCTGCTTTCACATCACAACAGGAGAGCTGAGTGGCTATGACAGATACCATATGAATTCTAAAGTCTAAAACATTTACTATCTGGACATTTACAGAAAGTTTGCTACGAGGCCAGGCATGGTGGCTCACGCCCATAATCGCAGCACTTTGGGAAGCTGAGACAAGGGGATCACCGGAGGTCAGGAGTTCAAGACCAGCCTGGCCAACATGGTGAAAACCCATTTCTACTAAAAATACAAAATCAGCTGGGTATGGTGGCATATGCCTGTAATCCCAGCCACTCAGGAGGCTGAGGCAGGAGAACTGCTTGAACCTGGGAGGCGGAGGTCACAGTGAACGGAGATCATCACACCATTGCACTCCAGCCTGGGTGACGAGAGCGAAACTCTGTCTCAAAAAAAAAAAGTCAGTCTGCTATCGCTGGGCATGGTGGCTCATATCTGTAATCCTAGCACTTTGGGAGGCCAAGGTGGAAAGAGAGTGTGAGCCCAGGAGTTTCAGACCAGCCTGAGCAACACAGTGATACCCCAGATCTTTAAAAAAAAAAAAAACAAAAAAAAAGTTTGCTAATCATTAATCAAGATCTTACCAGTCTTACAAAAGGTATGCAGCTATCCTTCTCTGAACAGTCTTCAAAAATATATAAATATTTTAGTAAAATTAATCTGGTCTGATCTTGGTATTTTTTTTTTTGGCAGGAAGGAAGGTGATTACCACATAATTTCTTTAAGGACTAATAATCTACATATAGGTTTTCAACTTTTTTTCTTTCTTACTTTTTTGAGAAAGGCTCTCATTCTGTCTCCCAGTCTGGAGTGTAGTGGCACAGATCATGGCTCACTGCAGCCTTGACCACCCAGGCTAAAGCGATCCTCCTACCTCAGCCTCCTGAGTAGCCGGGACAACAGGGTGCACCATCATGCCCAGCTAATTATAAATTTTTTTTTGTAGAAATGAGGTCTTACTATATTGTCCACGCTGGTCTTGAACTCCTGGGCTCGAGTAATCCTCCTGCTTTCGCCTCCCAAAGTGCTGTGATTACAGCATGAGCCACTGTTTGTGGTCTGAATTTTTTGAAAAGTAAATTTGGGTAGGACTTTCTGGAAAATTTCTATGAAAGTTTTGAAGTCTTTCTGTTTGTAGCTCTTTGTAGCATTCTTATAATTTAAAAACCTCTACTATAAATCTGTGGTTATTTCCCTTTTTTGTTTATTTATTTGTGTCTTCTTTCTCATTTCTTTTATCGATCTTGCCAGTTTATTTTATTAGACAAAAATAACCCACTTTTGGTTTTATTTGTCATTTCCATTTTTCTATTAATTTCTACCCCTTTCCTTATTATTTCTATTCCTTTACTTTCTTTGGGCTTACTCTTGCTTTTTCCAGCTTCTTGAGTTGACTGCTTAATTTATTTAATGTCCATTTAAGTTTCTAATATAAACATCTAAGTGTCAAAGAACTGACTGAGCTGTATCCCGTAAGTCATGAAGTAGAGTGCTTTCGTAGTTCTTCAGCTCTATTTGCTTACTTCTATTATGATTTGTGCTTTAACTCATGGATTACTTAGAACATTTGTTTCCAAACCTATGTTTCTCTCTCTTTCACTGGCTCTGTTGTTGATTTCTGATTTTACTGCATTCTATCAGAGTATATATAGTCTATAATACAGATGCTATGGAATGTTAGCAATTCCTTTACAACTTAACATATGGTTAAGTGTTTCTAATTCTTCCATGCATGCTTGAAAAATTACGTATTCTTTGTTAGGTGGAAGGTTATCTCTCAACATAGCTATGTGCTCAGTCTTGTCAACAATGTTTTGTTAGCCACTTTTTCAATTGCTTTCTAAATTAGATTTTATTGTTCTTCATCAAGCACAAAATGAGATGCTTTGAAATCTTCAACATAGCTATTGAGTTGTCGACTTTCCCCCATAACTCTGACAATTTTTACTTTATATTGACGAAGGTTTACTAGGTGTACATAGGTTCATGCCTACTATACTGTCTTGGCAGTCCTTAAATTTACTTCCTGTGTAGCAAGCTTTGTGATAAGCAGCTTGCATTTGCAAGTACATGGAATTAAGAGAAAGCTGTTAAGTGGCAACTCAGATGGATAAGTTAGATTTGTCTAAATCCAGCAGCTGTTGGTAGTTTAATGATTGTGGAATCTCCAGAGGCAAGGGTTGCATTTAGTATTTGCTGAAGCCACTGTTAATTATATTGAAGTCAATGGAAAGTAAGCTGTGGATATACTTCCTAATGACTAAAAATCCTTTCCTGGAATGTGGGGCTGGATGGGAAAGCAAACACAACTGTTTTGGAAGACTCTTCTGGACTCAGTTCATTTCTCAGAAGGCGACTGGCTCCTATCCCAGTAATTCCGCCTCTATTCAGGGTTCCAACACAAACCAGCTCAAATACAGTACTATATTCTCTAACAGGGCACATTCTAATTTGTACACTTAGCCACTGAACTTAACTATTCATCAATGGGTAGCATTCAATATGTGTTATAACACAGACCACTAGACTGAGTACAAAGGTATCTTTAATTCCAGTTTTAAAAAAGTGGTTAAAAAGTAATTTAGGGTAGTTATTTGCACTGAAAGTATGCTAACAGTAAAATATCTTTAAATTAGGCTCTCCTAGTCAATTAAAAATACCAGTTCCTTGACTAAGGAGCCATTCTTTTTTACACGCTCCTTGCTTTTGAGATAAATCATACACAGAAATGAGTGAATTTACAACAATGTGGCCTATGTGCAATGTGTGAAGGAGTCCATCTACTAAAAGCAAGATATTCCTGTGTAGTATCTGAGAGAAGCAAAAACATTTATATCATTACTTTCAAATGAAAAAGAGAAGAGATATAATTCTGAAACGCTGGGTGTGGAGTTACATATCTGTAATCCCAGCTACTTAGGAGGTTGGGTAGGAGGACTGCATTAAGTCCAGGAGTTCAAGACCAGCTGGGCAACATATCAAGACTGTCTCTAAAAATAACGATAACAATAACAAAAATAATAATAATTCTAAAACTTAAAAAAGTTGAGGCCAGGTGTGGTAGCTCATGCCTATAATGCTAGAACTTTTGGAGGCTGAGGCAAGAGGATGGTTTAAAAGCCAGGAGTTTGAGACCAGCCGGGGCAACAAAGTGAGACCCTATCTCTACAAAAACAATTAGCCAGGCATGGTGGCATGCCTGTAGTCTTAGCCACCCAGGATGCTGAGGTGAGAGAATTGCTTGAGCCCAGGAGTTTGAGCTTGCAGTGAGCTATGACTACACCACTGTTCTCTAGTCTGGGCAAGAGTGAGAACCTGTCCCAAAAATTTTAACAAAAAGTGTAGTGGTAGATTACATATCTTACCTCTTCCTCCAAGGAACTCATTAAAATGGAAGTAGGGTAAGAACAAAAGAAAGAAGAGAAAACTAAGATGCTCAATTAAAACCACAAAAGCCCAAAAAAGAATGGAAGACAAGAACACAAAGAGAGAACAAAGAGAAATGGATAGAAAGCTACCGAACATGGTAGATATTAATCCAATTACATTAACAACCACTTTAAACATCAATAGTCTAAATACATCAATTAAAAGATAGGGCTGGGTGCAGTGGCTCATGCCTATAATCCTAGCACTTCGGGAGGCTGAGGTGGATGGATCACTTGACATCAGGAGTTTGAGACCAGCCTGGCCAACATGACGAAAACCCATCTCTACTAAATATACAAAAATTAGCTGGGCATGGTGGCACATGCCTGTAATCCCAGCTACTCAGGAGGCTGAGGTTGCTGGAAGCTGAGATTGTGCCACTGCACTTCAGCCTGGGAGACAGAGAAAAACTCCATTTCGAAAAGCAAAGATTAAAAAAACAACAACAAAAAACAAAGGCCGGGTGTGGTGGCTCAAGCCAGTAATCCCAGCACTTTGGGAGGTGGATGTAGGAAGATCACTTGAGCCTGGAAGTTCCAGATCAGCCTGGGAAACACAGGGAGACCCTGTCTCTGCAAGAAATAAATAATTAGCTGGGCACAGAAATGTGTGCCGACATGTAATCACAGTTACTCAAGAAGCTGAGGTGGGAGGGCTGCTTGAGCCTGGGAGGTCAAGGATGCAACGAGCACTGATTGCACCACTGCACTCCAGCCTGGGATGGCAACAGAGTGAGATCTTCTCTCAAAAAAGAGAATGAGACTGTCAGAGTGCATCACAGTAGAGCCATCTAATATGTTGTCTACAAGAAACCCACTTTAAATATAAAAACACATACCTTAAAAGTAAAGGGATGAAGAGTGATACATACCATGCTAACATTAATCATATGAAAGCAGGAATGACTACATTTATCTCAAACAAAGCAGACTTCAGAGCACGGAAAGTTACCAGGAATAGAGAAATATTATATAATGATAAAGGGGTCAGTTCTACAAGATGACATGATAATCCTTAATGTATATATGCCTAACAACAGAACAT
Organism: Saimiri boliviensis; assembly: GCF_048565385.1. Classification (NCBI taxonomy): domain Eukaryota; kingdom Metazoa; phylum Chordata; class Mammalia; order Primates; family Cebidae; genus Saimiri; species Saimiri boliviensis. The sequence continues at coordinate 98,619,063 of NC_133452.1, forward strand.
CAAAATACATGAGGCAAAAATGGATAGAACTGCACGGAGAAGCAGATGAATCCATTATTACTGTTGGGGACTTCAATAACCCCCTATCAGAAAGAGGCAGATCTAGGTGGCAGAAAATCAAATGTATATCTGTGACCTCTATAGACCATTTCATCTAACAGTAGCAGAATACACATTATTGTCAAGCTCACATGGAACATTCGACAAGACAGACCACAGTCTGGGCTACAAGACATACCTTAACAAATTAAAAAAAAAAAACAGTAATCACAAAAATGTATGCTTTCGGACCACAGTGGAGTTAAGAAATCAATTAACTTGGCTGGGCATGGTGGTTCACGCCTATAATCCTAGCATTCTGGGAGGCCGGGATGGGAGGATCACCTGAGTTCAGGAGTTCAAGACCAGACTGGGCAACATAATGAGACCCTATCACCCCCACAAAAAAAGGAAAAAAAATCAGTAACTGAAATAGGAAAATCCCCCAACATTTGGAGATCAAACACACTTCTAAATAACATATGAAAGCAGAAATCTCAAGAAAATATTTGAATAAAAATAAAAATAATAGTATCAATTTGTGGGAGGCAGTGAAAGAGGTGCTTAGAGAAAAACTTTTTTTTTTTTTGAGACCGAGTTTCACTCTGTTGCCCAGGCTGGAGTGCAGTGGCATGATCTTGGTTCACTGCAACCTCTGCCTCCCAGGTTTCAAGCGATTTTTTTTCAATTAAAATATGTGAGCATAAAAAAATAAATAAATAAACCCTGGCTGGGCACAGTGGCTCATGCCTATAATCCCAGCAATTTGGGAGGCCAAGGTGAGCGGATCACTTGAGGCCAGGAGTTTGAGACCAGCCTGGCCAACATGGTGAAACCCCGTTTCTATAAAAATTAGCTAGGCATGGTGGCTTGTGCCTATATCCCAGCTACCTGTGGGAGCAGAGGTTGAATCGCTTGAACCCGGGAGGTGGGTGCTGCAGTGAACTGGGATCTCGCCACTGCATTCCAGCCTCATTGACAGAGTAAAGCTGTGTCTCAAAAAAAAAAAAAAAAAAAAAGGTTGGGGGCAGGCATGGTGGCTCACACCTGAAATCCCAACACTTTGGGAGGCCGAGGCAGGTGGATCATGAGGTCAGGAGATTGAAAACATCCTGACCAACATGGTGAAACCCCATCTCTACTAAAAACACAAAAAACTAGCCAGGCGTGGCGGCACACGCCTGTAGTCCCAGCTACTCGGGAGGCCGAAGCAGGAGAACTGCTTGAACCCAGGAGGCAGAGGCTGCAGTGAGCTCAGATTGCACCACTGCACTCCAGCCTGGGCGACAGAGCGAGACTCCATCTCAAGAAAAAAAAATAATAATAAGTAAATTAAAACCCTAATGGCAAAAGTGGTTTCTTTCCTAACTACATAGTTAAAGTAACCTAAAATTATTCATATAGTTCATTAACTTAACTAGCATCCTCCTGACAAAAGTAATAGGGTGATGGGAGGGGAAAAGAGAGGATGAAAGCCCAGGACTTCGGGAGACACTCCTGGGGATTCAGGTCATAAGTCTCTGTGTGATTCAAGGCCTTTTTAGTCTTATTCTCTAGTAATAATAATACCCAGCATTTGAGTTCTTACTAAATGTCTACCTGTAAAGCAGTATTATGATGATTTATACACTCCAGACAAGAAAACTGATACCTAGAGGTGTCAAATAATTTTCCAATACTATGCAGTTAAAGTATCAGCTCCAGGACTAGAACCCAGGTTTCTTTGATTTTAAAGCCTATGCACGTACCAACCTCCTGATCTCTGCTGCTGGGAAAATAAATCAAAACACCTTCCGCAGGGGAGGTAAGTTTATTTAAATGGAACCTTAAATTATTTTTTGAATTTGAAGTTACTACAGGGGTATTACATACATCTTCTGTCTTTTAGACTACTTGAAGACCTGAAAAATCTGTATGAAGGACTAGCTTTAAAAAGGGAGTGGAGGGGAGCAAACACTTAAGAAAAACTGGTTTTGCAGTCTTAAGTGATTCTGGTTCTCGTATTACCTGAAAGGCTCCTCAATTTTCTAGCTCTCATTTTAAAGGCAGAACTGGCAGTTTCAGTTTGAAAGGACAAAAAAATTCAACTTTGCCAAATATCACTACAAAAGTGGTCTTGTTCTTTCTGAAACATTTAATATAACATCTATTGTATTCACTCACCAGGGGTGAACAGTTTCTTTGAAAGCAGCAACGGGCTGCACCCACCTTTCTTATTCTCAATCTGCGAAATGACATCATTTTCTATTTTAGACATTCTAATAGGTGTGTGGTGGCATCTCACTATTGGATGGCTTTAAAGATAATTTATTTCATTAAAAAAATTTTTAAGACAGCGCACAACCGTTGTCTCAAAAAAATTTTACTCATTTAGATCATGTACAGACATCTCTTTCATAAAATATGTATTTAAAAGAAAAAACTAAAGGCCTGCATAGTTATAGGTTTCTGTTTGACCAAAGTATAGATTTAAGATAGATAACCTCTTGACATCCTTTCAACAATGTGATTCTATGACCCTATAAAAATAAATTCCACTTAACATCACAGTCTCCATATATGACAGGCAAACTACCTTAGGCTTCTCAAATTTAAGGATTTTCTCAGTGATGTCGTCATTCAGTTTTACACCCAGAGCTTTCGTGGTCACACGGCCATAAATAGCTGATCATCTTTCTTCCTGTTCTCATAAATCTCTGCTAAAGCATGTCATAGAGGAGCTCTGGTCATCTTGGTTAAAAACAATCTCTTCCCTTCTTTGACTGCCTTATTTTCCACTCTAGAAACCCACTTCAAAAGCCTGGCTCTTTTCACTTTGTTTTGTAGAGACAGGTCTCTCTCTGTTGGCCAGGCTGGTCTTGAACTCCTAATCTCCCACCTTAGTCTACCAAAGCGCTGGGACTGCAGGTGTGAGTCACCACACCTGGAACAAAACCTTGGCTCTTTTGAGAGTGTTTTTATGGCTTATTTTGAAACTAAAACCGTGAGCTATTTTAGGGTCTGATGTGGACCCCTACCAAGTCTCTCAACTGACAGAACTGGTTATTCAGATGGCATCCCAGACTGCCCTCTTACTCCCCCTGAATCACAAAAGATAGTAAAGAAGAACAAAAATGGAGCCAAATGAAATGAACACTTCAGTGGCATTAGAGAGTCTCCTAGAAATTCCTGCCTCTTCCAAAGGACAGGACTGCTTCATATGGAAGAGATATGAACGAGCAAGAATGGTAGGTAGGTGGATGAAAAACAGTATTTCATCCGGCATAGATGTGAATGTTTGGACCTGCTATTTCTAATATAAACACATTCTGTTATTTGAAACTTGATTTCCCATCCTCAGTACCATGGCATTTCTTCACCAATAAAAGGCACTTACTACATAAAGCACTGAAAAAAGCAACAGGATGAAGTCTCTCTCCTCCAGGTTTAACGTAAGACAGTATTTCCAACCATGGTGATTTAGGTAGAGGGAACAGCAATTGCAAGGGCACTGAGAGGGAAGAGGGCTGGTGTTAGAGCAGCAAGGGGGCTACAGTATGGCTGGAGCTCAGTGAGAATGAGAGGAGAGTGAGAGCTGAGGTTCCAGGGGACCCAGAACATAGCCCAATCTAAGGGCTTCAGCTTAGAAAGCCTTTGAGTGACAAGATCTGACCTGTTTTTGTTTGTTGGTTTGTTTCTACAGGATCATTTTGCCTACTGTGTTGAAAGCAGTAGAATGAAAAGGGCAAGGGTATAGGGGGTGTAGCTAAGGAATTGAGGTGAGTGATGATGATGGCTTAGACCAGGGGGATAGTAAAAAAGATGGTGAGAAGAGGTTGGATTCTAGACACACGTATTCTGAAGGTAGAGCCAACAGGATTTGCTGATGAACTAGACAATAGGTATGAGAAAAGAACAAAATCAAGGATGACTTCTAGGTTTTTGGGTTAAGTAACTTAAAAGATGGACTGCCGTTTAATGAGATGGGGAAGACTGCTGGAGAAGCAGGTTTGGGGAGAATCAAAGTTTACACATATTGAGTTTCGGATGGCTACTGAACATTCAAATGAAAATACCAAGTAGGTAGGTTAAGGAGAATAGTGGTTGGGGACAGATTACTCATCCATCTACCCAACTACCTACCTACCCACTAATCCAACCACCTGCCTACTGTATTTAAAGCCTCCAGATTAGAAGAGATCACCAAGGAATAAGTAAGAAGCAGACAAAGAATGAAAAGACAAAGGACCAAATTCCAAGGCATTCAATGTTAAGAGGTAGAAAGGGAGGAATGAGCAAGAACAACTCAGATGTAGGAGAAAAACCAGCAGAGTCCTGGAAACCTACTGGAAAAAGGTATTCAAGCTTCTCTCCCCGCACAGTATTTTGCTCTCAGCCTCTGATGCTTTCACCTGAGGCCTCAGACAACATGGTATATGGCTGTACCTTGTCTGAATTCATGTCTGACAGAAAGCATGAGATAATAAATAATTATCCTTAAGTTTTGTTAGGTAGCAACAGGTAACTAATAGCTTTTCGATACATAAAAGCACCACCAACAGAGGTTACAGAAATATATAATATGAGCAATATTTTCTAGTGATTAATACATCTTGATGGTTCTTCATGGATTACCTCTAGTCAAAGTGTCTTTTACCCCATTAAAGATTAACCCAGGCCTCTGGAAACAGTCAACTGTCTCAATGACCTCCATGTGAACCATCTCTTTCGCAATTAATCTTATCCTCACAAAACATTTTAATTTAGATTAAAAAAAATTAAAACTCTAAGAATAGCAAGGTCAGGTTTAAAAGCTGAAAATAAATTTGCACCAAAAGCAAAAACCTAACTGAAGCTCTGCCATCTGTCCCCAGAGACATCTTTGCTTTCATTTCCTTGTACCCAAGGAGAAGACAATACAGAACAGAATTTCAGCAATTCTAATTTTAACTTTTAAGCTCAAATATATCCCTTCAGAATTCTTTGGGGAGGGGGATGGCTGTATCCTTAAGCACTTTAAATACTAACTTTTACAACTGCCCAACTGCTTCATATTTCTGCCCAGACTCTGGAAAAGGTGATGGGGTTGTGAAAATTTTTTTTTAACTATAGATAAAGCAAAAGTTTCCATAGCTTCCTTTCAGTCCCAATTCCTTCCCCAGAGGTAATCACTCTAAAGAGTTTAATGTTTTCCCTGCCAGATTTCACTCTATATATTTACACATGTATGAACACATACGAATATGTTTTTGTACATTTTATTTTACCCAGATGGGATCATGCTTGCCAACTAACCTTATCTTCAACAAGCATTTAACTCTATGTCTTAGAGGTTGCTCTATGTTGGGATATACAGATTTCCTGCATTACTTTTAAACTCTGGGATGGTAATACAAAATATGAATGTGCCATAATTGACACAACCATTCTCCTGCCAGTGGACACTTAGATTGTTTCTAATTTTTTGCTATTACCAATAAAGTTGTGAGAAAATCTTGTACATGCTTCTTAACAAAAACATTTTTTTAAAATGGAGATAGAGGCCGGGCCCGGTGGCTCAAGCCTGTAATCCCAGCACTTCGGGAGGCCGAGGCGGGTGGATCACGAGGTCGAGAGATCGAGACCATCCTGGTCAACATGGTGAAACCCCGTCTCTACTAAAAATACAAAAAATTAGCTGGGCATGGTGGCGCGTGCCTGTAAGCCCAGCTACTCAGGAGGCTGAGGCGGGAGAATTGCTTGAACCCAGGAGGCGGAGGTTGCGGTGAGCCGAGATCGCGCCATTGCACTCCAGCCTGGGCAACAAGAGCAAAACTCCGTCTCAAAAAAAAAAAAAAAAAAAAAATGGAGATAGAGTCTGGCTATTGTTGCCTAGCCTGGTCTCAGACTCCTGTGATCAAATGATCCTCCCACTTTGGCCTCCCAAATTGCTAGGATCACAGGTGTGAGCCACCATGCCCGGCCTCCACATGCTTCTTTGTGCTAATAAGCACTTCTCAGTACATACTCAGAAGTGAAAATGCTGGGGTGTGATATAACCAAAATGCACAGAAAGTCAGAAGATCTGTCAATGTGTCCAAGCCTGTGGCAAGAGAGGAGAGACAGGGCTCCTCTAGGACAACAGAGCTGGGACAGTAAAAAAAAAAAAAAAAAAAAAGGTGACTGGGATGGTAGAAAATGACAGCTGTGAGGCGGGGAAAACTCAAACCACATTTTTTCTCTGCTCTCACATCAATTAACCAACACAGAAGGCTTCTGTAATGAAATGTGTGGGGGTTTTCCTCCCCCACACCAAGCAGCAATCAGTCCTGCAGTGGATACTGGCAGGGTGCCATCCAATTCAATTTTGAAGCTATCTATCGGGAGATAGCCTCAGAAACCACAGGTTGAGGGCTCAGTCTCACAAGACCCTTCTTCCTTCCACCAGTCACAAGTCCGGGCCTCGGGAACTTCTGAATGACTAGTTTCAAGTTGGGGTTCCCAAGAGCTCCTATTTGGGCTCAACTGCTAAAGCAGCTCACAAAACTCATGGAAGCTCACATTTACCAGTATATTAGAATATATACGATAAGCCATATAGATTAAGAGATGCACAGGGCAAGGTTGGGGGAAGCTGCCTTCCTTGGGTGTGCTGCTCTCCAGGAACCTCCAAGTGTTCAGTTACCCAGAAGCTCCCTGAACTCTGTCCTCTTAGGCCTTTTATGGAGACTTCACTGGATAGGCATGACTGAACAACCATGTTGAAATTGATTGAACACAAAGGGTATGAGCTAATACTAATGGACTGAGTAGGAAAATCTAGCAAGGCCTGTTTGTTCAGATTCTTGGCCTTTCTGTGCAGGATTTCCTCCTCCAATATATGGGGCATGACCCTCTCTGGAATGAGGATCTGGTAACCCACAATCAGAAAGGCAGAGAAAGATCAGAGTCTTGCCTTGGGCAGGAGAAAGGAGGGCAGGAGAAAGTCAGAGACATATTCTGTTTTCTGAGGCCTGCTCCCGAGGCCTAGAGTGCACCAACATTAAAACAAAAGTTTGTAGCTCCAAAAGGCTATGACAGTTATGAGTCGGGAACCTGAGACAAAAACATATCTGTATCCAATATTTGAAAATACTCTTGAAAAGCCTGCAGTCAAGAAGGAGGGCTGTTAATGGCAAAAACGCACACAGAAGGAAATACATCAAAGTGTTACCAGTGGCGAGTATGAACGTTTTAAATTTTGTTCTTTTTACTTTTCTGCTTTTTTCTTTTGGAGACAGAGCGGTCGCCCGGGCTGGAGTGCAGTGGTGCTATCTCGGCTCACTGCAACCTCTGCCTCCCTGGTTCAAGCGATTCTCCTGCCTCAGCCTCCCGAGTAGCTGGGATTGCAGATGCCCACCACCACGCCCAGCTACTTTTTAAATTTTTAGTGGAGATGGGGTTTCACTATGTTGGCCAGGCTGGTGTCAAACTCCTGACCTCATGATCCACCCACCTAGGCCTCCCAAAGTGCTGGTGTTACAGGCATGAGCCACTGCTCCTGGTCTACTTTTTTTGCTTTCAAAATGTTCACACTAGGCTGGGCACGGTGGCTCATGCCTGTAATCCCAGCACTCTGGGAGGCCAATGTGGGTGGATCTCTTGAGCCCAGGAGTTCAAGACCAGCTTGGGCAACAAGGTGAAACCCCATTTCTACAAAAAATGTAAGGAAGTTAGCCAGGCATGGTGGCATGCACTTGGTGGTCCCAGCTACTCAGGAGGCTGAGGTAGGAAGATCACATGAGCTCAGGCGGTCGAGGCTGCAGTGAGCTATGATCACACCAGCTTGGACAAAGTAAGACTCTGTCTCTAAATAAATAAATAAAATATCCACAGTAAATATAAATATATAGGAAAAACACATCTGAAATTTGTATTACAATGAAATGGTGAAAAAAGCACTTATATATCAACACGGAAAGTCATGAAAGCTTCGATAAAATATAGTGACTAAGCTGAAAACCGAAAGAGGTATCTCCAGGTGGCAAGAGGACAAGGCAGCGTTTCTAGCAGAAGGGAACCACATGCATTATGTCAGGTGTGTGGGGTACCCTGGAATGGAAAGTAGTTAGAATGACTGGTATATAGGGTCCGAGATAGCAGAGACATCCTTAAAGTTATAATATATGCGGTCTCCTTCATCAAAAGTTATAATATGTGCGGTCGCCTTCACCATTAATAGAATTAGTTTTAAAATCTTGGCTAATCTAATAAGAGCAAGGTGCCAGCTTGTTTTAATTTGCATTTATCTGATAATCAGTGAGGTGTAACATATATATTTTTCACTTACTATTTCCTCTCTGCTTAGAATTCTAGTGGGAAATCTCAGGGAAGATCAACCATCACTTTCCTTTCCAATCCATTCCATGGGTGTACAAATCACTGAAAAGTACTACACTCTCACCAAGGTGCCCAGGTACTAGAACCTCAAGTGACATGAGCATCAGGAAGCACACAGCACACCAATGCAGCAACTTGCCAAAAATATTTATCCTCAACCTAATCAAGCCTCTAGACCTGTGCTGTTCAAAATGGTGACCATCATACACATGTAGCTACTGAGCACTTGAACTGTGGCTAGTGTAACTAAGAAACATTTATTTAACTTTAATTAGTTCGTTTTTGTTGTTGTTGTTTTACTGCTTCTTGTGGAGCAGAACTATCCCATAGGCAGTGTGCCCAGAAAGCCTTAATTAGTTTAACTAGCCACGTAAGGCAGCTGGTGCCTGCCATACTCAACAGTGAAGATATAGAACTTTTCCTTCACTTCAGAAAGTTCTATTGGATAGCACTGTTCTAGACTACGTTGCTGGATATACAGAGGATGGAGAAACAAGTTAAAGGAAACCAGGAAGAAACAATCAAACAAAACCAGGATGTGAGGCATTTTATAAGACAACTACCCTGGACTCTCCTAAACAGTATCATGGGGGATAGGCATGTGGAAAGAAGAGAAATACAGTTCTATGATAAAACAGCCTGAGAAAACATACAACCAAAAGTGATATATGAACCTAGGTTAAGGCCTAGTGAGGAAACAAATATAACAAACATTTCATGGTAACTGGGGACATTTGAATATGGAGTCAATATTGGATAATATTATGGAATTATTATAAATTTTCCTAGGTGTGACAATGGTATGTGGTTATGTAGGAGACTGGTCTTACTCCAAAAAGATACATGCTACTATGCACAACAGCAAAGACACGGAATCAACCCAGCTGCTCATCAATGGTGGACTGGACAAAGTGTACATATACATAGTGGAATACTATGTAGCCACAAAAAAGAACAAAATCATGTCCTTTGAAGCAATGTGGTTATAGCTGAAGGTCATTATCCTAAGCAAATTAACACAGAAACAGAAAACCAATTACTACATGTGCTCACTTTTAAGTGGGAGTTAAACACTGGGTACACACACATACACACACACACACACACACACACAAAGATGAAAACAATAAACACTGGGGCTTCTAAAAGTGGGGTGAGAGGAGGCTGAAAAATGACTCATCAGTTATTAGGTTTGCTACTTGGGTGACAGGGTCATTAGAAAACAAAACCTCAGCAACATGTAATTTACTCACACACACATGTATCCCCTAAATCTATAATTTTAAAAAGAAAAAAATGAAAGAAAGAGAGGGAGGGTGGGCAAGCACAAAGAAAGAAGGGCTGGGCACAGTGGACCATAATCCCAGCACCCTGGGAGGCCAAGGCATGTGGAGCTCTAGAACCCAGGATTTCAAGACCAGCCTGGCCAACATGGCGAAACTCTGTCTCTACAAAAAATACAAAAATTAGCCGGCTGTCATGGCTCATGCCTATAGTTCCAGCTACTCAGGAGGTTAAGATGAGAACTGCTTGAGCCCAGGAGGTGGAGGTGACAGTAAGGAGGCATTGTGCCACTGTACTCCAGTCTGGGTGACAGAGGGAGATCCTGTCACAAAAAAGAAAAAAATAAAATAAAGAGATACATGCTAAAGAATGGAATTCTGGAGTGATGTGTCACACTATCTACAACTTTACATTCAAATGGAACAGCAAAAGTAAAAATATAGAAAGAAAAAGCAAGTATGCAAAAGGTCAAAAGATTTATCTAGAAGAAGGTATAGTGTTTTATTTTTTAATTTTTCTTGTATGCTTGAAAATTTTCATGATTGAAAAGCTGGGAAAAAATAATTAGCTATGGAATTAGGGTAATATATAATCTTCTTTGCATTTTCTGTCTTTTCATTCTACTAGGAACATGATAGGGTCTCACTTGGTTGTCCAGGACAGAGTACAGTGGCATGATCGTATCTCACTGTAATCTTGAATTCCTGGCCTCAAGTGAGCCTCCTGCCCTGGCCTCCTAAAGTATTGCACCCAGCATGTCTCCATTTTTCGGGTTAAAACTTTATAAACTACTTTAATGGTTAGTCTTAGTCAACAGCTCCTATATATTTAAAACTAAAATGGTTACTAACACAAATATGTAATCACATTAAGAATACCACTTTTCATATAGTCAATAGTATCTACTATGAATTTCTGAAAAACCAAAATGAGTGAGTCCCTAAAAAGTCAAACATCTTAAGGATGACTCTAGAAGTAATCATGGAAATAACCTAGGGGCAGCCATTCACCATTTTGTAACAGTCTTGGAGCAGAGAGGCTTCTCTGAAAAGAGAGAGAGGCAGTTAATTCTATTAGGAACATGGCTCTGGGGCCAGTGTTGAATTATACTCTGCCACGTGAGCACAGAGCAAAAGCTGAGCACAGGAATCAACACAACTGCACCTCAGCCAGGCCCTTCACTGGGGTCTGTCTATGCCAAGGTTTGCTTTCATCCTCGAACTGTAACTGAGAGGGAAGGCCCTTTCTAAGTTCTCAGCTGCCAGAAACAGGAGATTCAATACCTATTTACTTACCACCCTGAAAGGTAACGCCAGAGAGCTATGGGATTCATTCTGTCCTCTAATGTAAAACTGCATGACACCACCTTCTACATTAAAATACGATGGGCAAGAAAAAGCAAATAAAAAAGAAAAACAACAACAACAAAAAATAAATAAAAAGAAAAAAGTATGATATGCTTTCTCTGATCACTTTATATAGTCAATATTTTTTCTTTCTTTCTTTCTTTTTTAAAGAGACAAGGTCTGGATCTGTTGCCCACGGCTTGCTGCAGCCTCAAACTCCTGGGCTTCAGGGATCCTCCCTCCTCAGCTTCCTGAGTAGCTGGAACTACAGGTGCATGCCACCATGTCCAGCCCATTTTTAGCATTTTTTTTGTAGAGACAAGGGTCTCCCTTTGTTGCCTAGGCTGGTCTCGAACTCCTGGGCTCAAGCGATCCTCCCACCTCGACTTCTCAAATCGCTGGGATTACAGGTGTGAGCCACTGTATCTAGCCAAAAATCTAAGGATAAGCTTTTAACTTATTTTGCTATATTTCTTTTCATAAGTTTTCCTAGGAGGGCAGAATAAAAATACTTCCTCACAGCTAGGCGCAGTGGCTCAAGTCTGCAATCCCAGCACTTTGGGAGGCCGACTCGGGCGGATCACGAGGTCAGGAGTTCATGACCAGCCTGACCAACATGGTGAAACCCCGTCTCTACTAAAAATACAAAAATTAGCCGGGTGTGGTGCCACACGCCTGTAATCCCAGCTACTAGGGAGGCTGAAGCAGAAGAATCGCTTGAACCTGGGCGGTGGGGGCTGCGGTGGGCTGAGACTGCACCATTGCACTCCAGCCTGGGTGACAGTGTGACTCTGTTTCAAAAAAAAAAAAAAAAAAAAAAAAAAAAAAACTTCCTCACACAAAAATATGTGTCCATGTTAGGTGAACAAAGGCTTTCCTGAAATTTTTATTATGGAGCCACATTTCCCACTAAATCCTTTAAAAGAATAAATTATCAGAATAAAATTCTCACATATAATGTACTAAGACATGATGATTATTATATATTATAGTGCTGTGACTAAAGGAGCTAAAAGTATCTGTCTTCTTACCAAGTAAAAATAAAAGCACGGTAGTGCTGACAGACATGGCAGTGCTGACAAATACACAATTTGTCTTAGGCAAATTAGCATCTATCACATCACCGTCCTTTGTAGCTTCCAGCTCAGAATCTTGAATACAGCTGGTATATAGTAAGTATTTATGCTTATTTTCTCCCCAACTTTTTATTTTGACAACTGTCAAACATTAGAAAAATTATTTGCCTATTTTGGTACTGATTTTAAAGATAAAGCCATAGGCCATACATGTACTTGTAATGAGAAATTCATATTATTGTGATTTTAAATTCTTTAAAAATTAAATAATGGAAATTCAGGGAATGCCATCTAAATAAAGCCTGCTTTTAAAGAAACAGGGCTAACTCATTGTCTCTCCTGATTTACAGCAATTTGCATCTAGATACACTTTCTAATTTTAACATTTTAACAGTAAAATATTCCAAAGGTTAGAAATTTTTATTTGCTTTAGGAGACTAAAAAGCAAAAATTAGGCCGGGCACAGTGGCTCAAGCCTGTAATCCCAGCACTTTGGGAGGCCGAGGCGGGTGGATCACGAGATCAAGAAATCGAGACCATCCTGGTCAACTTGGTGAAACCCCGTCTCTACTAAAAATACAAAAAATTAGCTGGGCATGATGGCGTGTGCCTGTAATCCCAGCTACTCAGGAGGCTGAGGCAGGAGAATTGCCTGAACCCAGGAGGCGGAGGTTGCGGTGAGCCGAGATCGCGCCATTGCACTCCAGCTTGGGTAACGAGAGTGAAACTCCGTCTCAAAAAAAAAAAAAAAAAAAAAAAAAAGCAAAAATTATCTTCTAAGAGGTTGGAGTTTATCAATTTACCGTTTAAAAGAGTTAAAATCCGGAAAACAGCTCATTCAATTAACACATACTTCGGTTGTTTTTCACCATGAGCCTTTCAGTACTACTACTGTTGCTGTCTTTTTAATTCATACGCAGATATTACCCTGACATTTTAAAAAGCCATTTCTTAAAATTAGTTGCCCACATTGAAAGATCAGAAGATCTTACATGAGAATCCAGCTTTCTTTTCTTTTTTGTTTTTGAGACAGAGTCTTGCTCTGTCACCCAGACTGGAGCGCAGTGGTGTGATCTCGGCTAACTACAACCTCTGCCTCCCGGGTTCAAGCAATTCTCCTGCCTCAGTCTCCTAAGTAGCTGGGATTACAGGCACTCACCACCACATCCAGCTAATTTTCATTGTTTTTAGTAGAGACGGGCTTTCACCATGTTGGCCAGGCTGGTCTCAAACTCCTGACCTCAGGTGATCTGCCCACCTTGGCCTCCCAAAGTGCTTGGATTACAGGTATGAGCCACCGCACCTGGACAAGAATCCAGCTTTCAAGCTTCTCTTGAAACATCAGAAGATCTGATCACACTGGGTCTTCCCCCGATCCCCAGCTTTATTTAGGTCTAACTGACAAATAACAATTGTAGCCCAGGTGCGGTGGCTCACGCCTATAACCCCAGCACTTTGGGAGGCCGAGGCAGGCCGATCACAAGGTTGGAAGATGGAGACCAACCTGGCTAACAGAGTAAAACCCCGTCTCTACTAAAAATACAGAAAGTCAGCTGGGCGTAGTGGCACGTAGTCCCAGCTACTTGAGAGGCTGAGACAGGAGAATTGCTTGAATGCAGGAGGCAGAGGTTCCAGTGAGCCAAGATCATGCCATTACACTCCAGCCTGGGCAACAGAGTGAGACTCTGTCTCAGAAAAAAAAAAAAAAAAAAAAAAAATGTATATATTTATGGTGTACAACGTATTTTGATATATGTATATATACTGGGACTTCACTGCCATTAGTGTATTAGTGTAACCAAGTTTGATCACTTGATTAAGCTAGTGCCCACTATAGCTTACCTTTTCTGATTATAAAAATAATACATGTTCCTAGCAGAATGAAAAGACAGAAAGTACAAAGAAGATGGTATATTATCCTAATCAGAACACCTGTGTATACTTTTTATTAACAGATAGGGTCTTGATCTGTATGTAACCCAGGCTAGAATGCACTGGTGCAACCATGGCTCACTGCAGCCTTGATGTTAGGCTCAAGCAATCCTCCCTCATCAGCCTCCCAAGTAGCTGTGACTACAGCTGTACCCACCTTGTCAGAGGTGTATTCACTGTCAACTGCCTGTCCCCTTCCTGACAAGTTTATGAGCTGGAGATCCCTGACCTACATACAATATTACTTCCTCAAAATTCCCCAAACTGCTTTACTTACGTTGAAATGATCAAAAGTATCCTTAATATATTATTTACAAAGTTTTGCTACTAAATGATATATATTTTGTGATTAAAGTTCTGGATTTTAAGAATGCATGTTATTTCTCTGATAAATCCTATGATAGCATGCACTTCACTGTCTATTCACAACTGCTCACAGGCTGGGTAAAAGGTACAGATGAAAATATAACACAGTCATACTGTGACTTCACTTTTTTCCCCACTCCAAACAGAGCTAAACATTTATGAACTAAAAAAGGGGTGATAAAGAATATCTTAAATTACTCTCGGCCGGGCACGGTGGCTCAAGCCTGTAATCCCAGCACTTTGGGAGGCCGAGGCGGGTGGATCACGAGGTCGAGAGATCGAGACCATCCTGGTCAACATGGTGAAACCCCGTCTCTACCAAAAATACAAAAAATTAGCTGGGCATGGTGGCGCGTGCCTGTAATCCCAGCTACTCAGGAGGCTGAGGCAGGAGAATTGCCTGAACCCAGGAGGCGGAGGTTGCGGTGAGCCGAGATCGAGCCATTGCACTCCAGCCTGGGTAACAAGAGCGAAACTCCGTCTCAAAAAAAAAAAAAGAGTTTTACCTTTCTCACTGAATTAGCACAAAAGAATAGCTCTGAGATCATACAAAAGAGGTGCTTTTCCTCTTTACTATCGAGAGACTATCACATGGCTGGCTCACACAGCCTTTGTTGCCCTGGTCTAAAGCCCATGTCAGGCCATGGGGGCAAGCCTGTTCCCCTAACCCTGTAAGGGGTCACTCTAATAGGATTTTAACCACAGCGACTAAAAAAAATGGAGGCTAATTTGCAAAAGGGAGTCTTTTAGCCTTCCCTTTAAATGTGGTTGCTAATGGCTCAAACTTATCTGTTTCTGAAATTCAGCCAATATGCTAAAAATTTTAGGTGGAGTTTAATGAGACCTAGGACTGACAATGTCATGATAAACTACTCAATAATCTCAATCCTTTCATGTTTATATGGAAACTTTTTCTAGTAACAAAAGAAACATATGCTCAATGCAGAGAACTTGATAACTTATGAACTAACACAAAAATAACCACTGCAAACATTTTGGTGGACATCTTTCAAGGAGCATAGCATTAACAGTGTCAGTGATGAAAGACGTCCTGAACTCAAATCTTACCTTGAGCACACCAGGCTGAACACAACTTGTTGGGGCAAATCACTCAACCTCAGCTGTTTCTCTCCTGTAAAATGTAGATAATCCTACTACATACACAGGACCCTTGAAAAATCTGCTGTAGATGGTACTTAACCATGGGTTGTCATGCTTTTATAGCATATGACTTCACCACTCTGAGCACAACTAAGAGAATTAAATCAGCAGCTGATGCAAAGGTAAAGTAGACATTTTCAAAATGGCCAGAAGTTGATGATGTGGCCTGGCAGCTCTGCCCAAAGGGGCATACTACGTGAAGTTGTCACTAGGCAAAACCGATCAGGTCCTCTCTTGGGAAGGCTGAATGTAAGACAGAATCAACAGACAGGTTAAAGTTTTGCATAAGAGAGGAACAACATAAAACAAAAGCAGTAAGCTAGGAGGCTGAGAAGAGATGAGACAGACAGGTCTACCACAGTGGAAGAGAGGGGCTGAGCCACTGGCGTGTGACCAGGCTTCTTGAACAACTCTGCATTCCCACTGTTGTTCCACCTGCCACGAGTGATGCCTGCCTGTGCATTTTGACCCAAGTTTCCAGCTTTGTACAGCCTTGGCTGGGCAGTTGCTGTGACAATGTCATGTTCTTCCTCAGTTAACTAAGGCATTTAGAGAATATGTCTATTTCTGACAACCTAAAAGGGCCTGCTGCAGTTGCATTTCTATAGCTGTTTTAATAGTTAAGTCAATAATTACAGCACTCTATTAAGCACATGAGATATGTGTTGAGCACTGGAGATTCAACAATGAGCAAGAAAAAATGGGGCTGGGCGCAGTGGCTCATTCCTGTAATCTCAGCACTTTGGGAGGTTGAGGTATGTGGATCACCTGAGGTCAGGAGTTTGAGACCAGCCTGACCAACATGGTGAAACCCTGTCTCTACTAAAAATACAAAATTAGCCAGGCATGGTGATGTATGCCTGTAATCCCAACTACTTGGGAGGCTGAGGCAGGAAAATCACTTGAACCCAGGAGGCAAAGGTTGCAGTGAGCCAAGATCCTGCCATTGCACTCCAGCAGGGGTGACAAAAGTGAAATTCCACCTCAAAAAAAGAAAGAAGAAATAAAAAATGGAGACCAGGTATGATGGCTCACACCTGTAATCCTAGCACTTTGGGAGCTGAGGCAGGAGGGGCTGGAAGCTAGGAGACTAGCCAGGGCAACATAGCAAGGCCTTGTCTCTAATAAACAATAACAATAAATTAGTCAGGCATGGTGGCATGCACCTGTAGTCCCAGCTACTCAGGGGGCTGAGGCAGGAAGATTGCTGGAGCTCAGGAGTTTGAGGTTACAGTGAGCTACGATCACATCGCTGCACTCCAGCCTGGGTGACAGAGCAAGAACCTGTCTCTAAAAAGAAAGAAAGAAAGAATGGTACCTGACTATACAGAGTATAAAGTCTAGCCCAAAAGACAGATAATTAAACAAGCAACATCAATAAAGCATGAACAATACCACAGTGCTAGAAGTACAGACTGCAGTGGAAACATACAGCATCAGTGAACCTACTGAGAGGAATCACAAAAGATTTCATGAGCAAAGTGACCTTCATGTTGATGCAATAAATTAGCTATGTTGATTCATGGTATGTGAACTCCATGACCCCCAGCCTTACGAAGTTATGGAGTCATGATGAAGCAAAAGTGAACAGGGTCAGCGTATCCTGTCAGGTCACCTAAGAGGCATGGTCTCATTCAACAGGAAAGCTCAGTTTTTTTAGTAGGTAAGCATCTTCCAATTCTAGAAATACTTAGAATTAAATATAAAAATGTTTAAGGTAATTAAGTATTTTATAACATAATATTTTAACATTAAATATTATAATGTTTATTACCCCATAATATTTTTGTGTTAAGGAGACTAGACATAATCTAAGATTTTGTAATTCTTAGAAGAATGTCACCTATTAGGCTGGCAGCCTTTGGCCTCAAATTTTAAAAATATAGTTGAATAATTTATTTCTGACTCATGATTTTAAGTTAAAAATCCTAATAAGCTTATATACAGCATGGGAATATTTAAAGACTCTAAAACATCTTATTTCTAAGTGTAATGTAAGAGATTTACAGGAGTTTGTTTTAAAAAAGGTGTTTTCCTGTGTTTTATAAAATTTTATATTTCTTTGAAAATGCTGTGCTTTGTTTTTCATTTTGTTTTTTAAGATGAGGTTTTGCTATGTTGCTCTGGCTGGTCTCAAACTCCTGGGCTCAAGTGATTCTCTTGCCTCAGCCTCCTCAGTAGCTGGGACTGTAGGCCCACACCACCAGGCCTGGCTGTGAATGTTTTTATTACTAATTTTAATTGACACATAATAATTGCACGTATTTATGGAGTACAGTCACATTTTGCTACATGTATACAATACATAATGATAAATCTGGTCGAGCATAATGTGGCTGTAATCCCAGCACTTTGGGAGGCCAACGTGGGCAGACAGCTTGAGCCCAGGAGTTTGAGATCAGCCTCAGAAACATGGTGAAATCCTGCCTCTATAAAAATATAAAAATTAGTGGGGCGTGGTGGCGCATACCTGGAGTCCCAGCTACTCAGGAGGCTAAGACTGAAGGATCATCTGAGCCCAGGAGATGGAGGCTGCAGTGAGCCATAATTGTGCCACTGCACTCCAGACTAGGTGACAAAGCAAGAGTGTCTCAACACAAACAAACAAATAATGATAAATCAAGGTAATTAGCATAACCATCATCTCAAATATTTCTTTGTCTTGGGAACATTCAAAATCATTACTTGTAGCTATCTGAAAATACACAATTGTTTGGCCAGGCGCAGTGGCTCACCCCTGTAATCCCAACACTTTGGGAGGCCACAGTGGGCAGATGACTTGAGGTCAGGAGTTCCAGACCAGCCTGGCCAACATGGTGAAACACCGTCTCTATTAAAAATACAAAAATTAGCTGGGCACGGTGGCACTCACCTGTAACCCCAGCTACTCAGGAGGCAGGTAGCTTGAACTCCAGAGGCGGAGGCTGCAATGAGCCAAGCACTCCAGCTTGGATGACAGAGTGAGACTCCAACTCAAAAAAAAAAAAAGGTTATATACACATTTTTGAGTAGGGTAGAGGAGTCTGGGGGTGGGTCTTGCTGCCCCTAATCCCTGCTCTGTTCAAAATGTATTTGTTGGTCATTTTTCTTCTTCTGATAAATGTCTATTCACATCATTTACCGATTTTAATACTGGATTCTTTTTTTGCAGTTGAGTTCTTTGTATATACTGAATAGTAATTCCTTGTTGAATGAATAGTTTGCATATATCTTCTCCCATTCTGTAGACTGTCTCTTCACTGTTGATTGTTTCCTTTGCTGTTAAGGTTTTTAGTTTGATACAATCCCATCTGCCTGTATTTGCTTCTGTTATCTGTGCTTTTGAGGTTTTACCTATAAAATCTTTGTCCAGACCAATGATCTAAAGTGCTTCCCCCTGTGTTTTCTTGTAGTAGTTTTCCACAAGACTTTTTTCCACTGAAGAGCTTTATAAGGCTTTTTTTTTTTAAAAGTAGGACAACTGAAGTTATTTAAAAACCAAACATTCTAGGCCGGGCGTGGTGGCTCACGCTTGTAATCCCAGCACTCTGGGAGGCTGAGGCGGCCAGATCACCAACCAGGTCAGGAGATCAAGACCAACCCTGCAAACATGATGAAACCCCGTCTCTTTAAAAAAAAAAAAAAAAAAAAAAAAAAACCAAACATACTAATTTATAACTGCAATTTGAAACAACTGAAGATTTTCAATTAATTGGTGTAGAGGTATTATCCACAAAACCCTTCAAAAAGTGGCTAAAACTTCCAACATTTACAAATAAAAAAATCAGATCTGAAAGCATAAACATCTTGAAAACTAAACAAACCTCTAAATAGTGCTTTATTTATAAAAGCTTCCCTTCAAGGACAATAAACACATCTATCAGCATTTCAGGTCTCTGATTTCAAGTCTAATTCTCTGTTGATAAAACTGGAAAAACCCACTTCGTTCATTCTGTTTTGATGGAAGCCATTGAACTGTTTCTGTTTTTGTAATGACATGTTCTCTTATTTTTATTGTTTGTACATTTTATTTATTTGGATACTTACTCTAATGTCCAAGCAGCTCACAAACATTTCTGTATCCTCTCAATAATGCTGGAATAAGATATGGGATATGATGATATGATTCTCATCTGATGGCAGAAAAAAAATTTGCTCAAAGTCAGGAAGGAGTCTTTAAGGCTGAGAATGTCAGGCAGAGCTTGCCTTCAGTCAAAGAAGAATCATATCATCAAATCCCATACTTTATTCCAGTATTATTGACAGAATAAAGTTTCAAGATCAGGATTCCTTCAAGGGAGGAGCTACTAGGTAAGATACTAAGCATATGAGGAGTTTACTTTAATTATCTGTGCTGCATCTTTCATTTCCTTGCTTCATGAGCACTTTATTGCTATTTCATGCTATTCTCCCTTTTACCTACAAAAGAACAGTATGCAATTTCCAGGAAACAAAAGGTAAGCACAGTACCCTATATCTTTCCTCCTCCCTCAATGCATTTTTTGTTGTAAACATCTGGTTTTCTACATCTAAGCTGCACTTGTATAACCCAGGAACAACTCAACTGTAACACTCAAAAACAGAACAGCAACAGTGACAACAAATAAGGTCAGCTTTCCTAGATCAGACAACAAATCCAAATGTGCTCTACAAAAGTAGAACTGCCAGAGATATTCCAACCACAACTCCCAAAGCCAAGTATCAAGTCTTTGCACAAGGTCTTTGATCTTTTTCCTCTCTCTCTCCTCTAGAATCATCACTCAATTTCAGGTCTTGTAACAATCTGTCTGAATCCACAACTGCATGGTGACTCTCAAACACCATTTTTGCCTTAAGCACCTTAGAAGCTACAGAGGCCAACTGGATTTAAATCAGAATTACTCAGTTTAGTTCCACCAACTGGCCCTACCACACTTATTTGAACAGCCAAACTTTTGAGTTCCTACAGAAAGAGCCAGGCAAAGGTTCTGGTGCTGTCAGGCCTAGGGGTGCAAAGGACAAAAATCCTACCTGCCCTTCACGACGTGTCTACGTCCTTCTAATTCCCCATTAACACAGGTCCAACAGTAAAGTGGGAACCCAATTCTGCTTCACAGTAAAGAAAAGCTCACCAGCTACTTCATCCCTCCTCTATCTAGTCTCCCTTACGTGGGGATATGATAGATAAGATCACCATTACACTACCTACTGCAACCCCAAAGTCCCTCCAAAATGGTAAAGTCTTAAATGAGCAGGTCTATAACCATCCAGACATTCTCCTAGGAGCCAATCTTCGTGCCAGAGTTGGCTGGCTACTCTGCCAGTAAGTCCCCCGGCATGCTGTACAAATTGTTCCCTCAATTTTCAAATTATAGTTTCCTATTAACTCTGTATTCTCGGTGAGATGTTAAGCTCATGGGATGATGGCAAAACCCAAATTTCTGTATCTTCAACTTGTGGCCCGGTGTTTTGCGCAAGATAGATGGGTACTCAGTATTTGTTGAATGGACAGATAACATTGTATCAGTGAACAGCTATGAGGAAGGTAGAGATTCTGAACTGGATTCTGCCACAGCTTCACTTTCCCACAGAAACAGGTCTGCCTGATTAAACTACTGACCCACTGTAGATCAGACAGCTTTCTCACAGACCACTGGACACTCTTCCCTAGAGGGGGATGCTTTGCAAAGACATCTCAATTCCTTGATGGGTTAGCCCAGCCAAGGAGAGAAGAATGTCACATACAACTAAAGCAACTGTTATTCACAGGGAATCTAGATGGGTCAAGATTCTTAACTGCAGACAACAGAATCCAACCTGATTAGTTTAAGAGAGTGATTTATTAAGGGATACAAACAGTTTACAGAATCACTAGGAGAACTCAAGAAACACAGGCCAAGGTTCCGAGAACAATTCTCAAAACCACATTGCAGAACTGGACTGCCAAGGCAGTTGCTGCTTCTGGGATGGATCAGGAAGCTGCCAAGTAAAAGCCACCAGCCAAATCAGGAAGTTGACACTGTAACTGCCAATGCCAAAGCTGTATCTCCTTTGTCTAAACGTGTGCCACCAAAACAGATGGGCCTGCTGCTCTCAGAACATGCCCTCCTTGTGACTAAAGCAATCTTGTATAAGTGCTTTGTATTGGGGATATCTAAGTATCATCAAGGAGACTTAGTTGCATTCCTTATATGAGTCTAGGAAAAGTACTTTTTAGCTTTCCAGTCTCTCCATGTGAGAAGAGTACTGGAAGGGGTGTGGAGACCACCAAACCACAGTCTAACCCTCAAAGAGCATTTCACTCCACAGCTCCATCAGGAGGAATTCTCAGAACACTCATTGGTAAGAATTCAACACTCTAATGCATTAAGCTCTCAAAATCACCCCAGGTCCTGTTAGAATCAGATTCTGATACAGTACATCTGGGCTGGGGTCAAAGATTTTCCATTTCTAACAAGCCTGGCTGATGCTGATGTTGCTGGTCCACCAACCACACTGTGAGTAGCAAGAGCGTAAAGAAGGGATTACCTATGGTTCACCAGAGTTTTTATAGACAAGGCGTCACTGGAACACAGTTAGGCCCATTTGTTTACGTGTTGTACAGTTTATGGCTACTTTTGCCCTACAATGGTAGACTTAGTTGTGACAGAGACTGTATGGCCTGTATAATAAATTTTTCTCACTCTAAAATTATATATTATCTATCCATTGTTTTTTAGAGTAAACATATATTAACACATTCCAATCTAAGTTAAATTTCTAACAAAATAAACATTATATCTTCTCTTATTGGCCATGCTTTTCAATTGCTTTAAATTAAAGTCTGAGAGGTTTCTCAAAGTCAAATCCTAGATGGTGAAGGCTCTAGTAGTTTAAACAGGGAACTGACATTCCCTTTGCCAGGAAGTTTAATCGTAAGCATGCAAAGCAACTCTGGAACACTGACATAAAGAGTCTGCTGGACCTTCTGGGGAGGGTTTCTTTTCTCTCAAATAAAGGGAGACCCAGGAGGTAAAACTGTGTGTCCTGCATTTGAAAAGAATGTGTAAGGATAGAGCTGTGATAGCCATCTTGTCACCACAAGGAGACAAGCCTGCAAACAAAAGTAAATGTACCCTATACATTGCTTATGCTTAAACTTATATTTAGAATAATCTTACCCTTGGAATAGCCAAGGATTTCTTTCCACATTTCTGAATTCCTACACTTACATTGGCTTATGTCACTCTCATTGTAGTATCTGTCTCACACCCATAACTTGATTATTCTCTCTGAAGGTAAAAATCACGTTTCCCATCAAAGAGCATGGTGTCACCACAAGAGGCTATGGTTCAACTTAAACATATGCAAGTAAACTGGGGCAATAAAGCTTATACAACTGAGTTATGAGTCCTAAATGAGGTAACAAGCAAAGCAGACCATGCTGTCACAAGAGGCTATGGTTCAAAGTAAATATGCTATGCTTAAATTTGCTGGCAAAGGGAATGTCAGTTCCATGTTTGAACTACTAGAGCCCTCATCATCTAAGACATGACTTTGAGAAACCTCTTAGACTTTAATTAAAAGTAACTGAAAAGCATGGCCAATAAATAAGAGAAGATTAAATGTTTGTTAGAAATTTAACTTATATTGGAGTGTGCCAACATATGTTTACTCTACAAAAGAACGAATAGATAATATATAATTTCAGAGTGAGAAAAAATTTATTATACAGGCCATACAGTCTCTGTCACAATTACTTAACTCTGCCGTTAAAGGGCAAAATGTACCAAGGATGGCAGAATAAAAGACAGGAAGCACCTGGGCTCTAAATACTGCTGAGTCAGCAAACCTGGGACTTCTTGTTATGTGATATCATAAACCTGTTCCCAAACGGTAACGGGCATATTATTATTTTCAGCTGCACACATCCTAACTGGTAGTGATACATAATTCATAAAGGACATTCACACTCATGTTCTCATTGGAACCTCATATTCCCCTCCATTCCCTCCATGATGGAGTAAACAGGAAGATAAATCCAATGAAGGACAAAGGTCTAAGGTGTTTAAGGTTATTTTCTCACAGGTCACACAGCTATTAACTGACACTAATAGAAACCAGGGTTCCCGAGTCAGTGTTGTTTTCACTACACCCCCTCTTGACTCCATTGGGTTCTACCCAAGTTAGCCTCCTCACCACCCACTGTAAGAATGCCTTCTCACATCCTCTTCTCAATGTTTATCACTTTCTATACTCTCATAATTTCCATCTAGGGTATTTCTTCAGCATCTGCATTGTTCCAACCACTGTTCCATCTATCAAAGAAGCATGTATTAATTACCTTCTGTGCACCTAGCTGTGTACTAGGCAAGAAAAGCAGGAATTTTTGATGGGAAACATGATTTTTGCCCTCGGAGAGAATAATCCAGTTATGAGTAGAAGACAGATGCTACAATGAGAGTGAAATGAGCCAATGTAAGTGTAGGAATTCAGAGTGAGGAAAGAATTCCTTGGATATTCCAAGATTACTCTAGGAGTCCTTCACCAAAAGCTAGATCCAAAAGAAACATAAGAATTAGACTTGTTTTTTTTTTAAGTGCTTTTTTGTATGTTCTTAGAATCAATCTTAAATTCCCTCTGGAACAAGGAAATTGATTTCAAAAGCACTACCTATGTGGCCAGGGTGAGTAAACTGGGGCAATAAAGCTTATACAACCAAGTTACCAGTCCTAAGTGAGATAACAAGCAGAGCAGAACATGGTTATCATCAGAAGAGGCTATGGAAAAACATTAGTTCATTTCTCTGGGTTTTGAGTTGCAATCTGTTTCTCAGTTTCCCCCAGACTGTAAATTCTTGAAATAAGAGAACTAAGGGTCCATGACTTTACTTCTTCTATTTACTCTGGAGTATCTGGTAGCATATCATGGCCCAGGAACTCAACACACATATGTGGAACATCATGTTACTAAATAAAAAAGAAGACACTATTATCTCTCAAGTTGTACCATTAACAGTATCTGTCTAACAGAATCATTTCTTTAGCCACAGTTTCATGGCTAGGACACAGGAAGCACCTCCTCCAAAACGTAATGACAATGAGTCATTTATACTAATGCTGCCTGTTCTTCTTATTTCTTAGAGGTGAGGAACTATTTGCTTCTTCATTCTGTGCCACAGGTAACAGGCGGTGTTGGAAGAAATCTATGGGAAGTCACAAAAAACGGTTTGGTGGCCGGGCGCGGTGGCTCACGCCTGTAATCCCAGCATTTTGGGAGGCAGAGGCGGGTGGATCACGAGGTCAAGAGATCGAGACCATCCTGGTCAACATAGTGAAACCCTGTCTCTACTAAAAATACAAAAAAATTAGCTGGGCATGGTGGTGCGTGCCTGTAATCCCAGCTACTCAGGAGGCTGAGGCTGGATAACTGCCTGAACCCGGGAGGCAGAGGTTGCGGTGAGCCGAGATCGCGCCATTGCACTCCAGCCTGGGTAACAAGAGCGAAACTCCGTCTCAAAAAAAAAAAAAACAAAAACAAAAAAAAAACACGGTTTGGCATAGAGTGCCTGGTTAATATTACCATGTCACAACTCCACCACCTGGTAATAAAGAAGGCACTGGGTAACCACTCACTGCCCTTTTTCTGTGATTATAGGTTTACTCAGTGAGTGCTGATATATTAAATAACTACACAGATAGGATGGGTTCATGATTATGAGGCACAGCTGTGCCGTCTCTTCTCTGTGCATACCTCCTCACAGACTTCACGAACTGCTGCCACACTTGGCTCCTCCTCGGGCTCCATGCCTCCTCCAGGGACAATCCATCTGTCTGGATGGCGACTACTGCTCACAAGTAGCACCTGTTAAATCACAGAGGTTTCGTGGTGGGTTAAAAATTCAAAAAGACATATCCACACAAATTCAGAGTTTAAACACCACAAACATCAAAGTAACCAAAATCCCCTCTTTGTTTATGCCTTCCCAAATCACTTCTTGTAAAGTAGCTTTCGTTTCTATCTGAAAAAGCAGACCATCAGCCAGTAAAAGCAGAAGGGCATCTGAAGACCCCTATCGCTACACTCCCCTCAGACGCTCCATCACCTGCCCTATCTATCCCCTCCTTCTTCCTTTTGCTAGAGCCCTTTGCACACAGACCTGACAAGATGACAAAAAGACTTAAAAAAAAAAAAAAAAAGAAGATAACTGTCACTGATGAGCCTGTCAGCACTGAAAAAGCTGGCCAGAAGACAAAAGGCCCTTGGCCAGGATTGCCACCATAACAAATCTAGAACTTGCCTAGTTCCGTTTCCTTACTTACCCCCCTCTGTAGGAAAGATGCTAAACACAGTCAGCTGGACGTCCTGTTTGGAGGCTGAGTTGAGTTGGCTTTAGATCCAAAACTAAAGGAATCTTCAACTGCTTCCTAAACCTTTACTTTCTGATGATGACCCATGAGCCTCCAAACCAAACTTTGCAATTATCCTTGTTGTCTCAAATGAAATGCTAATAGATTTCACCACCGCCTTCTAGTGACTGACTTCCCAGCCTCTTTCTTGAGGTCTCTGCAGCTATGGACCCTTGGAAACTCTACCTTCATCCTCAGTCCCTCTTTCACCTGTCATCAGAGATTCTTCTGATGCTCATCTACAAAATCTGTGATCTGTAGATTCAGAGATGATCATGGTGTTATGGGAAGGAAATCCATAAATCCATATTCAGTCACTAATATGTAGGTCATGGACTTAAAAATTGTCTTAAACTTACAAGTACTATTTTTCAAATATATTTATAAGCTCTTCTTTGATTAATACAATGCAAAATAATTTAAAATACTATGAAATCCACAATAGTTTTTGGTTGGTATGTATATATACTTAGTTCAAAAACACTACAAGACCCTGGTGTGGTGGCTCATAATATATCCCAGCACTTTGGTAGACCAAGGCAGGAGGACTGCCTGAGCCCCGGAGGTCAAGACCAGCCTGGGCAACATAACAAGACCTTGTCTCTACCAAAAAAAAAAAAAAAAAAAAAAAAAAAAAAAAAAATACACACACACACACACACACACACATACACATAAGCAAGGCTTAGCAGTGCGCATCTGTGGTCTCAGGTACAGTGAGAATCCCAACTCAAAAAAAAAAAAAAAAAAATCCTCTCATTGGACTATCTCATACCACATACAAAATCAAAATGGCCCAACAACCTCTAAATGTAAGAGCTAAAACTATAGCACATTTAGAAGAAAACATAAAGGGGTAAACTGTCATGATCTTGAATTTGGGAAGATACGCCCAATTCTTAGATATGAAGCATGAGCAACAAAACAGTAAATAAGATAAAATGGACTTTACTAAAATTAAAAACTTCTGTGTAACAAAGGACATAATCAGGAATGTGAAAAGACAACCTAGAGAATAGAAGAAAGTATCTGCAAATTATGTATTTAATATCTGTCCGGTACCTAAAACAACAAAAACATACACAGCATTTCTACAGAGAAGATCTACAAATGGCTAACAAGCACATGAAAAGATGCTCGACATCATTAGTCATTAGGGAAATGCAAAGCAAAACCAAAATGAGATACAACTTCACAATCAATAAGGTAGCTATATTTCAATCAGCCAAACAAACAGAGCATAAGAAGTGCTGGCAAGGACATAGAGAAACTGGAACCCTTGGACAATGCTGACAGGAATGTAAAATGGTTCATTCAGCTGTGGAAAACAGTTTGGTTGTTTCTCAATAAGTTAAACATAAAATTACCATTAGCTCTAGAAACTGTACTGCTAAGTACATAGCCAAAAAGAACTAAAAACAGATACTCAAACAGAAACGAACGTTCACAGCAGCATTATTTACAATAGTCAAAAGGTAAAAACAATTTAAATATCCAATAACAATAAACAGATAAACAAAATGTGACCTATACATACAATGGAATATTATTCAGCCATTTAAAAAATGAGTTACTGGCCGGGCACGGTGGCTCAAGCCTGTAATCCCAGCACTTTGGGAGGCCGAGGCAGGTGGATCACGAGGTCAAGAGATCGAGACCATCCTGGGTCAACATGGTGAAACCCTCTCAAAAAAATTAAAATAAACAAATAAATAAATGCGTTACTGATAGATGCTACAACATGGATGAACCCTGAAAACATGCTAAGTGAAGGAAGCCAGGCACAAAAGACCACATATTGTATGATTCCATGTATCTGAAATATACAGAATAAGCTAAACCAGAGAAACGGAAACCAGATTGGTGGTTACCAGGAACTGGGGAAAGGGTAAAATGAGCAGCAACTGCCTAACAGGTACAGAGTTTTATTTGGGGAGGATGAAAGTATTCAGAAAGATATGAAATAATGATTGCTAAATACCAATGAACTTTTCACTTTAAAATGGCTAATGTTATGTGAAACTGGTTTTGTGATCACAGTAATTTTTTTTTTTTTTTTTTTTTGAGATGGAATCTCTCTCTGTCACCCAGGCTGGAGTGAAGTGGCACAATCTTGGCTCACTGCAACCTCCACCTCCTAGGTCTCCTAGGTTCAAGTGATTCTCCTGCCTCAGCCTCCCAAGCAGCTGTAATTACAGGTCCCCACCACCACACCTGGCTAATTTTTGTATTTTTAATAAAGACGGCGTTTCACCATGTTGGTCAGGTTGGTCTTGAACTCCTAACCTCAGGTGATCTGCCTGCCTCAGCCTCCCAAAGTGCTGGGATTACAGGTCTGAGCCACCCTGCCCGACCTTTTTTTTTTTTTTTTTTTTTTTTTGAGACGGAGTTTCGCTCTTGTTACCCAGGCTGGAGTGCAATGGTGCGATCTCGGCTCACCGCAACCTCCGTCTCCCGGGTTCAGGCAATTCTCCTGCCTCAGCCTCCTGAGTAGCTGGGATTACAGGCACACGCCACCATGCCCAGCTAATTTTTAGTATTTTTAGTAGAGACGGGGTTTCACCATGTTGAACAGGATGGTCTCGATCTCTTGACCTCATGACCCACCCGCCTCGGCCTCCCAAAGTGCTGGGATTACAGGCTTGAGCCACCGCGCCCGGCTGCGACCTTTTTTTTTTTTTATTGAGACAGAGTTTCGCTCTTGTTGTTCAGGCTGTTGTGCAATGATGCAATCTTGGGTCACTGCTGCAAACTCCTCCTAGGTTCAAGGGATTCTCCTGCTTCAGCCTCCCAAGCACCTGGGATTACAGCCATGAGCCACCAAGCCCGGTCAGTAATTTTTTTAAACCTGAAGGGAGTCAGTGCTACTACTTTTTTCCCCAGAGTCTATACCTCAGTGGAGTAACCTTCCAGAAGGTTATCCTTAGTTGTATATTAATAAATCATAAAACTACTGCCACACTCATTCTCTTCAATAACTGTGACCAATCTTACATTTTAAAACATTCCTTATCAAAAGAAAATAAACTCAAATATAAGCATGTATGTTAACTGAAATTATAAGGTTAAAAAAAGTCCTCCAACGACTCTAGACAAAGGCATTTAAGTCATATTTATCTACCTATAAAAAGATCAAGAATAAAAAGTAGTAAAATGGGTTAATCCTCCGCTGACGGCCGGGCGCGGTGGCTCATGCCTATAAGCCCAGCACTTTGGGAGGCCGAGGCGGGTGGGTCATGAGGTCAAGACATCGAGACCATCCTGGTCAACATGGTGAAACCCCGTCTCTACTAAAAATACAAAAATTAGCTGGGCATGGTGGTGCACACCTGTAGTCCCAGCTACTCAGGAGGCTGAGGCAGGAGAAATTGCTTGAACCCAGGAGATGGAGGTTGTGGTGAGCCGAGATTGCGCCATTGGACTCCAGCCTGGGTAACAAGAGCGAAACTCCGTCTCAAAAAATAAATAAATAAATAAAATCCTCCACTGACTTGTATATGTAACCACACATAGTCTTTCTTCCCTTCCTTCCTGGTAAAGTGTTTGTTAGCCATTATAAACCTAAGCATTGCTTCAAAGGCTGACTAGGGCCATTCAATTAAGTTACAGTCCAAAAGAAAAATCTTTACCGGAATTATTTCAAAGCGAAAGCAAAGAAAAGGAAACCTCTGACTGACATAAAGTATAATCATTCAATTTCTAAATTTCAATCAATGTGAAATACTAATTAGTAAATCTAGCAAGTGTTACTGCTTTGCACATTCAACCACGACTATATGAACTAAGACTACAATAATGAGGCTTAAGAAAGAAAGCTTCATTAGTTTGTAGCCACACTTCAAAGCAAATACCGTCAATGGTAAATAGCTCTCCTCAATAAGTTTCCTTGACAACATACTGAAAAAACACTACAAAAAAAAAAGTTTTTGTTTCTGCTTTTTTGCAGAGACAAGGTCTCATTCCATTGCCCAGGCTGTAGTGCAGTGGCAGATCAGAGTTCACTGCAGCCTCAAACTCCTGGGCTCAAGGGGATCCTTCTGCTTCAGCCTCTCAAGTAGCTGAGACTACAGGCACACACCATCATGCCTGGCTAATTTTTAAATTTTTTAAACTTTATTTTTTAGAGACAAGGGTCTCACTATGTTGGCCAGGTTGGTCTTGAACTCATGGCCTCAAGCAATCCTCCTGCCTCAGTCTCCCAATGTGCTAAGATCACAGGCATGAGCCACTGTGCCCACCCACAAAAATTTTTTACTTTAGCCATTGGTTTTACTCCTTCCTACCATATGAAGTACCAAATGGTGTTCTGATCAGTAAATTCTTATTCTGAAGTTTGATTTTGACATATAAAATTATCTGAAAAGAAATTAAGTGCTACAGTTCCAAAAAGATTCTGAAAATAACACACTAAGGGGGGAAAATTACCTATTCAACAAAAGTTCATTAAGTACCATCATGAGCCAGGAACTGGAGATGCAGAGATTAAATGCACTGCAGTTTGCAGGCAGATCAAAGTGGGAAACCAGCCAATCAGGTATCATACATTTTTGAAGCTTTAGTCATTGAGACAGGGGGTATCTATGCAGAGGAGGATAAACAGACCCACAGAACACACCCACCCATAAATAGACTCTTGGATTCATGATATAGGTAGCTTCATAGAGCAGGCAGAAATCAAGAGGTGGGGCAGGGACAACTTGTCTTCCATATGGGCAGAGAGGAAAAAAACATTGTATTGCCGGGCGCGGTGGCTCAAGCCTGTAATCCCAGCACTTTGACAGGTGCATCACGAGGTCGAGAGATCGAGACCATCTTGGTCAACATGGTGAAACCCTGTCTCTACTAAAAATACAAAACACTAGCTGGGCGTGGTGGCGCATGCCTGTAATCCCAGCTACTTAGGAGGCTGAGGCAGGAGAATTGCCTGAACCCAGGAGGTGGAGGTTGCGGTGAGCCGAGATCACGCCATTGCACTCCAGCCTGGGTAACAAGGGCGAAACTCCGTCTCAAAAAAAAAAAAAAAAACATTGTATTGATTAGTGACGTGCGGGTGTGGGTGGGGCGGGAGATAAACAAATCTGTGGTAATGATAAACCTAATAAAGGAAGAAATATAGCAGGAACACCATTGTTTTATTTCTTAGAAATTGTTGTGAGGTTTTTTGCTTTGATAGTGCTTAATACACATTTTTAAAATATAAAAGAAACCCATAGTCCCTGCACTAAAGAAACTGAGTATCTAGTGGAAGACCAAAAAAGAGTAATTACACAGGGTGAGAAATACTTAGCTTGAGGATATCATAGCGATAATGAAAAGATACCTGCTGAGACATACTGGCTCATACCTGTAAACCCAGTAGTCCCAGTTACTTGGCAGGCTGTGGTAGGAGGTGCACTTGCCCAGGAATTCAACACTAGCCTGAGCAACATAGTAAAATTCCCATGTGTATTTAAAAAAAAAAAATTTAAATTAGGCCAGAAGCACTGGCTAAAGCTTGTAATCCTAGCACTTTGGGAGGATGAGGCAGGCAGATCACTTGAGTTCAGGAGTTCAAGACCCCGTCTCTACAAAAATAATAATATATCTATTATATATATATAATAGATATAATACAATATATATAACATATATTATAATATATAAATATATAATATGTAAATATATATTATATAATATATAAATATATAATATGTAAATATATTATATATTATATAATATATAAATATATAATATGTAAATATATTATATATATTATATAATATATAAATATATATTTTTTATATATATATATATATGGGGAGCATGGGATGGATCAGGACAGAGAAATGAAATGTGACAGTTTCTCTCTTACTTTATTTTTCTTTTTTCCTAAGATGAAGGTTAGCTCATTTCCCAGGCTGGAGTGCAATGGCGCGATCTCAGCTTACTGCAACCTCTGACTCCCAGGTTCTCCTGCCTCAGCCTCCTGAGTAGCTGGGATTATAGGCATGTGCACCACGCCCAGCTAATTTTTGTTTTTAATAGAGACAGGGTTTTGCCATGTTGGCCAGGCTGGTCTTCAACTCCTGACCTCAGGTTATCCGCTTGCCTCGGCCTTCCGAAGTGCTGGGATTACAGGCATGAGCCACAGCACCCAGCTGGTTCTCTTTTTTCGGGCAGGATCTCACTCTTTTGCCCAGGCTGGAGTGCAGTGGTGCAATCCTAGCTTACTGCAGCCTTACAGCCTTGGAATCCTGAGCTCAAGGGATTCTCCTGCCTCAACCTTCCAAGTAACTGGGACTATAGGCACATGCCACCAAACCTAGTATTTTTTATTTTTACTTTATAGAGATGGTGTTTTGCCACATTGTCTAGGTTGGTCTTGAACTCCTGGGCTCAAGGGATCCTCCTGAGTTGGCCTCTAAAACCCAATTTAGTTTTAGAAAGGCTATTTGGCCAGGCACGGTGGCTCACCTGAGATCAGGAGTTTGAGACCAGCCTGGCCAACATGTTGAAACCCGGGCTCTACTAAAAATACAAAACTTAACAGGGCGTGGTTGCAGGCGTCTGTAATCCCGGCTACTTGGGAGGCTGAGGCAGGAGAATTGCTTGAACCCAGGAGGCAGAGGTTGCAGTGAGCTGGGATCGCACCACTGCACTCCAGCCTAGGGGACAAGAGAGACTTCATCTTTTAAAAAAAAAAAAAGAGAGAGAAAAAAGAAAGGTTACTTTGACGTGTGTTGGAGATGGGAAGGCATGCTAATGGAGCAGGTTCCTGCAGTGATTCAGGTTAAGAAAGGATTAGGACAGTAGGAGGGGGGAAGCGGAAAGAAGTGAGAGGTTTCCAGATACATGGAAGAGTCTGTAAGACCAAGTGACTGACAGGACGTGGGAATATGACTCTTTGGATAGGGGCTGGGTCAATGGTGTAGCAGCCTGCCAAGGAGAATTTGGAGGCGTCAGTGGAGGAGGGAAACGCAGGGAGGAGTTGTGAAATCATCCTCTGAACATATAAATTTGAGGGCTCAGTGAGATGTCTAATGAGTATTTCTAGTGAGAAATTATAGGAATGTGGGATTGGAGCTAAGAGGGAAACCAACAGTCATTTGAGAAACAATGGTATCAGAATGTAACAGGCAGAATGAGAATAACGCAGGGGAGAATATGGGCATTTGCAAAGCTCTGGCCAGAGAAGCTGGCCCCTTTCTCCCTACCCACCCACCATCTACCTTGGTATCAGACAAGTCTCCAGACCTACTGCCAAGGGTATAGTGGACACAGATACACTCCAGAGATCCCAGGTTAAAGTTCTGCAAATATTTTCCTTAAAGAAATCAGATTATCAGGCCGGGTGCGGTGGCTCAGGCCTGTAATCCCAGCACTTTGGGAGGCCAAGGCAGGTGGATCACGAGGTCAAGAGATCGAGACCACGCTGGCCAACATGGTGAAACCCCATCTCTACTAAAAATACAAAAATTAGCTGGGTGTGGTGGCATGTGCCTGTAGTCCCAGCTACTCAGGAGGCCGAGGCAGAAGACTTGCTTGAATCTGGGAGGCGGAGGTTGAAGTGAGCCTAGATTGCGCCACTGCACTCCAGCCTGGCGCCGGGCAACAGAGGGAGCCTCTGTCTCAAAAAAAGAAAGAAAGAAAGAAATCAGTTTATCGTCCAGGCGCGGTGGCTCACACCTGTAATCCCAGCACTTTGGGAGGCCAAGGCGGGCAGATCATGAGGTTAGGGTTTCGAGACCAGCCTGACTAACATGGTGAAACCCTGTTTCCACTAAAAATACAAAATTAGCTGGGCGTGATGGCGCACGCCTATAATTCCAGCTACTGAGGAGGCTGAGGCAGAAGAATCACTTGAACCCGGGAGGGGGAGGTTGCAGTCAGGGCAATTTAGATCGTGCCACTGCGCTTGAGCCTCAGGGAGAGAGAGAGAGAGACTCTTTCTCAAAAAAAAAATTATCTATGATGATAATCTATGCCATAGGAAATCTTGATTAACAAACTACATCATTAGACATACTACTAATTTCTGGAGAATCAATTGCATGCAGTAAAGCACTCAGCATGAACTTGTTTCCAACAATGCAATTCCCTTGACATCTGACAAGCCCCTCAGCACTGCCATTACTGCCAGAGTGCTCTGCTGGTACCCCAGATGGCACTGGGACCACACCCTATCAAATCTGTGATATGCTCTGCAAACTGCTTCAGATGAGCCCTTTCTAATAATTTATTTGTTCCTTCTTAAAAATAAGGCAAAGATAAAAGTCAGCAATCATCTATACTTACTTGGATTCCAGATAGATGTTTGCTATATTTTATACAATGTTTTAAAGAACAGCTGTCACAAGCTCTTGCGCATGATGATCCCATAAAAAGCAGAATATGAGGTTAAATAACTTGCTGAAAGTAAATCAACACATTATCCCACGGCCAAGCATATTGGTTTCAATTTCCAGAGCTTTTAAGCCATTTTACTATTTTTTTGAGACAGGCTAGAGTGCAATGGTCCAATCTCAGCTCACTGCAACCTCCGCCTCCCGGGTTCAAGACATTCTACCTCAGCCTCCCAAGTAGCTGGGAGGATGCCAGGCTAATTTTTGTATTTTTAGTAGGGACAGGGTTTCACCATGTTGGCCAGGTTGGTCTCTAACTCCTGACCTCAGGTGATCCATCACGCCCTGCCGCCATTTTATCATCTTTAATAACTATTTTAAAAATTTTAAACATTTTTTTAAACTACAGAGGAACACCAAAAAATGCTAAAAGAAGGAACCACTAGACATTAACAGTCAATTTACAAAATGCCTTATAAACATTCCTTCACCTTAGTTAGCTTATCAGGCTGCTTATTTAACCAAAGAGGAAATTCCCTGCCTAGTACAAAGAAACACCATGCTGTTCTATGAACAGATAGTCTGACAGTTTTTATCTTGGGAATGAGGCTATTTTAAGAACAATATGAAAAGGTTTTCACAAGATACAAACTATTACACAGATATCGGGGCCAGGCAGTGGCTCACATCTGTAACCTCAACACTTTGGGATGTACACTGACAGAAATTTTAAAAAGAAGAAGAAGAAAAAAAAAAAACACTTTGGTGGCTGAGCGCAGTGGCTCACCCCTGTAATCCCAGCACTTAGGAGGCTGAGGTGGGGGTATCATTTGAGCCCAGGAGTTCAAGACCAGCTTGGGCAATAAAGTGAGACCCTCGTCTCTACATTCTCACTCAAAAAAACCTCCACACTTTGGGAGGCCAAGACGGGAAGATCTTTTGAGGCCAGGAGTTCAAGACCAGCCTGGGCAACATGGAAAGATCCTGTCTCTATAAAAAAAAAAAAAAAATTAGCCAGACCTAGTGGTGTATACCTGTAGGCCCAGCTATTTGGGAGGCTGAGGAAGGAAGATCACCTGAGCTCAGGACACTGAGGTTACAGTGAGCTATGACTCTGTACTACACTCCATCCTAGGCAACAGGGCGAGATCCTGTCTTTAAAAAAATTAGAAAAAAAATATATACACACAGATGTATCATTCTTCTTTTTTTTGAGACGGAGTTTCGCTCTTGTTACCCAGGCTGGAGTGCAATGGCACGATCTCGGCTTGAATATTTTAGAACAAGCAATTAAGATGTATAATTAGTGGTAGGCATGGTGGTGCACACCTGTAATCCCAGCACTGTGGGAGCCCAAAATTTCAAGACCCACCTGTGCAACACGACAAGGTCCCATCTCTACCAAAACAAAAAACAAAAAAACAAGACTTATAATTGGCCAAGAAGAATGCCAAACATTATTTCCTAGGAAATTTCTGAAAGCCGAAGAAAGTGAATGAAATATTTTAAATGCTCCAGTTTACTGAGGTTATTTTATTTTATTATTATTATTTTTGAGACAGGGTCTTACTCTGTCGCCCATACTGGACTATACTGACATGATCTTGGCTCACTGCAGCCTCAACTTTCTGGGCTCAAGCAATCCTCTCAACACCCCCTACCCACTCCAGCATCTGGGATTACAAATATGTACCACCATGCCTGGCTAACTTTTGCATTATTTGTAGATAAATGGTTTGGCTGGTCTCAAACTCCTGGGCTCCAGCGATCCATCTGTGTCAGCCTCTCAAAGTGCTGGAATTATAGGCAGGAGACACCATGCCTGGCCTAAGGTTATTTTAACAAAGCCATAGCAACAGCATTTCCTGACATCCATGAAATTGCATAATTTTCCCATAGTCTTAGAACTATAGGAATACTCTGTAAAATCCCTGTTCATTGATATGCTGATTTTGGCAAGCCATGTACCAAATGGCAGCCTCCATAATACATGTTCAAACAGAAGACATTCATTGTAAACTCAAAGGTAGCTGTTGTGCTCCCAACGTAGCATCAACTGATTAACCACAATTCAGTCTAATTTAAGATGTCAAAGTCAAACCACAAACGTACAATGTCTTCTGTATAGAGGAGGACAGTCAGGAGACTTTGGGTTACAGGTCTGCCTCTGACACCAATCAGTCACATAAACGCAATGA
The DNA here is from genome assembly GCF_048565385.1 of Saimiri boliviensis. Taxonomy (NCBI): domain Eukaryota; kingdom Metazoa; phylum Chordata; class Mammalia; order Primates; family Cebidae; genus Saimiri; species Saimiri boliviensis. The sequence continues at coordinate 98,655,469 of NC_133452.1, forward strand.
AAAAATTACATCTCTCTAGACTTCAGCTTTTTCAGTTTTAAAATGAGATGGTCCAAATCTCTAAAATTCTTTCAGCATTAATATTCTATCATCCTAAATTTATATAGATACATGTGTCTAGAATTTGTCTTCCTAATTCTACTATTTTCAAATTCTACTCCAATTCTACTCTTTTCAAATATCAGTTTGTTCAACAGTACACAATGTGTATATTCAAAAGGTATAAAAAGACACAAAAGCAAGCTTTTCTCTTAACTCTGTCCCAAAAGGCATTTCTTGTGAGGACTTCTAGAGATATTCTAACAGGAGTATAAACAAATACATACTTATTCTTTTCTTTCCTCTTTGTCAACCTCAATAGTAACCCATTACATACAATGTTCTACTTTGCCTTTTCACTTAAATCCTGGAGATAATTTTTTCAGTACATTCTGAAAAGCCTCTTTTTTTTTTTTTTAAATAACCACGGGGTATCTTTTAAAAACTGATTCTTTATTATACACAAATTCCAAATATGCATGAAACTAGGCAAAAAATATAATGAATTCCTAAGTAGTCATCACCCAGCTTCAATAACTATCAATGTTTGTTTTACTTACCTATACACAACCCCTAAGTATTTTTTTGTTTTTTTTTTTGAGACAGTCTTGTTCACTGCAACCTCCAACTCCAGGGTTCAAACGATTCTCCTACCTCAGCCTTCCGAGTAGGTGGGATTACAGGCGTATGCCACCACATCCAGCTAATTTTTGTGTTTTTTTTTTTGTGGAGACAGGGTTTTACCATGTTGGCCAAGCTGGTCTCAAACTCCTAACCTTAAGTGATCCGCCTGCCTTAGCCTCCCAAAGTGCTAGGATTATAGGCGTGAGCCACCTTGCCCGTCCTTGTTTTTGGTTTTTTAAATGGGATCTTGCTCTGCTGCCCAGGCTGGAGTGCAGTGGCGCATCACAGCTCACTACAGCCTCGACCTCCCAGGTTCAAGCGATCCTCCCACCTCAGCCTCTTGAGTAGCTGGGGCTACAGGAGCCTGCCACCATATCTGACTAATATTTGTTTGTAGAGACAGGGTTTCGCCATGTTGCTCAGGCTACTCTTTTTTTTTTTTTTTTTTTTGGAGATGAAGTTTCCCAAGCTGGAGTGCAATGGCACAGCTTCAGCTTCCTGCAATCTCTGCTTCCCAGGTTAAAGAGATTCTCCTGCCTCAGCCTCCCAAGTAGCTGCAAATACCAGGCTCCCGTCACCAAGCCCAGCTAATTTTTGTGTTTTTAGTAGAGACTGGGTTTCACCAAGTTGGCCAGGTTGGTCTCAAACTCCTGCCCTCAGGTGACACACTCCCTTCAGCCTCCCAAAGTGAGCCACCGCGCTTGGCCCCAGGCTAGTCTTTAACTTCTGGACTCAAGGGATCCACCCACCTTAACCTGCCAAAGTGTTGAGATTACAGGCATGAGCCACTGGGCCTGGCCAGGAGTTTGAGGCTGCAGTGCTCTATGATCAAGCCTACAAACAGCCACTGTACTCCGGCTGGGCAGTATAGTTAAGACTCCATTTCAAATATAAATATATATATATATATATTTATATTCACACACATTTGGCTGGGCGTAATGGCTCACGCTTGTAATCCCAATACTTTGGGAGACCAAGACAGATGGATTGCTTGAGGTCAGGAGTGACAACATGGTAAAACCCTGTCTCTACTAAAACACAAAAATTAGCTGGGTGTGGTAACATACGTCTGTAATCTCAGCTGCTAGGGAGGATGAGGTAGGAGAATTGCTTGAACCCAGGAGGGAGAGGTTGCAGTGAACTGATACCACATCACTACACTCCAGCTGGGGCAACAGAGTGAGACTCCATCTCAAAACCCCCCCCCCCCCCCCACACACACACTTGATATCTGTATACTGACTTTGCAGTCTATGCCATGCTAAATTCACTTGTTTGTTCTAGTAGCTTTTTGGTGGATTCCTTAGGATTTTCTATCCAGATGATCATGTTATCAGCAAATAAAGATAGTTTTGCTTCTTCCCCTGTAATTTGTATGTCTTTTATTTCTCATTCATGCCTTACTGTACTGGCTAGGGCTTCCAGAATAATGTTGAATCCAATCTTAGAAGGAATGTATTTGGCCGGGTGCGGTGGCTCAAGCCTGTAATCCCAGCACTTTGGGAGGCCGAGGCAGGTGGATCACAAGGTCAAGAGATCGAGACCATCCTGGTCAACATGGTGAAACCCTGTCTCTACTAAAAATACAAAAAAATTAGCTGGGCATGGTGGTGCGTGCCTGTAATCCCAGCTACTCAGGAGGCTGAGGCAGGAGAATTGCCTGAACCCAGGAGGCGGAGGTTGTGGTGAGCCGAGATCACGCCATTGCACTCCAGCCTGGGTAACAAGAGCGAAACTCCGTCTCAAAAAAAAAAAAAAAAGAAGGAATGTATTCATTTTTTCAATATTAAGTACGTTGTTAGCTGTTTGGGGAAAATGTCCTTTATCGGGTTAAGGAAGTTCCATTCCTAGTGCTGAGATTTTATTATTATTATTATAAATGGACATTAAATTTTATCAAATGTTTTTTCTTAATCTATTGATAAGATGATATGGTGGCTGTTTTTTTAGTCAGTGTGGAAAATTACACTGGCCAATTTTTTATGGTAAAACAGCCTTGTATTTCTGGAACAAATCCCAGTTAGTCATGATGTATTATTATTCTTGCATACTGCTGGATGCAAGTTGCTAATGTCTAGTTTAGGGTTTTGGGGTCTCTGTTCGTGAAGGATACAGTGTGAAGTTCTCTTTTCTTATAATGTACAGTCTTGGTACCAAGGTAATACTGGCTTTATAAAATAGGCAAGTGTTCCCTCCTCTTTTATTTTCTAAAAAATAGGGAAATTGGCCAGGCACGGTGGCTCATGCCTGTAATCCCAGTACTTTGGGAGGCCAAGGCGGGCAGATCACGAGGTCAGGAGTTTTAGACCAGCCTGACCAACATGGTGAAACCCTGCCTGTACTAAAAAACACAAAAATTAGACGGCGTGGGCCGGGCGCAGTGGCTCAAGCCTGTAATCCCAGCACTCTGGGAGGCCGAGGCGGGTGGATCACAAGGTCAAGAGATCGAGACCATCCTGGTCAACATGGTGAAACCCCGTCTCTACTAAAAAAATACAAAAAAAAATTAGCTGGGCATGGTGGCACGTGCCTGTAATCCCAGCTACTCAGGAGGCTGAGGCAGGAGAACTGCTTGAACCCAGGAGGCGGAGGTTGCGGTGAGCCGAGATCGCGCCATTGCACTCCAGCCTGGGTAACAAGAGCAAAACTCCGTCTTAAAAAAAAAAAAAAAAAAAAAAAAAATTAGACGGCGTGGCGGCAGGCAGCAGTAACCCCAAGGTACTCAGGAGGCTGAGGCAGAACAATCTCTTGAACCCAGGAGGTGGAGGTTGCAATGGGCCAAGATCACGTCATTGCACTCCAGCCTGAGTGACAGAGCAAGATTTCATCTCAAAAAAAAAAAAGTATACTTTTTTTATTTTCTAAAAAAATAAAGAAATTGTTTAGAATGATACTATTTCTTTTTAAAATATCTGTTTGAATTCACCAGTGAAGCCACTTCGGCCTACAGCTTTTTTTTGGGGAGGGGGCAGGATGGGGGGATCAGGTATTTTTATTTTTTAAAGAAAAAACATTTAGGTTGGCCGGGCGCGGTGGCTCAAGCCTGTAATCCCAGCACTTTGGGAGGCCGAGGCGGGTGGATCACGAGGTCGAGAGATCAAGACCATCCTGGTCAACATGGTGAAACCCCGTCTCTACTAAAAATACAAAAAATTAGCTGGGTACGGTGGCGCGTGCCTGTAATCCCAGCTACTCAGGAGGCTGAGGCAGGAGAATTGCCTGAACCCAGGAGGCGGAGGTGGCGGTGAGCTGAGATCGCGCCATTGCACTCCAGCCTGGGCAGCAAGAGCGAAACTCCGTCTCAAAAAAAAAAAAAAAAAAAAAAAAAAACATTTAGGCCAGGCACGGTGGTTCATACCTGTAGTCCCATCACTTTGGGAGGCCGAAGCACGTGGATCACGAAGTCAAGAAATCAAGACCATCCTACCAACATGGTGAAACCCCGCCTCTACTAAAACAATACAAAAATCAGCCAGGTGCAGTGGCACACGCCTGTAGTCCCAGCTGCTCAGAAGGCTGAGGCGGAAGAATCACTTGAACCTGGAGGTGGAGGTTGCAGTGAGCTGAGATTGCACCACTGCACTCCAGCTTGGTGTCAGAGTGAGACTCCATCACAAAAAAAAAAAAAAAAGAAAAGAAAAAGAAAGAAATTTCTTTTTATTTATTTTCTGCTGAAGGGATGTCAGAGGGGAGGAGTTTTTAACTACAAATTCAATTTCTTTAATAGACATAGGTTTATTTATTTCTTCTTAAGGAAGCTTTAATAGTTTGTATATCTTTGAAGAAATTTGTTTAAAAACTCAAGACAACAGGGCTTGAGGAACTTCCAGACAGCTAAACATGTGAAGGTCCCTAGAGGGTGGTGCACCCAGGGAAGGCATGGAAGCTCAGTGCCTTTCCCCTATACCTTCCCTATGCATCTCTTCATCTGTATCCTTCACAATATCCTTTATAATAAACCAGTAAATGTAAGACCCTGGTTAGGAGTAGAATGGGACAATCTCAAGACAAAAAGGCATGATAGGAGTCACGAAGGGATTGTGTATTTTAAATGCAGAACATACTGTTCCTGGCTGTGTCTGTGATACTGGCAGACAAGACACCTTAAGAACCAGATGCTTAGCAATATAAGAAATAAAGCCCTGAAAAGAAAGGATAAATGCCTAAGGTAATGGATAGATACCCCATTTACCCTGATGTGATTGTTACTCACAGTATATCCGTATCAAAATATCTTATGTACCTGTAAAAATTAAAAACGGAATTTTAAAAAATTGTCCATTTCATTGAAAATACTGATTTGACTGCCATATAGTTGTTTACAATATTCCCTTATCCTTCTGATATCTGGAAAACCAATACTGATTCTTTCTACAGAATACTGTATTTTCATTCCTGATATGGCTGATTTCATGACCAACAGGAAATATACTAGATAAGTCTGAAACATCTTGTCAAATCAGATACTGAAGAAGCTATCAAAAACCACCAGGACCTTATCACAAGGACTCAGGAGTTAACTTGAAAAGGCTCACACTGGTCAAAAATTGGCCAGTAAGAATGACAACTACAACAGCCTAGAATATCAAATATATTCAAATCTATGACTTTATACCGATAATTTTTAAAAATTAAAAACAGAACTGGTAACCACTTAATAAGCCAATGAACCAACTCATTAATTTGGGAAATAAAGACAAATTGGTGGGGGGGGGGATCAATCATTTATTATGTGCTTTCTATTTAGTTATTTCTAGGTATAATTACGGAATTGTGCTTATTATTTAAAAAGAGCATTCTGTTTTAGAAGTACTTACTAAAAATTTACAGATAAAATTAATGGTGTCTGAGATTCGACCCAAAATAATAGAGGAGGGGGAAGAGCGGTTAAGAATACACACCCTAGGTCGGGTGTGGTAGCTGTAATACGAGCACTTTGGATGGATGAAGCAGGTGTATCACCTGAGGTCGGGAGTTAGAAAGCAGCCCGATCAACACGGAGAAACCTCATCTCTACTAAAAATACAAAAGTAGCTGGGCATGGTGACGCATGCCTATAATCCCAGGTACTCAGGAGGCTGACGCAGGAGAATTGCTTGAACCAGGGAGACGGAAGTAGCAGTGAGCCCAGATGGCACCACTGTACTGTAGCCTGGGGAACAAGGGCGAAATCCTGTCTCAACAAAAAATAAAAGAATATACATCCTACAAAATTGGCCATGAGCTGATAACAGTTGAAGCTAAGTGAGGAGGACATGGGGGGTCCATTATACTATTCAGTCCACTTTTGAACAGGTTTTAAGTTTGCCATAATAAAAATTTTTTTGGGCCAGGCATGGTGGCTCATGCCTGTAATCCTAGTACTTTGAGAGGCCAGGTGGATCACTTGGGCCCAGGAGTTCTAGACCAGCCTGGACAACATGGAGAAACCATATCTCTACAGAAACTTAAAAATTAGCTGGCCATGGTGGTGCACACCTGTAATCTTAGCAATAATAGGTAGGCTGAGGTGGGAGGAGCACTTGAGCCTGGGAGGCTGAGGTTGCAGTGAGCCACGATCATCCCACTACAACACTGCAGCCTGGGTGACAAGAGCAAGACCCTGTATCCTCTGTGCTCTGCAAAAAAAAAAATAAATTAAAAAAAAAAAAATAAAATAAAATCAATGCATTGGTTATTCTTAGCTGTTTATATTTTCATATATTTTAGAATGAATTTATTATTATTATTATTATTTTTTTTTTTTTTTTTTTGAGACGGAGTTTCGCTCTCGTTATTCAGGCTGGAGTGCAATGGCACCATCTTGGCTCACCGCAACCTCCACCTCCTGGGTTCAGGCAATTCTCCTGCCTCAGCCTCCCGAGTAGCTGGGATTACAGGCACGCACCACCATGCCCAGCTAATTTTTGTATTTTTAGTAGAGACGGGGTTTCACCACGTTGACCAGGATGGTCTCAATCTCTTGACCTCGTGATCCACCGGCCTCGGCCTCCCAAAGTGCTGGGATTACAGGCGTGAGCCACCGCGCCCGGCATTTATTATTTTTTTTAAAAAAAGAAACATGCTGATATTTTGATTGGTATTGCAAAACCAAATATATTTGGGAAAAACTGTATGTCTTCTAATCCACTGGCATAGGTTTTCACTTATATAGGTCCTTCAAATCTTTTCTTTTATAACTTGAACTAGCATAATTAGAAGGTCCTGCCCCATCCAAGATTATAATGAAATTATCCCAGGTTTTCTTCTAGTAATTTATGGTTGTAGTTTTTAATGTCTGTACTTCCCATCTATGTGAAAATTATTCTGATTATAAATGAGGAAAGAATCCAACTATATTTTTTTCCAGGTAATCTGCCAGTTGTTCCTATACACATTGAAGTCTATTTCTGGACTATCTGTTTGGTTCTACTGATTGATTTGCCAGTTCATGATCCAGCTTAGTAGCATTCTATTTTAAGTCCCACAGTCTGCAATATGGTTTCATGGAACTAACATCATCATACAGGCCCTTCACTCTTCTTTTTACACACACACACACACCACCCCCCACACACACCCCCCCCTTATAATTTCTGCAAGAATCAAGTTGAATTTATAGATTAATTTACAAGAATTAACATGATGTTGAACCTTCCTACTTAAGAGCATGGTACCTTTTCAAGTTTTTTCAATAACATCTAAAAAGTTTTATCTGCATAGACCTTATTCATGTCTTTTTTTTTTAAATTGCATTTTGGGTTTTGGGGTACATCTGAAGAACATGCAAGATAGTTGCATAGGTACACACATGGCAGTGTGATTTGCTGCCTTCCTCCCCTTCACCTATATCTGGCACCCCTTATTCACGTCTTAAGTTTATTCTTTTTTGCTACTGTTATAATGGGTTCCTAACTCCATCCTACGGTTCATTATTTCAAAGGAGTCACGGAAAATTTTTAAATTAGTATTCTGACATAAGCACAATCAAGTGCTTATTATGAGGAAATTATTTTTTAAAGTAAAAAAGAAATTTTTACTTTATACCAATGGATCGTAAACCATGATCGTCTGGCCAGATGCCCAACTAGAGCCATGGGATGTGAAAGTCATGCCTCACAGTGGGGCCAGAGCTACGGCTGGGCATAGGAGAAATAACCAGAGAGTAGACAGGGCACAAACAGCTCTTCACAGATGTATTAATTCAAGTTTATCATTCTTGCAAAAATGAGAATGAAAAAAAAGAGCCAATCACATGGTGAGCCAGGAACAAAACATTAACTATACAGGAGAAAATTAAGATAGAAAGATAGCTGGAAGATGAGGAGTTATCACAAGAAATCATAGAAAAAGCTAGGTAACAACTGCATTAAGATTGAGAATTCTTGGCTAAGAATTTCTGTACCTGAGACAACCCATAGCTCTAAGATTCACAGAATGAACAGACATAAATGTGGAGAGTCCACAGTGGACCAATATGCTTCAATTATTCCAACGATATAGCAAATTAATATAAATAAATTTTTTTTTTTGAAGACACATGGTCTCGCTCAGTCACCCAGTCTGCAGTGCAGTGGTGTGATTATGGCTCACTGTAGCCTCAGACTCCTGGGCTCAAGTGATCCCACCACCTCAACCTCCAGAGTAGCTGAGATTAGTGGCACCAGCCACCATGCTAGGCAATATAAATAAATTTCGTATACTCAAAACACCTATTACAGGAATTGTAAGAAACTGGTAACACTGGTTGCCTATGGGGAAAGAAACTGAGTGACTGAGTGATGGGAAAGACAAGCATGGGAGGCAGAATTTCCACTGCATTCCACTTGTTCCTTTCAAATTCTGAATAATGTTATTGCCTATTCAAGAGTAAACGTAAGCCAAATGTGGTGGCTCATGCCTGTAATCCCAGCACTTTTGGAGGCTGAGGAAGGTGGATCACCTAAGGTCAGGAGTTCGAGATAAGCCTGGCCAACATGGTGAAATCCTGTCTCTACTAACAATACAAAAATTAACCAGGTATGGTGGTGCATGCCTGTAATCCCAGTTACTTGGGAGGCTGAGGCAGGAGAATCACTTGAACCCGGGAGGTGGAGGTTGCAGTGAGTCAAGACTGTGCCAATGCATTCCAACCTGGGCATCAGAATGAGACTGTCTGAAAATAAAATAAAATAAAATAAAATAAAATAAAATAAAATAAATAAACTTAATTTTAAGACCCCCATTAAACATTATAAATGACCAAATGAAGAATTTTGAGTCTTCTACAAACCACATTTAAAATTATTATACCACGCCGGGCGCGGTGGCTCAAGCCTGTAATCCCAGCACTTTGGGAGGCTGAGGCAGGTGGATCACGAGGTCAAGAGATCGAGACCATCCTGGTCAACATGGTGAAACCCTGTCTCTACTAAAAATACAAAAAATTAGCTGGGCATGGTGGTGCGTGCCTGTAATCCCAGCTACTCAGGAGGCTGAGGCAGGAGAATTGCCTGAACCCAGGAGGCGGAGGTTGCGGTGAGCCGAGATTGCGCCATTGCACTCCAGCCTGGGTAACAAGAGCGAAACTCCGTCTCAAAAAAACAAAAACAAAAACAAAAACAAATAAAATTATTATACCACTCAAATTCCCTACATGTAAGAATTTCTTCTATAAATGCCTCCTAAAATGCAATGTCAGGAAAAAGCTATTTCTAGACTAATTAATATGTGTTCTTTCACCAGTCACTAAAAAGTCATTATACTATCATATTTTCCTCTTTCTTTTAAATAGGTAACTTGTAAAAGAGCTAAATTTAGTGAACTGCCCATTCTTCAAACATCTCCACTGATGTTTTAAAATCGTTAACTGATCTGTTTCATACACATTTAACGTAAGCTCTCGAAAATCCCTGTCTAAAGGAAATTAAAATTAAAAATTATAAACTATTCTTTTTCTTTCTTTCTTTGTGACGGAGTCTCACTCCGTTGCCCAGGCTGGAGTGCAGTGGCGTGACCTCGGCTCACTGCAACCTCCACTTCCTGGGTTGATGCAGCTATTCTCCTGCCTCAGCCTCCCAAGTAGCTAGGACTACAGGCATGAACCACTACGGCAGTTCATTTTTTTGTATTTTTAGTAGAGACTGGATTTCACCATGTTGGCCCAGCTGGTCTCGAACTCCTGACTTCAAATGATCCATGTGCCTCGGCCTCCCAAAACTCTGGGATTACAGGTGTTGAGCCACCAACTATTCTTATTCCTTTTTTTCTATGATGTTGGCTGTGGTTTGAAAGAAAAACAATCTTTTTTGACCATTAAGAGACCAAAACAAAAAATGACTGCCCTACTCTGGGAAAAGCATCATTGGTGAGCAATTAATGAGGTCACTTTTCTTTTTTGAGATGGAGTCTCACTAAGTTACCCAGGCAGGAGTGCACTTGTGTGATCTCAGCTAACTGCAACCTCAGCCTCCCAGGTTCATGAGATTCTCCTGCCTCAGCTTCCCAAGTAGCTGGGATTACCAGCACCCATGACCATGCCCGGTTAATTTTTATGGATTTTTAGTAGAGATAGGGTTTTGCCATGTTGGCCCGGCTGGTTTCGAACTCCTGACCTCAGGTGATCTGTCCACCTCAGCCTCCCAAAAGGCTGGGATTACAGGCATGAAGCACCACGTCCAGCCAATGTGACCACATTTTTATAGTGACTCTAAAACATTTAAAACTTGACTCTATGTGTGTACCTATGTAACAATCTTGCATGTTCGTCACATGTACCCCAAAACCTAAAATGCAGTAAAAAAAAAAATTAAAAAAAAAAAACTCGACTCTACATTTATCTTTCTTTTTTTTTAATTTTTACTTTTTTCTAATGAAAGCTTTGAAAGCATACATTTATCTTTCAACTGTACTTCAAAGCATTTGGAAAATGAAACAGCCTGACAACAAATGCCCAGTGAAGCATGTAAAAAACAAAGCCATTTTACCCATGCAATTATAATGCTGTTAAGTTGTCATTTAGTAACAGACTACCCTACCCTAATGGGAAAATGTTAAAGCAAATACTCCTAAAAATTATTGTGATCTTCCTGGGCGCAGTGGCTCACACTTGTAACCTCAGCACTTTGGGAGGCTGAGGCAGGTGGATCACTTGAGGTCAGGAGTTCAAGACTAGCCTAGCCAACAAGGTGAAACCCAGTCTCTACTAGAAATACAAAAAGTAGCCAGGCATGGTGGTACATGCCTGTAATAACAACTACTCGGAAGGCTGAGGCAAAAGAATCACCTGAACCTAAGAGGCAGCGGATGCAGTGGGCCAAGATCACACCACTGCAGTCCAGTCTGCGCAACAGAGTGAGACTCAAAACAACAACAAAACTAGTTTTTAAAACTTGAAGTGAAATACTCATAACATAAAATTAACCATTTTAAAGTGAACAATTTGGTGGCATTTAGTATTCACAATGTTGTAAAATCACCACCTGTATCTACTGCCAAAATACTTTAATATCCCCAAAATAAAACCTCATACCCATTTAGCAGTTATTCTGTCTCCACCCTCCCACTTTCTGACAACCATCAATTTGTTCTTTGTATCTATGGATTTGCTTATTCTACAGATGTCATATAAATGGAATCATACACTAACTATGTGACCTTTTGTATCTGTCTTCTTTCACTTAGCACATTTGAAAGGTTCACCCATATTGTTGCATGTATCAGTACCTCATTCCTTACAGCTGAATAACATTCCAATTTATGTATACACCATATACCACAATGTGTTTGTTTATCCATTCTCTACTGATTAACATTTGGTTGTTTCTATCTTTTAGTTATTGTAAATAGTGCTGAACATTCCTCTACAAATGTCTGAGTACAAGCTTTTCAATCCCTTTAAGTACATACCTAAGAGTGCTGGGAAACTGCTGGGTCAAACATAATTCTATGTTTAAGTTTCTGAGGACCCACCAAACTTCCATAGCAGCTGAGCCATTATGCATTCCCACCAGCAATGTATGAAGTATCCAATTTCTCTACATCCTCAATAACACTTGTGATTTTCCATCCTAGTGGTTGTGACATGTTAAAACTAAGGCCGGGTATGGTGGCTCATGACAGCAATCCCAGAACTTTAGGAGGCCAAGGCGGCAGATCACAAGGTCAGGAGTTCGAGACCAGCCTGGCCAATACGGTGAAACCCTGTCTCTACTAAAAAAGTACAAAAATCAGCCGGGCGTGGTGGCAAGCACCCGTAGACCCAGCTACTTGGGAGGCTGAGGCAGGAGAATCGCTTGAACCTGGGAGGAAGAAGTTGCAGTCAGCTAAGATTGCATCACTGCACTCCAGCCTGGACAACAGAGCAAGACTTGATCTTAAAAAAAAAAAAGCCGGGCGCGGTGGCTCAAGCCTATAATCCCAGCACTTTGGGAGGCCGAGGCGGGTGGATCACGAGGTCAAGAGATCGAGACCATCCTGGTCAACATGGTGAAACCCCGTCTCTACTAAAGGTGCAAAAAATTAGCTGGGCTTGGTGGCGCGTGCCTGTAATCCCAGCTACTCAGGAGGCTGAGGCAGGAGAATTGCCTGAACCCGGGAGGCGGAGGTTGCGGTGAGCCGAGATCGCGCCATTGCACTCCAGCCTGGGTAACAAGAGCAAAACTCCGTCTCAAAAAAAAAAAAAAAAAGAAGAAGAATATTTATCCTTTGGGAGGCTGACATGAGCAGACTGCTTGAGTCTAGGAGTTTGAGACCAGCCTGACAACATGGAAAAACCCCATCTCTACAAAAACTACAAAAATTTAGCCAGGCATGGTGGCATGTGCCTGTAGTCCCACCCACTGAGGAGGCTGAGGAAGGAGAATCACCTGAGCCTGGGGGAGGCCGAGGCTGCAAGGCTACAGTCAGTGGTAATTGTGTCACTGCAGGCCAACCTGGGAAACAAGAGAGAGACCCTGCCTAAAAAAAAACGCCAGGTGCAGTGGCTCACGCCTGCAATCTCAGCACTTTGGGAGGTTAAGGCAGGTGGCTCACCTCAGGTCAGGAGTTCGAGACCAGCCTGGCCAACATGGTGAAACCCTACCTCTACAAAAAAATACAAAAAGTAGCCGGGTGCAGTGGTGGGCGCTTGTAATCCCAGCTACTCAGGAGGCTGAGGCAGGAGAATCGCTTGAACCCGGAAAGCAGAGGTTGCAGTGAGCCAAGATTGCCAAGATCACCAAGATCGTGCCACTGGGTGACAAAAGTGAAGCTCCAAGTCAAAAAAAAAAAAAAGATCATCTATAACAATTACTTAACTTTTGAAGGAAAGCAGAATGCCCATTTAGTAAGACTGGAAAATGTTACTCCTATTCTCTGTCCCTCCCTGATACACACATATGCAGAAAAAGTTCCAATAACTAGATTTCTTTTTTCCCATGGAAAGTAAGTTAAAATGTGCTAAATACTAAGAGAATGAGAAGTGTAAGCCATAGGATGGAAAAAATATTTGCAAAAGACTTATCTGATAAAGGATTTAACCAAAATATACAAAGGACATTTAAAATTCAACAATAAAAATCCCAATTAAGGGCTGGGCACAGTGGCTCATGCCTGTAATCCCAGCACTTTGGGAGGCCGAGGCGAGTGGATCACGAGGTCAAGAGATCGAGACCATCCTGGTCAACATGGTGAAACCCCGTCTCTACTAAAAATACAAAAAAATTAGCTGGGCGTGGTGGTGCGTGCCTGTAATCCCACCTACTCAGGAGGCTGAGGCAGGAGAATTGCCTGAACCCAGGAGGCGGAAGTTGCAGTGAGCCGAGATCATGCCACTGCACTCCAGCCTGGGTAACAAGAGTGAAACTCCGTCGCAAAAAAAAAAAAAAAACAAAACAACAACAACAACAACAACAACAACAAAAAAAACCAATTAGAAAAAGAGCGCAAGATGTGAAAGAAATATATACAGATGGGGACAGAAGCAGTGGCTCACACTTGTAATCCCAGCACTCTGAAAGGCTGAGGCAGGAGGACTGCCTAAGGTCAGGGGTCTGACATGAGTCTGGGCAACACAGCAAGACCCCTTATCTATAAAAAATTTTTAAAAATTAGCCAGTGTGGTAGTTTGCACCTGTAGTACCAGCTACTCAGGAGGCTGGGGTGGGAGGATCACTTGAGCCCAGGAGTTCAGTTACAGTGAGGTATGATCACACCACAGCACTCTAGCCTAGGTGACAGAGAAAGACCCTGTCTCTAAAAAATAACTTTAAAAAGAACAGATACAAGCCAGACATGCTGGTTTATGACTGTAATCCCAGCATTCCAGGAGGCTAAGGCGGGTGGATCACAAGGTCAGGGGTTCAAGACCAGCCTGACCAACATGGTGAAACTCCGTCTCTACTTAAAAATACAAAAATTAGGCCGGGCGCGGTGGCTCAAGCCTGTAATCCCAGCACTTTGGGAGGCCGAGGCGGGTGGATCACGAGGTCAAGAGATCGAGACCATCCTGGTCAACATGGTGAAAACCCATCTCTACTAAAAATACAAAAAACTAGCTGGGCATGGTGGCGCGTGCCTGTAATCCCAGCTACTGGGTTTTGAAACTCCGGATTTTGAAACTCCGTCTCAAAAAAAAAACAAAAAAAAAAAAAAACAACAAAACAAAAAAAATCAGCTGGGCATGGTGGCACGTGCCTGTAATCCCAGCTACTCAGGAGGCTGAAGCAGGAGAATTGCCTGAACCCAGGAGGCGGAGGTTGTGGTGAGCCGAGATCGCGCCATTGCACTCCAGCCTGGGTAACAAGAGCGAAACTCCATCTCAAAACAAACAAACAAACAAACAAACAAAATACAAAAATTAGCCTGGTGGTGCATGCCTGTAATCCCAGCTACTTGGGAGGCTGAGGCAGAAGAATTGCTTGAACCTGGGAGGCAGAGGTTGCAGTGAGCCAAGAGCATGCCATTGCACTCCAGCCTGGGCAACAGAATGAGACTCCGTCACAACAAAACAAAAACCAAAAAAAACAAAAAAAAGAACATATGCAGATGGTAAATAAATATAAAAAGGGGTTCCACATCATATGTCACCAGGGAAATGCAAATGAAACAACAAGACAACACTACTTAACACCTATTACAATAGACAAAATCCAGAACAGAGATCACCACCAAATGCTGGTGAGGATGTGGAGCAACAGAAACTCATTCACTCACCGGAGAGAATGCAAAATGGTACACAGCCACTCTGGAAGATAGTTTGGCATTTCTTACAAAACTATATATACGCTTACCCTACGATAACACAATCATACTTCTTGGTATTTACCCTAAAAAGTTAGAAACTTGGCCGGGCGCGGTGGCTCATGCCTGTAATCCCAGCACTTTGGGAGGCCGAGGCAGGTGGATCACAAGGTCAAGAGATCAAGACCATCTCGGTCAACATGGTGAAACCCCGTCTCTACTAAAAATACAAAAAATTAGCTGGGCATGGTGGCACGTGCCTGTAATCCCAGCTACTCAGGAGGCTGAGGCAGGAGAATTGCCTGAACCCAGGAGGCGGAGGTTGCGGTGAGCCGAGATCGCGCCATTGCACTCCAGCCTGGGTAACAAAAGCGAAACTCCGTCTCAAAAAAAAAAAAAAAAGTTAGAAACTTAAGTCATACAAAAACCTGCACAGGAATGTTTATAGCAGCTTTATTCATAATTGCCAAAATCTTGGAAGCAACCATGATGTTAGCCAGGATGGTCTTGATCTCTTGACCTCATAATCTGCCCGCCTTGGCCTCCCAAAAGTGCTGGGATTACAGGTGTGAGCCACCATGCCCAGCTGGGAACTCTGTATTTTATACTCAATTTTGCTGTGAACCAAAAACTGCTCTAAAAAGTAAAGTCTATTTTTAAAAGTACTAAATAGGCCAGGCGCTATGGCTCACACCTGTAATCCCAACACTCTGGGAGGCTGAGGCAGGTGGATCACCTGAGGTCAGGAGTTTTGAGACCAGCCTTGCCAACATGGTGAAACCCCGTCTCTACTAAAAATACAAAAATTAGCCGGGCAAGGTGGCAGGCACCTGTAATCCCAGCTACTCGGGAGGCTAAGGCAGAAGAATCGCTTGAACCCAGAAGGCGGAGGGTGCAGTGAGCTGAGATCACGTCACTGTACTCTAGCCTGGGTGACAGAGCAAGACTCCATCTCAAAAAAAAAAAAAAAGTACTAAATATACACATATATATAGACACAGGGAGAAGGAGAGACAAGGTCTTGTTCTGTACGCCAGGCTAGAATGCAGTGGCATGATTATAGCTCACTGCCACTTCAGCCTCCTGAGTAGCTGGAACTACAGGAGCATGCCATCACATCTGGCTAATTTTGTTTATTTTTTTTGTAGAGACGGAGTCTCGCTATATTGCCCAGTCTGGTGTCAAACTTCTGGCCTTAAGAGATCCTCCTAGGCCGGGCGCAGTGGCTCAAGCCTGTAATCCCAGCACTTTGGGAGGCTGAGGTGGGTGGATCGCAAGGTCAAGAGATCGAGACCATCCTGGTCAACATGGTGAAACCCCGTCTCTACTAAAAACACAAAAAATTAGCTGGGCATGGTGGCGCGTGCCTGTAATCCCAGCTACTCAGGAGGCTGAGGCAGGAGAATTGCCTGAACCCAGGAGGCGGAGGCTGCGGTGAGCCAAGATCACGCCATTGCACTCCAGCCTGGGTAACAAGAGCGAAACTAGAAGAGATCCTCCTGCCTCAGCCTCCCAAAGTGCCGAGATTACAGGTATGAGCTAGTGAGCAAACCCGTAAAATATTTTTAAGTGGATTAAATAGATTTTAAAATTATATGCTAGATTACCTCAACAGATCATTAAAGGTTCAATCTAAACTCAATTATTAGCAACAAGCGATGCTCCTGCCTCAGCCTCCCAAGTAGCTGGGATTACAGGCGCCCACCACTATGCCCAGCTAATTTTCGCATTTTTAGTAGAGACAGGGTTTCACCATATTGGCCAGGCTGGTCTCCAACTCCTGACCTCAAGTGATCCCCCCACCTCAGCCTCCCAAAGTGTTGGGATTACAAGCATGAGTCTCTGTGCCCAGCCCCAAGTTCTATTCATGTAAATATAACCTAATAAAATTATCACAATAACCCTAGGAATTAGATAGTATTAGTGGATGTATTTCTGTTTTACACTTGAGGAAACTGGTTAAGAGGATAATTCAGACCTGAACTCCAGATGTGACTCTAAAGCCATTATTTCCACTACACCACCTGTCTCCATTTGACTGCTGCAGCACTAGCTACCATGAACTAATGCTCATGATAGTCCTGAGAATTTGCATCCGAATAACTTTTGGTAGCTTCAGTTCTAATATGGCGCATGGATTCTAACAACTTACACTAGTAAAATGTGCTCAGAATATACAGCTAACAATTGAGCACAACACTCAAACGAGCAAGAACATGGTTTTCCCCTCTCCTTTGCTGGGTAACCAAAAGCTAACAGACATTCACAGCTGGTTTATGAACTGACAGGCTACATAATATGCTAGCAGCCACACCAACGTTTATTGGGCTCTAGGCCCACAGAGCTTGCGGTTCCTCCAGATTCATATCTCAACTCATGAAGAATAAAGGATTTCTTGGGTTCCTTCACAAGTTAACAAGTACTGACATTTAGTCACTTCCACTTGAGGCAAGTAACTATGCAAAAGGCATTAGCAGAAATGGTAAATAACCAAAGGTAAATAAAGGGCTTAACTGTTCATCCACCTCAGCACAGAAAAATAACTGAATTTTTATCCTAACTCATGAAGGGAAATAAGAAAAGCAGGCTTGTCAGTTAAGGGTAAGAAGCAAACTCAGCAGTTGTGAGAGATTAGAGTCTTGGCAGTGGGAAAGAGGGCCCAAAATAGATGTATTAAGCATGGGCTAGGTGACAGTTCTGATCAGCATGTATTTTTAGTAATTGCACATTTGTAACTTTGCCATGTCCAGTTCAACATTAAGCTAGCCAGCCTTCTGACCAGGCGTGGTAGCTCACATCTGTAAACCCAGCACCTTGGGAGGCCGAGGTGGGTGGATTACTTGAGGTCAGGAGTTTGAGACTAGCCTGGCCAGCATGATGAAACCCCATCTCTAGTAAAAACACAAAAAAAATTAGATGAATGTGGTGGCACACACCTGCAGTCCCAGCTACCCGGGAGGCTGAGGCAGAAGAACGGCTTGAACTCGGGAGGCAAAGATTGCAATGAGCTGAGATCACGCCATTGCATTCCATCCTGGGTTACAGAGCAAGACTCCATCTCAAAAAATAACAACAACAACAACAACAACAAGCTAGTCGGCCTTCCGAAATGTCAGAAAAGTTCTGCTAACTCTCACAATCATCCTCACAATAGATAATTAAAATCAGTGCCCAGCACTAAATTTTTTTTTCTTTTTCTTTCTTTTTGAGATGGAATCTCACTCTGTCACCCAGGCTGGAGTGTTTTGCCTTGTTGGCCAGGCTGGTCTCGAACTACCGACATCAGGTGATCCACCTGCCTCAGCCTCCCAAAGTGCTGGGATTACAGGCATCAGCCACCATGCTCCGCCACAGCACTGATTTTGATGCTGCTTTCTCTGTAACCAGGCAGTTACAGTTTTCACTCCCACCATTCACTTTCATTCAGCCTGCCCCTCTGCCTCTGGTCAACAGGAATTTCCTCTATGCTCCACAATTGATTTCTGGGTGGGTATGATAGTGGGCCTGCCTCAGGAAAGCAGAAAGGAAATAAAGAAAAGAAACCTGGTGGCCAGGCGCGGTGGCTCAAGCCTGTAATCCCAGCACTTTGGGAGGCCGAGGCGGGTGGATCACAAGGTCGAGAGATCGAGACCATCCTGGTCAACGTGGTAAAACCCCGTCTCTACTAAAAATACAAAAAATTAGCTGGGCATAGTGGCGCATGCCTGTAATCCCAGCTACTCAGGAGGCTGAGGCAGGAGAATTGCCTGAACCCAGGAGGCGGAGGTTGCGGTGAGCCGAGATCGTGCCATTGCACTCCAGCCTGGGTAACAAGAGCGAAACTCCATCTCAAAAAAAAAAAAAAAAAGAAACCTGGTGCTTGCTTTGGCAGCACATATACTAAAACTGGAACCATACAGAGAAATTAGCATGGCCCCTGCAAAAGGATGACGTGCAAATTCGTGAAGCGTTCCATATTTTTTAAGTGGGCGAAGGATATGAACAGATACTTTTCAAAAGAAGACATATATAAGGCCAACAAACATAGGAAAAAATGCTCACCACCACTGGTCATCAGAGAAACGCAAATCAAAACTACACTGAAATACCATCTCATGCCAGTTAGAATGGCGATCATTAAAAAATCTGGAGACAACAGATGCTGGAGAGGATGTGGAGAAACAGGAACACTTTTACATTGTTGGTGGTAGTGTAAGTTAGTTCAACCATTGTGGAAGACAGTGTGGCGATTCCTCAAGGACCTAGAAATAGAAATTCCATTTGACCCAGCAATCCCATTACTGGGTATATATCCAAAGGATTATAAATCATTCTATTATAAAGACACAGGCACATGTATGTTCTCTGCAGCACTGTTTACAATAGCAAAGACTTGTAACCAACCCAAATGCCCATTGATGATAGACTGGACAGAGAAAATGTGGCATATATACACCATGGAATACTATGCAGCCATCAAAAACGATGAGCTCATGTCCTTTGTAGGGACATGGATGAACCTGGAAACCATCATTCTGAGCAAACTGACACAAGAACAGAAAATCAAACACCGCATGTTCTCACTCATAGGTGGGTGCGAACAGTGAGAACACATGAACACAGAGAGGGGAGCATCACACACTGAAGTCTGTTGTGGGGGGACTAGGGGAGGGACAGTGGGAGGTAGGGAGTTGGGGAGGGATAACATGGGGAGAAATGCCAGATATAGGTGATGGGGATGGAGGCAGCAAACCACATTGCTATGCATGTACCTATGCAATAATCCTGCATGTTCTTCACATGTACCCCAGAACCTAAAGTGCAATAAAATTATATTAAAACCTGGTAGCCTTACTGATTATCTCCCAACATCTGTTTCTCCTCTATTCCAGAGAAGCTAAACAAAGAAGCTGGTTGCTAACTAACCAGACAGACTGTGTCAAGCTCTCAAGTAAGACTAAACTTGATCATGCCTTGATTTAAGTAACAAATTTTTCTGCTGGTATTTTCTATTGCTGTCAAATTACTATATCATAAGGGCTGTTTTTACATGGCTCTATTGGGCACTAAAAATGAAGAAACAGCCAGGCGCAGTGGCTCACACCTGTAATCCCAGCACTTGGGAGGCTGAGGAGGGCAGATCACGAGGTCAGGAGTTCGAGACCAGCCTGGCCAATATGGTGAAACCCCATCTCTACTAAAAACTCAAAAATTAGCTAGGTGCGGTGGCATAAACCTGTAGTCCTACTACAGCTACTCAGGAGGCTGAGGCAAGAGAATCCCTTGAACCTGAGAGATGGAGACTGCAGTGAGTTGAGACTGCACCACTGCACTCCAGCCTGGGTGACAGACTGAGACACTTGTCTCAAAAAAAAAAAAAAAAAGAATGAAGAAACAAACAAACTTACTAAGGTTTTATCCTCATCTAGAAGCCAAGCCCCTTTGTTATCTAGTATAAAAACTCCCTTATCATTTCCAATATATCCAACAGCAGCTCAACCTGTTGTTTGCCTTCTGCAGAATTTTTTTTAATAAGTTGATTTTAAAAATACAAGTGCTACTGACAGTTTCTAAATCTAAACAATGGTCTGTGCTATGGCCTAGGATATAAAAAATAAATACATAAAACAAAACAAATCTAAACAATGGGAAGTCATACATAAACTGTCTCCATTCTTTGAGGCTCAACACAAATACCCTATCTTTTGCCTAACCTTTACCTTGGTAAGTTAAGCCTTCCCTCCCATCATAAATTACAAACCCAGGCAGGGCCTAAGAAATGGCCATTTATGTACCACCAACAGCCTCCAGCACAGCATCAGTGTATATGAAGTGCAACAAATACTTTTTTTTCTTTTTGAAACAGAGTCTCACTCTGTCGCCCAAGCTGGAGTGCAGTGGCACAATCTTGGCTAACTGCAATCTCTGCCTCCTGGGTTCAAGCAGTTCTCCTGCCTCAGCCTCCCAAGCAGCTGGGACTACCGATGCACACCACCACACTCGGCTAATTTTTTGTGATTTAGTAGAGACAGGATTTCAGTGCGTTGCCCAGGCTGGTCAGATCTCCTGAGGTCAGGCAATCTGCCCGCCTTGACCTGCCAAAGTGTTGGAATTATAGGCGTGAGCCACCCCACCTGGCCAACCAATACTTATTAAAGGAATCAAATCAGTAAAAGATCAGTCCATCCAGGGCATGGTGTTGACAAGTAATTTCCAGATTTTTTAAATTTAATAGAGGTGGTTTTAAAATAAATTGTCCAGGCAAGGTGGCTCACACCTATAATCCCAGGACTTTGGGAGGCCAAGGTGGGTGGATCACCTGAAGTCAGGAGTTTCAGACCAGCCTGGCCAACATGCTGAAACTCTGTCTCTACTAAAAATACAAAAATTAGCCAGGAGTTGGGGCAGGCACCTGTAGTCCCAGTTCCTCAGGAAGCTAAGGCAGGAGAATTGCTTGAACCCAGGAGGCAGGGTTGCACTGAGCCAAGATCGTGCCACTGTACTACAGCCCAGCAACAGAGTGAGACTCTGTCTCATAAATAAATGAATAAGTAAGCAAGAAAGGTTCTGGGATATTATTTAGCCTTAAAAAAGAATGAGATTCTGACACGTTGCAAGACGAATAAACTTTGAAGACCATGCTAAGTGAAATAAGCCAGTCACAAAAAGACAAAAATTATATGATTCCACTTACATGAGATACATAGAGTAGTCAAATTCATTGAGATAGAAGGTAGAATGGGGGCACAGTGGCTCATGTCTGTATTCCCAGCTATACGAGAAGGCTGAGGCAGGAGGATCCCTTGAGGCCAGAAGTTTGAGACCAGCCTGGGCAACACGGCAAGACCTCATCTCTAAAAATAAATACAGGCTGGGCGCAGTGGCTCATGCCTGTATTCCCAGCACTTTGGGAGGCTAAGGTAGGTGGATCACTTGAGGTCAGGAGTTCAAGACCAGCCTGGCCAACATGGTGAAATCCTGTCTCTACTAAAATACAAAAATTAGCTGGGCAGGGTAGTACGCACCTGTAATCCCAGTTACTTGGGAGGCTGAGGTGGAAGAATTGCTTGAGCCCAGGGGGCAGAGGTTGCAGTGAGCCAAGAATATACCACTGCACTACACCCTGGGAGCCAGAGCAAGACCCCATCTCAAAAATAAAAAATATGAATAAATGCATACATAATATTTTTAAAAAAGTAAGTAGAATGGGCCAGAGTCACACCTGTAATCCCAGCACTTTGGAAGACGAAGGCCAGCAGATCACCTGAACCCAGGAGTTCAAAACTAGCCTGAGCGACATGGCAAGACTCCATCTCTAGCCAAAAAAAATATATACAAAAATTAGTTGGGCGCAGTGATTCATGCCTATAATTCCAGCTACTAGGGAGGGCTGAGGTGGGAGAATCACTTGAGTTGAGGAGGTTGAAACTGTAATAAGTCATGATTTTGTCATTGAATTCTAGCCTGAGTTACAGGGCAAAACCCTGTAAAAAATAAAAAGGCAGGGGGCTGGATGTGATGACTCACACCTATAATCCCAGTATTTTGGATCACGAGGCCAGAAGTTCGAGACCTGGCTGGCCAAAATGGTGAAACCTCATCTCTGTTAAAAATACAAAAAACTGGGCAGGGCGCGGTGGCTCACGCCTGTAATCCCAGCACTTTGGGAGACCGAGGCGGGTGGATCACGAAGTCGAGAGATCGAGACCATTCTGGTCAACATGGTGAAACCCCGTCTCTACTAAAAATACAAAAAACTAGCTGGGCGTGGTGGCGTGTGCCTGTAATCCCAGCTACTTAGGAGGCTGAGGCAGGAGAATTGCCTGAGCCCAGGAGGCGGAGGTTGCGGTGAGCCGAGATCGTGCCATTGCACTCCAGCCCGGGCAACAAGAGCGAAACTCCGTCTCAAAAAAAAAAAAAAAAAAAAAAAAAAAACTGGGCCGGGCGCCGTGGCTCACGCCTGTAATCCCAGCACTTTGGGAGGCCGAGGCGGGTGGATCACAAGGTCAAGAGATCGAGACCATCTTGGTCAACAAGGTGAAACCCCGTCTCTACTAAAAATACAAAAAGTTAGCTGGGCATGGTGGCATGTGCCTGTAATCCCAGCTACTCAGGAGGCTGAGACAGGAGAACTGCCTGAACCTAGGAGGCAGAGGTTGCGGTGAGCTGAGATCGTGCCATTGCACTCCAGCCTGGGTAACAAGAGTGAAACTCCGTCTCAAAAAAAAAAAAAAAAAAAAAAAACTGCCAGGTGTGGTGGTTCACGCCTGTAATCCTAGCACTTCGGGAGGCTAAGGTGGGTGGATCACCTGAGGTCAGGAGTTCAAGACCAGCCTGGCCATCATGGTGAAACCCCATCTTTCAAAAAAAAAAAAAAAAAAAAAAAATTAGCCAGGTATGGTGGTGCGTGCCTGTAATCCCAGCTACTTGGGAGGCTGAGGCAAGACAATTGCTTCAACCTGGAAGGTGGAGTCTGCAGTGAGAAGGGACTGTGCCACCACACAGACCAGAGGCAGGGAGGCAGGGAGGCAGGGAGGCAGGGAAGGAGGGAGAGAGTAGGAAGGAGGGAGGGAGGGAGGGAGGGAGGATGGTATTTGCCAGGGGCTGAGGGGAGGCAGGAAAAGGAGGCTGAGGTGGAGGGAAGGGAGAGGAGGATGGGGAGGGGGAAGGCAGAATGGTAGTTGCCAGGGGCTGAGAAGACACAAGAACAGGAACTTACCGTTTTGGTTTTTAGACACTCTCACTCTGTTGCCTGGGCTGGAGTACAGTGGCATGATCATAGTTCACTGCAGCTTCGACCTGCTGTGCTAAAGCAATCCTTGCACTTCACCCTCCCAATTACCTAGGAGTGCAAGCTGTGCCACCACATCTGGCTGGGACTTATTGCTTAACAGGTACAGAGTATCAGTTTGTGAAGACGAAAAAGTTCTTGAGATGGACAGAAGTGATAGCTGCACAACAATGTGAATTTACTTAATGCAACTGAACTGTACACTTATAAATAGCTAAAGTTGTGCAAATTTTATGTTACATATATTTTACCACAATTAAAAACAATTTTTTTTTTTTTTGAGACAGAGTCTTGCTCGGTTGCCCAGAATGGAGTGCAGTGGTGCAATCTCAGCTCACTGCAACCTCTGCTTCCTGAGTTCAAGCAATTCTCGTGTCTCAGCCTCCCAAGTAGCTGAGATTACAGATGAGTGCCAACACACCTGGCTAATTTTTGTATTTTTAGTAGAGACGGGGTTTTGCTATGTTGGCAAGGCTGGTCTCCTAACAACCTCAAGTGGTCCATCCACCCACCTCGGCCTCCCAAAAGGCTGCGATTATAGGTGTGAGCCACTATGCCTCGTCTAAAAAAATTGTAATAAATAAGTAAGGTACTAACAATTGCCACTATCATATTTTGTCAAGTAAGTAAATGAAAGATTAAACATAAGTACTTACCAGCATGACCAACCAGTTAATAAGGAACATTTCAGTACCAATCTAATTTCAGAACAGAAGACAAGTGGCAACTTTCCCCAATGCACTTATACATACATTGGCTTTCTTTTTCTCATTTTACCATACAATAAATACTTGCTCCTAGCCTTGCATTTGGACACTGCTGCTCTAAAGGAGGCTCAGAGCATGACTTCATACCCTAGGGGGACGAAGAGATGGAGGAGGAAGAACTGTGCCATGGGCAAAACTGACTACCATTTTGGGGAGTGGGGAAAGCTAGGGACTGCCAAAAGAATGGAGAGGTTAAAAGCTGCATCTTCCATAGAGAATAGTTTTTGGGTGTTTCTTTCTTGCAATGTTTTCATTTTAGGACTACTTCTAGCTGCTTTTTCCCCCTTCCTCTTCCCTACCAAATAGCTGGGACCTGAGAAGGCCTAGCCTCCTTACAAGCTTGAGAAGGGACCTGAAATCTTGGAGGATTACCTGATCTGGAAAGGCACAGGCCAGGAGACTTCATAAAGCAAAGAAGCGTAGCAGCTTACAATACCTTGGGCTCCAGGGTATGGAGAGAAAGTCTTGTTTATCTGGTTATCATTAAATCATATCATCAAAAATCGTATCAAAAAAATCAATCGTATCATCTCCTTTTGTACAGGGGAAAAACAAACACACAGTGTGGATGAATCTCAGACAGTGGCTCACAAACTCCCAGGTTTAAGCATCAATGTATGAAACAGCAGCTCTGTTTTACAAGTAATTCATTGTTTTCTGGAGTGGAGCTTGAAAAGCTTCCTCAGTTCAACTCCCTTAGCAGCCTAGTCGATTGTGATTTAGTTCTATAGTGTTTATTTTGGACCTATAATAGACCATTTGTTAAACACAAGATATAGAAGGAAAACTTGCATAGAAATTTATATTAACAAGGAACATAAATATAATTATGCAAATTTCTTTCAAAATGATTTCTACCCGATCTGTAAGTTAAATTCAACCGACCAAAATGACTACATATGAGAAAAACATATAATAAAGACTATCTTCAACTTGACTTTTTATTTACTGGGGGTTAAGTTACTCACAGCTACATTATTTACAAAAGGATTCTTCCAAAGAGCATCCTGGTATCTCTCTTCTTTCATCATTCAGAAACAAAATTAATCTAAAAACATGAAATAAACCAATAGTTTTCTTGAAGTTCAAAGGCAAAAATTGCAAACATTAAGACATGTGTGTCAGACTTTTGTCTAGGCGATGGGGCTACAATGGTAAGCAAGACAGAGGACATGGCTGCTCTGATGAAGTCACAGTTAAGACGAGGTCTTGTAAACCAGTAAATAAGATCATGTCAAACAGTGACAGGTGCTAGGAAGGAAATTAAAGACCATGATGTGACAGTGTGTGGCTTAGAGGGCAACATCAAAGACAGGGAAGGCTTTGTCTGAGAAAAATCAACATGTTGATCTAAAGTAATTCATATTCTACTAAAAGTCATTTACCACACCACCCTAGTACAATAAAAAGATTTTTTTAAATTCTACTGAGTATTGTAACTTACTATAACTGAATAAGCCACAAACAGAGCAGGTGCCTGGAAGGTCTTCTCAGGGAACCTGGCAGTATCAGGCAGCTAGCTGGGAGAGACTACAAGGACCCAGAGACCCTAATCCTGAACTCTTCCTAGTATGACTAACACATGCCACCAGTGAAAGGTATATACTATTCATAATCTTGGAGACAAATCTGAGATTTCCTAGAGGCAGTTTATTATGTCTATTACCTGAAAAAAAAATTTTTTTTAAGAATTTGCATTTGAATAAAGCCCTGAAACATAATATTTAGAAAATGCTACATTTTTCTTGGTTTAAGAATTAGTGACTCCTCAAAGAATAAGGCAAGTTATTACTCAAAATCCAAACAGATTATCCAGAGAACATTCATGACCATTTGCACCTGCCCTAATGGATAGTTTCTGCAGCCTTCTTGGCACCATTCTACAAGTCATCGCCACTATGTTCTATGAATCTAAACCTGAATAATGCTGGCTAAAATAAATTACTGTTACTTTTCTCACTAACAGAAACCTGAGGAAGAGAGCTACTGGAGCTGATTTGACCACTTGGTGCCATCAGGAGCCAGACTCTCTATCTTTGCACTCTTCCATTCCTCCTCATGGCCTCAAAGTGGATGCTACAACTCCAGACACCACTTTAGCATTCAAGGCAGATTATACAAGTAATGGTGCCAGCCACATCTGTTCTGCAGCAAACTTCTGCTTCTGGGTCAGACAGCACTCCCAATTGTACAGAAAGCTGGGAAATGAGTATTTAATGACAAGAGGGTTCAGGACGTGGGGTCAGACAAACAACAGTGTCTGTCACACACTGGTTGAGCCAAATATGGAAAACCAATGTCCAACTTCCTTCCCTGGACAGGACTTGACAAGCTGAACAATGGTGTTAATTTTAGACTACGCTGACCATCAAGCCAGTGAAGTCCAGCACCTCTGGGTGAATTCTCACATATTTTCTTTCGCCAAAACATAAACACAATTTTTGTTACAGTTGTTGTACTGTTGATGACCATCACCAACAAAGAAAAAAATGCATTAAAAATGTCTGATACTGGCCGGGCACGGTGGTTCACACTTGTAATTCCAGCACTTTGGGAGGCCGAGGCTGGCAGATCACCTTAGGTCAGGAGTTCAAGACCAGCCTGGCCAACATGGTGAAACCCGTCTCTACTAAAAATAAAAAAATAGCCAGGTATGGTGGCACATTCCTGTAATCCCAGCTATTCAGGAGACTGAAGCAGGAGAATTGCTTGAACCCGGGAGGGAGAGGCTGCAGTGAACCAAGATTGTGCCACTGCACTCCAGCCTGGGAAACAGAGCAAGACTGTCTCAAAAACAAAAAGAAAAAAAACAAAGTCTAACACCACTTTGCTGTGTCTTTAAAGAGCAACTTTATGGCTACTGAAAATGCTTTGGGCTGGGTGTGGTGGCTCATGCTTATAATCCCAGCACTTTTGGAGGTGGAGGCAGGTGGATCACAAGGTCAAGAGATCAAGACCAACATGGTGAAACCCCGTCTCTACTAAAAATACAAAAATTAGCTGGACGTGGTGGCACACACCTGTAGTCCCAGCTACTCAGGAGGCTGAGGCAGGAGAACTGCTTGAACCCAGGACGTGGAAGTTGCAGTGAGGCCGAGATCGGGCCACTGCACTCCTGCCTGGCAACAGAGCAAGGCTCCCTCTCAAGGAAAAAGAAAAAAGAAAATGCTTTGAAGATACCAAGTTTCATACTCAGCAGATGCAACACGGGAAACAGGACAGTACGATCACTACTGAATTGTTATTCATCCCTTACTTCATTCATTCATTCATTCATTCATTCATTCATTTATTTATTTATTTATTTATTTTTTGAGACAGAGTTTTGCTCTTGTTACTCAGGCTGGAGTGCAATGGCACAATCTCGGCTCACCGCAACCTCCGCCTCCTGGGTTCAGGCAATTCTCCTGCCTCAGCCTCCTGAGTAGCTGGGATTACAGGCACGTGCCACCATGCCCAGCTAATTTTTTGTATTTTTAGTAGAGACAGGGTTTCACTATGTTGACCGGGATGGTCTCGATCTCTTGACCTCGTGATCCACCCGCCTCGGCCTCCCAAAGTGCTGGGATTACAGGCTTGAGCCACCGCGCCCGGCCCATTCCTTACTTCAAATACATCTGTATGAGATCCTTTCTGAAACCATTAGAGATGTCTGTTTACATGGTTCACTGATTAAAAGAAGAGAGAATCGGCTGGGTGAGGTGGCTCACGCCTGTTATCCCAGCACTTTGGGAGAATGAGACAGGTGGATCACTTGAGGTCAGGAGTTTGAGACCAGCCTGACCAACATGGAGAAACCCCGTCTCTAAAAAAATTAAAAACTTAAAAAAAAGAAGAATAGAGAATCACACTAATTCTTATTAATGAGCACTGGGGAAACAGAGTAGCCAAGAGGAGAATTGTAATTTTTTAAGATGCTTGGCTAAGTGTCTTTTTTTTTCTTAAGTGTACTCTGTGAGGTTGGAGAAAAATAAACCAATAATTTATAAATTGCTGGTCAACAATACTATCTTCTTTTGTGGCTTAACATTGTCATTTACCCCCTATTTTATATATATATATATAAACACTGCCATCTACAACAAGAGAAGAACAGTCAAGTATCTTCTTTCATCCTTTTCATGGGCATATAAACATTAAAAATGTGTATACAGAATTCAGATTAGGAGAAACTGCATATCATACGTGAAAAAAACAAGATTATAAAACTGTATAATCTAATCCTGTAGCCCAAGCTACTCAGGAGGCTGAGGTGGAAGGATCATTTGAACTCAGGAGTTCGAGGTCAACCTGGACAACATACCAAGGCCCCATCTTGGAGGGAAAAACAGTATGTAAATTAAACACAATGCTATAAAATTTAAAGCCAGAATGATTAAAGAGAATAATTTCCTTCATATGTTTTGGAGGAAACTAGAGGCTGAATGGTATTTATCCTCATAAACAACTGTGAGCCTACTGTGTAAGGAGCACCATGTAGGCACCACAGAGGATAAACTATAAGCAGAAAAGACTATTTTAGAACTCTGGTAACTTGTACCTAGTGGGCTCAAAAGAGGATATATTCCAAATTTGCTATGGTGAATGTGAAACATCTTTATAATGGAAGGAAGACTACTAAAACTGCCTCAAAAAGTATTCTTTGGCATTCAAAATTTGCCAAAAATATCCACGTTTCTGACAAATTCAGCTTCTTCCCACAACACACATGCACTGGGCTGGGATTCGTGATCAGCTTCAGCTAACGGTGACAACAGCAATAGATGCTGCTGAAGTCGGTATAGATTACCCTTCTATAATTGTGTTACAGCCTTTCATTCCACCTGTTTTTGTTCTTTTAAATGCTGGTAGTGGAAGTCTGCTTAGGAAATATATTTTTATTCAGCTGGGTGCAGTGGCTCATGCCTGTCATCCCAGCACTTTGAGAGGCTAAAGTGGATGCATCACCTGAGGTCAGGAGTTCAAGAACAGCCTGGTCAACATAGTGAAACCCTGTCTCTACTTAAAAAAATACAAAAAATTAGCTGGGTGTGGTGGTATGCACCTGTAGTCTCAGCTACTTGGGAGCCTGAGGCAGGAGAATCACTTGAACCTGGGAGGCAGAGGTTGCAGTCAGCCAGGATCGCACCACTGCACTCTAGCCCGGGTGACAGAACAAGACTCCGTCTCAAAAACAAAGAACAAAAAATATTCTTGCATTCCACTTGTTTACCTCCTTTTGCGGATCTGTCAGGAAAAAACTGTGTTATCTTTGAATATATTATTTTACCAGAATTATCACAGTAGACAGATTTCAACACTCTTTTGGTTTCACTTCCCTTATCTCACTGAGGTGGGTGGATAGATCATGCCTATGTTTACTTCCAGGTTTACAAATTTAAGGTTCTATAACTTCAGGTCTTCCTCTCTTTCCATAAAAGCCTTTCACAGTCAACTCACAGAGCACCATTTACTGCACTGAATCTTTCCTTTCCTTCCCAGGTGTTTTTTTTTTTTTGAGACAGAGTTTTGCTCTTGTTGCACAGGCTAGAGTGTAATGGTGCAATCTCGGCTCACC
This sequence comes from Saimiri boliviensis, assembly GCF_048565385.1. Classification (NCBI taxonomy): domain Eukaryota; kingdom Metazoa; phylum Chordata; class Mammalia; order Primates; family Cebidae; genus Saimiri; species Saimiri boliviensis. The sequence continues at coordinate 98,685,407 of NC_133452.1, forward strand.
GCAACCTTTGCCTCCTGGGTTCAAGCAATTCTCCTGCCTCAGCCGCCCAAGTAGCTGGGATTATAGGCATGCGCCACCATGCCCAGCTAATTTGGTATTTTTAGTAGAGAAGGGGTTTCTCCATGTTGGTAAGGCTGGTCTCGAACTCCTGCCCTCAGGTGATCTGCCTGCCTCAGCCTCCCAAAGTGCTGGGATTACAGGTGTGAGCTACCATGCCTGGCCTCTTTCTCAGTTCTTGTATTTTTTAGATCACATGCCACACTGAAGTCTATCTTTGTGCCGCTGTTATGATCGGCATCTGATTTTTTTTTTAAATGTCTGCATAATCTGTATTGAAGTAGCAGCAAACTTATACTCATCCTTTAACACTCAGATCTAGTCTTTTCCCACTGTGTCTGACTCCTCAGTCCAGGATTCGTCTACTCCTTTATTCCTAAAGCATTTGGAGCGGGTTCTTTTATGGCACTCATTTCGCTGTATCATCATCATTTGTTGGCCAGTGTGATTCCTTCTGTGGTTCCTACCTTCATTACAGCACCAACTACGTTATCTCAGAGGCACTTTACTTTCCTCATTAAAATCTCAACAACTTCAAGAATTAGGTATTATTTATTTCATTTCATAAATTAAAAAAACTGACTCTCAGTCAACTTTCTACTTCCTCTGACCTTATAACATGCTCCTGAATCAGTCCTCAATCTTGGAACATCTCTACCGTTATCTTTCCCCTCTCTAGCATCTACATGCAAAGGGATAAGGAAATATATAAAACTTAAACAATATAAATTCCATTTCCTTTTGAGCCCACTAGGTTGTAAGTTACCAGAGTTCAGCAAGGCACGGTGGCTCACGCCTGTAATCCCAGCACTCTGGGAGGCTGAGGCAGGCGGATCACCTGAGGTCAGGTGTTTGAGATCAGCTGGACCAACATGGTGACACCCTGACTCTACTAAAAGATACAAAACTTAGGCAGGCATGGTGGTGCGCACCTGTAATCCCAGCTACTCGGGAGGCTGAGGCAGGAGAATTGCTTGAAACCGAGAGGCAGAGGTTGTAGCGAGCCTAGATTGTGCCATTGCACTCCAGCCTGGGTGACAAAGAAAGACTCTGTCTCCAAAAAAAAGAAAAAGAAAAAAAAAAGAGAAGTTACCAGAGTTTTGTAAAGAGAAGTTACCAGAGTTTTCTAAAATAGCCTCTCCTGCTCACAATTATCCTCCGTGGTGCCTACCTGCTGCTCTGTACACAGCAGGCCCACAGTCGTTTGTGAGGATAAATACCATTCAGCCTCCAATTATAAAACTATCACTTCGGCCGGGCGCGGTGGCTCAAGCCTGTAATCCCAGCACTTTGGGAGGCCGAGGCGGGTGGATCACGAGGTCAAGAGATCGAGACCATCCTGGTCAACATGGTGAAACCCCGTCTCTACCAAAAATACAAAAAATTAGCTGGGCATGGTGGCGTGTGCCTGTAATCCCAGCTACTCAGGAGGCTGAGGCAGGAGAATTGCCTGAACCCAGGAGGCGGAGGTTGCGGTGAGCCGAGATCGCGCCATTGCACTCCAGCCTGGGTAACAAGAGCGAAACTCCGTCTCATTAAAAAAAAAAAAAAAAAAAAAAAAAAACTATCACTTCAATCCTGACCACACCACAGTAACTCTGCCAGACTTTTTCATGCCTCTCCAACACCAGACCAGTATATTGACTGGAAAAGTAAATAAGCTTCTCTCCTTCTCAGAATAGATCCAACAGAAAGGAGTTTTTTCAAATTTATGTCAATACAATTCAGGCTCTTGGGTTTTTCATTTATCCACCCTCCAATCTCAAGCAGAAAATATGCTTATTTTCTAAAGCCTGATTTAATCAACCCAAATCCACACGAGTCCATCTTACCATCCTACTGCAACAGTTTTATAAAGGAATCATTAAATCTGTTGCTACATCTTATCTTCAATATACATGATGGCTCTAGATGTGACCTATCACCCATTACATCTTTGTGAAATGTTCTTCTATCTCCGCTTTTTTGATAGTGCCTCTCTGACTGCCATGATGCCACAAGCTCAGGCTCTGCCTTCAGCATTGCTTTCTGTGCACTCTCTCACGCTAACTTTCTGTTCTCCCTCTCCAAGGTCCCTGACACTCCACACTCTATCTATAGTCCTAACTTCTTACTCCCCTTCTAGTTCCACATCTCCAATTAACATCAGTTGAATTTAGTTCATCACTTCAAATTCGACACAACAAAATCAAAGTTCCATCTTCTCTCCAAAACCAACTTCTCTTCTAAATTTCCATTTTTCCTGTCACACAGGATCAAAATTTAAAAGTCATCTTCAACCATGAGCTCCTTCATCTTTTTTCTTTTCTTTTCTTTTCTTTTTTTTTTTGAGATAGCATCTCACTCTGCCATCCAGGCTGGAGTGCAGTGACATTATCATGCCACTTCACCTACCAGGCTCAAGTGCAATGGCACTTACTGCAGCTTTGACCTCCCAGGCTTAAGTGACCACCCTGACCTCAGTCTCCTAAGCAACTGGGACTACAGGCACTCACCACCACGCCCAGCTACTTTTTTTTATTTTTGTAGAGATGGGGCCTCCCTATGTTACTCAGGCTGGTCTTGAACTCCTGGCCTCAAGTGATTCTCCTTCTTCCACCTCCCAAAGTGTTGGGATTACAGGCGTGAGCCACCGTGCATGGCATTCTTTATCTTTAACACATCATCTGTTAACAAACCTGTCCACCCTTTGATTGCAATGTCACTTAAGTCATACTTCATTCCATTCTGCTGCTACCATGGCTCTCACTTCTAGAACAGAGTATTATTATCCCAACCATTTCCTCTTATAGCCCACTGAGCTCACCGTGCATTCCACTCTCACAGAAACCTTCCCACAACCCTTCAAAGGACAACTGTGGTTCCCCACTGTGGGATCAAACCCAAACTCCTCATTATCTCAAATCAAGGGTCTATACCCTTAGCTCCTTGCCAGCTAACCCCCCCATCACTCCCCACAGATACCCTGCCACAACACTATCCCAGTCCCAGGTTCATATACTCAGAGTCTCTGGCATGCTACAAACTCATTCCCACCTTCAGTCATGCTGGGTCTCCTTCTCCTAACATACTCTTTCCCCTCCTTTCTACGTAAGTCCTATCAACCTCTTAGAGCCCAAGATTGACTACTTCTGTATTTTGCCTCCAAAATGAAGCACTACCGAAGCATAGCCTTTCCTACATTTTTTTCTAATTTCTCCATGTAATTTATGCCCCACCTCTTTTTATATCTGAACCTACCCAAGGCACATAGTGCAGTCACTTGTTCAAATGTACCAAAATGCCTAATGGTAATTTAATTAATTCATCAATTTAGAAAAGCATTCTTCCTGGAGAGCAGTGGACATGTCCGCAGTTTTAAAACCATCACTGCACCTAGAATAGTGCTTTGCAAAAGGTGAAGACTCAATAAATTCCTGTTAGCCAAGACAGAACTTGGAGACGACAATGCTTATTTTAAAAAGCATCGTTATCATTTTCATCAACTTGGATTTTAAAAATTCATTATTAAAAATCTGGTCCTTGATATCCCCAAGGTTTAAACCATTAAAAATTTACACATTCTCAAATATTATTAAGTATAGTTCTAAAAAGAGAATTTAAAAAGCATGAAGAGGGCAGCATACGGTAGTTCACACCTGTAATCCCAGCACTTGGTAAAGCTGAGGTAAACAGATCATCTGAAGGTAGGAGTTTGAGACCAGCCTGATAAACATGGTGAAACCCCATTGCTACTGAAAACCACAAAAATTAGCCAGGTATGGTGGCACATACCTGTAATCCTGGCTACTCAGGAGACCAAGACATGAGAATCCCTTGAACCTGGGAGGTGGAGGTGGCAGTGAGCCAAAATTGAGCCACCACATTCCAGATTCCAGCCTGGGCAACAGAGCAAGACCTGTCTTTTTTTTTTTTTTTTGAAAAAAAAAAAAAGGTGGCCAGGCTCAGTGGCTCACACCTGTAATCCCGGTCTAGGCAGGGAGACTGCTTGAGTTCATGACCAGCCTGAGCAACACAGGGAGATCTAATCTCTCCCCTGCCACCGCCCCCTCAAAAATTAGCCAGATGAAGTGGCACACACCTGTAGTCCCAGCTACTTGGGAAGCTGAGGTGGGAGAATTGCTTGCGCCCTGGATGAGGCTGCAGGGAGCCGTGATCATACTGCTGTATTCCAGCCTGGGAGACAGAGCTAGATCCTGTCTCAGGAGTGGGTGGGGGAGAAGGAAAAATGTTAAAGCTTGCTTCATAAATAAAATGAAAAAGCTCTCCCACACACACAAAAATTTCTGACTCAACATATATCCATTTCTTCTGGTGCACTAGATTAGTTGAGAAGGAGGCTACCTTAAAAACTACCAAAGTGATATATCAGAGCGTTCTTAGTTGCAAGCAACAGAAATGAATCCTGGCTGTCTGAAGCCAAAAAGAATTTATTGGAAAAAAAATTTCAAAGGCTCAGCAAATTGGAGTGGCAAGGATTATAGAACTAGCCTTGGAAGACAGGCCCACAGTAGAGGCACTCCAGTGGTGGCAGCAAAAGCCACAGCCTGGGTCTACAGCACAAACATCTGGTCAGCACACAGCCACTGCCTTACCCCACCCATCCCCTTGGCCTCCTCAGGCCTCCAACTGGTGGAGACTTAGTCCTACATCCACATGTACACACCAGAGAAGAGAGCTAAGCTAGGTGGAGGATGGGTCCTTCCTTCTCTCCAACAGGGCTTTCTCCAAAAAGAATAGTGTTCTGCTCAGAAGAGGACCATTCGTTTTGGAGAAAGCCCTGTTGGATGCCAGAAAAATCAATCATTCAATACATTCCACAAACTCTTCTCCAGTAGCACCACTGTGCATGCTTATTGCCTCTACTATCCTTGGCCTCTTCCGCCCAGTCTGGCCATAGCACACCCTCCTCAAGTCCCTGATCAAGTTCTATGCTAAGTCCTTCTCAGTCATATGCATTTTTTTTTTTTTTTTTTTTTTTTTGAGACAGAGTTTCACTCTTGTTACCCAGGCTGGAGTGCAATGGCGCGATCTCGGCTCACCACAACCTCCGCCTCCTGGGTTCAGGCAATTCTCCTGCCTCAGCCTCCTGAGTAGCTGGGATTACAGGCACGCGCCACCATGCCCAGCTAATTTTTTTGTATATTTAGTAGAGACGGGGTTTCACCATGTTAACCAGGATGGTCTCGATCTCTTGACCTCGTGATCCACCCGCCTCGGCCTCCCAAAGTGCTGGGATTACAGGCTTGAGCCACCATGCCCGGCCATATACCTTTTTTTAAACCCAGGAAGAATTCATCTCCCCTCTTCTTTCAACCACAGCAATGTAGTTCTAGTTTTCTTTTCATTAGCATGACAGCTCCATGATCTTTATAGACTCATGAAAAATTGAAAAGTTCACCTATGTCAACATTTGTTTAGTTTTCAATGCTTCAAAATAAAATTTAGATTTGTTAAATGTGTGACATAGTATAAAAGTATGGACTTTTTATACTTTTTATGACTTATTATAAAAGTAATCCTCAGCCTGGAATGCTGTTTAAAAAAAAAAAAAGTAATCTATGGTGGGGTGCAGTAGGTCATGCCTATAATCCCAGCACTCTGGGAGGCCGAGGTGGGTGGACCACTTGAGGTCAGGAGTTTGAAAACACCCTGGCCAACATGGCAAAAACTTGTCTCTACTAAAAATACAAAAATTAGCTAGGCATGGTGGAGGGTGCCTATAATGCCAGCTACTCAGGAAGTTGAAGCAGAAGAATCACTTGAACCTGGGAACCACGATCACACCACACCACTGCACTCTGGCCTGGGTGACAGAGTGAGATTCCATCTCGGGAAAAAAAAAAAAAGTAATCCACAGAGGTTTGTTTGTAAAAACAGGGTCTTGCTATGTTACTCAGGCTGGTCTCAAATTCCTGGCCTCAAGTGATCATCCCACCTTGTCCTCCCAGGGTGCTGGGATTACAGGTTTGAGACACTGCACTTGGCCCAGAGATTATATTTTAAAACTTAGGCTGAGCATGGTGGCTCAAACCTGTAATCCCAGGACTTTGGGAGGCTGAGGTGGGCAGACAACTTGAGGTCAGATGTTCAAGATCAGCTTGGCCAACATGGTGAAATCCCATCTCTACTAAAAAAAAAAAAAAAAAATTGCCAGACATGGTGGCCTGCCACCATGATCCCAGCTTAGGTGGACAGGCAGGGAATAAGAGCTTTCTTTATCCACAATACTTTGATACAAACAGCCTTCCACAGGCTGCATAGCAGGGCCTCTGACTCTCTGTGGTCTAGCCAGCCCAGAGTCCTTCATCTAGGATATTCTTCAACTACCCAAACTCAACCAAGCTGTTCAGGTCTGACCATAAAGTCATCCCTGACACTCCAGCTCATCTTTCTTCACAGGCTTCTCCAATTCCTATAAACATCCCTCTCTATCACTTTTCTATTTTACACTCCAAACTGCATCTTTTTCTCTTTTGAGACAAGGTCTCAGGGTCTCTGTTACCCAGAAGTACAGTAGCACAACCAAGACTTACTGCTGCCTCGACCTCCCAGGCTCAAGTGATCCTCCACCTCAGCCTCCCAAGTGGCTAGGACCACAGGTTGCACACCACCACAACAGGCTAATTTAAAAAAATATTTTATATAGACGAGGCCCCACTATGTTGCCCAACCTGGTTTCAAATTCCTGAGCTCAAGCAATCCTCCTGCCTTGGCTTCCCAAAGTGCTAAGACTGCAGGTGTGAGCCACTGCATCTGGCCAAAATTGTATCTTGCCAGCAGACTGAAGCTCAGATTCTGTATTCTACACATCTTAAGCTCCTCAGTTTGTAGTATTCTTTGTAAATACCACAATACAATTACTTTTGTAACCAAAAATAATAATTCTCTTTTGAAAGAAAAAAAAAATCACCCATAGTGCCTGGCAGAAGGATGATCATCCCCAGCTAGCTCCTTATAAAATAATTGCTGAACCTATTAAAAAAAAAAAAAAACCACAGAAATACAATTATTATATACAGAAACTCTCTGGATTTTTTTTCCTAACTCATTTTGGCAATAAAATCTAAAAGTTTTGTCTTACTTAAAGGCAGACTACCCAAATGCAAAGCCTCCTAGGAAGAAATCAGTAACACAGTGATAAGTGTAAAAGCCCTGAGTCAGGGCTCAGCCCATTTGTTTAATGATGGCTGAATATAAGTCTAGCAATTAAATCATTTCTGCAAAGAGGAAGCAAATGAAAATATTAAATAATCAAACATGCCAGACATGGTCACTCATGCATGTAATCCCAACACTTCGGGAGACCAAGGAGGATCAGTTAAGCTAGGAGTTCCAGACCAGTCTGGGAAACATAATGAAACCTCATCTCTACAAAAATAAAAAACATATATTACGAGGGTGTGTGTAGTCCCAGCTACTCAGGAGGCTGAGCTGAGAGGATCACTTGTACCAGAAGGTTGGAGCTGCTGTGAGCTATGATCATGCCACTACACTCCAGCCTTAGTGGCAGAGCCAGACCCTCTCAACAAACAAATAAATTTCCAACTATGAGCACAATGTAACTTGTTTTTTGGTTTTTTTTTTTTTTTTGGCATAACTTCTCTTAATGTATATTTTATTAGGATTCCTAAATATTCAAAGAAAAATCATGGTTAGGTATAGTGGCTCACAACTGTAATCCCAGTACTTCGGAAGGCCAAGGCAGGAAGGCTGTTGCTTAAGCCCTGGAGTTTGAGACCAGCCTGAGCAACATAGCAAAATAAATAAATAAATTTATTTTGCTATGCCTCTACTCTAAATAAATTATCCAGGCATGGTGGTGCATGCCTGTAATCCTAGCTACTAGGGAGGCTGCGGAAGGAGGATCACTTGATCTTAGGAGGTCAAGGCTACAGTGAGGCATGATAGCGTCACTGCACTCCAGCCTGGGTAACAGAGCAAGACGCTGTCTCAAAAAAAAAAAAGGAAAAAAAAATCACTATCCTTCCTCCTTTTAAGAAAAGCATAAGCATTATGTCAAGTTCATATCCATTTACATTCATCATTGCTAGACTGCTCTTATAAAACACATCAGAAATATGGTAAATAACCAAGACAAAGAAAAGATTTTCTAAGCAGTTCTTTAAAAGGACTTCACTGTTTTATGAACAAAGAGATCAACTAACTGTATACAAAGAAAGTCTATTTAAGAAATCATTTCTTTTTTATGTTCTGTTTTCTTTTTTTTTCTGGAACTATGGTCTCACTTTGTTACCCAGGCTGGAGTGCAGAGATGCAAACATGGTTCACCTCATCCTACACATCTCCGGCTCAAGTGATCCTCCCACCTAGGCCTCCCAAAGTGCTGAACAGTCTTAACTATCCATGTATTCCCAAGGTCTTACACAGACACTCTAAAAATGTGCGCTGAAGAAATGAATAAACAATTATATTCCTGAACAAGGGCCCTTCCTCTTTGTACTAGGCTATGAAGAAAGATAGAGATTGCTTCACACGCAGCACACACTAGATGTGCAGCACTATTTTTATTGAGAAATGAGAATTAAAGCAGAAGCAAAGAAGTAGGATGGGAGCAAGGAGTTAAAAGAATGGAGACTGCAATATGAATTCACACCAGAATTCACACCTTGGGAAGGAGGCAAAGAAGAATGTAATGGAAGAAATGACTAACTGGTATTAGGCACACAAAATGAGAAGCAGGGGAAAAAAGCTTCCAGGAACGATTTTGAGAAATGAGGAGCAGAAATGTCTAGTCCAATGCACCCATCATGATCTTAGAGCAATGCAATACTGAACAGTGACCAAGTTGTGTTACAAAAGGACTCCCCAACCATCTTGGGATCTACTGGAAGCCCTTTGTCATGGTTATCGCTGCTGGCATTGCTACCTATGTCTTACGCCCTTCTCTAGAGCCTATTGGAAAGTACAGTCTTCAGAGACGTCCTTCCATCTGCTCCTCTGGGGCATTTTATAGACAGGCTACCAGTGTCTGTCCACTGAGAATTTCCAATGTCAATCATCTCTCCATCCAACCTGGTGAGCTCAAGGATCTGAGGAAATGTGAAGAAGCTCCCCCTTGCCAAGAGATATAGGGCTTCTAGTAGAAAAGTTCAACAAACAAACCTAACGCCTTAGGAAAAGCTTCACCCTTTCTTTATTAAAACAGCTTTAAGGCACAGGGAAATCGAACTCACACAATCCTACTGGTAGTCATTTTTCTCCCTGGATAGTAACAGACCCATAAGGAGCAGCTTTAACTTTCCTAGGCACTGTGATGTCATTTGATGTATGTTCTGTATCCTTTGGCCTTTTACTTTTTTTTTTTGGAAATGAAAGGTCTCACATATTTATTACCGAACCCAGCCAACCAACACGTTCATAACAAATCCAGAGAGGAAACTGTTCAAAATTCTCCAGATAGGGGTGACATTTTCAGCTTGATTTGGTAACAACTGTGACCTTCAGAAACATAAATATGTGTGCCATCTCACGTGTCATTTCTTAGAAACCCAGCTTGGTTCTTCTCCAATGTCTCCTTTTGGAGTTGTACCTGATTTTACTACCAGTTTTCATCTGAATCCACTGGGGAATGAAACAATTTTGCTTTTGTTTCTTGGCCAGGAATCACTCAATCCTGAAAGTCCTGTGAGAAGACATGGCGAGAAATGGAGTAAAGCACACACCCTGATGGTGTAGAAATGAAGAGGGGCCATTTGGCCTTTCTAAGAGTCTACCCTGTCTCTCACTTCTCCTCACAGAGGCTCTAAAAAAGGAAAGATTTGGGGAACGGGGATAATCTCACTGGGAGTACTTTAGGAGGGCCAAAGTTGAACAGTAAGGCAGAGGAATGTCATATTACCCAATTTAGAATAAAATCTTACTCAAGAAGTTACAGTCTTCTATACAGTTTATGATAAAGTATTAAGCAAAGGATTCAGTCAATCTAAAAATATAAATGTAGGCCGGGAGTGGTGGCTCACGCCTGTAATCCCAGCCCTTTGGGAGGCTGAGGCTGGAGGATCGCTTGAGCTCAGGAGTTCAAGATCAGCCTGAGTAACAAAGACCCCATCTACACACACACACACACACACACACACACACACGCACACAACACACACACACACACACAGAGACACAATTCGCTGGGCATGATGGCATGCACCTGTATTTCCATCTACTTGGGAGGCTGAGGTGGGAGGATCACTTGAGCCAGGAAGGTGGAAGCTGCAGTGACCTGAGATCACACCACTGCATTCCAGCCTGGGTGACAGAGCAAGACCCTGCCTCCAAAAAAAAAAAAAATCCTTCAAAACAAGATCTTGGTCCTATGAACAAAGATTAGCACATATATATTTACACACACACACACACACACACACACACTCTCTTTATATATTATATTATGTAAAATATATAATTAATATTTAATTATATTAATTATATATTTGCAAGGAGGAAGCAAATGAAAATATTAAATAATCAAACACGTCAGATGTGATGGCTCATGCCTGTAATCCCCAACACTTTGGGAGGCCAAGTAGGGAGGATCCCCTGAGCCAGACCAGTCTGGGCCAACAAAATAAGACCTTATCTCTACAAAATATAAAAAATATATTATTAGCAGGGTACAGTGGCACACACCTATAGTGTGTAAATAATAATATGTATATGTATTATTTATTATCAAATAAATCTTTTCTATGTATATAAACATATATTTATTTGCTAATCTTTGTAGGGCCAATATCTTGTTTTGAGTATGAGTCTATTGTTGAATTGTAAGTTATCTTCTCTCATATGCCACACCCATTATGAATGACCTATGTTTTCCAGTCCTACTTTCTATAAAGAACAAAAACCTAAAAACATTCATGGGCCGGGCGCGGTGGCTCAAGCCTGTAATCCCAGCACTTTGGGAGGCCGAGGCAGGTGGATCACGAGGTCAAGAGATAGAGCCCATCCTGGTCAACATGGTGAAACCCTGTCTCTACTAAAGATACAAAAAAATTAGCTGGGCATGGTGGTGCGTGCCTGTAATCCCAGCTACTCAGGAGGCTGAGGCAGGAGAATTGCTTCAACCCAGGAGGCAGAGGTTGCGGTGAGCCGAGATCGCACCATTGCACTCCAGCCTGGGTAACAAGAGCGAAACTCCGTCTCAAAAAAAAAAAAAAAAAAAAAAAATTCATGAAGTAACCTATGTACAGAGTCCTTCTAGACTTTTAAGATCCCCTCTCCAATCTTCTCCAGTTTGCTTGTCCATATAAAGTGAGCAGTAATTTCTTTTTTTTTTTTTTTTTTTTTTTTCTTTAAAGACAGATCCTCATTCTGTCACCTAGGCTGGAATGGCATGATCTTGGGTCACTGCAACCCTGCCTCCCAGGTTCAGGCGATTCTTGTGCCTCAGTCTCCAGAGTAGCTGGGACTACAGGTACATGGCACTGTGCCTGGCTAATTTTGTATTTTTAGTAAAGACAAGGTTTCATCATGTTGCTTAGGTTGGTCTTGAACTCCTGGGCTCACATGATCCGCCTGTGCCTTGGTCTCCCAAGGTACTGGGATTACAGGCATGAGCCACCATACCCAGCCTTGTTCTTTTTTGAACTCAAATTTCACCGGTTAATTAAGTTGCACAATTACAATAAGAAGTACAATGAACATCAACAGATACAGGAATAAAGGTAACTAACTGTAAGGATTCAAGTCAGCAGCTGGGAGGCTACCTGGTTGGGGTACACCAGACCCAGCAGCCTGCTGAGTAATAGCCAAACATTCAGTGTACCAAGCTGGTTAAAGTGGTGGTTGGTTAAGAGGCTCTCCACTGTATATCAGGTTCAAAGTACTGTAATAATTGTTATCTACCACAAATACCCAATTTAAAGATTTTATTAGCATAGCAACAACAATCAGGAGAACTTGTTAAGTGGGAGATATTTTTCTGTTAATTTTTGTTTATCAACAGGAAAAAAAGCCAGAAAGAAAAAAGAGAATCATTTTCATCATGTCGCTGGGAGTTTGTTCTTCCGTATCTCCCATTAGACTATATGTTCCCTGCATGTCTGTTTCCTTTATAACTGTATCATAAAACTTGGCACTCAATGAGTGTTCAATAAACTTGCTATGTTAAGACATCCTACTTGGGAGGCTGGATAAGAATTTCAGCCTCTCATTGCTGGTCTATAAAAGTTTTCTGGGGCTGGAAGAAAAAAAAAACCTAGAATAATAGAAGGTTTAGCTATTCATGATCTATTAACCTTCTTATATAGTCATGTACCACATAACATTTCAGTCAACTACAGACCACATATATAAGAGTGGTCCCAAGAGATTATAATGGAGCTGAGAAAGTCCTATCCTATTGCAGCTATGGTGTCACAGCACAACACAATCAAACCTACTGTGCTGCCGGTCATATACAAGTCTAGCACAGATGAGCACCGTGGCTCATGCCTGTAATCCCAGCACTTTGGGATTACAAATCTGCGGGGGAGGCAGACTGCTTTAGTCCAGGAGTTCAAGACCAGCCTGGGCAACATGCCAAAACCCTGTATCTACAAAAAAAACCCACAAAAACACAAAATCAGCCAAGCATGGTGGCGCCTGCCTGGAGTCCTAGATACTTATGAGGTTGAGGTGGGAAAATCACTTGAGCCCAGCAGATCAAGGCTGCTTAAGCCCTGATCACACCACTGTACCCCAGCCTGGGCAAGAGTAAGATCCTGTCTCAAAACAAAACAAAAAAAAGTCCAGCACATACAATTATGTACAGTACATAATACCTGATAGTAAATGATAAGTTTACGTATTTACTGTACTTTTTATTGTAATGTTAGAGTGTATTCTTTCTACTTTTTTATTTATTTGTGTTTTGAGATGGAATCTCACTCTGTCGCCCAGACAGGCGTGCAGTGGCACAATCTCAGCTCACTGCAACCTCCGCCTCGTGGGTTCAAGCGTTTCTCCTGCATCAGCCTCCCGAGTAGCTGGGATTACAGGCATGCACCACCATGCCAGACTAATTTTACATTTTTAGTAGAGATGAGGTTTAACCATATCGGCCAGGCTGGTCATGAACTGCTGACCTCAGGTGATCGGCCCGCCTTGGCCTCCCAAAATGCTGGGATTACAGGCATGAGCCACCCTGCCCAGACTCTTTCTACTTATTTTTAAAAACAAAGTTAATTGTGGCCGGGTACTGTGACTCACGCCTGTAATCCCAGTACTGTGGGAGGCTGAAGCAGGTGGATCACCTGAGATCGAGAGTTTGGGACCAGCCTGACCAACATGGAGAAACCCTGTCTCTACTAAAAATATAAAATCAGTCTGGCGTGGTAGTGCACGCCTGTAATCCCAGCTACTCAAGAGGCTAAGGCAAGAGAATTCCTTCAACCGGGGAGGCGGAGGTTGCAGTGAGCTGAGACTGTGCCATTGCACTCCAGCCTGGGCAACAAGAGTGAAAAACTCCATCTCAAAAATACAAAAAGGAAATAAAGTTAAATGTAAAACAGCCTCAGAAGAAGAAACTGTTATCATAGGAGATGACAGCTCCATGCGTATTATTCTCCTGAAGACCTACCAGTGGGAAAAGATTCGGAGGTAAAAGACAGTGATAGTAATAATGATGATCCTTACCCTGTGTAGGCCTAGGTTAATGTGTGTTTGTGTCTTTGTTTTCAACCAAAGAAAAAGCTTTAAAATATGGGTAAGCAGAGGAACAAAAAGTAAAACAAATAAATAATGTAATAAAACATGACATTTTAAAATAAATTTTCTAGAATAAAGATATAACAAAGAAAACAGCCAGGAAGGGTGGCACACACCAGCTGTCCTAACTGTCTGGGAGGCTCAAGTGGAAGAATCACTTGAACCCAGGAGTTTAAGACCAGCCTGTGTAACAGAGCAAGATCTCGTGTCTCTCTCTCTCTCTCTCTCTCTCTCTCTCTCTCTCTCTCTCTCTCTCTTTTAAAAGTGATTTAAGTATGACAGGAAAAAAAGATAAAATATTTTTATACAGCTATACAATGTGTTTTAAGCTAAGTATTATTACAAGAGTCAGAAAGTTAAAAAAAAAAAATGTAAAAGTTTATAAAGTAGGCCAGGTGTGGTGGCTCACGCCTGTAATCCAAGCACTTTGGAGGCCAAGGCGGGCGGATCACCAAAGGTCGAGAGTTCAAGATCAGCCTGACCAACATGGTGAAACCCCATCTTAAAAAAAAAAGAAAAAGAAAAAAAAAGTTTATAAAGTAAAAAAATTACAGTAAGCTAAGGTTAACTTATTATTGAAGAAAAATAATGTTTTGATTTAGTGTAACCTAAGTTGTCCAGTGTTTATGAAGTCCACAGTAGAGCACAATAATGTCCTAGGCCTTCACATTTATTCACTGCTCACTCACTGACTCACCCAGAGCAACTTCCAGTCATGTAAGCTCCATATAGTAACTGGTAAACGATTTTTATTTTTTGTACCGTATTTTTCCTGTATATTGCTTGTTTCGATATGTTTAGATACACAAATACTACTGTGTTACAAATGCCTATTTATTCAGTATAGTCACATGCTATACAGTTTTGCAGCTTAGAAACAACAGGCTATCCCACTGAGCCTACATGTGCAGCAGGCTATACCAGCCAGGTCTGCCTGAGTACATTCTTTTTTTTTTTTTTTTTTTTTTGCTGCCTGAGTACATTCTATGATGCTGACACAACAACAAAATCACCCAACAATGCATTTCTGAGTACGTATCCCCAGTGTTAAGTGACACACGGCTGTATTTTCATCTCTTTTTCTTCACATTGCATGTATGCTTCTTGACATTGCTGAAATTTATAAATCAAGGTCCCCGGACCGGGCGCGGTGGCTCACGCCTGTAATCCCAGCACTTTGGGAGGCCGAGGCGGGTAGATCACGAGGTCAAAAGATCGAGACCATCCTGGCCAACATGGTGAAACCCTGTCTCTACTAAAAATACAAAAAAATTAGCTGGGCATGGTGGTGCGTGCCTGTAATCCCAGCTACTCAGGAGACTGACGCAGGAGAATTGCCTGAACCCAGGAGGTGGAGGTTGCGGTGAGCCGAGATCACGCCATTGCACTCCAGCCTGGGTAACAAAAGCGAAACTCTGTCTCAAAAAAAAAAAAAAAAAAAAAAAAAAATCAAGGTCCCATTTATATTTGTATTACTACTGTATTAATGCTAATAATATTCTGTAAATGATTCTATCTTGATTAAAGCCAAGAGTGTCCATTAAAAAAAAATTTCTTTTTGAGACAGAGTCTCGCACCATTGCCCAGGCTGAAGCGCAATGGCATGATCTCAGCTTACTGCAGCCTCCACCTCCCAGGTTCATGAGATTCTCCTGCCTGAGCCTTCTGAATAGCTGGGATTACAGGGACACATTACCATGCCTGGCTAATTTTTTTGTATTTTTAGTAGAGATGGGTTTCACTATGTTGCCCAGACTGGTCTTGAACTCCTGACCTCATGATCCACCTGCCTCAGGTTCCCAAAGTGCTGGGATTACAGGCGTGAGCCACCAACCCTGGCCCAAAAAAAATTTTTTTAATTGGGTTGAATGCCCTATTTGGTTTGAATTTTACATTCCCACAATGTGTAGCAGCTAATGCTTCTGGCATGTCTATTGAGAACATAAAAGTTCTCCTGGAACTAACAAATTACTTCCCTTCCAACACAATTATATAATCTGAGAGTTGAAAAGCACCCTAGAGATTATTCTGTTGCCCAAAGTCCCTCCAAATTAAGGAATCTCATCTAAAACTACTCAACTCTGTGAGCAGGGAGGGATGATAATCTTTAGATTCCCCATGACACAGTGCTGCAGCCATAGTAGGCTCTTTAATACATGCTTTTGTTGTTTTTAATACATGCTTGTTAAACTGAACAAGTCTAAAATGGACATATTAATTTTCTTGTTCTACCCAGGCTTTAGCTGTATCACCCACTGAATCTGTCAGTTAAAGCTCTGCATGATTCCTCTGCTCATTAACCAGTGTTCAAAGACATTCAATAAAGGAAACTCAATGTTTCAATCCATTAAAGAAACTTCATTTTAACCGTTTAAAATTTTAAGCTCCTGGCCTGGCAAAGTGGCTCTTGCCTATAATCCCAGCACTCTGGGAGGTTGAAGTGGGAGGATCTCTCGAGCCCAGGAGTCTGACACTAGCCTGGGCAACACAGGGAGACCCTGTGATATGGTATGGCTCTGTATCCCTACCCAAATCTCATCTTGATTTGTAATCCCCACCTGTTGAGGTTGGGACCTGTAATCCCTCCCATGTGTTGAGTGAAGGAGGTAATTGGATCATGGGGGCAGTTTCCCCCATGCTGTTCTCATGATAATGAGTTCTCACAAAATCCCATGGTTTTGGTTTTGTTTTGTTTTGAGATGGAGTCTCGCTCTGTCATCCAGGCTGGAGTGCAATGGCACGATCTCGGCTCACTGCAACCTCTGCCTCCCAGGTTCAAGGGATTGTCCTGCCTCAGCCTCCTGAGTAGCTGGGATTACAGGTGCGTGCCACCGCACCCAGCTAATTTTTGTATTTTTAGTAGAGACAGGGTTTCAACATCTTGGCTAGGCTGGTCTCGAACTCCTGACCTTGTGATCCACCTGCCTCGGCCTCCCAAAGTGCTGGGATTACAGGCATAAGCCACCGCGCCCGGCCAATCTGATGGTTTTGTAAGTGGAAGTTCCTCCTTTGCTCCTCTCTCTTCTGCTGCCTTATGAAGAAGGTTCTTACTTCCCCTTTGCCTTCTGTCATGACTGTAAGCTTCCTGAGGCTTCCCCAGCCATGTAGAACTGAGTCAATTAAACCCTTCTTTATAAATTACTGAGTCTCAGGCATTTCTTTATAACAGTGTGAAAATGGACTAATACACCCTGTCTCGACATAAATTTTAAAAATCAACGAAGTGTGGTGGCTCATGCATGTAGTCCCAGCTACGCGGGAGGCTGAGATGGGAGGATCGTTTGAGCACAGGAGGCTGAGGCTGCAGTGAGCTGTGATCACACCACTGCACTCCAACCTGGTGACAGAGTGAGACCCTGTCTCAAAAAATAAATAAATAAAGGCCAGGAACTGTGGCTCATGCCTGTACTCCCAGCATTTTGGAGGCCCAGGCAGGTGAATCACCTGAGGTCAGGACTTCAAGATCAGCCTGGCTAACATGGCGAAACCCCATCTCTACTAAAAAATACAAAAATTAGCCAGGAATTGTGGCGGATACCTGCAATCCCAGCTACTCAGGAGGCTGAGGCAGGAGAACTGCTTGAACCCAGGAGGTGGAAGTTGCAGTGAGCCAGGATGGCACCACTGCACTCCAGTCTGCGCAAAAGAGTGAGCCTCTGTCTCAAAAATTAATTAATTAATTAATTAATTAATTAATTTTAAAAATTTAAAAATAAAAATTTAAGCTCCTAGAATCGCTTGAACCTGGGTGGTCGGGGTTGCAGTGAGCCGAGATTAGGCCACTGCACTCCAGTGTGGGTGACATAGCAAGACTCTTTTTTATTTTCATTAAATTTTTTTTCTTGGTGCTGTGACTCAGATGCAAGACTGACTCAAAAAAACAAACAAACCAGGCCGGGAACGGTGGCTCAAGCCTGTAATCCCAGCACTTTGGGAGGCCGAGGCGGGTGGATCACGAGGTCGAGAGATCGAGACCAACCTGGTCAACATGGTGAAACCCCGTCTCTACTAAAAATACAAAAAAAGGCCGGGCGCGGTGGCTCAAGCCTGTAATCCCAGCACTTTGGGAGGCCGAGGCGGGTGGATCACGAGGTCAAGAGATCGAGACCATCCCGGTCAACATAGTGAAACCCCGTCTCTACTAAAAAAAATACAAAAAATTAGCTGGGCATGGTGGCACATGCCTATAATCCCAGCTACTCGGGAGGCTGAGGCAGGAGAATTGCCTGAACCCAGGAGGCGGAGGTTGCGGTGAGCCGAGATCGTGCCATTGCACTCCAGCCTGGGTAACAAGAGCGAAACTCTGTCTCAAAAAAAAAAAAAAAAAAAATACAAAAAAAAATTAGCTGGGCATGGTGGTGCGTGCCTATAATCCCAGCTACTCAGGAGGCTGAGGCAGGAGAATTGCCTGAACCCAGGAGGCGGAGGTTGCGGTGAGCCGAGATCGCGCCATTGCACTCCAGCCTGGGTAACAAGAGCGAAACTCCGTCTCAAACAAAAAAAAAAAAAAAAAAAAAAATTAGCTGGGCATGGTGGCGGGTGCCTGTAATCCCAGCTACTCAGGAGGCTGAGGCAGGAGAATTGCTTGAACCCAGGAGGCGGAGGTTGTGGTGAGCCAAGATGGCGCTATTGCACTCCAGCCTGGGTAACAAGAGCAAAACTCCGTCTCAAAAAAAAAAAAAAAAACAGTAAGCTCTCCTAGAAGGCAAGTCCTATGCCTCGTCTGACTTGTAAGAGGCCGTGGGACAGCCTAAACAGACAAGTAATTACACTTTCAACATTAATGTTGCTAATGTCAGTGCATAATAAAACATTTAACAGAAAACAGAAAATTAAGCCTTTGTTAGTTTGCTTATGATCTATAAAGGGCTTTCAATTTTCCAAAAATATGTTTCCTATTTCTAGTATGATTTATTATTATTATTATTTTAATTTAGAGATGGGGGTCTCTATGTTGGCCAGGTTGGTCTTGAACTCTTGGCCTCACCATCTTGGTCTCCCAAAGTGCGAGGATAACAGGTGTGAGCCACTGCGCCCAGTGTAGTGCGATTTTTTAAAAACAAATAGTCTTGCATCATTCATACAACTAAATTATACACCATAATTGGGGTGCTCACAGATTTAGGCATACTAGCAGTAAAACATGCTATTATCGTTTTCACTTAAAAGCCTGTGATACCATCTGATTTCCCATAATATGATAACGAAGAGAATAAAGCCTCTGGAGCGGTAAGCACCACCAATAACTTAACTTTACTCAAATACGTATTCCAAAGCAGTACATAATTTACAACATGGCCCCGCTTAGCTATTACAATGCATCTGTTTCAGCTGTTTTGGGGATCCTTTTTTTTTTTTTTTTGAGACAAGAGTCTTGCTCTGTCTCCCAGGCTGGAATGCAGTGGCAGGATCTTGGTTCATTGCAGCCTCCACCTCCCAGGTTTCAGTGAATTCTCCTGCCTCAGCCTCCCAAGTAGGTGAGATTAAAGGCATGAGCCACCAGGCCCTGCCCACTGTTTTGGATTTTCAGTAGAGACAAAGTCTCACCATGTTGGCCAGGCTGGTTTCGAAATCCTGACCTCAGATGATCTGACTGCCTCAGCCTCCCGAAGTGCTGGGATTACAGGCGTGAGCCACCTTGCCCCGCCGGGCACTTTTACAATGTATGGTAGTATACAAAGCATACATTTCCAAATCTCCTTTTGTTGTTTTGCTGAAAGGGAGCACACATGGGATTCCTTAACGGCACAATTCACTGTATCTTCTTCAGGCAATAATTCGAACTCCCACTTCCTCCTAAGTACCTCTGGACAGCATGGCAATCCTCTCTTTCGCCACAGCTTCTTTTCATAACTAATGGGTCAAGTTCCTTTCCCCATTTCGACACGATGCACTATACTGCGGCCCTGCCTCCATAACCCACAGCTGAATGCCGGAATATAACAAGCTGAATTCCACTGTCCTTCATTGTTTCCAGTTTAACTGCCATTTTACCACCATGCACACAGAGAAATGCATTCCCACAGGCATCTTACGAATGTCCAAAGCAGCTATTCTTTGTGGATTTACAAAACATGTGCTTCTCTGAATTCCCTTCATCACCACAGAAACGGCTTTGGGAAGCCGAGATTTTTTTTTTTTTTTAAAGTACCCTATGTATTATGAAAAGAAACTGATTCTAAAACATTTTTATTTTTCTAGCTCATTTAATCCTAAAGGTCTTCCCGCAAGGCAGTGAAGGAACATCAGGGAAAAAAAAAATTTAAATACCGCTTTTGGTCTTCCCAATTAATATGGAACATTTTCAGCACACAAAGATGATCAAATTAAATGTCTTTTCTTCTCAGTAACCATAAGGGCTACCCAGAACACTGTAAAATAAACAGCTGGCTGTGGCTTATGCACAACGCCCTAAATCTTCCTGACACCCCCACCCCCACCCCTCGGCTTTGGGCTCAGAGACACATAATCCCTCAGCAAACCCCAAACCTGCCAATGAAGTGCACTCTTTCTCCGCCACAAAGGCCAGCCCGCGCCTCGTGCACACCAGCCTCCGCACACATGTGCCTGGCTGACAAGCGCGGAGCGGCCCTTCCTGGATCAAAGCCGTTGGCCTGGACCGAAAGCTGCACTCTTCCCAGCCCACTGCCTGCTCCCGCGGCCGCTCTCCCCGGTGACCGGCGGCCAAACCGAAGCGCTCCGGCCACAGGCCGGCCACCCCCTCCGCCCGGCGTGTCCTGTGCGGCCGCGCTCAGATCCGCTTCCCCCCCACACCCCCCCGCCCCACCGTCCTTTTTTCTTCTCCGCCGTTTTTTGCCTCAGGAAATTCAGTCGGAACTTCATTCTCCCCGAACCGAGCAGCTGGGGCACACCCTCCTCCCGCGGCCGCGCCCCCCGCGCCTTCACCCGAAGCGGCCGGAGACCCGGCGACCCCCGCCCGTCCAGCCCGGCGCCTCACCTCCTCTTCGCTCTCGCTGCGGAAACACAGGCATGCGGCCCGCTTCTTGTAGCCGTCGCCGTCGTAGGTGCGGGTCTGGTTCGACTTGAGCTTCATCATCCTCCGGGCCCGGGTGGGGGTGCGGTGCGGGTCGCGGGAGTCGAGGGGTGGGGAGCCCGCTCCGGACGGCCGCGCACGCGCGCGCCCCCGGCTCGGCCAAGGAAAGCAGGGAGGGGGAGCTTCTCCGCTACACGGCTCCGCCGCTGGCCCGCCGCGGCCGCCTCATTCCCCTCGGCCCAGATCCCGCGCCGCCGCTGCCACCGTCACGGCTGTCGTCTCCGCTGCCGCCAGGGCCGCCGCCCCCTCTGCCGCCGCCACCCCCGACGACGACTGCGCCGCCATCTTGAGCGCGCTGCGTCAGCGGCGTAAGGCCGCACCGGCCTGCGGGACGGCCGCGCGCTCGCAGCGCAGGCCGCGTTCGGGAATCGCGCCCACCCAGTCTGCGCGGCGGAAACCAGCGTCTGAAAAGAGAGGGCCGCAAGTCTCCAGGCGGCTACTACGCCTGCAGCGTAGACGTAGGACTGGTGGGACGCGCGGAGGCAGCCCAGGGAGATAGGGGTACCCGCGCAAGACGCCTAGCGGCCGGGCGGAGACCCTCCGGTCCAGCCTCGCCAGTTAGCGGATGGGGAAGTGGGGACTTAGCCAAGGTCACGCCGCGTCTTCGCGGCCGGGGATGAAGCAAGGTCATGCCACCCTCCCATGGGCCCTGGGTCGGTGTCGAAGGGGATGAGGGAGAATGTCTGGAAGAGAAAGTAGGATGCAGTTAAACGCAACGGAAGTTGCAGCCTGAGACACCTGGGATTTGGGACTGCACGGAAACAGGGCGTGGGAGGCGCGTGCACTTTGCGTTGATAGCCTGAACCTCTGGATGTCTTACGAGTTGGTGCATGTCGTCCATTACAAAGAACAATATTTATCCTGCAATCCTTTATTGATGCTAAAACCAAATGCTTCCTTTTTTTTTTTTTTTTTTTTTTTGGAGACGGAGTCTCACCCAGTCTGGAGTGCAGTGGCTCAATCTTGGCTCACTGCAACCTCCGCCTCCTGGGTTCAAGGGATTCCCTTGCCTCAGCCTCTTGAGTAGCTGGGATTACAGGCTCGTGCCACAACGTCTGGCAAATTTTTGTATTTTTAGTAGAGACCGGGTTTCACCGTGTTGGTCAGGCTGGTCTAGAACTCCTGACCTCGTGATCTGCCCCCCTCAGCCTCCCAAAGTGCTGGGATTAGAGGCGTGAGCCACCGTGTCCGGCCTGCTGCCTCTTAAGGTGAACAAGGGACAGAAAGGAAGGCGCACACGCGTGTGTGTGTGTGTGTGTATGTGTGTGTGTGTACACACATAATGTTAATCATAAAACGTCGTTTCTGGCAATAAATGAGGAGTGTGTGTTGTGGATGTCAAACAGCTTCTCCAGGAAAAGATAGAAGCTCTCCAGAAAGGAAAACTGATATATGACTTGTGAATGTTCTTAGCAGCCCAGAACTAACCTTATGCCATGCAGATGCCCTAAACATACGAAAAATCCTGTGCAGGATATGTCTGTGACTTGCTTATTAACCTTTTGGTTTTTTAAACTTTTTTATTTAATTTTTTGTTGAGTTGGCGGGGTGGGTCTCATTTTGTTGCCCAAGGTGGTCCCGAACTCCTGGCCTCAAGCTATCCACCCTCAGCCTCCCAAAGCGCTGGGATTCCTGGTGTGACCGACTTATTACCCTTTACGAATTTGCTTGTATTTAGCATAGTCAAAAAAATCTGGATTTGAAACCAAATATGTCTTGGTTGTAACCTCAATAACATTTTTTTAATGTTCATAGCACCCAATTACATCATTTTTTAACTTCTATGAAATAGAAATGAAAAACCTACTTGGCCCTGGCACATAGTCGGCACTCTGCACACCAGATGCTACTAATAGTTTGTTTGCCTATTAAATTTTCTTCTCTTCGAGAAAATAAAATTAGCATTCAGTAAATGTTGAATGAATAGATAGATGGAGATTTTCTTTTGGTTTCTAATTCCTTACCCAGGCTTTTTTTCTTTTTCTTTTTTTTTTTTTTTTTTTTGAGACGGAGTTTCGCTCTTGTTACCCAGGCTGGAGTGCAATGGCGCGATCTTGGCTCACCGCAACCTCCGCCTCCTGGGCTCAGGCAATTCTCCTGTCTCGGCCTCCTGAGTAGCTGGGATTACAGGCACGCGCCACCATGCCCAGCTAATTTTTTGTATTTTTAGTAGAGACGGGGTTTCACTATGTTGACCAGGATGGTCTCGATCTCTTGACCTCGTGATCCACCCGCCTCGGCCTCCCAAAGTGCTGGGATTACAGGCTTGAGCCACCGCGCCCGGCTTACCCAGGCTTTTTATGGGCAGGTTTGTTTTGGGTTTTTTTGTTGGTTTGTTTTTGTTTTTGTTTTTTTTTCAGAAGAGGGTCTTGCTGTGTCAATCAAGGCCAGCTCACTGCAGCCTAGACCTCCTGGGTTCAAGAGATCCTCCTTCCTCCGCCTCCCAAGTAACTGGGACCACAGGTGCTTATCATGCACGTTGGAGCACTACTACATTTGGCCAACTTTTTTTTTTTTTTTTTTTTTTTTTTGTAGAGATGGGGTTTCACCATGTTGCCCAGGCTGGTCTCGAACTCCTGGACACAAGCAGTCCTCGTGCCTCAGCCTCCCAAAGTACTGGGATTATAGGCGTGAGCCACCACTCCCAGCTTATGGGCATGTTTATTTCAAGAGTCCACAAAATCACTCCCACATCCCTTGGCTGAATAATAATTACTTTATCTTTGTTCAGGGAGCATTAACCAAGGGATTCTGTCCTTTCCTTGAAGATAATGGGTAAGGATGGGCGTGGTGGCTCACGCCTGTAATCCAAGCACTTTGAAGGCCAAGGTGGGCAGATCACCTGAGGTCGGGAGTTCAAGACCAGCCTGACCAACATGGTGAAACCCTGTCTTTATACAAATAAATAAATAAATAAAATAAATAAAGATAATGGGTAAGTAGTACATTTAAATTTGTTTAAACAAATTATACTTGGCCTAGCACAGTGGACCATGCTTGTAATCTTGGCACTCTGGGAGGCAGAGGTGGGCAGATCACCTGAGGTCAGGAGTTCGAGACCAGCCTAAACAACATGGTGAAACCCCGTATCTACTAAAAATACAAAAAATTAGCCACGTATGGTGATGGGCACCTGTAATCCCAGCTACTGAGGAGGCTGAGGCAGGAGAATTGCTTAAACCTGTTGTTTAAATCCAGGAGGCGGAGGTTGCAGTGAGCCGAGATCGCACCATTGCACTCCAGCCTGGGCAACAAGAGCAAAACTCTGTCTCAAAAAAAAAAAAAAAATTAACACATTATTCCATTTAAGTACATTTCCAGAAGTCGTACAAGAAGCCAGGGCATGGTGGTAGACACCTGTAACTCGTAGCTACTCAGGAGGCAGGATGATCACTTGAGTCCAGCAGTTCAAAGCTACAGTGAGCTATGATTGTGCCACGGCACTCCACCCTGGGTGACAGAGTAAGACTGTCTCTAAAAAAAAAACAAGTCCCGTAAGAAAACACTAATACGTTATTTATTCATCTTGCTAAGCCAGAAACCTAGAAGGCATTGTTTTGCTTGTTTGTTTGTTTTGAGACAGAGTCTTACTCTGTCCCAACACTGGAGGGCAGTGCAGTGGCACAACCTTGGCTCACTGCAACCTCTGCCTCCCAGGTTCAAGCAATTCTCCTGCCTCAGCCTCCCCAGTAACTGGATTACAGGTGTGCACCACCAGGCCTGGCTAATTTTTGTATGTTTTTAGTAGACGCTGGTTTTCACCGTGTTGGTCAGGTAAGGCAATTCACCTGTCTCGGCCTCCCGAAGCGCTAGATGTGAGCCGCCATACCCAGCCACTGGGAGGCATTGTTGACATGTTCTTACCCACTATCCAGTTGATAACAAACTTCGTTGCTTCTCTCCTTGACATCTTTGGGCCCAGCACTTTCCTTCCTTGCCCTCTATCATTACTTCATTGAGACTCTACGCTCTGAACTGTGACCTTCCATCTGGGTCGTCTTGGCTCCTGTCCAGCCCTCTTCAGTCCCATCCATCCACTGCAGCAAGAGAAATCCTTCCCAAGTACAAATCTGATTAAGTCAAGCCCCTGATTAAAACTACAGTTGTTCCTCAGTACTTTGAAGACAAAAATTAAAACCCTGCCAGGAAATATAAGACAGAAAGAACTGGGTCCCTGCCAACCCCACTCCTCCCTTCATTTCCTATATTCTAGGCATTCAGAACTACCTACAGTTTCTTGAATCTCTAGAGAACTTTCCATGTCGTTAAACATGCTTTCTCTGCTGTCAAGAAAGCGTTTGGGGCTGGGCACAGTGGCTCATGCCTGTAATCCCAGCACTTTGGAAGGCTGAGGCAGGCAGATCACGAGGTCAGGAGTTTGAGACCAGCCTGACAAATATGGCAAAACCCTGTCTCTACTGAAATATACAAAAATTAGCTGGGCGTAATGGCACATGTCTGTAATCCCAGCTACTCAGGAGGCTGAGTCAGGAGAATTGCTTGAACCCGGGCGGCAGAGGTTGCAGTGAGCTGAGATCATGTCACTGCACTCCAACCTGGTAACAGAGCAAGACTCTCAAAAAAAAAAAAAAAAAAGGACGTCCATTCTCCCTAACTGTCATATATATTCAACACAATTCCTATAAAAATGCTGGCAGTTTTTTGGGAAGAAGTAGGCAAACGATTCTAAAGTGCATATGAAAAGGATATAAAATAGAAAAAAAAAAAAAAAAACTTGAAAAATAATAGAGTCCAGGCTGGGCGTGGTGGCTCACACCTGTAATCCAAGCACTTTGGAGGCCAAGGCGGGCAGATCACCTGAGGTCAGGAGTTCAAGACCAGCCTGACCAACATGATGAAACCCCTGTCTTAAAAAAAAAAAACAGTCAAAGGATTTGTATAACCTTTTAATGCTTACCATTAAATGACAGTAATTGGGGAGAGGAAATGACAGTAATCAGGGTGTAGTGGCACGCACCTGTAGTCCCAGCTGCTTGAGAGGTTAAGGCACGAGAATCGCTTGAACCCAGGAGGTGGAGATTGCAGTGAACTGAAGTTGCGCCAGTGCACTCCAGCCTGGGTGACAGAGCAAGACTTTGTTTCAAAAAAAAAATGACAGTAATCAGGACAGTGTAACATTTGTGTAAGGATAGATAAATTGATCAATGGAACAGAATGGAGCACCCAGAAATAGACTCACACTTCATGGTTATTTATTTTCAACAAAGACACCAGAGCAATCCAATGAAGAAAGGACAAGTGCTTTTTAACTAATGGTCCTGGAATAAAAGAGTATCCATATGGGCAAAAATGAACCAGGACTCCTACCTACATCATACACAAAGATTAATTCAAGATGGATTATAGACTTTTTTTTTCTTTTTTGAGACGGAGTCTCACTCTGTCTCCCAGGCTGGAATGCAGTGGCGTGATCTTAGCTCACTTAGATCAACCTCTACCTCCCGAATTCAGCCGATTCTCCTGTGTCAGCCTCCGGAGTAGCTGGGACTACAGGCATGTGCCACCACACCCTGCTAATTTTTTATTTTTTGTGGAGATGGGGTTTCACCAGGTTTGCAGGCTGGTCTCCTGACCTCAGGTAATCTGCCTGCTTCAGCCTCCCAAAGTGCTGGGATTACAGGCATGAGCCCCCATGTCTGGCTGGATTATAGACTTTAACATAAAAACTAAAACCACGGAGACTTTTGTGAGTCAGGCGCGGTGGCTCATGCCTGTAATCCCAGCACTTTGGGAGGCTCAGGTGGGTGGATCACCAGATGTCAGGAGTTCAAGACCACCCTGGCGAACATGGTAAAACCCGATCTCTACTAAAAATACAAAAAACTAGCCAGGCATGGTGGTGGGGTGCCTGTAATCCCAGCTATTGGGGAAGATGAAGCAGGAGAATCTCTTGAACTCCTGGAGGCAGAGGTTGCAGTGAACCAAGGTCACACCATTGCACTCCAGCCTGGGCAGCACGAGACTCCATCTCAAAAAAAAAAAAAAAAAAAAAAAAGACTTTTGTGGAAAACATAAGCCATCTTCATGACTAAAAGGTAGAGGAGAGGAGGACATAGACTTTAACATAAAAGCTAAAACCGGCCGGGCGCGGTGGCTCACACCTGTAATCCCAGCACTTTGGGAGGCCGAGGCGGGTGGATCACGAGGTCAAGAGATCGAGACCATCCTGGTCAACATGGTGAAACCCCGTCTCTACTAAAAATGCAAAAAATTAGCTGGGCATGGTGGCGCGTGCCTGTAATGCCAGCTACTCAGGAAGCTGAGGAGGGAGAATTGCCTGAACCCAGGAGGCGGAGGTTGCGGTGAGCCGAGATCGTGCCATTGCACTCCAGCCTGGGTAACAAGAGCGAAACTCCGTCTCAAAAAAAAAAAAAAAGAAAAGAAAGAAAAGAAAAAGATTAATCTAAAGCTGTAGTAATCAAGACAATGTGAGGCCGGGCGCTGTGGCTCACGCCTGTAATCCTAGCACTTTGGGAGGCCAAGGTGGGTGGATCATCTGAGGTCAGGAGTTCAAGACCAGCCTGGCCATCATGGTGAAACCCCATCTTAAAAAAAAAAAAAAGACAATGTGATATCAGTCTAAAAATTGACATACAGATTATAGATCAGTGAAACAGAGTCCAAAATTTACCCACACTTACATAGTCAATTGATTTTTGACAAAAGTGCTATAGCAAGTCAATGAGGGAGAGAAACTACTTCAACAATTGGTGCTAGAACAACTGGATAGTCATGGAAAAATAATGAACCTTGACTCTTGCATCACGCTATACAGAAAAATTAATTTGGGATAGGTCATAAATATAAATGTAAAAGTTAAAACTGAAAACATCCCTTTAAACTTTGTAAAATTAATCAGGGAAGAAGGAGGAGGGAGAAATGAAAATCAGCCAAGCTAGTCACACATTCAGTATTAATCATGAGGTCAGCTTGCTCTCTGAGCTGCTTCCTTCTGGTTATTTGCTGCCTATTCTCTTAGGATCACATAGACGCTGTTGCAAGATGGCAGTTCCCTTCAGCTGCTCTTTACGTAACAACTTTAACATTAAGAAATGTTAAGTTTTCCCTTTGAGATAGTCCTTCAGGTCCTGCATACTAATTAAACTACTGACACCTGACACGGCTGCTCTGAAAAACCCCATTAAGAAACTAACCATGCTCGCTTCGGCAGCACGTATACTAAACTTGGAACAATACAGAGAAGATTAGCATGGCCTCTGTGCAAGGATGACTCGCAAATTCGTGAAGCGTTCCATATAAAATTTAATAAAATTATTTTTAAAAAAAACTAACTCACCAACGAATGCAGTTTCCACATCCTGATAATTTCATCCCCTTGTCCTGACCAATCAACAACCTCAGTTTCTCAGCCCCTCACCCTCTATTATCCCCTTTAAAATCCCAGCCCAGAACTCCTTGGAGAGATGGATTGGAGTGTCCGCTTCTGTCTCCTCCTTGGCACCCCATGATTATCAAACTCTTGGCTGCATTTCTGCTGTCTCAGTGTAATGGGTCTGTTACTGCACAGTGAGCACACAAACCTGTTGGTCCTATAACAAAACTGTGAACAATTTGGAAGAAATCATAGAACATTTTCGAGACTTGGAGGTAGGCAAAGATTTCTTGGCAGGACTCAGAAAGGAATAACAACAACAAAATTGCGGGCCAGGCACCGTGACTCACTCCTGTAATCCCAGCACTTTTGGAAGCTGAGGCAGCCAGATGATGAGGTCAGGAGTTCGAGACCAGCCTGACCAACAAGGTAAAACCCTGCCTCTACTAAAATGCAAAAAAATTAGCTGGGTGTGGTGGTGTGCACCTGTAATCCCAGCTACTCAGGAAGATGGGGCAGGAGAATTGCTTGAACCCAGGAGGCAGAGGTTGCGGTGAGCCAAGATCATGCCACTGCACTCCAGCCTGGGTGACAGAGTGAGACAACATCTCAAAAAAAAAAAAAAAAAAAAAAACAGGCCAGGCACCATGGCTCACACCTGTAATTCTAGCACTTTGGGAGGCCGAGGCAGGTGGATCCCGAGGTCAAGAGATCCAGACCATCCTGGCCAACATGATAAAACCCTGTATCTACTAAAAATACAAAAATTAGCTGGTCATGGTGGTGATTACCTGTAGTCCCAGCTACTCGGGAGGCTGAGGCAGGAGAATTGTTTAACCTGGGAGGCAGAGGTTGCAGTGAGCTAAGATCATGCCCCTGCACTCCAGCCTGGTGACAGAGTGAGAGTCTGTCTCAAAAAAAAAAAACAGAACAAAAAAATGAATTAGGCTGTGCCCAGTGGCTCACATCAATAGTCCCAGAACTTTGGGAGGCCAACATGGCAAATCGCATGAGCCCAGGAGTTTGAGACCAGCCTGGGCAACATGGTGAAACCCCGTCTCTATAAAAAACAAAAAATTGCCAGGCGCGGTGGCTCAAGCCTGTAATCCCAGCACTTTCGGAGGCCGAGGCGGGTGGATCATGAGGTCAAGAGATCGAGACCATCCTGGTCAACATGGTGAAACCCCGTCTCTACTAAAAATACAAAAATTAGCTGGGCATGGTGGCACGTGCCTGTAATCCCAGCTACTCAGGAGACTGAGGCAGGAGAATTGCCTGAACCCAGGAGGCGGTGGTTTCGGTGAGCCGAGATCGTGTCATTGCACTCCAGCCTGGGTAACAAGAGTGAAACTCCGTCTCAAAAAAAAAAAAAAAAAAAATTAGCTGGGTTTGGTGGTGCATGCCTGTGGTCCCAGCTACTTAGGGGGCTAAGGTGGGAGGATCACTTGAGCCCAGGAGGTGGAGGCTATGGTGAGCCATGATTGCACCACTGTACCCCAGCCTGGGTGACAGAGCAAGATCCTGTCTCAAGAAAAAAAAAAAAAAAAAGAAAGAAAGAAATAGGATAAATTAGACTTTATCAAAAAGTTAAAATTCTGCTAATCAAAAGATATATTTAAGAAAATAGGCCAGGCACGACGGCTAACGCCTGTAATTGCAGCACTTTGAGAGGCCAAGGCAGTGGATCACAAGGTCAAGAGTTCAAGACCAGCCTGACCAACATGGTGAAACCCCGTCTCTACTAAAAATTTAAAAAGTAGCCAGTTATGGTGGCTTGCACCCGTAATCCCAGCTATTCAGGAAGCTGAGGCAAGAGAATCGCTTAAGCCTAGGAGGCGGAGGTTGTAGTGAGCCAAGATCGCACTCCAGCCTGGGCCACTATACTCCAGCCTGGGCCACAGAGTGAGACTCCATCCCAAAAAAAAAAAAAAAAAAAAAGGAAAGGAAAAGAAATAGGACGGGCACAGTGGCTCAAGCCTGTAATCCCAGCACTTTGGGAGGCCAAGGCAGGCGGATAACCTGAGGTCAGGAGTTTGAGACCAGCCTGGCCAACATGGCAAAACTCTGTCTTTACCAAAAATACAAGAATTAGCTGAGAGTGGTGGTGCATGCCTGTAATCCCAGTTACTTGGGAGGCTGAAGCAGGAGACTTGTTTGAACCCAGAAGGAGGTGGCAGTGAGCTGAGATCACGCCACTGCACTCCAGCTTGGGCAACAGAGTGAGGCTCCATCTCAAAAATAAATAAATAAGGCCAGGCACGGTGGCTCAAGCCTGTAATCCCAGCACTTTGGAAGGCTGAGGTGGGTGGATCACAAGGTCAAGAGATCGAGACCATCCTGGTCAACATGGTGAAACCCCTTCTCTACTAAAAATACAGAACATTAGCTGGGCATGGTGGTTCGTGCCTGTAGTCCCAGCTACTCAGGAGGTTGAGGCAGGAGAATTGCCTGAACCCAGGAGGTGGAGGTTGCGGTGAGCCGAGATCGCGCCATTGCACTCCAGCCTGGGTAACGAGTGAAACACCGTCTCAAAAAAAAAAATAATAATAATAAATAAATAAATAAATAAATAACCAAGTCACAAGTCACACATTGAGGAAATATTCACAAGAGTTATTACTAACAAAGGACTTATATCCAGTAATATATAAAGGACTTTAGCCATTTAATAATTCAAAAAGCTGGCCACACATGGTGGCTCGAACCTTTAGTCCCAGATACTTGGGAGGCCAAGGCAAGGCAAGCGGATTGCTTGAGCCCAGGAGATCGCGGCTGCAGTAAGCTGTGATTATACCACTGCACTCCAGACTGGGTGAAAGAGCAAGACCCAAACTCAAAAAATTTTTTTGCCAGGTACAATGACTCACGCCTGTAATCCCAGCACTTTGGGAGGTTGAGGCGGACAGATCACAAGGTCAGGAGATCGAGACCATCCTAGCCAACATGGTGAAACCTCGTCTCTACTAAAATAAAAAAAAAAAATTAGCTGGGAGTGGTAGCGTGTGCCTATAGTCCCAGCTACTTGGGAGGCTGAGACAGGAGAATTGCTTGAACCTGGGAGGTGAAGGTTGCAGTGAGCTGAGATTTTGCCGCTGCACTTCAGCCTAGTGACAGCGAGACTCTCTCTCTCTCTCTCTCTCTCTCTCTCTCTCTCTCTCTCTTTCTCTCCTCTCTCCCTCTCCCCCTCTCTCTCCCCCCCTCCCCTCCCCCCCGTCTCTCTCTATATAATAATGAAGGCAAACAACTCAATTTTAAAGTGGCATAGTAGGCTGGGTGTGGTGGCTCATGCCTGTAATCCCAGAACTTTGGGAGGCTGAGAGGGGAGGATTACTTGAGCTCAGGAGTTTGAGACCAGCCTGGGCAATATAATGAGACTCCATTAGTAAAAAAAAATTAAAAAACAAGCCAGACATGGTGGCGTGTGTCTATAGTCCCAGCTACTCGGGAGGCTACACTGGGAGGATTGCTTGAGCCCAGGAGGTTGAGGCTGCAGTGAGCTGTGATCACACAACTGTACTCCAGCCTGGGCAACAAAGCGAGACTCTGTCATAAATAAATAAGTGTTTTCAGCCACTGTTTCCGAGAATTTGTTACAGCAGCAATAGGAAATGAATGCACCCAGCAAAAATGAAAACACATGCTGACAAAAAGATGTGTATAATGTTCATAGTAGTTTTATTCATAATAGTCAAACAACATACATGTGTGTCTGTGATGGGTGGAGGGATTAACTGACAAGAGACAAGAGAGAATGTTATGGGAAAGTGAAATATTTTGGCTGGGTGCAGTAGCTCACACCTGTAATCCCAGCACTTTGGGAGGCCAAGACAGGCAAATCACTGAGGTCACGAGTTCAAGACTAGCTTGGCCAACATGGTGAAACCCCATCTCTACTAAAAATACAAAATTAGCTGGGTGTGGTGGCAGGCACCTGTAATCCCAGCTACTCTGGAGGCTGAGGCAGGAGAATCACTTGAACCCAGGGCGAGGCGGAGGTTGCAGTGAGCTGAGATCATGCCACTGCACTCCAGCCTGGGCAACAGAGTGAGACCCTGTCTCAAACCAAAAAAAGGTGAAATAGTTTTTATCTTGACAGGGACATCAGTGATCAGTGCCCTCCAGGCAAAGATTAGAAACGTAGCTGTCGCCAGGTGCCAGGCTAGAGTGCAGTGGGGTGATCTCGGCTCACTGCAACCTCCGCCTCCTGGGTTCAAGCAACTCTCCTGCCTCAGCCTCCCAAGTAGCTGGGACTGCAGGCACACACCACCATGCCCAGCTAATTTTTGTATTTTAGTAAAGACGGGGTTTCACTATGTTGGCCAGGATGGTTTCCATCTCTTGACCTTGTGATCTGCCCACCTCGGCCTCCCAAAGTGCTGAGATTATAGGCGTGAGCCACCGTGCCTGGCCACAAAGTTGAGTTTTTGCTGGTTGTCATGAAAGAGAGTAAGTACCGTGGAAAAGCATAGGGTGTCTTAAAGAAAGTGACAAAGAGGATACAGGATTCGGACTTCCATCAGGTGGTTTTGGGGAAGGCCAAGGGACAGAGGCTTTGCTCTGGATTGGATGACCTCATGTGATCCACCTACCTCAGCCTTCCAAAGTGCTGGGATTACTGGCGTGAGCCACTCACTGCACCCAGCAGTCTTGATATTTTTGGTGTACTTTATCATGGTCACAAAGCGACTTTGTGATGTTTGTTGATGTTTGATGATGTTCATGTCCACAGGAGAATGACATGGCCTCATGGAGAGCACCAGGCTAGCTTCAAACATGCCAAGAGCTGGCTGTTAGGATCAGGCCAATTCCTGAAGTGAGGGGCTGCTTTTCTCTTTCTCGGGGGTATGAGTTACATGGTTGTATCCATCATCAAAGGGTAGAGTTAATGTTCGTGTATTTCAATGTCATTTTGACTCAAAAATGCCTGTATAAAAAATGAATAAACAGGCAGGGCGCAGTGGCTAACACCTGTAATTGTGGCACTTTGGGAAGCAGAGGCAGGCAGATCCCTTGCGGTCAGGAGTTTGAGACCAGCCTGGCCAACATGCTGAAACCCCATCTCTACTAAAAGTACAAAAATTAGCTGGATGCAGTGGCAGGCGCCTGTAATCCCAGCTACTCAGGAGGCTGAGGCAGGAGAATTGCTCAAACCCAGAAGGTGGAGATTACAGTGATCCAAGATCGTGCCATTGCACTCTAACCGGGGTGACAGAGCGAGACTCTGTCTAAAAAAAATAAAATAAACAAATTGTGGGATGGGAGCAGTGGCTCACGCCTGTAATGCCAACACTTGAGGAGGCCAAGGCGGGTGGATCACTTGAGGCCAGGAGTTTTGAGACCAGCCTGGCCAACGTGGTGAAACCTGTCTCCGCTACAAATACAAAAATTAGCTGGGTGTGGTGGCAGGTGCCTGTAATCCCAGCTACTCAAGCGGCCGAGGCATCAGAATCACTTGAACCCAGGAGGCAAAGGTTGCAGTGAGCTGAGATCACATCACTGAACTAGAGTGACACTTCATCTTAAAAAAACAAAACAAACTGCAATATATCTGTCATGGACCGTCCGGACGGGTAGGCACGTCTGCCTGGGGGTCTCTCTACCTGCAAGAGGGTCCCAATACCTGGAAGAGGGAGTGCGCCTGAGAAAATAATAAAGACAGAGAGAGAGAAAGCGAGGCGTCTGGAGGGCTGATAGGCTGTGCCTAAACAGCAAATTTTATTTTTCAAATGCCAGGAATAAATACACTTTCTTGGCTTTGATCTTCGTCATAGTAAGAGGAATGTAAATGTATGCCTCACATGGCCTATACAATAGAGAAGTCAGATATGCGATCAATGGTTGTAAAAAGTAACAAAATTTTCTATAATCACAAAGCTTGTTTATATCTAAACATCATCCACGAGACTTGTTTATATCAAAACATTATTCAGGAATCTCTAAGTCAGGAATCCAAGCCATCCCTTATGGTGGCATTTTTCTTTGCAGATATCAACAGTTAAACCATTATCTATGGTACAAGGCAGTTAGGTAAGTAAAGGTTAAAACTTAAAGTCATAGAAAGGTCATAGCAGGAACCGGTTGCTGGTAGGGGGTTACTCGGTCTAGCAGCAACGCATAATTTTAGGCCCAAATGATATTGTGGTTGATATTAGAAACTGATCATTCATCTTTCAGTTCCTATATTCCGGATAGCTCGACTGCCTCCAGTAGGAAACTGTGTTTGGGATCAAACTCACCGTATAGTGAGACTCACGCCTTTTAGGGGTCTCACACGGGAGTGTTCCCCACAATATCCATATACAGAATACTACTCAGCAATAAAAAGGAACAAACTATTGATGGATGCCAACACCATGGATGAATCTCAAAACACCATGCTGAGCAAAAGAAGCCAGACCCAAGAGTATATACAGTATGATTCCACTTATCTGACATTCAGGAAAAGGCAAAATTATAAAGACCAAGAAGAGTGGTTGCCAGGGGTTTGACCACAAAGCTGGTAGCATGTGGGAACACTTTTTAGGGCAATAGAAAAGTTCTGTTGCTTCACTTTGGTGTATATCTTTTTATCAAAACTCAGAACTCTATATCTAAAAAGAGTGAATTGACCAGGTGCGGTGGCTCACACTTGTAATCCCAGCACTTTGGGAGACCAAGACGGGCGAATCACCTGAGATTGGGAGTTCAAGACCAGCCTGACCAACATGGAGAAACCCTGTCTCTACTAAAAATACAAAATTAGCTAGGCATTGGTGGCACATGCCTGTAACCCCAGCTACTCGGGAAGCTGAGGCAGGAGAATCACTTGAACCTGAAGACAGAGGTTGCAGTGAGCCGAGATTGTGCCATTGCACCCCAGCCTGGGCAACAAGAGCAAAACTCCATCTCAAAAAAAAAAAAAAAAAAGTGAATTTTGGCCAGTTGCGATGGCTCATGCCTGTAATCCTAGCACTTCAGGAGGCTGCGGTGGGAGGATCACTTGAGCCCAGGAGTTTGAGACCAGCTAGGCAACATAGGGAGACCCCATCTCTACAAAAATAAAAATTAAAAATTAGGCATGGTGGTACATACCTGTGGTCCCAACTACTTGGGAGGCTGAGGTGGGAGGATCACTTGGGCCTGGGAGGGAGAAGCTGCAGTGAGTCGTGATGATGCCACTATACTCCAGCCCAGGTAACGGAGTGAGACTTTGTCTCAAAAAACAAAGTGAATTTTACTACATGTAAATTATACCTAAATAAACCTGACTTAACAAAATAATCAAATTAGGGGTGGGAGGAGAGGGGGTGCAGGTATCAATGCAGCAAGAATGACAGAGGTCATGCCTGTAGTCCCAGCTACTTGGAAGGCTGAGGTATGAGGAGTTTGAGTCTAGCCAGGGCAACACCATGAGACTTCATCTCAAAACAAACAAACAGAAAAGGAATGGCAGAATGTTGATGACTATTGAAGGTCAGTGGTGGGTACACTATGGTTTATTACACTCTCTCTCTTTTTTTTTTTTTTTGAGACAGTGTCTCACTCTGTTGCCCAGGCTGGAGTGCAGTGGCATGATCTCAGCTCATTGCAACCTCTGCCTTCTGGGTTCAAGCTATTCTCCTGGCTCAGCCGCTTGAGTAGCTGGGATAACAGGCGCCTGCCACTACGCCTGGCTAATTTTTGTATTTTTAGTAGAGACAGGGTTTCACCATATTGGCCAGGCTGGTCTCGAATTTCTGACCTCAAGTGATCACCCACCTTGGCCTCCCAAAGTTCTGGGATTACAGGCATGAGCTACCACCCCCGACCTTGGTTTATTATACTCTTATGTTTGTTTTACATGTTTGAAGTTTTCCATATTAAATGTTTTTTATTTCAGTGGAATCTCTGTGTAACGGAGGCAAAGGTGTCAAAGAGTCAGTTGACTGTTCAGCCTCCCAGTATACTTTCTGCACGTTAATAGATGGATGCCCACAGATTCTCAAACTGACCTTCTGCTTTTCACGCACTTCAACAAACTAGAACTTAAATAAACGATTTGCTGTGACATTTCTTGCAGATACTCTTCAGAATTTCTTACTCCCACTGATTTGTAACTCTCATAAATTTTGCCCCATTTTGAGGCCTCCTTAATTCCCTCAGCTTGGGTATCCTCTCTCATTTAATATTTCGTTTTTAAAGATGCCCTTTTCCTCACAATGGGCTCTTTGATATGTCAGTAAACCATGCAGGGCTTATTTTTCAAGTGGCTGTTCTCTTGGTCTGGTGCCATGCATTTATCACGGGCTTCCAATAAAGGACTTTTCAATAGAAATGGGCTCCCGGCTTTCTATGGGCTGTAACTTTTTAAACAATTCCTTTCATTCCCCCACTACTGCCCTCATTCTGTCCTAGTTTGCCTTTCAAAAACTGAGCAATCAAATGATGGATTTCATCCCCTCCCTTTCCTGGTAACAGCCTGAATGTGTATTGTCACCACTGACCAAGTAGCTTACCCGTGAGCACTCGCTGCTCCAGTGTGGTCACTGCACAGACCCAATCCAGTCCACAGTATTCTGCAGTGTAGGTTCAAGTATTTCCCAAGCATCAGCATTCTTGGCTGTGTTAGTCCTTACCTCCATATTGTTTTTAAGTTTTATTTTTATTTGATTTATTTATTTATTTTGAGACGGAGTTTTGCTCTTGTTACCCAGGCTGGAGTGCAATGGCGCGATCT
Source organism: Saimiri boliviensis (assembly GCF_048565385.1). Classification (NCBI taxonomy): domain Eukaryota; kingdom Metazoa; phylum Chordata; class Mammalia; order Primates; family Cebidae; genus Saimiri; species Saimiri boliviensis. The sequence continues at coordinate 98,722,271 of NC_133452.1, forward strand.
CGGCTCACCGCAACCTCCGCCTCCTGGGTTCAGGCAATTCTCCTGCCTCAGCCTCCCGAGTAGCTGGGATTACAGGCATGCGCCACCATGCCCAGCTAATTTTTTGTATTTTTAGAAGAGAAGGGGTTTCACCATGTTGACCAGGATAGTCTCGATCTCTTGACCTCGTGATCCACCCGCCTCGGCCTCCCAAAGTGCTGGGATTACAGGCTTGAGCCACGGCGCCTGGCTTAAGTTTTATTTTTAACTGACAAATAATAATTGTGTATATTTATGGGGTATAATGTGATGTACATATTGCGGAATGATCAAATTAGGCTGATTAGCGTATTCATCCCCTCAAATATTTATCATTTCTTTGTGGTAAGGACATGTAAAATCCTCTCTCTTTTTTTTTTTTTTGAGACGGAGTTTAGCTCTTTTTACCCAGGCTGGAGTGCAGTGGCGTGATCTCGGCTCACCACAACCTCCGCCTCCTGGGTTCAGGCAATTCTCCTGCCTCAGCCTCCTGAGTAGCTGGGACTACAGGCACACGCCACCATGCCCAGCTAATTTTTATATTTTTAGAGATGGGTTTCACCATGTTGACCAGAATGGGCTCGATCTCTTGACCTTGCGATCCACCCGCCTCGACCTCCCAAAGTGCTGGGATTACAGGCTTGAGCCATCGCGCCCGGCCCTAAAATCCTCTCTTTTAGCTCTTTTAAAATATACAATACAGTATTATTAACTATAGTCACTGTGCTATGCAATAGAACACCAAAACTTATTCCCATCTAACTGAAACTTTGTACGCATTGACGAACATCTCCCCTTTCCCCATCCACTGTCCCCCTCCCTTTTTTTTTTTTTTTTTTTTGAGTTGGAGTCTCACTTTGTCATACAGGCTGCAGTGCAGTGATGCAATCTTGGCTCACTGCAACCTCCACCTCCCAGGTTCAAGTGATTCTCCTGCCTCAGCCTCCCAAGTAGCTGGGATTACAGGCACCCACCACCACGCCCAGCTATGTTTTGTATTTTTAGTAGAGATGGGGTTTCACCATGTTGGCCAGGCTGGTCTCGAACTCCTGACCTCAGGTGATCCACCTGCCTCGGCCTCCCAAAGTGCTAGGATTACAGGCGTGAGCCACTGCGCTCAGCCTTCCTATCCCACCTTCATATTGTTCACTGGCTCATGATCACCTGTGGGATAAAATCCAAACTCTTCATGCCTGTTAGAATGGCTAAAATGAAAAGACTGGCCAGAACAAGTGCTGATGAAGATGAGAAGGAACTGAAACTCACACACGGCTGGAGGGAGCATAGAATGATGCTGCTACTTTGGAAAGCAGTTTGGCAGTTCCTTTAAATGTTAACCATAGAGTTACCACATGACCCAGCAACTTCACTCCTAGGTATATACCTAAGAGAACTGCAAACATATGTCCACGCAAAAGCTTGTACACAAATGTTCTCCACATTAGTCACAATAGCCAAGAACTGGAAACAACCCAAATCCCCAAGTACAAGTAAATGGATAAGCAAATCGTGGTGTAGCCACACAATGGGGTGCTGCCCAGCACTAAGAAGGAACCACTGATACACGCAGCACTGATGTGTCTCAAAACAATGATGCCGCCAGGTGCGGTGGCTCACGCCTGTAATCCCAGCACTTTGGGAGGCCGAGGCGGGTGGATCACGAGGTCAAGAGATCGAGACCATCTTGGTCAACATGGTGAAACCCCATCTCTACTAAAAATACAAAAAATTAGTTGGGCATGGTGGTGCGTGCCTGTAGTCCCAGCTACTCAGGAGGCTGAGGCAGGAGAATTGCCTGAACCCAGGAGGCGGAGGTTGTGGTGAGCCGAGATCGTGCCATTGCACTCCAGCCTGGGTAACAAGAGCGAAACTCCATCTCAAAAAAACAAACAAACAAACAAACAAACAAAAACAAAAAAACCAATGATGCCAAAATAAGCCAGACTTTAAAAAATGCATACTGCATGATTCCATTTATATCAAACTCTAGAAAATGAAAACTAGTGTATCCCGAAAATGACTAGCCTTCATGGGCCCACACTGCCCTGCAGGAGGCCCACCCATGCCAGGCACCAGGTAAGTAGTGTTCTTGTAACCTCCTCAAAAACAAGTCTCTTAGGGATCTTTTTGTTTTAGACAGAGTCTTGCTCTACCACTCAGGCTGGAGTGCAGTGGTGCAATTTCAGCTCACTGCAACCTCTGCTTCCTGGTTCAAGTGATTCTCCTGACTCAGCCTCCCAAGTAGCTGGGATGAGAGGTGCGTACCAACATGCCCAGCTAATTTTTTGTATTTTTCAGAGCTGGGGTTTCACCAGGCTGGTCTCAAACTCCTGACCTCGTAATCCACCCACCTCGACCTCCCAAAGTGCTGGGATTACAGGCGTGAGCCACTGTGCCTGGCCTCTTAGGGAATCATTTAAGCTGCTCTATCTTGTCTCCATGCATCTAACATACCTACATGATAGTTGCTTCTTGAAGGTCCGTTTATTAATCAAAGCAGAAGTGGTGTTTCAGCTGGGCGTGGTGGCTCACGCCTGTAATCCAAGCACTTTGGAAGCCAAGGCAGGTGGATCACCTGAGGTTGGGAGTTCAAGACCAGCCTGACCAACATGGTGAAACCCTGTCTTTAAAAAAAAAAAAAAAAAAAAAGAAGTGGTGTTTTTTTTTTTTTTTTTTTTTTTTTTTTTTTTTTTTTTTTTGAGACGGAGTTTCGCTCTTGTTACCCAGGCTGGAGTGCAATTGCGCGATCTTGGCTCACCGCAACCTCCGCCTCCTGGGTTCAGGCAATTCTCCTGCCTCAGCCTCCCAAGTAGCTGGGATTACAGGCACGTGCCACCACGCCCAGCTAATTTTTTGTATTTTTAATAGAGACGGGGTTTCACCATGTTAACCAGGATGGTCTCGATCTCTCGACCTCATGATCCACCCGCCTCAGCCTCCCAAAGTGCTGGGATTACAGGCTTGAGCCACCGCGCCCGGCCGAAGTGGTGTTTCAAAAGGGTCACTGAGATGTAAAGTTGCTATTGGCACTGGCTGCACGGTGTTTCTGTTTTTCAGGGAAGGAGATTTGTGCCCATATTAGGAAGTTTATGTTTAATTAGGAAAATGTATCTTCAGCCATCAGCTTCAAAAACCCCTTAATAGTAGTAGTAGTGGTGGTTGGGATTATCGGATGAACCATTGGGCTGGTGGGTAGATTTAAGTCTATGGTGCACCTGGAGACCAACCCTGGAAGATGGGTTAAACCTCTTCAAAGCGGCCGGGCATAGTGGTTCACACCTGTAATCCAAGCACTTTGGAGGCCAAGGCGGGTGGATCACCCGAGGTCGGGAGTTCAAGACCAGTCTGACCAACATGGTGAAACCCCGCCTTTTAAAAAACAAAACAAAACAAAACAAAACAAAAAAACCTCTTCAAAGTTTTCCATGAGTGATGACTGGGCCCGTGCACCCACCCAGGTGGACCTCTCCCTACCCCTTTTAACCCACCTTCCCCAAATAACCTCCTCAGGCACCAGTAGTGGGACTTAAAATGTTCCTTTTTAGCTTTGCTTGATAAAAAAGTAACTTGATTTTTTGACATCAGCTAGTTTCATAACCTGACACCACCTGCCATCTTCATTTTCCAGTAAAACTTTTTCAAGATGACTAGTCTCACCCCTCCTCTGCCCTACAAACACCTCTGGGCCACTTCAGCCTTCATTCATCTCCCTTGCCCTACACTTCCTTAGAATTCAGTCTGGATTTAATGATTTACCACTTGCAGAATAGTTGTTACTCTGGACTTTTAACGTATAGCTTTTTCTTTTCCCAACTTGACTGTCAGGTGCTTAGGGGCAAATTTTGTTTCTCAGAGCTCTTATTGGCAATGAATCCTTGAGCAGCTAATATTTTTGATTGGAAGGGACATTTTAATCTACCAAGCTAGGGGACAGAGCTGGCGGGCACCGAGATCCACTTCTACCTGCATGTTTTTATTCACATTCTCTTTTATAGATTCCTTGGGTTTCCCCAGAGTCCATGGCTGATCTTGGAATACATAATATGGAACTAATTTGAATCATGAGGAAAGAAGATGACAGAGCGCTAGCTGAAAAAGTGACATTTTAGGGCCAGAAAATCACTAAGGTTGTAGAGGAAAACCATTCACTAGCTGGCCTCAGTGGGAAACAGAAAGGCAGGAGCTACTAACATTTCACAGTGGAATCCAGGTTAAACAATCACAAAGCGTGTGAACATGGGCAAACCACTTGACATCACTCCAGCCAGCAGAAAAATTGGATAAAAAGCAATCTTTGAAACGAGCCAAGGCCATGCTGAAACGAGCTTCCCCAAAACACTGCTTCTTTCTGCCAAAGCAAGCTTCTATTTTATTGGTGGCTCAGATTCCAAAGCTCACTTCCCAGGACTAACACTTAAGTGGATGTTGCTATCAGCTGCCACCTCGTGGTCTACATTACAACTGTCTATCAATACCGAAGGTGGTTTAAAATTCTCACCTGTGTAGTTTAGAATTATCATCCATCTCATTTGACCAATTCTTTTGAGATTGGGTCTCACAATGGATGGTTTTGAACTCCTGGGCTCAAGTGATCCTTCTACGTCAGCCTCCTGAATACCTGGGACTGCAGGGGTGTACCACAGTGCTCAGCTTCATGAGACCAATGATTGTTTTTGGACAGTCTTGATCTGTAGCCCAGGCTGGAGTGCAGTGGCACGATTTTGGCTCACTGCAACCTCCACTTCCTGGGCTCAAGTGATCCTCCTGACTCACCTTCCTAAGCAGCTGGGACTACAGGTGAGCATCATCATGCATGGCTAATTTTCACATTTTTTGTGGAGACAGGGTTTCACTGTTACCATGCTGGTCTCTAACTCCTGGACTCAAGTGATCTGCCTGCCTTCGACTACCAAAGTGCTGGGATTAAAGGTGTGAAACACCGTGCCAGGCTCCATTTAACCAATTATCTTCCATTTCTATACAGTGCTTGGCCCACAGTACTCCACAAATATGATTTCCAAGTCCCCAGAACCCGTAAGATGCACCTCCAATTAGCTACCAGTTTTTTTTCTTTTCTTTTTTTTTTTTTGAGACAGAGTGTTGCTGTTGTTACCCAGGCTGGAGTGCAATGGCGCGAATCTCGGCTCACGGCAACCTCCGCCTCCTGGGTTCAAGCAATTCTCCTGCCTCAGCCTCCTGAGTAGCTGGGATTATAGGCACACGCCACCATGCCCAGCTAATTTTTTGTATTTTTAGTAGAGACGGGGTTTCACCACGTTGACCAGGATGGTCTCGATCTCTCGACCTCGTGATCCACCCGCCTCGGCCTCCCAAAGTGCTGGGATTACAGGCTTGAGCCACCGCGCCCGGTTTAGCTACCAGTTTTTCTAACTGAAAAACATTACCTTGGGCCTGTCTTGAGCCACCAGTTGGTACAGAGCTGGTATCTGAAATGCTTTAACCTCCTCCATCCCATAGCTTGTATTTACTGCAGATAGTCATGGTGACTGATCTACAAGCCAAGGTTGGTGTCCCGCCCAGCAAAGGTCTGCAGGATTGTCTCAGCTCTCACTGGGCTACTCCCAAGTTCCCTTCTGGCATAGTGCCAGGTGTAGAGTATGTCTGCAGTCCCTCTCTGGCACCCATGCTAAGGTCATACTTGACCACCAGAAAACTGCACACACACCTCTAGTCATGCCATAGGATGACAGATCACCACTCTACATCTCATTCCTTCTTCAAGGAACCCTGGACAGCAAAGCTCCAACTGCCCAATATTTATTCGTCACATTAAGACATAGAAAATATTGGCCAGATGTGGTGGCTCCTGCCTGTAACCCAGCACTTTGGGAGGCTGAGGCGGGCAGACCACTTGCTGGGAGTTTGAGACCAGCCTGCCGAACATGGAGCAACCCTGTCTAATACAAAATTAGCTGGGCATGGTAGCGCATGTCTGTAATTCCAGCTACATGGGAGGCTGACAGGAGAATCACTTGAACTCAGGAGGCAGAGGTTGCCGTGAACCAAGATCTCACTGTAGCCTGCACAACAAGAGTAAAACTCCACCTTAAAGAAGTTTTCAGGTTACTTTCAAATGTGTTTGTGCTTTTCTTTTTTGGAGACATGGTTTTGCTATGTTGCCCAGGCTGGTCTCAAAACTCCTAGCTTCAAGCAATCCTCCTGCCTCAGGCTTCAGACTATCTGTGACTATAAGCATTAGCCACTGTGAACAGTTGTTCTTGTGCATTCTTTTCGCCATTGATTATTATAAACAAACCCTGAGGCTTGAAGACTTAGATTAGTAATACTGGCCTAAACCTCATTCCTGTGCTTCTTCCCCATAAATTGAAGAATTCCAAGTGTACCGTTTTCCTTGGTGGTTACTTTCCGTCCTCCCTCCCCAGCACTTCTTATAGTTCCAGACAGCAGGCACAGATCACGACTCCAGGACAAACAGCAACGTTCCCGCCTCACAGGGTTGCAGCAGCATGGCTCATCTGGAGAAGGGACCCAGTTTTCCAACTGCCTCCAAGGTGCAGCAGCATATGGGACACCACTCTGCAGGGAGGCGCTGGCTAGAGAAATCAGGGCACATACCAAAGCCAAGTACAGCACAGCCGGTGTCACCCAGGACAATGACAGCTCCCCAAACCAAGCCAGTACTGCCCCATTTACATTCTGCCCTTAAACCGTCCGTTCCTGTTCAGGCTGCACAATGCAAACAAACTGGACACAAGGTTTTTTTTAAGCTATAAGTTTATTCAATGCAAAATAATCCTCTCCCATTTTACTGAGGTGGCTGACCACGTCCACGACCAAATCCGCCTCTCTGCAAGAGAAAGCACATGACATCAGCATGAGCAGCTCTGGTTTGACCTTTCAAGGTTTTGCTAACTTTCAGGCCTCATTATAGCTGCAGAGGCCCCCCCAAATATAAATAGCTGGGACAGAGCTGAGCATAGGCCATAAATCCCAGCACTGCTCTTTACTGGATGTGGGGCCATATCTAACATCTAGGCCCGTTTCCTCATTGGTAAAGTGGGAGTATGGCCACCCACCCATACTCACATGGAAGCATCCAGCACAGGACTGGACCATTTCTATTGTACATGCTTTCCATTTTACAAATGACGTATCTAAGAGCAATCATGTGCTATGAGTACCTGCCACTGGCCAAGTTATATGCCAGCACTGTGCCTGGATTAGCGAATCTCACAACTAACTTGGTAGCTGTAATTATCACCTCTATTTTATAGACAGGGAAACTGAGGCAGAGGGGAAACCTACCTAACATTACATCATCTGAAAAAAGATGGAGGATTTGGTTTTATACCATCTTGGTTCCTAAGGCTACCCACCTTCCAATGTTTAGTTCAATCTCAAGCTTCAGTTCCCAAAACTATTTCAGGGGGTTACATGACCATCATTAATAAAATAGAAGATACCAGTAGGCCACATGTACTGATCTGTGAGACTCATTTTAGTAATTTATATACATACAAAAGTTTGCATGATACATCTCAATGTACAACCTATTTGGAATTTGGAAAAAGGCACTGAGGAGGGAACTAGCTGACAGGACCCAGACACACTATACGACATCCTCACAATCTGCACAGCAACCAGACTGAGACCAGAAAAAGTGACTCATGGAAAACTAATAGGAAGATACTCACAAACTGGAATTCGGTTGCTGAACCAGCACCCGCCTCGGCTTTCTTGTCAGCACCAGCTGGAAAGTGAAATACTGATTTAGAATCATCATATGATGGAATCTACTATAGAACAAGGGAAAACAACTCACCGACTCCAATCTTGCAGGAAAAGCCATGTACCACCCCATACACCAGTGGAGGGAAACACCTTCTGAGCCACCTTTGCCTCTCCTGGGGTGCCCGTCTCAGCCTTCCTTATATGTCACCCTTCAATTCTCATAGCCCAGACTATCAAATCCTCCCTAAGGATTCCCACTTCCTATCACACTGACTGACTTACCCACTTCAGAGCAGCATCTAGATAACAAAGGGAGTGTAATTAGCGGAAAAACTAAGATGTAAAGGCAGCAAGGGCCCACAAAAGCAAAAAGCTGCTTTACCACCACGGGAGAGAAGTAGACAAGACGCTCTGCTGTCGTAAACGCCAGTCACATTTCAAATGGAGATGTGTGCGAAATTCACCAGTTTTGTTTATCTGAGACAGGGTCTTACTCTGTCACCCAGGGTGGAGCGCAGTGCCCTCATCTCAGCTCACTACCGCTTCTGCCTGCTAGGCTCAAGCTGGCCTACAAGCAGCTAATTTTTATATTTTCTGTAGAGACAGGGTTCTGCCATGTTGCCCAGGTTGGTCTCCTGAGCTCAAGTGATCTGCCTGTCTTGGCCTCCCAAAGTAATGGAATTACAGGCACGAGCCACTGTACCCAGCCAAGATTTCAAAGAATTAAGGAAAAAAGTAAAATATCTCGCTACTGTTTACTGATTATATGTTAAATTAACACTTTTCGATATATGTATTTTTGAGACAGAGTCTCACTCTGTCACCAGGCACCAGGCTGGAATGCGGTGGCGTAATAGCTCACTGCAACCTCCGCCTCCCGGGTTCAAGCAATTCTCCTGCCTCAGCCTCCCAAGTAGCTGGAACTACAGGCACGCGCTACCATGCCCAGCCAATTTTTTTTTTTTTTTGAGACGGAGTTTCGCTCTTGTTGCCCAGGCTGGAGTGCAATGGCGCGATCTCGGCTCACCGCAACCTCCGCCTCCTGGGTTCAGGCAATTCTCCTGCCTCAGCCTCCTGAGTAGCTGGGATTACAGGCACACGCCACCATGCCCAGCTAATTTTTAGTATTTTTAGTAGAGACGGGGTTTCACCATGTTGACCAGGATGGTCTCGATCTCTTGACCTCGTGATCCACCCGCCTCGGCCTCCCAAAGTGCTGGGATTACAGACTTGAGCCACTGCGCCCGGCCTAAATTACATGGCATACTATGTTTTTTTTTTTTGAGACGGAGTTTCGCTCTTGTTACCCAGGCTGGAGTGCAATGGCGCGATCTCGGCTCACCACAACCTCCGCCTCCTGGGTTCAGGCAATTCTCCTGCCTCAGCCTCCTGAGTAGCTGGGATTACAGGCACGAGCCACCAAGCCCAGCTAATTTTTTTGTGTGTGTTTTTAATAGAGACGGGGTTTCACCATGTTGACCAGGATGGTCTTGATCTCTTGACCTCGTGATCCACCCGCCTCGGCCTCCCAAAGTGCTGGGATTACAGGCTTGAGCCACCGCGCCCGGCCAGCCCAGCCAATTTTTTGTATTTTTTAGTAGAGATGGGGTTTCACCAGGTTGACCAGGATGGTCTCGATCTCTTGGCCTTGTGATCCGCCCGCCTTGGCTTCCCAAAGTGCTGGGATTACAGGGGTGAGCCACTGCGCCCGGCCTAGATACATTTTTTTAAAAACCGATTTGAGTTGGGAGTTCTCACTGTTGCCCAGGCTGGGGTGTAGCCAACAAGATCATAGCTCACTGTACCTCAAACGCCTGGGCTCAAAACAATCCTCTGGCTTTAGCCTCCCAAGTAGCTGGGACTTTAGGCACATACCACCATTCCCAGCTCAGTTTGACACATATTTGATTAAATAAAATACATTACTAGTACTCAAATAACCTATTTCCACTTGCTTTTTCTAGCATGGCTACCAGGAAATTTTGTATTACATCTGTGGCTCACATTGGGCACAAGGATACGGGGAGGAAGAAAGCAAATGCCAGTAACAAACATGGGTTTAGGAATCGTTAAATCTCTTTTGAAACAGGGTCTTGCTCTGTTGCTCAGGCTGGAGTGAGCCACTATGTCTGGCCCAAAAACGTTAAACTTCCAATATGAGCAATCATGAGCTTCCTCTGAAGCAAGGGCTAGAGAAATTAATTCCTTCTACTATCCTGTATGATACTCATGTCAAGTGGTCATTTCTCTAAAAGATGACAAGAGGAAGGGAAGAGTGGTAGAAATTAGTAAAAACTCTTCTTGCACACCTTGCTTTTGTATCACAATCAACAGTGAGTGACTTTAAAAACAAGTTGAGTCCTACTATGCCTTTGCAAAAATACCGAAGGCTCCCCATCTTCAGGAGCCTCAAGAACTCAAAAAACTGAAAAGTTTTTTGTTTGCTTGGTTTTTTTTGAGACAGCTTTGCTCTGTCACTCCCGTTGGATTGCAATGGCATGATCTCAGCTCACTGTAACCTTGGCATCCCAGGTTTAACCTAAGTAGCTGGGACTACAGGTGCCCACCATCACATCGCCTAATTTTTGTATTTTCAGTAGAGATGGGGTTTCACCACGCTGGCCAGACTGGTCTCGAACTCCTGACCTCAAGTAATCTGCCCACTTTGACCTCCCCAAAGTGCTGGGTTTACAGGTGCGAGCCACTGAGCCTAGCCTGGGTTTTGTGTTTTAAAAAATTCCAACCCCGGCCGGGCGCGGTGGCTCAAGCCTGTACTCCCAGCACTTTGGGAGGCCGAGGCAGGTGGATCACGAGGTCAAGAGATCGAGACCATCCTGGTCAACATGGTGAAACCCCGTCTCTACTAAAAATACAAAAAAATAACTGGGCATGGTGGCGCATGCCTGTAATCCCAGCTACTCAGGAGGCTGAGGCAGGAGAATTGCCTGAACCCAGGAGGCGGAGGTTGCGGTGAGCCAAGATCGCGCCATTGCACTCTAGAGCCTGGGTAACAAGAGCTAAACTCCATCTAAAAAAAAAAAAAAAAAAAAAAAAAAAATCCAACCCCAACTCAGAAGGCTTCCCTTCCTCCTAATTCCCATCCATGAAATCACTGTGTAAGGAAAGCAGCACAAAGGACTCCTCTAGCTGTTCTGATGATCTGCAGAGTGAAACCAAGAATCTTTCCTGGTCATTGTGTCATCAGGGGCTGAGCCCCAGCCAGAGCCGGCTGTGAGAATCCAGACATTTCCCAATGCCCCTAATATAGGTGATGCATTTACTCACGTGGCACAGCACTCCGTCTGTAGGTATCTCTGTCAGCTTCCCCTCTGGTGAGTCTTGCAGGTCGCTCACCTTCCAGACCTATGCAAATCAAACCACACTGTGAACACAGGACAATCTGGGAACTCTGTCCCTTGGAGCCAAGAAACTGGCATTGCTCTCCTGTTTTCACTTAGCAACCACTTGGTTAAGATGGGTTAATAGGGACACGAACTCCTTAAACCGACAATGTCAGCTAGAAACAATTATTTCTCCATAGAAATTTATCACTGACAATCTCGTTCCTCAAAGACCTAGAAAACTCACATCTCAGTTAAAATGCCACCAATCTGCAAAAAAGGCTTCCATTTGTTTCAACATAAAACCCTTTTTCAATTATTTGACAAATCTAGATACGTAGCTATTTCTATGAACACCCGAAAAGCCAAAATTTTGAACCTGATGCATGGAAGTGAAAACTCAGGCATCATAAGCTCAGTCCCAACCCCAGCATTAAGTGCATCATCTAGGGGCTACCAAGAATCTGTTAGCTCCTCTTGAGCTTCTTCACATACCTGTTAGGCTACAGGATATATATTAAGGCAAACTTTATTATTTATTATCTTTTTTTTGAGACCGAGTCTCGCTCTGTCACCCAGGCTGGAATGCAGTGGCACAATCTTGGCTCAATACAATCTCTCCCTCCTGGGTTCAAGCAATTCTCTCACCTCAGCCTCCCAAGTAGGTGAGATTACAGTTATGTGCCACCAAACTAGGCTAAGTTTTGTATTTTTTTTTTTTTTGAGCCGGAGTTTTGCTCTTGTTACCCAGGCTGGAGTGCAATGGCGCGATCTCGGCTCACGGCAACCTCTGCCTCCTGGGTTCAGGCAATTCTCCTGTCTCAGCCTCCTGAGTAGCTGGGATTACAGGCACGCACAACCATGCCCAGCTAATTTTTTGTATTTTTAGTAGAGACGGGGTTTCACTATGTTGACCAGGATGGTCTCGATCTCTTGACCTTGTGATCCACCCGCCTCGGCCTCCCAAAGTGCTGGAATTACAGGCTTGAGCCACCGCGCCCGGCCTAAGTTTTGTATTTTTAATGGAAAGTGGGTTTCACCATGTTGGCCAGGCTGGTCTGGAACTCCTGACCTCAACTCATCTGCCTTAGCCTCCCAAAGTGCTGGGATTAAAGGAGTGAGCCACCGCACCCAGCCTAATTATTTTTGTTTTGGTTATCTTTAATAGAGACAGGGTTTCACTATGTTGGCCAGACTGCTCTTGAACTCCTGACCTCAAGTGATCCTCCCGCCTTGGCCTCCCAAAGCTCTGGGATTACAGGTGTGAGCCAACACACCCTGTCTAAGGCACAAACTTTAAGAACTACCTTAAAAATATTATCATAAACACCCAGGCTCGGTGGCTCATGCCTGTAATCCCAGCACTTTGGAAGGCTGAGGCTGGTGGATCACTTGACGCTGGGAGTTCAAGACCAGCCTGGTCAACATGGTGAAACCCTGTATCTACTAGAACTACAGAAATCAACTGGGCATGGTGGTGCCTGCCTGTGATCCCAGCAACTCAGGAGGCTGAGGCAACAGAATCACGTGAACCCAGGAGGAGGAGGAGGAGAAGGAGGAGGTTGTAGTCAACTGGGTGCACTCCAGCCTAGGCCACAGAGTAAGACTCCGTCTCAACAACCACCACAACCACAACAGCAATAACAACAACAAAAACCTCATAAACAAAGTGAGTAACCATTCAATCTAGCATTTTCTTTACCCAGTTACCTTGGAACTTACTAGATTAAACGGTTCATATCCCATGATTAGAGTATGAACTGTTCCTCCCCCCCCCCCCCCGAGACAGGGTCTTGTTCTGTCACCCAGGCTGAGTGAAATGGCCACAATCACAGCTCAATGCAGCCTGAAGTTCCTGGGCTCAAGGACAGGTGTGCACCACCAAGCCTGGCTAATTTAAATTTATTTTTTTGTAGAGATGGGGTCTCACTATACTGCCCTGACCTCCCAAAGTGCTGGGATTACAGAAATGAGCCACTGCACTCAGGCAGAATGAACTGCTTTTAAAGCAGAAATAACCATGTAGTGGCCGGGCGCAGTGGCTCAAGCCTGTAATCCCAGCACTTCAGGAGGCCGAGGCGGGTGGATCACGAGGTCAAGAGATCGAGACCATCCTGGCCAACATGGTGAAACCCCGTCTCTACTAAAACTACAAAACATTAGCTGGGCATGGTGGCACATGCCTGTAATCCCAGCTACTCGGGAGGCTGAGGCAGGAGAATTGCCTGAACCCAGGAGGCGGAGGCTGCGGTGAGCCAAGATCGTGCCATTGCACTCCAGCCTGGGTAACAAGAGTGAAACTCCGTCTCAAAAAAAAAAAAAAAAAAAAAAAAAAAAAAAAAAAAAAACCATGTAGTAAGTGGCAAAAATAAATGTCAGGCCCAACTAAATCAGAACATACCAAGTACAGATAGGCACTTTTATTTTTGTCCCCAGGTGATTCCATGATGTAGTACAGAACTTTTGCTAAAAAGGTACATTATGGGCCGGGAGCGGTGGCTAATGCCTGTAATCCTAGCACTCTGTTCTGGGAGGCTGAGGTGGGCGGATACACCTGAGGTCAGGAGTTCGAGCCCAGCCTGACCAACATGGTGAAACCCCATGTATACTAAAAATACAGAATTAGCTGGCAGGCGCCTATAATCCCAGCCTCAGGAGGCTGAGACAGAATTGCTTGAACCTGGGAGGCGGAGGCTGCAGTGAGCCGAGATCTAACCACTGTACTCCAGCCTGGGCAACAGAGTGAGACTCCATCTCAAAAAATAAAGATACATTATGTCTGCCTAACCACCAGAATCCATTGGGGAGCTTTTACAACAAATAAACTCCTGAGCTCCATAAACTAACTCTCCAGGGGAACCCGGACTCTCTGATGGCATTTAGCAATCTGCGCATTTTGTCACCCCAATCTATGCTCTCTGCAGCTCCTATAAAGTTTTATAACAAAGAACCATAACTCCTGGGAGTAGGGGACCACCAGTTGCCCAAGGAGGGAGCAGATCAAAACTCCTGTGCTGATCCATAGTGGTATTGTGCCTGTGAATAGCCACTGAACTCCAGTCTGGGCAACATGGCGAGACCCTGTCTCTTAAAAAAAAAAAAAGAAAAAAGGAACCATAACCTAGACAAAATGCAGGTTGGGTGCAGTGGCTCACCACTGCACTCGAGCCTGGACAAGAGAGCAAACATCTGTATCAAAAAAAAAAAAAATCAGCTAGCAACTATCTCAAGAATCAGAAGATAATTTCCTCACACCACACACAAGTGCATTTCCTTTCACTCTGTAGTATATCCTGTTGGTTCTCCATTCGGTTTTTTAAAAATTTTTGCCCTGTTGGCAAGAAAACTACAAAACTCTTGTTTCTTTCAAGGTGGTAAATAGCTTTGCTTTCGACTTCTTGGGGATAGTACAACTGATTCTGCTGGAAAAGTTACCCTATGTGTCTGGATGTTTGTACAGGTGTGGGCAAAGGAAGTTGACAGACTAGGCCAGGTGCGGTGGCTCACACCTGTTAATCCCAGCACTTTGGGAGGCTGAGGTGGGCGGATCACCTGAAGTCAGGAGTTCGAGACCAGCCTGAACAACATGGAGAAATCTCGTTTTAAAAAAAAGAAAGAGAGGCCGGGCGCGGTGGCTCAAGCCTGTAATCCCGGCACTTTGGGAGGCCGAGGCGGGTGGATCACGAGGTCGAGAGATCATCCTGGTCAACATGGTGAAACCCCGTCTCTACTAAAAATACAAAAAAACTAGCTGGGCGTGGTGGCGCATGCCTGTAATCCCAGCTACTTAGGAGGCTGAGGCAGGAGAACTGCCTGAGCCCAGGAGGCGGAGGTTGCGGTGAGCCGAGATCGCGCCATTGCACTCCAGCCTGGGGTAACAAGAGCGAAACTCCGTCTCAAAAAAAAAAAAAAAAAAAAAAAAAAGAAAGAGAAAGAAAGCGACAGACTATTTGTGCTTAAGACCATCTCATAGATGGCCTGAAGAACTGAGCCTAGTTCTAGTCCAGGTCCCAAGCCATGGGCCAAAGGTTCTAGCACTTGACCAAATTCCTGCAGGCCAGAACGTCTAAAGCTGAGACCAGCTAAGAATGCTTCTGTCCCTTACACAAAACTATCCTTAAACAGCTGGAGGCATTTGTTTGGGCATCATACCTTTAGGCCGAGGCCTGCCTGTCTCTGGACGGCTGCGGCGTAGGGTGGCAGGCACGATCTCTGGGGGCAGATGGAGGTAATCACGGAGATACTGGATACCCTCATTGGTAAGGTACCAGTAGAAATGTCTCCAGGCAAACTGTTCCTTCACGTAGCCTCGGGACTTGAGAGACTGTAAGGCAGAAAACTACTGTTAAGGCCTAACTAGAAGCTTGGATCATCCTATACAAATCTTCAGTCCCTGCCCTTCAAGTTAGCAAGCAGCCCCGGCAGTCATGACCCCCGCTTTGGAACTTGCCTTAACGTTAAGGGAAGATCCCGCCATCCCATGCCATCCCACAGCCTTCATCCTCACCCTCCTACCTGCATGGCCTTCATGACATGAAGGTTGGGCACGTTCTTGTCTGCCAGCTCCGGGTGCTTAGGCATGTGGACATCCTTCTTGGCCACCATGACTCCCTCCTTAAAAAGGAGCTCATAAATGGCAATCCGGTTCTTCTTAGGCATCAACATCTGCAAGAAGGAGGCGACTGTCAAGAGCACTTCTGGGTAACGTGGCTGGGGCCCGGTAACCAAGTGACCACATAAAACCGTAGACAGCATGCCGGTGTAAAGACTACACGCTGCCAATCAGATTCGGCAGAGACCAGCTCCGTCCCGCCACACCCCCAAAAACAGTTCATGTGGAAAACGTGCCAATACGTTAAAACAAAAGCAGGAGAGGGGTGCACATTCGCCCCAAACTTCCCTAAGTTCTCACAATCACACAGGTCAATGGGAGGGAGGGCAAGAGGCGCAGACCCTGTACTATCCGGAGCAGTCGGAGGCCACCAGCGACTGCACTCATCACGGAAGCGCGCAGCTTACCATAAGGAGTGCAGGCAAGGCCCGGAGGAGTCAAGCCCCCGCTTCTTGAAGGCGGCAGACCCCAAACCGAAGGGCTAAGGCCTTCGCGGCCTCGTTTCCTACCAACCACTCCTCCCCAAAACCAGAGCTCCAGGGCCAAGCATGGAGGCAGTGGGGGGAGTCCTGTCACCAAGGAAAAAGCGTGTCGGCGGGACACTAACTCTCTAGCCTCGT
This sequence comes from Saimiri boliviensis, assembly GCF_048565385.1. Lineage (NCBI taxonomy): Eukaryota > Metazoa > Chordata > Mammalia > Primates > Cebidae > Saimiri > Saimiri boliviensis. The sequence continues at coordinate 98,738,575 of NC_133452.1, forward strand.
CTGGCTCGTCTCCGCCACACACTGGCTTCATCCTTCCCTCCTCCCTCGGACAACCTCCGCCTACCAGCGTCCCCCCTACCCCATAAAATAGGCCTCCGGCCCCTGTCGCTACTCAGAAATGGGTGGGTGGGGAGTGGGAGAGAGGCCCCCTGCCCGCACTCTGGGGAGAAGCAGCCGCTAAGGCGGCAGAATGGCCCGGATGGGGGCCGATGGAACTCGCACTCCGCAGAAACTCACCGCGGCGGCTGTAAGGACCGGGGCCGGAGCTGGAAAGGAAAGAGCATGCGCGGCGCTGCGTCTCTTCCGGGCTGAGGTAGGCCCGCCCCCCGCCAGGACCCGCGGGGAGCCTGGGGCGGCCTCGGCGGTGCCTGCGAGACTGGCTGTTCTGACCGCAGAGCCTGAGTGCCTGAGAGGCGCACGCACGAGGAAACCGCCACCCGGAACTTCGGAGCTCGCGTGCTTTATCAGTACAAGGTCACTTATTTTGGGCCTTCTTTTTAGGAACGCTTCTCCTTTTTTCCCGCCCAAAGTGAAATTTATTATGCAAGTGATGAATGCTCTTTGAGCAAGAAAAGAGAGGACATACAGGCCGGGCGTGGTGGTTCAAGCCTGTAATCCCAGCACTTTGGGAGGCCGAGGCGGGTGGATCACGAGGTCAAGAGATCGAGACCATCCTGGTCAACATGGTGAAACCCCGTCTCTACTAAAAATACAAAACATTAGCTGGGCATGGTGGCGCGTGCCTGTAATCCCAGCTACTCAGGAGGCTGAGGCAGGAGAATTGCCTGAACCCGGGAGGCGGAGGTTGCGGTGAGCCGAGATCGCGCCATTGCACTCCAGCCTGGGTAACAAAGAGCGAAACGCCGTCTCAAAAAAAAAAAAAAAAAAGAAAGAAAAAGTAAAGAAAAGAGAGAACATACAAATCAGATAACAATAAAAGACTAGAAATGTAATCCCATCAACCAAAGAAAATGGCTATTAACATTTACATTTTTCCAAACTCATAAGCACTCAAACAAATAGTTTTTTTTTTTTTTTTTTTTTTTTTTTTTTTTTTTTTTGAGACAGAGTTTCGCTCTTGTTGCCCAGGCTGGAGTGCAATGGTGCGATCTCGGCTCACCGCAACCTCGACCTCCCAAGTTCAAACGATTCTCCTGCCTCAACCTCCCATATTGCTGGGATTACGGGCATGTGCCACCACGCCCGGTTAATATTTTGTATTTTTAGTAGAGACGGGCTTTCTCCATGTTGGTCAGGCTGGTCTCGAACACCTGACCTCAGGTGATCTGCCTGCCTTGGCCTCCCAAAGTGCTGGGTTTACAGACATAAGCCAACGCGCCCGACCTAGATTTTTTTTTTTTTTTTAATAAAAAAGTAGAATGTTGGCACAGCATTTTGGCAGCCTGATGAAGAAGGAATGCTTGAGCTCAGGAGGTCCAGACCAGCCTGGCGACAATGAGACTTCATCTCTACAATTTTTTTTTTTTTTGAGAGGGAGCCGGCCTGTCATCCAGGCTGGAGTGCAGTGGTGCGATCTCGGCCCACTGCAACCTCTGCCTCCCGGTTTAAGCGATTCTCCTGTCTCAGCCTCCCGAATAGCTGGGATTACAGGTGCATGCCACCATGCCTGGCTAATTTTTTAATAGTTTTAGTAGAGATGGGATTTCACCGTGTTAGCCAGGATGGTCTTGATCTCCTGACCTTGGGATCCACCTGCCAGGATGGTCTCAATCTCCTGACCTCGTGATCCACCTGCCTTGGCCTCCCAAAGTGCTGGGATTACAGGTGTGAGCCACTGCACTGGCCAATTGTTTTGTTTTGTTTTGTTTTTAATTGACTATGGTGGTGCACGTTTGTATTCCCACCTATTCAGTAGGCTAAGGCAGGAGGATTGCTTGAGCCCTGGAAGTGGAGGCTGCAGTAAGCCGTGTTCTGCCCCTGCAGTCCAGCCTGGGTAACAGAACGAGATTCTGGCTCTATTAAAAAAAGAAAAGAAAGAAAAGAAAAATGGACCGGAAACAGTGACTCAGCCTGGCTAATTTTTTTGTATTTTTAGTGGAGACAGAGTTTCACCTTGTTAGCCAGGCTGGTCTCGAACTCCTGACTTTAGGTGATTCTCCTGCCTCAGCTTCCCAAAATGCTGGGGTTACAAGAATGAGCCATTGCGCCTGGCCAGAGGGATGGCTTTAGGGAATATTGTAAAAGCAGCCTGCAAGAAGAGACAGGTGTTACTGTTCCCTTCCCAGCAGCAACGCTGGAATGCAGTCAACTGAAATATGGTCTCCCAGTTCTCTTCCCTTCCTAGAGCCATGGTGATCCTGCTGCAACATCAGACCATGTCACTTCCCTGCTTAAATCCCTCTATTGGCTCCCCAGCTCACTTAGAAAAATAGTTCTTTTTTTTTTTTTTTTTTTTTTTTTTTGAGACAGTGTCTTGCTCTGTCACCCGGGCTGGAGTGCAGTGGCATGATCTCAGCTCAAGCAATTATTGTGCCTCAGCATCCCAAGTAGCTGGAATTACAGGTGTGCTCCACCACGTTTTTTTTTTTTTTTTTTTTTTAGTCGAGACAAGGTTTCGCCATGTTAGCCAGGCTGGTCTTGAACCCTTGAGCTCAATTGATCCGCCCACCTCGGCCTCCCAAAGTGCTGGAATTACAGGCGTTAGCCACCGTGCTCAGTCGACTTTTATTTTTTATGTTTACATCTTTTATCCTCCTGGAATGTTCTCTGATGTAAAGCATTTTCCCTCCAAAGGGTTAGCCAGTATCTCAACACCATTTCCCCAGTGAGCTATGCATCCATTTATCTGAAAGACCACTAAATTGTTTATGAGAGATGAATTCAGTTTTAGATTTTGTTGCATTTGAGGTTCCTTTGAGACACACTGGTGCAAATGCACAGTTTAATTTTGGATGAAGGGTTCTGAATGTGTCCTGTGGAAGAGAGCTGGGTCAGATGAGGGAAGGGCGTCATCCAAGACCCTGTGAGGTTCTGAGGTCACCTAGAGAGGATGAGGAGTGAGGAGGGGACAAGGAGGAACCCCGCAGCACTGCCCAGTCACCCTGGAATGATAGCATTGCCTTGGTGTCTCCATCCTGGATGGCACCTCCCCGAGGTCAGGGACCATGCCTTCCCCTCTCTCGGTGTCCTTTCCAGCATTTAGCATGATGTCTCACACGTTAATAAATGTTTCAAAATTAACAGTAACCTCATGGCGAGTGGAGGAAGCAAGAGACTATGAGTAAGGAAGGAAGTGAATAATAATATCTCTGCCATTACCAAAACCTTCTGAGATGCCAGTGCCTCATGGAGTTTGCCAAATTCCATTCCGCGGTTAGGCACTGGGTCCCTAGCCCTGGGCCAGATGATGGGACTGAATGGGGACATGAGCACACAGGGACCCCTCGACAAGCAACAAATACCTCTGTCATGTGCAACAAATATCTCTGTCGTGCTGAGAGCTGTGGAGAAAATGGTCAGCCCATGGTGACAGAGAGTAATGGGGAGTGAGGAGGTGATGTATGAAACCTGCAGAGAACTGGGATGAACTGGGAATGGGGAACAGGGCCTCTGAAAGGCCCTGATGCAGGAAGGAGCTTGAGCTGAAAGGCAGCCAGCCTGGTTAGGGCATGGTGACCAAGGTGAAGCTGGACTGCACGTGGACCTCAGGAAGGCATCAGAGTGTTTTTTTTTGTCTTTTGTTTTTTTTTTTTTTGGTGGATGGAGTCTCGCTCTGTCACCCAGGCTGGAGTGCAGTGGCGCGATCTTGGCTCACTGCAACCTCTGCCTCCCAGGTTCAAGCGATTCTCCTGTGTCAGTCAGCCTCCTGAGTAGCTGGGATTACAGGCACATGCCGCCATGCCTGGCTACTTTTTGTATATTAGTAGAGATGGGGTTTCACCATGTTACCCAGGCTGGTCTCAAACTCCTGAGGCAATCCACCTGCCTTGGCCGCTCAAAGTACTGAGATTATAGGCGTGAGCCACCATGCCCTGTGGCATCAGGATTTTATTCAAAGTGCAAGGGAAGCCGGGCGCGGTGGCTCAAGTCTGTAATCCCAGCACTTTGGGAAGCCGAGGCGGGTGGATCACAAGGTCGAGAGATCGAGACCATCCTGGTCAACATGGTGAAACCCCGTCTCTACTAAAAATATAAAAAATTAGCTGGGCATGGTGGCGCGTGCCTGTAGTCCCAGCTACTCAGGAGGCTGAGGCAGGAGAATTGCCTGAACCCAGGAGGCGGAGGTTGCAGTGAGCCGAGATCGCGCCATTGCACTCCAGCCTGGGTAACAAGAGTGAAACGCCGTCTCAAAAAAAAACAAAGTGCAACGAAAAACTGTGGAAATGTTTCAAGCAGTAGTGACAAGATTCCATGTATGTTTTAAAGTGATTACTTTTATTTTATGTATTTATTTATTTTCAGATGGAGTTTCACCCTTATCCCCCAGGCTAGAATGCAGTGGTGTGATCTTGGTTCACTGTAACTTCTGCCTCCTGGGTTCAAGCCATTCTCCTGCCTCAGCCTCCTGAGTAGCTGGGATTATAGGCACGCCTGCCACCACACCCGGCTAAATTTTGTATTGTCAGTACAGATGGGGGTTTCACCATGTTGGCCAGGCTGGTTTCGAACTCCTGACCTCAAGTGATCTGCCCGCTTAAGCCTCCCAAACTGCTGGAATTACAGGCATGAACCACTATGCCCCACCAAAAGATTACTTTGATAAGGACCAACCCCACCCTTTCCATTCTCACCCCATATTGTACATGAGATGTTATATATCCCATGAGATACAGGAATAACTTCCTGCCAGGCGCTGAAGACAAAAAAACAAAGCAAGACAAAAAAACAAAGCAAAACAAAACAAACAAAATCCCACTGAGGTTTAGAGACATGAGTGTTTCTTGCCTGAGATCATGGAGTTAGCAGTGATGGAACTAGCCTCTGACTGGGGAGCCTGCAGGCTTCCCACGGCTCTAGGCTGTCCCTTTGCAATGAGGTCCTCCTGCAGGAGCCAGGGCCCAGGGTGTGCAGCCGAGGGAGAGGAGGGCTTACCCCTGCAGCCCACAGAATCCTCTGGAAGGCTTTTAAAACTTCGTTCACCCAGGCCACACCCCTGACTGATGTCATCAGATACCTTGGGATGGGGCCCAGGCGTCAGTATTTTACTTTTTATTTTTTTCTTGGTGTATAATATAAATATTGGAAAATGCACAGATCTTTAGGTTGCTACTCAATGCATTTTTTTTCTTTTTTTATTTTAAGTCTCAGGAGATCTGAAAAGTTAGATGCAATTTCTCTCTTTTTTTTTTTTTTTGAGACAGAGTCTTGCTTTGTCACCGGGGCTGGAGTGCAATGGAGTGATCTTGGCTCACTGCAACCTCTGCCTCCTGGGTTCAAGTGATTCTCCTGCCTCAGTCTTCTTAGTAGCTGGGGTTACAGGCATGCGCCACCACGCCCGGCTAATTTTTGTATTTTCAGTGTAGACAGGGTTTTACCATGTTGACCAGCCAGTCTTGAACTCCTGACCTCAGGTGATCCACCCACCTCAGCCTCCCAGAGTGCTGGGATTACAGGCATGAGCCACCACACCTAGCCAACTCAATGCATTTTTACATGTATGTATGTGTGAGTATAAATCCATGTTAATTACCATCCAGACCAAGATATAGAATATGGCCAATACTCCAAGAATCTCCTGTGCGGACAGTCCCCCCACCTGCATTCTCAGGTGCACACATTCTGACCCATATAACCACAGTGTGCATTGGGGTCCGGTGACCTGCCCCTCCCTCTCGGTGAGGATCATGCATGTAGGTAGGTAATTTTTGCTGCCGAGCCATGTTCTACCATAAAGCTTACCATAGTTTGTTTATCCATTCACCAGCTGACGGACATTTCTGTTTTTCCAGTGTTTAGCTGTTTATAACTAAGCTGCTAAGAATGTTCTTGTGTATGGCTTTTGGTGGACATAGGTATTGAGCAGCAGCTGTTTTCTTTTTCTTGTTTTTGAGAGAGGGAGTCTTGCTCTGTCGCCCAGGCTGGAGTGCAGTGGCGCGATCTTGGATCACTGCAACCTCTGCCTGCTGAGTTCAAGTGATTATCCTGCATCAGCTTTCCAAGTAGCTGGGATTACAGACATGTGCCACCACATTAATTTTTGTATTTTTTTTTTTTGGTAAAGACAGGGTTTCACTATATTTGGCCAGGCTGGTCTTGAACTCCTGACCTCAGGTGATCCGCCCCTTCTTGGCCTCCCAAAGTTCCGGGATTACAGGCATAAGCCATCATGCCCGGCCTTTCCTTCCTTCCTTCTTTCTTTCTTTCTTTGTTTCTTTCTTTCTTCTTTTATTTTTTTCTGAGTCAGAGTCTCCGTCTTTTGCCCAGACCGGAGTGCAGTGGTGTGATCACAGCTCACTGCAGTCTTGACCTTCTGGGTTCAAACGATCCTTCCTACCTTAGCCTCCCAAGCAGCTGGGACTACAGATGTGCACCACCATGTCCAGCTAGTTTTGAAACTTTTGTGTAGCGACACAAGGGGCATGGGTTGGGTCTCACTGTGTTGCCTAGGCTGGTCTTGAACTCCTGGGCTCATGTGATTCTCCCACTTCAGCCTCCAAAAGTGGGATTATAGGTGTGAGTCACGGCACCCAGCCTAAATGGCTATTTGTAAAGCAGCGAAAGTTGTGAACCAGTTACTTTGAGGAACCTATGAACACCAAGAGAAGCCAGGATTTGGGTCCCCAGGGACCCTGGGGGTCTCCTCAGATTGGAAAAGAGTAAAGTGTGGTTTCTAAAGATTTTCAAGTTGCAATTCCTTGTTTTGAGATTCCTGGGTCTTTTTTTTTTTTTTTTGAGATGGAGTTTCGCTCTTGTTACCCAGGCTGGAGTGCAATGGCGCGATCTCGGCTCACTGCAACCTCTGCCTCCTGGGTTCAGGCAATTCTCCTGCCTCAGCCTCCTAAGGAGCTCGGATTACAGGCATGTGCCACCATGCCCAGCTATTTTTTTTTGTAGTTTTTTTAGTAGAGACGGGGTTTCACCATACTGACCAGGATGGTCTCGATCTCTTGACCTCGTGATCCACCCACCTCGGCCTCCCAAAGTGCTGGGATTACAGGCTTGAGCCACCGCACCCAGCGATTCCTGGGTCTTTAATGAAATCTCTGATCTCACAGCAGGAGTGAAGGAAGACTTACAGGAGCAGTGCCCTCTGTGGCCAGCGCTGTGGCCAGGAGATTTCCCAGGCTCTGAGGATGGGGCGGAGGATTCCTGTTCATGGCCCTGGTACAGTGATGCACTGGTTGTAAAAGCAATAAACCAGACATTCCTCAAGAGACACCCTGGGCCTCACCTCTTCCCCCATCTCCTGGCGCCGCACCTAAAATAGCTTCCTAATCCTGTAGAATATCACCTCTTCCCACTCATGCAGAAACCCATTCAAAAGAGCCATCTGTGCTGCGAATCTTCATTTGTAGCTCGAATGGCATATGTCAGTTTGTGGACGTAGGTATAGATGGCTGCTGATACATTCCCGGACACACACACGCACACACACGCACACGCACACACACGCACACGCACACACACACTACTCGATGCCATGGGCCGAAGGCCTGTTTTCTCCTCTAAATGGCACCTGTTCCCCTCCATATGGGACATCCCCTCCCCTTCCATGAGCCACCTCTTTTCCTATCGTGGTTTGGAGCAGCTCCTCTGACCTCACCTTTCTGGTGCTGCTGTGATTATTTTCCTGAATTATTTTATTATGACCAATGTGAAAGTGAAAACAGAGTTCAGGGAATGTCACATATTTATAGCCTGTTGCATCTGCTGCCTTTGGACGTTACTCTTGAGGAGCTGATCCACATTGCTGTGGAAGTGGTCCACACTGGAGGCCATCCATGGTGCTGTTAAGGTCTGGCTCATCCATCACTACCTATACACCTCTGAGCTTTTCTATTGCTTCTTATATTCTTTTTAACTGTCTTTTTGTTTGAGACATACAATTATTATTATTTTGTTGTGTTTTTTGAACATTTATCCTACTTCTTTTATTCTTTTTTAACTGTCTTTTCTTTTCTTTTTTTTTTTTTTTTGAGATGGAGTTTCACTCTTGTTACCCAGGCTGGAGTGCAATGGCACGATCTCGGCTCACCGCAACCTCCGCCTCCTGTGTTCAGGCAATTCTCCTGCCTCAGCCTCCTGAGTAGCTGGGATTACAGGCACGTGCCACCATGCCCAGCTAATTTTTTGTATTTTTAGTAGAGACGGGGTTTCACCATGTTGACCAGGATGGTCTCGATCTCTTGACCTCGTGATCCACCCGCCTCGGCCTCCCAGTGTCTTTTCTTTTAAGACATACAATTATTTGCTGGGCATGGTGGCTCACACCTGTAACCCAAGCACTTTGGAGGCCAAGGCGGGCGGATCACCTGAGGTCCGGAGTTCAAGACCAGCCTGACCAACATGGTGAAACCCCGTCTTAAGAAAAGAAAAGACATGCAATTATTGTTATTATTTGAGACAGAGTTTCATTCATGTTGCCCAGGCTGGAGTGCAGAAGCACAATCTCTGCTCACTGCAAGCTCAGCCTCCTGGGTTCAAGCAATTCTCCCACCTCGGCCTCCTGAGTAGCTGGGATTACAGCTGCATGCCACCATACCCAGCTAATTTTTGTACTTTTAGTAGACACAGGGTTTCACCATGTTGGTCAAGCTGTTCTCAAACTCTGGACCTCGTGATTTGCCCGCCTCAGGCTCGCAAAGTGTTGGGATTACAGGCGTGAGTCATTGCACCTGGCCAGTGTTTTTATTTTATTTTATTTTTTTTTAAGTAGAGATGGGGCTTTACTTTGTTGGCCAGGCTGGTCTTGAACTCCTGACCTCAGATTATCTGCCTGTTTCTGCCACCCAAAGTGCTGGAATTACAGGTGTGAGCCACCGCTCCTGGTGTATTTTGTTATATGTTTGTTTATTTTGAGACAGAGTCTTGCTCTATCACCTATACTGGAGTGCAGTGGTGAGATCTCAGCTCACTGCAACCTCTGCCTCCCAAGTTCAAATGATTCTCATATCCCAGCTTCCTGAGTAGCTGGGATTACAGGCACCTGCCACCACTCCTGGCTAATTTTTTTGTGTGTGTGTATTTTTAGTAGAGATGGGGTTTCACCATATTGGCCAGGCTGGTCTCGAACTCCTGGCCAGAAGTGATACACCCATCTCAGCTTTCCAAAGTGCTGGGATTACAGGCATGAGCCACCACACCCAGCCTCTTTTTAACTGTCTAACCACATTTCCGAGTACCAGTTTTACAGCTGGAAAAACTGAGACGTGGAATGTCAGCTCCATGAGGGCAGGAATTTCTGCCTGTGGTACTCATGGTTGGGGCCCAGCAGCCTGGAACCCCGCCTGGTACACAGGACAATCTCAGTAAAGATTTTTTTTTTTTTTTTTTTTTTTTTTTTGAGACGGAGTTTCGCTCTTCTTGCCCAGGCTGGAGTGCAATGGCACAATCTCGGCTCACCGCAACCTCCGCCTCCTGGGTTCAGGCAATTCTCCTGCCTCAGCTTCCTGAGTAGCTGGGATTACAGGCACATGCCACCATGCCCAGCTGATTTTTTGTATTTTTAGTAGAGAAGGGGTTTCACCATGTTGACTAGGATGGTCTTGATCTCTTGACTTCGTGATCCACCCACCTCGGCCTCCCAAAGTGCTGGGATTACAGGCTTGAGCCACCACGCTCGGCGCCTCAGTAAAGATTTTTTAAAGAAGTGAATGAAGCTTGTGGTGCATTTTAATTTTGAAACTCCTACTTTAACATTCGCTTTCTACTGAACCTCCTTCCTCAGCATAGTCCGCCAGGACAAGCAAGGTGCCCACACTTCCCCCCCGAGAGTTTCCTCTCCTATCCCCCTTCAGAGGCTCCTTTTACCTCTGCAGCTGAGGGCACAGACTCAGGAGCTATATGGCCTGCAGCAAACTCTGGTTCCGCCACTTTGTAGCTGTGGGGCCCTGAGCAAATCTCTTAGCCTCTCTGTGCCTCAGCTTCCTCATCTCTTTTTATTTTTGAGACTGGGTCTCAATCTGTCATCCAGGCTGGAGTGCAGTGGCGTGATCTCCACTCACTGCAACCTCCGCCTCCCGGGTTCAAGTAATTCTCCTGCCTCAGCCTCTTGAGTAGCTGGGACTGCAGGAGGGTGCCACTATGCCTGCCTAATTTTTGTATTTTTAGTAGGGACAGGGTTTTACCGTGTTGGCCAGGCTGATCTCTAACTCCTGATCTCAGGTGATCCGCCTGTCTTGGCCTCTCAAAGTGCTGGGATTATAGGCATGAGCCACCATGTTCTGCTTCCTCATCTCTTTACTGGAGATGACAATAGTACTCACCTCATGGAATTGCGGAGATGATTAAGAGAGTTCATACAAGTGATGTGCTTAGAGTACCTTGCACATAGAAAGTGCTCCATAAATGCTAATCAGTATTATCTTCAATTTAAAAAAGGTTTTTAGGCCAGGCTCGGTGGGTCATGACTGTAATTCCAGCACTTTGGGAGGCCAAAGAGGAAGGATTATTTGAACCCAAGAGTTTGAGACCAGCCTGGGCAACATAGTGAGACCCTGCTTTAAAAAACTTTTTTTTTTTTTTTGGTTGGGCTAGGTGGCTCACTGTGTTGGCCAGCCTGGTCTTGAACGCCTGACCTCAAGTGAGCCGCTCCTCTTGGCCTCCCAAAGTTTTGGGATTACAGGTGTGAGCCATGAGGACTGGCAGCTTAGTGAACATTTTTTTTTTTTTTTTTTTTTTTTTTGAGACGGAGTTTCGCTCTTGTTACCCAGGCTGGAGTGCAATGGCGCGATCTCGGCTCACCGCAACCTCCGCCTCCTAGGTTCAGGCAATTCTCCTGCCTCAGCCTCCTGAGTAGCTGGGATTACAGGCACGTGCCACCATGCCCAGCTAATTTTTTGTATTTTTAGTAGAGACGGGGTTTCACCATGTTGACCAGGATGGTCTCGATCTCTCGACCTCGTGATCCACCCGCCTCGGCCTCCCAAAGTGCTGGGATTACAGGCTTGAGCCACCGCGCCCGGCCTCTTTCTTTTTTTTTGAGATGGAGTCTCGCTCTGTCTCCCAGGCTGGAGTGCAGTGGCACAATCTCGGCTCACTGCAACCTCCACCTCCTGGGTTTAAACTGTTCTCCTGCCTCAGCCTCCCGAGTAGCTAGGACTACAGATGCCCACCACTACACCCAGCTAATTTTTGTATTTTTAGTAGAGATGGGGTTTCACCATGTTGGCCAGGCTGGCCTTGAACTCCTGACCTTGTGATCTGCCTGCCTCAGCCTCCCAAAGTGCTAGGATTACAGGTGTGAGCCACCATGCCCGGCCAGAGTGTTACATTTTGATCGAGTCTAATTTGTTATTTTTTATTATTGTGATTTTTTTTTTTTTTTTTTTTTTTTTTTTTTGAGATAGGGCCTCACCCTCTGTTGCCCAGGCTGGAGTGCAGTGGCAAAATCACAGCTCACTGCAGCCTCAAACTCCCAGGGCTCAAGTGATCCTCCTCAGCCTCCCAAGTAGCTGGGACTGCAGGCATACACCACCATGCCTGGTTAATTTTTAATTTTTTTTGTAGAGATAGGGTCTCACTAGGTTGCCTAGGCTAATTAAAAAAAAAAAAAAAAATCCCGCTGGGTGCGGTGCCTCACGCCTATAATCCCAGCACTTTGGGAGGCCAAGGCGGGTAGATCACGAGGTCAGGAGATCGAGACCATCCTGGCCAACGTGGTAAAACCCCATCCCTAAAAAAATAAGTAAATAAAAAAATAATCCATGCTTTCCAAGTCCTAAGAAATCTTTGCCTACCTCAAGGTTACAAAGACTTTTTCCTGTGTTTTCCTTTAGAGATTTCTTAATTTTAACTTTTATCCTACAATCCATTTCAAATTAAATTTTGTTTATGGTATGAGGTAAGAATCAAGATTTTTTTTTTTGAAATGAGGTGTTGCTATGTTGACCAAGGATTGTCTCAAACTACTAAGCTCAAGGAGTCCTCCAGCCTCAGCCTCCCACATAGTGCTGGCCACCATGCCCAGCTCAAAATTCTTGTTTCAAATGGATATCTAGGCTAGCGTGGTGGCTCATGCATGTAATCCCAGCACTTTGGGAGGTCGAGGAGAGTGGACCACTTAATGTCAGGAGTTCAAGACCAGCCTGGCCAACATGGTGAAACCCTGCCTCTACTAAAAATACAAAAATGAGCCAGGAGTGGTAGTGCACACCTATGATCCCAGCTACTTGGGAAGCTGAGGCAGGAGAGTCACTTGAACTTGGGAGGCAGAAATTGCAGTGAGTGGAGATGGTGCCACTGCACTCTAGCCTGGGCAGTAAGAGCAAAACTCTTGTCAAAAAAAAAATATATATATATATATATATATCAAAAAAGGGAAATAAAAACAAACAAACAAACAAAAAAAGGCTATCTAGTTCTTCCAGCATCATTTGTTGAAAAGACATTGAATTACCGTATTGAGTTAACTTGGCACCTTTGTTGAAAATCAATAGACCACGAACCATGAATTTGAGAATTTTTCCTGTTCCATTGATTTATAGGTCTATCCTTATACAAATAGTACAGTTTTTTATTTTATTTTATTTTATTTTATTTGAGATGGAGTCTTGCTTTGTTGCCCAGTCTCGAGTGCAATGGCATGATCTTGGCTTACTGCGACTTCCACCTACCAGGTTTACCTCTCCTGCCTCAGCCTCCTGAGTAGCTGGGATTACAGGTGACTGCCACCATGCCCAGCTTATTTTTGTATTTTTAGTAGAGATGAGATTTCTTTTTGCTTTCTTTTTTAGAGTCAGAGTCTTGCTCTGTTGCCCAGGGTGGAATGCAGTGGTGCAATCTCAGCTCGCTGCAACCTCTAGAGACAGGGTTTCACCGAGTTGGTCAGTCTGGTCTTGAACTCCTGAACTTGTGATCTGCCCACCTTAGCCTCCCAAAGTGCTGGGATTACAGGCATGAGCCACCGCGTGTGGCCGAATAGCATAGTTTCTTAACACTAACGTTACAGAAAGTCTTGAAATCAGGTGGTATAAGCCTTTCAACTTTGTTACTATTATTATTTTTTATTTGTTTGGTTTTTGAGATGGAGTTTCACTCCTGTTGCCCAGGCTGGAGTACAGTGGCGCGATGTCAGCTCCCCGCTGCATGGCCCTCCTTGTAAGCTGGTCATGGCATGGCTGTTTGCTTCTTTAAGACGAGTAGGAGTGTCTCTCCATGCTGTTGGTCAAGGTGAAATCTATAAAAAACCATGAGCACGTGAGTGACATCCCCTCCCATTTGCCCTACTCTGTGGGTCAGGAGCAACTCACAGGTCCCGCCCACACTCAAGAGGAAGGAATTACACAGGGTAGGACTCACTGGGGTCAGTTAGGGTGTTCTGGCCTTCATTCTTCACAACAAATTTGTCAAAGTACCTGGGCTGTATAACCTGTAGAGTTTCCTACAGTCTGGATTTTGCTAACTGTACGCTCATGGTGCATGCAATTCAGCATGTTCCTCTCTTCTCTGCATTTCTGGTGAACTAGCAGCTGGACACAGACAATTGATCAGGCTCAGGTTGGATCCTGTTAGCAATATTTTAGATGGTCGTGGTGTGTGGTCTTCACTCAGGAGGCACATAGCATCTGCTTTGTCTCAATAGCTGGTGGCTATTGAGACGTAATGCCTGCATTAATTAATTCACTAGGGGCAGCAAAATGGTGGTATTCTAATTCTATTTCTTTTTTTTTTTTTTTTTGATTCACTGAATTGTCATTTATTTATTTCAAGACGGAGTCTTGCTCTGTTGCCCAGGTTGGAGTGCAGTGGAATGATCTTGGCTCACTGCAATCTCTGCCTCCTGGGTACAAGCAGTTCTCCTGTCTCAGCCTCCCAAGTAGCTGAGACTACAGGTGCACACCACCACGTCCAGCTAATTTTTGTATTTCTAGTAGAGATGGGTTTTCACCATATTCGTCAGGCTAGTCTCAAACTTCTGACTTCAGGTCATTCTCCCGCCTCAGCCTCTCAAAGTGCTGGCATTACAGGTGTGAGCCAACACGCCCAGCCTGTAATATTTTTATAAGATGACGCTTTCCTTCATTTATTATTTAAGTCTAGTTCATATAGGGAAGGAAGGATAAACGTTTGATTCATTTATTTACCAGTTTTCAAAATACATATATTGGTGACCAGTTGTTTTTTAACAGCATTGTGAACCCACGGATTTAAACCTATTTGATTGGTTTGAGTTCATTGCAATTCTTATCCTTATTAAAGCTCACACGGTCTAGCAGGAGCCTCTTCAAACTGGCTCCCGAGTCTTTTTGACATGATCCTATTAGTCTTTGAGAGCTGCCTTGCAAGCTGGTATGTCAAGGTGATCCTGCTCTTGACTTGGAACAAAGCATTTCTCCAAGAAGCCCTGGTTTTTGTTTGTTTGTTTGTTTTTTGTTTTTTTGAGATGGAGTTTTACTCTTGTTGCCCAGGCTAGAGTGCAGTGGTGCTATCTCGGCCTTTATTTTTATTTTTTATTTTTTTAGAGATGGGCTCTTCTTGCTCTGCTGCCCAGGCTTTAGGACATTGTAGCTAACTGCAACCTTGAACTCCTGGCTTTAAGCATTCCTCTCACCCGGGTCTCCCAAAGTACTGGGATTACAGGCATGCCATTGTGCCCAGTCCCCAGTTGAAATATTATTTTAAGACCATAATCAAGGCTCTGGGGATGGTACTATCACAGGGTTAGCCTTTTTGGTGAACAAAAGTAGGAAATATAGGCCAGGTGTGGTGGCTCACACCTGTAATCCCTGGCCTTCATTTCCGTGGTCCCTGTTCTGCTGCTTAATTTTCTTTCTTTCTTTTTCTTTTTTTTTTTTAACATGAATGAATAACCTGGTGTCTGGGTAAGGTTTTTTGTTTGTTTGTTTTTGAGACTGAGTCTGTCTCTGTTGCCTAGGTTGGAGTGCAGTGGCATGATCTCGACTCACTGCAACCTGCCTCCCAGATTCAAGCGATCCTCGTGCCTCAGCCTTCCTGGTAGCTGGGATTACAGGCATGCGCCACCAAGCCTGGCTAATTTTTGTATTTTTAGTAGAGATGGGGTTTTGCCATGTTGGCCAGGCTGGTCTCAAACTCCTGACTTCAGGTGATCCATCCGCCTCGGCCTCCCAAAGTGCTGGGATTACAGGCATGAGCCACTGCGCTTGGCCTTCTGCTGCTTAATTTTATTCCATGGCCACAGTTTCTGCCAGGTCCCGTCTGCACAGAGCAGGGAGCCTTGGAGGGTCTGTTTCAGGATGTAGAGGAGCTTGATAAACCCCATATGCTGCCTCAGCCCCTCCAAGCTCCCTGCGCTTGGCTGCAACCAGTTTCAGCTGCTCTTCTCAAATACGGCCGAGCTTTCTTCTGAATGTCTGATGCCTATTTTAGGATCCTCTCTTTTCAGGTCCACCTGACGCTGCCCTGGTTGCTTCCCTCTCCTTCCTCCCCGACAAGTCTTGTGACTGTCAGTGTTTTGTCCTTGTTCACTTGTATTTTAGGCTTCGAGGATGGAGCTTGTCACCAGTTGTGTTAGAAACCTTGTCTGGTGGTTTTTGGAGATGGCTAGGCTCATTCACGCAGCTGGTCACGGGTTACGCTGGAAGGGCCACAGCAACTTCACCCAGCTTTCCCTGTCATGCAGTAATCTGAGCTTTTTAAAACAAAGTGGGCTGGGTGCAATGGCTCATGCCTGAATCCCAGCACTTTAGGAGGCTGAGGTGGGCAGATCACGAGGTTAGGAGTTCGAGACCACCCTGGCCAACATAGTGAATCCCTGTCTCTATTAAAAACACAAACAAAATTAGCCGGGTGTGGTGGCAGGCACCTGTAATCCCAGCTACTTGGGAGGCTGAGGCAGGAGAATCACTTGAACCCAGTAGGCAAAGGTTGCAGTGAGCCAAGATTGTGCCATTGCACTCCAGCCTGGGCGACAGTACGAGACTCTGTCTCAAAAAAAAAAAAAAAAAAAAAAAGCATGGTGGTGGCTTTCCCAGAAAGCACAAAAACAGAAGCTTCTAGGTCTCCTAAAGGTCAGGTGGTCACTCCCACTGCCTTCTGGTAGTCAGAGCAAGTGGTAAGACCCGGTCAGAGTCAAGGGCAGAAACATGACTCCGAGGAGCTGCAGGTACACAAAGGCAGAAGGGGTGGATAGTGCCATCTTTAGAGCTGCCAGCTCAGGCTTGTCTGACCCAGAGCCCAAGCAGGTGCCATCCCCTAGGAAGCTTGCTGCAGGCCACATGAACACTGTACCTTAGCTTTCGATAAGGGGTAGGGCAGGGGAGGGAAAGGGCTCCAGGTGTTCACACTCCTGGGGATTCCATGTAGGTATGGAGTTTCCACCTGGGTCTGTGGGGAGCACAGGGGTTGGCACAAGACTGGCACCGTGGAAAAGAATTAACTTTCATCTTTCCTCTCCACCCCTATCGCTTGCCGGCCCTCCCACGGCTGGCAGGACATACGGCCCTGCCAGTGGTAAGTCAAGCCGGGAGCCCTGCCAGGGAGGGCCAGATGGAGACGGAGGAAAGCACAGATCAGCTCCGTGGCCGGCACCATAAATAATGCTCCTAGGTGAGGGTGGCAGCTCTGCAGGCCCATTTGATCAGCCGTGGGTGTCAGGGCTTCAGCCCTCCCCTGCCTCTGGCCTGAAAGTCTTAATCCGCCTGGCATAAGGGCTCCCTGCAACCTGCGCCGGGGAGGAGGACGGCTGAAGGGGAAGGCAGATAATCTGACGTATCAGGGCCACTCCAAAAGCCATTCTTTTGCTCCCTCCTGGCTGAGGGGAGGTGCGTGGGGCCGGCTGTGTGTGGGGAAGGACCACCGCCTGGGGCCTTGACGTTCTGATGGACCGTAGGGCAGGCATTTTCCTCTCTGATGCCTCAGCTCCTTTTCTGGGGCTGGCTAGGAGCACTTGCAAGGCTGATGCCATATGGTGGTTCCACTTCCTCAGGCCTGGAAGTGGATCTTTGCAAATCGGAGAGCAGGCGCTGAGCCTCACTCCTGCTGTCTTCTACGCCGGGCTGTCTCCCCTCAAGAGGTGGAGATTTGACCTTCTGCCTCAGGACAAATTCCACAGGCTGTCCCATTTATCCTTAGGAAGACAAAACAGAGGGTTCCACCTGCCAGAACTCCCCAGATATTTTTGCTGTCAGGCTCACGGAGAGCCAGAGCGGATCAGAGGGCGCAAAGATGAGAGAGGGCGAGGGAGGGCCCGGGAGGAAGCCGAGAGCTCCACGCTGCTGGCATCTCGTGGTCCCCGTTCTCCCTGTACTCGGTGTCACTGCACTTTTTTGAACAGGGAAACATTTTAGAGCTCTGATTGTCAAAGTGTAGCCTGGGACCCATCTGGGAATCAACTCGGGGAGCTTTAAAAAACGGCAGGTTCCTGGGCTTTGCCAGACCTGATTAATCGTAATCCCTAGAGAAGAGGCGCCCGGGGAGCTGCATTTTCAGCAAGCCCTCTGGTGATTCCTTAACCTTTCTTTCTTTCTTTTTTTTTTTTTTTGAGATGGAGTCTCCCTCTGGAGTGCAGTGGCAAGATCTCAGCTCACTGCAACCTCTGCCTCCCCGGTTCCAGCGATTCTCCTGCCTCAGCCTCCCAAGTAGTTGGGATTACAGGTATGCGCCACCACGCCCAGCTAATTTTTGTGCTTGTGATGGGGGCACGGTCAGGCACAGTGGCACTCTTGGCCCCTTGGGGTCTGACGGGTCTGGGAATTTAATCATAGCACACCCTTGGTCTGGCTTGGTTTTGTTGTAGCCTGGCTCGGATGAGTTCTCCAAGGCATTTTGTGCTCTGAGATCCCACAACGAACCTTTAATAGAAATGCGTGAGTTCATAAATTGCATCTAGAAATGCACATTCTATAATTCACTTACCTAGAGTCAAACACTGCAGCTGTTTCTCAGCCCTGTCCTCTAACTGCCCTACTCAGAGATGCTCAGCAAAGTGACCGCCCCCCACCCCCCGCCCCGATACTGTCCGTGACACTGCCTGTGGTTTTCCCATCATTACTGAGCAGAAGTGGCATATTAGAGGTGGCAGGTCTGTGTTGCCAGAGGCCAGGAGCTCCCCTGGCTCAGTCCACCAGTCTGCAGCTACCTTCTCTGGGGTCAGGTGCCAGCCAGGCTTGGTTGGTAGCGGGGCTTAGGGGTCTTGGGTGATGTAATATGAAAGTGGGCTGAGCTTTGGAGGGTGACAGGGACTTGGCCTGTTGTGCGTTTCTGTGGTCATCACTATTGCTTTCCCTTCAGTGGAGCTCAGGGCATGTGGGCAGGGGCAGGGTGCATTCAGAGATAGGCCTGGGGTCCTCCACTCCTCCATGACGCTGCTCCACTGCAGCTGAGGGCCAAGGGGACAGAGGAGGACAGATGGGGCTTGGTGCCTCTGTGGCCTGCCCACCACTCAGGGCCACTGCAGATTCGGCAGTTAGAGACACTAACCCAGAGCCAGAGAGGAGTAAGAAAACATCAAAGGACTCTCCTTTCTGCAGAAAGCGTCAAACACTCCTTCCTAGTAGAGATCCTGATATTTGCAGGAGGAAAAGTCTTCCTTTCAGGAGGCTATGCCTATGTGAACAGCCGAGTAATCTCCATCACTGCTGTGGAGTCCCGCTATGTCCTCACATTATCCATAGTCCTTCTGACAACCTGCAAAGTGGCCACTGTTTGCTCCATTTTGCAGATGGGAAAGCCGAGCCCTGGGAGCTCAGCTCTTACACAGCCAGCAAGCGGCAGGCTAGGGTGAGGGCTCAGGACTACCCCCAGGCCAAGGCTCTGCTGGCTTCCCCTCAGGCCAGGACAGGCAGCCTCAGAGAGGTCGGAAGAGAGAATTCAAGATATACAGAGTCAATGCAATTCCTATCAAAATCCCAACAGCATTTTTTTTTTTCTTTTTTTTTTTGAGACGGAGTTTCGCTCTTGTTACCCAGGCTGGAGTGCAATAGCGTGATCTCGGCTCACCGCAACCTCCGCCTCCTGGGTTCAGGCAATTCTCCTGCCTCAGCCTCCTGAGTAGCTGGGATTACAGGCACGTGCCACCACGCCCAGCTAATGTTTTGTATTTTTAGTAGAGAAGGGGTTTCACCATGTTGACCAGGATGGTCTCGATCTCTTGACCTCGTGATCCACCCGCCTTGGCCTCCCAAAGTGCTGGGATTACAGGTGTGAGCCACCGCGCCTGGCCCCAGCATTTTTTTTTTTTTTTTTTTTTTTTGAGACGGAGTTTCGCCCTTGTTACCCAGGCTGGAGTGCAATGGCGCGATCTCGGCTCATTGCAACCTCCGCCTCCTGGGCTCAGGCAATTCTCCTGCCTCAGCCTCCTGAGTAGCTGGGATTACAGGCACGCACCACCATGCCCAGCTAATTTTTTTTTTGTATTTTTGGTAGAGACGGGGTTTCACCATGTTGACCAGGATGGTCTCGATCTCTCGACCTCGTGATCCACCCGCCTCGGCCTCCCAAAGTGCTGGGATTACAGGCTTGAGCCACCGCGCCCGGCATCCCCAGCATTTTTTTTTAACAGAAATAGAAAAGATTATAAAATTTATATGAAATCTCAAGTGATTCTTCTGTCTCAGCCTCTTGAGTAGCTGGGACTTCGGGCTCAAGTCACCATGCCTGGCTAATTTTTGTATTTTTCGTAGAAATGAGGTTTCACCATGTTGGTCAGGCTGGTCTTGAACTCCTGACCTTGTGATCCACCTGTCTTGGCCTCCCAAAGTGCTGGGATTACAGGCGTGAGCCACTGCACCTGGCCTCTAACAAATTTTAAAATCCCATATGACTTACTGACTTTTTGGGGGTCTGGGGGAGAGTGCACAGCAAATTTCATCGTTTAAGTTTCCTCTGTGAGTATTTTTTTGTGGCCATTATTTTCACCAGGTATAATTTCTCCAATCAAATTTTGTAAATTCAAATTTTTTCTTTTCTTTTTTTATTTTTTCTTTTTATTTGAAGCACTGTGGTTTGTACAGATTCAAACTTCTTTGAGATGTTTTGATTCTTTCTTCTGGCCATTTAAATTTTATTTTTTAATTTAATTTAATTAATTTATTTTAAGATGGGGTTTCACCGTGTTGGCCAGGATGGTCTTAATCTCCTGACCTTGTGATCTGCCCGCCTCGGCCTCCCAAAGTGCTGGGATTACAGGCGGCCTTATTTATTTATTTATTTATTTATTTATTTATTTATTTATTTGAGACTGAGTTTCACTCTCGTTGCCCAGGCTGGAGTGCAATGGCATGATCTTGGCCCACTGCAGCCTCTGCCTCCCAGGTTCAAGCAATTCTCCTGCCTCAGCCTCCTGAGTAGCTGGGATTACAGGCATCTGCCAGCGCCTGGCTAATTTTTGTACTTTTAGTAGAGATGGGGTTTTGCCATGTTGGCCAGGCTGGTCTCGAACTTCTGACTTCAGGTAATCTGCCACCTTGGCCTCCCAAAGTGCTGGGATTACAGGCATGAGCCACCCTGCCCAGACTTTCTGGCCATTTTTAATTTTAATTTTAATTTATTCATTTATTTTTGGAGACAGAGTCTCATACTGTCATCCATGCTGGAGTGCAGTGCTGCAACCTTGGCTCACTGCAACCTCTGCCTTCCAGGTTCAAGCGATTCTTGCTCCTCAGCTTCCCAAGTAGCTCAGAGTACAGGTGTGTGCCACCACACGCTGCTAATTTTTTGTAGTGTTGTAGAGACAGGATTTCACCATGTTGTCCAGGCTTGTCTCAAACTCCTGAGCTCAGGCAATCCACCTGCCTTGACTTTCCAAAGTGCTGGGGTTATAGGCGTGAACCACTGTCCCCAGCTCTTCTGATCATTTTTATGTTGTATTGATGATTTCTTGGGAGCAGTCACTAACTTCTTCTCTAAAGAATATCTACTATTGGCCGGGCGCGGTGGCTCACGCCTGTAATCCCAGCACTTTGGGAGGCTGAGGTGGGTGGATCACGAGGTCAAGAGATCGAGACCATCCTGGTCAACATGGTGAAACCCCGTCTCTACGAAAAATACAAAAAATTAGCTGGGCATGGTGGCACGTGCCTGTAATCCCAGCTACTCAGGAGGCTGAGGCAGGAGAATTGCCTGAACCCAGGAGGCGGAGGTTGCGGTGAGCCGAGATCGCGCCATTGCACTCCAGCCTGGGTAACCAGAGCGAAACTCCGCCTCAAAAAAAAAAAAAAAAAAAAAAGAATATCTACTATTATTCTCTAGCTCTCGAATCCCCGTTATGCTTTGTAGCATTTATCAGCAGCTGGTGTTATTTTACATTTACTTGTTTATCTGCTTACCATCTTTCTTTCCTCCAAGGCTGTGAGCCCCACGAGGGCAGGGATGTCGTGTGCCTTGTTCATGGCCACATTCCCAGCACTTCGAACAGTGCTTGGGACACAGTGGGCCCTGAATACATGGAAATAATGTACTGAAGGAATGAAGTACAGCTTGGATAGAACACCCATGGTCTGAATTTGTCCCTGGGTTGGTCCATGAGTAAAATCACAAGGAACTTTCTTAGACACACAGAGAGAAACAATGGCAGACAGAGAAGGGTCCAGGGCCCAGACGGCGGGCCAAGCCCTCCCACTGCACACTGAGGATGAGCCAAGTTCCAGGAGCTCCGGTTGTGCCAGGGAGACACAGGTAGCCAGCAGAGCAGCTTCTGCTTTTGTGTTTGATTTACTGATGCTACAAAGTCATGACTTATGGCTTAAGGGCAGCACAGAACATTGTCAGTACGACCATAAATGGTGTTAATGATGCTACACAGACCATCAGGGCAAAAGGAGAGACCAAGACAGACAAGGAGGCGGAGCTTTGACAGCATCGGAGCCAGCACCTTTTAATAGCTGTCGTAGCTGGAGGCCGGGACTGAAGAGCCTAGCTGGGGTCTCTGCCTTCTCTCCCACCATTTTGCCCAATTGAACGCAATTGAGCAACAGAACCACAGCCAAGACCTGGGCCCCACAATGAGTGATCTCATGTTTTAAAAAATTAGGTGGCCAGGCACGGTGGCTCACACCTGTAATCAGCACTTTGGGAGGCAGAGGCAGACAGATCACTTGAGGTCAGGAGTTCGAGACCACCCTGGCCAACATGGTGAAACCCCATCTCTACCAAAAATATTTTTTTTTTTTTTTTGAGACGGAGTTTCGCTCTTGTTACCCAGGCTGGAGTGCAATGGCGCGATCTCGGCTCACCGCAACCTCCGCCTCCTGGGTTCAGGCAATTCTCCTGCCTCAGCCTCCTGAGTAGCTGGGATTACAGGCACTCGCCACCATGCCCAGCTAATTTTTTTGTATTTTTAGTAGAGACGGGGTTTCACCATGTTGACCAGGATGGTCTCGATCTCTCGACCTCGTGATCCACCCGCCTCGGCCTCCCAAAGTGCTGGGATTACAGGCTTGAGCCACCGCGCCCGGCCCCAAAAATATTTTTTAAAAAATGGCCAGGCACGGTGACTCACGCCGGTAATCCCAGCACTTTGGGAGGGCAAGGCAGGCAAATCACGAGGTCAGGAGTTCGATACCAGCCTGGTCAACATAGTGAAACCCCATCTCTAATAAAAATATAAAAAATTAGGTGGGCGTAATGGCAGATGCCTGTAATCTCAGCTACTCGGGAGGCTGAGGCAGGAGAATCGCTTGAACCCAGGAGGCAGAGGTTGCAGTGAGCCGAGATCATGCCACTGCACTCCAGCCTGGGCCACAGAGTGAGACTCCATCTCAAAAAAAAAAAAAAAAAAAAAAAAAAAAAATTAGCCGTGTGTGGTGGCATGCACTTGTAATCCCAGCTACTCGGGAGGCTGAGACAGAAGAATCGCTTGAACCTGGGAGGTGGAGGTTGCTGAAATTTCACCATTGCACTCCAGCTTGGGTAACAGAGCGAGATTCCCTCCCAAAAAAGAAAATTAGAGACGAGTTCTTATTATGTTACTCCAGGCTGGTCTCGAACTCCTGGGTTCAAGTGATTCTCCCACGTTGGCCTCCTGAGCAGCTGAGATGACATGTTCGAGCCACTATACCCGGTAAGTCACTTTAAAGCCTCCATTTGGGCCGTTCCTTGTTGCATAACAAACCACCCCAAAGTTTAGTGGCATCAAACAGCAACGTGTGAGTGTCTCTCCTGATTCTGTGGGTTGACCCAGCTCAGCTGAGTGGAGTTTCTTGTGTTTTTGCAGTTAGATTGCTGCTGGGGCTAGAGTCTCTGCAGTCCCGATGGGGCTGGAAGTCTAGGGCAGCTCTCTCTCTGTCACAGCTACTGGTTGGTGCTGGCTGTCAGAGGGCTGCTGAAAGGACTATCCATACGAGGTGGGAAGCACAAACTGCCAGGTGGGTAAGGGCTAGGTCGGGAATTAGCACAACATCAAGTCTGCCGTTTTCTGTTGGTCAAAGTAGTCATAGCATCCCACTTGAAACGGGTGGAGGACAGACTCTTCTCTTTTTTTTTTTTTTTTGTTTTTTGTTTTGGAGTCGGTGTCTCACTCTGTTGCCCAGGCTGGAGTGCAGTGGCGTAACCTTGGCTCACGGCAATCTCCGCCTCCTGGGTTCAAACAATTCTTCTGCCTCAGCCTCCTGAGTAGCTGAGATTATGTGCCACCACACTGGCTGATTTTTTATTTTTATTAGAAAACGGATCTCACCATGTTGACCAGCCTGGTCTCGAACTCCTGACCTCAGGTGATCTGTCCAATTGGCCTCCCAAAGTGCTGGGATTACAGGCGTGAGCCACTGCATTCAGCCCCAAATTAGTTATTTTTATTTTTGAGATGGGTTTTGCTCTTGTTGCCCAGGCTGGAGGGCAATGGCGTGATCTTGGCTCACTGCAACCTCTGCCTCCTGGGTTCAAGTGATTCTCCTGCTTCAGCTTCCCAAGTGGCTGGGCTTAATTATAGATATGTGTCACCATGCCCCGCTAATTTTTGTATTTTTAGTAAAGACAGGGTTTCACCATGTTGAGCAGGCTGATCTTGAACTCCTGACCTCAGGTAGTCTGCCCACTTTGGCCTCCCAAAGTGCTGGGATTACAGGCGTGAGCCACTGAGCCTGGCCCTAGATGGTTTTCAGGCTTCAGCTCCAACACACCACGCTGCGATCCACCTTCACTGCGTTGGAGAGGAAGCCAAGGCTGAGAGGTGGTGTCCCTTCCCGGGTCACCTGGTGAGTTAGTGGCAGAACCAGGATCAGATGCAGTCTCTGGCTCTAAACACTGTGATGTATTCCATCTCATCTGGTCTGGGCCCTCCTGGCTCTGGGAAGGGGGGCAGCATGAAAAAGGGACAGAAGGCAGCAGGGCCAGGGCGTGAGCAGGCTGATCTGCCAGGTTGTCTCCTCCTTGGCCTACGCTTGGCTGCATGATGAAGGAGGCCCAGCTGGAAGGAGCGCCTTGTGCTCCCAGACTGAAAAGCAGCAGAGAGCTCATGGGCTGGAAAGGGTGCTTTGCACTGTGAGCTTTGTAGGAGCAGACAGGTGTGATTTCTTTCCTCACCCATCACAGGGAGCATGCCAACGCTGCTGTAACAAAAGCCAGGTTAGCAAGACAAAAGCATACCACGTTTATTTAATCAAAGTTTTATGTGACATGAAACTTTGTCACATGAAGAGACAAAGCCTTCAGAAATGAAAGGCCAACGACTCTTGGAAAATGGTCTATTTTTACACTTAGGTTGAAGAATAGACAGCCGTGTGGAAATGGGGTTGGACAAATGGGCATGGGCTAGTGGTAACGGACTGAGAGGGGAAGCCCGGTGACGGCAGTGGCTGCTGGCATCCCACTGGCTACAGCAGGGAGGCATGGCTGGGGCTGCACACTCCATGGAGCTGGTGGGCGCCCCGCCCCTTCCGAGTTGGGACGGGAGCTCCCTGGGTGCCGCTGCAGCTGCCCAAACCTGGCTGCAGACCCTGGCCTCCTGCTCTGTGGAGCAGGCAGGAGCCTTGCCCTCCTGGGTGGGGCTACAGCTATCCAAACTGCAGCTGTGGCTCCCAGCCTCTCTGTGCTGTTGCAGCGGGCCGGGAGCAGGCAAGATCTGCCCTCCTGGGTGCCGCTGCAGCCCCCTGACCGCAGTTGCAGATCTGGGCCTCCCGCTCCACGGAACAGGCAGGAGCTGGGGATAAGCAGGAACACCACCCCTTCTGAGTTGGTGGGGTGGGAGCTCTGGAGTGCAGCTACAGCTACTGCCCTTGCAGGTGCAGGACCCGGGAGTCTCTGCAGCCTGCACTCTCAGGGGCCCCAGGAAGCCTCCCTCCGACACTTCATCCCATCTCTGCAGGCTCGGGGTGTCTGCTGCTTCCACCTCCTGGCCTCTCTCCTCTCCCAGCACCTGCTCTGATCTCAGAGCAGGGGTGGAGCTGAGTCCTAGGGCCATGAATGGCAGTGGGAGGCCTGGGTAGATGGGGGCAGGTCCCCAGTAAAGCCCCAGCTTCAGGCTAGGGAGGGTGGGCCTGAAGTCTGAAGGCTGGGCTGCCCATCCAGCTGCCAGACTCAACAAACTGGAGTGGGGACACATGGTGCCTCTTCTGGCCCACCCATGGCCACTCTTGTACCAATCAGCAGGTACTTCCTCCTCTCTGAGGTCCATAAAAGCCCTGGGCTCAGCCAGAGCAGGGCAGAGGATGGCCAGAGAACGAAGAGGGCAGAGAGACAATAGAACACAACCAGCTGCAGAGAGGAGCTACCCTCTCCAGGGTCTCCTCTCTGCTGAGCACTGAACGCTTGACTGAGGGATGCCCTGCCTGCAGAGAGGAGCTCCCCACCGCGGTCTGAGCTGTTGTAACACTCAAGAAAGCTCATCTTCGTCTTATTTACCCTTCACTTATCTGTGTACTGCAGGATGAGAACTCCGGCAAATGTACCATGTCTGGCCAGAAAATCGACACCCCGAAGATTCTGTAACACCAGCAAGGCCCAGCAAGGCCTTCTGTTCAGATTCATCTTTTTTTTTTTTTTTTTTCTCTTTTAATTTCAACATTTATTTTAGAAATGGGGGTACATGTGCATATTTTTTGCAAGGAAATATTTTATGGTGCTGAGGCTTGGAGTACAGATCCTGTCACCCAGATAGTGAGCGTAGTGCCTCACAGATAATTTTTTAACCCATCCTCTCCCTCTCTCCTCTATAGTAGTCCACAGTGTCTAGTCTCATACTTATGTCCATGTGTATTCAGTGTTTAGCTCCCACTTATAAGTGAGAGCATGTAGCATTTACTTTTCTGTTTCTGTGTTAATTTGCTTTGGATTATGGCCTCCAGCTCCATCCACGTTGCTGCAAAGGACGTGATTTCATTCTTTTTATGGCTGCATAGTATTCCATGGTGTATATATTTCACATTTTCTTTATCCAGTCTTCCACTGATGGGCACATGGGTAGATTCCATATCTTTGCTATTGTGAACAGTGCAGCAGTGAACATATGAGTGCATGTGTCTTTTTGGTAGAATGATATATTAGAAAGTTGAAAAACAACAGATGCTGGCAAAGCTGTAGAAAAAAGAGAACACTTTTAGTAGAAATGTAAATTAGTCCAGCTCCTGTGGAAAGCAGTCTGAAATTTTCTCAAAGAACTTAAAACAGAGCTACCATTTGACTCAGCATGTTCAGATTCATCTTGGTCTCTCTGTGTAGCATTCCTTCCTCCACGGTCTGGGGCAGGACCCTTCTAGAATGAAGGTCTTCAGGAGAGAAGGGAGAGGGTGACCTTTCTAGGTGACCTTTATGGCTTGCTTTGGGAGAGAGGGGCTGTGGTTTCTTTTTTTTTTTTTTTTAGACGGAGTTTCGCTCTTGTTACCCAGGCTGGAGTGCAATGGCACCATCTCGGCTCACCGCAACCTCCGCCTCCTGGGTTCAGGCAATTCTCCTGCCTCAGCCTCCCGAGCAGCTGGGATTACAGGCACACGCCACCATGCCCAGCTGATTTTTTGTATTTTTAGTAGAGACGGGGTTTCACCATGTCGACCAGGATGGTCTCGAACTCTCGACCTCGTGATCCACCCGCCTCGGCCTCCCAAAGTGCTGGGATTACAGGCTTGAGCCACCGTGCCCGGCGGGGCTGTGGTTTCTATGTTTCACCTTGGAGAAGACAAATTCTGGTTTCTGTGACTCCCCTCAGGGGAGAAAGAGGGGCAGGAGACAGGAGGGCAGGAGAAAAGGGCGGGAGACTTTGTTTCTGAGGCTACTCTGGAGGCCTTTCCCTTAGCTCAAAGTACTTAACTTGCCAATACGTCAGCCTCTGGGGTTTCGTTTGCTCAGCCCAGCAACCTCATGGCAGTGCCTCTGTTTATCCCCCGTTTTCTTCTTGGGTGCATTTGCTTTGGAGGAAGTAGAAGCGGAAGCACAGTCCAGGACCGAAGAGGAACTCAGCCCTAACATTCTGGAGACCAGGGCTTGGGGCCTAAGCCTGCCACGGACTCACTGGGACCCCTCAGCCACTCACCCAGCCTTTCTGGGCCTGGGACACGGGAGCTGGACCCAATGGGGCCTCTCCAGTTACAGGATACAGGGTCTGGCCATCAGGCTTGGATTCAAAGACCAGCTCAATTGGATGCCTATTGGATGAGTCATTTTCTCATTTAAAAAAAGTCGGAGTCAAAGTAATATTTGGTGTGGTAAGAATCAAATGAAACAATGCATGTGGAGGCCTTTGGAAAACTGAAAAATCAATACTTTGGAGAGATTCTCCCCTGCCCTCCCACCATTCATTTTGAGGATGACATCACTAATGATGAATTCTGCCCAAGACCCCATCTTAAATAGAAAAGATGATTTTTGACTGAGCACAGTGGCTCACACTTGCAATCCCGGCACTCTGGGAGGCTGAGGTGGGCGGATAGCTTGAGGCCAGGAGTTTGAGACTTGGCTTAGCCTACATGGTGAAACCCCGTCTCTACTAAAAATACAAAAATTAGCTGGGCGTGTTGGTGCACACCTGTAATTCCAGCTACCGGGAGGATGAGGTGGGAGGATCACTTGAGCCTGGGAGGTGGAGGTTGCAGCGAGCCGTGATTATGCCACCGCACTCAAGCCTGGGCGACAGAGCAGGACCTTGTTTCCAAAAAGAAAGGAAAAGAAAACAAGAAAAGAAAAGGAAAAAGAAAAAGTTTAATTGACCTGGCATCCTAAACAAGCAAACAAAAATTAGAAAATCTGCCACGCGTGGAACTTGACGGCCAGCCTTCGGGTCGTGGTATTCTGCTTGCGTTTAAGGTACAACGCCACTAGGTGGCGATAGTATCTGGGCCATTGAGGCTTGTTCCAGAGCTAGGTACCCCAAGGACAATCTCAAGCGTCCTCTCTTTTTATACTTGGAGAGAGGCACCCCCGATGGACCCACCGAGCCTCAGTTTCCTCAGTTGTAAAATGAGGATAAGAGTTCCTACAGGAGGGCGAATTCGTAAACTCCTCCCGTGCATGGTAATGTGCTTAGCAAATCTTTGTTTCTTTCCTAGCTGTCTAGTTAGGAGCATAGCTTTTGGAACCAGACTGCCTGGGTTTGAATCCCAGCCCTACCACTCACCAGTTTTGTGACCTCAGGCAAGTTACGTAACCTCTGTGGGCCTCCATTGCCCTGTCCGTGAAATGGGGGCTGTAATCAGACCCATCCCTGTAGTTTCTATGTGTAAAGCTTAGAAAGTGCCTGCTCTGCTGGGCGCGGTGGCTCACGCCTGTAATCCCAGCACTTTGGGAGGCCAAGGCAGGCAGATCACGAGATCAGGTGATCGAGATCATCCTGACCAACATGGTGAAACCCTGTCTCTACTAAAATACAAAAAAATTAGCCAGGCGTGGTGGTTCACACCTGTAGTCCCAGCTACTCAGGAGGCTGAAGCAGCGGAATCACTTGAACCTGAGTGGAGGTTGCCGTGAGCTGAGATCGTGCTACCACTACAGCCTGGGCGACAGAGCAAGACTCCATCTCAAAGAAATAATGATAATAAAATAAAATAAAAAACTAGAAAGTGCCCGCTCCAGGAAAAGGGCTGTGTCTGCCACAGGGTCGGCATGTCCTGGGTGAGTAGGCTGGGTCTGTGTCTTAACTCTGGGCGCCTCCCGAGACCGAAGGCCTTGCGAAGGTGAGATGTCTTCAGGGAGGTTTTTTTTTTTTTTTTTTGAGATGGAGTTTCGCTCTTGTTACCCAGGCTGGAGTGCAATGGCGCGATCTCGGCTCACCGCAACCTCCGCCTCCTGGGTTCAGGCAATTCTCCTGCCTCAGCCTCCTGAGTAGCTGGGATTACAGGCACGTGCCACCATGCCCAGCTAATTTTTTGTATTTTTAGTAGAGAAGGGGTTTCACCATGTTGACCAGGATGGTCTCGATCTCTCGACCTCGTGATCCACCCGCCTTGGCCTCCCAAAGTGCTGGGATTACAGGCTTGAGCCACCGCGCCTGGCGTCTTCAGGGAGTTTTTAAGCCCCTGGGCATGAGTCATGGACTGAGGAAGCCACAGATCTGAGGCTCCTGGCATCCTGGTCTCTGGATTCAGGACACAGCTGGCAACAGCCTCCATCCACCAGGCAGGTTATGGCACTCAATTTGCAAGTGTGAAGCCAGCTGGTGGGAGGATAAGGCGAGGGCAGAAGGAGCTGGGAGACTGTTTTTTTTTTGTTTTGTTTTTTTGTTTTTGAGACGGAGTTTCGCTGTTGTTACCCAGGCTGGAGTGCAATGTCACGACCTCGGCTCACCGCAACCTCTGCCTCCTAGGTTCAGGCAATTCTCCTGTCTCAGCCTCCTGAGTAGCTGGGATTACAGGCACGCACCACCATGCCCAGCTAATTTTTTTTTTGAGATGGAGTTTTGCTCTTGTTACCCAGGCTGGAGTGCAATGGCGCAGTCTCGGCTCACCGCAACCTCCGCCTCCTGGGTTCAGGCAATTCTCCTGCCTCAGCCTCCTGAGCAGCTGGGATTACAGGCACGCGCCACCATGCCCAGCTAATGTTTTGTATTTTTAGTAGAGACGGGGTTTCACCTTGTTGACCAAGATGGTCTCGATCTCTTGACCTTGTGATCCACCCGCCACCCGCCTCAGCCTCCCAAAGTGCTGGGATTACAGGCTTGAGCCACCGCGCCCGGCTGGGAGACTGTTTTTAAAGAACTTTTGTGCCTCAGGGCTGTCCTGCTCACGTCCCTGCATGAGCAGGGACTGAAAGGCAGCTCAGAAAATAAAACACCCCACCGGGCAACTGGGCCAATTGCTTTCCAAGCTCTGACCTGCCCACCTCTATGCAGGTTTGCGGGGGAGGAATCCTGTGGTAAAGACAGCACCTGACCAGAAGTCAGGAGATCTGTTTTTAGCCACAGCTCTGTCACGGATGTGCTGTGTGACCTTGAATGAATCACTTTGCCTCTCTGGGCTTCAGAGTCCTGCTCTGCCAATATTTGGGGGAAAAAATCAGTGTCTTTTCTTTTTAAGCAGAGATGTGGTAAGAATAGAGAAACTCCTCAAAACCCCACCTTATCCTTGAAACCTTTCATGTTGGATGGAACAAAAGGGAACCCATGGCATCTCCACCACCCTCCTGCTCTCCTGTGCTAAACATGCAATATTAATTAACATCCATTATTCATTTATTGATTGATTGATTTCACAGGCTTGTCCAGTGCTGTTCTGTTCTTTCCACATGTTATGTCTGCATGTGAAAACTCCTCTGTGGAGCCCAGCTCAGTCTTCAGTCTTCTCCCTCACCCCTCTCCCTGCCCACCTCCTCCCTCTCCCCACCTCTGCCCAATCAGGTCTGCCTGGTTGCCCTCTATGGGACAGACCGCCTAACGGAGGAGGCTTCTGATGGAGGGAGGGCTCAAAGCTCTCAGTGGAAAGGAACGTCCCATGGAAACTGAGGCTGGTCAGATCTTAATGGGACTGAGAAAAGTGCTCTGAGGCTGGGTGTGGTGGCTCACACCTGTAATCCCAGCACTTTGGGAGGCCAGGGTGGGTGGATCATGAGGTCAGGCATTCAAGACCAGTCTGGCCAACATGGTGAAACCCTGTCTGTACTAAAAATACAAAAGTTAGCCAACCATGGAGGCACGTGTCTGGAATCCCAGCTACTCCAGAGGCTGAGGCAGAATTGCGTGAACCTGGGAGGTGGAGGTTGCTATTAGCTGAGATTGCGCCACTGCTCTCCAGCCTGGGCAACAGAGCAAGACTTTGTCTCAGAAAAAAGAAAGAAAAAAAAAGTGTGTCGAGGAGACAAAGGATGTGAAAAGCACTTTGAAGAGTGAAAAGTGCTGTGCAAAAGGGAGAAAGTCTTATTCTCTGAGCAGCGGCACAAAACAATTAGACAGAGAGGAGAGAGAGAGGGAGAGAGAAAGTTTATCTTTGATGCATATAACTTTTGCAGACAGAAAATCTAGAAGGAAGCTAGTTTAATTTTAGGAAGCATGGACGTTGTGTCAATTCCTAAAATAACAGTTTATTTTAGACTACACAGGACAGGTGTGTGTGTGTGTGTGTGTGTGTGTGTGTGTGTGTGTGTGTCTGTATGTGTGTGTTCCCCTCTGTTTTTTCAGGCTTGGGGCTGCTAAGGTCTGAATTCGGCTCCAGGGAAGCCTCATCTTCTAAAGGAGTCAGCCCAGCTCAGTCTTCAGTCTTCTCCCTCACCCCTCTCCCCGCCCACCTCCTCCCTCTCCCCACCTCTGCCCAATCAGGTCTGCTTAGCCACTGCCCTTCCACACTGTCCCCAAGTGGCTCCACCCCTGTGAAGGCAGAGTCCTCCCTGTGCCCTCTGCATCACACCTGTCCCCTGTGAATGTCCTCTTCCTGCTCTTGCCATTCTTCACCGAATGCCGCTGCTGAGGGACGTCGAGTGTCCTCTCGCAGTCAGCGTCCTGCGCTCTGGACTTTGCTGCCTTTTCAAAACCTTCCAGGCCTGGGCTCCATTCCATCTACATCAAAGCTCCTGATGACACACTGAGCCAGGCTAATGTATTAGAAGGGGCGGGGCCGATTGTTAGTCTATCCATCCTAGATTGTCCTTTAAGAGCCTCTTGGGGAATTAGCTTCTTTACATTAAGAAAGTCCTGGTAGGCCAATCACGATGGCTCACTCCTGAAAGCCCAGCACTTTGGGACGCTGAGGTGGGAGGCTCGTGTGAGCCCAGGAGTTCGAGATCAGCTTGGGCAACGTAGGGAGACCCTGTCTCTACAAATAATTTTAAAAAATTAGCCAGGTGTGGTGGCATGAGCCTGTAGTCCCAGCTACTAGGGAAACTGAGATGGGTGGAAGAGGATTGCTTGAGCCCAGGAGGTTGAGGCTGCAGTGAGCTGTGATTGCAACACTTTATTCCAGCCTGGGCGAAACAGCAAGACCCTGTCTGAAAAAAAAATTCATTCTAAAGATGGGTATTTCACAGCACTGTGATAGACCAGAAAGGGAGAAATTTTGGGGTGCATGTAGTTGATGGTAATAATAATAATATCATCATTTTGGCACATCTACTAGGTACCAGGCGCTATGCTAGGTGACTTACGTTCTTTGTCTAATTCCAATAACCCTATGAGGCAAGTGGAATTAACATTATCATGATCATAAATACAACAAAAATAACTGAGTACTTATGTGCTAAGCAGTTCACCTAGATTGTCTTGTGCGGTGGGCACTGTTGCCATGCCCATTTTCCAAGCCTGGGAACCAAGGAACAGATCAATTAAGCAACTCGCCACACAGCTATTAAGATGAAAAGGCTGAATCTCAAGGGGTTGAATTACTTGTCCATGTTCACCCGGCAAGCAAGAAACTGAGTGAAGTTGATGTCCCCCTGCCTCTGCCCTACATCCTCATCACACCTCCTTCTGGGGCTACTGGGAAATTCTAGGTTGGGGTGAGGACAGCTAGGACCAGGAACTGCTGGAGTGGGAGTTGGGGGTGGGGCTTCACCAGCCCGAGACAAAGAGAGTACCCCTTGCTCAGACGGTGTCCAGCAGCGCTTCACGACCCAGCCCTAGCCACCTGCCAAACGTCCCCTGGCTTTGCTGGCCTTTCCCAGCAACCCATCCCTGCCTCCTGCCCTGTCGGGCTCATCAGAATCCCAGTTAACCTTTGGCACCCTGTTGGAATGCTGCCTCCTCCAAGAAGCCTTCCCGGATGGCCCTAAACCAGAGTGTTCCGACCTCCTCCAGAATCTCCAGAACATTGTTCACTCACTTGGCCATCCTATTCAGGCTTGAGGGACATACTACCATCTGGCCTCCACAGCTAGGTGTTGAGTTCCCCGAGGCTCCAACACCTAAGATGCAGGTGCTCAGAGAATTCTTAGTGCATGAGTACATAGAGCATTCAGGCATTCCACGGGGTCACAGGGGCATGAATTTCAGTGCCTCTGATGAAGCCTGTGGAGAGACAGGTAAGGAGCTATAAACGTGATTATTCCAGGCTCATGCAATAGTGAGTAGTGAGGTCTGCGGCAAACCAGAGTCTTCGTGCCCACCTGAGGGGCTCACAGTCAAAATCAGTCACCACCCCCACCCCCGAGTCCCTACACACGTAAAGGGCAGGGACCCAGTCTGGTTCTGAGCAATTTCACTTCCTTTCCCTTCCTCCGGCTTTATTTTTCTACTCTGTGCATACCACTTGAAAACACACTCTGGGCCGGGCGCGGTGGCTCAAGCCTGTAATCCCAGCACTTTGGGAGGCCGAGGCGGGTGGATCACGAGGTCAAGAGATCGAGGCCATCCTGGTCAACTTGGTGAAACCCCGTCTCTACTAAAAATACAAAACATTAGCTGGGCATGGTGGCACGTGCCTGTAATCCCAGCTACTCAGGAGGCTGAGGCAGGAGAATTGCCTGAACCCAGGAGGCGGAGGTTGCGGTGAGCCGAGATCGCGCCATTGCACTCCAGCCTGGGTAACAAGAGCGAAAGTCCGTCTCAAAAAAAAAGAAAAAAGAAAAAAAGAAGAAAAAGAAAACACACTCTGAGCTACCGAAACGGAATGTGTCTTCCCTCACACAGGTGAACTACGAGACGGCAGAGTTTTGCTCTGTCCTCTGCTGCAGCCCAGCCCCTTCCTCAGTGGCTGGCACAGAACAGGCCTTCGGGAGGTATGTGCCCCGCTCCTCCCTGCAGCTTCCGGGCTCCAAGCAGCATTCAGGACTCAAGTCGGGAAGAGTGAAGGCCGTTGAGGACTTGTTAGGCCCCAATTCCCCCAGAGAGCCCCAAGGAGACGGGAGCTTTGAGTTTGTTTTGGCGACAGCCGGTCCTGCTGCAACTAGGACATGAGGGTTAGCGACTCTGCCCCATGGGGTCACAGGGCAGAGGCTGCGGACGGGGGTGGGCATCAGTGGGGCGGTGGGGCAGGCTCCCACGCACGTCTTCAGCATGCCCATCACACAGGCACCCGCACGCGCCAGGGGACGCCGAGGCTCCGGAGCAGAGGAAAGGCCAAGGCGGTGGGGAGATGGGGAGAGAGGCGGGGAGCAACCCCCCGGGCTCCGAGCGCGCCAGCTGGGAGGGCTGGGAAGGAGCGCGCACGGGAGGGCTCCTGGCACGCGCGGGGGCCGCGGGCAGCCCCCGGAGGAGGGAGTCGGGCAGGACGGCTGGGGCAGAGGGCGGCTGAAGCAGGGGGGAGCCGGACCCCTCCTGCCACCCCCCCGGCGCCTGCCAAACTGGTGGCTGCCTCCCCGGCAGCCGCGGCGCGTCCACCTGCGCAGCCACCGCGCCGCCCTGCCCGCGCTGCCATTGGCTAGCTAAAAATGCCTCTCTAATCTGCGCGGCTCTGTGCACGCCTCCTCCTCATCCTCCCCCCCCCCCGCTCCGCCTCGGCTCTGACCTTCCTCCTTCCCGCAGCCCAGGCGAGATCCCAGAGAGACGCGGTGGCGGCGGCAGCGCCAGCCCCTCCTCCCCCGGGAAGTCGGCCGGGCTTGAGGCCGGGCCCCAGACATTCGGCTTCGCCCCGAGGCGCCGCCAATGGTGCCCCGCGCTCCTGCCCCCAGGTAGGATGTCTGGCCCTTGAATAGAGCGTGGGGGGTTGTGCGGGGGGCGTACAGTTTGGGAGTGCGTGTTGGAAGTGGGCGCCGAGACTGGCATCTCCTTGGGCCAGAGCCCGGGGCAGGTTGGGCAGCTGCCTGGAGAGAAGTGGGTGCGCGCCCGGGGATGCTTTGTAGGGGACGGAGTTCGCGGGCATCACCCAGGCAGTATTAAGATGCCCCTGCGTTGTGTCCCTTGGTGGGGGGGCGGGGAGCCGGCAACGGAGGCCTTTACCCCCGGAAAAGCGCCGGAAATAGGTTCCTGGGGAAGCTGGGGCCTGGGCCCTGCTGGTCCGGGTCTCTGGACTGCTACCAGAAGGGGTGGGTGGGCTGGTGCCAGCTTGGTGCGTAGGCTATTTATGGATCAGAGTGGGCTGGGGAGAAACACAGCAGCTGATGCCTGTCTGGCTTATGGTTAAAGGTATTTCCTTCTGCCCCCCCACCCCTTCCCCCACAGCTGGGATGGGAGGGGGAAGGAGGCAAGAAGGAGGTGATGATGCTAAAAGGCCCGCAGATACAGAAGCCACGGGCTGCTGGGCACTGCCCTCCCCTGCAAGCCCCAGGCCACTGGCTGCCTTTGGAGCTGTCTCTGCCCCTTATTTTCACCTTACAAGAGGCTATGAAAAGGTTGAAGGGTCATCAGGGTGTAGGGGACACGGTGGCAAACCTGGGAGCTTGGCTAGACCCAGCTTCAAGCCTCAGCTGCCCCTGCCCGCAACAGCCCACCTCTGTACCACATAGGCAGTGACATATATGGCCGCTTTTTTCTAGGCACAACCATAAATAACCCACATTGCCCCAGCCCCAGGCATAGCTGGGGTGCAAACGAGACTGTCTGTCGGTGATTTTCATTCCATCCTTCACCGTGGCCTTTCCGTTCCATGTCCAAGTCAGTGTTCTCCAGCCGCCCTTCCAGGCAGCTTCCCTGATACCCCAGGTGAGACCCATGCCCCTCCCCTGTGCTCCTGGACTGCCGTGGCTGGGTTATTTGTCTCGTTTGTCTCCTTCTAGAGCAGAGGTATCTTCGGGCTGGGAATCTGTCTGGTTCATCTGTCATTGCCCTTGCACTGGAGCAGCTTTGGCACCAAGTGGATAATTTGCGGAATGAGTGACTGAATGTGGAATGAGTGACTGCAATAATTTGTGCATTGAGTGACTGAATGTGAACGCTGGGAAATAGTTGGCAACCCGGGGGAGGGGGTTGAGCCCACCCTTGGGCTTTCCCTCTATCCCCCGGGACCAAAGAGCCACCCAAACCAGACAGTTCTCTTTAGGCTCCTCCTAAGTCTGGAGTTGATGGGCATCTATGGCTTTTGGAGATACCGTTGCAACCTGCTGGCTCCAGAGGGTCTTATGGGCCCCTGGTTTGAGTGTCCAGGCCTGGTCCTGGCTCTGGGCAAGGTCTCATGTGAAGATCTGGCTCTCCTCTGGCTGCTGGGTTAGCACTTTCTTCCTGGGGTGCCAAGCTTAGAACTAGGGTCTCTGCCTCGGTCCCAGCCCTTGGGAGGAAAATCCAGGTCAACAACAGGGAAGCTGGGAAGGCCCAAGCCAGGCGGTTCTCAGCGTCTGGGGTGTTCATAGCAGGCTCTCAGGGGTCTCATGAGCCTCGGGTGTGGAGGAGCAAACCCAGTTTGGAGGAAGAGGCTGCTACCAAGGGTTCTGGCCCAGCCACGGGCCTGTGTCCATGAAGGGTGGCAGCACCTCCAGGCTTAGGAGGGGCCTAGAGAGAACTGTCTGGTTTGGGTGGCTATTTGGTTGTGGGGAATAGAGGGAAAGCCCAAGAGGGACCTAACACCCTCCCTCAGGCTGCCAGCTATTTCCCAGAGTTCACAGTCATTCAATCATTCATTCATTCCACAAAGGCCCGTGTTGCTATTTGACAGCCATGTAGTCTTCCTGACGTGGCTCTGCCACCGTCCCCATGTCCAGTCCAACTCTCCCTTCTTTTTTTTTTTTTTTTGAGACAGAGTTTCACTCTTGTTGCCCAGGCTGGAGTGCAGTGGTGCAATCTCGGCTCACTGCAACCTCCAGCTCCTGGGTTCAAGTGATTCTCCTGCCTCAGCTTCCCAAATAGCTGGGATTATAGGCATGGGCCACCACACCTGGCTAATTCATATTTTTAGTAGAGATGGGGTTTCACCATCCTGGCCAGGCTGGTCTCGAACTCTTGACCTCATGATCCACCCACCTCAGCCTCCCAAAGTGCTGGGATTACAGGCGTGAGCCGCCACCCCCGGCCTCCGACTCTCCCTTCTTGCTCTCACTCTGCCCTTCAGCTGCCCTGAGCTGCTTTCAGTTCCTCAAGCAAATGGGGCTTCTGTCACCTGCAGGCTTTGCACAGGCTGTCCCTGCCTCCCCTTCTCCCTCCTCCTTCCCACCCAAATCTTTCACCCTCGTGAGTCCACTGAGACTCCTCTTCCTTCCAGAAGCTTCCCCAGCTTGGGTTGGGAGCCTCACCCATGAATCCCCTTCCCGCAGCCTGGCTGCCTCCCCTGGCAACCCTCCCATCACACAGTGTCCTCTCAGGCTTCTGATCACCCCTCCCTGCTGGGCTGTGGGGTCTGTGGGTGTGGAGTCTGTGTGCTGTTTCCGGTGGCCCCTGGCGTGGCACAGAGGAGCCCCAGCTCTGGCTTGTGGAGTGAGTGAGTGGCTATTGGTCTGGTCATCTACTTTCTCTCCTTGTCAATATCAGGACACATTTTGCATTCTTCACCCATTAGGAGTTTGCAGGTTTCCCCCCAGCAAGAATGAATTGGTGGTAGAAAGCCTTCCCTGGAGAAGTCAAACTGGCTACAGGTCTGGAAGGACAGAGGGACAGGAAAGGACCTTAGGGGTGGGGTCATACACTGATGTGGGGGGCCTCCCTGGGGAACCAGGTGAGGGGTTGGGATAGGAGTGGGTATACTAGATAGGAAGGAGGCTACTTGATTTGGTTTTGCATATTTCTTCTTCTTTTTTTTTTCTGGATTTGCATGTTTCTTAAAGAAAAATAGCTTTTATTATTTTTCTTATTGCCAAAATAATATGGGTTTGCTGGCCGGGCGCGGTGGCTCAAGCCTGTAATCCCAGCACTTTGGGAGGCCGAGGCGGGCGGATCACGAGGTCGAGAGATCAAGACCATCCTGGTCAACATGGTGAAACCCCGTCTCTACTAAAAATACAAAAAACTAGCTGGGCGTGGTGGCGTGTGCCTGTAATCCCAGCTACTCAGGAGGCTGAGGCAGGAGAATTGCCTGAACCCAGGAGGCGGAGGTTGCGGTGAGCCGAGATCGCACCATTGCACTCCGGCCTGGGTAACAAGAGCGAAACTCCGTCTCAAAAAAAAAAAAAAAAAAAAAAAAAAAAAAAAAAAAAAACTGTGGGCAATTTAGAATATTGTGGAAAGCCAAATGAAGGAAACCCATTAGCCATATCAGACCCACCCACCGTGGGCACTTCACAGCTGGCTTCCAGCCAGGGGCAGGGTGGACTGGAGGGGAGGGCTGGGCTGGGGGCTTGAGGGGCAGGTCAGGGTCCCAGGAAGTAGCCGTGAGGATTGGCAGGCAGGTAGGGGAAGGGTCCCGGAGCTCCCCTGTGGAAAGCAGGGAAGGAAGTGGGATTGGATGAGGGAAGTGGACTCATGCAGTCCCAACAGGCGACGGGGTGCCCTGGGGCTAGAGTGGCCTTTCAGGTCGTGCGCATTTGCTTGGGAGAATTGGGCCCTAGACCCCAGCATCTGCACCCATCAGGCACTGGATGTGGGCGGCCTTCTGGCAGGTGGCTCTGTAGTAGCAGTCCTTGAAGCGTCTGTCCACGGAGGTCCCCTGCAGACAGCACCAACCCCCTGGTGCAACAGATAGTGTTCGCCACCAGGAAGGATGGGTAGGGAGGAAGCCAGAGGTGGGCCAGAGGGACAAGATCAACTGAACCTGGCCTTCGCTGGCTCTGGGGAGACAGGACTCTAATGCCAGGGAAGTTGTTGGTGCCATTTCCAGGAAGGGAGCGTGTCTGTGGGGAGCAATTTAGAATGTACTAGAAAGCCAAATGAAGGAAACCCATTAGCCACTTCAGACCCAACTGCCATGGGCACTTTGTGGCTGGTTTCCAGCCAGGGCAGGGTGACCTGGAGGGGAGGGTTGGGCTGGGGACTGGGCTGCGGGCCTCTCCTCCACCCTTCCCTGGGTGGTCACTCTGAAGACCTCGGGCTTGGGTGTGAGGGGCTGCAGGATACCTGAAGACTAGAATGGCGGAGGAGGCCTTGGCTCCTACTTAAAAATCACTCAATATTATTATTATTATTTTCTTTTTAGAGAGAGGGTCTTGCTCTGTCACCTAGCCTGGAGTGCAGCCTCCACCTCCCGGGCTCAAGGGATTCTCCCACCTCAGCCTCCCGAGTAGCTGGGGCTGCACGTGGCAGGCTGCCATGCCTGGCTAATTTTTCGATTTTGCTGTAGAGATGGGGTCTTACTGTGTTGCCCAGGCTAAAAAATCACTTGATATTAAAATGCTGGGTAGGGGCTGGGGTAGGCTTTCCATATAAAATGCAGGATACTCAGGTAATCTTAAATTTCAGAAAAACGACAAATGTGTTTTTGTTGTTTTTTAGTCTAAGTGTGTCCCAAACATTGCATAGGACATATTTTTACTAAAAACTGTATTTGTCATTTACCTGAAATTCAGATTTAACTAGGTGTCTTGAATTTTTATTTTATTTTTATATGTATTGATTGATTGATTTTTATTTCTCAAATGAAGTTTCGCTCCTGTTGCCCAGGCTTGAGTGCAGTGGCGCCATCTCAGCTCACTGCAACCTCCGCCTCCTAGGTTCAAACAATTCTCCTGCCTCAGCCTCTTGAGTAGCTGGGATTATAGGTGCCCGCCACTGAGCCCAGCTAATTTTTGTATTTTTAGTAGAGATGGGGTTTTGCCACGTTGGCCAGGCTGGTCTTGAACTCCTGACCTCAAGTGATCCGCCTGTTTCACCTCCAAAATGCTGGGATCACAGGCGTGAGCCTCCTCGCCTGGCTCTGAATTGTTACTGACTAAATGTGGCCACTGTAGGCTGGGATAGGGAGGAGTGAAGAGAGAGGGTGAGAATTTTCTCTTCTTGAGTGTGGGAGAAGAATCAATAGATACTTGTTTGAAGTTGACAGTTTTAAAACATTAACACCTCCATTTTTAGAAACAGGTGAGATGTTCCAAATTTCCCATCTGTTAACTTTCTATACTGGCTAGAGAGTAGCCCCTTATTTGTGGATTTTGGCTCCTTAGTGCTGCTGAGAAATAATAAAACAATAGTTCCCTCATTTATTCAGGTGGAGCAAAGGGCGATGTGGTGATCAAGGGTGGAATCCCTAAATAGGGTTAATCCATTTAAGAAATAAAAGTCCTCATCCTAAGAAAGTGCTCATCTGGCAGAGGGCGTGGGAAACTGGAGCTCCCGCGTCAGTGGGGGAGCGTACGTTAGCACTGTGTTTTTGGCAACAGCAGTCACAGTTTTGATTCGGCAATTCCACTTTTTGGGACTTATCCCACAGGTACACTCTGAGCAGCGTGCAAAGATTAGCTGGGCAGACAGTCAGTGTAGCAAAGCTAGATGTCCCTCAGGAAGACAAGTGACAGAGTCAAGACTTCTTCGTAGGCTGTGATTTTAGGCAGTTGTTGGTTCCGGGATTCAGTCAGTGGATCTCTGAATGTGTTTTGTGCCAGGCCACTTTAGGTGCTTGGGGACATTGAGACCAGACGGGGCGGAGCTTATTACCAGTGTGGAAAGATGGTCACAACATACTGAGAAGTCAAAGTAAGTGGCTTTGTGGAACAATGTGTGTAGTATGAGGTACATGTCCATCTGTTCCTCTCTGTTCATTTCTACATAACATGCGTAGAAGGCTGCAAACCTGATTGTGATTAGAGCTTACCTTTGGGGGGAGGCCGATTGCCGGGACAGAGGGAGAATGTGTCCTCACTGTTTCAGCCACCCTGTGCTGTTTGCATTTTACAAACAAATATCATTACTCATGAAGAAAAAAATTGAAACTGCACTTGATGGTACTGGGAATATTTTTTTTTTTTTCTTAGAAAGCTAAAAAAAATGAGCATGTAAACTGCATTCCCCTTAATCTGACGGGAATGCAGTTGAGTCACGAGCTACCATTGTGTTTGGAGAGTTTTTATATGTGGCTGGTTCCTAACTGGTCCTCTTATGGGCTTATTTCTCCTCTCCCTCCTCCCAGACCTGTGGTGCATGAAATCTGGCGGGATGGGAACGGGGGTAAAGTCACATCTGGGTATCAGCAGGCTGGCTATTAGGAGCATGGCAGAAGTGGGGCATCTGGGAAAGTGGTGGCTACGTAGCACTGGGGTGTCCTGTAGGGGCACAAAGGAGGGGCCAGGGATCCCTGACATGTGCCAGGCACTCTTCTGTTTATCCATATTTATTACATCACTTAGTCCTCAGTAACCTCATGGGGTTATCCCCATTTTACAGATGGGGCAACTGAGGTTAAGTGCCTTGCCTGAGGTCACACGTTGAATATGTGGCTGAGCCAGAATCACAGCCTGCAGTCTGGCTGCAGAGGCTGTGCTTGTGAACCTTTGTGCCTCAGCACCTCTTGTCAAGGAGTGGGGATGATCTCTTGTGTCAGAGACTGGAGGCAGGGGTGTTCTGGAAGACTGAAGGAGGGTTGTCTTCTGCAGAAGGCAGACCTGGAAGGAAAGAATGGTCAGATCCAGAGATGGTCGGGGGCGGGCAAGGGTGGGCATTCAGGCAGAGTAACGGCAGGGACAAAGACGCAAAGGCTGAAATGTGAGTGCTGGGCTCAGGGGCTGGGGAGGAAGTCAGCACGGGAACACGAGGGAGGACATGGGCCGGGAGGCTGGTGGGGCACCCAGCCTGGACTGCTGCTGCTGGGCATTTTAAATGATCCGCCTCATAGGACCTTTTGGGACAGGTGGTCCAGGGCTCTCTCTGCTCCGCCTTGCAGGGCCTGGCAAAAACCCTGCATCCCTCAGCCCCACTCTGCCCAACCTGGGCCTCCCCTGAGGTTCCTGGGTTCCTCATCCCTGGGTTCCTGGGGTCTAGCCTTGACCAGACACTGAGGACAAGAGAGGCAGCCGAGGCACGGCTGGAGGGCTGGGGGTTGGGGGTCCAGGCTGAGGTCCCTGTCCTGACACTGACTCACTGAGCCACCACTGAGCCATCACTCAACACGCTCTCTTGGATTCTGTTTCCTCTTGGTTTTTTGCAAACTTTTTATTATGAAACATTATAAGCATTTACGGAAGTAGAGAAAATATTATATAACAGTCATAGACTCATGGCTTAGCACCAACAGATGCTAACACATGGCCAGTCTCATCTCCATCGAGATATGTCTCTAAAAGATAAGGACTTTTTGTAACGTAATCACCATACCATTGTTATACCTAAGAAGTAATAATTCCTATGTATAGTCAGTTATCCACTTAGTATTCACATTCCCTGTTGTCTCAGACGTGTCTTCTTGTTATTTAAATCCTTTGTTTAAATCAAGTTCCAGGTAAGGTTCACACATGGTGATTGGTCGATATATCTTAGTCTCTTTCAATCCATAGTTCTCCTCTACATCTTTTCTTATTCTTTTGCGGTTTATCTATGGGAGAAAGCAGGTGGTTTGTCCTGTGTGTTTCCTGCAGACTGCATTTTGTTGATTGCATCCTGTGGTGTTGTTTAGAGTGTTCTTCTGTCCTCTCTGTAAACTGGGAGTTGCGTTTGTCTGTCTCTGACACTTCATCTAGTCATCAGTAAATCCAACTCTATATTCAAAACACCCAGAATCTACTCACTTCTTGTCACTTCCATTGCTACGTTCCCTTCTCAGCCTTCACTATCCTCTCCTAGATGTGTGCAGCAGCCTCTACCTGGTCTTCCTGCCTCATCCTTGCCTCACCAGCCAAAGGTCTTTTAAAACCTAAATCAGATCACATCCTTTCTCTGTTAAAGCTCTTCAATGACTCCCCTCCCATTCAGAATAAAGCCTAAAGTCATATAACAGGCCAGGCACAGTGGCTCACGACTGTAATCCCAG
Source organism: Saimiri boliviensis (assembly GCF_048565385.1). Taxonomy (NCBI): domain Eukaryota; kingdom Metazoa; phylum Chordata; class Mammalia; order Primates; family Cebidae; genus Saimiri; species Saimiri boliviensis. The sequence goes on from NC_133452.1 coordinate 98,781,642, forward strand.
CACTTTGGGAGGCTGAGGTGGGTGGATCACCTGAGGTCAGGAGATTGAGACCAGCCTGACCAATGTGGAGAAATCCTGTCTCTACTAAAAATATAAAAAATAATAAATTAGACTTGATCAAAATGCAAAATTCTGGCTGGCTTGGTGCAGTGGCTCACACCTGCAATTCCAGCACATTGGGAGGCCAAGGCAGGTGGTTCACAAGATCAGGAGTTTGAGACCAGCCTGGCCAACATGATGAAACCCCATCTCCACTAAAATTACAAAAATTAGCCAGGCATGTTGGCACCACACACCTGCAGTCCCAGCTACTCAGGAGCCTGAGGCAGGAGAATCCCTTGAATCCGAGAGGCAGAGGTTGCTGTGGGCTGAGATTGTACCGCTGCACTCCAGCCTGGGTGACAGAGCAAGACTGTCTCTAAAAAAAAAAAAAAAAAAAAAAAAAATCCCTAGGCTGGATGCAGTGGTTCACGCCTGTAACCCCAGCACTTTGGGAGGCTGAGGTGGGTGGATAGCCTAAGGTGGGCAGTCCAAGACTAGCCTGACCAGCATGGAGAAACCCTGTCTCTACTAAAAATACAAAAAAATCAGCTGGGCATGGTGGTGCACACCTGTAATCCCAGCTACTTGGGAGGCTGAGGCAGGAGAATGACTTGAACCTGGGAGGCGGAGGTGCAGTGAGCCAAGGTCACACTATTGCACTCCAGCCTGGGCAGCAAGAGTGAAACTCTGTCTCAAAAAAAAAAAAAAAAAAAAAAAAAAATGTCCTACCTACAAGGTCCTATGTGATCTGGCTGCCCAATGCCTCAGACCTCATCTCATACATCCTAGCCTCACTGAGCCCCAGATCATTTCTTAGACCCATCAAACACCCTGCCCCAGGGCCTTTGCACTCCTATTCCCTCTGCCTGGAATTCTCTTCCCCAGAGGTCTGCATGGCTCACGATGTTCACATCTCCACCCACATGGCCCCCTCAGAGAGCCCTCCCGGACCACCTCATCCAAAACAGCCCTTGCTGTCCCCCGCCCCTGGCCCTGCTCTGTCATCTTCATAGCACTTATGCCTGACATTATGCTCTTGTTGATATCTTGTCTGTCTCCCCTACCTGCCCGAGAGTTCCATGATGGCAGGGTTTGGGTGGGGGCAGAGCAGCATGACAGCCCTTTCCCTTTCCCTGCCCCTCGGCGCTGCCCACAGAGCTGATCGCCTCCTCCTCTCACATTGCTAGTGCCTCTCCTTTCAATATTTTCTTTTTTTTTTTTTTTTTTTTTTTTTTTTTTTTGAGACGGAGTTTCGCCCTTGTTACCCAGGCTGGAGTGCAATGGCGCGATCTCGGCTCACCGCAACCTCCGCCTCCTGGGCTCAGGCAATTCTCCTGCCTCAGCCTCCTGAGTAGCTGGGATTACAGGCACGTGCCACCATGCCCAGCTAATTTTTTGCACTTTTAGCAGAGATGGGGTTTCACCATGTTGACCAGGATGGTCTCGATCTCTCGACCTCGTGATCCACCCGCCTCGGCCTCCCAATGTGCTGGGATTACAGGCTTGAGCCACCGCGCCCGGCCTCAATATTTTCTAAAATAAAAAAAAAAATTATTTTAACTCACACATTTGTGCCTAGGGTGTCATAGTTTACAAAATACTTCCTGTCTTAGGTCGGGTCTTCTAGAAGCAGAGCTGAGGCAGGAATTCCTGGGCAAATGATTTATTGCAGGCATGCTGACATTAGGGTGGAAAAAGATGTGCTTACAGCTGAAGCCTGGCTCTAGCCGATCCCCCGGGGAGCTCTAGATTATGATCAGGGAGTCTCACAGGGTTATCCTTCCTCCAGGCAACGGGCCAGGCCTTTGGAGCCCCTTAGTAGGTGGTCGTTGTCGGCAAGCTGCTCCTCGGGAGGGCCTGACCTCCCCCACATCTCCAGGTGAGGCCGCTCCTGTAAGGCGAGGGCAGCTCTCAGGGAAAGGGGGCAGCTGTGAGCTGTTAGCAGCTAGCACCTACAGCTGCTGGGAGATGGGTCCCCCACCTGATAAACGGACCCTAGCAGCACCCCCTCTACTTCCATATCCATTTCTGCTTTGAGCCTTGCCACAAGCCTGTGAGGATGGTATTTCTTAATGATGATTATTCCCATTTCTTAGAGGAGGAAGCTGAGGTTCTTAGGGTGAAATGACTTGCTGGAGGGTGCACGGCCAGGAAGGGGTTAGATTTAAGCTCAGATTCTTACTCGGGATCCTCTGATTAGCTGCCAAATCGTCTTAGTGGCTGCGGGTTTGAAGTTTTACTCTCGTGCATTCATACTTACGAATGTTAAATGAATATGTATTGCGTGTGGTGTGCTGGGTGCTCAACGAGACGCCGGGCCATTCAGCAGGGACTGACACACACTTTGTCCTTGTCCCTGGAGTTGCCAGTTGGTGGGTCTGCCCAGTATGTAGCCACCACCCTCGTGGTTACCCCTGCTGAGCCCCCAGCAGCTCCAGCTTCCATAATGACAACACAATGTCTGTTGGACATGAACTATGCCCTAGCACTGTGCCAGGCTCCCTTCGCCTTCACAGCACCTCATCTTCAGATGAGTAAGCTGAGGCTGCAGAGGGACTCAGAGCTCCCGGCCGAGGTCTCTCAACGAGTGTGTGTAAAGCTAGGATTCAAAAGCACAGGGCTGAATGTGGCTCTCCCCCTTCCTGCGGCTCCTTCCCCAGACCCCGCCCTCCCCCACAGCAGGATATCTGGTGTCACCTCTATCAGCAGCTCCATCGGACACTGGGCTGCCACTGCTGCCTGCTCTCCGAGTATTGGGTGACTGGCCACCATCTCACCTGCCCCACTTGGCCGTGCCCCAGATGGGGCACCTCTGACAGGTCCCAGGATCCCTGCCTCTGCCCCCTTGCCAGCCCTTGTCATTGGCCCTGACAGCTGGGTGGGCCCTTCTGCCAGCTCCAGCGTGGCCTGGGTGTTGGGGGCCCCTCCCCCTTGCACCAGCTGGCCTGGTAAGCCGCAAAGCTGGCTTGGCTCAGCTTGGGGGCCCCAGGATGGGGCCGGGGGCGGGTGGCAAATCACAGGGGACTTCCTCCCTGCCAAACAGGACCAAGACAAGCCTGACAGGGAGTAACGAAGTCACAAAATTGCCACTAAGGGTTGTAAGGGTGGCGAGGGTACCCCCCAGGACGGCCTTGGTAACGGGAGTCTATGAGGCAGTAGCTCGGGGGTGGGCATTCCAGGCGTCAGCCCCAAGCCGCCTTTCCTCCCTAGGACCCCCTTGTTCCCTGGCCCTCAGGCCTCTCTGACCATTGCTCATTTGGGCTGTGGCGGAGGAGGCTGGTTCTCTGTTCCAAACCTCAGCCCTGAGGGCTTCCTCCACGGGCTGTACTGAGGAGGGACTGTCCCTCTCTTGGCAGAACTTCAGGAATCTTTGTGTGAATTTTGGACATGAAATAGTATGTGAAATATATGCAAATAAGCATGTCCAGGCTGGGCATGGTGGCTCATGCCTGTAATCCCAACACTCTGGGAGGCCAAAGCAGGAGGATTGCTTGAATCAGGAGCTCAAGACCAGCCTGGGCAACAGAGGTAGATGCTGTTTCTATTTAAAAAAAAAGAAGGCCGGGCGCGGTGGCTCAAGCCTGTAATCCCAGCACTTTGGGAGGCCGAGGCGGGTGGATCACAAGGTCGAGAGATGGAGACCATCCTTGGTCAACATGGTGAAACCCCGTCTCTACTAAAAATACAAAAAATTAGCTGGGCATGGTGGTGCGTGCCTGTAATCCCAGCTACTCAGGAGGCTGAGGCAGGAGAATTGCCTGAACCCAGGAGGCGGAGGTTGCGGTGAGCCGAGATCGCGCCATTGCACTCCAACCTGGGTAACAAGAGCGAAACTCCGTCTCGGAAAAATAAAATAAAATAAAATAAAAAAAAGAAAAAGAAAAAGAAAGAAATAAAGAGAGAGAAAAAAAGCATGTCTGTCTTACTGTGGGCGTGGCCTGCTGGGGTGCTGTGGTCTGCAGGAAATAGGCACTCCCTGCAGCAGCTGGGGGACCGGGGCACAGAAAGACGAGGAGCCCTGAGGGTTCTGGCTATCTCATCTTTACTGCAACCTCAAGTCTGATTTCCATCATATTTTCTCCTCTCCAGATGGTGATTTTTTTCTAATTTGATCATTTTGTTTGCATTTATCAGTTAGACTTCTACAAAGAACAATTCCTGTTCACCTATTTTGTTGTTCTGAAACATGGTGCATACGGAGGATAAAGGCTCCATTCTTTCCCTGTATTTATCCTTTTCATGTTTGTTTACTTTTTGAGACAGAGCCTCACTCTGCTGCCCAGGCTGGGGTGCAGTGGCACTATCTTGGTACATCGCAGCCTCAACCTCCTAGGCTCAAGCGATCCACACACCACAGCCTCCCTAGTAGCTGAGACTACAGCTGTGTGTCATTGCGCCTGGCTAATTTTTTTTTTTTTTTTTTTTTTGTAGAGACAGGGTCTCCCCATGTTACCCAGGCTGGTCTTGACCTCCTGGACTCAAGTAATCCTCCCACCTCAGCCTCCCAAAGTATTGGGATTACAGACATGAGCCACCATGCCCAGCCCCTTTATCCTTTTATTTTTTTTTTTATTTTTAATTTCTTTTTAGAGACAGAGTCTCATGCTGGAGCACAGTGACATGATCTTGGCTCACCGCAACCTCTGTCTCTTGGGTTCCAGTGATTCTCCTGCCTCGGCCTCCTGAGTGTCTGCCACCATGCCCGGCTAATTTTTTGTATTTTTAGTAGAGATGGGGTTTTACTATTTTGGCCAGTCTGGTCTCGAACTCTTGACCTTGTGATCCACATGCCTTGGCCTCCCAAAGTGCTGGGATGACAGGGGTGAGCCACCTCCCCTAGCCTATTTGTCCATTTTTAAAGAAATGAGTTGGTGCTGTAGCAACCTCCAGTGGTGACCAGTGAATATTTTTTCCAAATGTATATAAAATAGGTTGTACATTTGTTTTAGTCTTTTTTTTTTTTTTGAGACAGAGTTTCGCTCTTGTTACCCAGGCTGGAGTGCAATGGCACGGTCTCGGCTCACCGCAACCTCCGCCTCCTGGGTTCAGGCAATTCTCCTGCCTCAGCCTCCTGAGTAGCTGGGACTACAGGCACGCACCACCATGCCCAGCTAATTTTTGTATTTTTAGTAGAGACGGGGTTTCACCTTGTTGATCAGGATGGCCTGGATCTCTTGACCTCGTGATCCGCCCGCCTCGGCCTCCCAAAGTGCTGGGATTATAGGCGTGAGCCACCGCGCCTGGCCGTTTTAGTCTTTTTTGTGTTGCTGTAACAGAATTCGTGGTCCCTGGTAATTTAAAAGGACAAGGAGCTTATTTGGCTCACAATTCTGGAGGCCAAGAAGTCCAAGCAGCATGGCGCCAGGTGTGCTTGGCTTCTGGTGAGGACCACCTGGCTGCATTGTGATACGGCAGGAGCAAGTGCCAGAATGACAAGTGGGCAAATGCAAAAGATACACAGACGAGAGGCTGGGCTCACTTTATAACAATCCGCTCTCATGGGAACTAACTTGTTCCCACATCGAGAATTCACTCACTCCTGCCAGGTGACATTAATCTAGTCATGAGGGCGGTGTCCCCATAGTCCAAACACCTCTCGCTAGGCCCTGCCTCCCAACATAGTCACATTGGGAATCAAATTTCAACATGTGTTTTGAGAGGGGACATACTCAAACCATAGCAACATTTTTGTTTTTTTTTTTTTGAGATGGAGTCTCACTGTGCTGCCCAGGTTGGAGTGCAGTGACTCGATCTTGGCTCACTGCAACTTCTGCCTCCTGGGTTCAAGCGATTATCCTGCCTCAGCGTCCCGAGTAGATGGCATTACAGGAGCCTGCTACTGCACCTGGCTAATTTTTGTAGTTTTAGCAGAGACAGGGTTTCACCATCTTGGCCAGGCTGGTCTTGAACTCCTGACCTCCTGATCCGTCTGCCTCGGCCTCCCCAAAGTGCTGGGATTACAGGCATGAGCCACCACACCCCACCTTTTTTTTTTTTTTTTTTTTTTTTTTTTTGAGACAGAGTCTTGCTCTGTCACCCAGGCTGGAGTGCAGTGGTGCAGTCTCAGCTCACTGCAACCTCCACCTCCCAGATTCAAGCAATTCTCCTGTCTCAGCCTGCCTAGTAGCTGGGACCACAGGTGTGTGCCACCACGCCCGGCTAAGTTTTGGATTTTTGATGGAGATAGGTTTTGCCGTGTTGGCCAGACTGGTCTTGAACTCCTGACCTCAGGTGATCACCTGCCTTGGCCTCCCACAATGCTGGGATTACAGGTGTGAGCCACTGCTCCTGGCATCTAAAGTTTGTTCTTTTTTAAACTAACATTTCATTTTTTACCATATCCGGGTTGTTAGGTGTAGCAGCTGTCCTTCATTTTCTTTTCTTTTCTTTTGAGACAGGATCTCCCTCTGTCACCCAGGCTGGAGTGCAGTGGCACCATCACGGCTCAGTGTAACCTCTGCTTCCTGGGCTCAAATGATCCTCCCACCTCAGCCTCCCAGGTGACTGGGACCACAGGTGTGCACCACTACACTCAGCTAATTTTTAAATATTTTGTAGAGATGGAGGGGGGGCCTCCCTATGTTGCCCAGGCTGGTCTTGAACTCCTAGGCTCAAGCAATCTGCCCGCTTGAGCCTCCCAAAGTGCTGGGATTACAGGCATGAGCCACTGTACCTGGCACCTCATTTTTCATTATGTGTACTAGTTTCTAATATGTGAATAAACCATGATATATTTGTCTAGTCTGTTTATAGACATCAGGGTTTTTTCCTGATTTATGTCTACTATGAACAGTTCTGCTGGCTTCCATGAAGGGATAAGATTTAAAGTACTTTTAAAAAAAGTTCTGCTCTGAACATTCCCCAGGTGAACAAATGCATGCATTTCTCCAGGGTTGATGCAAAGGAATGGAATCACTAGGTCATAGGCATGTGATCTTCAGCCTTAGAGAAAATGTGAAGCTGTTTTCCAGAGTGCTTGTACCAATTCACAAAGCAGTGTTGCAGAATCCCAGTGGCCCACATTCTTGCAGATATGTGGTTATTAGCAGACTTTTTTTTTCCATTTTTTAGATTTCGGTTTTCATTATCATGACGCATTTTTATGAATTTCATGTGTTTCAGCACGTGCAGTCATTATTCTCAGTAATGCTCAAATTGTCTCATCTTTGGCCAGTAGGAACTTCTTCAAATGGACTCTGACATCTTCTTTTCTTTTCTTTTTTTTTTCTTCCTTAGACAAGGTCTGGCTCTGTTGCCCAGGCTGGAGTGCAGTGGCATGATCTTGGCTCACTGACACCTGCACCTCCCTGGGTTCAAGAGATTCTTCTGCCTCAGCCTCCCGTGTAGCTGGGACTGCAGGCGTGTGCCACCATGCCCAGCTAATTTTTGTATCTTTAGCAGAGATGGGATTTCACCATGTTGGCCAGGCTGGTCTCAAACTCCTGATCTCAAGTGATCCAGCTGCCTTGGCCTCCTAAAGTGCTGGGATTACAGGCACGAGCCACTGCGCCCGGCCTCTGATATCCTTTTCCTGCAGTCACACTGGTCTTTGAAAATGCCCTTGCTTTCTGGTGTGAAGATGCTTCACGTTCCTCATGGCTGGACTCAGCTAGCTCTCTAAGGACCTGCAGATCTTTCATAGAAACACATTTTTTATTGAAATACAATTCATATACCATAATATTTACCCTTTTCAAATGTACACTTCAGTGGTTTTTAGTATATTTACAAAGTTGGGTAACCACTATCTAATTCCATAACTCCAAAAAGAAACTCCATATCCATTAGCAGCCACTTCCAAATTCCCCCTCGCTCAGCTCTGGAAATCACCAAACAACTTTCTGTCTCTAAATTTGCTCATTCTGGAAGATTCATATAAATTGAATCATATAAGCCTTTTGTCACCGGCTTCTTTTTTTTGTTTGTTTTGTTTTTGTTCTTTTGAGACGGAGTCTCCCTCTGTTGGCCTGGCTGGAGTGCAGTGGCGCCATCTCAGCTGCTCACTGCAACCTCCACCTCCCGGGTTCAAGCGATCCTTCTGCTTCAGCCTCCCCAGTAGCTGGGACTTCAGATGTGCACTACCACGCCCAGCTAATTTTTGTTTTTTTTTTGAGATGGAGTTTCGCTCTTGTTACCCAGGCTGGAGTGCAATGGCACAATCTCGGCTCATCACAACCTCCGCCTCCTGGGCTCAGGCAATTCTCCTGCCTCAGCCTCCTGAGTAGCTGGGATTACAGGCACGCGCCACCATGCCCAGCTAGTTTTTTGTATTTTTAGTAGAGACGGGGTTTCACCATGTTGACCAGGATGGTCTCGATCTCTCGACCTCGTGATCCACCAGCCTCAGCCTCCCAAAGTGCTGGGATTACAGGCTTGAGCCACCGCGCCCGGCCCTAATTTTTGTATTTTTAGTGGAGACGGGTTTTACCATGTTGGGCAGACTGGTCTTGAACTCCTGATCTCAGGTGAGCCACCTGCCTTGGTCCCCCAAAGTGCTGGGATTACAAGCGTAAGCCATAGCACCCGGCCTTGGCTTTTTTTCACTTAGTATAATGTTTTAAAGTTTCATCCACTTTGTAGCATGTAGCTACTGCATTCCTTTTTAGGGCTCAATCATATGCCATTGCACAAACATACCACATTTTGTTTATTCACTCATCCATTGATGGACATTTGAGTTCCACTTTTTATTATGCATAACGCTTCTAAGAGCATTTATGTGCACGTTTTTGTGAAGCATATGTTTTCATTTCTCTTGGATATATACCTAGGAGTAGAATTGCTGGGTCCTATGGTAACTCTGTTTTGTTTTGTTTCTTTTGAGACGGAGTCTTGGTCTGTCACCCAGGCTGGAATGCAATGGCATGATCTTGGCTCACTGCAACCTTCTCCACCTCCCAGGTTCAAGCAATTTTCCCTGCATCAGCTTCCTGAGTAGCGGGGATTACAGGTGCCCGCCACCACGCCAGGCTAATTTTTGTATTTTTTAAAGGGACAGGGTTTTGCCATGTTGGCCAGGCTGGTCTTGAACTCCTGACCTCAGGTGGTCTGCCCACCTTAGCCTCTCAAAGTGCTGGAATTACAGGTGTGAGCTACCACTCCCAGTCAACTCTATGCTTAACCTTTTTTTTTTTTTTTTTTGAAACAGGGTCTCACTCTTGTTGCCCAGGCTGGAGTGCAGTGGCACAATCATGGCTCACTGTAGCCTTGACTTCCTGGGCTCAAGTGATCCTCTCACCCCAGACTCCCACGTAGCTGGGACTACAGGTGTGAGCAACCATGCCCAGCTAAATTTCTGTATTTTTAGTAGAAATGGAGTTTTGCCATGCTACCCAGGTTGATCTCGAACTCCTGGGTTCAAGTGATCTGCCCACCTCGGCCTCCTAAAGTGCTGGGATTTCACACCTGAGCCACCGTGCCCGGCCCAGACTTTTTGAATTCTAGAAATCACCCTAAGGTTCCTTCCAATGGCCTCTGAAGCTCTGGACGAAGGGCCTTGGGCTGTAGCACCAACGTTGCCCCGTCCTTTCATCTTACGGTAAGGCTGTGGGACAGAAGAGGGGGCAGCTTTTGCAGGGCTACGCAGCCTGTGGGCACCAGAGCTGGGGGTCAGTCTGGTTCCTGCTGCTCTTCTAGGGGTCCTCACCCCAGCTGGGCACATGTCCTCCAAACCTCCAAACTCCACCGCTCCCTTTATCTGGTTCCAGCGCCCTGCTCTGTGGCTCCCAGCCTCTCTCCTTCAAGGACTTTGTGGGCTGCCCCAGCTGAGAGAGGGGACTTGCCCTCCTAGCCGGAGCTCCCATGGCACCCCGGAGATGGCAGGTGGCACCTGGACACATTGTCCGTGGTCAGATTTCGGAAATTTACCTTTGGGTTCAACCCAGGTAAAGGGTGTTCTTTAGCGTGTGCCTCATCAGGCCTTTAACATGCTGCTGTGTATTGTGAATGTCAAGACATTTAATCGTCAGCATTTAGAAGCAATCAAGATGTCCTTCAGGAGGTGAATGGCTATAGAAACTGTAGCACATCCAGGCAATGGAATATTATTCAGTGGTCCAAATAAATGAGCTATCAAGCCATGAAGACATAGAGGAACCTTAAATGCAGTTTACTAAGTGAAAGAAGCCAATAGGAAAACCCCACATACTGTATGATTCCAACTAGATAACATTCTGGAAAAGGAAAATCTATGGAGATAGTGAAAAGATCAGTGGTTACCAGAGATTGTGGTGGGGCAGGGGGAGGCAAATAGGTAGAAAGCACAGAGGATTTTTTAGGGCAGGGCAACTTTTCTGTGTGATACTACAATGGTAGATACATGTCATCAACATGAGTCAGAACCTATAGAACATACACAACCAAGAGTGAACCCTAGGGCAGGCACGGTGGCGCACACCTGTAATCACGAGGTCAGGAGTTCGAGACCAGACTGGCCAACATGGTGAAACCCCATCTCTACTAAAAATACAAAAATTAGCCAGGTGGGATGGCAGGCGCCTGTAATCCCAGCTACTCGGCGGGCTGAGGCAGGAGAATCACTTGAACCCTGGAGGCAGAGGTTGCAGTGAGCCGAGATGGTGCCATTGCACTCCAGCCTGGGTGACAAGAGGAAGACTCCATCTCAAAACGAAACAAAACAGAGTGAATGCTAATGTAAACTATGGACTCAGGTGATAATGATGTGTCAGTGTCGGTTCATCAGTGCTAACAAAAGTACCACACGGATGCAGGGTATGGCTACTGCGTGGCTGGGAGGGGGTACACGGGAACTCTGTGTACTTTCTGATCAATTTTATGAGCCAAAAACTTTTCTAAAAAATAAAATCTATCAATTAAAAAAAGATGTACGTGTACACACACACATATTTGTTAGGGAGTCATAAGTGTTACAGAGGAAAAATAAAGCAGGGTGAAGATTCAAGTGAGGGGTGAGGGGCATGGGCTGGCTGTTCTGGATGGGGTGACCAGGGGGTCGGCATCATGAATCAGAGACTTAAAGCAAGGAAATGCGCCCTGCGGATATTGAGGGAGGAACGTCTCGGGACAGGAAGCGGCAGGTGCTAGCCCCAAGGCGGGGAAGCACAGGAGGTCTGGAGTGGAGTGAGGCGTGGGGAGCGGTCCGAGGTGAGGATGAGTCAACAGGTTGGGCCCAGAGGTTCAGGGACCTGGTTCTCAGATTGGTGAATCACTCGCTGGAGGGTTTCGGCAGGGGTGTGATGCATCATAGTTATATTTATGTTTTTACTTTTCAATTAAAAAAAAAAAGGCAGTCAAATTTAGCAGTAGAGGGTTGTGTATCAACCTTAGTGACACTATTTATGTTTTAAAAAGATGACTGCAGCTGCCATCTGGCAGATAGACAGTAGGGGGCGAGGGTGGAAGCCGGGGGACCCCTTGGGAGGCCACATCGCCCTCCGGGTGGGAGAGGGGCTGTGCAGACCCTGGCATCTGTGGCCGAGGAGTGAGAGGTGGCTGCATTCCAGGTATAGTTTGAAGGGAGAATCAGTGGGGTGTGGGGTGAGGCAGATTCCTGAGTTCTTGGGTGAACAGTGGCGTTGTAACCTGAGATGGCAAAGGCCGGGGTTGGAGCAGGCTTGGGGGCAGTCATCTGGGGACATGTTAAGTTGGCCTGTCCTACTTCCAAGTGGTGCCGTTGAGGAGGTGGGTGGATTTGTGAGGCTGGAGTTCAGGGGGATCTAAGGCCACTGCCCAGATGAGATCCCAGAGCGAGGGGCGTGAGTGGAGAAGAGCAAAGACTCCAGGCCTGAGCCCTGGGCATGCGAGGGCCCGCCCAGGGAGACAGAGGTGTGACAGAGTGGGAGTGTGGTGTCTGAGGAGCTGGAGGCATGGGACAGGGTACACAGAGGAGGAGGACTGGGGACTGCCCATGGGGGTCAGCGGTGGCTGGAGAGGGCCAGAGGCTGACTGGAAAGGCTTCGGCAGGTGTGGAGCTGGGGATGGACAGGCCTTTCAGGAGTGTCCTCTGCCACCCCAGGGAGGAGACACATGGGCCCGCCATGGCAGCGGGGTTGGAGGTGGGGGCACTGGACACTCTAGGGAGTCCTTTTGACTTTCTCTCTCTCTCTTTTTTTTTTTTTTTTTTTTTTTTTGAGTCAGAGTCTTCCTGTCACTCAGACTGGAATGCAGTGGTGCGATCTCAGCTCACTGCAACCTCCACCTCCTGGGTTCAAGCAATTCTCCTGCCTCAGCCTCCTGAGTGGCTGGGATTACAGGCACCCACCACCATGCCTGGCTCATTTTTGTATTTTTAGTAGAGATGGAGTGTCACCATGTTGGCCAGGCTGGTCTCAAACTCCTGACCTCAGGTGATCCACCCACCTCGGCCTCCCAAAGTGTTGGGATTGCAGACGTGAGCCAGCGCGACTGACCTTGACTTTCTCTTAAATGAGAGAAACAACAGCATGATTCTCTCTGGATGGGAAAGATTCTCACGTGAGGGAAAACCGATCACGCAGGAGAGGGGAGAGCACATCCCAGCCTGGCAGCAGGGTTGCCAGACAAGGGGTCGGGGAGTAGGGGCAGGGGACCTGGGGCCCAAGGGGAGGAAGGCAGGGATTAGGGGCCAGGTGAGGCTGGTGTGGGGTGCAGTGTCTCTAGGTGCCTCCCTTTTTCCTCCGAGAAATAAGCAGCACAGCTGTCAGCTGAGAGGGAGGGAGGAGGAGGTGCTGTGAAATATTCGTCTCCAATGAGGTTCTCACAGCTGCTGGGTGAAGTCGGTGCCATCACCCCCGCTTTGCAGATGAGAAAACAGGAAGGGGGCCAGGTAAGTTGACAGTTAGGGCAGGATGAGATTTGAACAGGGTCTAGAGGGCACAGGGTGTGGAACTGGGATTCGACTCCACCCTGCCCCTCCCACCTCCCAGCCCAGTCCAGTGGTGCATCAGCAGAGAGGACACTGGGGTCCAGATAGGGGAGGTGACATTCCAAGGCCAGACAGCGAGAAGGTGTCTCCGGGCAGGAGGCATAACCTTGGATGAGGAGGCTCCCTTAAGCCAATGGCCATGCCCAGGGAGGGACTCAGGCGTGGGCTATCAGCAGGCAACACTCCCAACAGCTGGGGCTGAAAGTGACCTCACCCTGCGGGGGTTGCAAACCTGGGCACCGCACACAGCACCCACTGCAGCTTGCTCCTCGTGCTACTTGGAAATCTGAGCCCTATAATAATTCATGCCACCTGGGAACAGCTTCTTCAAGGTCCTGGCTGGCTTCTTTTCATGGGAAGCTTACAAGGGGGACAGTGAGATGAGCCACAGTCCCCATGCTGCAGCAGGACTCTGGGCCACAGCAGACACTTGCAGTCTCCCTCGTCAACAACCCTGACCTTGGCTAGCACCTCTGCTGATCTAGCTGGCTTACCTGGTGATGTGACCCGGTCCCTCATGTCTCAGGGGGTCTGAGTCTCTCCTTCCTGCTCTTCTCAGACTGTGACCACTGCCCTTGCCCATTTTCCATCAATACCAGGCAAGGGAGCACCAAGAGATGCCCCAGGGAATTGCCTGGCTGCCAAGGCTCTTATTCTTCCCTGCCCTTGCTGTACCGACAGTGGGAAGCTTTCACGGCAGGCCCCTGTGCAGGGCCAGCTATTCCTGCCAGGAGGATGACTCTGGGGTGGTGGTAGTGTTTTCCCTGCTGGTTTCTTGCCACAAGGGACCTGAAAGGCAGTGGTGGCAGTTGTGGCTGAAAGCTTCTTCTGACTCTTGCTGTCTCTTGGTGGAACCCATGGGAACCAGGATTTCTAAACATGCAGTGGCCAGAGTTGTCCCTGGGTGTGGTGGTGAGTGGGGCTGCTTCTACTTCTACCCTGTAGTTCTTGGATGCATCTACTCTGGTCCCACTGGGGACCCAGCACCATACGGTGGTCATTAGAGTGTATGCCATGTTCCAGAAGACAGTTCTCCGTCTTTGCAGGGGATCCACTCCAAGCTGGCACCTCATCTGCATATTTTTATTATTATTTGATCGACTGACTGATTTGTTGCCCAGGCTGGTCTTGAGCTCCTGGGCTCAAGCAATCCCTCTAGCCTTGGCCTCCCAAAGTGCTGGGATTATAGGCATGAGCCACCTTACTTGGCCTATTATTTTTTAAAGTGACAAATAAAAATTGTCTATATTGACTACAAGCCATGGCTCACGCCTGTAATCCTGACACTTTGGGAGGCTGAGGCAGGCAGATCGTTTGAGCTCAGAAGTTCAAGACCTCTCTGGGCAACATGGTGAAACCCTGCTTTTACTAAAAATACAAAAATTGGCCAGGCGTGGTGGCATGCACCTGTAGTCCCAGCTATTTGGGGGGCTAAGGCAGGAGGATCGCTTGCGACTAGGAGGCGGAGGTTGCAGTGAGCTGAGAGGGCGCGACTGCACTCCAGCCTGGGTGACAGAGTGAGACTCTGTCTCGAAAAAAAAGTATATTTTTATGGTGCGCAGCATAATGTTTTGAAATTGCGGAATGGCTAAATCAAGCTAATTAACATATGCATGACCTCACATACTTTTGTGGTGAGAACACTTAAAATCTATTCCTGTAGCAATGCTCAACAATACAGCACATTGTCATGGACAACAGCCCCCATGCTGTACAGTAAAGCTCTTGGTCAGCTGCATCCAAAAGTCTGCCACATCACCCCATCTGGCTGCAGTGCTGGGTGGTGCGGTGTGTGGTGAGATCAGCAGGTCCCACTTTGAAAACCCACAGCCACACCTCCTTCCATGGCAGGTATTTTCAAAGGCAGACCGTTTCAGAGGCTTCCAAGAGCTATCATAGCTCCACAGCCCAAAGCCCCAGTGTGGGGGTTCCGCAATGTGTGTCTACCAGTTATATACTCAGGGACCCGTGAGACCACCCCTGGACGTCCTGTGGATCCAGTGGACCCCCTGTGAGCCGAAGCTGGGCCAGGACTCCACTTATCACCTACCCCTATATGCTCCCCGCCGAACAGGGGGCCATGATGCCTCTTCGGGTCCCCAGACCAATGCCCATGGTTCTTGTGTCTGACAGTCTTTGAAATACCTGGGCATTTCTCTTTCTCCCACACATGGCCACTCACGTAAAATGCGTGTAAGTCCTTCTTGGGAGAGACTGATGGAATCGTCATCACATGTGCTGGTTCTGGGGTTGCAGGGTTCTTCCTTCTGGGGACCTGGTCTCTCCTTCACTCAGTTGGATTTGAAAGCTTACTCGGCTCTGGAAACTTGTCAAAGGATCAGGACTTTTCATTGGGTTGCTGCCCCCAGCCCCCATCATCAAGCCTGGGATGTTCTCTCTCTCTCTCTCTCTCTCTCTTTCTCTCTCTCTCTCTCTCTTTTTAGGAGACAGGGTCTCACTCTGTCACCCGGGCTGGAGTGCAGTAGTGTGATCAGGGCTCACTGGTGGCAGCCTTGACCTCCTGCGTTCAAGTGAGCCTCAAGCCCCAGCCTCCTGGGTAGCTGGGACCACAGGCATGTACCACCACACCTGGCTAATTAAAAAAAAAAATTCGGGAGGACTGGGTGCGGCTCATGACTGTAATCCTAGCACTTTTCGAGGCCAGGCAGGCAGATCATGAGGTCAGGAGTTCAAGACCAGCCTGGCCAACATAGTTAAACCCCATCCCTACTAAAAATACAAAAATTAGCCAGGCATAGTGGCTTGGGCCTGTAGTCCCAGCTACTCGGGAGGCTGAGGCAGCAAAATCACTTGAACCCGGGAGGTGGAGGTTGCAGTAAGCCAAGATTGTGCCACTGCACTTCAGCTTGCGCAACAGAGTGAACTTTGTCTCAAAAAAATTTTTTTCATAGAGACAGGGTCTCCCTATGTTGCCCTTCCCCTTCCACAGGCTGGTCTCAAACTCCTAGGCTCAGAGGATCCTCCCGCTTAGGCCTCCCAAAGTGCTGGGATTACAGGTGTCCTCCACCACGCCCAGCCCCTGGACTCTTTTGATTGCATCGAGTGGGCAGTGTCCTTGTTGGCTGTCCATCGGCTTGCCCTGGGACATGGCGTCCATGAGCCATTTCCACGGCCTGGCACATCCGTCAGCTCTGACCTGGCCGCTGACGGTGGCCAGTGCCCCCACCTGATGACTCCTGAGCCTGTGCTTCTGATGACCGGTCGCCGAGCGCCACCACCTGGCCTCTTCCTTCGGATCCTGTCATCCCCACTGCAGTCAGGGCGCCCAGTTCTGTAACTGCACCTCCAACTAGCAGGGGTTCAGAGGCCATTCGCCTGGGCTTCTTATGGTTTTCCCATTGGCCTTACTAAACGAGGTGCCTGCCCAGCCTCCCTGCAAAAGACAGACAATGAGTGGCTTTCTGGCCGGACATGGGAGAGACCCAAGCCCGCCCCCTCCTCCAGGCCTTTGGCTCCGTTCTTCCGCTGCCTCACATGGCAGCCCTGGTGTCTCTACTTCTCCTACCGTGGGCTTTCGTTTTCTCCAAGCAGCGTGTTAAGGCCCTCTTGCCAGGGTGTTAATTCTCATATTATGGGATTGGCTCTCCTTTATCTTACTTGATGTCCCTCCGCCACCCTTGGGCCAGCTCCTGATCCTCTGTATAGTCTTGAAGCAGGGGGAGCACTCGCTGGGGGTCATTTCTACACCTCACTCTTTCCCGGGCAGGGTCTGACCTTGAGGCAGCCAACTCATCGTGGGCTGAGCATTCAACTTCTTCTGTTTTCCGCTCCACTCATAACTACGCCCTGGGCCTGCTCCTCAGCTTTTTCCTCTCCTCCAGCTGCAGGAGAGGAGGATTTATTTGCTGCTAAGGAGACCCTTGGCTTTCTCGATTGGCCTTAAATTAGTGATAGTCACACCCAGCCTTGCGTCGTCTTTCTCTAGTGCACTGGGGCCCAGCACAGCTGTCCCCTTTGAATCTTTGTAATTAATTACCACTCCCCCGGCCTCTCCAATTTGGGAGCTCTTGCCCCTGCAGCGTCCTCCCCTCCCTGCTACCTGCCAGGTGCCAGCTCTCCTAGCACTAGCAACAGTGGGTGACCCAGCTCTGGGTCCCAGTATTCAGAGGCTGCTTTCTAAAATCAGTCCTGACACCAACTGGGGTACGTTAGTTCCTGACTTGGAGACTTGTGTGCAGGAGGGTTGCTGGGAAGTGCTCCTTGGAACCCCACGGATAAGAGGAGAAGGCTGTGTGCGCCATAGTGTAAATGCACCACATTTTATTTATTTATTTACTTATTTATTTGAGACAGTCTCACCGTGTCACCCAGGCTGGAGTGCAGTGGCACGATCTCAGCTCACTGCAACTTCCACCTCCCAAGTTCAAGCGATTCTCCTGCCTCAGCCTCCTGAGAAGCTGGGACTACAGGCGCACGCCACCACTCCCAGCTAATTTTTGTATTTTTAGTAGAGAGAGGGTTTCACCATGTTGCCCAGGCTGGTCCCGATCTCTTGACCTCATGATCTGCCTGCCTCGGCCTCCCAAAGTGCTGCAATTACAGGTGTGAGCCACCACGCCCAACGCACATTTTCTTTACTTCACCGTGTTGATTCCCTGTTTTTGATATTGTGACTAGTGTGAACGTGCAAGCACGTGTTATTTTTGGCAGAATGATCTGTTTTTCTCTGGGTATATACCCAGTAATGGGATTGCGAGTCAAACGGTAATTCTGTTTTAAGTTCTTTGAGAAATCTCCAAACTGCTCTCCACAGTGGCTGAATTCATTTACTTCCCGCCAACAGTGTGTATGTGTGCCCTTTTCTCCCCAGCCTTGCCTGCATCTGCTCTTTTCTGACCTTTGTAATGGCCATTCTGACTGGTGTGACATGGTATCTCACTGTGGAACACTGTGCAACCTTAAAAAACAATAAAATTACGTCCTTTGAAGCAACATGGATGGAGCTGGAGGCCATAATTCTTTTTTTTTTTTTTTTTTTTGAGAGACAGTCTCTGTCACCCAGGCTGGAGTGCAGTATGGTGACATTTCAGCTCACCGCAACCTCCACCTCCACCTGGAGGCATAATTCTAAGGGAATTAATGCTTGAACACCTCCCACTTTCAAGCAATTCTCCTGCCTTAGCCTCCCAGGTAGCCGGAACTGCAGGCATGCACCACCATGCCTGGTTAATTTTTATTTATTTTATTTTTTTGAGGCAGGGTTTCTCTCTTGTTGCCCAGGCTGGAGTGCAGTGGCGTGATCTCGGCTCACTGCAACCTCCGCCTCCTGGGTTCAAGCGATTCTCCTGCCTCAGCCTCCTGAGTAGCTGGGATTACAGGCACACACCACGATGCCCGGCTAATTTTGTATTTTTGTAGAGATGGTGTTTCGCCATGTTTGTCAGGCTGGTCTCAAAACTCCTGACTTCAAGTGATCCATTTACCTCTGCCTCTCAAAGTGCTGGGATTACAGGTGTGAGCCACTGCAGCGGGCCCGGAGGCCAGAATTCTAAGTGAATTAATGCACAAACAGAAAACCAAATAGTGCACGCTCTCACTTATAAGTGGGAGCTAAGCATTGAGCACCCAAAGATATAAACGTGGGAATAGTGGACACCATGGACTTCTAGAGGCGGGAAGGAGGGAGCTGTGAGTCATGAAAATACCTGTTGGGTACTATGCTCACTACCTGGGTCCAATATATACCCATGTAACAAACCTGCACATGGACTCCTGTATCTAAAACAAAAGACAGAAAATAAGAAAAACACACACATGAAAAAAGAAGATAGGGAAGTGGGACAGGGCAGAGAGTGGGAGAGGGTGAGCTAAGGTGACCCTGGTTTTTTTGTTTTGTTTTGTTTTTGTTTTTTTGAGATGGAGTCTTGTTCTGTCGCCCAGGCTGGAGTGCAGTGGTGCGATCTCGGCTCACTGCAACCTCCGCCTCCTGGATTCAAGTGATTCTCCTGCCTCAGCCTCCTGAGTAGCTGGGATTACAGGCACATGCCACCACATGCAGCTGATTTTTTGCACCATTAGTAGAGATGGGGTTTCACCATGTTAGCCAGGATGGTCTCGATCTCCTGACCTCGTGATCCACCTGCCTAAGCCTCCCAAAGTGCTGGGATTACAGGCGTGAACCACCGTGCCTGGCCCTGAGGTGTCTTTTAACACAGGCCTCAGTTGATCCCATATGGAGCACTGGGGCTGAGAGGGCACTTCAGAGTTGTCCCAAATCAAGCAAGGGATCCAGGCCTGGGTCAACTGCTGGTTGGATATGAGTTGCCCCTGGGTGGGGCCCAGCAAGAGGAGGGCAATTCCTGGTAAAGAACCCTCAGAGTTGTCAGCAGTGAATAGCCCCTGCAGCTGGGGGATGGCGTGTCTTCACCCTGACCCTGGGCTTCAGGGCCACACGGGGCATAACATTGTACACAGTTTATTTGCTTAGTTTTTCAACTATTGGTGGGCATGTGGGTTGTTTGGGGGCTGCTATGAATGTGGCTGCTGTGAGCATTCATATGCATGTCTTTTGGTGGCCTGGGCACTCATTTCCACTGCATGTAAACTCAAGAGTGGATGTGGTGGTCTAAGGGATGTGCGTGCTGAACTTCAGTAGAGATTGCTGCATAGTTTTCAAAGTGGCTGATCCCATTTTGCAATCCCACCAGCAGTGTTTGAGAGTTCTGATTACTCTGCATCCTTGTCAACACTTGGTATTATCTGTCTTTTCATTTTAGCCATCCTGATAGTCCAGACATCACTGATTCTGTTGTGCAACCTGGTGGGGAACCAATGCTCCCTAATAGGTAGGAGGATGTGAGGTGTGGGAAGCCCTTGGACCACCCCTGCCTGACTACCTGATTCTAATTCCAAGGGTCTTCAAAAGCACATCCTGGCAGACACATTAAAGTATTGTCAGGTCGTAGCATCCTCAAGTGCCCGGGCCTGTCCAGCTCCTTTCAACACGGGATTCCAGCCATCAGGTGTGGGAAGGGAGCAGGGGTGAGCTTTGCTGCCTGGGAGGCCAGGCTTCTGTGGACACTGGGAAGCAGCCACATTGACTTGCCCTGGCCAGCGTTTCATGGCCTCCAGTGCACCTTCTCAGCTCAGCTCCTTTGCTTCTCACAATAGCACTAAAGGCAGCAAGAGCACAGAATATCAGCTCTATCTGACAGAAGACAAAACCCAGGCCTGTTATTGGGCAAAGTCACACAGATCTCAGTAAAAGTGAGCCTGAAACCAAGCTGTAGATTCCAAGTCCAGGACACAAAATTTACCTACTTGCTGGTTTTATTGGCCTACCTTACCTTCCTTTAGAAAGCATCTCAGGCTGGCTCCTTGGTAGAGTGAATCCGCTCTGCCCAGTTCCCCAGGGCCCGCCCCCATTCTTTGTCTCATGGTAATCCCTACCTCTTGCTCATCAATGTCCTCTTAGAAGCAGGCCATTCCCAGAGCTCTCTGTGCTTAAATGTTAGTCAGACCAGAGTGTCTCCAACCTTAATGTACACAGGTATCCCCTGGGGTCTTTAAAAAAGATTCCGATTCAGTAGGTCTGGTGGACCTAAGAGCCTGCATTTCTTTTCTCTGTTCTTTTTTGAGACAGAGCCTTGCTGTGTTGCCCAGGCCTGAGTGCAGTGGCCCATTCATAGCTCACTGCAGCCTCAACCTCTTGGGCTCAAGCAATCCTCTCACCTCAGCCTCCCAAGTAGCTGGGACCACAGGTGTGCATCACCATGCCTGGCTAACTTTTACATTTTTTTTTGTAGAGATCGTGTTTGGCTGTGTTACACAGGCTGCTCTTGGACTCCTGGGCTCAAGCAATCCTCCTGCCTTGGCCTCCCAAAGTGCTAGGATTACAGGTGTGAGCCACCGCGCCCAGCCAGAGCCTGCATTTCTAACAAACTCCCAGGTGGCCGGGCGCGGTGGCTCACGCCTGTAATCCCAGCACTTTGGGAGGCTGAGGCTGGTGGATCACGAGGTCGAGAGATCAAGACCATCCTGGTCAACATGGTGAAACCCCGTCTCTACTAAAAATACAAAAAAATTAGCTGGGCATGGTGGTGCGTGCCTGTAATCCCAGCTACTCAGGAGGCTGAGGCAGGAGAATTGCCTGAACCCAGGAGGCGGAGGTTGCGGTGAGCCGAGATCGTGCCATTGCACTCCAGCCTGGGTAACAAGAGCAAAAACTCCGTCTCAAAAAAAAAAGAAAAAGAAAAAAAAAAAAAAAGAAAAAGAAAAACTCCCAGGTGATGCCAGCGCTGCTGGTCCTTGGACCACACTTTGAGTATCGAGGTTTTAGACCACTCCCCACCTTTGGCTGCATAGGCGATCTTTATACTGTGCCCATCCTCTGCTGCAGAGCTCAGGCAAAAACGGGTTAGTCGCTGTCTGAACTCTGGCACGGTGCTAGTTACTCTAAGTCCAGGCCTCTCTCTGGTTTTCCCATCATGGTATTTACCATTCAAGTCGTTTGGCTCAGTTCACGGCGCCTCACTCTTAACACCTCTCAGAAGCACCTTTATTCCCTCCCTCTTCCGGCTAGCTTCTCTTTCCTCCTCCGTCAACACTCCTAATTCCTACCCTCTCCTCCCCCAAAGTGGGCAGGATCTCAGTTAGGCATTAGGCAAAAAGCTAGCTGAGTGAGATTATTTATACTAAAGTGTGAATGACTCACATATCTTCCCTTGACTCTCTCAGTGGTTATTTAGATGTGCAAAAGGAGCTTTTGGTTGTTGGAACTAGTGACAGTGAGGGAGAGAACAAGAAACATTCAGAAATCCTTTCCTATACCACCTAACATTTCCCATATATGGGCTGATGATTGAAATCACATGAAGGAATTTTACAGGTGAAAACCAAAACAGGGACACTTGGATTTTACCCTAGATCAGCAGAATCAGAATCTCCAACGTGGGTATCAGGAATATTATTATTATCGTTTTTTTTTTTTTCAGACAGAGTCTCACTCTGTCACCCAGGCTAGAGTGCAGTGGCATGATCTTGGCTCGCTGCAACCTCCACCTCCTGGGTGCAGGCAATTCTCCTGCCTGAGCCTCCCGAGCAGCTGGGATTACAGGCACGCACCACAACACGGGGCTAATTTTTGTATTTTTAGTACAGACGGGGTTTCACCATGTTGGTCAGGCTGGTCTCAAACTCCTGACCTCAGGTGATCCGCCCACCTCGGCCTCCCAAAGTGCTGGGATTACAGGTGTGAGCCACCATGCCCGGCCAGGAACGTACTTTTTTTTTTTTTTTTTTTTTTTGAGACGGAGTTTCGCTCTTGTTACCCAGGCTGGAGTGCAATGGCGCGATCTCGGCTCACCGCAACCTCTGCCTCCTGGGTTCAGGCAATTCTCCTGCCTCAGCCTCCTGAGTAGCTGGGATTACAGGCATGCACCACCATGCCCAGCTAATTTTTGTATTTTTAGTAGAGACGGGGTTTCACCATGTTGACCAGGATGGTCTCGATCTCTCGACCTCGTGATCCACCCGCCTCGGCCTCCCAAAGTGCTGGGATTACAGGCTTGAGCCACCGCGCCCGGCCTGGAACGTACATTTTTTAAAGGAGATTTTGTTGCACATCCAGGTTTAGAAACTACTTTCCTAAATCGTACTATGGGTTCTAGTTGCGTTTCCATCTCCCCCGTTTCTAAAGGAGAGATTCCTCAGTGTCCCTCTGTCTCCCCCAGGCCCAGGAGAATGTAGAGTGGGAAGAAATGGGGCCTAGGTGAGGGGTTAAGGTCTAACCCCTGCCAGAACTTGACTGGTTACAGGTTCCTTATCCTTGGTGAGGCTGAGCCTCAGTTTCCACATCCCTACAACAGGGATGAAGCCAGCTGCCTGCCGCTCACCTGTGTGGTTGTGGCTGGAGAACAGAGAGGCAGCAAGTCGTGCAGATGCAGGTGATTGTGCCACAGGACAAAGGGCAGCTATGATGGGGAGGGTGAGGGACGGAAACCTGGCTAGAGGGGCGCAGCACCTGGGCCGAATGCAGCCGTGGCCACAGTGGCTCATTGGGGATAATTGCCGCGGTAATTATGAAGATTGCACAGGCAAATGGATTCTAGTTTACATTCTGCTGTCCTCCAAAGGTCATCTGTAATCGCTTGACTTCCTCTCCACAGCAGGGAGGAGGCTGTGGTGGAGACCTGTCAGAGGGTCTCTGGGCTGCAGGCCCAGGTTGGGGGGGGGTGGGAGGTGGGGGCTTCTGGGGTGATCTCTGCCAGCCTGAGGGGGGAGGCAGATGGGTGAGCTCTTGGTGCAGAGGCTGCTCGGCCTCCTCCTCCTGGATGGTACCCCAGCTCCTTAGTGCACCTTCAGCTGTGCTGGCTGGAGGTGGGAGAGGCAGAGCGTGCTGACTCGTGGGGAGACTGACGCTGAGACCAGGACGGTGGCTTGTCTTGCCTGTCAGTCTGTCTAGAAGCCTCAGATCTATACCCTCTCAATCTGACATGCTCTCTTCTCTGGTCATCTTTCTCTACAAATGAAATGGTTAGATCAGACTAAATGGCTTTGCGAGGCCCCTTCCAGCTATGGATTCCTGGATTCCAGGACTCCAGCCTCTGGTCCCCAAGTTTTGTGGAAGATTTGTGCATGGGCTTTGGAGCTGGATACAATATAGTCTGAATCCTGACTCATTCCTGCTGTGTGACATTGGGCAACTGACTTTACCTCTCTGAGCCCCAGTTTCAACTAAAAAAAAAAACAAAAAAACAAAAAAAAAACAAACAAACAGATAATGGTAGGCATTTCTCTCTCTCTCTCTCTCTCTCTCTCTCTCTCTCTCTCTCTCTCTCTCAACGGAGTCGTCTTGCTCTGTTGCCCAGGCTGGAGTGCCATGGCACAATCTTGGCTCACTGCAATCTCCGCCTCCCAGGTTCAAGTGATTCCTATTGCTAGCCTCCTGAGTAGCTGGAAATACAGGCACTTCACCACCACGCCAGGCTAATTTTTGTATTTTTAGTAGAGACAGGGTTTCACAATGTTGCCCAGGCTGGTTTCGAGCTCCTGAGCTCAGGTGGTCCACCCACCTCGGCCTCCCAAAGGGCTGGGATTACAGGCTGAGCCCTGCGCTCAGGCAAGGTTATGCATCTCTTAGAGCTGTTGAGATTAAAGGAGATAATGGTGGAATATATAACTGACATTATTATTATTATTATCATCTGAGAAGGAGTCTTGCTTTATCCTCTAGGCTGGAGTGCAGTGGCATGATCTCAGCTCACTGCCAACTTCGCTTCCTGGGTTAGAGCGATTCTCCTGCTTCAGTCTCCTGAGTAGCTGGGATATTACAGGTGCCTGCCAACACACCCAATTAATTTTTGTATTTTTAGCAGAGATGGGGGTTTCACCATGTTGGTCAGGCTGGTCTCGAACTCGTGATCCTCTGCCTCGGCCTCCCAAAGGGCTGAGATTACAGGTGTGAGCCACTGTGCCCGGCATGTAACTGACATTATTGAGTGTTTCCTGTGTGTCAGGCCCCGTTCCAGGTGCTTTTCATGCCTTACTCCAGATATCTTCACAGGCGCCCTGTGAGGCAGGTGCTGCTATCCCTGGTTAAAGAGGAGGTGGCACTGTGGAAAGCATGGATAGACAGGCTTCCCGCAGAAGTCAGCTGCTGCAGTAATTGCCCCTTCCTTCCTCCTGGGAAGCCTCTCCAATAAGGCTCCTCACAGGCTCACCTCAAGCTCTTCCTCCTTCTTGGAATCCTTCCAAGGATGTGCCAGCCCCGTCCCCAGGCAGCCATACCTCTCTGATTCTGTGAATGGACAGCCTGCCCCACACTGTCCCTAACTCTGTTGCCACCTGACTCTGTGGTCTCTCTCAATCCCTCCCACGCTCTGGTGGGGCTGAACCCATGGTCGGTTCTTGTTCATCTTCTTGAATGCTCCTGGCAAAGCAGTGGCCATGGCATGGTGCCAGGGGGATCCATTTATTTGAGAAGTTCCAGGGCTAGAATCTCCCAAAGTCCCCACTGGGTCCAGTGTACACCTTATTCTATGTGTCCATGGGCTACGCCTCATTCTAGAAACTGAGAATACAGAGACCCGTGCAAAATGACCTTGGGCCTAAGATTTCAGTGCCGTAGACAATGGTTTCAGCCAAGGCTGCCCATGGGAGTTACCTGGGGAACCCTGAGTTCTGATGCCTGTGCCACACCACAGATATTTGGGGGTGCAGAAAAGTCCTTTGCCTGTTTTTGTTTGTTTTTTTGAGACAGAGTCTCTCTCTGTTGCCCAGGCTGGAGTGAAGTGGCGTGATCTTGGCTCACTGCAACCTCCACCTTCCGGGTTCAAGCAGTTTTTCTGCCTCAGCCTCCCAAGTAGCTGGGACTACAGGCACATGCTACCATGCCCAGCTAATTATTGTATTTTTAGTAGAGATGGGGTTTCACCATATTGGCCAGGCTGGTCTTGAACTCATGACCTCAGGTGATCTACCTGCCTTGGCCTCCCAAAGTGCTGGGATTACAGGTGTGAGCCACTGTGCCGGCCCCTTTTTCCTGTTTTTTTTTTTAACTGGGTTGTTTGGTATTTTGTTATTGAGTTGTAGAAGTTCTGCATATATTCTAAATACTAATTCCTCATCAGATATGTAATTTACAAATACTTTTTCCCATGCAGCAGCCTGTTCTTGAGGAGTTTAAAAAGTGTCCCAGCTGGGCACAGTGGCTCACACCTGTAACACTTTGGGAGGCTGAGGTGGATGGACTGTTTGAGTCCAGGAGTTTAAGACCAGTCTGGGCAACATGGCAAAACTTTGTCTTGACTAAAAATACAAAAAAATTAGTTGAGTATGATGGCACACACCTGTAGTCCCAGCTACTCTGGAGGCTGAGGTGGGAGGATCACCTGAGCCTGGGGAGGTCATGGCTGCAGTGAGCTGTGATTGCACCAATGCACTCCAGCCTGTCTTTGTCTCAAAAAAAAAAAGTGCCCCAAGAAAGAAAACCGGATATCCACATGCGAAAGAATGAAGTTGTATCCGTACCTTGTACCACACAGGTCCCCAACCTTTTTGGCCCCAGGGACTGGTTTCCTGGAAGACAGTTTTTCCACAGACCAGGGTTGGGGGGTGATTTGGGGATAATTCAAGCACATTACATTTATTGAGCACTTTATTTCCATTATTATTACATTGTAATATACAATGAAATAATTATACAACTGGCCATAATATAAAATCAGTGGGAACCCTGAGCTTTTCCTGCAACTAGACAGTCCCGTCTGTGGGTGATGGGAGACAGTGACAGATCATCAGGCATTAGATTCTCATAAGGGGCGTGCAACCTAGATCCCTTGCATTCACAGTTCACAATAGGGTTTGCAGAATCTAATGCTGCCAGACAGGAGGCGGAGCTCAGGCAGTAATGTGAGTGGGGGGGGTGTGGCTAAATGCAAGCTTCCCTGCTCACCACTCACCTGCTGTGCAGCTCAGTTTCTAACAGGCCACAGACTGTAGCAATCTGTGGCCTGGGGGTTGGGGACTCCTATTATACCATATACAAAAATTAACTCAAAATGAATCAGACATAAATATGAGAACTAAATGTTTTAAATTCTTGGAAGAAATATAGGGAAGGGCCTGACGCAGTGGCTCATACCTGTAATCCCAGCATTTTGGGAGGCCAAGGTGGATGGATCACTTGAGGTCAGGAGTTTGAGATCAGCCTGGCCAACACGGTGAAACCCCGGCCGCTGAAAATTCAAAAAAAGTCGCTGGGCATGTTAACGGGAACCTGTAGTTCCCAGGTCCTCAGGAGGCTGAGGTAGGAGAATTGCTTGAACCTGGGAGGTGGAGGCTGCAGGAGCTGAGATGGCGCCACTGCACTCCAGCCTGGGCAACACAGTAAGACTATCTCAAAAAAAAAGAAAATATAGGGAAGAATCTTTATGACATTGGATTTGGCAATAGTTTCTTGGATATGACACCAAAAGCACAGGGATTGAAAGGAAAAAAATAAATTCATTAAAATTTAAAGCTTCTGTACATCAAAGGACACTATCAAAAGAGTCCTTTGGTGTACAAAAGGACAAAGGACATCATCAAAAGCAGCCGACAAAATGGGAGAAAATATTTACAAATCATATATCTGATGAGGGGTTAATAGCCAGACTATATAAAGAACTTCTACAACTCAATAGCAGAAAAGACAACCCAGTTAAAAAACAGGTAAAGGACTTTTCTCCCAAGAAGATAAACAGTTGGTCAGTAAGCACATAAAGAGATATCCAACATCGCTGATCCTTAGGGAAATGCAAATAAAAAACGCAATGAGATGCCACTTCACACCCATTATGATGGTCATTATTAAAACAGAAAATAACTAGTGTTGGGAGTCTCTGAGCCTACTCTGGTTTGGGAGGCTGCCTGAAGTCCTCAATAAAATAAAATAAAATAAAATAAAATGAGTGTTGCAGGGAAGTATAGAAATGGAAACACTCATACATTGCTGGTGGGAATGTAAACTGGTATAGCCGCTGTGGAAAACAGTTTGGTGATTCATTAAAAAGCTAATCATAGAATTACCATATGATCCAGCAATTCTACTTCTAGGTACAGGCAAATGTTGGAAAGACTGTGGGTTTGGGTCCAGACCACTGCAACAAAGTGAATATTGCATAGCATGAATTTTTTGATTTCCTAATGTATATAAAAGTTATGTTTACACTATACTATAATAGTCTATTAAGTGTGCAATAGCATCGTGTCTAAAAAAATGTACATACCTGGCCGGGTGCGGTGGCTCACACCTGTAATCCCAGCACTTTGGGAGGCTGAGGTGGGCAGATCACCTGAGGTCAGGAGTTGGAGATGGCCTGGCCAACATGGCAAAATCCTGTCTCTGTTAAAAATACAAAAATTGCCGGGCGCGATGGCTCAAGCCTGTAATCCCAGCACTTTGGGAGGCCGAGGCGGGTGGATCATGAGGTCAAGAGATCGAGACCATCCTGGTCAACATGGTGAAACCCCGTCTCTACTAAAAATACTGAAAATTAGCTGGGCATGGTGGCACGTGCCTGTAATCCCAGCTACTCAGGAGGCTGAGGCAGGAGAATTGCCTGAACCCAGGAGGCGGAGGTTGCGGTGAGCCGAGATCGCGCCATTGCACTCCAGCCTGGGCAACAAGAGCGAAACTCCGTCTCAAAAAAAAAAAAAAAAAAAAAAAATTAGCCAGGCATGATGGCAGGTGCCTGTAATGCCAGCTACTTGGGAGGCTAAGGCAGGAGAATTGCTTAAACCCAGGAGGTGGAGGTTTCGGTGAGCTGAGATTGCACCATTGCACTCCAGCCTGGGTAACAGAGTGAGACTCCGTCTCAAAAAAAAAAAAAAAAAAAAAAAAGTACATATCCTCTTCAAAAAATCTTTTGTTGCTAAGAAACATATGATCATCTGAGCCTTCAGTGAGTCCTCATCATATTATTGGTGGAGTTTCTTGCCTCAGTGTTTATGGCTGCTGACTGATCGGGATGGAGGTTGCTGAAGGCTGGAGTGGCTATGGCAATTAAAAAACTTTATGGCAACAGTGAAGTTTGCTGCGTCAGTTAGCTCTTCCTTTCATAAAAGATTTCTCAGTAGCACCTGATGCAGTTTGATAGCGTTTTACCCACAGTAGACCTTCTTTCCAAATTGGAGTGAGTCCTCTCAAACCTTGCTGCTGCTTTCTCAACTAAGTTTATGTCATATTCTAAATCTGTTGTCATTTCAACAATGCTTCACGCCGTCTTCACCAGAGGTAGATCCCATATCAAGAAATCACTTTCTTTGCCCATCCATAAGAAGTCACGCCTCATCCATTCAGGTGTTATCAGCAATTCAGTCACATCTTCAGGCTCTATTCTAACTCTAGGTCTCTTGCTATTTCTACCACATCTGTGATTTCTTCCTCCACTAAAGTCTTGAGCCCCTCAAGGTCATCTATGAGGGTTGGAAGGAGTTTCTTTCAAACTCTTATTAATGTCGATATTTTGATCTTCTTCTGTGAATCGCAAATGTTTTTAATGGCATCTAGAACGATTAGTCCTTTTCAGAAGGTTTTCAACTTACTTTGCCCAGATCCATCAGGGGAATTACTATCTATGGCAGCTATAGCTGTGTGAAATATATTTCTTAAATAAAAAGACTGAAAAGTTGAAATGACTCCCTGATCCATGGGCTGCAGAATGGATGTTGTGTTAGCAGATGTGAAAACAACATTCATCTCTGTAAACATCTCCATCAAAACTCTTAGGTGACCAGGTGCATTCAATAAGCAGCAATATTTTGAAAGAAATCTTTCTTCTGAGCAGTAGGTCTCAACAGTAGGCTTAAAATATTCAGTAAACTGTGCTGTAAACCTGGATGTGCTGTCATCCAGGCTTCCAGGCTTTGTTGTTCCATTTCTAGACAGAGGCAGAGTGGATTTAGCATAATTCTCAAAGGCCTTAGAATTCCAGGAATGGTAAATGAGCACTGGCCTCAACTTAAAATCACCAGCTGCATTAGCTCCTAACAAGAGAGTCAGCCTGTCCTTTGAAGCAGTGAAGCCAGGCATTGACTTCTCTCTAGCTATGAAAGTCCAAAATGGCATCTTCTTCCAATAGAAGGCTGTTTCATGGGCATGGAAAAATCTGTTGTTCAGTGTAGCCGCCTTCCTCAGTGATCTTAACTAGATCTCTGCATAACTTGCTGCAGCTTCTGCATCAGCACTTGCTGTTTCACTGTGCACTTTGCTGTTACGGAAATGGTTTCTTTCCTTAAGCCTCATGAACCAGCCTCTGCTAGCTTCTACCTTTTCTTCTGCAGCTTCCTCACATCTCTCAGACTTCATAGAACTGAAAAGAGTTGGAGTCTTGGATTAGGCTTTGGCTTAAGGGATGGTTGTGTCTGTTTTCATCTTCTATTTAGACTACTAAGACCTTCTTCCTGTTAGCAATAAGGGTGTTTTATTTTCTTAATTTTTTTTTGGTTGTTCTTTTTTTATTCTTTTTCTTAATTTTTTAATATCTTTTTATTTTTCTTTATTTTCTTAACATTTTTAATTGAAGTGTAACTTATAATGTTATATTTTTAAAATTGAAGTCTAACATATTTTAGCTGTGCAATCCAATAAACTGTACACCTGTGAAAACCGCCATTCGAATCAGAATAGAAAATATTTCCAGTGCCCCAAAGGCATGATCCCGCCTGTTGACATCTCCCAGAAGCAATTGCTGTTCTGACCTCAATCTCTGTGAATTAGATTTGCCTGTTCTGAATTTATCTGTAGTGTTTTTGAGTGTATTTCTTTGTATAGATTTTTTGTAGTTGCTCTAGGCATTGCCATATATATCTACATACCTATATCTATTTGTCTATATTTATGTCTATCTACCATCCATCCATCCATTCACAGTCTGCTGGTGTCCATGTTTTACCAGTTCAAGTGAATTGCAGAAAACTTACTTCTCCTAAAATTCCTTTACCCTCCCCTTTATAATCTAATTGTCATCAATTTTTCCTCTGCATGCTTTAAGAAGCATATCAGATAATGTTATATATATACACGTGTGTGTGTGTGTGTGTGTGTGTGTGTGTGTGCGTGCGTTTTGAAACGGAGTTTCGCTCTTGTCACCCAGGCTGGAGTGCAGTGGCGCAATCTGAGTTCAAGCAATTCTCCTACCTCAGCCTCGAGTAGCTGGGATTACAGGTGCCCACCACTGTGCCCAGCTAATTTTTGTATTTTTAGCAGAGATGGGGTTTTGCCACATTGGCTTGGCTGGTCTCAACCCCTGACCTCAAGTGATCCACCTGCCTTGGCCTCCCAAAGTGTTGAGATTACAGGTGTGAGCCACTGTGCCTGGCCACAGTGTTATAATTTTTGCTTCAACCCTCAAACGTAATTTAGAAAGCTTAAGAGAAGGAAAGTCCATCATATTTACCTGTATTTTTACTCTTTCCATTATTCTCTCCTCCTCCCCAATGTTCCAGGAGGATTCCTTCTTTTACCTTTCCTTTCAGTTTCAAGAACTTCCTTTATTCTTTTAGGGTAGGTCTGCTAACAAAAAATTCTCTTAGTTTTCCTTTATCTGAGAATACCTTGATATCCCTTCATTTCTGAAATATATTTTCTCTGGATATATGGTTCTGGGCTGGCAGTTCCTTTATTTCAGCATTTGAAAAACGCTTTGCCCCTTCTTTCTGGCTTCTGTGGTTTCTGATTTTAAAAAAATCTGCTGTAATTTGTTCCCCCCCCTCTTTTTTTTTAATTTTTAGATTTTCTTTTAGGGATGAGGTCTTACTTTGTTGCCCAGGATGGAGTGTCATAGAACAATCATAGTTCACTGCAGCCTTGAACTCCTGGGCTCAAGTAATCCTTGGGCCCAGGAGGCCTCAGCCTCCTGAGTAGTCAGAACTACGGCTGCACACCACCACAC
The DNA here is from genome assembly GCF_048565385.1 of Saimiri boliviensis. NCBI lineage: Eukaryota > Metazoa > Chordata > Mammalia > Primates > Cebidae > Saimiri > Saimiri boliviensis. The sequence goes on from NC_133452.1 coordinate 98,812,962, forward strand.
CCAGCTAATTTTTTTTTTTTTTTTTACATTCATGACTCTGGCTCACTTTATTTTTGGCCCCAGCTCAGGTCTCCCAAAGGGTTTCCCAGCAGTCATTTCCGAGTCTCCTGCAGAGTCACCATCAAGCAGACATCTTCCTCAGGAGGCATGTCGTCGCCCCAATCCTTGACTTCTGGTATCACCATCTCCGGTCACCTGGGCTCCAGTCTCTGTCCAATGACCTCAAACAGGACTTCAAAGCATACTACCAGTTTGAAGGTGCCCTCAGGCTTGCTAGGAACCACGTGGACAAAACTCTTGTAGAGCACAGCACCCTGGGGCAGCCTGGTGATGAGATCCACAGCCTCCGTGTTTCTGGGATGAGGCAGGTAGACATCCTTAGCATAGTGGACTATCCCCTCTTCCAGGGCATACAGATATTTATTCTTCCCAAGACCCACATGGGCACCTGGGTGCCAGCGGAAACAGCGTTGTGTCCCAAGGATGTTCCCAGCATGAACATAGTATTCTTCCATGTTCTTAATGCCTAGGTGTCTGCCTGATGACTTTCCACCGAGCTTTTTGGAGCTACCACCCATCTTCTTGGAAGCATATCTGACAGCAAGAGCTGTGGCCGGAGGGGGGCTCAGCAAGGATGTGATGGCTGTCCGGATCCTCAGCGCCAGCCCAGCCGATACCCCCAGCTGATTTTTAATTTTTTTTTTTTTTTTTTTTTTTTTTTGGTGAAATAGGGTCTTGCTATGTTGCCTGGCCTGTTTTTCCCTTTTAAATAAAGTGTGATTTCTCTCTCTCCGTTTTCAAGATTTTTCATTGTCTTTAGTTTTCAGGTTTGACCGTGATGTGCTTTGGAGTGGATTTCTTGGGGTTTTATCTGTTTGGAGTTCACTCACCTTCTTAAATCCATTGTTTGTCTTTTGCCAAGTTCAGAATTTTTTCAGCTGCTATTTCTTTGAATATTTTTTCAAACTCCACTCTTTCTCCCCCTCCTCTTGGACTCTAAAAACATGAATGTTAGAGCTTCTATTTTAGACCCACAGATTCCTGAAGTTCTTTTATTTTCTTTTTTTCAGTCCATTTTCTCTCTGTTGTTCAGACTGGGTAATTTTTTTTTTTTTTTTTTTTTTTTTTTTTTTTTTTGAGACGGAGTGCCAGGCTGGAGTGCAGTGGTATGATCTCAGCTCACTGCAACTTCCGTCTCCCGGGTTCAAGCAATTCTCCTGCCTCAGCCTCCTGAGTAGCTATGATTACAGGCATACACCACCATGCCCAGGTAATTTTTTGATATTTTTAGTAGACATGGAGTTTCACCTTGTTGACCAGGCCGGTCTTGAATGTCTGAACTTGTGATCCACCCACCTTGGCCTCCCAAAGTGCTGGGATTACAGACATGAGCCTGGCCCAGGCTGGGTAATTTCTATTGTTCTATCTTCAAGTTCCGTAACGTTTTTCTCTCTTACCTCCATTCTATTTTTTTTGTTTGTTTTTTGAAAGGGAGTTTCTCTCTGTTACCCAGGCTGGAGTACAGTGGCACGATCTCGGCTCACTGCAACCTCTGCCTCCTTGGTTCAAGTGATGTTTGTACCTCAGCCTCCTTGGTAGCTGGGATTACTTTCAGTAGAGATGGGGTTTCACCATGTTGCCCAGGCTGGTCTTGAACTCCTGGCCTCAAGCAATCTGCCCACCTCGGACTCCCAAAGTGCCGGGATTACAGGTGTGAGCCACCACAACCGGCTTCCATTCTGTTTAGAAAGCTCACTGGATGCTGAGCTCATCCAGTGAGCTTTCTAAAATTCTATCAATTTGGTTCTTCTTTGTAATTTCTGTTTGCTTAGGCTTTCTGTTTTTCATTCGTTTCAAACGTGTTCACAATCGCTTGCTGTAGCAGTTTTAAGATGGCAGCTTTAAAATCCTTGTCAGATAATTCCCGTATTTATGTCTTGCTGTTGGCATCTGTTGTTGTCTTTTCTCATTAAAGTTGAGATTTTCTTGGTTCTTGGTGTGACAAAATATTTTCCTTCTTAATGTTTTTGAGACAGGGTCTCGCTCTGTCGCCCAGGCTGGAGTGCAATGGCATAATCCCAGTTCATTGCAGCCTTGACCTACTGGACTCAAGCAACCCCACCTAAGCCTTCAAGTATCTGGGACTGCAGGCATGCACCACCAGGCCAGGCTCATTTTTTCATTTTGGGTCTCACTATGTTGCCCAGGCTGGTCTCAAACTCCTGGCCTCAAGTGAGCCTCCTACCTTGGTCTCCTAAATTGCTAGAATTGCAGGTGTGAGCTACTGCTCATGGCCACAGATTATTTTTGCATTATATCCTGGATATATGGGGTTATGTTATGAGATGCCGGATCTTCTTGAAATCTGTTTCAGCAGGCCTCCTTTAACCCTGGGCCTTATTAATGCAAGGTGGGGGTAGAAATCCAGGTCCCCCACTTGACCTTGGTTGACACCCTGGTGGGGGGGTCAGGGATGCCTTCTTACTTCCGGGCAGTGGGGGGAGTTCTGGCTCCAGTGTTCCCTCCCAGCATGGGAAGGGAGGGTGCCTTGTTACCGCTCCTATGTGGTCTCCACTGACCTAATTACTCTTGAGTGGGGTTGAAAGTCCTGACACCAACCCAGCATGGAGGGGGAAGGGCACCTTTTTGTTGTTGGGTGGAGTGGAAATCTTAACTCTCCCTTGTTCTTCACTGTTATCACCCTGGCCATGGCGGATGGGGCTTCTAGTTATGGCCAGGCAAGGCTCCCTACCCGGCTTTTGCTCAAAGGGGAGCATGGGTCTGGGGCTGTAATTTCTTCCGTGGTGTTTGGCTAGAGTAGGGAGGTCACTGTTTTACAGATTTTTGTTTTGCTAGGCTAGATCTCTGCTGGGCCTTTGGCTAAAGAGAGCAGGTTTCTCTCTCTCTCTCTCTCTCTCTCTCTCTCTCTCTCTCTCAAAATTATGTTTTAGACCCATTAGTAGGAGCAGAGAGCAGGTTTTTCTTGGGGCTGTTTTTGTCTATGTTTGTTGGTATTTCTGGGTTGCTGACTTCTTCCAGCTCCAAATCTGGCATATACTGGGCAAAAAGAAAACCCAGGGAACTCACTGCTCTGTCATTCTTTGGTCCTGAGGTCTCTAGTCAATCTGCCTTCTTCTCTCTACCTTTTAGAGTCTTCTGATGTTTGTTTTATATATAGTGTCCAGGGGGTTTTAGCAGAGGGCTGGGGAGAAGTGCGTCTACTCCGTCTTGTTCAGAATCAGAAGTCCAGATTCGTCTATTCTTGAACTTCACATAAATAGAATCTACTGTGTGTGCTCTTTTAAGTTTGGCTTCTCTTGCTCGGCATGATGTCTTTTCCAAAAAACTTTTATTGTGGTTAAAAAAAAAAAAAAAAAAAGCCCACATAACATGAGATCTACCCTTCTAACAAAATCTTAAATGTACAGTATTAACTAGAGGCCCAGTGTTGTTCTAGCAGGTCTCTAGAACTTTTTCATCTTGCAAAAATGAAGCTTTATACCCATTAAGTAGCAACTCGCCATTTCTTCCTCCCCTTGGCCCCTGGCAACCACCATTCTCCTTCCTGCTTCTATGGGTTTGACTACTTTAGATACTTCATAAAGTGGAATAATGCAGCATTTGTCCTTCAATGACTGGCTTATTTAAGTTAGCATAATATCCTCAAGGTTCACTCATGTTGTGGCATGTGATAGGATTTCCTTTTTTAAGACTAAATACTATTCCACTGTATGTATATACCACATTTTCTTTATCCATTCATCCAGTGATGGACATTTAGGTGGTTTCCACATCTTGGCTACTGTAATGCTGCAATGAACATAGGAGTACAAATTTGTCTTTGAGACCCTGATTTCAATTCTTTTGGATACATACCCAGAGTAGTGGTATAGTGGTATTGATGGATCATATGGTCGTTCTTTTTTTTTTTTTTTTTTGAGAAAGAGTTTCACTCTTGTTGCCCAAGCTAGAATGCTATGGCATGATCTCAGCTCACTGAAACTTCCACTTCCTGGGATCAGGCAATTCTCCTGCCTCAGCTTCCTGAGTAGCTGAGATTACAGGCATGTGCCACCATGCCCGGGTAATTTTTTGTATTTTTAGTAGAGATGGGGTTTCACCATGTTGGTCAGGCTAGTCTTGAACTCCTGACCTCAGGTGATCAACCCACCTCAGCATCCCAAAGTGCTGGGATTACAAGCGTGAGCCACTGTGCCTGGCAGTAGTTCTTTTTTTTTTTTTAATTTTCTTTTTTTTTTTTTTTTTTTTAATTTATATTTAGTAGAGACTAGGTCTTGCTATGTTACCCAGGCTGATCTTGAACTTTTGAGCTCAAGCAATCCTCTTACCTTGGCCATCCAAAGTGCTGGGATTAGACGCATGAGTCATCGTGCCCAGCCTATTTTTAAGTTTTTGAAAAACTTTCATACTGTTTTTTATAGTAGCTGCACCATTACACATTCCAACCAACAGTGCACAAGCGTTCAAATTTCTCCTCATCCTTGCCAACACTTGTTATTCTATTATTATTACTTCCAAAATAATGGCCATCCTGACAGGTATGAGGTGATATCTCGCTGTGGTTTTGATTTGCCTTTCTGCAATGATTAGTGATGTTGAGCATTTTTAAATATTCCAGTGGGTCATTTGTATGCCTTCTTTGGAGAAATGTCCGTTCAAGCCCTTTGCTTAATATTTAATTAATTTTTTTTTTGAGATGGAGTTTTGCCCTTGTTGCCCAGGCTGGAGTGCAATGGCACAATCTTGGCTCATCTCAACCTCCCATCTCCTGGGTTCAAGTGACTCTCCTGCCTCAGACTCCTGAGTAGCTGGGATTCCAAGCATGTGCTACCATGCCCAGCTAATTTTTGTATTTTTAGTAGAGATGGGGTTTCTCTATGTTGGTCAGGCTGGTCTCGAACACCTGACCTCAGGTGATCCACCTGCCTCGGCCTCCCAAAGTGCTGGGATTACAGGTGTGAGCCACTGCGTCCGGCCTAATTAATTAATTATTTTTTAGTTATCCAGTTATAGGAGTTTCTTACATATTTTGAATACTAATCCCTTGTTAGATAGGTAGTTTGCAATTTTTTTTTTTCCATTCGGGGGGTTATCTTTTCAGTCTGCTAACTGTTTCCTTTGCAGTGCTTAGGCTTCTTAGTTTGATGTAGTCTCATTTGTCTATTTTTGTTTTTGTTGCCTGTGCTTTTGGTGTCAGAGCTGAGAAATCATTGCCAAGGCCAATATTCTGAAGTTTTTCCCTCTGTTTTCTTCTAGGAATTTTACGGTTTCTGGTTTTATGTTTAAGTTTTTAATGCACTTTGAGCTGATTTTTTGTCTGTGGTGAAAGATAAGGATCCAATTTTATTCTTTTGCGTATAGAAAGCAGTTTTTCCATCACCATTTGTTGAAGAACTGTTCATCCTATCATTTCCCCATTGTGTCTTCTTGGCACCCTCACTGAAGATCTGTTGACCATATATGCGTGGGTTTGTTTCTGGGCTCTTCATTCTGTTCCATTGGTCTGTATGTCTTTACTTATTTATTTATTGCTGGTAACCATAATATGCATATATGTCTGCTTTTATGACAGCACCATACTCTTTTAATTATTGTAGCTTAGTAATATATTTTGAAATCAAAAGTATGGCCTCCAGCTTTGTTCTTCTCAAGACTTTTTTGGCTATTTTAGGGACCTTTGTGGTTCCTATGATTTTAGGATTCTTCCAATGAGATCTTAAGAGGGATTACATTGAATCTGTAGATTGCTTTGGGTAGTATGGATATTTTAGGAGTATTAAGTCTTCCAATCCATGAACATGGGATGTTTTTACTTATTTGTATCTTCTTTAATTTCTTTCATCAATATTTTATAGTTTTCAGTTTACAAGTATTTCATCTCCTAAGTTAGCTTTGTTCCTAAGTATTTTATTCTTTTTGATGTTATTATAAATAGAATTTTCTTAAATTTTTTCCAGAAATTCAGAAATTTCAGAAAACTTTCAGAATTTCTCAGAGTGTTTTGTTTGTTATTAGTGTAGAGAATCAGCATGATGTCTTGAAATTTATCCATGTGATTGTGTGTAGTGGGATTTTTTTCATTGCTATGTAGTATTCCACTATATGAACATACCACATTGTAGAATTTATACAATGCAATCCTACACAGCAAACTACCTTTACTACATGCAGTAATATGCACAGTTTGTTTGTCAGCCCCTCTGTGGGTGGGCATTTGGGTTGCTTCCAATTTGGAAATACTAAGAATGAAGCTTCTATGAACATTCTTGGACATGCGTTTTTGTGGCTATTAGCACTAAATATTGGAAAAGGTTTTTTTTGTTTTGTTTTGTTTTGTTTTAAGATGGAGTTTCGCTCTTGTTGCCCAGGCTAGAGTGTAATTGCGCAATCTCAGCTCACCCGCAACCTCCGCCCCCTGGGTTCAAATGATTCTCCTACCTCAGCCTCCTGAGTAGCTGGGATTACAGCTGCTTGCCACCACACCCGGCTAATTTTGTATTTTTAGTAGAGATGGTGTTTCTCCATCTTGATCGGGCTGGTCTCGAACTCCTGACCTCAGATGATCCACCCACCTCAGCCTCCCAAAGTGCTGGGATTACAGGCATGAGCCACTGCACCAGGCCGCAAAACTTCTTAACTTGTCTCCTTGCCTCAGCCTTTGTCTCCTTCTAATCACTTCTCCATGTAAAAACCACTGTGATCTTCTGAAAACATAATTTGGATACTTTTCTCCCCTTGCTCAAAAACACCAATGGCGGCCGGGCGCAGTGGCTCAAGCCTGTAATCCCAGCACTTTGGGAGGCCGAGGCGGGTGGATCACGAGGTCGAGAGATCGAGACCATCCTGGTCAACATGGTGAAACCCCGTCTCTACTAAAAATACAAAAATTAGCTGGGCATGGTGGCGCGTGCCTGTAATCCCAGCGACTCAGGAGGCTGAGGCAGGAGAATTGCCTGAACCCGGGAGGCGGAGGTTGCGGTGAGCCGAGATCGCGCCATTGCACTCCAGCCTGGGTAACAAGGGCGAAACTCAGTCTCAAAAAAAAAAAAAAAAAAAAACACCAATGGCTTCCCTTCCTATTTAGAATAAAGTTCAGAGTCCTCACCATGAGCCAGCCCCTGCCTGCCTCTTCTTTATCACTATCTTGTTTGCCACGTCTCTCTGTCTGGCTTGCTCTACCTACCATCCATTCATCCGCCCTCCCATCCACCCATCTACACATTCAACTGTGGGCTGCTCTCAGTGTGCTCAGCTGACTCCCACCTCCAGACATTTGCCCTTGCCGTTCCCTCTGCCAGAAACGCTCTTCCTTCAAATCACCACGTTACCTACCTTCCTTTCTCCCTTTATTTAGGTCTCTATTCAAATGTCATCTCTTCAAAGGGAGATTATAAAATGTTCCTGCCTCATACTCTCTTAACCCACATTATTTTTCTTGATAGCACCACTCATCATGTCATCGTTTGAACTTTTATTATTATTTTTTGAGATATAGTCTTGCTCTGTCGCTAGGCTGGAGTGCAGTGGTGTGATCTTGGCTCACTGCAACCTCCGCCTCCCGGATCATGTGAAAATGCAGATTCCGATGCGGGAAGTCCGGGGTGGGACCTGAAATTCCGCATTTCCAATGATTCTCCTGCCTCAGCCTCTCGAGTAGCTGGGACTACAGGTGCGCATCACCATGTCCAGCTAATTTTTGTGTTTTTATTAGAGACGAGGTTTCACCATGTTGGCCAGGATGGTCTTGATCTCTTGACTTGTGATCCACCCGCCTTGGCTTCCCAAAGTGCTGGGATTACAGGTGTGAGCCACCATGTGCGGCCGAACATATTTATTTTATTTATCGTGTGTCTCCCTTTGGCATGAAATCTCCCTGAGGTCATGGATGTTGTCTGTCTGTCTGCTGCGGTCCACCCTAGAGCAGCGCTGCACAGAGTTGCATTCGGGAAATGCTCGTTAAATGCACAAAGAAACTAGCACAGGATTTAGTCAGACACCTCATATTGACACCAGCATCATCTTCCATTCTGTGTATTGCAGTATAGGGCTAGCCCCTTAACTTCGGAGTCTCACACCCCAATCACCTGGGATTGTGTGAAAATGCAGATCCTGATGCGGGAAGTTTGGGGTGGGACCTGAAAATTCCACATTTCTGAGCAGCTTCTAGGTGGTCCCCAAGCTGCTGGGCCTTGGAAAGTGAGGCCTTAACTCCTTGGAACCTCAGTTTCCACACCTATAAAGTGGCGCATTGTAAAAAAACCAAAAAACAGTGGATACAATATAGAACATCATGCACAGTGCCTACATGTAGCAGGGGCTCAGCGAGGATTAATATTTGTTCCTCCTCCTCCAGGTGCCTGCTGGGGCCACTGGACATTTTCTCCCTCTGATCTTCCCCCTCCCAAGTACCCACCCCACATGCTTAGCCACCTACACAGAATCCCACTAAAGCCTTTTCCATATTCTTTCTCCAGAGCTGGCCAGCCCTGCCTATTGTGGGCTGGGGTTGGGGAGGATTCTGGCATTTTGGCAGTCATCGGAATGTTATGCAGATGAGATGCAAAGCAGCAGCTAATGAGCACTGATTGCATTTCCCCTGGCTCTGGGAACACGTGGGATAACTGTGCTGAGCTGGAGGAAGGGGGCAATGAATGCTTTTGGGGAGGTGGATAAGGAGGCAAGGCGAGGGATGACAGAAGGAGCAGGCTTCTCCCTGGGAGCATGAAGGGCTGCCGCCCTGTGGCCTAGGCCAGATACCCTCTTCTGATCTCACCTGTGGGACAGGAGCATGGCTAAGGTCCAGGAACAGGAGCTGAGATTGGGCATGGAGTTCGTGTGTGTGTGTGTGTGTGTGTGTGTGTGTGTGTACATGGTGTAGGAGGGTGTCCCTGGACCTGCAAGTGGGAGAGTAGAGGGCCTTCATTCCCAGCAGCAGATGGGGCCAGATTAGGCCGACAGTGGGATGGGGTGGGGGTGGATGATCTCTGGGCAGGGGAAGAAGGGGGAGACAGAGGGGGTCGGTTTCTTCCACAGGACCTGTCTGGAATCCGTGAGTCGGGGAGGACAGGACGTGGGGTCTGCCAGGCAGCAGATGGGGCCTGATCAGGCTGACGGAGGGGTGGGTAGGAGGGCAGCTGTCTTTGGTATCCCTGGATGGAGCCCGTCTCTTTAGGGGAAAGATGATCCTGGGCTGGGGGCCGGCAGGTAGGCCGGGGGGCTCTGCTTACAGCACCTGGAAATTCAATCCCTCCCTGTCCCCCAGCTGAGGCCTCCTCACTCTCCAGGAAGCCTCTGCTCTTGGGGCCGGGAGTCCCCACCCTCCTGGGCTGGGCCTTGACCTGAACTCCCTGCCAAGGACCTCCAGGCCTGGGGACAGCTGATGTCAAGCTTCTGGCCCAAGGAAGGCAAGGCTGGAAGTCACTTCTGAGGTTGATTATGGGGTCTTCGTGTCCACCCCTTGACTGGCACTTCAAATACGATCTCGTCCTGCCTTTGGCCTAAGGATAGAAGCTAACTTGGCTATGAAACCTCTAGAAACTGGGTGGCTGATGCCGTGTTTCCTGATCAGATATTTCTTTTTTTTTTTTTTTCTTTTTTGAGACAGAGTTTCGCTCTTGTTACCCAGGCTGGAGTGCAATGGCGCGATCTCGGCTCACCGCAACCTCCGCCTCCTGGGTTCAGGCAATTCTCCTGCCTCCGCCTCCCGAGTAGCTGGGATTACAGGCACGCGCCACCATGCCCAGCTAATTTTTTTTTGTATTTTTAGTAGAGACGGGGTTTCACCATGTGGACGAGGATGGTCTCGATCTCTTGACCTCGTGATCCACCCCCCTCGGCCACCACGCTTGGCCCAGATCTTTCTTAATGGAATCAACATGAGACACTGAAAAAGGCTTTGCAGGCAGCCACTGGCTGCCTTTGTCACTGTGGACAAGCTGCTCATCTCTCAGAGCCTGTTTCCTAGACACCATGCCCTGTGACAGCTGAAGACTGCGGGACAGCCCCTGAGACAGGCCCGGGCTTTCCGGGAACCCACTAGCTCGTCATCTCAAGGGCAGGGACTCTGTTTTGCCAACAGCTGTATCTCAGTGTCTAGAACCATTTGTGGCACATGGTAGGTGCCTAGTCAGTACCTGTTGAATGGATGAAATGCTCCATTTCTCTATTCCAAGATGATTTTTCTCTTATTACTTGACATCTCTAATATTGCGATGATTCGTGTAATTGACGGCATGTCTGAGTTTCACTGGAGCAGCCTTGTGATTGAGAGGGGGAATCATGAATATAGAAGATCTATCATTATTACCAGAGGGCCTTTTTTTAAAAAAAATTCTTTTTTTAAAGAGACGGGGTTTCACCATACTGGTCAGACTGGTCTCGAACTGAGCTCAGCTGATCCACCTGCCTCGGCCTCCCAAAGTGCTGGGATTACAGGCGTGAGCCACTGCCCCGGCCCGCCAGAGGGCCTTTTGCTTCATTTGTGGTGGCTTCTGGTTCCTTCCTGTTGTATCTGCCCTCGATGGGGAGTGTGGGATCCCTGATAATTGCCCAGGGGCACAAGGGCTGCAGTGATGCTTGCCCAAGGCCCTGCAGGGGTGCTGGGCTGGTAACAGCATGATCTGTGGGGCATGCTGTGTGTCCTGGGTCCCAGTCCCCACTCCTGTCTCCTGCCACCTGCCACCCACATTGTCCCTCCTGGGTGTTGGCAGGAGTCTAGAAGCCTGTGTGAAGCCTGGAATTTTCTCTTTGGGGACAATCGTTTTCCTCTGTCCTGTCATAACCCCAAGTCCTGGGACTGGACAGCAGCCAGGAGGAGGGTAGGGATGTGTGTGAACCCCCTAGGCTGAGAGGGCCCTAGGTGGGATCTAGTGTGGATTTTCAGAATGAGAGTGAGGGAGGATGGGCCTCAGCAGCAGAGCTGAGACGCTGCTGAGATCAGATTAGTGCCTGGTCCCCAGGCGGGGTGGAGCAGACAGGCAAATCCTCCTTTGGGAGGCCACTCATCATGCAACCCCTGGCCCTGACACTTCTACTGCCATCACTGAACCCCGCCCATGGGGCTAGCTAGCATCAGGGCTTGTGTGTGCCGCGGTGAGTTTGTACAGGAAAGGTTTGTGTGTCACAGGTTCTGAATCCATGTCGATGTGTGTGCATGTGTCTTAAAGATGTGTGTATGCTGATATTAGTGTCACAGTTTTGTGTGTGTTATAGGTGCGTGTGTAGGAAGGTACACAGACTTGTGGAAATGCACGTGTGCAAATATGTGTAATGGGCGTTTATATCTCTAAGTGTGTTGTTGGGATCCACACGTCCTGGACACCACCCGTGTGTGTGCCTGAGTGGCGTGTGGCAGCCATGGCCCGCGGGAGAAGTGTCGCCACTGGCATCACAAGGCCTCAGTGCCTACAGCTAGCCCAGGAACCTTGGGCGCTCAAAGTCTTTTACTGCTGTGGCCCATCAGCTTCCAATCTGTAAAATGGGTACGAAGTCTCATGGCACGAGGTTGTGCCTGAACATCTCTCACACTCATCCTGGCTAGAAAAAACGCAAGAGGATAAATGATTAAACAAATAGAAATGCTTCACAGAGCACCAGGCACTCAGATTTTAAGGACCTGAAGGAAGTGAGCAGCAAGGTGCAGCTATCTGGAAGGACAGTTGGGAGGCAGGATCCTGGGGAGAAGGGAAGAAAGGGGATGGGGCAGGGCTCCCCAGTGGAAGGCGGCAGCCCAGCCGGTGTGCCCACCAGCCTCTCCGTGCCCGTGAAGTGTGTGCGTGCGTGTCCATATGGATGCGGCGCGCCGTGCGGGAGGCGGGCGTCCCCTGCTGTACATGGGAGGGAGGCTGTCTGTGCGGAGCATTGCCCAGTTGCCATAGAAACCAGAGAAGGAGGTGGGTGGCTGGAGAAGGAGGCGGGTCGGGAGGGGGGAGTGGGGAGGAGGCAGCGGTGGGGGGAGCTGGCTCCTGCAGTTCTGGCGCTGCTGCCTTCCAGAGTGAGCGGTGGAGGGAACCCTAGAGGACAGACCCCAGCTCGGCACCAGGCCCCCTCTCCGCCCGCCACCACGGAGGAGAAGGAGGACAGTCAGCCCCTCCGGCCCTGGCCTGGCCCAGCGAGGGCAGTAAGCTCCTACCTGCCCCCAGCTTGGTGCCCACACGGGCCCAGGTAGGCATTTCGATGGCTGGAGGAGGCTGTGTGGAGAGTGGGGAACCGGGCTGCCCTGCCTTCTACCAACTGCACCTGGTAGGAGCCAAACAGGCCAGCCAGAGGGGCCGGGCCAGGGACCCGGCTGGGGAGTGGGGTGTGGGGCACGGCCGGCATCCCGAGAGGCCTCCTCAGAACCTTGATCCTCCTCACCAGGGGACTGTCCTGTTGCCTTTCCTCCTCTGTACCTCTTGTCTCTGCCACCAACAGGTCCTGACTTTGTAGCCATGGTCCCTCCTTGGGGCAGTGGGTTGAGGGAGGCTGGAGCCTCCAGGGACCCACAGTCTGAAGCTAGACAGGGTAGGCAGCAGAGGGCAGGGAGGAGTGAGAATGCCCCCGCCCCACTCAAGGCACTGCCCGGGCTCTGGCCGTTTGGGATAAGCAGACTCACCTCCCACCCCCGATGACGCCAGAGCCTCCCTGCTGGCCCTGGATGGGCTCAGACACTGGGCTAAGAGCCCCCAGGTCAGGTCAGAGGCATATACCTCCTGCCCCGAGCTCGGGCCCTTCCCCTTCCTCATTCTCGCTGCAGACCTAGTGAACTCTCCCCCACCCCAGATCTCCCAAAGCACAGCCGTGGCCACCCCCAGCAAGCCCAGGGTCTCCAAGTTGGGGCACCAGGGAGCAGGCCCTTGATGGGGTGGGAGTGCCTGTGACCCTCTCTCCTGTGCTCTCTATCCCTCTGCTGCATTGCTCCTGGGGACAGACTCACTGCTGCTGGAGAAGCTCTCGGGCACTGCCACTGCGGACGGAGCCAAGCCGCTGCTGGCTGCTCGGGAGGGGGCGGGGTGGGGAGCAGGGGAGGAGCCCCCACTCTGGGCAAGGAGGGGGCCCACAGGAGTGCATGGGTGGGGGCACCTGGTCCAGGTTTGCTCTAGATGGAGCTGAGCCACCCTAAGTGGCATGGGGAGGAGATGCCAGCCTGAGAGGGACAGAGGGTTGATGTGTCAACTATGGGTGTGCTTAAGGTCCCGCTCCTTCTCCCCCTGCCTTCTCTCCTGCGTCCCCTGACAGTCCGGCTGGGTCTTTCACTGAACCACAGTGTGGGGTGTCCCCTTCCCCTGGGCGCTTGGGTCAGAGGGCCTGGTACCGGGGCTGAGGAGGGGTGGCATGTTGGGTGGGGGAATACACGCTGAGAAGCTGGCATGGCTCTGCTCGTTTCTGCAGGCATTAGGTGCACATCTGCAGAGTGCTGGACACAGGGGCTCCCACTTTGGGATCAAGGGCCTGGGAGGGAGCAGGGCAGGTCTCAGGGGTGGCCGAAACAGATGCAGATTCGATGTGCACACTGGCACTGCCTGCCCTGCTCCTCCAAACCCTGCCACTCTCCTTCTTCCCCGGCAGGGTGGGAGCTGGTATCTGCCCTGCCTCACCTCCTGCAGCTGGGCCTGCTGGCCTCGGTTGTCGGTCAGCAGTGGCCCTGTCTCCCCTGCAGCAGTGGCTGGTGAACCCTGGAGGGCAGGGCCTTTGGGTGAGAGCTGAAGGAGCGTCTGTGTGCTCAGCAGGCCCTCCAGGCCTGGCCCCAACCTCCTGCCCCTGCCCCTGGCCTGCCTCCTCTAGGCCCGGGCCCTCCCATCAGGTTTTTGCTTCACAGGTCCGATTGGTGCTGCCTGTCTTTCTCCCACATTCTTGCCACCAGACTCTGGGGCAGTGAACTCACCAGGGTGGGCTGCTGGGGCACACATCCCTGCCTCACTTTGTGGCACACCATGCACCCATGGCCCAGGGCACCCGCCTGGAAGCCAGATTGGGACTTGACCTCCCCCGGCCAACCTCCTCATGTGAAAGGGAGCTTGAGGGAGGCCCCAGGAGCACTGAGAAGCCTGGAGCTCAGCAGGGGCTGGGGCCTGGGGCACAGGAACATCTGGTTCCCGGCTGGCCCCTCCTCACTGCCCCTACCCCGTGCAGGAGCTGGCCGGGGTGAGGAGGTGTCTCCAGCTGGCTGTCCACGGGCATCTCAGGACTGCAGAGCTGAGCTCCGGTCCCCCACCACGCCGTTCCTCCCTCGGTATCCTCAGCTCCGCAGACAGCAGCTCTGCCTGCCGGCTGCTCCAGCAGGAGCCATCCTTGACTTCTCATGCCACCATCACATCCAGACCATCGGCAGATTCTGGTGGCTGGAATGTCAGCATCTCCAGACTCCAGCCTCTTCCTGCTCCTTCTGACATTACCTCCTCATTCTGAGGCCCCATCTTCCCTCACCTGGGGGACTGCCGCTGCCTCCTAGAGCTTCTCTGCCCACTCTGCCCTGCTGCGGTCTGCTCTTCCCCCAGTGGCCACAGAACCTTTAAAACAGAAGCCAGATCACAGCCCGCCTCTTCCCAAACCCTGCAATGGCTCCCATCTCACTCTGAGAAAAAGCTAAAGGCCTCCCTCTGATCGACAAGGCCCTCCCCAGCACCCTCCCCTGACCTCTCCAGCCCCACCCCTCCCCTTCCCTCCCCAGCCCCCTTCCCCCACCTCTCCAGCCTCACCCCTCCCCTTCCCTCCCCAGCCTCCTCCCCACAACCTCTCCAGCCTCACCCCTCCCCTTCCCTCCCCAGCCTCCTCCCCCACCTCTCCAGCCTCACCCCTCCTCTTCCCTCCCCAGCCTCCTCTCCCCACCTCTCCAGCCTCCCCCCTCCCCTTCCCTCATCTGCGCAGGCCACATGACCCCCTTGCTCCTCAACCCTGGCAGCTGCTCTTCTGCCCCAGGCCCTTTGCACGGGCTGTTGGGGCTGCCTGAGCGCTCTGCCTGGCTTCCTCCCCACCTCCTTCAGGCCTTTGCTCCAAGGCCACCTGCTCAGAATGACCTTCTCTGACATCCTGCATAAAGGAGCACCACTCCTCTCCCTCCCTGTCCCCTCCCCTGCCTTGCTTTTCCTTCACAGCCCTTGTCACCTTCTAACACCCTTGATTACCACTGATTTATCTCGTTTCTTGCCTGCTCAGCCCCCCTAGAATGTCAGCTCCACAAGGGAGGGGGTTTTCTGTCTTGTTCACTGCTGTAGCCCAGCTGTGCACCCTGAGAATCAGGGCTGCAGTGTAAAGCCAGGAGTATCTCCCTCAGGGGCTGGCTCAGTGTCTGTGCTGTCGTGGGGGGCCTATTATTCTGTCCTCATAGGGGAGGGTGATGCCCACCTACCTGGGCCGTTGCCTCAGGGGCACTGGGTCACACAGGACGCTGGGCCTACACTGGGTCCACGTGCCTTCCTTTTCTCTACTCCAGCCGTAGCCAGAGCAGCTCTGCCTCGCCAGGCCCGGGAAGAGAGCGAGCTGCATGTATCCCACGCCAAGCCACAGACGCGGGAGGGTCACGACCCCTTCTTCCTGGTCAGAACTCATCCCTGAGCTCCCTGTGTTGCAGAAACATGCTGCGCTCCCACCAGGAGTGCTGCCCACAGAGGGGGCAGCCTGGTCCCTGCTCTCCAGGTGACACAGAGGTGATGGGCTCAGGACAGACAGACAGACCCCTGCAGAGGGGCCAAGTGTGTGCTGACTAGTCTTGAGAAAAGGGATGTCCCAGAGCAGAGAGGAGGGGGCCCGGTCTTCCCAGAAAGCTCCTGCCCTGCCTCCCCATCTGTGGCATCTTACTCTGGGCTCTCCCAGAAGCCAACCCTGAGACAAGAACATGATTCATTTAGGAGGTGGCCCACAGAAACACTGAGGGTGGGGAAATGAGACAGGGAGACAGGTAGCCCAAAAAGGATGCCTTACCAAGCAAGTTACCACTGCGGGCAATTCACCTCACTCCCACTGGGAGGGGTTTTGAACACACCTTTGACTCAGCCCAGGAGGGCGAGGGAGCTGGGGTATGTATACACCACCTTCCCGTGACTCTCCACCACCCTTCACCCTGTCCCTCTTATGCTGCCTGAGTTTCCTCTGAACTGTTGTCACCACCTAACGCGGTGATATTTATTATATTTGCTTCTTGGCTTTTTGCCTGCGCTGGAGGATAAGTTCCATGAGGGAAGAGCTGGTCTTCCTCCCTGCTGAGCCTGCCCCACCTGAAACAGGCTTGGAGGCCCTCGAACGATGTGGGCTGTGCAAAATGCTGCCTTGTCTACTTGGCTTGGGAGTAAGGAAGGGACGTAGGCCTTTTGGGGTGATTTTCTGGAGGAGGAAGAGAGAGCAGGGGGATGGTGAA
This sequence comes from Saimiri boliviensis, assembly GCF_048565385.1. Taxonomy (NCBI): domain Eukaryota; kingdom Metazoa; phylum Chordata; class Mammalia; order Primates; family Cebidae; genus Saimiri; species Saimiri boliviensis. The sequence goes on from NC_133452.1 coordinate 98,829,313, forward strand.
AGGTCAGGCCAGGAGTGGGCCAGGGAGGAGGGGCCGCCACAGAGGCTGGGGTGCCTGAGGCTGTGTCTGAGGCTTGCCTGTTCTCACAGGGGGGCCACCAAGGGGTGCCTTGGGCCCCTTCCTGGCTGGGATGAGCACACCTGGTTCCCTCTGCCCTGGGCTTCTCTGGGGCCCTCCAGCCTCAAGTGAGGTTTGAGCTCTGCCTCCCTGAGTCTCCCCATTTGTGTTTCCATTCTCCTCTTTCCTCCTCACCTTGGGATCGTCATTTCTAATGAGCAGGCCCCTTGGGGACTGCCTGGAACACCCCAGGTTAGAGGAGATGGTGGTCTAGGGGACTGGTTTTCAGACCCAAAGAGGAAGCCTGGCCTGAGATCTTCCTTTCATGGGTGACCTGGAGACCTGGGGGTCCCAGGTGAGGCCCAACCCTGGAAGGGCTCTGGGCGTATTAGCTGAGGGGAGGGATGGGGGGGGCCAGGTGGTTCAGAGAGATGAGGCTCAGGTCATGAAGGCTCTGTACCTGTTAATACCCATAATACTGCAGGTGAACTCTGGGCCTCCTGTGCACTGGGTTCTCATTTCCTCCTACGCCAATTCCATGGGGTAGGCGCTATCATCACCTCCATTTTTCCGATGAGGAAACTGAGGCACAGAGCGTTTAAGTAACTTGCCAGGGTCAGTGGCAGAGCCGGGATTTGAACCTCATCTCCAGACATTCTGTCTGGCCCCTGGGGCAGTGTCTTAGCTATTGTGCTAATCGGCTCTTTGGGACAGCAGGTTGGTACTCCTGAACCAGCAAGAGTGCCTAGGGCAGGGCGTGCCTAAGAATGCACCACAGGGCCCGTGTCAGCGCTGTCAGATGAGGGGAGGGGAGGCTTCGAGGGCTGGGCATTTGGGGAAGCCTTCTTGGAGGGACAGGGATGGAGCTGGCCCCTGAAGGGAAGCAAGGTTTTTTGGGGAGGGGTGGGTGACAGAAGGGAGGACACATGCGCCCTGGGCTTGGTTGGGGGGCCGCGTGAGCAAAGGGGCAGAGGCTCTAGTGCAGGCGTCCCCAGACTTTTTACACAGGGGGCCAGTTCACTGTCCCTCAGACCGTTGGAGGGCCGCCACACACTGTGCTCCTCTCACTGACCACCAGTGAAAGAGGTGCCCCTTCCTGGGGCTGGATAAATGGCCTCAGGGGGCCGCATGTGGCCCGCGGGCCATAGTTTGGGGACCGCCTGATCTAGTGGACGTGGTGGTCCCGGCCGACCCGAATCCTTCCTGCTGCGCTGGGAGCCCCAGCAGAGGCGGGTCAGAGTCCCTGTCCGGCCCCAGGCCAGGCGCAGCCTGTCGGTCTGTCTCTGGGTGAGGTGAGGGGCAGCGGGGGATACCGCTGGGAATGTTTGTGGGACCTGAGGCTCTGGAGGAGGGGCAGGAAGCTCTGGTTTCCCCATGGCCCTGCCCCTGAGCCGAGCCTGTTGGGGGAGAAGGCCTTAGGCCAGGAGGGCTGGAGTGACACCCACGGAGAGCTGGGAGCAGGGGCAGGGGAAGGACCCACCCCTGGGTCCGAGTCTGGCTCTGCCTCCTCCCTGCTGTGTGACCTTGGACAAGTTATCTGACTTCTCTGAGTCTCCGCTGCTGTCTGTAGAACAGGGGAGGCAACAGCTATCTCAGTGGCTGTGAGAATTGGAGAGAAAGCATGTGAGGAGGCGCTATAATGGCACACGGTAGGCCCTCAAAGAGGGTTGTGTCGTTGATGCTGCCTGTGTGCTGCCGCACCCCTGAGGACAGTTGGTGGGGGGTGCCCTGCTGAGGGCAGGATGGTCCTGGGACCACAGGAAGAGGAGACCCTGGAACCCGGCCCTGAGGGCTGACCTAGAGGAGGGAAGGGCTCTCCAGGAGAAGCCCGGACTGGAGACAGAGGGTGGGTGGGACACGGGACCCCCTCGTGGCTCCTGGCTCCTGGCTCTGGTTGTATCATCATCGTCGTCGTCAGCATTGGCTGGGAGCCCACTGTGCACAGGTAACTGCGTCTGGCTCTGGGATAGAGAATTCATCACTTCTGCTGTTTATTGAGTGAATATTCCAGAAGGTCCTCGGCAATTATTCATTCATTTATATAACAAAGGTGCACTGCGCACTTACTATGTGGCTGGCGCTGCACTGGATGCAATGGCGTGATCTCAGCTCACTGTGACCTCCGCCTCCCGGGTTCAAGCGATTCTCCTGCCTCAGCCTCCCAAGTAGCTGGGATTACAGGCATGTGTTACCACGCCTGGATAGTTTTGTATTTTTAGTAGAGAAGGGGTTTCACCACGTTGGTCAGGCTAGTCTTGAACTCCCAACCTCAGGTGATCAGCCTGCCTCGGCCTCCTAAAGTGCTGGGATTACAGGCGTGAGCCACTGTACCTGGCCAAGGCTCGAGTTCTTAATTCCTCTATCCCTTCTTCAAGCCAGGAGTGGATGAAACACAGCTGGGGGCCCTGCCCTCCAGGGTTTCCTGGAGGCCCTTTCAAGAGATGCCTGGGCCTGAGGAGAGACGCGTTTCGTCCTCGGGCTTCTTTGTCACTAAGCCGATTGTCCAAGTTGGAGAACTGAGGCCTCCATCACAGACTTGGTCCAGATCTCACTGGTAGCGGTTAGGGGAGCCGGGGCCAGAGCCCTGCAGCCCTGTCCTGCACTTCACAGGCTCTGTTGTCCTCATGGATGAGAGAGGCAAGACCCTTCCCGGCTCCACAGAGAGAGGGTCATCCCTGAGATGGAGCTGTCGCCCCACTACCGGCAGCAGTGGTGACGAAAGGACAGTGAGCGCCGACACCTGCGGAGAGCTCGCATGCGTCGCCCATTTTACAGATGAGGACGCTGAGGCCCAGGAAGAGGAGGAGATCCACGCAGGGTCGCACGGCTCATGAGAGAGCCAGGGTTCGGACCCAGAGTATTTGGCTCCAGAGTCTGGGTTGTAATCCTACTCTGTGCTGCACGGGCTCCGGGGTCCAGTCCTCGCTCTGGCACCCTGTAGCCACATGATCTTGGCTTACCTCTCGGAGTCTTGGTCTCCGCAAGAAGAAAAAGAGGAAGCCCCTCGCTGTGAGGATCGCTGTGAGAATGAGTGAGGTGCTGGGTGTGAGGGCCTGTCCCGAGAAAGTGCTCAGTAAGCGTTGCTTCTGCTCTCCCTCAGGAGTCCCGGGAATGAGGCTCAACAGGGGCCACGCAGCAGGGGCGGGACTGTGGCGGGAGCAAGATTGAATCCCAGCTCCGCTGTTGACTGTCTCAAAGGCCATGCCTGCACTATTTTAACCACTTCGTGCCTCAGTTTCCCCATCTGTAAATAAAAATAAGCCACACATAAGGCATCCAGAGCAGTACCTAGCACACAGTAGGCACTAGGTAAACAGTAGCTAGTGACAGCCAGTGTTAATGTCAACACTGCTTTCTGTCATGAGAGTGTAGTGGTCAGGAGTGTGCACTCTGGATCCGGACCCTGGGCTCAAACCCCAGTTGCACGTTTCCCTACCTGGGTGTATTAGGCTCCCCGGAGAGACAGGATCAATTGGATGGATGGGTGGATGATAGATGGATAGATGGGTAGGTAGCAAAAGATGGATGAGAGGAGATTTATTAGGGGAGCGGTCTCACGTGATTGTGGAGAAGTCCCACGTTAGGCTGGCTGTGAGCTGCTGAATCATGGCTCAGTTCAAGTCCAAAGGCCTGAGAACCAGCGGAGCCGGTGGGGTCACTCAGTGTGCGGCCGAACGCCTGAGGACCTGCAGATCTGATGTGCAGGGGCAGGAGGAGAACGTCAGCTCCAGAAGAGAGCAGGAACTCACCATTCCTCTGCCTTTTCCTTCTCTCTAGGCCCTCAGCTGATTGGGTGGTGCCCGCCCACATTGGGTGAGGGCAGCTCTTCCTTCCTCAGTCCACTGATTGCAATGCCAGTCTCTTTCCAAACACCCTCACAGGCATAGCCAGAAATAACGCTTCACCAACTATCTGGGTATCCCCTAGTCCTGTCAAGTTGACCCCTGAAATTAACCATTACACTGGGCAAACTTTGGCAGGTTATTTCGCTGCTCTGTGACTCAGTTTCCTCATTTATAAAACAGTGTAACAGTAGTTCCCATGTCATATGGCCGTTGTCTATTTGCTGAGCTCCCACAGGAAGTCCTGTGCACCGTGCGCGGGACATTCGGCCCTCACTGCCTGCTGGCCACTGTCATGCTGTGATAGCCTTAAATAATAAGACCACGCAGGGATGCTGTGATGCTCTGGGCTCGCTTCTCCCCATGGCATGTGGACAAGCTCTGTCCCTGTTACGTCCCTGGGCCCCTGGATTCTCAGCTACAGTGTGGGGGTGACAGCAGAATCTGCCTGGTCAGGTCGTGGCGAGGATTAGAGGAGGTAGATTTGACATGTGAATTAATGCTGGCTGTCATTTATCGAGACACTAAAGGATCTTCAGGGCTGAGATAGCCTCACAGCCACTGGTGAGAGAAGGCAGATGAGCCTCGTGCCCCTTTAAAGGGTTGAGAAACGCTAGGAGCACGGCCCACAGGGAGTGCCAGGTGCCAGCCACATCCCTTTCTGATGGTCAGAGATGAAGCCTTTTTAGTGACAGCAGGTACCAACTGCCCTTCAGGAAGGACATGGCATTTGTCCAGAGTTGAGCCTCCTGCCTGCCCCTCAGGTGGGGGTGTGAGGCTAGTTTGGAAGAGGCGGAGGCAGGCTGGGACGGTGTGTCTAGCCACATGATACGGGGGTCCACATGCTGCCTTCTGGCTCTTCCTCCTGAGCCCATCCCTGTGTGCATCAGACCCGAGGCTGGAGTTGGGAGGGCCTAGAGTCTGCCATGGGCTGGACATTCACCACCTCATCTAATCCTTAAGTCAGCCATATCATCCCCATTTCCCAGCAAGGCCCAGAGAGGCCTGCAGATTGCCCATGGTCACACAGCATGTTCGTAGCAGAGCAGGGACCCTGAGGTTGGAGCTGTTTCCACTACGCTTCCTCCCTCAGCTGGGAGCTGGAGAGACGCATTACCTGGTAACACCGAGCGTGGACCCCAGCGACTTCCAGGAGCCCTGGGCCTGGCCTTTTCTGGACAAGGTGGAGAGTGGTCTCAGCCATCGGGCATTCTAGCCTGACATGGCAGGACTCAGCTGCATTGTCCCCTCCCTCCATGCTCACAGCACCCTCCATCCTGGTTCCTAGCTCCCTCAACTCTCCCCCAACACAAGCAATTCTGGCTGGACACGGTGGCTCACACCTATAATCCCAGCTCTTTGGGAGGCTGAGGCAGGCGGATCACCTGAGGTCGGGAGTATGAGACCAGCCTGACCAACATGGAGAAACCCCGTCTCTACTAAAATCACAAAAATTAGCCGGGCATGGTGGTGCATGCCTGTAATCCCACTACTTGGGAGGCTAGGGCAGGAGATTTGCTTGAACCCGGGAGCGAAGGATGTGGTGAGCTAAGACCACGCCATTACACTCCAGCCTGGGCAACAAGAGCAAGACTCTGTCTCAAAAAATACAAATATAAATATTAAAAATCTGCAATTCATGGAGATGTGGCAAAATTAAAAGGGTACGAAAGGACCTACAGAAGAAAGTCTCCCTCCCCCTTCGGCCCCTGGCCACCCTATTCCCTAGAGATAGTCGCCATATCCAGTTTCTCTTGCCGTCTTCCCCAAACACTCCCTGCGTCTGTATTTTCCCAGCCGCACGGGTCTGCACCTTGCTCACTTGGCTTTAGTGATGCGATGTGGGGGAAGGTTCCATTTGGGAGCAGAGCTTCCATGACAGGTCTGCACCGTAACGTATGGACCCAGCCCTCCGTGGAGGTATTTGGGCTGTTTCCAGTCTTTCAAGTCCACAAGCAGTACTGTAGTAAATGATCTTATGCATCATCTGACTGACTGGCTGGAAGGCAATTCCTAGAAGTGGTGGTGCTGGGTAAAGGGTGCGTGCCCACAATTGTATCGATGACAATTGTATGGTATTAAGTTACTTTCCCATTACCGTGGGTGAGACACACATGGCTTGGGTTCTCCCTTTGGTCCCACGAGGGAATGAATGGCTCTACCCTCCACCCACCTCCTGCTCACGCCCTCCGGCCCCTGTGGCAGCTATGCATTATGGGGGAGTCCCAAGGGGCAGAGTTCTGTGTGACATTAAGGGTTCTAAAAGGGACTGGTCCCAGGGATTCCTGTCTCGTCTGGCTGACCATGCTTCCTTAAGCATCCCTGCTTTCTGCTTCTCCGTATCTAAATTTAAAATGTTGCTTATGAAGTAAGTACATCTTTATAAGTGAAAAGTGCCAAGTTAAGGAAAGAAAACTTCAGACTCATTTCTTTGTCCCTTGATGAAATCCAGCCGCCCTCCCTCTCGCCCACCCCCACTGTGCGTGAGTTTGTGGGAAAGTCTGCCTGTGGTTCTGCTAAAAGGGAGGGAACAAAGTATGTTTAGATGCCTGAGAGTGCAAGAGGCAATGCTGGGCTATTACTGGGAAAGAGCCCCAGGCCCTGGACAGATGGGGAGCCCTAGCGGGAGGGATATCCTCCACCAACCATCCTCACATGTTGTGAGCCCTGCCCTGAACCTGACAACCAGCTGCTGGTGAGGGCTGGGGGGGTCCCCTGGACCCCCAGGTTGGGCTAAATCTTGCAGAGGCCAGCCCTCCCTGAGCATCCACACTGTCAGTGTTCACAGTCCTGGGGCTGCAGTGCAGAAGCAGGGAGGCGTTCCCTGGTGCCCAGATCCAGCCAGGGGCTGGCAGCTTGCAGTGGGGCCAGGCCCGGCCTGCACTCTGCTGCCTCTTTGAAAATCAGGCTCCTGGCCCTCTGAGTCCTAGCTCTTGACTACTGAGCCGTTCTTGCCTGAGGTAACATCGAGGCCTGGCTGGGGGAGGGGAGGAAGAGAGTACCCACCTCGGCCCTGGGGCAGCGCACGGCCTAGATTGGACAACCGTGATGGCTGCCAGCAGATCCAGGGCAGACACAGCCACCCCAGACACTCCCATAGATCACGGTGGTGTGACCTGTGGGTCAGGACGCCACACATTTGGGACTCCCAGGAGACTTGTACAGAGCTAATGGGGGCTGCCGAGGTTGGGAGCAAGGGCAGCCGGAAGGGCATTTACAAGGTTCCAGGGCTCAGGTAACTGAGGAGGCGCTGAGCCTGGGCTGCAACAGTCCAGGAGACAGAACCGGCTCGGCAGGGCTGGGGCTGGCTTCTGAGTGGAGGTGATCATACTGGAGCTAGAGGATGGATTCCAGGGAGGGGGAAGGAGTAGGGATGGGGAGGTGAGCATAAGGGTAGTATAGGGTGACTTTGGGGTTACCTTAGGTCTGGTGAGCTAGTCTCTGGACAGGAAGCCGGCATCCTAATGCAATCCTCCTCCCATGGAGCCCCCCATCCTGTCGGCTTGGGGCAAAGGGTAGAGGGCGTTTCCCTCATCTCCATCGATCTCTCTCCTGCCTTCCCAGTGCATGAGCAGCGGAGCCTGCTAACTGCAGCTGCGCATCTGTCCATCCCCCTGCGGCTACACCATGTCTGGCTCCTACGATGAGGCCTCACTGGCTCCAGAGGAGACCACCGACAGCTTCTGGGAGGTGAGGCTCTGATGCGCCCCAGGTCCTGGGGATCAGACAGCCTGGCTATTTGGAGGCCAGGCTCCCTCATCACTCACCCCTTGACCTCAGGCTGCACTCCCCAGGCCCCGGGGCCCCTCCAAAGCCCTAGATATCCAACAGGCAGCAGTAGCCATGAAGTGGCATAAGAGCCCTGCCCACTGAGCCAGGAGCTCCTCTCTCCCCACAGCTGCCCCCAGAGAGAGCCTGCGGCATTTCACAATGTGGGAACAGGCCCTCGTGACTCTGTGGCACTTCCATCAGGCAGGTGCAGCACAGCCTTTCCCAGCTGTTCTCATTTCCCTCTCTCGGCCCCCATTCTGAGGTGGGCAGGGGTGGAGCACCGGACACAGAGGAGGGAGTGAGCTCCTAGAGCCCTACGGGGCGGAGGCGCGGCCAGAAGCCAGCATTTTCAGAGCCTTCAGAAATATTTGAGACCTGGAGGAAAAAAAAATTGCTATTGGCTCCCGAAACCCAAGACGAAAACTGCCAAACCTAAATTAATAAGCGTTTAATGCGATGTCTACAAAACATAATATTATGTCAAGAAGCTGCAGCTCAACTCAACGCTTATATGGCTATATAAATATAATAGATTTAGCTCACAAAAACAAAATGAATAATTCATTCCAGCCCAAGTCCAAATTTTTTCTTTTTCTTTTCTTTTCTTTTTTTTTTTTTTTTTTGAGACGGAGTTTTGCTCTTGTTACCCAGGCTGGAGTGCAATGGCGCGATCTCGGCTCACCGCAACCTCCGCCTCCTGGGTTCAGGCAATTCTCCTGCCTCAGCCTCCTGAGTAGCTGGGATTACAGGCACGCGCCACCACGCCCAGCTAGTTTTTTGTATTTTTAGTAGAGACGGGGTTTCACCATGTTGACCAGGATGGTCTCGATCTCTTGACCTCATGATCCGCGCACCTCGGCCTCCCAAAGTGCTGGGATTACAGGCGTGAGCCACCGCGCCCGGCCCCAAGTCCAAATTCTAAAAATCCTTCTGCATTTTGTGGCAGCGAGAAAATCATGTTTAAAGCGGGGTGAGGGTGCATGTAGACGGTGGGGTCTGACGCAGGGTGCTGGAGCCTCCAAAAGTTGGTTTCCAGGGTACACACTGAGGCCCGGCCGCGGGGAGGGGGGCGGGGACGTGGGCGGAGCCGGAGGCGGTGGGCGGGAGACCGTGGGCGGGGCCGCTCCGGATGCGGCGGGCGGGGCCGGGGACGCTGGGAACCCGCGGGAGTGGGGCTCGCTGCTTGGCCGCCAGGTGGGGAACTACAAGCGGACGGTGAAGCGCATCGATGACGGCCACCGCCTGTGCAACGACCTGATGAACTGCGTGCAGGAGCGCGCCAAGATCGAGAAGGCGTACGCGCAGCAGCTCACCGACTGGGCCAAGCGTTGGCGCCAGCTCATCGAGAAAGGTGCTCCCCCAGGCCCGCACCGTGCGCGCCCCCAGGCCGTCGCCGGCCCCCCCAGTCTGGGTGCTGGGAGCCCCGCATCGACCAGCCTCAGGACCTTCTCAGGCGCTCTTCCCTCCTAGATCAAACCAGGCCTACTGTTCATCTCTATTTTGTACAACTTTAGGTTGGGTTAAAAAAAAAATGACTTTTTATTTTGAAATAATTTAAATTGTGTGAAAGTTGCAACAGTCGTACGAAGAATTCGTGCATAGCCTTCCCCCAGACTCACGGGCCCCACGTTTGCTTTCTCACTGACTGTTTATTGATATGCATGTTTTCTGAACCATTTGAGAGTAAGTTGGAGCCATTATCCCTGTTCACCCCTAAATTCCTCACGAATAAGAGCATTTGCTCATGTAAGCATAGTTCAGCTGTCAAATCTGGGACATGTAATACGACCCATGCACACACTTACCGAGTAGCAATTGTGCCTGCCAGTCCAGTATCCGGAGCGGTCGTACGTGGCCTCTAGGCGTCGTGTCTCCAGGTTCCTTTTATCTAGAACAGTTTCGAGTTGCGGTTTACAAATACTTGTTCACGTTGTTCTCTTGCAGTATGCTCTAAACCCCATGAAGGCAGGGGCTGGGCCTATACCACCTAGCACAGTGCCCCGCACAGAGCCGGTGCCAGTACACAAACAACAAGTCAATGTGGAGTGACTGGTCCCCAGTGGCCTCCGGGCCTCTGTCACAAGCTTCAGCTAACATTCCTGGAGCACCTACTGTGTGCCTGGAGCTGTGCTGGGCTTGTCAGAACTCACAGGGTCCAGGCCTCCCCCTCCGACTCCATTCCATGGGGCTCCCATGCTGACGGGGGAGATAAGGAGGGAGATACAGCCGCAGATACTGTGAGAAGAATGCAGGGAGGGCTGCAGGCCATAGTGTGAGGGCAGAGCAGTCAGGGAAGGCTTCCTGGAGATGGTGGCTGATGGGGACCTAAAGGATGAGGTCGCGTAGAGCAGAGGAGGGCATTTCTGCTGTCATGGGAGGAAGGAGAACGCCTCAGAGGAAGGAGGTGTGAGGGGGGCCTCTGGGCAGAGGGCGATGAGGTTCCTGTGACCTATTGCCATTCCCTCAGGCCCACAGTATGGCAGCCTGGAGCGGGCCTGGGGTGCCATAATGACGGAGGCCGACAAGGTGAGTGAGCTGCACCAGGAGGTGAAGAACAACCTGCTGAACGAGGACCTGGAGAAGGTGAAGAACTGGCAGAAGGACGCCTATCACAAGCAGATTATGGGCGGCTTCAAGGAGACCAAGGAGGCTGAAGATGGCTTCCGCAAGGCCCAGAAGCCCTGGGCCAAGAAGATGAAGGAGGTGCTCAGTGGGTGCTGCTATGGGCGGGGTGGGGTGGGCTCGTCTGATCAGAGGGTGCTGATCCCAGGGAGGGCATCGATGGATAGGGTGGGCTGGGCACTGCCCTCCGGGATTGTGCCCAGGGGAGCAGCACTGTCTTCCAGGAAGAAATATTCATAGATGAGCAGGCAGTGCCCATTGGGTTAAGAGACCCATGGGCAAAAAGGGGCACTGTCCCCAGGAAAGATACCAGCGGGGGCAGAAGGGCACATTGGTCTCTTGTCCTCAGATGGGGCAGGTACTGTACTTCCTGACAGGAGGGTATCTGCAGGGGAGCAGGCAGTGCCAAGCAGAGAAGCAGCCACAGATGGACGGGGGCTGCTGGAGCCAGGGCCTGCATCCCTTCTGCCTCTTGAGTGTGGCTCACAGCTCCCGGGGAGTGGGCAGGGGAGGAGTTAATGAGTGACCCTACTCCCTCTTGCACCTTCCCCGCAGCTGGAGACAGCCAAGAAGGCCTACCATTTGGCTTGCAAAGAGGAGAAGATGGCCATGACACGGGAGATGAACAGCAAGACAGAGCAGTCGGTCACAGCTGAGCAGCAAAAGAAGCTGCAGGACAAAGTGGACAAGTGCAAGCAGGATGTGCAGAAGGTGCTGGCGGGCGCGGTGGGAGCAGGGGCCCGGGGCCCTGGCAGCAGGTGGTGCTTGGGAGCTGCAGGCCTGGCTAGGTGTCACCCTCTCTCCACTCTGGTGCCCACAGACACAGGAGAAGTACGAGAAAGTGCTGGAAGATGTGGGCAAGACCACACCCCAGTACATGGAGAACATGGAGCAGGTGTTTGAGCAGTGCCAGCAATTCGAGGAAAAGCGGCTGGTCTTCCTCAAGGAGGTGCTGCTGGACATCAAACGGCACCTCAACCTGGCTGAGAACAGCAGGTACCTGGTCATGGCAGGCACAGAGGGCACAGGTACAGGCAGCAGATGGTGTGACCGGCATGCAGGACCTCCCAGCCCTACCTCACAGTGACGGGAAGGGGAGGCAGAGCTGCAGGGGTCAAGAGAGATGAGGCTTCAAACAGAGGGGCTGTCGGGTGCAAGCTGACACTGGGTACTCTAGAAACACATGCTGGATGATGGGTGAATGGCCAAGGTGGGAGGGAGAAGGGCGTCCACCGAGCATGCCCGGAGCTGCTGCTTGAAAAGCTCACATGATTCCTGGCTGGGCAGCATGCCCAGCACCCTGGTCCCCTGAATGGGATCTGGCCCCTCACCAAGGATGAGAAGGGGCCACGGTGAATCTGTGCCCTCCACCTCCCCCATCTCCCTGAGCACAGCTACATCCATGTGTACCGTGAGCTGGAGCAGGCCATCCGGGGGGCTGATGCCCAGGAAGACCTCAGATGGTTCCGCAGCACCAGTGGCCCCGGCATGCCCATGAACTGGCCCCAGTTTGAGGTGAGGATATGTGGGGAGGGGAAGGGGAGCCTGAAGAGGCTGAAAGGTGCCTCAGGGTGTAGCCCCCCCAAGCCTGACTGCTCCACCGCCCCACCAGGAATGGAACCCAGACCTCCCTCACACCACCACCAAGAAGGAGAAACAGCCCAAGAAGGCAGAGGGAGCGGCACTGTCCAATGCCACTGGGGCAGTAGAGTCCACATCCCAGGCTGGGGACCGCGGCAGGTGAGTGCCTCCCGAGGAGCTTCCTGAGGCCAAGAGGCACCCACACACCAGGGCAGCTGCTTTTTACTTCAGGAGACGATAATGGTCTTGCTCATAGCAACTGTGTCTCCTCTGTAAAGGAGAGAGGTAGTTCATCACTCTAGAGCAGAGGTCCGCAACCTTTTTGGCACCGGGGGCCAGTTTTGTGGAAGATAATTTTTCCAGGGGTGGGACGGGGGTGGTTTTGGGACGAAACTGTTCCACCTCACATCATCAGGCATTAGATTCTTATCAGGAGGGTGCAACCTGGATCCCTCCCATGCGAAGTTCACAGTAGGATTTGCGCTCCTATGGGAATCCAATGACACCGCCGATCTTACAGGAGGTGGAGCTCCGGAGATCATGCTTACTAGTCACTCACCTCCTGCTGTGCTGCCTGGTTCCTAACAGGCCACAGACTATCTGCAGCCCCAGGGTTGGGGACCCCTGGTCTAGAACATAGGAACCAAGCCTCCTCTCTAAAAAAATAGTGGTAGTGGATGGTTCTAAAGAACCTACTGTGTGTGGCACGGTTCTATGCACTTTCCATGTGTTAACTCATTCAAGCCCAAGTCCATAAATATTCCTATTTTACGGGAGCAACCGAAATCCAGAGAGGTTAAGTGGCTTGCCGAAGGTCACATAGAAAGTTAGCAAACCTCAGAGCCAGATAGGATGCCCAGGAGGTCTGACTCCAGGATCCTTGCTCTTAGCCATTAGGCAGTACTCCTCCTCTCCATGTGTGCCCTGGGGTCCCCTTCAGTGCCCTCTCCCTAGAGGGCTGAATAATAACGCAAATGGTCCTGCTTGTAACCATCGGTTTAAAGCGCTCATGAGGGTCACCCCGTCCTATGTAGACAATCCTTGCTCTAGCCTTGGTAGAATTCGAGGTCGGAGCTCTCATTAGGAGGAATGAGTAGCCATGGGGTGCGGTGCGGGGAGACATCGAAGCTGGGTCCTCCCTCTGCGTCTCAGTGTTAGCAGCTACGACAGAGGCCAGCCTTACGCCACTGAATGGTCGGACGACGAGAGCGGGAACCCCTTTGGGGGCAATGAGGCCAACGGGGGCGCCAACCCCTTTGAAGACGACTCCAAGGGAGTGCGCGTGCGGGCGCTCTACGACTACGACGGCCAGGAGCAGGACGAGCTCAGCTTTAAGGCCGGTAGGGCGGCTGGGCGAGGCAGTGCCTGAGAGAGGCCTGGGCCTGGATTCGGTGTGTGGTGGAGCAGGGGCGGTGCCTGAGAGAGGCTTGGGCCTGGATTGGATGTGTGGTGGAGCAGGGGCGGTGCCTGAAAGAGGCCTGGGCCTGGATTCGGTGTGTGGTGGAGCAGGGGCGGTGCCTGAGAGAGGCCTGGGCCTGGATTGGGTGTGTGGTGGGGCAGGGGCGGTGTCTGAGAGAGGCCTGGGCCTGGATTGGGTGTGTGGTCGGGTGGAGGTAGGGCTTGAAGACGGGTTGCAGGGATTTGCAGGGAACTGAATGGGGCGTGGCCTGGATGTGGGCGTGGCCTGGGCCCGAGATGGGAGTTGGGGCAAGATTTAGATGAGGCAATGGGGATAGGGCCCATTTGGTGCCAGGGGCAATGTCAGAACCTGAGAATAGGGTGGCTGCGAGGTCTGGGCTTAGGGGCGGAGCCGACCCTCAGATTAGGTGAATAAGATAGGCCAGGATCCCTATGCCAAGGGTGACACGTGAATATTGGCGTGGGTCTGGGACTGGTCTTCATGGGCGGGGCCCGTGGCCAGAATCTAAGACCCAGTACTGTAATGAAGAGGGGGCACTGGAGGGCTCCCCTACCAGCGGGTGTGTTGAGGGAGGGGCTGCCTTCTCTCTGAGCCCCTCCCTGTGTTCTCTTTACCAGGAGACGAACTCACCAAGCTGGGCGAAGAGGATGAGCAGGGCTGGTGCCGTGGGCGGCTGGACAGCGGGCAGCTGGGCCTCTACCCCGCCAACTACGTGGAGGCTATCTAGAGGCCGGCTCCCTCCACACTCCCCTCACTCCTCCGCACCACCTCCCCTCCCGTCCCACTCTTGTCTCCTTTCCCTTGCCATAGAGTTCCAGACATATTTTCCGATCAAGCTTTTATTTTTTTAAAAGTCAAAACAGAACAAAACAAAGTATACAGAGACAGAGCATTTGCAGGGCCACCTGGAGGCTGGGGTGCAGGGACTTGGGGTGATGGCCCCAGGGTAGGTTGGGGCCTTAGGACTTAGCCCAACGTTACAACATCTGCTCTTCGGGTACCACCAAAGAGTCTCCTGAGCCCTGAGGGATGTCTCCTGACTCTTCCACCCTGCCTCACTCCCTCCATCCCGCTCCACCCCAGGCTGCCGGCACCTGCCCCGTTCCCTGGCCTGGTTTCCTAACCTCTTCCTCCCTTGCCCTGCTTCCCCTCCTCCACCACACTGTTCTCAAAAGCCTCCTTTCCAGACCCCAGGAAGGAAGGCTTCCCCATCTTTAGTCTTCCACTCTGCCCCGGGGAGCACCCTTCGACTCCTAGCCCCGTCCCTTGGGATCGGTGGGACTGGAGGAGTAATGGTCACCCTCCTTCCCCATGGAGGTTTCCAGGGGTTTCCCAGACATGAAAGAGGGGTGAGCTGGAGAAAGTGATGATATCACTGGGGTATAGGAGGGTGCATGAAGGGTGTGCAGACCCTCAGCCCGGGCTGTGCCAGCCCCTCCGGACCCGGGCCCATCTGAGGGACCAAGACCCTGCTACATAGGGCCTTCTTTCCAGCAGTCAGCACATTGAGCATTGGCTCTTCAGCAGATCCGTAGAGGACCTGTTCCCTCTCATAAGTCCCCTGGCCTAGGGTGGGGACCCCCAAACCCATGGCAAAGCCAGCAACAGTAGCAGCCTCCTCCCATTTGTCCCCCTGGCCCCCCACCCTCCCTCCATGTCCATCTAAAAACTGTAAAATCCCTGGGTTCCACATCAGCCTCCATGAAGCCAAGCCTTGTACCTGCAAGGCTCTAAGTCCTAACCATCCCTCTCTCCTCTTCTCTGGCCTGCCTGGGGAGCCCCTGAGGGCCCCATGGGTGCCTCCAGCATGAGTTTGGCAGGAAGGAGGAGCCCTGGCCCTCAGGCGGAAGATAGTCACATGTCTCTCCTCCTTGTCCCCATGGCCCCCAGAGCAACATTCCCTCTGCTGGCAGCCCTTCCATCTCCCCAAGCCTGGTCAGAATGAAAGCACCTCTGAGGGTGGGTGGGAGCAAAGGGCCCACCTGCTGGTTGGCGACAGCAGTGGTGCCGGAGTGCTAGGTACCAGCCTCTCCCGCACAAGAGGAGTTCCGGGGGCTTGGGAAGCAGAACTGGGTTGAACAAAACCCCACAACGTCGGAGAGCTGAAAGAAAAGGCTGTTAGGGGCCTCTGGGGCAAGGAGTTGAGAAGTCCTGCAGCACCAGGTGAGACTTGTTTACGACGGATGCCACTTCTAGGCCTCTGGACTGCAGATGCCCTCCTCCCTCCTGCACACCTGGCCTCCTGGGCCTCCAGGTAAAGCGAGCGAGCCAGCCCAGCCCTGTCACCCCTCAGTCCTCCTTTGCTCCTGCTGCTTCTCCCAACAGCCCACTGTTAGGAGGTAGTAGATCCCAGCCTCAAGGCTCTGACCTTCTCCACGTGGGCGTGGAGCATCCTGACATTGGTAGGGGCTTGAGCTGGGACAGGCTTCCCTCAGGGCCAGGGACGATGGCACCCAGGGACAGACAGACCTCCTTCCTGCTGCCAGCGCCCCCTTCCTTATCACTCTGTCTGGTCTCTGGGCCTCAGCTGCAGCCTGAGATGTGTCCTGGGCTCCTCAGAGCCTGAAGCAAGCTTTTGGAAGCCTGTAGTCCTCCCAGCTCCAGCGCAGAAGCCTCTCCAGCCTTTCCCCAGGCAGGAGTTGGGGTTGGGGGCCTCTGTCCCTCGTCGCTTTACCTTGGAAAGGTGGGAAGCTGACACATCTGCATCTTGGGGCCTGGGCTCCCCCTCTCTGTGCCCGCGGCTTCCCAGCCCCTGCGGAGGAGCTGCAGCCCCACTGGACTCCAGCCTGTCCCTCTTAGCATGCTAAGCTGCCCACTCCAGGGCAGGGACTCGAAACCCCCTCCCTCCTGAGCAGCCACCTCGGGGGCCCTGTTTGGGACCACTCTCTCTCAGTCGTCCCCAGGCTCCTCGGGGCCCCAGAGTGGGAGGGTCTCCTTCCTGGAAGTCCTCGTGAGCTCCGGGGCCCAGCCCTACCTGCCAGTGCGGGTGTCAGGGCACTTTACACCGAACGTGGGGGCCACGCCCCTTGCCACGCCCACGGCCTCCTCCTGTAGCTCCTGCCCACACCCTCGATGCTGCACGGGCCCACCCCAGCAGGGCTCGGCGACTGATGTGTTTTGTCCCCAATTAACCACCATTCTGCGGCCTGGTTCTGAGGAGCCGGCGCTGCCCCACCGCCCGCCGTCTGCCGCCCTAGGCTTCCTGACTCCATTAGTTCCGACACTTGTGAAACTCCGAGAAGTGCTGTGGTCTCAGCAATGCCCCTGTTTTGTACATGATTGTGTAATTTAAAGGTATATAAATACAAATATATATATCTATCTGTTGTGATTGTATGACTGTGGATAAAATCCAGAATTGTGTCAACCTGGCTGCGCACTGTCATCTTGAGTCTTGTGTGCCTTCTCCAGCCCTGGGGGTTGCTGAACCCTCTGAGAGCTGTTTGTGTTGGGATGTGGGGAGCGGGGGTGGTGTCCAAGCAGGACCGGGTGCTGTCCTGGCTGATCATCCACAGACTGGGCTGCTGAGGGCTGGTCCCTTCCCCCTGCAGGGGCCTGGGTCTTGTCTGGACTTGGGAGGGGCATACTGGAGGCTCCTGGAGCTCTGACCCATTCAGGATCTGGGTGCCTGGTGACAAGCCCTGATGGATCAAGAAGGAATGAGGTGACTGGGCACAGTGGCTCACACCTGTAATCCCAGCACTTTGGGAGGCCGAGGCAGGCAGACCACGAGGTCAAGAGATCGAGACCATCCTGGCCAACATGGTGAAACTCCGTCTCTACTAAAAATACAAAAGATTAGCTGGGTGTGGTGGTGCGCGCCTATTGTCCTAGCTACTTGGGAGGCTGAAGCAGGAGAATTGCTTGAAACCGAGAGGCAGAGGTTGCAGTGAGCCGAGATTGCGTTACTGCACTCCAGCCTGGCACCTGATGACTGAGCAAGATTCAAAAAAAAAGAAGGAATGAGACCCTCAAACAGGTTTTGCTTTTTATTTTTTATAAATTTTTATTTATTTATTTATTTATTTTGAGAAGGAGTCTCGCACTGTTGCCCAGGCTAGAGTGCAGTGGCATGATCTCGGCTTGCTGTAACCTCCACCTCATGGGTTCAAGGGATTCTCCTGCCTCAGTCTCCCAAGTAGCTGGGATTACAGGCCTGCGCCACCATGCCCAGCTAACTTTTTGTATTTTTAGTAGAGATGAGGTTTCACCATGTTGGCCAGACTGGTCTTAAACTCCTGACTCATGATCCACCCACCTAGGCCTCCCAAAGTACTGGGATTACAGGTGTGAGCCACCGTTGCCCAGCGGTTTTGCTTTTTAAAGCAGAATTCTAAGTGACTGCTGAGGCCCACGGTTCCCGGCTGTCCACAGTGCCAACCAAGCTCCCTGTGTGGTGACGTTGGGCCATGCCATGCCCTCCTGCATCCCACCTGGCTCTGAAGGCATTTCTGTGTGGGACCCATGGGAAGGCTCCCTGGGGAGAATTTCTCAGGGGCATGGGCAGGGCCAGAGCTCTGGGCTCTTGGCTGTTCTGCTAGCCCCAGGCCAGCCCTGGGTCCACCTCCCTGACCCCGCACCCCGCACCCCAGCCCCAGGGGATCTCTTCTGGGGCAGTGGGAGTCCCAGCTCCAGCCCCAGTTCCGCCATCAGCTCACCGTGTTCCCACCCTCACCTGGGCCTCAGCTTCCCCAGTCTGGTGAGATGTCTCTCTAAGGGTCCTCTGGCCCCGGGAGCCTGGCAGGGCCGTCACACAAGCCCATTTTTCATGGCAAATCTACCTCAGCCCCCTCCCCAGCACTGCGTTCCCCCAGCCTCAGGGTGTGCCAGGCAGGGAGAAAGGTTGAGATGGGGATTGAATTGATTTGCCACCCCACCTTCCTTACTCCTCCAAACTGACCTCCATGTCAATCCCTGGTTTTAGCTAAACAGAGGCATCTTCAAATAAAGACAAACGGTTGTTGTATTGTCTTATCTGCACTAAACGGCTGTTCCATTTAGTGATGGGGAGCCCTGAGGGTGGGGCCCCATGGAGAGGGGTCAGAGAATACCCAGCCAGGTGGGGTTCTGCTGGGAGGTGTTTGGATGAGGGAGAGGAGTCTGCAGATCGCTGCCAGCTCACAAGGTGTGACTGGATAGGCGTGTGCCTGCCAACGTTCACGGGCAGGGGCTGCCTCACCCGGACCCCCACATCTCCCCTTTCCGGAGCTGCTCCAGCTTTGCACTCCTATCTTTACTCCCCCTACTCATCCTCCTGCCCAACCCCTGCCTGAGACTCGATGCCTTTCCAGGCCCAGGCCCAGCTGGGGACATACAGGCAAGTGGCTCCAGGGACTCAGTTGGGAGCAGGGGACTGGCTGGAGACAAAACCAGTTCAGCAGAGCAGAGCCTGGTTCTGGCCAGGGTCCCAGTCTCCCCACACACTACCCGCTCCAAGGGAGTGAGAGACAGCCGGGGCCCAGCGAGGCACAGGCCTGGGGCAGGGCCCCTCCTCCCAGTGCAATCCCAGCTGACAGATGCCAAGGTGCTATTTGCTCACTGCCAGGAGTAAACTTTCTTCTGAAGACAATAAAATTGCTGAGGGCAGAAGGCAGCAGCACAGGGTAGCATTTAACCCTTGGTGATCTGGATGGTGCTGGCTCCCCTGCTGTTCCTGCAAGCCAGGCCTCAGACAGTGAGGGTGATGGTGCACCAAGGGTGCTGACTGGTCAGGAAGCCGGAGGCCAGCGGAGCAGAGGGCCCTGTCCTCGGGGAGAGATGGGCATGAGTTATTCTGCTGATCAACTGTGTGACCATCAGCAAGTCACTTAGCCACTCTGAGCCTCAGTTTTATCATCTGCAAAATGGGGCGTAGCCCCTACCTCACAGTTTTGTTGGGAAGCTGAATGACAAAGCGCCTAGCACACAGTAGACCATCAGGACACTGAGCCGGGTGACAAATGTGAGGGAAGTATGAGGAAGTTGAATGAGTCGCTTTGCCCAGGAGAGTGGGTGGTAGGTCCTGGTCACTCCCAGCATGCCCACAGACAGCGATGCATCCCCTCTTCCCATCACGCATGGCGGGGGGGTCTCACACCCACGCACGGGAGCTCACAGCTTCACAGGTGGTACTGCTGAGGCCTCGAGGAAACAGAAATGGAAGCCGAGCAACCGCTCTTCCACCCTGTTAGCTGCAAAGCCAGTGTCCCATGAAGGGACTGAAGTGACCTCCTCCCCACAGCTCCAGCTCCCTTAGATGGCTGAGCAGAGACAAGGGCCCTGGGCCTCTGGCCCACGCAGGCACAAAGCCCTGCTCTACAACACAGCAAACGGATGCAGAAGATGCTGTCCCCACTCCGGTCCTGCACACAGACCCTCCTTAGCGCTGGCCCTGCTGCCCGCCTCTCAGCCCAGAATGGGATACGCAAGACAAGGTGGCCGTTCTAGTCCCTCCTTCCCTCATTGCCTTTGAAGACTCACTATCCCTCTCCTAGAAGCATCTACCAATCAATCATCCCTTTCCCTTTAGGCTCCGTTCACAGCCACCTCCTCCAGAAAGCTTCCCTTGGCTACTCCAGGCCCTGTGACCACAACCGCGTTTGACCATTGATGGCCGCGGGGCTGTGCCATTCACTGCACAGACACTGGGGACACGTCAGTTCTCTAGTATCTTTATTATCCATTGCCAGGGGCACCCCTGCCTCCCCAGCTCAGGGGTGCAAACACCCCCCGCACCGTGCCGGGCGTGGTGCAGAATGGGAGGCAGGGCGATGGAGCAGAGAGAGCCCTGAACTGCCTGTGGCCTTTGTGGAGTCCCTGCCCTTCTGCGCCTCTGCTCTGGGAATGCTGGGGTCAGAGGCAGGTGAGGGTCATTTGTTGGGGAGCAGTGAACACTGACAGTAGCCCTGGTTCCTCTGTCCTCCAGGAGAGTAGCACCCCTGCCCCAGGGTCCTGCAGACCCCAGAGGGCCCACTTTTCCCCAGAGAGCAGTGGGGCGCCCCTCCCTTGCTTTGGGCTCTGGAAGGTCGGAGCAGCAGAGCAGACTGCCCATCTTCCCCCAGCGCAGGGCCTGGCTGGGGCAGGGCAGGCAGGAGGGAGGCCCCTAAGGGCGGGTTTCAGGCCCTGGGCCAGCCGCTAGGCCAGGCACTCAGATGGGGTGCACAAACTGGTAGACGAGGCGCTGGGAGATGTCTGGTTTCCGGATGATGCCCTTCTTGTAATACTGGCGGATGGAGCGGCTCAGCTTGTCGTAGTTCATGGCGGGACGGTTCTTGCGGATGCCCCACAGCCGGGCCACCTGGGCTGAGTCCTCAATTTTGAAGATGCCTGGGAGAGCAGGAGGGCCCCAAGAGAGCCAGTGGTATGAGTGAGGTGGCAGGAAGGAAAAAGATGCAGACCACCAGGTCAGCCTCGAGGCGAACCAAGGGACCCAGTGCGGAGGACCCCTCTGCTCGGGCGGGACGGGCTGTGGGGACCGGAATGCCTACTTGCATGGTGTATTTGCAGTGGGGGTTAAAGAGACGTGTGCAAAGCAGGTGCCGCAGGCGCCTGGACTCTGGAGTCACGGACCTCCCGGCACAGGCGAGCCTGTGTACCTTAATGGGTTCCCTGAGGCCCTGTGGGCCTGGCCCTTGCCAGCCCCCGTTCTGTGTGGGGTTTGCATGCCCTAATCCAGAGTCCTGTGTGGCTCCTGGCAGTGCCCACGGCTCACTGAGCAAAAGCACCCCTCCTCACACAGGTGTCTCTGTAGTTCCCAAGCCTGAAATGACCTCTTGGCTATTCTCAGGCAATTCGGCCTGCGCAGCCCTTTCTGGCAGGATTAATTCATACGAGATGGTGGAGAGCGAGTGGACTTGGAGCTCAGCCGACTGGACTTGAGTCCTGGCTCTGCCATTGGCCACCTTCAAAACCTGAGGCTCCTTTTTCTGTCTGAGAGAGGGAGTTACGTGACTACCATGGGTTATTGAGCTGTTACAGAAAGCGCTTACTTGGGACAAGTTATTCCATTGTTCACACCCTCAACTTTCCTTCTGTTCATAAACCCTCCAGCCCAGGCCCAGGCCAGCATCCCTTCTCCAGGGAGACTTCGCAGACCACCAGTTCTCCCTGAACCCCCTCCCTAAAACTCCACCGTGGGACTGTGCCCAGACTGGCTCCTACTGTCTCAAATACACACCCAGGGCCACCACACCGCGCACAGGTCCATCTTCGCCACCACCCCCATCTGACTAACTCCTCCTTCTCTTCCTCCTCCATGAGTCCTCCTGGATCTAGCCCTCCATAAATGTCTGCTGAGCAAGTGTGGGACCAGAGCAGCTGCTGGCTGAAGGTTTGCTGGATGGATGAATCCAGTCCACTCGACAGGGGAGACGGTGGGGGGCCAGGCTCCCACAGCACCTGTGGCAGGTTTCTCGGCTCTGAGCCTCTCTCTAAACACGCACGCACCCACACACAGGCATACTTGCACACGCACACTCCTCAAGCCCTGCACTCTCTGGGGTATAGCCACCAGCCACATACGGCTCTCAAGCCATGAAATGTGGCTTAATTCGAAATGAAATGTGTTGGGAGTGTAAAATACACACTAGAATTTCTAAGGCTTAGGAAGATACCTCATTAATAAGTTCTGTATTAATTATATGTTGAAGTCTGAATAATTTATAATATTGGATTAAATAAATATATTCTTTTTTTTTTTTTTTTTTTTTTGAGACGGAGTTTCGCTCTTGTTGCCCAGGCTGGAGTGCAATGGCATGATCTCGGCTCACCGCAACCTCCGCCTCCTGGGTTCAGGCAATTCTCCTGCCTCAGCCTCCTGAGTAGCTGGGATTACAGGCACACGCCACCATGCCCAGCTAATTTTTTTGTATTTTTAGTAGAGACGGGGTTTCATCATGTTGACCAGGATGGTCTCGATCTCTTGATCTCGTGATCCACCCGCCTCGGCCTCCCAAAGTGCTGGGATTACAGGCTTGAGCCACCGCGCCCGGCAAATGTATTCTTAAAATTAAGTTCACCTGCTTTTAAACTTTTTCTTTTCTTTCTTTTTTTTTTTTTTTTTTTTTTTTTTTTGAGACAGAGTTTGTTCTTATTGCCCAGGCTGGAGTGCAATGGCTCAATCTCAGCTCACTGCAACCTCTGCCTCCCTGGTTCAAGTGATTCTCCTGCCTCAGCTTCCCAAGTAGCTGGGATTACAGGCACCTGCCACCACACCTGGCTAACTTTTTGTGTTTACTAGAGATGGGGTTTCACCATGTTGGTCAGTCTGGTCTCAAACTCCTGACCTCAGGTGATCCACCCACCTTGGCCTCCCAAAGTGCTGGGATTACAGGCGTGCGCCACCACCGGGCTCAACTCTTTTTCTTAGAGACAAGGTCTCACGCTGTCACCCAGGCTGGCATACAGAGGGGAGATCACAGCTCCATACAGCTTCAAACTCCAGGGCTCACACAATCCTCCCACCTCAGCCTCCTGAGTAGTGAGGACTAAAGTGTGAACCACTGTGCCCAGCTAGAAAACCTAGTATAGCAAACGTGGCTCAAATTCTATTTCTTGCTGGACATCATTCATCCCCCGGTGAAGCTATGATGTTTTGAGGGCAGAGACTGTCCCATTCCCAGCAAGTAGCTTTTAGGCTCTCCTGCGTTCCAGGCGCTGTGCCATACTAAAGCTCCTAAGCAAGACAGAGTCTGGCGGGAGACAGATATGGACACAAATTGCACACAGACCCCCAGGGCCGTCCCGTGAGAGCAGCATATTTGGCATCCAGGACAGGTGGGTCAGGTGGGAATCAGCTTCACCTCTCCACCCCTCCCCCACCCTTACGCACGGTGCCCGGCGGGAGCCCCCACCGCCTCCATGCTCGCTGCTCCTGCCGCGCCCCTGGGGCCCCCCGCTCACCCTTCTCCTTGTTGAGCCACCTGATGAAGCGGCCGTAGCTGTGGGGCTTGAGCAGCAGCTCCTTGAGGAACTGCCACAGGTGGATGGGCTGCCCAGAGCACGACGAGTCCACCTCGCTGTCGGCCCAGCTCTCCTCACTGGTCGAGGCTGGGTGGCCGGGGAGAGTGGCGGTGAGTGGGAAGGGGAGGCCAGCCCCTGCTTCAGTGGCAGCCACCCCTCCACCCCACCGGAGCCCCCGCCCCCATCCCCACCCTTCCCCCCCGGCCTGGCTCACCGAAGTAGTGAATCGCCCCAGGTGAAGTCCGCTCTTTCATCCAGGCCGCTGCAGGGCAAGGAGAGGCGGTTGGGGACCCAGGAGAGACCCCGAGGGTGGAGGAGGGGAGGCGCTTGGGTGGGACTGTGGGGCTCTGGGAGCCCCTCTGTGGCTGGGGGTTACCCCTGTGGCTCCCTGCCTCCTGCCAACCTGGGGAGGCAAGCTGGTGACAAGGAGCTGCTTCCTGGAAGAAAATTCAGGGTTTCAGAGCTGGGAGGGGTAGTAGAGGCCTTGCGGGCACCACCTTGTTCAGATGAGGACATCTGTCATGGGGGCTTGCCTAGGCTGGGGCAGGGCACTGTCTCTGGCAGGGTCATATGAGGGGGTCCTGTGTCTCACTCCTTGGCTCATGGAGCAGGCACCACCTCCTCCAAAGCACCCAGCCCTGTGCACACAGCAGGCGGTGGTGCCCAATGAGCTCAAGACGATTTAGACACTCAGGGGCTGACACGCAGCCATTCGAAATACAGGGCAGGCCGGGCGTGGAGGCTCACGCCTGTAGTCCCAGCACTTCGGGAGGCCAAGGCGGGTGGAATTGCTCAAGTCCGGGAGTTGGAGACCAGCCTGGCCAACATGGTGAAACCCCATCTCTACCAAAAAAGACAAAACTTAGCAGGGCGTGGTGTTGCACTTGCAGACTCAGCTTACTCGGGAGATTGGGGTGGGAGGATCCCATGAAACCGGGAAGTCGAGGCTGCCGTGAGCTGTGACCATGCCACTGCCCTCCAGCCTGGGCAACAGACTGAGACCCTGTCTCAAAAAACAAAAACTGAAATTAAAACAGGGCTGCCACATACAGACTGACAGGTGCTATAGCCAAGACACGCTGTGGCGCGCAGAGCAGGTGATATTCTGCTACTGTTGGTGTCGAAAAAAAAAAAAAAAAAAAAGAACTGCATGTATGTATATGTGCTTGAATATTCATAGACTTTCCCTGCAGAGATACTCAAGAAACTGGTAACTGGGTGCCTCTAGGACGGGGGTTGGAAGCTGGGGGTCAGGAGTGGGAATGAGAAACTATTCATGGTACACTACTTTTCACTGTGGTCTGTTTTATAACACGCACATTTATTACCTCTCTAATAAAAAACAAAGAAAAACAAAATTTTAAAAGGAAAGGCCTTGCTAGTGTCCACGGTTGCCCCCAACTCTGACATCCTGCAGCTTCATAGTCTGACTTCTGCCTTGTTTTTTTTTTTTTTTTTTGAGACGGAGTTTCGCTCTTGTTACCCAGGCTGGAGTGCAATGGCGCGATCTCGGCTCACCGCAACCTCCGCCTCCTGGGTTCAGGCAATTCTCCTGCCTCAGCCTCCTGAGTAGCTGGGATTACAGGCACGCGCCACCATGCCCAGCTAATTTTTTGTATTTTTAGTAGAGACGGGGTGTCACCATGTTGACCAGGATGGTCTCGATCTCTCGACCTCGTGATCCACCCGCCTCGGCCTCCCAAAGTGCTGGGATTACAGGCTTGAGCCAACGCGCCCGGCGACTTCTGCCTTTTGACCTCCCAGGTGCTGTCCCAAAGCTCTGGGGCCTTGACCTGGGCGGGGAGTGGGTCAGGATCCAGGAGGCAGCGGCAACTGGGGCTGAGATTCAGAGTGGACTCCAGGCGGGGGCCAAGGGGCTGCTGCCCCAGCAGAGGGCAACCTCCTGGCCGGCATCCTGTCCCCGACTGGAGCCCGGGAGGGGCTGCTCCCACCCACGCCACGTCCTACCTGACTTCCAGATGTCCAGGTGTGCGTGCAGCACATCCCCGCCCAGGGGCGAGCGCTGGCGGAACTGCTCCTCAGACATGGCGCACAGCTCCTTGCCCGCCAGCTCCTGGAAGGCCTTGCCCACGGGGGGCAGCCGGTACTGGTGCTCTGTCCACAGGAGCCACTTCTGCACATTGCCGGGGCTCCAGTCCACGGGATCTGGGCAAGAGGCACCCCCTCAGCTCAGGGGCAGCCTGAGGGCACCACCCCAAATATGGCGCACCCCTCTGTGATGGGGCACCCACAGGAACCTGTGGCCTGAGACCAAGCGCTGCTTGGGATGGGGACAGGCCAGCTCCGGACAGGCCCGTGAGGGCCCCTGTGGAGGTGGGTACCCCAGGAGAGAGTGGGGCATCAGGAAGGAACCAGGTCCCTAAAAAATGAACTTGGTTCAGGGCAGGGTAACCTGGTGCATCTGTACTGCCTGCCTCACCCAGGTCTTGGGTCCTCCCAGATTTCCCCTACCTCTCCAAAGGACCTTTCGAGGGAGCCCCAGCCCTGGAGGGACAGTGACATTTTACCAGAAACACCTGGGCTTCTCCCTCAGGTACCTCTTGTCTTTCCCAAACCCCTCAAGGAACCAGCGACACACCTACCTGGGAATTAGTCTTAGAACCCCACCATTCCCTCCAGCTCCTGTATCTTACAGATGAAGAAACCGAGGCACAGGGCACTCCATCCCCTTGCCCTCCATGGAATAAAGACCTGGACACACAGGAGCTGCCCCATGTGCGTGCTGAATAAGTAAATGGCAGGGCATGGGTGGTCATGGGCGGGCACAGGGTGGTCATGAGCAGGCACAGGCCCCAGAGGCCAGGAGGGGAGCCCCGGCTGGGGCCTAGATGTCTCCTGGGGTGCTGCCCTGCGGTAAGCCTGATAGGCCTACAGGTGGGGGCTAGGCTGGTGGGCATGGTCACAATGGGGCCTCCCGGTGAACACCGTGGTCCAGCCAGTGTCCCAGCTCGGTGACCTGCAGGCTGGGCCGCCCCCACTTAATCAGCCCATTTTCCTCCCAGAGGTCAAAGCCATTTGTTTCTGTTCCCATTGTTCATGGAGCAGGGCCCTCCCCTCCCTAGCCCCGCGGGCGGGGAGGTCTGTGGGAGCACTCCTGGAGTCGGCTGGCACGGGCACTGCGGAGCCGGAGGACTGTGGCATCGGCAGGAGCAGTTTCGAAAGATGTCAACCGGGAGGCTTTGGGGGCAGGGGCTGGGCCTGAGGGATGCGTGAAGACCCCTCCTTCCCAGAGAAAGCTGCACAGAGGGGGGTGCTGCAATGCCAGGGCCTAAAGACCGAGGGGACATGGGTCAGGCCTGCCTGAAGCTGGAGAGGTGATGGCAGGACAGAGGGCTGGAGACTCAGCAGCCTCACTGCCCACAGCATCGGCTCCGTAACCACGCCTTCCAGGTCTGACTGACAGACAGACGTACGTCCGCCCTGGGAGATTCCCTCCTCATATATAGAGATATGTTAAGGCCGGGTGCGGTGGGCGCATGCCTGTAATCCCGGCACTTTGGGAGGCCGAGGTGGGTGGATCACCTGAGGTCAGGAGTTCAAGACCAGCCTGGCCACCATGGAGAAACCCCATCTTTAAAAAAGAAAAAGAAAAAAAAAAAAATAGAGATATATGTCATCAATAGAGATAAATAGAGAAATGTGTCACCAGACCAGTGACACATTTCTCTATGTATCTATGATCTGTTTCACTCACTATAATGTCAGCCCTATGAACATAGGGACTTTGTGTTGTGTTCACCACTCAATTCCCCAGTCCTAGAGTAAAGCTTGGCATATTAAGAAGCGCTTGTTGGCCAGGAGAGGTAGCTCATGCCTGTAATCCCAGCACTTGAGAGGCTGAGGCGGGTGGATCACCTGAGGTCAGGAGCTCAAAACCAGCCTGGCCAACATGGCAAAACCCCATCTCTACCAAAAGTACAAAAATTAGCCAGGCGTGGGGGTGGGCACTTGTAATCCCAGCTACTGAGGAGGCTGAGGCAGGAGAATTGCTTGAACCCAAAGGCAGAGGTTGTAGTGAGCTGAAATCATGCTGTTGCACTCCAGCCTGGGTGACAGAGCCAGACCCTGTCTCAAAAAGAAAAAAGAAATGCTTGTTGAACAACTGTTTACTGCGCATCAGTTATATTCAAGTGCTATCCTAGGATCTGAAAATGGAGTGATGAACAAAACAAATGAAAATCCTGCCCTCGTGGGGTATACACTCTAGTGGCAGACACGGAGAGTGAGCAAGGTCAATAGATACTGTGCAGCACATCCTGAGAGGAAGCAGGTGGGAACAGGAGGTAGGGATGTGGGCAGAAATGTTTCTTCTTTCTTTTTTTAATTCATTTTTTGTTTCTTTTCTTTACCATGTCCTGTGCTCATGGGCATCAATTTTAATGGAGGGATCAGAGAAGGCCTCATGCAGATGGTGCCATCTGAGCCAAGACCTGAAGGAAGTGAGCCACCCACATATTTAGGCTGAAGGAGCAGCAGCCTAGTGAATGTCGTGGGAACCACAAAGAGGCCAGTGTGGCTGGAGCAGAGCGAATGAGAGGAGAGCGGAGTCCAAGAGGAGGTGGGGGACGCGGAGTTGGAATTCATATCATCCGGCACCTAGCGGTGGGGACAGTAGGCTGGCATGGTTGGGGCACAGAGATGGGTGGAAACCCTACCAGCCCAGGCTCACAGTTGACTGTGGAGAAGCGCCAGCAACCCCGAAGCCACCCGAGGTGGGGGCAGAGGTGGGCAGAGTCCATCCAGCAGTGCCCCAACCCACCCACCCCAGCGACCTCAGCCCAGCCTGCGACCCCTCTTACGGAAGCGGGCACGGGGAGAGGGCTCACCTGCGGTGATGTTGAGCAGCTTGCAGGCCGTCTCGATGTCCTTGAGCACCTCGCCCACCACCATGGACTGTACCTGCTCCAGCGAGTGCTCCTCCAGCGCCAGCCCGCCCGGCCCCAAGTCCAGGCTGCCCCCTGGGGCTTGGCTGTCAATGACCGGGCACTGCTCAGGCTCCTCGGGCGGCTTCTCCCGACTGCTGGCCCCAGGGGCCTTGGCTGCCCAGCTGCTGTCCTCAGGGTACAGCATGTCAAAGTAGGAGAGGTAGAAGGCAGACAGGCCCTGCTCGGGCGTGGCAGGTGGACTGGGGCTCCAGTCCTGTCTCTCGAGACCCACTGCCCCCGCTGCCACCTTCTCCAAGCCTGTCCGAGACACCGAATCGGGGGGCAGCAGGAGGTGGCTGGGGGACACGCTGCTCAGACCCGGGCTGGCACTGCCCATGCTGCTGCTGTTCGGGCTGGCGGCTGCGTCTACAGAAATGAAAGAGGACTCAGGTCTGACTGCTTCTCCATCCCCATGGGGGCCGCTAAGCTGGTTACGGGGATGAGGGGCCCTGTGGACAGTGGGCTGGGCCTGGGACAGAGCTGGGTCTTCCGGGTCATTGGGCAGCCAGGACATGGTTGGGCAGACAGGCCTTCTGGCTGGGAAAGACAGTGAGGTGGAGTGGGAAGCCAGGCTGGGTGGGGGCCGCAAAGCTCCACACATGGAATGTGTTCAAACAAACAGCCTTCTGAGGTTCCTGACCTCATTCAGCCCTCACAATGGAAGGCATGATTGGCCCCATTTGGCGGATGAGCAAACTGAGGCGGGGACAAGGAGCCCTCAATGTCCAAATCTTTTCTGCTGTAGCAAATCTGGTTTTTCTTTTCTTTTCTTTTCTTTTTTTTTTTTTAGAGACAGGGTCTCGCTATGTTGCCCAGGCTGGAGTGCAGTGGCTATTCACAGGCGCGATCCCACTACTGATCAGCACAGGAGTTTTGACCTGCTCTGTTTCCGACCTGGGCCAGTTGACCCCTCCTGAGGCAACCTGGTGGTCCCCCACTCCCGGGAGGTCACCATACTGATGCCGAACTTAGTGCAGACACCCGATCGGCAGAGCGCACTACAGCCCAGAACTCCTGGGCTCAAGAGATCCTCCCACCTCAGCCTCCCGCGCCACCATGCCAGGCACAAAGCTTGATTTTCTTCTGCCCTTGATAAGGATAGGAGCGGAGGTGGCAGGCAGAGGCCACCACTCTAAAGGTGGCCATCATCTTCACCAGCAGGGGAGGAAAGAGAGGAACAAGGTGGGTGATGGGGTAGAGACCCTGTCACATACTGAGGATTTTGCCCGCCCTTGCCCTCCCACGGGCTCTCTGGGGAATCTAAGCCACTGAGCGAGAGCTCACAGGTTTGCTTGTCTCCCCACACCCCGGGCCGGGTGCATAGTACCCACCTCCCCTTATCCTCCCTTGGACGGTGCTGCCCCCAGGGCCCCTCCCAGCTCCCGGCACCCTCTACTTTCCCCTATGCCTCGAGGAGCACACAGCGTCTTGGAGGCAGTGCGGCAGGTCAGGCTTTCCAGGGGGAAGCAGGAGTGGTGGTGAGAAGGGGCAGGGCTCCAGGGAACATCAAAAACCCTTAGCAACTCAGACACCTGCTCCTCACTTCTGCCCCAGGGGCCTCCAGGGGGAACCATCTGGCCTCAACACAGGCAGTCAGAGGCCCTGCTCCCCGTGGAGCAGGGTTTTGCCCAGGCCTTTTTCCCTGAACCCCATATTAGAGTGCACAGTTTGGGTGAGGAGGGGGCTGGAGAGGGCACAAGACCCCAAACCCCAGGATATTCTGGAATATCAGTGATGTAGAGGCCTGAAACTTAAGAATACATAAAGACAGGCCAGGTGCAGTGGCTCACACCTGTAATCCCAGCACTTTGGGAGGCGGAGGTGGGTGGATCACCTGAGGTCAGGAGTTTGAGACCAGCCTGGCCAACACGGTGAAACCTGGTCTCTACTAAAAATACAAAAATTCACTGGGCAGGAGGCTGAGGCAGGAGAATTGCTTGAACCCTGGAGGCGGTTGCAGTGAGCTGAGATTGCACCACTGCACTGCTGCATTCCTGCCTAGGCGACAGAGCGAGACTGCATCTAAACAAAAATAACAATAAAAAAAAAAGACAGAGGCAGAAGATTACCAACAGTTATGTGCTTCCAATAGTACAGAGAACCAGTTAGAGATGGGGAAAGGAGCAGATAAACCTGTTAATGGTAAGTTCTCGGGGCTATTTAGATTCTCAAGCAGTGGTTCTCAAAATGTGGTGCCTGGCCAGCAGAACCCGCGCCTCCTGGGAGCCTGCGAGAAACTGGGATTCTCAGGCACTTCGGAGCCCCTGAATCAGCAGCTCTGGGGGAGGCCTGGCAGCCTGGTTTAACTGGCCTCTTGGGTGATTCTCATGCATGTTCAAATTTGAGGATCACTGCTTTACAGGCAACCGGCCAGTGCGGGGAAGGCTTTAAGCACTGAAATCCTCTCTAACGGTGGCATTTATGGTGCCACTGGGACAGCGGGCAGGTAAGGGGGCTCCCTGGTCCAACTCCAGTCACCCTGTGGGGCTAACCCGCACAGCCTCTGTATGCAGCTGGCATATGCCTCTGCAGGTGGGACGAGGGAAAGAACCCAGTTTGGAAGACACCTCCAGATCGACAGGGCCACAACTAGCCCATTCATCTTCACACAACTCAGAAAATGGCACCCCTTCCCCCTGGATAGTGCAGCTTGACGAATGGAGCCCAGGTAGAATTTCCGCTCCCACTGCCCACCCTCCTTGTGCAGTGCCCAAGCTTCCCAGCAGTACATGGCAGCCCTGCAGTTTACTGTGGTGGGGAGAATGCCAGCAGGAGGGAAAAGTGTTCCCTTTCAATTCAACTCTCCCATTCAAGGGCTCCTTTAAGTGACAAGGAAGGAAAGGTCAGGGTGGGGAGGGGTAGGCAGAGACCGAGGCGGGGCTGAGATGTGGGGGACAGAGGGCAGACCTGGAATCATTTCAAGTCCTTCTGTGCAAACACTCGTGTGTGCTGTGGGCCCACATTATTTACTCAGGCAGTGCCAACAGCTCGCTCTGCCCCTGGGCCCCACCCTGGCCAGTGCCCATGCCCTACCCGCTAGGTGGCTCCACCCCTGGGGACCCCCCCTGCAGCCCCCGTCCCCCCCATCACCCCCTCCCTGCGTCCTGCTCCATCCACATCCCCAGAGCCCCCATGCCTGCCACGTTAGGATAGTTTCTGCCAACACCCTGGGCACAATGCCAGGGAAACCGAAGCTTTTCCAAGAGGCAGAGCTCGCTTCCCTGTGGCCCTCCTGTTTGCTTGGCCTCAGCCACAGGTAGGACGGGAGGCAGCTGCTGCGTTTCAGGGCTTGGTTTCTCGAGGGGTCGATGGGGATGAATGGGCAGTGGCAGTATTTGTCAGGAAGGGATATAATGACACATCCTTGACACATTTGCCGAGTGCATGCGATGCCCTCATCCGTCCCCTCGCCAGGAGAAAGGCAGGACAGGCCTTCTTCTTTTTTTTTTTTTTTGAGACAGGGTCTCGCTCTGTCGCCCAGGCTAGAGTGCAGGGGCACGATCATGGTTCACTGCAGCCTCGACTTCCTGGGCTCAAGTAATCCTCCTGTTTCAGCCTCCCAAGTAGCTGGGCTACAGGTGTGCACCATCATGACTGGCTAATTTTTTTTTTTTTTTTTTTTTTTTTTTTTTTTTTTTTTGAGACGGAGTTTCGCTCTTGTTACCCAGGCTGGAGTGCAATGACGCGATCTTGGCTCACGGCAACCTCCACCTCCTGGGTTCAAGCAATTCACCTGCCTCAGTCTCCCGAGTAGCTGGGACTACAGGCGTGCACCACCATGCCCAGCTAATTTTTATATTTTTAGTAGAGATGGGGTTTCACCATGTTGACCAGACTGGTCTCGATCTCTTGACCTCGTGATCCACCCGCCTCGGCCTCCCAAAGTGCTGGGATTAAAGGCGTGAGCCACCGCGCCCGGCCTATGACTGGCTAATTTTTTTAATCTGTTGTAGAGACATGGTTTCACTATGTTGCCCAGGCTGGTCTCAAGCTCCTGGGCTCAAGCGATCCCTCCACCTCAGCCTCCCAAAGTGCTGGGATTACAGGCACAAGCTACCTCACCAGGCCCGGGTCTTATTCTCATCATTATTTTGCTAATGGGAAAGTCAAGGTGTAAAGAGGTAAATCTGCAAACCCAGGTCTTCTGATCCCTGGCTCAGGCTCCTTCCCCCTACATCCCACATGCCAGCTTGCCCTTGCCCTCTATCTAAATGCCAAGGAATCTTCCCCTCCAAGCCTGGGTCCTAGCTCCAGCCCTTCCCTGATGAAAAATAAGTTAATGGTTAACCGGGTGTCTGGAGGAAAGGTTCGACTCTCCGCAGATTGGGGGGCGGCAGGGAATGCTCCGTCCCCAAGGCAGCCCAGGTCTGGAGTAGGGGGGCTTGTCTTACTGGCCAGGGAGCCAGGGCTGGTGTGCCCGACCTGGAACTCAGCATCTCCTCCAGGCTCAGGGCTGGCCTCGGGAGGGGAGAAGGGAGAACAGCACCATGAGGCCCTGGCAGGGAGCGCCAGTGCCACGTCCAGGGCTTTCGCCCACATCACCTGAGCGCCTACCCACAGCCAGGTGACGCGGACTCCAGAGCCCTGCTTCATAGATGTGGACAGTGAGGCTCAGGGAGGCTATGCAGCCTGCCCGGGGTTCTTCCTGGCCAGGCACGGGCTCTGCTCACGGGACCACATTCTCTCTGAGGCTCATGCTGTGGCCAATCCCATCTTCCTAGGGGATCTGCCCACCTCCTGACCGGGCTCCCTGATGCTCTGAACTCTGTCCCCACCTCTTGGCTGTTCATTCCACCTCACTGTTCATCTCCCTGCAGCACCCTTTCATTTCTGTGCCCGAGAATCTTCCATGGCTCCCCATTGCCTTCCCTGCCCCATCCCAATGTATGGCGCCCACCTCTGAGCCCACCTCCTGCCTAGCCCAGATCAACAGAGCTGGAAGGGGCCATATATTATGTGATTGCTTCATAGATGGGAACAATGAGTGGGGAAGGGATTCATGTGCATATTAGCGGCAGGATCTGGACCCGAACGAGGGATTGACACAGTGACCACAAATCCAAGCTCTAATGAGAATGCCACTTCATACCCGCCCTGTGCTGTGGGCACAACATGGCTATTTTCCAGGATGCCCGTTCCTCCTCATCACAATTCATTCCAAAGCCCTCCTCCCCCAGGGAGTCCTCCCTAACAGCTCCCTCCTATGCTCCCAGGCTTTCCTCATCAGTGCTGTGCAATTCAGCCCAGGATGAAATCCACAGGTAACCATTTGCCCGGGGGAACACATGTGCACTGGGAAAGCTGAGGCTCAAGGAGGGGCAGGGAGGTGCTCACAGTCACACGGCACCGCCAGGGCCAGACGAGAGGCCTCCTGACACTCAGGCCACTGTTCGGTAGGCCGAGAGTCCTGGGATGAGCCAGGCGTCTGCCATGTCCAGGTTTCTCAGAGGGCAGATCCTGGCATTCCTGCAGCCTTGGCCTGCCAGCCCCAGGGGCTGCCGTCTCCTGAGCGATGCCTCCAGCTCCCAAACCTCGAGTTGATCTCTTCTGAATTAAGCCACGTGTCTGGATTAAGGCTCGGCGTGTCCTGGCTCCCTCCTGCTCCAGAGGCCCCGGATCCCACTCCAGACAAAGAAAGTTTGGTAACAGCTGGTAGAGGCCAAGGCCCAGAGGCAGGACCGGATTGGTGGGGTGGCAGCCGGGGGGTTGGCCACCGCGGCCCCTTCTCCCAGTGCCTCCCATTCCCCCGGGAAGGAAGGTTAAGGAGAGAGCAGAGGGATTCAAAACTGGAGATCTGGCGCAGCGTTTCCTGCCACCACCCCGCCTCCTCTCACCTCTCGGGCCAGGAATGCGCCCCTGGAACCCCTGCCTCCCAGGTTTTCGCTCCCACACCCCAACTGGCACCAGCAAAAGATGCCCTCCCTGACAGCTCCCGAACTACAGTCTCTGGGAACGGAGTCGCCTTGGAGGCCTTTGCTAAGGTCCCAGGTCGCTGTGGGGTTGGAGCCTGTCTTCCACATCCTGCTTGGTGGGGACTCTCAGCCCCCACCTCCCGGGGGGATGGTGGCGTGGGGTGAGTGGACGCCTCACCCCCACCTCAGTTCTGAGACCCAGCCCTCCCAGTGCCCAGGACTCCGGCTTCAGTCCCCATTGAGAAGAGCGCTGAGGGAGTGACAGAAATGGCCACTCTGGCCCTGCTGCTCAGCCCCCTGCTGGCCTCACTCCAGGAGGAGTGATGGGGAACACACCTCCCCTGGCTTCCCTGCCACCCCACCCGCACCCGCACCGTGGCCTACTGAGCTGTCAGCTCCTCCCTCCCTCCATCCAAGCCCCTGGGCCCCCTTAAATGGGCTGAAGTCAGGGGGCTGTGGCGGTGGGACCAGGACTCGGCTGGGAGCCGTGCAGAGTGGGCGGCACCTTGGAGAAGAGCGGGGCTACCGGGGCCGCAGGAAGCCCCAGCCAAGACCCCTGACCAGGCCCAGAAGCAGCAGCATGTCCGGCTTCTCTGAACCCCTGGACCCCTGCCCTGCCCCATCCCCTCAGAGCCCAGCCTCTCCCCCTGCCATTTTTCTCACCCCTTCTCTGCTCCTCCAACCCTCCCATGGGGAGGGCTTCGCAGCAACCTTGCCCGTCAAACTGCTCTTCAAACTAGCTGGGTCCAAAAGCAGCGCCAGACCCCTTCCGGGTGGCCCACGCTTCACTGCCCAGAGCACCACCTCTGCCCACCAGACAGACCACCCCGCTGCCCAGGAAGGGGGCCCAGGCTGCCACCTTGGGGTCGGCAGCTCCTGCGCTCTCCCAAGCACCCCATGGTGGCCATCTCCAAGCACCTGGTTCCCCAGGGTGTCCAAGGGCAGAAGAAGGGAGGTAGACTCAGGGGAGCAGCGAGGTGGCAGAGTGAGAGAGACCTTCCTGTTCTGGACTCAGCATGAGAGTGGAGGAGGTGGGCTTCTTCTAGACCCCCTGGCTTTCCCCACCTCCTCCGGCACAGACCTGTCCAGGCCACCTGTCTCCCTAACTTCTGCAGGAGCGCCGCTCTGTGTGAGGTTCACCTCGGGGAGCCAACTGGTGCCCAGGAGCTGGGGTCTGTGGGGAAAGTACAGGGGAGGGGATGTGGTTTTGTGGGGCGGAAGGTGGGTGAAGCTGGGGCCGGGGCCACATCGCGGGAGGATGGGGCACAGGAAGTCAGGGGAACTCAGTGGGTTTTGCTCTTCCCACAGTGCCCACAGGCAGCAGGCACACGTCCGTATCAGCGAAGTCTCCTCTGTGCGCCGCTGCCTGGGCAGCCGGGGTGTCCACACACACACTCACTGACACTACTTCCAGCGCTTTCTGGGACGAGCAAGGTCGAACTGAATAAACTGCTTTGCCAGGCTCTCCCAGCTGGGGCAGCCACCATTATTCCCACTTGACAGAAAAGGGCACTGTGACCTGCTGCTATACAGCGCCCGTCTGTGGGTGAGCGAGCAGGGACTCGAACTCAAGACAAGGCTCCACCCTCCTTTCTGCTGGTGCTGGCAGACGCCAAACCCTCTAGCTCCTAAGGTGGCCCCTGCTGACCACCCCTTTTGCCTCCTCTCAGGCCATCTGCCAACCCCGCCCCACAGCGGTCACCTCGGTGGGGTGTGGGTGGCATGGGTGCCCACAGCCTGGAGATACAGAGGCCCACCACAGCCCCAGGCGGGCCATCGTAGCTGCGTTTGCTCTGAAGGGGGATATGGGCTGCCAGAACAAGAGGCCTCAGCTTTGGGAGATGCCTGTTCCTCCGTAGGAGACGCTGGATGAGGCCCTGCCCCTCAGTCTCCTGCTCTGTAGGCCAGGGCATCTCCGAGGACTTTTCCAGCCCGGGCACTGTCTGGATTCTATGACCCAGGACCCTCATCTTGCTGTCAGCCTGGCTTTGGGGACTTAAAGAAGGATGATGGAGACGCAGAAGGGGACACCTGGGGCTTCTTTGTAAACAGAGGCATATTCCATTCACAGCTGACACTTTTGGCAGGATGAGGGGTGTGGCTGAGTGTCCCCCACTGTCCCTAGAGTTGGTATCTAGAGGCTCTGAAAGACTCGGCCCACCCTTCTAAAGAAGCAGAGCCGGCGTCAGGCTGTCCTGCACCTCATGAGCTGCCCATCAGGCTTGGCTGCCTCTCCAGCAGCAGCACCTCCCCGCCTCCTCCAGCCAGCAGGGACCCCACCCCAGACAAGCTTGGGGCTTGCAGTGAGTTGCGCAGATGGGGCGGGGACAGAACCCAGTTTCCTACCATCGCAAGTACAATTCCTCTCAACTTTCAGGACTTTCCAGAAACTGGCATTCACATCTTCCCTCAGCCCTGGTTGAGCCCATGTGTATGTAAATATATTTCACTTCTCAGCACCCCAGTCAGGCCTCTTTGCCCCAGCAAGGCTGCCATGGCCCCGCCAACTGCACACACATCCCAGCTTTGTGATGTGGCCCAGGTCACACGGCTGCCCCTCTGGAACAGTCTCATCCTCACGCCCACGTCGCACGTACACTCCTTGAAGGACGGCCACAGCACCTTCCTTCTTCTCTGCTCTCCTCCAGCCCTGTATACACCACACCTCCCAGCCTGCCACAGCACAGGGGCCGTGAGGTTTCCTGGGTGTCTTGCTCCCCTCGGCCCAGCCCAGCCAGTCCACTGAGTTGCTGAGGGCACGAGAACACAGGGACATCCCCGGAGCGCTGCCCCTCCTGCCTAGGGCACCCTGACCAATCTCAGCCTCAGCCTCTTCAGCAGTGAAATGGGGACTCATAAAGACAGCTGTGCCTCTGGGTTTTGAAGTCACCAGGCAGCACAGCGATGTGAAAAGCCCTCCCATCTCCCAAGAGGTGTGTGTCCACCGTGGTTACTGCTGTCTCCATCTGTTTCTGCGGCCCCCTCCAGACCCAGCACAGGCCAGGAAGGCAGAGGCTCCCCTCACACCTGGTTGCTCATCTGTCAAATCTTGACGAGCTGAGGGGAAAATCCTACCTGAGCCCTGACCCCAGGCCCTGGAGCACACCTCCAGGCTAGGAAAAGGGTGTTAGAACAAAGCGAAGGACTCCAACATCACAGATGAGAAAAGTTCAGAAAGATCTGTCCTGAGAGGCTAAGAATAGACATTGCTTCCCCCAAGGTTGAGATGTGCAAGAGTGGGTTATTGGGGGTTATTAGGGCCGTTCCCACCTGTGAAGTGTCAGCAGAGACACATCCCCCTTTTGTCCTGGCACAGAGGGTGGGCTGGGCAGAAGGAGCTAGGTCTCAGCAGCCCTCAGGGCAACTGGCTACCCCAGAAGCAGAGAGGCCTGGGCCTTGCCCCCCAGCCAGTCTCAGGTGCTGGAGCCCCAGCCTGGGCAGCCCCTCCAGCCACCTCTCCCCTGTGCCAGAGCTGGAGGGAGGAGGAGGGGGGCCTTGGTCCTGGTGGTGCTCAGAGATACCCCACTGCCTGTCATAATCCTGGGGAGGCCTTGGTCCCGTCTGACCCCCAGCAGAGTCACACTAAGGTCTCCGGTTGGGGAGGAAGGATGAGCCTCTCCCTCCCCAAGCCTGGAGGCCCCGCTCCATGTCCCCACCCCAGCCACTGAGAGGTGGGAGAGCAGAATCTGGCAGGGGGCGCCTCCCAGGCTGAAAACACACAAAGTAGCCAGGAGAAGGAGCCTGGCGTTAAATGTCAGGAAGAGCCCAGGGCAACTCCGCTTGTGCAAAGTTTGCTTTGGGAAGAGCTGTTCCACCTGACAGGCCACTCGCTTGGCCGGGGGCACAGGGTGGGGCATGAATGGGGTGGGGGTGGGGACCAGGGGAGGGTCCCAGACCAGGTTTGATCCCTGACACTCTGCTCTCTAGCTCTGCGGCTGGGGCCAGTGACTCCGCCCCCTCTGAGCCTCAGCTGTCCTGTCTGTTAAATGGGCTGTCAAGAGCATGTCTTAAAGGGCTGTGGAGATTGAGACGGAGGGTGAATGGAAAGCATTGTGATGGGCTGAGCGTGCCTGGGTGAGGGGTCCCTGGGAGCCGGTGAGGGGATCGGCTGGAGAAGAGAAAAGAGAGAGGGAATGGGGTGAGGAAACAGGGGGAGCAAAGGAAGAAGCAGGTGGTGACGGCGGGTAGCGGGCGTGGGCCAGAGGGTGGAGTCTGGGGGGAGCCGAGGGCGGTGAGGGAGGCCGGGGGCCTGTCCTGCTCTCTAGCCCAGTCCAGGCAGCTGCAGGCGTCACCCACCCTCCCTGCCCTCTAGGAGGAGCCAGAACCAAGAATTCCTGCCCCTCCCACTTCCCTCCACCCAAGCCCAGGAGACAGGCTGGCGAATCCGACTCCTACACAGTCCACAGTCTTCAAAGCCTGCTCAGGTCGTCTCCTCCATGAAGCCTGCGTTAAGAGACAACAGCCCTGTCTAACCTTCTCGTCTCACAGACAAGATGTTGCAAGTGCAGTGAGGAAAAGTGACCCGCCACGGTCCCACACAGCGAGACCTCACCCATTCCCTCTTGCCCTCCACCTAGAAGTCCCCCTGTCAGCCTGAATTAACTTCCCCAGGTTACACTCTGCGGCACCAAGTCACTTAGCACAAAACTGCTCTCATTGCTTCAGGGCTATTCACTTTGTACTTGCAACCACCTCGGTGGTAAAAAGTGGGTCCCAGTTTTGGCACTTCTGCCAGCATCACACTTTCTCAGCATTGATGGAGCACCTACTGAGTGCAGCCTATGCCCTCAGACTTGGTTGACAGAGAAGCCCTGTCTAATTCAGAAGGTCCTTGTGAAAACTGAAGTGTTTTATAACTGATAGTGTGTAATTAACAAATCTGGTAGATTTCAGCTCTGGATGCCCGCCTCGCTCAGAGGAAATGTTTGTACGTGCACGCTCAGGCTCTCAAAGCGGAGGGTGGTCCCCTACCCAGTAAGACCACATCCTCCACACAGCCCAACTCCCTGGGAGCTCTGAGGATGCCCCCCACCATTTGTTTGTGTGTTGGGGTAGTGGGACTCCAAGTTGGGGGTCCTTGGCTCTGGCCCCTCTTGCAGGTGGGTGGGGGGAAGCTCAGCCCAACTGGCCTGCCTGAGCCATGGCCGGAGCCTACCTATCTGGTGGGGCGTCTCCTCTGAATCCCTGCCCCCCAGCTTGGGCCTGGGGCAGCCTGGGCACCTGTTTGCTTTGTTACTCAGCTGAGCAGCTGGTGATGGGGGAGATGCAGCTTTATTGGGGAGGCTGGGGCAGGAAATGAGGCGAGTCCCAGCCCTGACCGAGGAGGAGGAGAAAGCCCATGGCCATCATAAAGGACGCAGGCTACTTGGGGCTCGGGGCCTGGGTGTGGGCTGCTGAGTGGCCCCAGAATCATGATAGGTGAGGTGGGGGATCTGGGCCTGTCTATCCCCAACAAACACACACACACACACACACACCACACACACACACCACACACACACACCACACATACCACACGCACACACACCACACACACACCACACACACACACACACACACCACACACACACACACACACACACCACACACACACCACACATACCACACGCACACACCACATACCACACACACACACACACCACACGCACACACCACACGCACACACCACACACACACCACACGCACACACCACACACACACCACACACACACACCACACACACACATACCACACACACACCACACGCACACACCACACACACACACACACCACACACACCCCCCACACACACACACCACACGCACACACCATATACACACCACACACACACACACACACACACCCCACACACACACACAGCACACGAACACACCACACACACCGTGGCCAGCTTCAGGGGCACCCGGTCACCCGGGTCCTTCAGCTTCCCACCCTGTCATCCCAACCCCCACTTCCTGTCTCCCCACTGCAGGAATCTGGCAAATCTTGGAAATGAGCGCCGTCCAGGGATGACTACTGCTGCTTTCCTTGTGTGCCAAGACCTGGACCCAAGGCCCTTAGCTTCTCCCGGAGTCCAGGGGCTCAGCGGGTGTGCTTGGTGGTGACCACAGACCCCTGGCTCCTGTGGCCACCCCTGCCCAGCCCAGCTCCTGGGCTCTGGACCTGTCTCCCCTACCCTGACCTGGACCTGGCCTTGGCTCCAGCCCTGACCCACGAGGTTCCAGCGAGCCCCTGCCCTCTGGTGACCCGACACCAGGGAGACCCGTCCCCTGGCAGAGCAGCTGGGCTGGCAGCAGCTGCAGCCACTTGTGTTTTGCTAGCCAAGCAGAACTGGCCGGGTCTCAGGGCCAGGGGCTCTGCACCTGCACAGCAGCCTCCCCTCCCTCAGGCTGGGTAGGCTGGGCTCGGTGTGGGGTACCCCAGGCCTTGCCAGGCAAGGGGGCTCAGCCAGCAGCTGGAGTTGGCCCCAGGGAGGCAGTCTGGGCAGCATGAGGAGGGGGGCAGGGAATTCTGAGGGTGAAGGGACCCAGGTGACAGGGTCACTGATGACTGGGAGGTGAGCTCTGAGCTGGCAAAGTGCGCCCCCCTCCAAGTCCTGCCTGCAGTCACCCACCCCACTGCTGGCAGGGAAAGTCCCCATGCCAGGGTACCTGCACCTCCCATCAGACTCACCTGTTAGCTGCCTGGTGCCCAGGGAGCTGTCTGCTGCAGTACCAACTTCGGAGTCCAGGAAGAGGTGTGGGCAGCTGGGGCCACTGGCCTGTCTCAGCCAGGCATCTGGGGGGCCAGCGGAACCAGAGGCCAGCAGGCCTGGTGGCAAAGGCAGCACTCGCGTTGGCTACTGGGGGCCTGGCCACCCTCAAGGGGTGGCTCTCTGAGTTCTCAGGGCTGTGTGCCTGTAGGGAGTCCCCTACCCCCAGCCCAGGGCTACCTGCTGGCACCGTGACAAGGCCCAACCTGAGGGGCTTGCAGGGGGGTGGCAGCAGGCTTGGGGGACTGGGTCTGCGGGGCAGTGTGGACGCGGCAGAGTGCAGGAATGTGCTGGGAGGAAGTCAGACAGCCACGAGATGAAGAGCTGGCCAAGGCCCGATTTCCCATTATAAGTAATCCTTCCTTATTTACCTGAACAAATACACTCCTTGCTTACCTCAGACCACAGGCAGGCTCCCGGTTAACCCTTGCAGGCCTCCCCCACTTGCTTGGGGATCCATGCCCTGACAGCCAGGGGACTCATTCATTCACTCACTCATTCACTCATTCATTGCTTGCTGCACAGCTACTGAGCTCACATTACGTGCAAGGCGGAGGAGATGTATCCAGTGGGAGCAGGGCTGGGGTTCTAAGATGGATCAGCTGAAGGCCAGGGACAGACAAGTGAGCAGCAGTGGAGATCCAGAGCCACCCATTCCCTGATGGAGGGCTGTGGGGGCACTGAGGGTGGGCATCAGCCAGGGAAATCAGTGAGGGCTTCCT
Source organism: Saimiri boliviensis (assembly GCF_048565385.1). Lineage (NCBI taxonomy): Eukaryota > Metazoa > Chordata > Mammalia > Primates > Cebidae > Saimiri > Saimiri boliviensis. The sequence goes on from NC_133452.1 coordinate 98,870,876, forward strand.
GGAGGAGGTGCTGTCTGGATACCCAGGCCAGGGATAGAGAGTGCATCAGAGAATCCTGGGGAGAGGTCCTGAGGCCTGTGGGCCAACCCCCACCTGGTGGGAACAGTGTTCTTCGTGTCCCACAGGGGCCTCGTGCGGGCTTGTCACACAGTGGCGGTGAGGAAGGACTCGCTTTCCCAGGCCTGCAGTGGGGACCAGCCAGCAGCAACTTGCCCTCCCACAGCCCCAAAGGGTGACGGCAGGGACATCACACAGAACAAGGGTACCCATCACCAAGCGCCCACCGCCCCAGCCTCTCCATGAGCCCACGGGGGCCACAGAGTCCAGCTTTTGGCTTCCTCTTTGTCCTGCCAGGTGGGCTGAGGGTGGTCCCTGGAGGCTGGGCCTTCCTTTCTCCAAAACATCTCAGAAGGGCTTCACGTACCTGCTACCTCCGTTCCATCAGGGGAGAAAGTTCTAGATAACGCTGATTCTCCTCGTTTTAGAAGTCATTGTGTAAGCATCCTGGAGCTGCAGGAGGCTCCCGAGGCCTTTAGAACTCGCCCCTCACCTTCACCAATACCCACGTGCTCCAACGTAAGGCTGCACTCTGCACCCCAGGGAGCCCTGCACTTGGCTGTTCTCGTCACTGGCGCGTTGGTGAGGATCAGTTATCAGTCATCCTCCAGAGAAGGTAGAGGTAGGAGGGGCGGAGGAAGGGGAGGTAAGGTCCTGAAAAGGTACACCCAGCCGACCACTCCTAAGCCAGTGGCCCAGCCCTCCAGGGTCAGTAAAGAAAGACACCCTACTTTTCCAGGTGGACCTCCTTCCCCGAGAGTGCGTTTCTGTGCCTGCTTCTCTGCCGGCCCGGCCCCGCTCCCCACTCTCACAGAAGCCTGACTCATATCACAGCATTCTGATGCATTAATAATAATGGCCACTGCTTAACAGGCACCTCCTGTATGCCAGGCACTGTCCAGTGCTCGAGAGATGCTAAGCTATTAATCATACTATAAGTACTGTAATGTGGGTAAGTACAAGGAATACCTAATGAATGTTGATTGAGGCCGGGTGCTGTGGCTCACGCCTGTAATTCTAGCACTTTGGGAGACCAAGACGGGCGGATCACTTGAGGTCAGGAGTTCAAAACCAGCTTGGCCAACGTGGTGAAACGCCATCTCTACTTAAAGTACAAAAAAAAAAAAAACTACCTGGGCGTGGTGGCGGACACCTGTAATTCCAGCTACTTGGGAGGCTGAAGCAGGAGACTCACTTGAACCCAGGAGGTGGAGGTTGCAGTGAGCCGAGATCATGCCACTGCACTCCAGCCTGGGTGACAAAGTGAAGCTCAAAAAAAAAAAAATGTTTATTGAGTGGGTGAGGTGTCAGAGATAGCTGTCCATTCTCCCCTTTTCCTCAGTAAACAAGGCTTGATTTTTATTTTTTATTTTATTTATTTTTGTAGAGACAGGGTCTCCCTACGTTGCGGCGGCTGGTCTTGAACTCCTGGCCTCAAGCAATCCTTGTACCTGTGCCTCCTAAAGTGCTGGAATTATAAGCATGAGCCACTGTACCTGGTCAATGCCTGGTTTTTAGCTGGGCATATGGCAACCTAGAATTAAGACGATTCCAGCTTCCCTTGCAGCTAGATGTGACTCTATGACCAAGGAGAAGTGTCATGTGCCAAGATTCTAGGAATCTTACTTAAAAGCTGGCATGTACTATTAACTCCCTTCTTCTTTATCCTTCCTCCATCTTGCTATGTGGAATGCAGCTGTGATAGCTGGCATTCTGGCTGCCATCTTAGGCCATGAGGACAAGAGAGTAGAGCAGTGAGCTCTACTCTTGCTGTAGAAGCGAAAGAAGGAGCCCGGGTCTCTCAGGATTGTATAAAACCTCCATACCAGCTGTAGACTGCCTGCCTCAGGACTTTTATGAGAGAAATGGACGTTTCACTTCTGTCAAGTGGGAATTCTTATTATTCAAAGCCAATCCGAATCCTACCTTAAATAGATAAGAATATGGACAGACCTATGAAGACACAGCATTCTTGCAGCCAGAGAAGATACCTCACTGCTAGGTGGCATTGGGAAGGGGGATGGTCATACCATGGAAAACCCTGACCTTGGGAAGGCTGCCCCTTGAACGCTGGGTGTGGCCTCACTCAAGGCTCAAGGGAGCACTTCACAGAGGTCTCCTGAATGGATGGGCCCAGCTAAGCTGTACCGGGTGTGGGCAGGGTCTTTACCCATTCAAACTTGTAGGAGGGAAACAAATATTGCTTCTGGAAGATGGAAAAGGTCCACCAGGAGGGAGCAAAGGGCGGCTCCTCCATCTGCTCAGTGGGGCTCACACAGGCCCCGCCTCCAAGAGGCTGCTTGTGGTGGACATCAGTGATGTGCCCGGGGGGGCCAGGTGCCCATCTAAGGCAATGCTGGTGGACTCCAGGGAAGAAAAGGCTAACTCTTCCAATGAGGGACTTCTGGGTGAGGCACGTCCTCCTGATACCCTGATCCACTGGGATGGTGTCTTGGCACCAGCTTGGGATTTGATCAAGTACATGTCCTGGTTCTGCCATTTTCCAGCTTTGTGACTTTGGGCAAGTGTCTGAAACCTGCTGAACAGTCACCTCCCATATCCAGGGAACCCTGAGAGCTACCTGAGAGCTACCTGGTTGCCCCGTTCCAGTGCCTCGCTGACCACCAGCTGCAGCCACGTGTTTGACAAAGGCCATCTTACTCTTCACAGCAACACTTCCAGGTAGGTGTTGCTATGCTCATTTTTCTTTTCTTTTTTTTTAAGACAGTCTCACTCTGTCACCCAGGCTGGAGTGCAGTGACGGGTTCTTGGCTCACTGTCACCTCTGCCTCCCGGGTTCAAGCAATTCTCCTGCCTCAGCCTCCCCAGTACCTGGGACTACAGGCACTCCCCCAACGCCTGGCTAATTTTTGTATTTTTAGTAGAGACAGGCTTTCACCATGTTTACCAGGTTGGTCTTGAACTCCTGACCTCAAGCTATCTGCCTGCCTCAGCTGCCAGAATGCTGGGATTACAAGTATGAGCCACTGGGCCAGGCATATGCCCATTTTTCAAGGGAAGAAATTGAGGCTTGTACATTTAAAATGTCATGCCCAAGGTCAGAGCTGGGAAGCAGATTCAAACTCAAATCCCTAATTTCCATGACTGCCCCATGCCCAGTAAGACCCTGTTGCTGCTCTCACGCCCTCTCAGGGTCAAGTCTCAGGTCCCTGGAGTAGGTCGCTGGGTCCACTAGACTTCCTGCCTCCAGCTCCCTGGGCTGGACTCCTGTCTCATCCTCCTCTGGCCAGCTCTCATCAGGTTAGACGGGCCCCTCCTGCCTGCCCTCCATCCAGACCCCCCACTCACCAGCTGGGGGCGATGTCTGCTCCGTAACCTCTCCTTCCAGATCTGGGGTCCAGTACACAACCCCAGTTGGCCCACTGTGACTCTGTCCTGGAACTTTTCTCCAACCTACTGAGATAACAAATTCTCCCTTGCAACTAGAGTTTCCAAGCTTTGACGTGTCAAGTCAGGAGCTGCTACCCCCAGGGAGAATTTGGACAGCCCAGAGGAGGAGGAGCCAGCGGGAGCCAGCCCCGCTCCCGACATCGCTAGGGGACACCTGGATGCACCCCCGATTTCTTTTTCCTGTCGTTCAAATGGACTTGAGTTCCTCCTGTTTTGGTGGAGAGAATCTAGAGCAGCTGGCAGCATCAGACCCAACACACCAGTTTCTGGAGCCACTGGCCTGAGCTTCCTCCCTACACTGGTCCTCTCTGGCCCCTGGCTCATCAGAGGTGAGTATGGAGAGCACCGGGTGGGGCTCAGGGCCCAGGGCTCAGTTTCTGTGCAGTGCCACCATCGACAAGCAGTGGGATCACGAGTGAGTCTCAAGCACCCTGGGTCTCCCTCGCCTCCTCTGGGAATAGGGATAACAACACTTGCCCTGCCGACCCTGCGGGTGGAGCGCTGTGATGAACGACTGTCCACGGGCAACGGAAGTGGGTGCGCTCTGGAAAGCGTAGTCCGTCTAAATCAGTCTGCCAGTCGGATTCCTGCCTTCCTAGCCTTCTTTCTGCCTCCATCTCCCTGCACCCCCATCCTTGCCGTGTCCTGCTCTCTGATCAGCTAAGACTGGAGATGGAGGCAGAGACAAGGCTGGGACCCAAGCCAGCCACGGGGACATGCAGCTGCCTATCAGATCCTGACTGACACAGGGCCCCACCCCCAGACCCAGGCTGGACAGCTGGGGGGAGGGTGCCCCCTGTTGAGGTGGGAAGAGCCTGGGGCTGGTCACCCAGACAGGACCAAAGGGGACAGGATGGGCAGGAAACTTGGTTGGTGGGATCCCAGAGACCCCCCAGCCGTCTCGTGGCACAAAGACCGTGGGACCAGAGAGGCTAGGGACCAGGCCTAAGGACACACAGCGGGCTGGGATCTGAATGCAGACCCCAGTCTGTGCTCCCAAATGGCATGTTTTACCTCATTTAAGCCTAGCAAGTCCATCACCAGAGGGGTTCACTGCCTCCCATACTCACAAGACAGGGAAAGAGGCTCATTAACATTCCCAAAGTTAAGGCTAGATAACGGCAGAGGAAGGATTCGGGCTGCCTCTGTTGGAATCGTCTTTCTAGGACGCCATGTTGCAGCTGGATGGTGAGCGTGGGGCTGGGAAGCAGCCCAGTGGGTGGTGGCTGTGTTCTCAGGGCCATACAGCTAGGCACTTCCAGCAACTGCAGCAGGCCAGGGCACCCCCAGGCACACCTGGGCCATGACACGTTGCTTTGCCCAGACCTGCACTTCCTCTGTGCCGCCAGGCCCTATACAGGTCCTGGGACCAGGGTGGCCGGGCACAGTGGCTGGACACAGCCTGCCCTTGAGGATAGTTCAAGGCCTGGTGGCCACAATCACTCAGGGTCTTCTTGCCTCAGAGGGCAGTGATGACTCCCAAGAGCAGCCATCTGCGGGCCTGCTAGTTTCATGAACACCTACTATATGCTGTGACCGTGAGTTACCCTCTCCATTCTAGGGAGAAACGAAAGGTAGACGGGCTTCAGGCCTGGTTCCATCACTGCCATCTCCTGCCCCTTCACAGACTCACTCCTCAGAGCGTGATCTCGAACTCCTGCAGGGGCCTGAGCAAATGCACCATTTCTCCCTGTAGCCAGGTTCACATCTGGGAGGTCATCTGAAGAGGCCCCATCCCATCCCAGGGGTCCAGCCCTCGGGGTCCTCAGAGTTCCCGTGTGGACCCAGCCAGGCAGGACTCCTGCCAGAGTTAGGTGCCAAGCCTGAGAACCCTGCAGCCCCAGCTTGGGGGACAGACAGGACACACAGCCAGCATCCTCCTGACCACCTCCACCCCGTGATGGGAGCAGGGCGGCCTGCCCGCAGGCATGCCCTCCCTCCACAGGCACGTACCGGAGGCCTGCTGGGGGCCAGGCACAGGGCATTGCATACAGCAGAGAGCCTCGCCAGGATTACATGCTAGAGAAGGGCCGTCAACAGGAAAGGTGCAATGAGTAGATTACACAGTACAGTGGCAGGTGGTGTGTGCCTGACAGGAAGGGGCCAGGCCGCCTGGAGCGCTGGGCGGGGTGTGAGAGCAGCGCTGGCTGGTGGTCAGGGCAGATCCCTTTGGGGAGGTGGGATCTGAGCAAGGCACGAAGGAGGCGGGGCGTGAGCTCTGGTGGCCTCTGTGTGCATCCGGGTGGCGGGAGGGGAGGTCAGCAGGCACTGTGGAGTTAGACTGAGGGGGCCTTGAAGCCCTGGTGGCTCATTTCCAGGGTCCTCTGACCAAGCATCTCAGCTCTCCGCGCTCACCGAGAGGTACCACGCTGGTTGCTTGAGAGCAGTTAGCTCATTTCATTATCTTAACGGTCCTTTGAGGTGGCACCCATCATTAGCATCCCTATTTTAACCCCAGGGAGGAAACTGAGGCACAGGGGGCTTAGCACTTGGCACAGTGAAGGTCAGAGCCAAGATCTGGCGCGGAGCTCCACTCTCAGCCGCCACTGCTTATGATCTGGTTGGTGTGTGTCTGCTGGCCCTCCCTGAGCTGCCCCCACCCCAGAGAACCAGGGGCACCCCCAGCCCAGCAGGCCCGTCGTGGGAGGTGGAGGGGCCCCACATCACTGCTCACACCCTAGAGCTGACCGCTGCCTTTCCCCCATTAATGCAGAGCCAGCTGGGCCTTACAAAACCACAGGCCCAGATAAGAGCACAATTGGAACCTGTTTCGCTCACAGGCCAGCTCGGTGGCTGGGCCCTCTGGGTGGTGGGAAGTTGGCGGGGAGGCTGCTGGCAGCACCCTGGCCCCGCTATCAGTAGCCTGCCCCCGCTACTCCATTAGCCCCTTTGAAATTTACTCACCTTATCAGGGTGCGAGCTTTCCAGCTTTCGGAGGGAGGGCTGTTATGCCTTTGTGCCCAGCCGCTGCCTTCCGCCTCAGCCCAGAGGATACCAAGGAAACTACAGGAGGAGGCAGGGAGGGCAGTGGGGTGGATGGGGTGGGGAGCCCCTGTACTCACACACATGGACCTGGACAGCCCCATCACTGCCAGGTGGGCACTTCCCAGGCACTCCGTCCCTCCTTTTCCTGAACACTGGCACACTTACCCTAAGCCTACAGCACCCCCAACTCTCCTTCTCTTAGCCAAGCGGTGAGCACAGCTTCCTCCCCCTCCTCACACCCCTGTCCAAGTTTCCTCAGAAACTCAGGCCTGATCCTGGCACCCCCCCACCCCCCGACCCCTGTCACACCCTCAGCAAATGTTTATTGAGCACCTACTACACTCCAGGCATGAGAGGCACGGCAGTGAACAGGACAGACCAATCTCGCTCTCCCGTGGAGCTGACGTGCTACTGCTGGAACCAGGATAAATAAACACAAGCAAGTGTTGGGAGGTGGGAACTGCCGTGATGGGGCCAGAACGAAGCAGGAAAGGAGCATGGGAAGTGTTGGGGCAATTTTAAGTGTGTTTCATGGGGCGTGCGAGTGACGTTTGTTTTGTTTGGTTTGGTTTTTTGAGACAGAGTCTTGCCCTGTCGCCCAGGCTGGAGTAGAGTGGCGCCATCTCAATCTTGGTTCACCTCGGCCTCTGCCTCCCGGGTTCAAGCGATTCTCCTGCCTCGGGATCCCAAGTAGCTGGGATTACAGGTGCCCACCACAACCAGCTAATTTTTTTTTGTATTTTTAGTAGAGATGGGGTTTTACCATGTTAGCCAGGCTGGTCTCAAACTCCTGACCTCAAGTGATCCACTTGCCTCCCAGAGTGCTGGGATTATAGACGTAAGCCACTGTGCCCAGCCTTCCGGTGACATTTGAATCCAGACCCAAAGGAGTCTAGCCCTCTCCCACTCTGGAGTTAGAATCACACACACAGGCAGGAAGAGCCAAGAGACAGAGATCCACCAGTCCAACAAGCTTCCTTTTTTTTTTTTAACTGAGGTTCAGAGAGTGCAGTGAGCTGCCCGAGGCCAGATGGCATGACGGCAGCAGAGCCGAGCCGGAGTTAGAGCCCTGGACCTGGGTGGCCCACAGCCAGGACTCTTCCCCCTATTCCTGCTACCCCCAGGCTGGGGCAGTGCCAGGGCCCTGGGCAAGACAGTTCTGGTTACCTTGGGATGAGAGGTGGGAGAACTGAGCCTGGGGGTGCAAACGTCCACAGCTATTTGACTGCCTTTTGCAGCCTACCGGGGTGGCCAGGCCTTGTTTGGAGCTGCAGAGTGCACATGCATGGCTTCACGACGCCGGAAGGCCTGCCTTCAGCCACCCAGCTCCCCCAGAGTCTCAGCAGCCCCTGCCTGGTGCCAGTGCTCTGTGTCCCTCACTTCCGCTCCACCAGTGGCCTGACTTCGAGGGTGCGTTCTTCCAGAAGCCCCTTTGTATGGCCCCTTCCTCCTGTCTCCCACCCTGTCACTCCTAGCATTCCGCCAGCCTCCTGTGAAGCGGGGAGTGGCCTGGAGGGGAAAAGGGAACAGCCCTGGACATGGTGGGGGGGTAGGGTCACGGGCCAGGATGCATGGACACTCCCCGGGGGGCCTGGCTCCTGCTGGATGAGCTTTAAGGAGAAGGATGAGAAGTGGATGCTAAAGGGGGCTGCTGTGTGTGTTGTCACCTCTGGGCCCTGGGGAGGCGGCCTGTCCAGAGACCCTCAGGACAATGTTCCTGTTGAGTTGGGGAAGCCCAATGTAGTTAAGCGATTGGGGAAAGAGCTCTGAGTCTGGAGGCTGAGTTCGAATCCCAGTTCTGCTGTGTTCCTGCTGAGTGTCCTCGGGCAAGTCACTTCTTCTCTGAGCCTTAGTTTCCTTTCTTGGTGAAAGAGGATCCAGGATCTCCTTCCAAGGGATCCTGTGAGGAGGGGATGAGGAAAGCGCCTGACGTGCAGCCGGGACTCTGTCAACAGTGCGCTCCCTCCTCTCAGGGACCTCCGTCTCACCCTCACCCAATTACTGCCAGAGTTTAGGGCCATGCAGACTGGCACTCAGCAGGGGCCAAGCACTTCAGAGGCTTTTTTGTCGTTGTTGAGACGACGTCTCACCCAGGCTGGAGTGCAGTGGCGCAATCTTAGCTTGCTGCAACCTTCACCTCTTAGGTTCAAGCAATTCTCTTGCCTCAGCCTCCCAAGTAGCTGGGATTACAGGCACCCGCCACCATGCCAACTAATTTTTGTATTTTTAGTAGAGATGGGGTTTCACCATGTTGGTCAGGCTGGTCTCGAACTCCTGACCTCATGATCTTCCTCGCGATTACAGGCTTGAGCCACCTCGCTTGGCCTCAGAGGCTTTTTTTCACGACCTCGGGTATGAACTAGATTAACCATAACCCTTGGTTTATGACACACACTCCCCAGGGTCCACAAGTGGCCACCTCTTAATTTTTAATAATATAATGAATACTGGGAACCCACTGGCAACCCAAGATCAGGCTTATTACCAGAAATGTCACGTGTATCACAACTGACTTATTTTTCTCCACGGTCTTATAGTTTTGGGTCTACACTGTTCCCATTTTACAGAAGAGGAAATTGAGAGGTCAGGGCGTCTTCTCTGCTGGACGATGCTGAGATGCGCTGGGCATACTCTTTCCAACTCCTCCTGCTCTGGGCTCCAGGCAGACCGAACCCTGAGGGACGATGTCATCACATGACCTCCACTGCATCCTGCCATGTTCTGAAGCCCCTTTAAATCCCAGCCAGCCCCTCCCCCCTGCAGGACCCCACCTTCCACAGCCCTGACCTGTAGGGTGGGGGGCCCCAGGGAGGAGCCCACCTGGGCCTCCCCTGGCCCCTCTCGGCCCCCCAGTGACCTCCCAACCCTGCTCAGTGACACAAGAGCTTGGTGCTCCTAACACTCTCATGTCTTCCTTCTAGGTGGTGTCCAAGAATAAATGAAAGTAATAAATGAGGGCCAGGTGTGGTGGCTCCCGCCTGTAATCCCAGCACTTTGGGAGGGTGAGGCAGAGGGACAGCTTGAGGTCAAGAGTTTGATACCAGCTTGGGCAACATTGTGAGACTCTCGTCGTTATATAAAATTAAAAAATAAATTAGCCAGATGTGGTGGCATGGGTCCCAGCTACTCTGGAGGCTGAGGTGGGAGGATTACTTGAGCCCAGGAGGTTGAGGCTGTAGTGAGCTATGATCACTACAGAGCAAGCCCTTGTCTCAAAAAAGAAAGAAAGACAAAATGAAAGGAAAGAAGGGAGGGAGGGAGGGAGAGAGGGAAACAAAACAAATCAAATTAATGAACAAATGAGCCAGGCACAGTGGCTTATACCTGTAATCCCAGCACTTTGGGAGGCCGAGGCGGATGGGTCACTTGAGGTCAGGAGTTTCAGACCAGCCTGGCCAACGTGGCGAAACCCCGTCTCTACTAAAAATACAAAAATTAGCCGGGTATGGTGGTGCACGTCTGTAATCTCAGCTACTCGGGAGGCTGAGGCATGAAAATTGCTTGAACCCGGGAGGCGGAGGCTGCAGTGAGCCGAGATCGTGCCACTGCACTCCAGCCTGGGTGACAGAATGAGACCCTGTCTCAAATAATAAATAAACAAACAAATGAATGAGGATGGTGAAAGTGGGAAAGGGACATTAAAAGAAAAAAAAAGGCCGGGCGCGGTGGCTCACGCCTGTAATCTCAGCACTTTGGGAGGCCGAGGCGGGTGGATCACGAGGTCAATAGATCAAGACCATCCTGGTCAACAAGGTGAAACTCCGTCTCTACTAAAAATACAAAAAGTTAGCTGGGCATGGTGGCGCGTGCCTGTAATCCCCGCTACTCGGGAGGCTGAGGCAGAATTGCCTGAACCCAGGAGGTGGAGGTTGCGGTGAGCCGAGATCGCGCCATTGCACTCCAGCCTGGGTAACAAGAGTGAAACTCCGTCTCAAAAAAAAAAAAGAAAAGAAAAAAGAAAAAAAAAATCACTACGTGGCTCTGAGCACTGAGGCGGGGAAGGAAGGTGGAATTCGGTGTTGAAAGACGCCCCTCTGTCAGCCGCCAGACTCAGGGAGCCTCTGCCCCTTTGGCTGCGTTGACCTGACCCGCTAATCCTACCGCCCTTGCCCTGTCCCTGGCCTGAGACTTGCCACACCACCATGGCAACTTCTCAGACAGCGACAGCCAGAGTTCCTTGGAACCATCCTAAGCCGATACAGCTCAAGCTGCCCCACAGGGCCCGGGCTGGGCAGGACACTCCTGTGGGGCAGCAGCACCACACTATGAGGAAGTGCTTGGTGCCCTCGCCTGCTGCCGGGAACGGGGCAGGTTTGGGTCCACATGCCATGCCAGGGAAAGCAACTTCTTCCCCACATATGGGTTTTGACCTGCATGAGTGGGTGCTGGTCACTTCAGAATCTGCTTAAAAACTGGGCTGGACGCAGTGGCTCACACCTGTCATCCCAGCACTTTGGGAGGCCGAGGCGGGTGGATTACCTGAGGTTAGGAGTTCGAGACCAGCCTGGCCAACATGGTGAAACTGTCTCTACTAAAAATACAAAAAATTAGCTGGGCATGGTGGTGGGAGCCTGTAATCCCAGCTACTCAGGAGGCTGAGGCAGGAGAATTGCTTGGACCTGGGAGGCAGAGGTTGCAGTGAGCCGAGATTGTGCCACTGCACTCCAGCCTGGGCAAGAAGGGCCAGACTCTGTCTCGAAAAAAGAAAAAAAAAAGTTATGGAATTTCACACACACACACACACACACTCCCAGGGGCTCACAGACTGTCCCCCAGTCGAAGCCCTTTCAGTCCCCATTCTGGACAGTGGATGACATATGGGCAGGACTGCTGGACTCCTCCAGCTCACGGCACAATGGCACACAGGAGGTGTTCACTGTGTGCCTATTTCAACAGATCAACAGATAGCGACTTGTTGGACGAAGGAAAGGACAGCTGGGAGGAACATGCACTGGATCAAGTCAGAGTCAGGGGAAGGGAATGGAGGGTGAGGTGGGGGCTGCCCCTCTGCTCACCACCTCCCATGGCTCCCACTGCCCCGTTAGAAAGCATGAGGAGTCTGTGGGGTCGGAAGGCCCGTGTGATCCTGCCCCGTCACCCATTTGCTTCACTTTACAGCCATGTGCATTGGTTCAGCCCTAGAGGCTGCCAGCAGCTCTTGCCAAACATTGACTTATTCTAACATTGACTGAGATGTTCTAGGCACTGGGGATACAACCATCAACAAAACAGACTCTGCCGTCACAGGCTGACAGTGGCTCTTGCTTCCAGACTTTTCTGCGCGTCCTTGTACTCGTCTTCAGAATCCAGCATGGGCATCATCTCTGAGAAGGCTTTCCTGATCCTGCCATACTTGGGACCCTGGGGTCACAGCACATATCTGGCATTTTTTTTTTTTTTTGAGACGGAGTCTCACTCTGTCGCCCAGGCTGGAGTGCAGTGGTGCAATCTCGGCTCACCGCAACCTCTGCTTCCCGAGTTCAAGTGATTCTCCTGCCTCAGCCCCCCAAGTAGCTGGGATTACTGGCATGTGCTACCATGCCCGCCTAATTCTGTATTTTTAGTTGAGACGGGGTTTCACCATGTTCGTCAGGCTGGTCTCAAACTGCTGACCTCAGGTGATCCACCCGCCTCAGCCTCCCAAAGTGCTGGGGTTACAGGCGTGAGCCTCCGCACCGGCCATATCTGGCATTATTAAGCAGTCCTTCTTGTCTGATGGCCTCCTGGTCTGGGAGCCCTCAGGGAGAGGGTTCTGTCTCATGTGACTGGCATCCTTGGACCCCAGTGCAGTGCCTGGCAGATAGCTGGAATGGACTGAAGGAATGACCAGGATGGATGGACTTTGCTGGGGCTGGGGTACCCATGGGGAAGCAGGAGGTGAGTGGGGCTGGGCTGCGGTGGGTCTGAAGATGTCCCCAAGGAGGGTACAGGGTGGGGGCTAGGTTCTCCTCCCGGTTCCCATGTGAGATCTGATTGCCTTGGGCAACAATGGCCACAGGCTTGTGGGAAGGAGGAGGATCGGGGAGCGGTGACGGAGAATACGATTTGCTTCCTGGTGCGGGGTTTCTAACTGCTTCCACCCCACCCTGGGGTTCCAGTCAGGGGCACCACTCCCCTGAAGTGACTCAAGCCTTGTGGGGTGGGAGGGGTGAAGGGGAGGAGGGCAATGCAGACCACCCAGTCAGGCCCTTACCTCCCTGGGTAGTGACTCCTATCACTAGCTCCACAGGAGGGGCTGAGACACGACCCGTCCTGTGCAGACGCCAAGACAGGCTCAGAGAGTCAGGGGTCTGCCGGAAGTCACACAGCAGGGGCAGGGCTTGACTCAGAGACTGATATTTTCACTCCCGGGCAGCACCTGCCCAGCTCTACATGGCCAGGGACGGGGAGGGCTTCTCTGAGGGAAGGGGCAAGCCAAGCCTGCCTGTGAGGGCACCACCCCGGTTGGAGAGGAGCAGGGGCCTAGCCCAGCTGCCCAGCGTGAGGACAGAGGGTTACTAGTATAGCAGGAACAGGACAGAAGGCTGGTGGGAGGGAACCCATCAGCTCTCCTACCCGCACTGCCCCAGCCCTACGACCGACACCCCTGCTTCCCCAGCAACTTCACCACCAGGGACGCCTCACTCCTTCAGCTGCCATCCTTAAGGAGGGGAAAGGGGGCAGGGAGAGGGAGGACGGAGAGTTCAGGGGGACCCTGTCCTCAGGCACATGGGAACCATGACGGTAGGAGAGGCGCGACTCCCCTCCCCAGAACTGTAGACCTCAGAGCCCAGAGGAGCCTCAGGCTGAACCTGCGTAATGCTTCATTTCATAGGGATGTGGTGGAGGCCCAGAGAGGAGAGAGGCTTGCTCAAAGTCACACAGCACTGTGTCTGTTGAGCCTATGGAGTGTTTTCTGTGTACAAGGCAGTCTTCCACGTGATTTACACAGAATCCTCCCCGCAACCCTATGAGGTAGGTGCACGACTATAATCCCTGTTCTACAGATGGGGATACTGAGGCACAGAGAGGTTAAGGAGGTTCCCTGAGGTAACACAGCTTGTGAGTGGGGCAGAGCTGTCTGGGAGACCAGGCAGCCTGGCTCCAGAGCGCCGGGCACAATCCCAGGCTTTGTTGCCTCTAGCGGGAGGCACCAGGTAGGGCTTGGTCTCACCGTGGCTTCTGCCTGCTGAGTGCCTGCAATCTGGTCCTTCATGATCCCTGTGTCTTTATTAATAAGAAGTATAATAATATCACTATTTGAATTTATCAAGCCCTTTCTGTGGTACAGGCACTGTGGACTCACGCTTTTCTACAGATTACTTAATTCTCATAATAACCCTCTAGGGTAGGTATCACACCTCCATCTGCAGATGAGTAAACAGGCCCAGAAAGGTTCACGAACTTGCTTAGGGACACACAGCTAGTAAGAAACAGCCAGGACTTGAGGCCAGCCAGGCCATGACTCTGTCCTGCCCGTACAGGGGCCAACTTGGATGAGGGGTCCCAGGGTCAGTCGGTCCCAGGAGGTTGCTCTGTGCAGCCCCTTTCTCCGCTTTTGGAAACCCTCCCCATCTGTGCCCTTCACTGCACCCAGGAGCCCTGCGTGACCCCAGAAGCTACTGGCCCCACCCCTGGCTGGTGACCCTTGAACTCTTCTGCCCGCCTGACACGGCTTTTGCGTCATGTCAGAGAAGCTAGGATCCCCGCGCCCAGTCTGGGACGCAGTTGGCAGCAGCTGCAGGAAGCAGGACCCGCCCAGCTTCTCGGGTGTCACTCACAAACCTCCCAGGTGTCACTACCCGGCAGGTGAGGAAACCTCACACACCACACCGCCCTCCTCGCTCACCCCCTCGCTCCCTCACTCACACAGTCATTCATTATTCCTTTTTTTTTTTTTTTTTTGAGCTGGGTCTCATTCAGCCACCCAGGCTGGACCACAGGGTTGCAATCATAGCTCACTGCGGCCTCCAACTCAAGTGACCACACAATCCCACCTCAGCCTCCCAAGTAGCTAGGACCATAGGTATGCACAGCCACACCTGGCTAGTTAAAAAAATAATATTGTGTGTGTGTGTGTGTGTGTGTGTGTGTGTGTGTGTGCGTGTGCATGCAGATGGGGTCTTGCTATGTTGCCCAGGCTGGTCTTTAACTCCTGCATCAGGCTCCCAAGTAGCTGGGACAGCAGGTGTGAGCCACGATGATCTCGGAAGGTCACGGTCTAAGGAGCTGAGAACAGCATCTGGCAATGGGCAAGTGTCAGGGAAATAGGGACAGACAGGAAGAACTCCAGGAACGGGAAGAGGGGCCATAGTGGGGGTCTGAGAGGCTGGGAAGAGAGGCAGGCTGGGAGCCAAGCCTTGGAGAGGTGTGAGGACGGGGAAGGAAACAGGCACGTGCTGAGCGTTTCTCACCTGTGAGGCACATACATGAATGAGGCGGGGTGGACAGACAACTGTGACCTCAGGTGAGACCCGCCGTCTCCCCGGGCCCTGGTTTCCTCAGGCACAGAGACAACAACAGTACTGACTTCTGGGTGGAAGACCAACCTTTGCAGGAACACATGGACAGCAGCGAACACATGGTGAGTGCCGAGAGGGCTGGGGAGGCCTTGTATTGCCTGTTGACTCCTCACAAGGACCCATTTTAGAGATAGAAAAATGAAGGCAGGGCAGGGGCTACGCAGTAGCAGAACTGACTGGCCTGCTTCACCAGGTGTCCTAGAGCATTTGGGACCAGGGTGGGTGGGAAGCCTGGGGATCAGAGATGGAGAAGCTGGAGGCCTCCCTTGGCAAGCCTCATGGCAGGCGGCCCAAGAGCCTGCACCAGAGGGGTCAAAACCCGGCTCTAGCAACTTGCCGTGTAGCCTCAAGCTCCTTTTCCTCTTGGGGGTCAGCCTGGTCTTCTAAAGGTCAAGAGGTCGTGTTAGGCAGTCTGTCACTAGGTCCCTGGTCGGCGTCCCCTGCAACATGCACACAGGCGACCCCACTGTGGGAATGCCCCGCTGGCCCCCACAGTCTCCTCTCCACCGCTGTCCCCAGTGCACTGGCACGTCAGGCAGGCGTGACAGCTCTGCACATACACTGTCTCATTTCATTTGCACATGCCCTTTCTCACTTACCGATGAGGAAACTGAGACCCAGAGAAGGCAAATGGACAGCCAAGGCGCCCGGAGAGCAGGTGAGTGGCCAGAATGAGAAGCCAAAGTCTCCATGCCCCGGCTCCCAGGGTGGGCGGTCCCCTGGCCTAGTGGAGGCCATGGCTGGCTTGTCTTTCAGCCCCCACAGAGGGAGGGAGGTTTCAGAAGGGGGCGCCTCTCACCCTGCCAGTTGCCCACACACTCACCAGAGCTGCTCCGCCTGGCTGAGGTCTGGGGCCTCTCGTGCCGTCTCTCCCTGGGTCAGCCTTTTCTCACGACGGGCTGTGCTAGCGTATCCTGAGTTGCAGCTGCTGTCTCCTCTGCACTGGTCCATGAGTGAGCTTTCCTGCTCTCCTCCAGGGAACATGAGCCCTGCCTTCTGGGAGGCCCGGGAGGCCCCGTTCTCTCTAGGTGAACGTCAACCTCGCATTGATCCCACGTGGTGGGTGCTCCCCTACTTTACAGGTGAGGAAACTGAGGCAGGGGGAGGTTTTTGTTACCTCTTGGGTGGCACAGCACAAAAGCAGAGTAGAGAACCATGTGCTTGACTCTCTCCCAACCCACACGGAACAAAGGGAAACAACAGCAGACAGGAGTGAAATGTACAGGACAGATGGAGAAAAGCAGAACACAAGGGGAGAAGAAAGCCCGAGTCCCTGTGACTGAGGTGTGGGCAGGGGTGGTCAGGGCTGAGGCACAGGTCTCCTGGAACAGGCTTTGATCTGCTCTGGGTCCCCACTGCACAGGGGGCAGGCACTGTACCCAGCCTACCTCCAACCCCCTCACCAGCCCTGTTGTTCCCATTGCACAGATGGGAAAACTGAGGCCCAAACTCCATCCTGCAGGGTCCTCAGAAAAGAAGGGTGAGAGGCATCTGGCTGAGGGGACAAGTGAGTTCCTGGAGAGCCAAGAGGAGAGGACACCAGCCCTGCTGGCCTGGGACCTCAGCCCCCCAGGCTTCCTGCCCCTGCCCACCCCAGGAAGGACCAGCCCTCCTCCCTCACACAGTAGTGGGAGGCGGTGAGAGGACAGAAGGCTGCCCTTCAGCTGGGGCCTCCCAAAGCATCCTTTCAGCCCTCACAGACAGCCCAGCAAGGGGCTGCCGCGTTCAATCCCCATTTCAGAGGGAAAAAACAAGCTCAGAGAGACTGACTTGGCCAAGGTCACACAGCTGATTGAAAGTGGGTCAGTTTGCCTTTCCAGAAGAGGAGGACCAGAGAACTGAAAGAAGAGAGGAAGGGGGATGAGGAAGAGAAAGGCAAGAGGGTGGCCCAGGTCTCAGCACCTCCCAGCTCCCTGCCCAGACTGGCTTTCCTCCCCCTTCCCAGAAAGGAGGAGCCCGCTCTCAACTGCTGCCCCTCACACCTGTCCCCGGCACGAGGCGTCCTTCAAGGGGAGCATGCTGCTGTGGTCTCCAGTGGGGTGTGGCCTCCTGGGAGGGGCTGAGGAGGAGCTGTTTGTTCCGGGGGGGGCCAGGTTCAGGGATGGCTTTATGGTGCCATCTGGAAGATGAGGCCTGGGCGGGCCTCGCTGGCACAGGGTCAGGGCAGGGAAGGGGGCACCGGGCACAGTGGGGAGCTGTCCCCCCAACTATTGTTTGGCCCCCAGTGGAGGACGGGGGTCTCAGGTGAGCCTGAGTCCAGCATAGTCTGACAAAGACTCTGTGAAGCAGGAAGTAGCTCCATTTCATGGATGAAAACACTGAGGCCCAGCAGATCAGTAAACTACCCAAGTTCATAGCTGGCCAGCAGTGAAACTGCGACTCAGGCTAGGAATAGGTGACATTAGAGCCTAGGTCCTACCTACCTCTCAGCACTGCCAAGCACGGGTGCTGGGGGCAAAGGGCGGGTCTGGGGCAGAGGACCTAGCCCAGACACCCTGAAACCTGGAGCAGGGTCTCAACCTCCTTGGCACTCAGTTTCCTATACTGTACAATGGGGACAATCCATTACACCTTCTGGACAGATGAGAGAAAAGTTGAGATTATATTTGTGCACACTCTCAGAGGGATAGACAGTAGTCCCAGGGTGTGAGGGGGGCTGGTGCTTTTTATCCTGGGGATGTACATGATATCCCCACAGTGCTCACTGCTGCCGTGAAGTCCTCACCCAACATCCACGACCTGTGGCTGCAAGATCTAACCCCACCCCCCCCACCCCCACAGCCAACTTCCGGGGCGGGGTTGGGGATTTGAGCAAGTTACCTCCCGTCTCTGAGCCTCAGTCTTCTCAAGGGGCAGGTGGGGTTGAGCATTCTCTCTAGACTGTCCGTGTGAAGCTCCGGGGAGCCCCTCCTTAGAACACACATGCCATGTGCAAGTGAGGCATTATTACGTGATAACAGCACCGACACCTCAGTGAGTTCATTCCATCCTCCTAAAGCCCTCAGGGATACTGTGTCCAGAGACAAGGTCAGGAGCAGCAGAACTTGCAGAAGGAGAGAATTCGGGGAGCCAGCCCATGTCATTCCTTTCTCAGCACCCTGGGCGGCTTTCTCCACCAAGAAGGCTGCTCAGAGCGTAGTGGCTGTGCCCCAGGGGTGAAAGGTCTGCTCCTCCCACATCGCCAGTTTGGGTTTAGGGCTGGTTTTCCTCCAAGCCCAGACAGCTGCCAGGAGGGCCTGTCCCGGGAATTGCATGGCGGGGGGGCCCTGCCTGCCTCCCCCATAGACCTTGGAGTTTGCCACTTATCTGTACGCCTGTGGCCCAGGCCACTAGGGAAACCGTGAAGGGGACCCCAGTCCTGGACCCAGCAGGTCTTCTGAGCAATCCTGGTAGTAGGGCAGGGCTCCCCGACACCCTGGGATCTCTCCTCCCTTCTCCAGGCCTGGGATGGGCCCCAGGCTGAGGACCTCACCCCTGACATCTGGAGTGATCCATCTGCACTGTGATCTGAGGGGTCCTCCCCTGCTCCTTGAGGGTCCACAGCCCTGGGCTTCTGGGCCGCTTTCCTCAGGGCTACCTTCAGGGCACACATCCCGAGTGCTGACTGTGCGCCTGGTGTCCCTAGCCACCTGCCTCATCTCTCCCACGCGACGCTGTTCATCTTGTTGGCACTTAGAAGGGCCTGAAATGATCTTCGGGTTTGGTCTGTGTCAATGTCAGCACCTTGGGGGCAGGGACTGGGCCTGGCTTGTTCACTGTTGTCTCCACTGTGGGCAGTGCTGCCCCTCAAATCGGCTTCCTAGAGAATCCACACCTGCTCCAGGTCCCTGCTGAGCAGGAGGGTGGGGGCGGAGACAAGCCCCACCCCCCCCCCTCTGATGGATGCCATAGGTTGGCGTTCAGTGTTCGCCACCCTCCTCCTTTCACTTGAGCAATCCTGGGGAGTTTCTGTTACTGGCAACCCCAGCAGGTTAGATAATGGGCTGCAGGCTCCTTACCTAGCTGGGGTGGCTTGAGGGTAAAGGGCCCTAGAGGTGGAGAAAACAGCTGTAGGTTTTTAGCTCTGGGGTAAGGTTTTTTTTTTTTTTTTTTTTGAGACGGAGTTTCTCTCTTGTTACCCAGGCTGGAGTGCAATGGCGCGATCTCGGCTCACCGCAACCTCCGCCTCCTGGGCTCAGGCAATTCTCCTGCCTCAGCCTCCTGAGTAGCTGGGATTACAGGCACGCGCCACCATGCCCAGCTATTTTTTTTGTATTTTTAGTAGAGACGGGGTTTCACCATGTTGACCAGGATGGTCTCGATCTCTTGACCTTGTGATCCACTCGCCTCGGCCTCCCAAAGTGCTGGGATTACAGGCTTGAGCCACCGCGCCCGGCTGGGGTAAGGTTTTTAAGGCCAGAGGTGAGAGTACAGGGCATGTGCTGGGAAGAGAGTGCTAGTTGCCTCCCCAGTATCTGTTTGGGAAGTCGGTAAGGGCGGATCACTTGAGGTCAGGAGTTTGAGACCATCTTGGTCAACATGGTGAAATCCCATCTCTACTAAAAATACAAAAAGTAGCTGGGCATGGTGGTGCACGCCTGTAATCCCAGCTACTCGGGAGGCTGAGGCAGGAGAATTGCTTGAACCTGGAGGTTGCAGTGAGCTAAGATCATGCCATTGCACTGCTACAGAGCAAGACTCTGGGTCACAAAAAAAAAAAAAAAAAAAAAAAGACAGAAAATGCTCAGATGTCCATAAACCATGCCACAGCCTCCCCTAGCGCCACTTTTTTTTTTTTTTTAAGACATGTTGGCTGGGCTGGTCTTGAACTCCTGACCTCAGGTGATTCACCTGCCTTGGCCTCTCAAAGTGCTAGGATTACAGGCATGAGCCACCGTGCCTGGCCCCTAGTGCCACTCTTGACCAGAGAGAGGGGTTAGAGTCCTGGACTGAGGCTGTGGTGGCCCTGGAGGGAGGGTGGCCAGGTTAGAAGTATTGCTGTGGAACAGTCAGGCCCTGTGACCCCACCACAAAGGTGGTCTGTGGCTCCCCACCTCTGGGGAGGGACGGCCACAGAGGCTCCCCTGCTGGTAAGGACAGGCCTGGGAGGACAGAGAGAACTCAGGTGGACAGGGCAGCTCTTTATCTAAACCCCACATCATGTGGGCGAAGAGACAGCCCAGAGAGGGTAAGTGGCTCCTTCAAAGTCACACAGCACTAAGGGCAGGACAGGTGCCCAGAATCTGTACAAAATCCAGTTGGCATCTGAATACAATGGACACCTGCTTTTTTGTTTTGGCTGTTCTTCCTGAAATGCTCTTCTCCCAGATATCCACAATGACTGGCTCCCCTCCGCTGCTTCACACACCACCTTACACCTCACCTTCTCAGTGAGGACCTCCCTGACCTCTCAATTAAAGTTGCACTCCCAGCCCGATGTGGTGGCTCACTCCTGTAATCCCAGCACTTTGGGAGGCCCAGGTGGGAGGACTGCTTGAGGCTAAGAGTTCAAGACCAACCTGGCCAACATGGTGAGACCCCCAACTCTATTTTTATTTTAAAAATTTTATTATTTTTTTGAGAAGGAGTCTCACTCTAATGCCCAGGCTGGAGTGCAGTGGCACGATATCGGCTCACTGCAACCTCCGCCTCCTGGGTTCAAGCGATTCTCTTGCCTTCCGAGTAGCTGGGACTATAGGTGCTTGCCGTCATGCTGGGCTAGTTTTTGTATTTTTAGTAGAGACAGGGTTTCACCATGCTGGCCAGCTCTTTCACGAATCTGCCCACCTCAGCCTCCCAAAGTGCTGAGATTACAGGCATGAGCCGCTGCCACCAGCCTGACTCTATTTTTTTAAGAAGGTAAATTATTAAAGTTGCACTCCCAACCCCCTTTTCTTACCTCCTATTGCTTCTCCCTAACACCTTCCATCACCTGATTCACTGTATGTTTTACTGAACGTCAGCTCCATGCTGCGGGGGTACTTGTCTGTTTCACTGCTGCATCCCCAGCACCTAGGGCACTGCTGGGCACCAGGTAGGTTAAGTGCTAATATATGTTTATTATCAGAACAAATACATGAATATCAACCTTCGCCAACAGTGTTACCACAGATGGAGGCACAACGAAAATGCTTCAGTGGCTTTTCGTAGTGCAGAAGTGTCTCTCAACGCAGAACCCACCCCCGTGGACACACTGTGCTCTGTGTGCCTGTCGTGTCCTGTACCCCTTGCCCTAGGACAGCAGCTGCAGCCCCTGAGCTCACAGACTGAGCGGATCCTTTATCAACCAATACGCACCCTCAGAAGGGGACGGTTGACAGAATAGGTGCTTCAAAAATAGGTGCTGCTGTTAGGCGTCTATTCACTGTCAAATACTCAAAAGCAGCTATGAGTTCTAAAAGAAAACCTGCTTAGAGAGGAACGAGCAAGAAACCTCTGCTCAGGAGTGAGGCCTATAAGGAAAAATCAAATATCCTGCTCTAAGAACTAGAAAGAAGCGTGAAAATGCTTTGTGATGCGCTGTTTCATATCACAGAATGGAACCTCTGTTTTGATTCGAAGGTTTGAAACACTCTACAAAGCTTAAATTTCTACTTCTTTATTGGCCAGGCTGGTCTTGAACTCCTGACCTCATGATCCACCCGCCTCAGCCTTCCAAAGTGCTGGGATCACAGGCGTGAGCCACCACGCCTGGTATTTTTCTTTGTAGAAGAAACAAAGTCGGCTATTCCAAGCCTTTGTGATCGTGGCCCTCTATTATTGTGAGGTATGCACATGTATGTTCCTGGATATTTATGTTATGTAGTGGTCTGAGGTCAGAGAGCTTCAATCTGGCCACTTAGTGGGTGACCACGGGGCTGAGCATCAGTTTTTCTAGCCTAATAAATGGGAATAACGGTGGCACTTACCTTATCAGAATAACAGCTCCTCTTACGTGAGCTGTTGGTCAGGAAGGCACACCTGGGAGCTGCTGGGGCTTTGAGCATGCTCTAGATCTTGACCTGGGCAATGGTTATGCAGGTGTGCATAGGAGAGAAGTCATCAAGCTGAACCTGTAAGTTCTGTGTTCTTTACTGTATCGAAATCACACCTCAAAAACAAGGAAAAATTAGTTCGTATTTCTGGAGGTTGTGAAGATGGAATAGAAAGAATGTAAACTATGCCTGAAAACCAGAAAGACGGTAACTATGTAACTAAATAGAAGGTAACTAAAATAGAATACAAACTATGCCTAAACTATGCACACATTCAGTTATAGTCATTTTGAAAAACAGTTTCAAAAGGACTATAAAGTGTGAATGTGTGCATGTGTGAATATGTGTGAATGCGTGAGCTTCTGTGTGGTTGGTGTGAGATTACGTGACCCTGTGGGCATGATGTGTCACGGGCATGATGCGTATGAACTCAGGTAAGGAGTGCGCACCCAGGGATATGGAGATGCACATGTATTGCACGTACCTATGTCCCCATGTGAGCAGTGCATAGAACTGCACAGGTGTGCTGGACTATGTCCAGCAGGTATGCTCTGTCTCTACAAAAATAGCTGTGCGCATGTGCAGGTACAGAGGGTTCTGTTCTCTGAACCCACATGTTGTACACAAGACAGAGCCTGAATCTCAAGCCAGTGGCCCTGGGACCCACCTGTGTTCCTTACATGAAGTAAAGTAGGGGCTGTCTAGCAGCAGGGTGTACTCCCCTCATCTCCTCACCCAGAAGAAGCTGGAGACTGAAGGCCTGGATAAAGGTTCCCAGCTCCCCCTTCCTTCTCACAGCTGCAGCTTCTCAAAGATGCAAATTACCTTCTGCTTCATGCAAACCAGTCCTGAGAGCCAAAACGTTGCTTCCCCTCGGGCCCAACCACTACCACTATGATTGGACCCCACTGGACCCTAGCTGCCCAGCCTGGGGACGGGAGCCAGCTGGAGTTGGTTCCTGTTTCCCAACCAGTCACTGATTTTTTTCCACCCCCTGGGTTGCCTTGGCTATCCCTACCGGCTCAGGTGGAGAAAGCCTGGGTTAGGAGCAGTCCACACAGACTGTGGGACTCTGGGGAAGGCAGTGCCATCTCATCTTTGGGGATGCTCTGAATGGCGACTGTACCATCCCAAAACACTGGAGCAAGGCCTACCTCTCCCAGACCCTCCTGCCTAGCATATCTGCTGTGGGCCTCAATCACAGGACGTTAGCCTACCTGGATTCCCTATTGGTGCTCACTTTTCCCATTTCCTAGGTCCTGTCTCTCCACTGGGGACATGTGTCTCCATCCACCCTAGATGACGTACATTATTGACCCCAGCAGGGGTTCAACACACATACAGATTCCCTCTCCCAAACCCGCCACCTCTTTGCAGGCACCCCTGACCCCAAACCTTCATCTCTATGGCCGGGAGACCTGGGTTAGAGTGTGCTCAACTATCAGGAAGCTGAAATGCTTGGGAGAGCAGTGGGAGAAAGCAGCAGGAAAAGTGAAGAAGGCTGGGTGTAGTGGCGCACTGTAATCCAGCGCTTTGGGAGGCCGATGTGGGAGGATCACTTCAAACCAGGAATTCAACACTAGCCTGGTCAACATAGTGAGATCCTGTCTCTACAAAAAAATTTGAAAAATTAGCTGGGTGTGGTGGCGTGTGCCTATGGTCCCAGTTACTTGGGAGACTGACAGAAGATTGCTTGAGCCCAACAGGGTGAGGCTGCAGTGAGCCGTTTTATGCCACGGCACTCCAACCTGGGGCGACAGAGAAAGACCTTGTCTCAAAAACAAAAACCAAAAAAAGGGAAAGAGACAGCATGACATCAAGAACTGGAGGTGTTCAGAGGGTCTGGGTGCCGTCTGACGCCAGCAAACATCCTGTTGGTGGTGCGCAGCTGTGGCCCTGGCTGTCGTTTTGAACCTGTTTTGATTCCAAGGTTCCTGGTTCTGGTGCTGACACAGGTCCTTGCGGACACCTGGCTGCAGATGTGTTGGCCTCTGTGCTCCACTCTCGGAAGTGGTAAACCACAGTGGCCAAAGCAGTTCTCAGGCATAGGTTTCTGGGCTATCATATTTTTTTTTACCCACAGGTATATCTGTGACCCCCACCCCTCTCCAGGACCCCTGACACTGTCTGGGATCTGAGCTGAGCCATTTGAGCTGTGCAGGGGCAGTGTCCATCTTCAAAAATCAGGTCCGTCCTACACAAGGCAGGCCCCCCTAGTCTCTTCTACATGTTTGTTCTTCATTCAACAAGCGTGTATTGACAGCCCACTGCATGCAGTTGCTGAGTGCAGCCTCCTCTCCTTAGAGTAAATTAGATCTCCTCAACCCTCTTCCAGGATGGTCCTTTCCTGCATCCTGTATCCCAACTCCCACCCCAAACCAAGAAATATTCATAAAGCAAGGGTCTGCTGCAGATAAGAGCTGTGGTCTGGAGACAGGACCCCGAACAAGCTACAGGTTTTTTTTTTTTTTTTTTAGATGGAGTTTCGCTCTTGTTATCCAGGCTGGAGTGCAATGGCTCGATCTCGGCTCACCGCAACCTCCGCCTCCCGGGTTCAGGCAATTCTCCTGCCTCAGCCTCCTGAGTAGCTGGGATTACAGGCGCACGCCACCATGCCCAGCTCATTTTTTGTATTTTTAGTAGAGACGGAGTTTCACCATGTTGACCAGGATGGTCTCGATCTCTTGACCTCGTGATCCACCCGCCTCAGCCTCCCAAAGTGCTGGGATTACAGGCTTGAGCCACCACACCCAGCCTACAGGTTTCTTGGATTCTGCCTCCCAAATGCCCAGTGTCCCAGTCCCTCTCTTTGGGGACCCAGGCCTTGCCCTATCTGGCAGGTCCTATTAATATAACAATGGTCACCCCATATTGGATACATACTATGTGCCAGGTATATGATGCTAAAACACGTATATGATGGTTTTATTTCTATACCTCTGGGGTAGAAACTACCCTCATTTTACAGATTAGGACATTGAGGTCCTGAAGCCTACATAAACTGACCACGGTCATGTGGCTGACAAGCAGCAGAGCCTAGATTCGAACCCAAGCTCAACCACCTGGGTGGAGAACAGAGGCAACACTTGCCCTGGAGGAGTGGGAATTTGGGAAACCCTTGCGGAGGCCAGGCCAGGGCAGCCTTCATCCTTTCCAGGTGAGGCCTGGGCCCTGTGGCGCCCTCTGCTGGCCATAAACACACCTCCACACCAACTGAGGTGACCACGTTCCTAGCACTCCTAGGACCACTCATTCTCCACACGTGGCTCAGGGCAGGCATAGCCCGAGACAAGGATTTCCTCACAGCTCAGCTGAAACCCCTCCCTGGCCCTTGCTGTGTCCCACTGCCCCATGATTGGGGTGGGAATGCCTTGGCTGCTCAGAGGCACTGAGCCGTGGCACCCCACCCCATCAGGGATCCAGGGTGTCTG
Source organism: Saimiri boliviensis (assembly GCF_048565385.1). NCBI lineage: Eukaryota > Metazoa > Chordata > Mammalia > Primates > Cebidae > Saimiri > Saimiri boliviensis. Next base: position 98,896,214 of record NC_133452.1, read on the forward strand.
GATGGTTAGCCAGGGCTGGGGCGTGGTGCAGGTGAACATGGCCCCTGCAGGGCTTCTCTCCTCAGGCCCTACGGCAGACACAGTCCCTCTTTTCTCAGGCTTCTCCCTCACAGCCCAGCAGGAGGAATTCCTAGGACCCGGCTCCAGGGACCCAGACTGTCCTTGGGAGGAAGGACCACAGGAGTTAAACTAGGCCCCATTGGGGCTTTGGTTCCACTCCTCCATGCCCTTGCAGCCTGGCTCCTGGGTGGGGCCACCCTGGCCTGGACAGCATCTCATCTCTTATCCACTCCATAAGCATCTGCTGTGACCAGCAGGGAGTGGATGGCGGCCCAAGAGTGTTAGGAAAAGGATAGGAATGGCCAGGAGAGAGATCAACTGCAGCCAACAGAGCTCTGAGTCTGAGGAGGGGTCTTCTTGGTCAGAGAAGATCCTTGCAGGAGGAGTTGGGCAAACAGTAGGCTTCCGGGGAGCAACAGATGAGGTCTAACGTTTCACTCCTTTGATGACCTCAACCAGTGCTGAAGCTTTGAATTCCATCTCCCTCTGAGACCTCCCCTACCCCACCCCTGAGCTGCAGCCTCGTATATCCACATGGCCAGTCGCACCCCTTCTTTGGATGCCTGCTGAGCATCTCACACTGGACAAGTTCAAAAAGGATTCCTGATTTCTCCCCCTCAAGCCTGCTCCCCATGTGGTCCTGCCTCTTATGTTAACAGTAACTTGTCAATCTAGTAAGTAGATCCTAGTAGCCTGGGCCCAAATCTCAGGGCTCGTTTCTCTCTCTGCTTATCCTCTACATCTAACCCACAGCAAATACTGTTGGCTCCACTTTCAGAACGTAATGAGGATCCAACCACTTCGAACCTCCTTCGCTGTCACTCCCCAGGAAGCACCTTAGTTTCTCTCCGTCTGCTCTTTCCTCTACAGTTTATCCTCAACACAGCGGCTAGGGGGATATTTGAAGGTATTCCAGGTGTGATCCTCCCTCTGCCCACAAACCTGCAATGGCCCCCATCTCCCCCAGAGTGAAAGCCAAGGCCATTTCAGTCACCTCAAGGCCCCACACAATCTGACCACCTCAGGGCTCTAACCTCATGTCCTGCACCTACCCAGGACCTCTCCACCTGCTGTGCTCTGCCTTGACGTTCCGTTCCTACTCCAGGGATTCACAAGGCTTAGTCTCTGCATGTTGATCAAGCCTTCCCTAACTGTCCTGTATGAATTAGTGATCCTCTCTCCCTCATCGAAACTCCTTTTTCTCCATAGCACCTGTCACCTCCTGACATAAATTTGTGCTCCGTCTACACCAGAACACAGCTCCATGATGGCAGGGGTTTTTGTCTTTTTTTGGTTACTGCTATATCCCAAGCACCTGGAATAGAGCCTGGCACATAAATTATGTTAATTAAGTGAATGAATTAATAAAGTGCCAAAGGACAAGGGGGGCAGAGCTCTCCCAGGCCAGTCTGGGGCAGTAACTGGGAAGCCCCTATTCTCTGAGGCACTGATCTCCTTTCAGCCTCTCCAGCACACGGCCCTCTCCCAACTTCCTGCAGGCTGTTTCCTCCAGCCTCCTCCCATCCTCCCCGTTCTTCAGGTCTCAGCTCCAGTGTCATTTCCCCAGGGAAGTCTCCCAGACACGCTTGGACTAAGTTAAGGTCTCCTACTTCATGCTCCCCAAGGCAGCTGCCACTTGTACAGGACTCCAGACACTTAAGAGGAGTGAGTTGCTCACAAACTAAGTACCAGGCTTTTCTGCTTTTGATTGCCTCATCTGGACAGCTGTGGATTAAATGTGGTGACTCATATAAGAAAATTGTTTAATAGGAACTGATCAATAATGGTCAGGCAAAATTACCACAATTGCAGTGGATGCTCAGACATCTGTTGTTTGTGACAGAAGGGCAGCACACCAGAAATAATGGCTAAGCCGAAAATGGCAGCCTGAATAAACCGTGGGAAATGCTGGGGAACCACTGCCCACATTTTAAACATTATTGTTCCCAATGACCTCAGCTCCTTCAAGTCCTAGTGGGCCTGGTCAACACACCCCTGGCTACAGTCCCACAGGCTGGGTGGATTTTCGGAGGGTGGGGTGGGGGGGGTTGGACCTCCTGTGTGGTTGGAGGACCAGCAGCATCCATGAGAGCTTGCTAGAAATGTAGCATCTGGACCCCTTCCCTAAGACCTATTAAATCAGAATCCACATTTTAACACATTCCATTGCCCCAGATCACAGTGTCTCAGAACTAAGGGCTAAAAACTTTATTTATTTATTTATTTATTTATTTATTTATTTAAAGTTTCAGGTTCCTGTTTCTATACTAATACATCAGTCAGTCATGCTGACTGGCCAGAATCCATTCTCTGAACACCCTTGACCCCTAAACTCACATATAATCTCTCCTATCTCTAAGCCGTCTTGCCTGCTCCTTCCCCATTTTCAAAATCTGGGGTTGCCATGAATGCCCTCAGTGCCTATTCTCTTGGCAAGCAGACAGGGCTGGGCACGAGGTGATGTCTGGGAAATGGCTGGGTCACAGCAAGCAGGTGGCCTTCTCAGGAACCTGCGTGAAAAGGGCCTGAGGGAGGGACCTTCTCAGGAACAGGGTGGGAGCACCCAGATACAACCTGAGCTGAGGCACAGAGGAGACTTGAGAGTGCCTGTTTGCTCTGCCAGGAGGGCTGGGCCCAGACCACTGCAACTGCTTGCCTACCATCTCCCAGACTCAACTAAGAGCCCCCTCCCTGTCACCCAGCCCCCGTGGGAATGGCTCAGGCCAGGAGCTACCATAAACCAGCTCCTTTCTCCCAGGGCCTGGTGACTCCCTGACAGGTTACAGCCCCAAAGATAAACAGATTCTGCCAAGCAAATAACTTGGTTCAGCAGTGGGGGTGTCGGGGAAGGCCTAGGAGTGGGTCTCAGCTGCCAGAAGACCCAGGTGAACCGGGGGGTGGGCTCCCCTGCAGAGAACAAACAGCTGTGGGCACCTGGAAGGAAGCAGGATGCAGGTACACTGTCACTTACCCCAGGGATCTCTGGGCCAGTCTCCCAGGCTCTTTCATTCTGGGCTCTGTATCAGGCTGCTCCCTGAGAAAGTAGTCTTGCATTCAGGCCCTTGGGGCAGGGAACCAGCTCTTAGTGGGGCTTGTTTCTTTCATACAATCTGTGACCACAGGTTCCCTTACTGAGTGACCTACAGGGAAGCAGCCAGGGAATCCTCCTCCACCCAACTCTTGTCCCCTAGGATCCCCTGGTTCACGGCCATCATTTAGAACACCCAGCAACACAAGGAAACCCTGTCTCTAAAATAATAATAATAATAATAATAATAATAATAATAATAATAAGGCATCCAGGCATGCGTCTGTAATCCCAGCTACTCAAGAGGCTGAGGTAGGGGGACTGCTTGAGCCTGGGAGGCAGAGGTTGCAGTGATCTGAGATCATGCCACTGCACTCCAGCCTGGGCAACAGTGCAAGACTGTTGCACACACATAAAAAAGGTCACCCAACTTTGCCAGGCAGGGTGATGGACAAATTTGGGGGTCTGCAGATGAAAGGTTGGCTCCTCAGCTAAATGAAAACAATGCTAGCATCTGGAGACTAAAGATCCAAACCTGACTCATCCGTTAAGCTGTGAGACTCAGGCAACACCCCTTTCACTCACTCTCTTCAACACAAAGGGGTGATGATATGACTGAGGACAAACCTGAGCTCTTAAGAGTACTACAGTACTGCATCATATTTGCCAGTTAAGTTTCTTTCGGGCTGACTCCTGGGCAATGCAATCTGACCACTGTGTAACATTCTCCCATCATCCGGTTCCCTGTCAAGGTAAACACACTGTCTCAGGTAGGGTGGGTTCCAAGTCCATTTGCCAATTGCCTGGAGTGTGGTCCCTACCTAACTCTCAGGTTCCCAGTCCAGCCTACTGAAACCTACCTAATCCATAAAAAGCTAGGGACGCCCCAAGCACCCAGGAACTATACCAAACCATGGGAAACAAGATGCATTCTCTCTTCTAAACCCGGGATAGCAGGAATCCAGCTGGGAATAAGGTGAGGGTCCCCACCTCCAACTTGTCTGCTTTCCCAGGAGGAAGACGCCGTGATGCCCTGCCTTATTCCTGTGCGATTCCTGAATCTGTGCTGTCTGCTAGTCATCACACAGTAAGGCCCAAACAATGCTTGCTGGCTGATCAGTGCTAGCTTGGCTGATATTTCTTGTGTGCTGGGGATACAGTGGTGATCAACAGAGGCATGGCACCTTGGTGACCTACAGGCCATTTGGAGGCAGTTTCCATTACCTTCCTGGTCACTGGGCAACAGAAAGGACAGGAGATCCCATTATAAACTCAGGACTAATTTCCCAAACAGAAAATGAACCTCAGGGTCTCAGTTTTCCCATCTGCAAAAGCGTAAGGACCAGACACCCAACAGTCCACATCACAGAGCCATTATGGGGCCATGCAAGTTTACAGGAGGCTTGAGGGTACAATAAAACCGACACACATGAAAACAGTTTTTTGGGTTTTTTTTTTGGTGTGTGTTAATTTAATCATACAAATATTCATTTATACAATAAGGAAAAACCTCCTCATCTTTATCTCCTCCTAGGCACCATGAGGCCCCACCACAAACATCCACCCAGCTTGCTCTCTACACACACCACTGTCCAGGTGGGAAGGGCAGCCACTGCTGCTCCTGCATACACCCAAGGAAACAAAGGAAAGGGACGGTGAGGCAGGGTGGGGTGGGTAATCGGCTTGCACTTCTGAGCCCTAGCAACCTACCATCCTCTCCTGCTGGGCTCAGATTGAATTTGGGGAGGTATTTATTCTCATGCCCATTTCCCACCATGGCCACCCTCAGGCCACACCAGCTGTTTGGTGAGTTTCTCTCCAGGCTGGAAGTAACTTTGATAGCCTTAAGGTTACAGCCAGTCCTTATAAAGGAGAGGCTGACTGCTTCTTGTAGAAAAATGCCCCAAATTCAACTGTCCTCATGGCAAAAAGAAAAAAGGCATGCACACGTGCACATCCATCCACATACACACACACCTCACTCCATGCACACTGACAGATTCTTCCCAAGTCTGAACCCCTCTGTCTCCCCAGCTGGGTTCAGACCCTATCACCTAAGCATGGTGTCTGCCTCACCTCCTGGGTACCAGATGCAGGTGGTCCTGCCCAGAGGTGGCCTGCCACTTGAAGGTTCTAAGAGGAGCAGGGACTATTGGGGCTGAGAGGTAGCCACTGCCACCCCACTAGGCAGAGGAGCAAAGAGGGGCTCCAGGCATTGCTCTGAACTCATACAAGTGAGGGGAGAGAATGAATGATACTGATACCCTCCCTGGGCTGGGGAAGTCATGGACCCCTCTGCCTGCACTCCAAGACTTGCACTTGCTCTGGCGCTCTGCAAGGAGCTCACCTCGCCTCCAAGGATGTGCACAGAAATGTTTTGTTCTTGGGAAGGAGGACAAGGTGCTTGGGACGTTTAAATTGCCGAGTGAGGTTGCCTAGCAGCAAGAGAAGAGCAGGATGACTCTGGCAGGCCCAGACCCACTCATGGGGGCCCATGAAGCCCCTGCTGGGCAACTGGGAAGGGGCACCCAGTGTTGGACAGATGAGGAAGTCAGAAAAGCAGGGGTTGTAAAGCCTCCCACGATCCTGCCAGGGACAGTGGAGATATGCTGCTTCAAGGCTACTAAGCAGTAAGAACAGCTGGGCATGCATGGGCTCCAGGGTGGCAGTGTCTCAGGAGACTGGTACCAGCAGCAGCAGTCTGGGCCTAATGAGGCCCTCAGACAAAAAGCCATCCTGAGGCCTGTGGTGTGGGCACCTGGCAGGGACTTCCCTCTGCTCTGCTAGGAAACAGAGCACTCCTATGTGTTCAGAAAGTAGATGCTCCAGAGTAAGCTCTAGTCAAGTCCCAGACCCAGCTGCACCACGCTTCTCAGCAGGCTGGCTCCTCCCACCCCCAGGGCTTCTCCAGTGGAATAAAAGTTATGCACCCTTTTATTTTTTGCGGGGCGGGGAGGTGAAGAGGGAATTTCACACAAGCTTTTCTCCCACAATCAAGCTTTAAAAAAACCAAGAGTCTCAGAAGAGGATGAGGAGGAACAAACAACACACATTTTTTGGAACTCAGACACCCAGACAGAAACAGGCAGGCAGACCCTCACCCACACCCAGGCTATATGACTCCTTGCAGCCACTCATCACCTGGTCTCCCTGCCTGTCTCACACCCTCACCCACCACCCAGCTGGACAGGGGTGTGGTAACAGGCAGGTGACCCTGCAACAGCACCCTAGATCCATATCCTTGGTTCTCAAACCAACTAAGACTTGAGGGAGGGAGGGGGGTGAGAAGAGAAGAGGGACTTTGCATATTCTTGTATCTTTGGCAGACAGCTGTTCTAGCCTGGTTCAAGCTTCCCATGGAGAGATCCACATCTCAACCTGCTCAGAATCCACAGGATGCCGGGGAGGGGGCCACCTGCCTGAGTGAGCAGCCAGCCAATCAGCCTCTTGCTTCAGCTGGGCTGCCACGTGCCCACCTCCCAGCCAATAACCAAGCATCCTGGCAGGGAGGCGGGGCTGTGGAGGTCCTCTCATTTCCATTGAATTGTGGTCTCCAAGATCAAGTAGGCAGTGGCTAGCCCTTCCCCATGACAGATTCCCCATCTGGGGTTGTATTTTCATACCTTAATAGCTCAGCCTCCACTAACAGGCTGTGAAATTCTCACAGAGGACAAATGAAGGGAAATAGGGAAAGGAGTTGTGTGACAACAGAGAAGCATGGGCTGCCTTCAAAGCTTGCCTGCTGCACACCTGCTGGCAAGTTGCACCAACACCCGTGCGTGCACACGTGGTGCATACATATACCCAGCACCGAGGCACTGTTCCCAGAGCAAATGGGAAGCCACTGCATGAAGAATCCAAAAGAGCAGTAAGCATGACGGCATTTCTCTCTGCCAAGAGAAACATGGAAGAAAAGCAATTTGAATTGTTACAAGGGTATGCAGAAGGACACCTCTCGGGCTCAGAAAATCCCACGTCACCGGAGATCTATCCTTAAGGCTTCCTCTGCTGGCCACACAGGGAAGTTTGGTCTTCAGAGAGGTTCTGATGCTAACAAGCCACAGGGTTGACAAATACAAATGTCAAAGGTGTAAATCAACAGAAGATTAAAGAGAAAAGAGGAGGAAAAGGGTGACAACTCATTGGCTGATGCCATTAAAAACAAATGGGGTCAGAGACTTCTGGAGTCATGTGGCACAGCACATGTACTCCTGTAGCACTGATCCGCAGAGTCCTCAAATATGCCATGCCAACTTTTTACCTGAATCTCTTCCAGAGCAAGCACTATTCTATAAAGAATATGTTATCCCTTATTTAAAAAAATAAAAGTGGGGAAAGGGGGGAAAAATTAGCATGTGCTCAAAACTACAACCTCTCTGTAGGCAAAATAATTTTTGTTTAAAAAGATGGCTTTTTTTCCCCCATTTTAAACTTCTTCCCCCTTCCCCAGTGACCTAATGACTTGTTAGACTGATGCCTATATAAACAAAACCCAAAGTGGCTGCATGGATTTCTTCTTGGTAGCCTCAACACCATTCCTGTGATTCAGCATTCACACATGCATACTGAGTTTACTCAAAACTAGTCTGTTCTGCTTCTTCCTCTTCTTCCAGGATGAGAGGGGGTCAGAGCCAGGGGTCTGTGCGATGTGGTCTGCAATCCAGAGGAACCCCTTGCCCTACCCCCCAAAGTCAGGCCTTCTGTCTTTTGTTAATTTTTCTTCTTGCTGACACCCGTTTAAGACTGGCCGAAGGGGTAAGGCCCATGGAGCCCCTGGAAGAGAGTGAAGATAGTCAGTGATGGTAGACACAGCAGTGCAACTTGACAACCAAACCCAGTGCAGGAATCTATAGTTCCCAGTGAGTCACAAGGAAGCCCCAATGCACAGACAAGGCCTGAGGATCTTTGCCCTACAAAACCTCAGCAGGCCAAAGATCAGCACATTTCAAGTTGCTAAGCTTCTCACTGAATCCACCATCCAAAGAGGGGGAGGGTGGAGAGATAACTCCCCCATCTTTCAGATGGTAGATAAGTCGATGCCAACCTTCCTCCACCCAGGTCACAAAGCTTTCCTATTTCCTTCTTGACAAAAATGTCTCAACCACTCTGCTAAAGATTCTCATATGCCACTTTACGCACCGTAACTTCAGATGGAAGGCTACCGCTAGCTAACTACACATGTATCAGCAAAAACACTGTAGCAGAAAGAGCAACTACCTACTTGGCACCTAAGTCTCAGGCACAGTGCTAGGGGTTTATCCTGCATTGCCTTTAATCCTCACCTCTCCCCGAAAAGCCAGATGAGTATTACAACACCTATTTCACTGACACCCATTTTACTGCAGAGACTAAGACTTGTGCAAGGTCATGTGGTTAGGCCAAGTGTGGTGGTTCCCACCTGTAATCCCAGGACCTTGGAAAGCCAAGGCAGGAGGATCACTTGAGCCCAGGAGCTTGAGACTAGCCTGGACAATATGGTCAGAACCCATTCCTATAATTTTTTTTTTTTTTTTTTTAATTAGCCAAGTATGGTGGCCTATGTCTACGGTCCCAGCTACTTGGGAGGCTGAGGTGGCAGGATCACTTGAACCTGGAAGGTCAAAGCTGCAATGAGCTGTGATTGCCCCACTGCACCACTCCGGCCGGCCAACAGAGCAAAATCCTCTCTCAATTTAAACAAAAAATCACGTGGTAAGAGACAGAGCCAAGATTCAAAACCAAATTTGATGGACTGCAGTATTCCTTCTCCCCACCCTAGCTCTCCCTGGCCACATATTAAGGTTTATTCCAGCTTGCCAAAGGCACTTTCTATGCTGCTTGGCTGAGTGGAAGAGTCTTCACAGTCTTGCTTCCCCTGATAAGAGTAAGACAACAAGATGTGCCAACATCAAAAGCAGCTACACAAACCATGAACATGCTGGACCATGACACGTGCTTCCTCCCCAATACCTTTTTGTTTTTCCATATAAAGCCTCCCAAAACCAGAAGTATGTCTCTAGCTGCTTGGTGGTATCACTAAACAAAAAATCCCAAGGAGATGATCTGGGGCATGGACAGGCCAACACCAGTGGAGCATCCAGTAATAGCATGTAACACGTCCTCTTTAATCCTCACAAGGAGACAGGTATGATCTCCAAGCTCAGAGAGGTGAAGCAACCTGATTAAGGGCACAGCACTGGTGAAGGAAGCAGCTGGCGTTTGCCAAAATGCCACATGGCTGCCAGCCCGAACAAACCATGCCTCTAGCAGACAAGCTATAGCTCCAACTGTCTCAGCAGCCAGAGCATCCACCCACTCAAGCAAGTGTGGGCTGGCACAGCAAAGGGCTCTTGGATTCCATTTTGCAAGGCCTGGTAGGAGGGTCACATACATCAGAGGTATCAAGTTAATGCAAAAGTAATTGCAATTTTTGCCATCCCCCCACCACCGAGACAGAGTCTTGCTTGATCACCCAGGCTGGAGTACAGTGGTACGATCTTGGCTCACTGTAACTTCCACCTCTTGGGTTCAAGCAATCCTCCAGCCTTGGCTCCTGAGTAGCTGGGATTACAGGTGCGCACCACCATGTGCAGCTATTTTTTAGTAGAGAGAGGGTTTCACCATATTGGCCATACTGGTCTTGAACTTTTGACCTCATGAACTGCCTGCCTTGGTCTCCCAAAATGCTGGGATTTACAGGCATGAGCCACCACGCCTGGCCTTTGCCATTACTGTTAATGGAAAAAACCACAGTAACTTTTGCACCAACCTAATAGAAAGTAAAGCAGCTTAAAACAAGCTGCTCTGACTCAGCAGTTCCCAACAACAATCATTCATCCAGAATGACCCAAGGAAAGCAACAAAAGCTTCGATTCCTTTAAGGTTTAGAACCAATACAATGCTCAAAGGTCTCCGTGCAGGAAGAAAAAAAATGCACAGAAAAAAGAAAACCTGGCTGCGCATGGTCGCTCATGTCTATAATCTTAGCATTTCGGGAGGCCGAGGCAGGAGTACTGCTTGAGGAGAGGAGTTGGAGATTAGTTTGGGTAACACAGCGAGACTCTATCTCCACACACATAAAATTTTTTTCAATTAGCACAATGCATGGCTGTAGTCCCAGACGCTCAGGAAGCTAAAGCTAGAGAATCACTTGAGCCCAGGAGGTCAAGGCTGCAGTGAGCTATGACTGTGCCATTGTACTTCAGCCTGGGAGACAGAGTAAGATCTTCTCTCTAAAAAATAAAGTCACATGTTCTGAGGGTTAGGAAAAAATAATAATAAATTAAAAAAAAAAGAAAATTCAAAAAACAAACAGCATTTGTTTCCTATGAAATATTTACCCCTTTACCCTAAATTTAACTACTTTCCAATCCAAAGCTCTATATACTTCACGTGGGCCTTTATAAAGCAAGTACTAGCCTTATGATTTGTCTCGAACACTTGAAGGGAGTTTATGACTTTGCCAAAGAGCTGTTGCACATTCCCACTTAACAGATAAATAAAATGGGTTCTATGCAATTAGCAGAAACAGTAATAAAGACATGTGCACTTTCAGATTTCCATTTGAGTGCCCTGGCCCTCAGACCATTCTGTGTGGCACTTAACTAGTTTAGATTATGGTTATTGTTGATCCTCTATTTACTGATGTTCCATGCCTTTTATAAAGAAAAATGCAGCCGGGCGCGGTGGCTCAAGCCTGTAATCCCAGCACTTTGGGAGGCCAAGGCGGGTGGATCACGAGGTCAAGAGATCGAGACCATCCTGGTCAACATGGTGAAACCCCCGTCTCTACTAAAAATACAAAAAATTAGCTGGGCATGGTGGTGCATGCCTGTAATCCCAGATACTCAGGAGGCTGAGGCAGGAGAATTGCTTGAACCCAGGAGGTGGAGGTTGCGGTGAGCCGAGATCGCGCCATTGCACTCCAGCCTGGGTAACAAGAGTGAAACTCCGTCTCAAAAAAAAAAAAAAAAGAAAAATGCATTTGTACAGCTTTTCCCCGTATTAAAAATAAAGAAAAAGATAAAGAAAAATGGTACCTAATTCTTTCATCCAGAGAACTACATATTAGAATTGTTAATTGGTGCAGAAAGATGCCTTGATGAACAAGCTCTATTTTATTTAGCCCAAAATTAATTACCATCACTTCAAGAAAGAGAAAGGGTGCCAACTCTATCTGGACACTATTTTATGATCTAGACTCCCCACATGCAGGACCATAGGTGTCTCCTGTGGATCACAGAACATAGGCAACACAACACCAGTTGTAGAGGAAAAGCCTGGCAGAGATTCCAAGAACAGCTTGTCCAGGGAGTTCTATGGCAGCAGGCCAAGCAGGAAGACCATGGAGGTACCTTTTAGATGGAAGTACCTTCAAAATGGGAGCCCCATCCACATTTCAGGTTTCACTGGAATTCTAAGACCTGGTGTAACAGGTTCTGGTAGCCAAAGACAATCCTAGCCTAAAAGTAGGATCTGGCAATACAGATAATGTTCACTCTCTTCTGGAAATACCTCCTGTTAACACTTGTACCACTAATAAGGAAAACAGATCAAGTGGTAGATGTATCAGATGGTACCACAGAAGCCTCAATTCAACTCTGACTCAAGCAAAAATCAAAGCCATCATGCTGATTATAAAACCCAGTGAGTTTGAGGCAGAAAGCCACTCTCCTCTATAAAGAATCACGTCCTATCACATAGGGACTAGCAGCAAGACTGACTTATCCATGCTAATAGAGGGTATAAATATTCAAACCCAGAAAAAAATTCTGGTATCTGACTCCACATCTAAAGGCCAGTTGCCCAGGGCCTACGCCACTTACATAGAAATGGATTTCCAAAGGCTACATTGAGCAGCCCCGCATCTGCTAGGGGATAAGAAACTGTTAAGGTCCATAGGGGCTGAGGTGTTGCTTCTTTTGCCTCAGCTTTCCCAAAGCTTTTCACTGACCAGCTGTCATAAGTATGAGCATGGGGACCTAAGTTCAACCTGGCTAGAGAGCAGACAAGCCCTCTGAAAGCACAGAGGCTCCACAGTCATTAGCTAAGGCAGTAACACCTCCTGTTCACCAGTGTTGGGGAAAAGACTTTTGCCTTAGGCCAGCCAAATGATTACAGTAGATGGGCCAAGTCCTGAACTCCATTTCCACAATGCAATCATAACTACTGCAAGCCATTATTTGGCTGATTTCCTAAAATTAAAAAAATACATATTTTATTTTAGAGGCAGGGGGGCTCTCACTATGTTGCCCAGCTAGTCTTGAACTCCTGGCCTCGAGTCACCTTCCCACCTTGGTCTCCCAAAGTGCTGAATTTTAGGACTGTGCTCAGCCCTAAAATACTGTTAGAGAACATTTACAGACATAAAGATGAGCTCAGTCTCATACTTAACAATCTCCTGAAAGGAAAATTTAAGATCCAGTACTTACGATCCTGTCCTCAAAGCAAACCTAAAAATAACTGTCTCTGATTTGTTTTACACAATAATTTATAGTTGCTTCTATAAATTCTTGAATAGCAAGAATCACTCCTAGTCAGTGATTTGGTTATCACTTATTTCATGTGAGGGTAAACCTGCAATAACTTTGAGTCCTTCCTAAAATTATACAGAGTTAAAATAACCTTTCCAAAAAGGAGTACTGAAAAACTGTCACTGACAGAAGACATTAACTGTATGCCAAAGTACTAAAAAACAGGCACTTGTTCGATTTCAGTTCGTTTTGTTTGTTTGTTTGTTTGTTTGTTTGTTTACAATATTCACCTATATTCAACAGTAGGCAGGATAGTGCTATCAGGAGAGCAGGCTGCCCTTGTATGAGGGTAAAAACTGTTCCTGCCACTTATTTCTGCCTTGCACACAGCAGACTCAAGTATTAATTATGAAATACACTGACTGGTGTGTCAGCCCCTGTTTTTTAACCTTCCAGGAAAAAAAATAAGGCTGAAATTCCTAATGAAAAAAGGATGTTTCATTGAGAGCTTTTTGGGTTACTCTTTCTCTACAGGAAAGCTTGCTGTTTAGATAAATCACAACACAGGAACTTTCACACACCTGTCTTTATTTTGTTTTTATTTGTGACTTGATTTAAATAAATAAGAAGGTTCACACAGGTTAATAAAAAGACAGGCACGTTTGCTCTATGGCTGTGAAACAATAAGCTCTCTTGGTGTATATTGATGGCATTATCAGACAACACCATGAGGACCCTCCTCCTCCTCCTCCTCCTCATTTCCTGGGTCAATCCTGGTCAGTGCTTCTCACACCTAGTGCTCCTTTTGTATCACTTATGTACACTGAATGCAAACACAGAAGAACACAGGTTTAGTACTAAGTCCTGTCCTGATTCTGGACTGCAAACATTGTGTGGCAAGGCCCTGCTCACAGGTCTGCCCTGGCCGGCAAGGGCCAGAAACTAACTAGGTCCTAATGAAACCCATTAGTCTCTCATTAACCAGAAATAAAATTAAGTCTGTACTGGAGTAATGAGCAGGGAAATGAGCACTCTCTCGGAAATGCGCAAGCCTGGACCCTTTCCTTAGTACCTTCTGACTGCTCCAGGAAGCTTGCCAGTGGCATAGCAGGGCCACTTCAGCATGAGAGAAGGACTTCTGCAGATAATTTAATGTTGGCCTCACTCTGTCGCCCAGGCTGAAATGCAGAGGCTCGATCTCAACTCACTGTAACCGCCACCTCCTGGGTTCAAATGATTCTCCTGCCTCAGCCTCCCAAGTAGCTGGGACTACAGGGGTGTACCACCACGCCCAGCTAGTTTTTGTATTTTTAATAAAGACAGGATTTTACCATCTTGGCCAGGTTGGTCTAGAACTCCTGATCTCAGGCAATCTGCCTGCCTCGGCCTCCCAAAAGTGCTGGGAATACAGGTGTGAGCCACTGTATCTGGCCTGTTCAAGTCACTTTCGTGTGATTTTGCCTCCCAAAATTCAAAGATGTATTTGATGCACTGGCTGAAACTGAGCATTAGAACCAGCCAAAGAACAGGAAAAAAACCCTACTTTTATGCTCAACGGCTGATCACAGGGCAGGCTCAGTTCAACCAGGCCTTCTGATTGTGCCAAAACATTTAACTCAGTTGTAAGTGTGCCGAATATATTTTTAAAGCTCTGTAAAAACAACTTTTTACTTTTGCCTCTGTAGTTTTTCTGTTGCTCTTAATTAACCTCTGTAGTCCTGTGGGGGAACTTCTTGTCTACCCATTCATCCAACCCTTCATCAGCCATCCCTCCATTGTTCCTCTATCATCCATACTTCCATCCCTCCTCCCTCCATACATCCTCCCTGTCATCCATCCTCCTATCCATCCAAAGCCCTCCATGGCCAAAGGCAACTCCCATAGCCTTCACCTACTCCTTACCACCCTTATAATTTTTTTTAAACCATGAAAAAAAAAAAAAACTCAAACATACTTGTGAATAAAAACACATTATTCAAAGTTTCTACATGGAGGTAGAGGATCCTAGCTGCATCTGACTTCCCCTTTTAGTAAAGATTTCAGAAAAGGCTATTTGTTATTCAGAATTCTAGCTGCAAAGATCTGATGCAACAGCAAGTGTGCTGGAATCCAAGTGGGATGCTCTTATACAGAACTCTTTCATGGTCATCTCCTAGGGCAGAAGAGATTCCTAAAATGGAAGAAAGAGCCAGTAAGAGTCTCACTGGGGACGCCATCCACACAACAGACGCTTATTCACGGTCCTAGTCATGTAGCCACCCTGCTAGGACACAGGGTAAGGCTGCTGGTGCAAACTTTCTCTCAGAATTGCAATTCAAGCTCCTGTAACTTTCTGTCAACTACCCCTTCCTTAGAAGCCATCATTTTCCCTGTGTATCTTACAATTAATTGACAGGCATCAGCTCCCACAGTGGCTGGTGAATTAAGGGAAGAGAGTAAGTCGTCTCTGTCCTTCTTGGCTCCTCTCAGCTATATTTGGTTTCCTCCTGCTACTCCCCTATTCAAAAGCATTGGTGGCACTCTCTCCTTTCATATTAAATGTGAACTCTCCTTTGCTTGGCTTTTAAAGGTCTTCCTCTAAAATTCACCCCACCCTCTTTAAGCACACCTCACTCACCACAGCCAGGCTGCCCAGTGTCCTGCGAACACACCTCGCCTGTGGTTGCCTCTGGGCCTTCCTGTATGTGGTTCTTCTTCCCTCCAATTGAGTTTGAATACATGCTCCATCAAGGAATCACTTTCCTGATTCTCCAAGCCTTATTGCTTTGCGGGTCCCCAACTTCCTATGATCACTTGAAAGTCAACTGGAACTCGACTTGATCTTTACTGGCTCTTATTCTTTCCTATGGGTCAGTCACATCTATGTTATCATACAGTAAATTCTTTGAAGATAGGGATTAATGGTTGAGCACTCTGGAGACCTCACTTACTGACTGAATAATACTAGTCAGTATTATTGACTGTGTAAAGCAAATGGTTTTATCTGGCCTGTAGGCAGTGAAATCACAGCAAAAAGCCTAAGACCCTCAAACCTTTGCAAGGATAACATCACAGCTCTAAGGAAGCTCCCATTTTTCCCGAGATACAACAGTTCTTTTTTTTTTTTTTTTTTTTTTTTTTGAGACGGAGTTTCGCTCTTGTTACCCAGGCTGGAGTGCAATGGCGCGATCTCGGCTCACCGCAACCTCCACCTCCTGGGTTCAGGCAATTCTCCTGCCTCAGCCTCCTGAGAAGCTGGGATTACAGGCACGTGCCACCATGCCCAGCTAATTTTTTTGTATTTTTAGTAGAGACGGGGTTTCACTATGTTGACTGGGATGGTCTCGATCCCTTGACCTCGTGATCCACCTGCCTCGGCCTCCCAAAGTGCTGGGATTACAGGCTTGAGCCACTGCGCCCGGCTCGATACAACAGTTCTTAACCTTACATTCTGTTCTGGTCCTGCTGGAATACAATTACAGCAGACTTAGCTGAGAACAAGTCTTTTGAAACCTGAGCATCTGTACCAGGAGGCAATCTTACACTTTTGAATTATATTTTATCTGTTTGAACCTACAATTTCGCTAGTCCTACTTTGAGAATGTTCATCAGAAATTAAAATGCTGAATTCAGAGTATAGGGAAGAGAATGAGCTCTTAAAACCAAAATAAAACATCCTGGCAATCTTGGGAACATTAGCTCTGCTTCAGCTACAAGAGTGCACAGGATCAGAACAGCCTAAAACAATGCTCAGGGCCCAAAGCAAATAAAATGGAGTTGGACAGCTTTGAAGCTACTGAGGTACAAAAAGGAAAGTTCCTGGAGATAGTTTTTATTCATAGTCAGACAGTAATGTTACAAACAACAAAAGACATTTTCTAAGGCCCACAGTGTTTGCTTAATTTATTTAAAAAATGCACACAACATTCATGCCAATGTAAACACCAGCAAGGCTGGGAGGACTTTACTGGCTTTTCTGGGTTTTCAAAAGAGAACCATCAAAATATTAAGCCCAGAGTCTCCTGGCAAGTCCCTTCTGGTACAGAATGTGCTAATCTGCCAGCCAACTGGGGGCAGGTCCCTTGGTCGCTCTACGTCGCTTCCTATCGGCCACAAATTCTTTTGCAGTTCCTACAGATAAACGACGAGGTCTCTGTGACCTGACACCAAGTGTAAAAGCTACCTTCAGAGAACAGCCAACAAACTTCACTTGCCAGCAAGCCTCACTGTAGTGTGGTCTAGAACATTAGACTCAAACTGGATCCCTGGAAGCTCCACCCCATAGCCCACCTTCAATTTGCTATGTGAATGTGAGCAAGTTACGTATAACACTTCCCTATGATTTTTTTCAAATGAAGAAGATTGTAACTATGAAAGTCACAAGTATGTTGTGACTGAAGAATAAGAATAAAAGCACTAAAGGTACTTTGGATAGTATGAAATGGTTTACATGTTAGACAGATAGTTTTAAGCTCAGTCCTTGGACCTCAGGTCCAAACGGTTCACAAATCTATGCCACAGGTTCACAAATGGGCAAATTTTGCCTCCCAGGGGACATCTGGCAATGCCAAGAAACAATTCTGGTTGTTACACTGTGGGGAGGAAGGGCGGTACTATTGTCACCTAGTGGGTAAAAAGCCAGGCATGCTGCTAACCACTGTATAACACGTAAGACACATATACCCTTGCCTTCTTTTTTTTTTTTTTTTTTTTTTTGAGACGGAGTTTCGCTCGTTACCCAGACTGGAGTGCAATGGCGCGATCTCGGCTCACCGCAACCTCCGCCTCCTGGGTTCAGGCAATTCTCCTGCCTCAGCCTCCTGAGTAGCTCGGATTACAGGCACGTGCCACCTTGCCCAGCTAATTTTTTGTATTTTTAGTAGAGACGGGGTTTCACCATGTTGACCAGGATGGTCTCGATCTCTCGACCTTGTGATCCACCCGCCTCGGCCTCCCAAAGTACTGGGATTACAAGCTTGAGCCACCGCGCCCGGCCTACCCTTGCCTTCTTTAAAAAAAGAAAAAAAACACTTAACTGGCCCCAAAGGTCAACAGTATCAATCTTAATCAGTCAGCTGGGAAACCCTGACCTCTACTCATCATTTAAGGAATCACATCCAATCTTACAGCATTAGATGCCATCCATGTGACATAACTCTCAAATTTATATCTCCACCTAGACTTCTCTCCTACACTCTATATCCAACTTGGATATGCAACAGCCCACTTGACACCTCCATTTAGATGCTTATATAAATATCCAATGTATCCAAAATGGAACCCTCATCTCTACCACTTCTACCACATCTTTTCCCCTCTCCATTGATGGCAGCTCCAGCCCTCTAATTGCTCAGGCCAAAAACCCTGGTGTCATCCTTTATTCTCTCTTACATCCCCTTCCAACTTATTAGAAATCCTGTTAGCTCTATATAGATCCAGACATGGACCATTTCTCCTACCACTGCTGCCACCAACCTGATCTGAACCCCTCACTCTTTGCCTGGATGCCTGCACTGACTTCCCTGTTGGTCTCCTGCTCCACCCTTGCCCTGTATTTACCACACAAGAGCCAGAGTGCTCCTTTTACAGCATTAAGTCACATATATCACCCCTCTATTGAAAACATTTTAATGGCTCCCATTATCCCTCAGAGCAAAAGCCCTAAGCTTTATAAGGGCTCACAAAATGTTCCACAATCTGGTCTCTGTCCCCTGGCTTCATCTCCTTCTACCCTCCTTCTTGTAGCTCTGTTCCAGGCACTGGCCTCCTTGCTATCCCTTGAACACACCAGGCAAACTTCCACTTCAGGGCTTATACTGGTTGTCCTCTGCCTAAAATATTCTTTCTCCAGATAGGCTTTACAGAAACAAAACTCAACTTTAAAGGAACTGTAGGACAGTCCCTACGTATGTTCTAATTCTAAAATACTCAGTATATTCAAAGGGAGACTTTTTATTTGTCCCAGAAAAATAAGACCCCAGAGACCGTATCTTGTGGCCACTATCAAGAAATATAGACAGGTTTGGTCTTTGTGTGTCTGTGACATCAAAAAGTACAGATGCTGCTGTAACGTAAGTGAATTAATGAAAATTTCAATGCCAACAAAACCTAAACCCGACTGACTACGGAAGTTTCTAGGGAATCTTTTTCCTTCTTGGAGGCTAGAGAGGAAGCAATAGCTTGTGGGGAGAAGAGGTTTAATAGTAGAAAAGTCACATAATATTTGGTCAATAACTGCCTTGATCCTCATTTAAAATGTAGCTGTACATTACAGAAAGCCCACAGCTGGCGGCCCAGCTAATAAAAATGTGTACCTGAACACTGCAATTGGGAAGCAATGCAGTGCAATGTTCAGAGAGCAGAGCACACTTAGGAATCACAAACAACTGCTTTTGTTGGTATACTGTCTTATCACCCAGGTACATGACCTTGGGCAAATCACTGAATCAGTCTCAGTAACTGTAACAATACTTTTATCATGGTACATGTGGACTACATGAAGCAACACATGTCAAGCACTGAGCCTAGTGTCTCTGAGGAATAAAAACAAGGTTGGGAAGCAGGGAGGTTACTTGTGTTTTTTGCTATATGCTTTGTAGAGTACCTGGTTCCTTAAAACTATGTACACAATGATACATTTTAATAATAGAAATTAAATTTTAAAAAGTCCTCAGCACAGTGCCTGGCACATAGTAAGTGCTCAATCAATGGTAGTTTTACAGCTCTGATTAATGTACTTTCATTGGCCCGAGAACAGTGTGTTCTTACTACCCGTTCCTTGCCAGAGGGCCAAGTGACACTGAT
This sequence comes from Saimiri boliviensis, assembly GCF_048565385.1. Lineage (NCBI taxonomy): Eukaryota > Metazoa > Chordata > Mammalia > Primates > Cebidae > Saimiri > Saimiri boliviensis. The sequence continues at coordinate 98,915,537 of NC_133452.1, forward strand.
TTTCCATCTCGTTTCTCTTTGAACCATCTTTAAACCTTTCCTGGAGAGACCTGCATGTGAGAATGAAGACAACTCTAAGGTTTCATGGCAGTGGGAAGGTTATACTGGTGCCCTCTTAATGCCTCACATCAGCACTAGCCCAGCTGAGGACACCAACCACCTACCTTCTAGTCAAACGACCTGGGCAAATGTTGGTCCCAATTCCACAAAGTCATTCCAAACCCTTCCTTTATTATTATGTTAAACTTGTTGGCCATTTCAAAGTAGACAATAGATCCACAAGCTGTTACAGCTCCAGGCCCATAGAACAAACGATCTGCCTTTTCCAACCCTCCTCCAGTACGCCCCACTACTGTTTCTAAACCCTCACCTGGATGGAGAGAAAAGAACTCTTTTAGCCTTAGTCAACACAGACAGCAGCAGGTGAGAAAAAGAGCTGATTTCTGCTGTAACAGAAACAGACTGACTCCTGCTAGCTCCAGATACAAAATGCTCTACAGGATGACTGTCTAGAGAGGAAAGGGGTGGGGGTGGGGAAGAGAACAAGAGCACAAGTAAGCCGGCAAGCACGAGTATGTGAGCAGATGGCGCTGGGCAGGGCTGGCTCTGGAGGAACGGGATGAGCCTCCCCACAAAGATAATAATAAGTTTCTCCTTTTGAAACACCATTTGATGGAAGCAATAACAGTGGCTCAGACTGTAATCCAGTTTAAAGTGGGAATATATGACATATACCAACCTCGCTTTTTTGTAAAGAAAGAACAAACACAAAATAAGAGCTACGGTTCAAGTAATAAAATAAATGAATCTGGAGGTCCTCTTCAGCTCCCAGTGTAAATCATCGCTCCTTTAGTGAAATGCTCCAAAGCATGCCGCTGTCCGAAAGAACAGCCCCACAATTTTGCCAGCCACACTCTTATTCCCAGCTGTCTTCAATCAGACCATTTGGTGTCTTACTGCTCTGTAAAGGCTTTCTTAGAAAACAATGACATTTTAAAAATTACTGGCATATAAGAAAAAGGTGCATCTAACTTTAACAGGGCTTTTATTCTCTTCCCACACCTCTGTGAATTGTTTTTCATCAGTTTTACACTGTCCGAACAGGAGCTACTCTGGGCCCTCAGAGATGAGTCAGAGTGCTAGAATTCACAGCAAGGTTAGCCTTAAGTCAACAGAGTGATCACCTATCCTATCCTGACTTGTCAGAAGCTCTTCAGCTAATCCCATAAAAAGGGATAATTAAAAAACACTTTCTAGCCTTCACCAGTACTCGATCTCACTGTTCACCTGGGACAGACAGGTCAGCCACAACTGAGCTGACAATGAGGCCATCCAATTTCTAACAAAAGCTGGGGGCCAGATTCATGAATCTTAAAAGCAGGTCAGCATATAATTACTGTTCAGACTCCTTCTGACAGCTCTCCCACAGGGAGAAACCCCTTTGGGTTGTGGGATGCAGCTAGGGGAGGCGTTCCCACCCAGGGAAAGAGCACTGGGTTCAGGGAGCTTATGATGATTCAAGAACGGCTGGGAAGGACTCCAGGGTGTCCGGTTCCTGGCACTGACAGATGTGCCATTCTGTTGACATATCCACCCAGCCCTCATAGTGCAGGTGCCTGAAGCAATCTTTTACCTTCATCCTACCAACCTTAGCAAGTTAAACTGTAACTATGGAGGCAGCAGGAAACTACCTGCCTACCAAAACTGTGGTCATAGGCTTCCAGAGCATCACGTTCTTTCCCAGCCTTGATGGCAAGTAGGGATCTCTCTGGAGTTAATCAGATCTATTGCCAACTCAGTGATCCCTGACACTAGAACCTCAGGCACCCCCTCCTATCTAGGTGATAAAGATGGCACCTAAGCCAGGTGCGGTGGCTCATGCCTGTAATGCCAGAACTTTGGAAGGCCAAGGTGGGCAGGTCACTTGAGGCCAGGAGTTCAAGACCAGCCTGGCCAGCATGGTGACACCCTATCTATACTAAAAATACAAAAATTTAGCTGGGTGTGGTGATGTGTGCCTATAATCCCAACTACTCGGGAGACTGAGGCAAGAGAATCCCATGAACCAGGGAGGCGGAGGTTGCAGTGAGCTGAGATGGTGGGTGACAGAGCAAGGCTCCTGTTTCAAAAAAAAAAAAAAAAAAAAAAGATGGCATCTGGGCTGAACTGAAAATACTTCCCAATTCCATAGCCCCAGAGGTCTCTTTCTTCTCTACTTATTCACAAATAAAAGGGTGCTAATTTACTATAAACACCACATGGATTGTGTATTTTGAGTGTAAAAATATTTTTTCTTTTTTATCAACCAGAAAAAGAAAGTCACTAGAGACCCAGCAAACACTGGAGCTTGTCAAAAAGATGCCACAGTCAATGATAGATTACTTAAGAGCTGTGTGTCTTATTTAAACTCTGCCTCGTTCACAACTTGATACTACTGGTCATCAACTCAATGCAAGCTTTCCCTCAACACAATCTCCAGCCCAACAGGAGGATCTAGAGAAAGCCCAGGTTCACCTACCATGAAATACCTTTTAGTAATGTGGCACCTGGACTTGAATTCCAGCTCTGCCTCTCACTGGCTGTGTGATACTGGGCAGTGAGAGGCAGAGCTTTTGTTTCCTTATCTAAAAATGAGATGATATAGGTAAAGTACTTGGCAGGATGCCTAGCCCATAGAAACAGAAAAAAAATAACTTGATATATACCTGATCTCATCACTTTGTCAGGTATATACTTCAGAACCTCAAGCATGCCTGCCTTTATAAATAAATAAATTACTTATTCTCAAGCCAAATATAAATGTTTAGGATTATCTCTGCATTTAAGACTCACCTTTATCAAAGATGTATGACAGATGGTCACTCATATTTATGATCGATGTCCTCCATTTAACCCAATTCTTTTCAAAGTCATTTGTATAATTATTTCATCCTTACTCCTCAAAAAAACACGCCGCGACCAACTGAACCTATCTCCCATTGTCCATCACCCAACCTCGCAACCACAGGTCCCTCACTCACTCAGCCCTTGGTACTTCAACTGTTCTCCATGTCCTTGCTGTCTGTCCATCTTTCCAAATCTCATCCATCCTCTGAAAAGCCTTTTCCTTCAACTCCATCTCCACTTCATCTCTCCTCCTCTCTTACTGCACCCTTCTAGCCATTACATACAATATAGGCTGGGAGCAGTGGCTTGCATCTATAATCTCAGCACTTCAGCAGGCCAAGGTAAGAGGATCACTTGAGCCCAAGAGTTCAGGATCAGCCTGGGCCACACAGGGAGACCCCATCTCTACAAAAAAATTAAAAAATCAGTTGACTGTAGTGACATGAGCCTGTAGTCCCAGCTACTTGGGAGGCTGAGATGGGAGGATCACTTGAGCCCAGGAAGTCAAGGCTGCAGTAAGCTGTGATTGTGCCACTGCACTCCAGTCTGTATGGCAGAGTGAGACTCTGTCTCAAAAAATACACACACACACACACACACACACACACACACCCCAAAAAACAAATTATACATTTTGACTGTATTATTCTCTATTGACCAAATTCATATTCATTTTGAATGAACTGCTCTCTAATTGCTTTGTGCATGTTTCATTTCCCTTACTGTACCGTAGGTTCCTAGTGGGTAGGGATGGTTTTAGTCCTCAAGTCTCCTAATGTACCACGTACACTGCTCTAAACAGTGCACAGATGTATGAATACTTACAGATGACTATCTACACCCTAGTCTATTCCTAAGGAGCCCTGAGAGCTAGAGTAGAGCTGACTCAGCTTTAGCTAGAAATGGCTTAAGAGAATCTGCTCAATGCTTCATATAAATGCTAAGATTCTGCTTAGATTAAGAAAAAAAGGAGACCCCAATTTCTCTTTGAATCTAAGTTTCACATTTTCAATTCATTACAGTCTTTTTGGATATTTCTTCTAATGGGAAGCTTTTCTCTGCAGTTCTTGCAAATGCTACATCTAAATGATCCTACAGAGTCCATGAAAAAGATTAGGTAACATTTTAATACCATGAGTTCATCAACTCCAAGAAATAAGTCAATAACCTCACCATAGTCCAGCCCTTCCAAAAGAAGCAACACCCTGGTAGGACTTCAATTAAAACTGGCAGAAAACACCAGCCCACCATTCCCAACCGCCTGTGATGACTTCGCAGAACCATCAAAGAGGTGGTTTAAAAGCATCAGTCCTTAAAGGAGAGGAAAACAATTAATGGGCTCTCAATTCAGGAAGGTAAGTGCAATGCCCTGGCCAGGAACAGCAGCCTTCTCCTAAGACTGCAGTGATGGCAGAAAGCTCGCAGTTGGGTGAGGCAGCTTCCATTAGAGAAAGCACAGGGGCAACTGGTTTGTTTTGCTTCGATCAACGTTCATCTTCCCATTAAACTCAACAGACTCAGTCCCCATTCTAACAAAGCATACTTAGCCCAGAGCTGACCCATTTACCACCACCCAGAACAGTCAGAGACTCTGGAGGGTTAAACTTAAGGAAAAATACTAGAGAAATAGGAGCTTAGAAGAAAATATTTTATTTATTAGTGTTAAGATATGAAGCGTCTTTCCTTAAATACAGGCAATTTACTCTCTTGCCAATTTACTTCTCTTATATCCTGTACAATTAACAATAATCCACAAATCCTTTGTAATGACCATTCAATCATCCAATAAATTAATCCTTCATTATGCTATTACTACTGAATGAAGTCTTTCCTACTAGACCATGTGTAGAAAGAGGATTCAAATCACCAGGTTTCTTAATTCACCTCTTGATCTAGACCACATTTAAACTACTGGTCAGATTGGGCACGGTGCTTCACACCTGTAATCCCAGCACTTTGGAAAGCTGAGGTGGGCAGATCATGAGGTCAGAAGTTTGAGACAAGCCTGGCCAACATGGTGAAACCCTGTCTCTACTCAAAATAAAAAAATAGCCAGGAGTGGTGGCACGCGCCTGTAATCCCAGCTACTTGGGAGCCTGAGGCAGGAGAACTGCTTGAACCCAGGAGGCAGAGGTTGCAGTGAGCTGAGATTGTGCCACTGCACTCCAGCCTGGGCAACAGAGCAAGACTCCATCTTGGAAAAAATAAAAAAACAATAAACTACTGGTCAGAAAAATATCATTCTTACAACCTAGTCACTTGCCCCTCAAATAAACATGAACTTTATTTTTAAAATTTAGGGTGAATGCCAATATGAATTGAAGCCAGGACAGACATAGCAGTTTATGTGGTAATATGGTAGGACACTGGGCTTAATATGCAGCATTATTATTCAGAGAAGAATGCCCAGGAATGCTCACAGGACTCCACCACATGAACCACCTACAACAATGAACTCCCAGCATCATGGCTTTATTCAGCCAACCAAAACCAACAACTGGGAACCATCATCACCTTAGCAGACGAACAGTGAAGACACTGTTTAATCAGCTGGCATAGAGAAAAACAGATCAAGAAATCAAACACCTAGAAGAGTACCTCACAACAATCAGAATATTCAAAATCACAGTTAACAAACAATTCTCTCACTTATTCGCCACATTTGAAAAGTCAAAATATCACTGGGGCGTCTCTGGATTGTGGATAAGGAAGTCGATGGGCCATAAAAGACTGAAAAGACATCAACAAGAAGACATGCAAACTGAGTAAATAAAGCCCAACAACAATATTTAGAATAAATAATTGAGCAACCTTCTTTTTCTTTAAATACTAAAAGTAAAGAACTTTACTCTTTCAACACCCAAACCATAGCAGAAAGACAGGAGTAAATTGTAAATGTGGATGAAGCAACATCCACAGGACATGAAGATGGGGGTGGGGAAAGGAGCAAAGGAGTAGGTTTTTGCATTGTTGCTGTTGGCAGGACAGCTAAGCAGTCTTAAAGAACCTCCTTCAGGGAGCAGCAGTCTAGGATTCTAGGTTTGCCATGAAGGGGTATCACAAGTCCCAAGGCCCTCCACCTACCCCTTCTCTTCTCCAAGGGCACCTACCTTACTGTAAGTCACTACTGATAAGTTGTTTGCGTGACTGCTGGGAGACAGATTTACAGAGTTCTGTGACAGTCTATCCTGGTCTTGCTCAGTTTGGTCAGGAGCAGGAGCCCATGTGTCAGGAGCAGGAGCCCATGTGTTTTTGCTGATAGAGTCGAACTCAGAACCCCCAGGGTCTTTTAAGTTGTTTTCATCTGATTGTCGGTTCTTTTGGGGAGAGGCAAATGGGTTGAAGTTTCCTTCTACCTTGCGATGCGGCTGTGTGTTGAACTCCGTTTCAAAAGATGACAGCTGCTGCGTTACTCCTAAAAGTCCACCCACCTCCACACTGAGAATCACCCAGATGACATCTGAAACAAAAAGGTAACTCATATCAATGCCAGGCTTACCGTTAAGGCCCAAGACAGCTACCACCAAAAACCCCAAACATTATCCAAACCATAGAATGAAACATTCTTCTACATGCTAGTTTTAAAAACTTGCTGACAAAGTTGCCCAATACATTTGCATTGCATGCATAGCGACATTTTTGGTAATGTCAAATTCAAATTCTAGTATAAATCCACGAGGTCTGTGGTGAGATCCTTGAAATTCTATTTATAAAAAGCTTACCAGCTGATTCCAATGCACAGTCATCTTTGGAAATCATTATTTCAGAGAACAACGATCAATCGACAGAAATCTAAAAGTTACTGTTCCTAGAATGAACAACTCTTCGTGGTTTTTCGCTTTATTTTGCATGTATTTAACTCAGAAAATTGAAGGCACGCATAGTTCTGGAGTTTTCAAATGCTGACAATTATGAGAATTGCAACTTTATCAACCCTCTTCCCTTTGGGGGCGATTTAGAATGACCATATGCTGTCCAAACTAGGACAAATGAGAGTGAAAGAGGGACCTATTAATAATTACACAAGGACCAGCACTAATCTAGACAAAATGGAAGTTATTATCACCCTATTTTCTCAATCTATTTGACCAAAAGACACCAAGAATTCGGTATGCCTCAGACTTTCTAAAATACCCAATTTAACACCTGCTTTGCTTTTCTGTCATACAGTCATGCATTGCTTAATGAAGATATGTTCTGAGAAATGTATCATTAGGCAATTTCATCACTGAGTGAACATCATAGAGTATACAAACCTGGATGGCATCACCTACCACACACCTAGGCTATATGGTATAGCCTATTGCTCCTAGGATACAAATCTGTAAAGCATGTTACTATACTGTTACTATATTGAATACTGTAGGCAACTGTAATGCAACAGTAAGTGTATGTGTATCTAAACATATCTAAGGCCAGGTGCAGTTTTTCATGGCTTTAATTCTAGGCACTCTGAGAGGTCTAGGCAGGAGGATTACTTGAGCCCAGGAGTTTGAGACCAGTGTGGGCAACACAGGGAGACCCATCTCTAAGAAAATTTAAAAATTAGCTGGCCATGATGATGCTTGCCTGTAGTCCCAGCTACCTGGGGGACAGAGGTAAAAGGATTGCTTAGGCCCAACAGGCTGCAGTGAGCTGTGATTCCACCAATGTACTCCAACCCAGTCAACACCCTGTCTTTAAAAAAAAAAAAAAAAAATTACAGCCAGGGGCAGTGGCTCACACCTGCAGTCCCAACACTCTGGGAGGCTGAGGGGCAGATCACTTGAGGTCAGGAGTTCGAGACCAGCCTGACCAACATGGTGAAACCCTGACTCTACTAAAAATACAAAAATTAGCCAGGCATGGTGGCAGGCGCCTGTAATCCCAGCTACTCAGGAGAATTGCTTGAGCTTGGGAGGCAGAGCCAAGATTGCACCACTGCACTCCAGTCTAGGTGACAGAGCGAGACTCTGTCTTAAATTTAAAAAAAAAATAAAAAAATTAAAAAAGCTATCTAAACACAGAATTGTAAAGATGATACGAAAAAGATAAAAAAAAGATATACCTGTCTAGGGAACTTACTACAAATGGAGCTTTCAAGCCTAGAAGTTGATCTGGGTGAGTCAGTGAGTTAATGTGTCACTGTTAAGACATTACTCAACATTAATGTAGACTTCATAAACACTCTACAGTTTAGGCTACACCAAATTCATCAAAAAATAAACTACAATTTATGGAAGCTACAATGTCACTAGGTAGTGGGAATATTTCAGTTCCATTATAATTTTATGAGACTACCATCATTGACTGAAATGTCATTAAGCAGTACATGACTATATAGGGAATGCCCTACCACCTATCAACACTTAAACCATAAATGTATTTTTAAAAAGATGCACCACAGGACAGTTGGTCATAGTTCAGTTCTTGATTTGCTCAACTGCCAAAGCTAAGGGTTCAAATAAGAAAAGAAAGTAGTGGTTCCCTTTGATGTTCAGCACCTCACTCCAGAGAACAGTGACAAGTACATTCCTGCTGGAAGGTTTTCAAAAAGCAAAACACAGAAAGGCCAAGCAGCTTTTAACTGTGTGAACCCTACTGAAAACAAATATGAAAAATTGTCTAGGCTCCTAAATAACTGTTGAAAGGTTGACAGAAAAAGGCAAATACATTCCATCAGTTAGCTATCTAGAAACATAGATAATATGCAAGCCTAGAACAAACGCTAAAAACAAGTAGTGAGGGAAACTAAGGAAAACTCTCTTAAGCTGTGTTTATTCTAAATTTTTAATTTGGGCTGTATATCAAAAGAAGGGGGCCTAACTGGGCACAGTGCTCATGCCTGTGATCCCAACACTTCAGGAGGCCGAGGTGGGTGGATCACTTGAGGTCAGGAGTTTGAGACCAGCCTGGCCAACATGGTGACACTCTGTCTCTACTAAAAATACAAAAATTAGGCCGGGCGCAGTGGCTCAAGCCTGTAATCCAAGCACTTTGGGAGGCCAAGGCGGGTGGATGATGAGGTCAAAAGATCGAGACCATCCTGGTCAACATGGTGAAACCCCGTCTCTACTAAAAATACAAAAAAAAAAAAAACATTAGCTGGGCATGGTGGCGCGTGCCTGTAATCCCAGCTACTCAGGAGGCTGAGGCAGGATAATTGCCTGAACCCAGGAGGCGCAGGTTGCAGTGAGCCGAGATCCCGCCATTGCACTCCAGCCTGGGTAACAAGAGCGAAACTCCGTCTCAAAAAAAAAAAAAAAAAAAAAAAATTAGCTGGGTGTGGTGGTGCACACCTACAGTCCCGGCTGCTCAGGAGGCTGAGATGGGAGAATTGCTTGAACCCTGGCAAGTGGGGTTGTAATGAGCTGAGATCATTCCCCTGCACTCCAGCCTGGACGACGGAGTGAGAGCCTATCTTTAAAAAAAAAAGAAGATGAAGAAGAAGGGAATCTTAAGAGTATTACACAGTCATAAAAACGTAAAGTTAGTGGTTTGGGAGCTGTATTAAGAACTGGTTGTATCCAAACAGCTGAGTCAGACTCTTGTAAGTGGAGGTGCAGTGACATCTGCTGTTCACTCCTGGAATTAGCAACTTCTTTCTCTTCTGAGAATAGGAAATTAAAGCCACCAGCAGCACTAGCATGACTCACAGGAATGGGCATTCATTCCAGATACACTTATCATTAAAGAAAACATAAATCCTCATGAAAACTAGCATCATAAAAGTTAAACCTCTTAACACTACACATGTAGTGTGGCACTTCCCTTGAAAATCTGGGACAGTGCCAGAAATAGTGGGTCAGAAGATATGTGTTCAATGCTCGCTCAACCTCATAAATCAATCCAATGAAGTGGGTCAATGCAATAGGAGGCAGCCTGAGGGAGATTCATTCCATGCTCTTCTATCCTAGCTGTCTAACAAGCATTCCTTCACTCTACTATTTGTTTTTCCCAAACAGATATACCCTGCCTTACAATACAGGCTGAGTATTCCTAATTTGGAAATCTAAAATTTTTGACCACCAATCTGACACTCAAAAGAAAAGTTCATTGAATCATTTCGGATTTTGAATTTTTGGATTAGGGATGATGAACTGGTATAATGCAAATATTCAAAAATTCAAAATAATCTAAAATCTGAAACACTTCTGGTCCCAAGCATTTCAGATAAGGGATGCTCAACCTGTACATTTACTCCAACTTCTTGTCTACCACCCATCTGTTTTAAAAATAAATTCTTTTGTAAGTACATAATAGATTTGGCACACTCAGCTAGTCAGCTACAGGTCATATGCTTCATTATCTTAGTTCAGGAAACAAAATGCTTATGAGAAAGCTATTCTGAAAGCTATTATCCATAAATAAGACTAATGATCTGTCATCACCCTTTTCCCCCCTCTGAGAATGAAAGCATCTTTTAGGCCGGGTGCAGTGGCCAGCACCTGTAATTCTACCACTCTGGGTGGTTGAGGCAGGAGGATCACTTGAGCCCAGGAGTTTGAGACCATTCTGGACAACACAGTGAGACCTTGTTTCCCTCCCTCCCTCTTTCTTTCTTATGTCTTTTTTTTTTTTTTTTTTTTTTTTTTTTTTTTTTTGTTCTTTTTTGAGATGGAGTTTTGCTCTTGTTGCCCAGGCTGGAGTGCACTGGCACGATATTAGCTCACCGCAATCTCCACCTCCAGGGTTCAAGCAATTCTCCTGCCTCAGCCTCCTGAGTAGCTGGGATTACAGGCATGTACCACCACGCTTGACTTATGTATTTTTAGTACAGACGGGGTTTCTCCATGTTGGTCAGGCTGGTTTCAAACTCCCAAACTCAGGTGATCCACCTGCCTCAGTCTCCCAAAGTGCTGGGCTTGTACAGGCGTGAGCCACCATGCCTGGCCAATGTGCCTGGCCAATGTCTGTTTTTTTTTTTTTTTTTTTTTTAATTAAACTGTTAGTAGATATGAGGTCTCGCTATGTTGCCCAGGCTGGTCTCAAACTCCTTAGCTTAAGCAATCCTCCTGCTTCAACCTCTCAAAGTATTGGGATTACAGGCATAAACCACTGCACTGGCCAAAAATGTCTTTAGTATGACTCACCAGATCTTATTATACTTAAACCACCTCCCCCTCTCTTTGCCTTGGTTATTGCTTGGTTCTGTACATAGAATCTACATAGTAGCTATAAAAGGAAGGTCATTTGAGAAGCCATTGATATATAAACACCAACAATAAATACCCTCCTAAGTTACTGCTGCAATGCGTCATCATGAACAGCAAAATATACTTTCTACATGGTACAATCTCAGTCATATTGCACCACTTCTAGACCTTATATTCCAGAATGTGTCTACCCCCTGCCTACTGTATTTTATTTTATTTTATTTTGATTGAGACAAGAGTCTTGTTCTGTTGCCAGGCGCCAGGCTGGAGTGCAGTGGCACAATCTTGGCTCACTGTAATCTCTGCCTCCTGGGTTCAAGAAATTTTCCTGCCTCCGTCTCCCAAGTAGCTAGGAATACAGGCATCAGCCACCACGCCCAGCTATTTTTTTTTTTTTTTTTTTTTTAGTAGAGACAGGGTTTCACCATGTTGGCCAGAATGGTCTCGATCTCTTGACCTCGTGATCTGCCCGCCTTGGCCTCCCAAAGTGCTGGGATTACAGGCGTGAGCCACCATGCCCGGCCTACTGTATTATTTTTAATGAAACAAATGAAAAAGTAAAGAAAAGGTAAAGATGGCCCAATAAACTTGTTTCATAGACAATGACCATTGCCAGTGCTTACCAGAATGCCTTGATTCCTGAGATAAGAACTAGCTGCTAGCTAGATATTTTACCAACTGTGATAGCAAAACCACAAGTGGAAGAGATCATCCAATGAGACTGTTTCATTTTCTAGATTTAAAAAATTTGAGAAGTCTAGAGGTAAAAGTGATGGGCTCAAGGTCATAATTCAAGTTATAGCAGACTAAGAACACCCAGCTTTTAGCATAGGTTTAAAACTCACAACTACTTCTCCCTAACAGGAACGTGGGAACCCAAGTATGCAGGGAACTAAAGCTACGGTTAAGTCGGTCCCATTTCCCAGGCCATCTTTACCCACAGACACATTATCTTTGGCACCAATAATTATACGGTGCTCAGCCTGGGCAACAAGAGCAAAATTCTGTCTCATATGATCTTTGGCACCAATAATAAGAATGGACCATAAAATGTCCCAGAGAAGTAGCCAAGGAGGTAGAACCATGTGCCATGGGAACACAGTAAGAACTCAGTAAGCAAATGGAGACCCTGATTTTAAAATGTCTGGCCTTAAGGAGATTTTCTTTTAAAGCACCCAAGGCCAGGCACAGCAGCTCACATCTATAATCCAGCACTTTGGGAAGCCAAGGTGAGCAAATCGGTTGAGCTCAGGATTTCGGGACCAGCCTATGGCAACACCAGCTTAGGCAACAAGGTGAAACACTGTTTCCACAAAAAATACAAAAACTAGCCAGGCATGGTAGCACATGCCTGTAGACCAAGCTACTTGGGAGGCTGAGGTGGGAGGATAGCTTGAACCTGGGAGGTCAAGGATGCAGTGCACCATGACTGCACCACTGCACTTCAGCCTGGGCAACAGAGTGAGATCCTGTCTCAAAAAATAATAATAAAAAAAATAAAAAGCACCAGAGCCAGAACATTAGAGCTAGAAGGTACTATAAATGTTATCTCGTTCAATTTGTCCCTTTTATAGATGACAAAATCTCATTATTAAAGTATAAACTTCCTTTAGTAGAAATATATAATAAATTACTAAAGAGAGAAAATAGATTTCCTATTTCTTAGTCTTGGACTATAAGTGTAAAAGAGGCCAGGTGCAGTGGCTCACGCCTGTAATACCAGCACTTTAGGAGGCCAAAGCAGGCGGATCACTTGAGGTCAGGAGTTCCAGACCAGCCTGGGCAACATGGGTGAACCCATCCTTACTAAAAGTATAAAAATTTGTCACACGTGGTGGTGCGCACCTGTAGTCCCAGGTACCCGGGAGGCTGAGGCATGAGAATCACTTGAACCTAGGAGGTGGCAGCTGCAGTGAGCCAAGATTGCATCACTGCACTCTGGCCTGGGTGACACAGTGAGACCCTGTCTCAAAAAAAAAAAAAAAAAAAAATTTTAAATAAGTGTAAGAGAATAAAAGGAAAATGTTTAACTTAGAGCCCACATTCATAATCTTAATGATTCATACTAACATACAAAGACATCACAGATTATGGTCAGATTGTTAAAAAAATGTCTGCATACATGTAAAAGCTAGTATCATAGGTCAAATCACATCATAATCAGCATATATGCATCCAGAATTTGTCAAGTAAAATAAAATTGTAAACATCAGTGCAATATTCCCAACTGGTAAATTTGTTTCTGATGGGATATAGGCTAACAATTCTGAAACTGCTGTCCATGTATACTGGGACTGAACAAATAAGCAAATGGATGTTAGATAGTGGGAACCCTGCATCCCTACCCATTCCTCACTTCCTACCACCTCTTACCTCAAATGTGCATTAGAAACATGTTCCTTAGTGTTTAGTATTATTCCCAGGAATCTCCTTTTAATATGTAAATGCCCCTCAAAAGACATATTAAGTGGGCTGGACGTGGTGGCTCATGCCTGTAATCCTGCACTTTGGAAGGCTGAGGTGGGTGGATCACCTGAGGTCAGGAGTTCAAGACCAGCCTGACCAACATGGTAAAACCCCATCTCTACTAAAAATACAAAAATTAGCCGGGCATGGTGGCACAGGCCTGTAATCCCAGCTATTCGGGAGGCTGAAGCAGGAGAATCACTTGAACGCAGGAGGTGGAGGTTGCTGCAGTGAGCTGAGATCACGCCACTGCACTCCAGCCTGTGCTACAAGAGGAGACTCCAACTCAAAAAAAATGTTTGTTTTTTTTTTTAATTTAAAAAAATTTAAAAATTAAAAAAAAAAAAACATATTAAGCTACCTTAAATCTAATCATCAGAGCAACAAATAAGATCAACTGATGAGCACAAGTTCACACGGGAGAAGAGAAGCCTAAGAAAGGCCACTGAAAGGAGAGCTGAAGGGGAAACAAAGAAACTATTCATATTTCACAATTTTTCTACATCATGCCCTATTTCAAAAATATGAGATTTTCCCTTAAACATGGGGAGGGAGGGAGTATAGCAATCATTTAATCACTTACTTCCCTAAAATCTTAGGAAACAAGGATCCCTGCTTCCCAAATCCAGGAAATCAGTGCCATGAAATTAAGAGAAAAAAACCTAAGACTGAGAAATGAAAATCAGTTCAGAATAAAAAAGGAAAAAGCAACTCTCCCATAATTGGACTGGGAGGACAAACACAGATAAAGACAAAGTTAACAGAGAATATTATTTCTCCAAAGGTCATGTGGCAGCAGTAAAATGTTCTAATGACCCTCTCTGTGTGTCTACTGCTTTAGTACTAATAATGCTTCCAGATCTGGTTTGCAAAAGTCATCTATTACTGAGGATACCCAACTGCTAAACTGCCCTTGCTTCATGTCAATACCTAAACCCTAATTGTTCTGTTTCACCTAATCCTGCCTCAGAAACAGCAGCCAATCCAGAATGATCCCCATACCCGCAAGCATCCCTTAAAGCTTCCTCAAAATCCTTTAGCTAGAACTCAAGCCCTACAAAAGATGCTTCCCTCCTCCACAGTTCCTCTGAAGTGCCTTTACTCACTGCATCACATCAATAATCTGATTTTGTCAGACTACAGGCTTCTTCCTGGTGATCTTTGAACCTAGATTCCTTCCTCTCTTCCTCTTCCCCACTCCAGCTCATAGATGCAGAGACTCCATCACCCCTTTCCTTCCAGTCTTCCCTCTTGCATGACTGTCTTCCCCTGAAATAGGCCTATCTGGCTTAGCCATCAGCTGATTCCATAAGGAAGGAAAAGAGATGTATTCATTCAATAATAAGGGCATCAGAAAAGATAGAGAAGGAACAGCCCTGACAATAAAGGAAAACCAGAGTGTATGGTGACCTAGAAGCCTAGTGACAAGCACAAGAGAACAGGGTCACCAGCTGAGTCCAGTGCTGCTAATAAGTCAAGTCAGTAGAGGACTAAGGACAAACCATTGGATGTAGCAACACAAAGGTCACTTGAGAGCTTGAAAAGAGCAGTTAGTTTCAATGGAATAATGGGGATAGACACCTACATAGAAAGAATCTGTACGGGTAAGAGATCAGGAGGTGGAGACAATTATTATTGGTACATTTGCAAAGAAGTTTTGCTATGATGGAGGGCAGAGAGATGAAGAAGAAGCTAGAAGAGGAAAATTTAAGAACCCTGCATTATATGTAACAGCAAGAAATTTAAAACAACTTAAATGGCCATCAACAGGTACACAGAACACAGATACAGAAGATTTCTATTACCTTTTTTTTTTTTTTTTTTGAGACAGAAAGTCTCACTCTGTCACTCAGGCTAGATGGAGTGCAGTGGCACGATAATGGCTCACTGTAACGTTGACCTCCTGGGCTCAAGTGATCTACCTCAACCTCTCAAGTAGCTGGGACTACATGTAGGCACTTGCCACCATGCCTGACTGATTTTTTATTTTTTGTAGAGATGGGGTCTCCCTTTGTTGCCTAAGCTGGTCTTGAGCTCCTGGGCTCATGCAATCCTCCTGCATCAGCCTTACAAAGTGTTGGAACAGGCATAAGCCACCACATCTGGCCTCTATTACCTATATATCTCTAGAATATCCATATTAAGTGAAAAAAACTGGCTAGGCACAGTGGCTTACATCTGTAATCCCAGCACTTTGGGAGGTCATGGCGGGTGGATCACCTGAGGTCAGGAGTTTGAGACCAGCCTGGCCAATATGGTGAAACCCCATCTCTCATAAAAACACAAAAATTCACCGAATATGGTGGCACAGGACTATAGTCCCAGCTACTTGGGAGGCTGAGGCAGGAGAATCGCTTGAACATGGGAGGCAGGGCTTGCAGAGAGCCAAGATCCCACCATTGCACTCCAGCCTGGGTGACACAGCAGGATTCTATCTCAAAAAAAAAAAAAAAAAAAAAAAAAATGCAGATCAGTATCTATAGTTATGATAAGTTTGTGTTAGAAAAGGGGCAAATTTACATACATTTGCTAGTGTTTGCTAAAACAAACAAAAAAAATGAATAAAAAACCCACAAATGAATAAAGAAAAATGAATACCATATAGCAGGAGGATGGGACTAGCTGAAGGGGGCAGGGATGGATATATATTATATTCATCTAAATAAGCTTTGACTTAGGAATAAAAATGTTTCATGTAGTCAACAAATAAAGTTAGGTCAAGGTGGGGACACAGCGAAAATGGAGTTAAGTAAATTCCCTAGGATGGTGACTGACACAAGGTAGGTGCTCAATAAGGAGCAAGTTATTAATGTGACAGTACTTAGCACCATAAGTAGCATTAAAAAACTGTTTACTGTATTGCCCTGTTGGAAGAGTCACTGTTAAGGATAATGTCTGAGGATCGGGTATGTCTAATTTAACCTGGAGAACTATAACAACGACAGTAAATTGGAGGCAGACAAGACGTCATTACTAAGATATGTTGACATTTAATATTGCTAATTTAAATATAAATTATTGTAGAGCACAGTGGTGCATGCCTGTAGTCTCCAGGCTCTCAGGAGGCTGAGGTAGAAGGATCACTTGAGCCCAGGAATTTGAAACCAGCTTGGGCAAAATAGCTACACCCCCATCTCTATAAAAACGTAAAAATTAGCTGGGCATCGTGGTACATGCCCGTAGTCCCAGCTACTTAAGAGGCTGAGGTGACAGGACTGCTTGAGCCCGAAAGTTTGAGGCTACAGTAAGCTATGACTGTGCTACTGCACTCCAGCCTGGATGACAAAGGGAGACCCTGTCTCAAATATAATAATAAATTTTAAAATAACGATAAATTATGTTGATAACATCTGCCTTTGATAAGACGATACTAACTTGTTAATGTATACCATCTCTGGTAGGAAAGATATATACAACAAAACAGTAACTGTTTTAAAATCCATAACACTACTTTAGAGGAGTCTGCTCTGCAGACCAACCACCTACATCAAGATCATGTGGCTTGTGTGTTAAAAATACAGATTCCTTAGCCCCATCTGCAATTAACTAAAATAGGTTTCATATACAAAATCTAAGAGTTTATAACAACACCTACAAAAAGGGGGAAATCAAACCAAATCCTTAATTCTTCTTCATTCATTAGTTTCATTGCAAGCAACAAGAGTATCACCTTCTTACTCTAACAACTGAAAATTAAAGATAAAGAATTAAGCATTTAGCCAGCCTTTCTGGAAGAAATTAAATTTCAAGATAGGCCACTGTTGATGAAGAAAAGGATTCCCTGCCCTTCAAAAGAATTCCAGCTAATAAAAGTAGAAGGAATCACTACTTTGTAACTTCTAATTAAATGATTTAGGCAATCATCACAAGTGGATGAAAACATTAGGCAAAATATTGATTAGATGGGTAGGACCTCTGCAATGGAGGGATTGGGCTGTTACCACCTGAATTCTTTGATTAATCAATCTTAGTGTCACTAAGAGCTAAATATTTTGAACAGTAAAAATAATTTTGAAATCCCATGATAGGCTGAAGAGTGAAAAAATTAAATAATAATTTTGAAAAAGAAGACTAACTTATTCCTGATGTCAAAACTTATCACAAAGTGGCCTGGTGTGGTGACTCCTGCCTGTAATCCCAGCACTTTGGGAGGGAGAGGCAGGCAAATCACTTGAGGTCAGGAGTCCGTGACCAGACTGGCCAACAACTGGAAACCCTGTCTCTACAAAAAGTACAAAAAATCAGCTGGACATGGTGGTTCACCCCTGCGGTCCCAGCTACTCAGGAGGATGAGGCAGGAGAATCCCTTGAACCCAGGGGGTGGAGGCTGCAGTGAGCCAAGACTGTGTCCAGCCAGCCTGGGTGACAGCGAGACTATGTCTAAAAAAAAAAAAAGTTATCTCAAAGTTACAGTAATCAAAGCAACAGCAATCAAAATAGTGTCATATTGGCAGAAAGACAGATATATAGACCAAATGAATAGAAGAAAGTGTCCAGAAACAAACCTTGTGTGTATAGTCGAATGATTTTAACAAGGGTGCCAAAACAATGCAATGGTGACAGTCTTCAAAAAACGATGCTGAGAAAACTGCATATCCACATGCAAAAGAATGAAGTTGGACCCTTATCTTACATCATATACAAAAATTAACTCAAAATGGATCAAAGACCTAAACATAAGAGCTAAAACTATAAAATTCTTAGAAAAAAGCAAAGGGGGAAAAGTTTTATCACACTGGATTTGGCAATGGTTTCTTGGATATGACGCCAAAAGCAAATAAAATTAATTGGACATGAGAGTTAAAAACTTCTGTGCATCAAATGAAACAATCAACAGAGTGAAAAGGCTACCTATGGAATGAAAGAAAGTATGTACAGATCATATATGTCATAAGGGGTTAGTATCTCAAATATATAAAGAACTCCAGCTAGGTGCGGTGGCTCACACCTGTAATCCCAGCACTTTGGGAGGCTGAGGCAGGCAGATCAACTGAGGTTAGGAGTTCAAGAGCAGCCTGACCAATATGGAGAAACCCTGTCTCTACTAAACATACAAAATTAGCCAGGTGTGGTGGCGCATGCCTGTAATCCCAGCTACTTGAAAGGCTGAGGCAGGAGAATCACTTGAACCCAAGAGGCGGAGGTTGCAGTGAGTCAAGACTGCACCATTGTACTCCAGCTTGAGCAACAAGAGCGAAACTCTGTCTCAAAAATAAAAATAAAAAACTCCTACAACTCAACAACAGAAAACACAATGTGATTTTTAAATGGATTTTTAAATTTTTTAATGGACAAAGGACTTGAATAGACATTTCTATAAAAATACAAATGGCCAATTAGCACTTAACAAAATACTCAGCATTACTAATCACTGGGCAAATGCAAATCAAACCACAATGAGATACCACCTCACACCTATTAGGACGGCTACTATATTAAAAAAATATATATATATTTAGTTGCTCTTCGTGAAAGCTTTGCTTCCTAGAGATACCAGAAAATACCAAATGTTGGTAAGGACATGGAGAAATTAAAACTTGTGTGCTGTTGGGAAGGTAAATGGTGCAGCTGCTATGGAAAACAATATGATTCCACAAAAAATTAAACACAGAATTGACAAATGATCCAGCAACTCTACTTCTAGGTATATACTCTCAAGATCTGAAAGCAGGGTCTCAAACAGATATTTGTATACCCATGTTGATTCACAGCAGCATTACTCACAACAGCCAAAAGGTGGAAGTAACCCAAGGGCCCACTTTCAAATGAACAAAATGTAGTGTATACATATGACAAAATATTATTCAGCCTTTAAAAGAAAGGAAATTCTGATACACGCTACAATATGGATGAACTTTGATAATGTTAAGTGAAATAAAGTAGTCCTAAGTGAACAGATACTATATAATTCCACTTATGTGAGGTACCTAAGGCAGTCAAAATCAGAGACAGTAGAATGGTGGTTTCCAATGGCTGGGGTGAGGCAGAATGGAGAATTATTAATGGGTACAGAGTTTCAGTTCTGCAAGATGAAAAAAGTTCTAGAGGTAAATAGTGGTGATGCTTATGAATATACTTATTGTCAGTGAACTGTACACTTAAAAATGGTTACGATAAATTTGGTATTTTAGCACAATTAATCAAAACAAAAACATCAGAGGCCCAGTGATTCTGTAATTTGCTGAAGGCTAATCAGTAATTTATTATGTGGCAGAATTACAACTAGAAGTCAGATCTTTTTTACTCCTGGACTAGTGCTTACTGATTACACCTTGCAACACTCCCACCCCACCTGTGGTCAGTTTTAAGTGTTCCACTAATCAGAAAATAAGTAATACTCATGAAGAAAACATTTCCTGGCAGAAAAGATGGAAATACTATCCTAATAATTTAATCTTCTATAGCTTACTAAAAAAGCATAATCTGAGTGGGTGACAGCGCTACTGCAAAAAATGTAACATAGCATGAAACTACACTTAAGAACTTAAATTACTAATTTAAATTTCAAAGTATAATTGTGTTTAAGCATATGCAGGAAATCAAAATGATAGCTACAGTGCATTAAGAGGCAAATCTACACAGCTGGTATAAAATCATTTTGGCATTAATGTTGAAAGGTACTTAAATATAGCCAGGCGCGATGGCTCACACCTGTAATCCCAGCACTTTGAGAGGCCGAGGCAGGCAGATCACAAGGTCAGGAGATCAAGACCATCCTGGCCAACATGGTGATATCCCATCTCTACTAAAAATACAAAACTTAGCTGGGCATGGTGGCGCGTGCCTGTAATCCCAGCTACTCAGGAGGCTGAGGCAGGAGAATCACTTGAACGAGGGAATTGCAGGTTGCAGTGAGCCGAGGATGCACCACTGCACTCCAGCCTGGCACAGAGCGAGACTCCGTCTCAAAAAAAAAAAAGAAAAGAAAAGCACTTAAATATAACATTAGATAAAAAGGCTTAACATTTAAATACTGTCCATTTTATATGCAAATAGGAAGATAAATGGCTGGTATTCTTACTCCTTCAACACTCCTTTTTTTTTTTTTTTTTTTTTTGGAGACTAAGTCTCTCTCTGTCACCCAGGCTAGAGTGCAGTGTCACCATCTCAGCTCACTGTAACCTCTGCCTCCCGAGTTCAAGTGATTCTCATGCCTCAGCATCCCAAGTAGCTGGGAGCACAGATGCCTGTTACCATGCCCAGCTAACTTTTGTATTTTTAGCAGAGATGGGATTTCGCCATGTTGGCCAGTCTGGTCTTGAACTCCCAACCTCAGGTGATCCAACCACCTTGCCCTCCCAAAGTGCTGGTATTACAGGTATGAGCCACTGTGCCTGGCCTCCTTCACCACTTCCGGTGAATTTATCAACCGGTATAATCAGGACATACTTGGTGCATCTTGATATCCGTACGGTTCTCATCAAAGTGCAAAGTTCAGAATAAGATATTCAAGAAGTACTTCCAAGTAAGTATTTATTAACTAAATAACCAGAAAGTTAAATTCTGGATTACCCACTAATTAATTTACCTAATTCACACTTTCTTTTTTTTTTTTTTTTCCTGAGATGAATTTCACTCTTCTTGTCCAGGCTGGAGTGCAATGATGTAATTATCGGCTCACTAGAACCTCCGCTTTCTGGGTTCAAGCAATTCTCCTGTCTCAGCTGGGATTCTCCTTCCAAGTAGCTGGGATTACAAGCATGTGCCACCATGCCTGGCTTATGTTGTATAGTTTTTTAGTAAAGATGGGGTTTCATGTGGAATGTTTAGCAGCATCCCTGTTCTCTACATATTAGTTACCAAGTAGCATCCCCTTTTCTCTGCTGACAACTAAAAATGGCTATGGACATTAAAAAAATAAAAAAGAGAGAAAATAAAATGGGGTTTCATCATATTTACCAGGCTGGTCTTGGATCCTAACTCAGGTGATTAGCCTGCCATGGCCTCCCAAAGTGCTGGGATTACAGGTGTGAGCCACCGTGCCCAGCCACCTAATTCAACTTAAAATTCCAACATTTAAAAACAACAATCAACCATTCCTCTGGTACATCTTCCAAGGTGACATTTAACTTCTACAGAGCTAACGTGTTTGTTTTGAACAATTAAAAACAAAATAAGATATAAGCCTTCATTGGTCTTTTAAAAGAACCTCAAACCCTATCTTGGATACAATTATGAACAAAAATTGTAAAACATCATTACTGATGGTTAACTAGTTATTCTTGGTGAAAGCTTTTGGTTCCTAGAAATCTTAGATAATAATTGTATTAACTCTGCTCTCTCTTTCTTCTCTCCTAAAAGAGGATGGGCTTTGTTTATGGCTTCAAGGAAACTGTTCCCCATCAACATCACAAACCTAGCTGGACTAGTGCAAGAACCAGCAGAACAAATAAAATAGTAACCTCTCCCCCTCAACATTCTCTCCAACATTATCTCTCTCTACATTAGCTCTTCAGTCATCAAATTAACTGACAGAAGTCAGAGTTGAATATAGCAACAAAGCAGAACTCCCTAAATGTTTCTTCTTTCTCCCTTCTCCCTACCCCCCTACCCCCCGCACACACACCTTTTTTCCTATTTCTTCTCACTATTTTTTCATTTCCTTGGTCTTATCCAGCTTTACCAAGCATCCCTTCCTTCTCATCTCCACTATAGGTCCTTCACAGGCCAAAGTATTTTCCTGGTTCAAAGGTGAGCACAGAGCTCTGGGGACATTAATTCAGCACTAGACTGAACAGGTCTATCAACATCTCTCACAGTGGTAATCAGAACTCCCTCATGGCCATCTGGACATCTCAATCCTATAAAAGGCAGTCAACCTCACCACCCACCCACATCTGATGTGCAGAGTATACAGATGTCCACCAGGCGCGGTGGCTCAAGCCTGTAATCCCAGCACTTTGGGAGGCCGAGGCGGGTGGATCACGAGGTCGAGAGATCGAGACCATCCTGGTCAACATAGTGAAACCCCGTCTCTACTAAAAATACAAAAAATTAGCTGGGCATGGTGGCGCGTGCCTGTAATCCCAGCTACTTGGGAGGCTGAGGCAGGAGCATTGCCTGAACCCAGGAGGTGGAGGTTGCGGTGAGCCGAGATCGCGCCATTGCACTCCAGCCTGGGTAACAAGAGCGAAACTCCATCTCAAAAAAAAAAAAAGAGTATACAGATGTCCTCTTGGTCAGACATGCTGAAGTTGTACACCTTGATCCATGACAGTCAGCTACTCAACTCTCTTACAGATGACCAGTGGGTGCTAATCTTCATCAAAGAATATTATGATTTCTCATCTCCCATTCTTTCCCACAGAATCCCCAAAGTGCACTGGTCATGCTTAACCAGAGTTTATGCTTTTACTCACCTTCTTTCAGTTTAGAAATGAAGTACCTTCTCCCTATCACCAAACATGAATCTAATTTAGTTAAAAGACTAAATCTGGTAACGTTTCCCATATTTGGGAAAGTCCTTCCAGCCTATCCTACTTTTTCAAAGGTCATTATTTCTTACTGTTCATTATTTTTTGTTACTGAGAAGCATTTTTTAAAAGATTCTTTTTTTTTTTTTTCTTTTTCTAAGACAGGGTCTCTCTTTGTTGCCCAGGCTGGAATGCAGTGGTGCTATCACAGCTCACTATAGTCTTGATCTCCTGATCTCAAGCAATCCTCCCACCTTTGCCCACAAAGTAGCTAGGACATGATCAAGGTGCATGTCACCATGATCAGCTACTTTTAAAATTTTTTGTAGAGATGAGGGCCTTTCAATATATTGCCCAGGCTGGTCTAAAACTCAAGCGATTCTCCTGCCTCAGCCTCCCAAAGTGCTGGAATTACAAGCATGAGCCACCGTGCCTGGTCATATATATATATTTTTAATAGCAGTTTTAGGTTCACAGCAAAATTAAGAGGAAGGTACAGATATTTCCTATATATTATCCTCCCCCACATATGCACAACCTCCCTATCAACATACTGCACCACGGTGTTATTATTTGTTACAAACGATGAACAAATACTGATATACCATTATCATCAAAAGTCAATCGTTCACGTTAGGGTTCACTCTGTGCTGTACATTCGATGGGTTTGGACAAACATTTAATGACATGTATCTCCCATTATATTAATAGTATTATTCAGAATACTTTCACTGCCCTAAAAATCTGTATCCTGCCTATTCATCTCTCCCCAGTTCTGACAATCACTAATCCTTTTGCTGTCTCCACAGTTTTATCTTTTCCAAAATGTCATAGAGTTGGAATCCTACAGTATGTAGGCTTTTCAGATCAGCTTCTTTCACTTGGTAATATGCATTTAAGATTCTTCCATGTGCCTTAATAGATCATTTCTTTTTAGTACTGAGTAATATTCCATTGTCAAGGTGTACCACAGTTTATTTGTCCACTCACCAACTGAAGATCTTCATTGCATTCAAGTTTTGGTAATTATAAATAAAGCTGCTATAAACATTTTTATGCAGGCTTTTGTGTGAATGTAAGTTTTCAACATATTTGAGTAAATAAAAAGGAACACAATTGCTGATGGTAGGGTAAGAGAATGTGGTTGTACACTTTTGCATTCCCACTAGCAGTGAGTGAATGAGAGTTCACTCGTGTTGTTGCCCAGGCTGGAGTGCAATGGCATGGTCTTGGCTCACAGGATCTTCCGGGTTCAAGCTCCTGCCTCAGCCTCCCAAGTTGCTGGGATTATAGGCACCTGCCACCACGTCTGGCTAATTTTTTTGTATTTTTATTAGGAATGAGGTTTCACCATGTTGGCCAGGCTAATCTCGAACTCCTGATCTGCCTGCCTCAGCTTCCCAAAGAGCTGGGATTACAGGCATGAGTCACTGTGCGCAGCCAAGATCAATGTTGAAAAAAGAGACAACACCCATGCCTTGTTCCTAATCTTCAAGAGAAAGCATCTAATTTCTCACCATTAAGTATGATGTTAGCTGTAGGTTTTCTGTAGATATTCTTCATCAACTTGAGGAGGTTACCCTCTATTCCTAGTTTGCTGAGAGATTTTTATAATAAATGGGTGCTGGATTTTATCAAATGCTGTTTCTACATCTATTGGTATGATCATGTGAATTTTTTCTTTAGTCTGTTGATGTGAAGAGTTAACTGATTTTTTTAATATTCAAAATAATCCCACATGGTCATGGCACATACTTTTTTTTTTTTTTTTTTTTGCTTATTTTCAATCAGTTTTATTAACATGGGGGTCTAAGTAGATTTCAAAATAAAGACCATTTATACAACGGGACCATTTTAATGTTTACAATAAATCTTGATTGCAGACATGTATGGCTGTTTGGTAGTATTGAGAAACAGTACAGTAATGGCAGTTTTTCCAATTGGTGTGTAGTCCTCTACTTATATATTAAATTGCTGTCAAACCAGTAAGACTGCATTTATGTATCCATCATTTTCAGGATTGTTCGTAACCTGGGCATACTTTCCCCAAATAACTTTGCCTCCTTGCGTCACAAGGCCCAATTCGCTCACATTTACCTCAATGACAGTACCTTTGGTAATAACACCCAAAGTTGTATACAGTGGGGATGAAGGATTCTTCTTTACACCAAGTATCGGTAGGCAAAATGTGGCTTTCAGTTCAGGATGTGTCACATGGGCTTTCTTGAAACGCAAGCCCATTGGCCTTATGAATCTTTCATATTTAGGTGGTTTCCTTGTAAAGCCATCTCCAACAAAGCAGACTTTAGTAACCATCCTCTTCCATGCCTTCTTCTTTCTCTTTCCTGTTCGAATAACTTTTAATACTTCTGTTTCTCCCTGGGCACGGACTTTAGGCAGAGGGACTTCCCATTTTCCCGCCTTCTCTTTTCGTTTCTGTTTAATCATATTGGAAAGTACTTTAGCTCAAGATTGTCCTTCCCTGTCCAGCAGATAGGCAGGTACTGCTCCCTGTGGAGTCTTCTCATCATTCTTCTGTTTGGTGTTTCTCTTTTCATGCATCTTGATAGTCTTTTTCATTTGTATTTTCTCAGCGTGGCGCTGTTTATGGTAAAGCTTAGCTTTCAGACCAATCATTTTCTTTGCCTTCTTTGAACGTTCATGAGTTTCTCGGCTTTCCTTCTTTCTCTTTTTCTCATGGTAATCCAAACGGTATCCATAGCGTTTACGATGTAATTCAATGTATTCGTTCTGTGGCATGGTGATGGCCGCAGAGCTGCCAGGAGCGGCCCCAGGGACGTAAAAATGCTCTTAGTTTTCGGGTCTCTGAGATCCACGAGCCCTTTTTTTTTTTTTTTTTTTTTTTTTTTAGACAGAGTCTTACTCTGTTGCCCAGGCTGGAAAGCAGTGGAACGATCTAAACTCACTGCAACCTCTTCCTCCCAGGTTCAAGTTATTCTCCTGCCTTAGCCTTCTGAGTAGCTGGGATTACAGGTGTACAGCATCATATCCAGTTAATTTTTGTATTTCCAGTAAAGACGAGGTTTTGCCATGTCAGCCAGGCTGGACTTGAACTCCTGACCTCAACTGATCCACCCGCCTTGGCCTCCTGAGGTGCTGAGATTACAGGCGTGAGCCACAGAGCCCAGGCCTGCATATACTTCTTTTTACACTTTTTTTTTTTGAGATAGAGCCTCACTCTGTCGCTCAGGCTAGAGTGTAGTGGTGCGATCTTGACTCAACGCAACCTCCACCTGCCAGGTTCATATGATTCTCCTGCCTCAGCCTCCCAAGTAGCTGGGACTACAGGCGCACACCACCATGCCCAGGTAATTTTTTTATTTTTAGTAGAGATGAGGTTTCACCATGTTGGCCAGGCTGGTCTCAAACTCCTGACCTCAGGTGATCCGCCAGCCTCAGCCTCCCAAAGTGTTGAGATTACAGGCATGAGCCTGACCTTTTTACACATTTTTGAAATTCAATCTGCTAATATTTTGTTGAGGATATGGACATCTAAGTTCATGAGAAACAGTTTTGTAGTTTTCCTGTAATCTTTATCAGGCTTGGGTATTAGGGTAACATTGGCCTCACAGGAGTTAGGAAGTATTCCATTTGCTTCTATCTTCTGAAGGAAATTGTGGAGAATTAGTATAGGCTAGGTGTGGCAGCTCACATCTGTAATCCCAGTACTTTGAGAGACCAAAACAGGAAGAACTGCTTGACCCAGGAGTTCAGTACCAGACTGGACAACGTGGCAGAATGCCATCTCTACCAAAAGAAAACTAGCCAGGTGTGGTGAATGACACATCCCTGTAGTCCTCAGTTACTTGGGAGGCTAAAGTGAGAAGATCACTTGTGCCTGGGAGACAGAGGTTGCAGTGACCTGAGATCACTAAACACCAGCCTGGGGGAAAGAGCAAAATTCTATTTCAAAAAGAATATAAAAAGAGAATTAGCGTAATTCTTCATTAAATGTTTGGTAGATTTCACCAGAAAACTCATTTGGACTTGGTGCTTTCTGCTGCAGAAGTTTATTAATTATTGATCCAATTTTTTTTAACAGACAAAGGCCTACTCAAGTTGTCTATGTTTTCTTGAGTAAGCTTTGGTAAATTGTATATTTCAAGGAATTGTTCCATTATACCTAGGTTATCAAGTTTGTGGGCATAGAGTTGCTTATACTATTCCTTAATTATCGTATGTTGGCCAGGCTGGTCTTGAACTCCTGAGCTCAAGTGATCCTTCTGCCTTGGTCTCCCAAAGTGCTGGGATTATAGATGTGAGCCACCATGCTTATCAACATTTAAAACATTCACTCCACTCTCTTCTTGATTGCATGATTTCTGAGAAGAAGTCATGTGTAATTCTTACTGTTGCTTCTCTATAGGTCAGGTATTTTTTCCCTTTGGCGTCTTTCAAGATTTTTCTTATCTTCGATTGTCTGCAGTTTAAGTATGATATGCTAGGTGTTGTTTTCTAGGCATTATCTTGCTTGGTGTTCCCTGAGCTTCCTGAATCTGTGATTCGACATCTGATATTAATTTGGAGAAATTTGCAGGCATATTGCCTCAAATATTGTTTCTGTTCCTTTCTCTACCCTCCTTCTGTGATTCCCATCATGCATATATGTTACACCTTTTGTAGTTGTTCCACAGTTCATGGATATAGCAGCCCTCCCTTTACTCATGGGAAAAAAGTTCCAAGACTCCCAGTGGAGGCTGAAAGTGTGGAAAGTACTGAATCCTATATATACTATGTTTTCCATATACATACATATCTGTGATAAATTTTGACTTATAAATTAGGCACAGTAACAGGCCAACAAAAACTGATAAAGTAGGACAATTTCAACAATATGCTAGTATCACTACTCTTGCATTTTGGGGCCATGATTAAGTAGAATAGGGGTTACTTTGACACAAGCCCTGAAATATCCCAACAATCAATCTGATAACCAAGACAGCTACCAAGTGACTAAAAGATGAATAGTGCATACCTGTGGATATGCTAGAAAAAGGGATGATTAATATCCTACGCAAGATGGAACACCCCTCAGAATAGAATGCAATTTAAAACTTAAGAACTATTTATTTCTAGACTTTTCCATCTGATATCTTTGGACTGTAGTTGACTATGGGTAACTGAAACCATGGAAAGTGAAACTGCAGATAGGGGTGATGGGGAAGCTACTGTATTCTGGGTTTGTTTTTTTAAGCAATGAAGTCTCACTATGTTGCACAGGCTGGACTTGAACTCCTAGGCTCAAGGGATGTTCCTGCCTCAGCCTCTCAAGTAACTGGGACTACAGGCACTCACACTGTCCCTGGTTTGTTCTATTTCTATTCAGCCTTTTCTCTCTTTCTCAGTTTTGGGATTTCTATTGATATATCCACAAGCTCAGAAATTCTTTCCTCAGCTGTGTCCAGTCTACTAACAAGCTCATCAAAGTCATTCATTTCTGTTAATATTTATCTATAACATTTTGATTCTTTCTTAGAATTTCCATTTCTGTGCTTACATTATCCATCTGTTCTTGCATGTTGTCTACTTTTTAACTTAGCATACTATTTATAGTTTAAAAAAAAAATCCTGGCCTAATAATTTCGATGTGCCTGCCAAAACTGATTCTGATGGTGTTTAATTTCTTCAAACTGTGTTTCTTGCTTTTTAGTATGCCCCGCTGAAAGGCAGACATGATATACTGGCTAAAAGAAACTGTAGTAAAGAAGCCAGTAGTAACAATAATGGTAAGGTGTGATTACGTTTCAGTCTTTTGGTGAACCTATACTCCTGGACTATGAACTTCACCAGTGTTTCTCAGTCCCCCATCTTGCCAACCACCCCCCCCGCCTTTTTTTAAGAGAGGGACTCACTGTGTTGCCCAGGTGGGAGGGCAGTGGCACAATCTCAGCTCACCGCAACCTCCACCTTCTGGGTTCAAGCCATTCTCATGCCTCAGACTTCCAAGTAGCAGGAATTACAGGCGTGTGCCACCACGCCCAGCTAATTTTTATATTTTTTTTATAGAGATGGAGTTTCACCAAGTTGGCCAGGCTGGTCTCAAACTCCTGAACTCAAGTGATCTACCCACCTCAGGCTCCCAAAGTGCTGGGATTACAGGTTGTGAGCCACCACGCCTGGCCTAACGCATGTTATTATTTGCTAACTATTTATATATCTTGCCCTATCCCAACAAAAAGAAGTATCTACCCAGAGAGACAGAAATAACATTAGTGGTTGTCAGGGGCTGCAGGAAGGGAGGAATGGGGAGTGACTGCTTAATGGGTATGGGGTTTCATTTTGGGGTGGTAAAATACATTGGAATCAAATAGATATAATGGTTGCACAACACCACAAATATATTAAGTCCCACTAAACTGCATGCTGTAAAATGATTATGTGGATTTTACCATAATTAATAAAAAAATGAATCATCCATAATAGTTTATAGTTTAGTTAATAGTAATCTAGTGGAATGGTATGGAATTACTTAAAATTGTGTTTTTGAAAGCATTTAATGTTAAGGGAAGAAAGTTCTAAAACATTAGTGAATGGGAGAAAAAAGTAGGTCGCATAAGGATACAAAGCAGAATAGCATATTTTAACAACAAAAAGTTTTTGCTTTTAATACCTGGACTTTTGAAAACTATGTGAGAAAGAATACATTAATAGTGCTTAGGCCAGGTGTGATCACTCATGGCTGGAATCCCAGCACTTTAGGAGGCTGAAGGAGATGGATCATTTGAGGTCAGGAGTTCGAGACCAGCCTGACCAACATGGTGAAACCCTATCTCTACTCAAAATACAAAAATTAGCCAAGTGTGTAGCCTGTAGCCCCAGCTACTCAGGAGGCTGAGGCAGGAGAATTGCTTGAACCTGAGAGGTGGAGGTTGCAGTGAACTGAGATTGTACCACTGCACTCCAGCCTGGGTGACAGAGTGAGACTCCATCAAAAAAAAAAAAAGTGTTTATACTTGGATGGCAGAACAAATGTTTCCTTTTCTCTTTAGACTTTACTTTCTATAATAAATCATGTATTTCTTATCAAAGGAAATACATTTTTTAAAAAATTTAATCACAAGTAACTTAAAAGTTTAGCAATGTGACTGATTTAAGTCTTCAACTAAGAGAACAAAACATATAATAAAGTAGGAAAACAAAATTCAAATCTTTCAATAATTATATTAAATGTGAATGGCCTAAACATACCAATTAGAAAACAGAGATTGTCAGAATGGAGGGGAAAAAAAAGATCCAACTACATGCTATCTATAAGAAACTCCAAATAAAATGATATATGTAGGTTTAAAGGTAAAAGACGGAGAAAGACCTTGTAAACACTAGTCAAAAGAAAGTGAAAGTGACTATATTAGTATCAAAATAGTCTTCAGAGCAAAGAAAATTATCAGGGAAGAAAAAGAGAGATTACACATTAATAAATGGGTAATCTACCTAAAGGATAATCCTAATGTGTTATGCCTATAACAACAGAGCTTCAAAACACATGAATTAAAAACTAATAACTGAAAGGAGAAAAAAAGTAACAACACAAATCCACAATTGTAGTCGGACCCTTCAACACTCTTTTCTTAGTAATAGAAAGAACTGAAAAACAACAACAACAAAAATCAACAGATGCAAAGGAACTGAACAACAAAATCAACCAACCGGATCGAACTGACATTTATAGAACATTCAACCCAACAAACCAAAATACACATGCTTTTGAAGGACACACAAAACATTCACCAAGACAGACAACATGTCCTGGGTCATAAATACCTTAATAAATTAAGTCAGCCAAGTGTGGTAGCTCATGTCTGTAATCCCAGAATTTTGGGAGGCCAATGTGGGAGGACTGCTTGAAGCCAGTAGGTTGAGACCAACCTGGGCAACAAAGTAATACCCTGTTTCTACAAAAAGTAAAAAATAATACAGGCATGGTGGTGTGCACCTGTATTTCCAGTTACTTGGGAAGCTTGGCAGAGTGAGACCCTGTCAAAAAGAAGAGAAGAGGCCGGGCATGGTGGCTCACGCCTGTAATCCCAGCACTTTGGGAGGCCAATGTGGGCGGATCACGAGGTCAAGAGATTGAGATCATTCTGGCCATGATGAAACCCCACCTCTGCTAAAAATACAAAAATTAGTCGGATGTGGTGGCATGCGCCTGTGGTCCCAGCTACTTGGGAGGCTGAGGTGGAAGAATCGCTTGAACCAGGAGGTGGAGGATGCAGTGAGCCAAGACAGCGTCCCTGCACTTCAGCCTGGCGACAAAGCAAGACTCCATCTCAAAAAAAAAAAAAAAAAAAAAAGAGAAGAGATAGATATGAGAGAAGAGAAAAAAGAAGACAGGGAGAGGAGGGGAGGAAAGGGAGAAAAGAACAGAAAGAAAAGAAAAAAGAAAAGAGAGGGAAAAAAGGGAAAGATGGAGGGGGGGAAGAGGGAGGGAGCGAGGGAGGGGAAAAGGGAGGAGCAGGGGAGGAGGGAGGAGAAAAAGGTAGAAGGAGGAGGAGGGAGGGAATGAAATCATGCAAAGGATGTTCTCTGACCACAACGGAATTAAACTAGAAACTATTAACAAGGCTGGGAGCACATGCCTGTAATACCAGCACTTTGGGAGGCGGAGGCAAAAGGATCACTCGAGCCCAGGAGTTTGAGATCAGCCTAGACAAGGTAGCAAGCCTCCATCTCTACAGAGTAAAAGTAAAAAAATTGCCGGGCGCGGTGGTTCAAGCCTGTAATCCCAGCACTTTGGGAGGCTGAGGCGCGTGGATCACGAGGTCAAGAGATCGAGACCATCCTGGTCAACATGGTGAAACCCCGTCTCTACTAAAAGATACAAAAAATTAGCTGGGCATGGTGGCACGTGCCTGTAATCCCAGCTACTCAGGAGGTTGAGGCAGGAGAATTGCTTGAACCCAGGAGGTGGAGGTTGCGGTGAGCCGAGATCGCGCCATTGCACTCCAGCCTGGGTAACAAGAGCGAAGCTCCGTCTCAAAAAAAAAAAAAAAAAAAAAAATTAAAAATATATTTTAAAAAAACAACCACTAAACAAGATAAAAATTCCCAAATATTTGAAAATTAAACACACTTCTGCATAATCTATAGGTCAAATAGTAAGTCTCAAGGGAAATTAGAAGATATTTTGAGCTGAATGAAAACAAAAATACATTTCTGCATTCACTACAGTGTCTAAAATTAAAAAAAAAAACAAAAAACAAAAATACATTTCAAAAGTTGTGGAATTCAACTAAAAGCAACACTTAGAGGAAAATTTATAGTACTAAACACCTATATTATAAATGAAGGAAGGTCTCAAAGCAATTATCTCAGTTTCTACCTTAAGAAACCAGAAAATAAATCAAGAAGGAATAAAATTAAGAGCAGCAATCCATATAATTGAACACGGAATAGAGAAAAATCAATAAAACCAGAAACTGATTCTTTGCAAAGACCAATTAAAATTGGGAAATCTATCAAAAGAAAGAAAAAGAGAAGACACAAAATATCAAGAATGAAAGAAGGAATTATCATCAAACATAGATGTTAAAAGGATACTAAGATGATACTACAACTCTATGAACATAAATTCAACAACTTAGATGAAAAGGACCAATTCCTTGAAATTTCCCAATGTCACTCAAGATGAAATAATTACCTGCATAGACCTATAACTATGAAAATAAATTGAACTAGTAATTGAAAACCTAAACACCTTCAGGTTTGAATGATTTTACTGGAAAATTCTTTAGAAGAAGAAGAATACAAACTCTATAAAATTTCTTACAGAAAAAAAAAAAAATTGGTACAACATATCAGCCAGCATCCACAGAGCTGCACTGTCCAAAAGAGGAGGCCACCAGCCACGTTGCTATTGAGTACTTGGAATGCAGCTAGAGTCGTATGTTGAAATGATAATATCTTGGTTACATTCAGTTTAAAAAAATGTATTACTAAACACTTTTTCAAGTCCTCAACGCTCAGGTCAGAAATAAAATTTACTTTTATAATCACTTCTGATTTCTTTATATATAAGAGAAATTATGAAAATAAAAAGTACTGAGCCAAAACTGAACCCACTTTAGAATTAAACTGCTTTCAAGATCATGTCAAAACAAACTACAAGCAAAACTCTTAGAAATCTGGGTGGGCACAATGGCTGGCATTACATCTGTAATACCAGCACTCTGGGAGGCCAAGGCAGGTGGATTGCATGAGTCCAGGAGTTTGAGACCACCCTGGACAACACAGCTAAACCCTGTCTGTACTAAAAACAAAAATCGGCTGGGTGCAATGGCGTGCACCTGTAATCCCAGCTACTAGAGAGGTTGAGGTGGGAGAATCACCTAAGCCCAGGAGATCAAGGCAGGAAGAAAAAAAAAAAAAAAAAAACCTCTTAGAAATGTTTTTTTTTTTTTTTTTTTTTGAGAAGGAGTTTTACTCTGTCACTCAGGCTAGAGTGCAATGGCACGATCTTGGCTCACTGCAACCTCTGCCTTCTGGCCTCCTGGGTTCAAGGGGTTCTCCTGCCTTCCTGCCTCAGTCTCCTGAGTAGCTGGGATTAGAGGCACCTGCCATCATGTCTGGCTAATTTTTGTATTTTTGCAGAGACAGGGTTTCACTATGTTGGACACGATGGTCTTAAAACTCCTGACCTCTGCTGATCTGCCCGCCTCGGCCTCCCAAAATGCTGGGATTATAGGCATGAGCCACTGTGCCAGGCTTAGAAATCTTTTTTTTTTTTTTTTGAGACAGAGTTTCGCTCTTGTTACCCAGGCTGGAGTGCAATGGCACGATCTCGGCTCACTGCAACCTCCGCCTCCTGGGTTCAAGCAATTCTCCTGCCTCAGCCTCCTGAGTAGCTGGGATTACAGGCACGCGCCACCATGCCCAGCTAATTTTTTGTATTTTTAGTAGAGACGGGGTTTCACCACGTTGACCAGGATGGTCTCGATCTCTCGACCTTGTGATCCACCCACCTCGGCCTCCCAAAGTGCTGGGATTACAGGCTTGAGCCACCGCACCCAGCCTTTTTTTTTTTTTTTTTTTTTGAGATGGAGTTTTTCTCTTGTTACCCAGGCTGGAGTGCAATGGCGCGATCTCGGCTCACCGCAACCTCCGCCTCCTGGGTTCAGGCAATTCTCCTGCCTCAGCCTCCTGAGTAGCTGGGACTACAGGCACGCGCCACCATGCCCAGCTAATTTTTTGTGTTTTTAGTAGAGACGGGGTTTCACCATGTTGACCAGGATAGTCTCGCTCTCTTGACCTAGTGATCCACCCACCTCAGCCTCCCAAAGTGCTGGGATTACAGGCTTGAGCCACCGTGCCCGTCCAGGCTTAGAAATCTTAAGAGGAAACTGGAAGGACATTTGTTACTACAAAGCAAAATCCAGACTGGCCATAGTGGTTCACACCTGTAATCCCAGCACTTAGGGAGGCGAATAGGAAGAATCGCTTGAGGCCAGGAATTTAGAGACCAACGCTGGCAACATAGTGAGACCAGCTCCACAAAAAAAGGTTTTAAAAATATTACCCAGGTATGCAGTCCCAGCTGACTGAGGTGGGAGGATTGCTTGAGCCCAGAAGTTCAAGGCTTCAGTGAGCTAAGTCATGACACCGTCCAGACTGAGTGATAGAGTGAGACACTCTATCTCAAAAAACAAAAACAAAAAAAAAACCCAGAGGCCAGCAGGCTCACAACACTCCTCATTGGGGCTGAATGTCCAATGCTGACGTTCCCTTTGTAAGTCAAGGAAACTGTAAACTCTTTAACAAGGAGAAAAGGGCAAAGCTAAAGAAAGTTTTTTTGTTTGTTTTTTCAAAAATGAAAATTACACAGAACAAACTAATTTCTAACTGAAAAATATCCTTGCCATTTCAAGGTAAAACCCATTAGAGCATTATGAGGCTGGTGTCAAACCATCATTACAGGAACAGAATACAATTTGCTTTTCAATAAGAGATTATCCTCTTCAAAGATCCTCATCTTTAACTATAAGGCTAATGTGAAGTTTCTAAGAATGAACTTATGACTACATTCTGAGCAGTAATTAAAGAATATAAACTGCATCAAAAACTAAGCTATTAGATAAAAATTTAAAAGATCTATGCATTGTTTAAGATGCCAGTCATCATTCTGTTAAAAAAAAAAAAAAGCACTACACATTAGTTTTATAGCATACAGTGATTATTTGAATAAAAGTCAATTATGCTTACTTCCTTATTTAAAAGAAACATGTTCTACTCTGATCTAGGGGCAAGTGTACAAAATGAAACTTACTAAAAACTCCCATCACACAACAATTCAGTGAAACCTTCTTAAGAATTTCTTACCTGAAATGGTTTCAGCATTTATGTACATGTATTTTTTCTAAAGGGAAAACATACATATTTAATTTTTAAGTATTATTTTTTCCTCATTTTTAACATATCTAAAATCAAGATGAATCGTATAATTAATGTGTTCATTTAATATGGTAGTGGCTCTACCTCTTTCTCCTGCAAGGAAAGTAATCATTAAACTAAGGATGCATATTAAAACCACTTCAGAATTAGGGAAGTGCATTAAGTTCTATTTGCAAATGTTTTACACTGATAGGGTTATATTCCCTAATTAAGTAAAACACTAGATAGAGCCTAAGCTACAGTCCTTACTAATACATATACACAAAAAAGTTAAGGATTATATTAAGATACAAATTATGCTGATGTAATCGTTAAAAGGGTCAACGGTTCCCAACTATTTATTTTCCTTTTAACAGTAAGTATGCTAGTATTTTAATAAAGAATTCCACTTGATTTTTTAAAATCTTTAAGGAAATATCACTACTCCCTTAAATTCAGAATTTCTGGAATCCCACATTTCCGATTAAAGACGCTCCTGTTTAACAGAAGGGCTCTGGCTACCCCGAGTAAAAAAGGTGCAGCTTTCAAATTACATTTTTGCCCTCTACCAAATCCTTTTCTATATATATGTGTGGTGTGTTGAGGAGTAAGAAAATTAATTATAAAGTAAACATCATTAGCACTAACTAATTAGCACACATTAACACTACTCAAAGCCAAGTGATAAGGCAGTGAAAACATTAGATGCTTTACTTCCTGGACCTGGAATATCTTAATTACTATTCTTTACAAAAGAATCACTGTTTCAACCTATTTTTAAATTTTTCATGGCCCTTAGAAGGTTCAAGACCCAAACATGTGCATTTTAGAGGTTAATATGAACAGTACAGCCATTTCACATTGCCATTGTTATTGCTGAAACCAGGTCTCACTCTGTCACCCAGGTTGGCGTGCAGTGGAGCAATCTTGGCTCACTGCAATCTCTGCCTCTCAGGCTCAAGTGGTCCTCCCACCTCAGACCCCCAAGTAGTTGAGATTACAGGTGCGTGCCACCATGCCTGGCTAATTTGTTATATTTTTGGTACAGATGGAGTTTCACCATGTTGCTCAGGCTGGTCTTGGGCTCCTAGGCTCAGGCAATCCACCTGCCTCAGCCTCCGAAAGTGCAAGGATTATAGGCATGAGCCACCATGTCCAGCCTTTGACTCACACAGAACTATCTGGAAATGACCACCAAACAATCACCACCACCTAGTGGCAGCACAACCAATGGCAGGTTTCCTTTTTCAAAGGTGAAATAGCCTAACATCTCATAACACAATATTTTAAAATTTCAGATCTCATTTACATTTTGAAATGTTCATTCTAAAACATTGTCCATACAAGTCACAGCTTTAGGCTAGCACTTCTGTTACCTAAATGAAATTTGGCAGGGTGCTGTGGCTCATGCCTGTAATCCCAGCACTTTGGGAGGCCAAGGTGGGAGGATGGCTTGAGCCTAGGAATGCAAGACCAGCCTGGGCAACCTAACAAAACCCTATCTCTAAAAAACAAAAACAAAAAACCATGTCTGTGGTCCCAGCTACTTGGGAGGCTGAGACAGGAGGACTGCTTGAGCCCAGGAGGTCGAGGCTATAGTGAGCCATGATCAATCACACCACTGCACTCCAGCCTGGGTGACAGAGCAAGACCCTCTCTCAAAAAAGAAAAGAAAAAAAATCAAAAATGAAATCTTATTTCAATGGCTACTCTTATTTCTGGTATTAGAGAATTCTAGAGCTCAGAATTGATAGAGTGAGCATCTTATGGAGGGTTTTCTAGAAGCAGATGAAGCCTTTTTGAGTTCAACATAAAACAATGTTCTAAAGGTGGAGTTAATAGGCAAAAGGGCAAGAAAACTGGGAGAAATGTCAGGCAGAAAAGGATGTAAGCAGAAGACATCATGGATTCTAGCATGAAGAAGTTTGTATGAAACCACAGCTTCTTTTTGTAACATGATGTTAACTAAAACATAAGTGAGAAATAAGGAAAGAAGCCTCACATTACCTGATTAGGGAGGACATGCTATAAAATGGAGAAACTGAAGGAAGAACTTACAAAGGTTTTGGGAAATAAACAGTGTAGCTTAACAAAGCAGCCAAAAGTTTCCCAACATATGAGACATATTGTGGTTTAGGACCTTCATAAGGAGAACTTCATTTCTAAACTCTGAGAAACCAAATGAATAATGCATAGGCTAATTACTCAACTTGTGAAATGTCCCTAGGGACCCATGTGAGGTATTTAACAAGAACTACTTCAAGTAGTGGAATACCCCATTAGTACAAGATAACCAGACTATCAACTTGACCTTAGCTTATTTCACAACTAGGACTCTTAGAGGAAACAAACCATCATGGTACAGGATAAATCTCTCCTTTGGAATTCTGGAAGAAGGTACTCTGCTAGGAAGAGATGAAGCATATTATTATTCGTATCCAGGCTAAAAGAGGCACAATTACTCATGCTGCTTACTCTTTGCCCAGAGTCCAACGTCCTATAGAACTGAGTATCTTCTAGCAGGCAGGAACTCTCTGGGGAAAACTGACACCCAACTACCTAAGAATAGCCCTGCCAATCTCAACTCCACTCCAATGCCCACTCACTCTGGAAGCGGAGAGAGGACTTGGAGATCATACACTCCACCCTCACTAAACTCGATATATCAAGTATTAATACCCTAGAATCAAAGTTTCCTTCTGAACCCCAGAGAGTAGTGATAGCCAAATTAATGACAAAGATAATAAAATTACTTTTGTTAATTTATAACTATAATTTGTAACTAATTTACTACTTTTACTAGACCTTAAGCCTCTCTAGTCTTTAGTTTCCTCATTCATAAAATGCAGCTAATATTTCATAAGGCAACATATGTAAAAAGCCCAAAATAATACCTGACAAATAGTAAGTACTAGAATTTGTTAGTACTTTCTACTATTAGCTAGTATTTGCTACTCAGATAAAAGCTAAGAAGCTAATCTTTTGGTGGAGTAGAGTGGAGAGGGGTATCAAAGTCAGGTGAAAAAAAGATAAAATGCTAGGGCTTGAAAATAAATCTGCCAAAAATCAGATACTTACTAGTCTTGGACCAAGTGAGCTAGAAATTTGTGTGGTAGGGACAGTGTTTGTTTTCAAGATAAGTAAGTGAAGCTACAGCTCCTTAGTGGGAGGAGGCTGAAGGTCTTGTAATATGCACCACACAGTGAAGAACTGTCCACACAACATGCTGAAAAACTCAGAGAGCAATGCCAAGCCGAAATGGGGTGGAGGAGACCTTTTACAGGAGATCTGTAAATGACTGCATAGAGCAAAAATTCTTTCTAAGAGGAAACATGAACTGAAACAGTCTATAAAAATAAAGGGAGTAGATTATTTCTAAAAAAGACCATCTAAAGATTATAGAAGCAACTACCCCACCAAAACCAGAAACCTCCAAAAAGCAATCTTTTATTGTTAAAACACAAAGATGAGGTCCAGAGAAGTTACCTAATTTGTCTAAGTTTGTGCCCAGGCAACAGAGTCCCCACAGTCTACACTCTTACCACTACATTATACTCAATAAGCTAGTAAGCCGAGTGAACCAATCATGGCTATTACAACAGTTCATTTTTTTCCATGTGCTCATGGCTGTGGTTTTATACATAATCTATTCACTTTCTGTTAAGTCACGTAACATTTCTGATACTAGGAGATGTTTTACAACCAATAATAATTCAGATGCAATGAAATACAATACTTTATAAAATGGAATTAAACTCTTCACTGGAGCAGATAAAGGTTGGCAAACTATACCCTACAAAGCTCCAGAGGTCATCCCAGACACAAAAGGGCAGGGAAAATTAGGCCAAGGAAGCCCCCAATTCAATAAAACATTTCATTTTTATCCTTTCCCATTTTATAAGGAGGCATTCATACATACTTCTATTAAGGAAAAGGTTCTATAGCTTAATAAAAATGCTTGAAAACTATAAAATCAGATGAATTATTAAAATCCCTTGAAGGCATTAGATTCCACAAGTCCTGAGAAACAACTTAGAGACTATAAAACCAAGAAAGGGTTTTTAAGTTAAAATTAAGGGTTTTAAGTTAAAATTTTAAAGTTTTTACCCCAAAGCTAGTATACAAAGCATATTCAAAAAGTTCATGGTGAGTAAGCACAGAACTAAATTTTTTTTAAAAAAGAAAAAGAAAAAATTCATGGAAAATGAGTATTATGAAAAAACTATGCATGGATCCCAACTTTTTTTTTTAGCATCAAAATAAACTCATACTAACTTGTTACGATAAATCTGAACAGCATCTAGTTTGAGGCACTAAGGACAAGACATCAGTTTAAAAAGAACCCCTATCAGAGCAATATGAATTTTGCTAAAATTGAAGCTAGGGCAAATATCCAATTCACAGTAAAGTTTGAATCCACTATGGAAGATCACTGATGCTTTACAAAAAGTTCATGGCAACAATGCCCCAAAGAAATCAGCAGTTCACAAATGGATAACCTGTTTTAAGAAGGGACAAGATGACAGTGAAGACACCCATAGCAGTGGAACATCCACGTTAATTCTGGAGGAAAAAATTAATCTTGTCTATGCGCTGACTGAAGAACAGCCAATGATAAATAGCAGAAAGAACAGTAACACCACAGACATCTCAACTGATTCGGCTTACACAGTTCTGAGTAAAAAATTAAAGTTGAGCAAACTTTCCAATCAATGGGTGCCAAAACTATTGAACCCAGATTAGCTGCAGAAAAGAGCAGAGCTTTCAATGGAAATCTTAAGCAAGTAGGATCAAGACCCTGAGGTATTTCTCAAATAACTGTAATGGGAGATGAAACACGGCTTTACCAGTGGAATCTTAAAGGCAAAGCACAATCAAAGCAATGGCTACCAACAGGTGGAAGTGGGCCAGTCAAAGCAAAAGTGGACTAGTCAAGAGCAAAGGTCATGGCAACCTTTTTTTTTTTTTTTTTTTTTTTTTGGATGCTCAGGGTATTTTGCTTGTCAAGTTTGTAGGGGGCCAAAGAATGATAATAGTGTTTTGAGAGCTGGGCACAGTGGCTCACACCTGTAATCCCAACACTTTAGGAGACTGAGGCAGGAGGACCACTTGAGTCCAGGAATTGAGACCAACCTGGACAACATAAGGAGGTCCTGTCTCTACCCAAAAAAAAAAAAAAAAAAAAAAAAAGCTAGGCGTGATGACACATGCCTATAGTTTCAGCTAACTTGGGAGGCTGAGGCAAGAGGATTGCTTAATCAAGGCTGCAGTGAGCTATGACCATTCCACTGCATTTCAGCCTGGGTGACCAAGCAAAAAAAAAAAAAAAAGAAAGAAAGAAAAAGAGAGAAAGAGAGAGAGAGAGAGAAGAAGAAGAAGAAGGAGAAGAAGAAGAAGAAGAAGAAGAAAGAAGGAGGAGGAGGAGGAGGAGGAGGAAGAGGAGGAGGGAGGAGGGAGGAGGGAGGAGGGAGGAGGGAGGGAGGAGGGAGGGAGGGAGGAGGGAGGGAGGGAGGGGCCGGACACAGTGGCTCATGTCTGTAATCCCAGCACTTTGGGAGGCCAAGATGGACAGATCACCTGAGGTCAGGAGTTCGAGACCAGCCTGGCCAATATGGTGAGACCCCATCTCTACTAAAATACAAAAAAATTAGCCAGGCATGGTGGCGGGTGCCTATGGTCCCAGCTACTCAGGCGGCTGAGACAGGAGAATCGCCTGAACTTGGGAGGCTGAGGTTGCAGTGAGCTGGGATCATCCCACTGCACTCCAGCTTGGGAGATAAGAGCAAGACTCCATTTCCAAAAAAAAAAAAAAAACGGGGGGGTGTGTGTATAGCAGTTTTGAGAAAGTTAGCCAAAGCTTTAGCAGAAAAAGCTCTTCTCTACTATGACAATACTCCTGCTCATTCCTCTCATCAAACACAGGCAATTTTCTAACAGTTTCTATGGGAAATCATTAGGTATCCACTTTACAGTCATGATTTGGTTCCTTCTACCTTCCTTTGGTTTCCTAGTCTTAAAGTCTTTACTGGACACCAAGTTTTCTTCAGTTAATAATGTAAAAAACCCTGCATTTACATGTTTAAATTCCAAGGACCCTCAGTTCTTTGGGGATGGACTAAATAGCTGTTATCATCACTTACAAAAGTGTCTTGAACTTGATGAAGCCTACTTTGAGAAATAAAGTTTATATATCTTATTTTTTATCATATATATTGATACATATATAGCCTCTTATCGCCCTGGCTGGAGTGTAGTGGTGCGATCTCAGTTCATGCCAACCTCCCCCTCTCAGGTTCAAACAATTCTCCTGCCTCACCCTCTCAAGTAGCTGGTATTACAGGCGTGAGCCACCACAACCAGCTAATTTTTGTTTTTTTTTAGTAGAGATGGGGTTTCACTATGTTGGCCAGGCTGGTCTTGAACTCCTGATCTCAAGTGATCTTCCCGCCTCAGCCTCCCAAAGTGCTGGGATTCAGGATTGAGCCACTGTGCCTGGACCTTTACTTTTATCTTTTAATTCCATT
This sequence comes from Saimiri boliviensis, assembly GCF_048565385.1. Classification (NCBI taxonomy): domain Eukaryota; kingdom Metazoa; phylum Chordata; class Mammalia; order Primates; family Cebidae; genus Saimiri; species Saimiri boliviensis. Next base: position 98,957,345 of record NC_133452.1, read on the forward strand.
TTTCCATGACATTTTTAAAGTTCCCTCATATTTATACTCCACCTACTTTTGAACGTGAGAGGGCTGTTACGAGTATAAAATGTAATATGCCACAGAGTGATAATTACTTTAACACTAAAAAACATACACATAAAACAAGACTAGATTTCTTAACCACTAGGGAACACTGAGAAGTACTATTTTTTTTTTATCAAAGGGGTTTTTGTTTTTTTTTTTTTTTTTTTTTTGAGACGGAGTTTCGCTCTTGTTACCCAGGCTGGAGTGCAATGGCACGATCTCAGCTCACCGCAACCTCCGCCTCCTGGGTTCAGGCAATTCTCCTGCCTCAGCCTCCTGAGCAGCTCGGATTACAGGCATGTGCCACCATGCCCAGCTACTTTTTTGTATTTTTAGTAGAGACGGGGTTTCACCATGTTGACCAGGATGGTCTCGATCTCGACCTTGTGATCCACCCGCCTCGGCCTCCCAAAGTGCTGGGATTACAGGCTTGAGCCACCGCGCCCGGCCCTCAAAGGGATTTTTTTTTAAGTTATGTATATTGTGTTCCTCTCCCCTTAAAAATGGTGACATTCATTTTTAAAATTTACTAAGTAGCCACTCTCCATTCTGCACTGAGCTCAACATTTTTGAGAGTTACAAAGATAAATCAGACATGTCACCTTCAGTTTAAAGGTGACATGAAACATTTATCAAATTAAATGGGTAGAAAGAGGTAAAAGTGCCAAGAGAAGAAACAAGGTAGTGAGAGGTGAAGAGGTAATGTAAAGGAGCTGAGAATGGGAGAAACAACTTCCTACCACAGGTCGAGGGGACTCTTAACAGACACTGCCTGAAAATGGAATCCCATAGGGAAGAGACAAATAATCTCTCTGCATTCTGATATGTGATTATTCAATTATTAAACAGAGTTCACAATTTAGTAGGAGAAAAGGATCAGCAAAACAAGTACCTAATATACAATGTGTTAAATATAATAATAAGCATGTGCATAATATTAATGAAGGAGGAGGGATAAATTTTCTTAGGGTAGTGAGGAAAGTAGGCAAGAGGGGAGGAAGGAAGGAGGAAAGGTGACTCAGGCAGGGCCTTGAGGATGAGCAGCAGTTTGATGAAAGAAAAGGATATGTCAGGTAATGAGAGAAATGAGCAAGGGCATGGAGAAGTGAAAGCACATGGCATCTTTGGGGACTGACTATGGCGGAGTTAGGAGATGACTGAAGATGGGAGCAAAAATGAGGCCAGGCCAGATCGTGAGCTTTATACCCTGTGCCAAGGAGTTTGGATTCATTACAGTAGGTACAAAGGCTTTCAGCAAAGAATGATGTCACATAAGCACTATGAGACTTTCTAATATTAACATTTCTAAAGTTGCCACTGGCTCCAAAAACATATATGAGATCATTAATTCTAGGACATCTAGAAATAACTCCAAAGGTCCTACTGGCCTATAGGCCATGATTCCAGTTAAGAGCTCCCTGAGGGCAAGTACTATTTACTATTTATTTGTTTTTTATCTCCAGAGAACAGGATATAGTGGAACCAACAGTAATCTGTTTGTGATTAGGAATGACAGAACAAATGATGGCTCCTAGGTTTCTGACCTGATTATTTCAGTGGGTTGCCAATGAGAAGGATATAAGGTTAATTTTTTTCTGTTTTTTTGAGACAGGAACTCACTCCGTCATCCAGACTGAAGTGCAGTGGCATGATCATGGTTCACTGCAACCTCGACCTCCTGGGCTCAAGCAATTCTCCCACATCAACCTCGCAAGTAGCTGCAACTACAGGATCACACCACCATGCCTGGCTAATTTATTTTTATTTTTTGTAGAGACAGGATCTCCCTGTTTTGCCCAGGCTGATCTTGAGCCCCTTGGGTTCATGATCCTCTCACCTCAGCCTCCCAAAGTGCTGGGATTATAGGCGTGTGCTACCATGCCCAAAAGATACAAATTATGTTCAGAAGATGTTAAAAAATCTGCCATAAGGAATCAAAACATGGGTGTGGGGTTCTGAAAAGAGGCCACAGCTCTAGATATTAATTTGAGCATCACCGTGTATGGTATACTGGTGACAGCTGAAGCCACATGGCTGGATGAGGTCACCAAGCATGAATGGGGCCCAACCGAGAATCTAGGAATTCCAGGGTAAAGCTGAGAATAGACAGAGACAGAGAAATAACATTCAGAGAAGAAAAAGAAAAACAGGAGAGGTGTCATATGACTCTATTAAGAGATACATATTTCAAAAAACATGTGTAGTATGGTGCCAAATGATCATTAAAAGGTCAACTGGTATGAAGACTGTAAAGAGGCTATTGGATTTTGAAACAGGGTAGTCACTGACTAACTTTCATTGGAGTGGATAGTGGATAAAAAATAAATTGGGTTGAAGAGTAAATGGAAAATGTGAAAGAAGAGACTGAGTATAGATCACTGCTCAAAAAGTCTGGCAATAAAAGGAAGGGAGTGAGATATGTTAGCAGTCTGACAAGCAGGTTGGAAGAAGTATGCACATTTTGTGCATTATCTGTTTTACATGACTTGTGTCTAGAGACTTTGAGAACAAGTACTGCCTTCAGTAGCATCTACCAGTTTATATACTAAAAACAACAGCACTACTAAATATTTATTTAGAATGCAAAATATAATACCTCATACAGGCCACTAAATTATACTTATATTCCTAGAATAAAAGACACAGCACTAGACTAAATCAATTAGTCATAAAATGCAAATCATTTACCTGCATGGGGTGACTGTTAAAAAGAGGCCATGCCCTATTATACAATTTGACAGGCTCTGTGAGCAACACTGGGGATGTTGTAAGATGTTACCTTAATTCCTTCACCCTGGGCTGCACAAGGACATACTCACCTCCATAGTAGAGTCCTGTAGCAGTGCACATCCGCCACTGTCCCTGATACATTCCTGCTCTGCTGGGGCTGCACATCTGGACGCTGACATCTGCAATCTCTTGGGGCTCTAGCGATCTCACCATCACCATGTTCACATGTCCAAATTGGTCTCCCCCGACATATTTAAGACAAACCCCTGGAGGCCAGGCCTCTGCCCCTGAGTTCAAGCAAAAGAAAAAAATGTTAGGCAATCAATGGTCCTATGCTGGGTGTAGTTTATTATGAAACTGTGTAGAAGAGGCCTCTTTGTCTCACATACATACATAAACCTAACCACATACACCTGAGCCATATTATTGTCTCACACTGATCAGAAGAATTATCAGAACCAACAACCTCTGACCAATAGTTTAACCCTATGAAGAAGCACATAAGGCAAATGCAAGGCAGTTCGTCAAGACAACATGTGTTTCAGGTGACCACAGGGAAGGCCACACATCACACTAAATCTGTAGAACCTAAGAATGATGTTCATGAAGAGCCATGAAGATGAAGCACAAGCCCATGTTTAGGGAACATCTCTCTCTACTAAAAGGTAACACGTGTCCATTTTCACAAACAAACTGACTGTTGCCAGTTTTTTTCACAGAAACAAGAGGATGAAACACAAGAAGTAATTTCAATGGTATTATTCTCATTTTTAAATTGCTTTTTGCCTGAGGTATAATTTTTCTTCTGGGGTCCCTAACTATAAAATACTTAAGAGCTCAAAAGACCACATGAATAGAAAAGGCAGTAAAAGTGTAGACCTCAGGTGGTGGTAAAATGTAAACAATGGGGTGATCTCCCTGATAACATGAATGATGAACGAACTGTGGTCACAGGAACAATAACATCAGTGGAGGTACTGGGAATGGCAACACAGAGAAATGGTTTTGGTAGAAATAATCTTCCTCCTTCGGAAATGTCAATGATCTTATTTGGTACCTATTCTTTTTTTTTTTTTTTTTTTGAGACAGAGTCTCGCTCTATCACCCAGGCTCGAGTGCAGGGTGCAATCTCCGCTCACTGCGACCTCCGTCTCCTGGGCTCAGACAATTCTGCCACAGCCTCCCGAGTAGCTGGGATTACAGGCATGCACCACCATGCTCAGCTAATTTTTGTATTTTTAGTAGTTTCACCATGTTGGCCAGGCTGGTCTTGAACTCCTGACCTCAGGTGATCTGCCCACCTAGGCCTCCCAAAGTGTTAGGATTACAGGCGTGAGCCATGGCACCCAGCCAGTACCTACTCTTGTGTACCTATTTTCATGTGACTGATTCATGACCAATCTATGTATTGACTAGTTCCCACTAGTTAAGCAGTACAGGTAGCCACACAGTGACTAGATGAGATCTTTCCTGTAAAGTCTCTCCAATATGCAGCAATTCATATACTCCTTTTTATCTGTAGACAGAAACTTCGATATATCTTTTTTTGGAATACATAATTCATTATAAAAATAAATCACTGTGAACAACTGAACATGGTAGGATTCTCAGAACAGAGGGTGCTTGTAATTTCTCTCCTACCAGTACTCTAAGCTGCCTCAGTTCCTTGCTCTGAAGAGCCTAGTTTTGACATACCTAATGGCTCACTACTGGAAAAGAACCAGACAGAGAAAGGCAACCAGAGTTCTACTGCTGAGATCTCAGCTTCATTATGCATGGCACATTCTGTGCTCCTTGGGTCTTAAGGGGTACTAGCTAAAGCAGTGGCCACTATATTTTAGCATACTGTCTTTAAAAAAAAAAATCTGCCAACAAAACGCCCTACCTTAACTCTATAAAGGGCAACCACTGCTGATGGAAAGGTTGTGGATGAGATACTGACAACACATGCAATTTATCTTTTTCATTTCTAAGGCGTGGCAAAAGTACATTTGACTTACAACAAGCAGAATAGTAGCTGACATGAAATACCTCAGAAAATGTCAGTCTCTTTAAAGACCAAGATCCAAGAGAAAAATTATACTACTATCACGGGGCTGAATTGATAGTTATTCTTTAAGATACACAGATACACACACTTACATATACACCTGCAACAAGATAATGTCTGCTTATATGAAAACCCAAGAATGCGCCTATTTTTTGAACTTAGAAGAAAATAAGGTAAACCAAGACAGTGTGAAAAAGACTTAGCTTCCTGGGCAGACAACCATAGCAGCTGAGGTGATTGGGTTATCTTAGCTGTGCAAAAGGAGTGCTGCCATATTCCAGAGAAACTGAGTTAGTCGCTAAAACATTAAATGGGTAACATTAAACATTAGCATTTGGCTAGGGTCCTGCCCTTCTTGGTACTCCAGATACCTAAATGCTCAGTGGAGTATTAAAAGAGCCTCTGGGAAAAAAACTGGAAGACTTATCTACCAACAACTCTGAAGTGTTCATTGGCTATGAAATGAAAAACCAATCATCTGCCTTCTGAGTGTTATCAATGATACATATAGTTCTTATAGTCACAACTATTAGATCAAGTAACTCTGAAAAGGTATTGATGTTTGATACAGAACAAAGGGAAATACCAGTGAGTTGTCTGGACTATACTAAGCATACCCGAAATCTGAATTTGAGAAGTATAATAGAACTGGGCTCCAAATTAAGTCTCAGTTGCAAACTGGATTAATGGGGGCTAGATTTCTATCTAGAAGAAAAGAAACACTCATCTGTGTTTTATGAGGTTCCTAGTTAAGTATCACAATCAATTATATAATTAAGGCTGTAATCCTCCAGATATAAAATATCACTTTATTTTTTAAAATAAAAAGTAAAAACAAAAACAAACAAACAAAAAAAACCTGTCATGTTACAATTTTGAGATGGTAGCGAGCATCACAAAAATCGAAAGTTCAACAGTCCCAGAAATCCTGGGACTTACTAAGTATATACAATTACAGAAATAGTCTGGAGACAGTAAGGAATATCCAAATAGCAATGCAGAAGACAAACCTTAATGATGATCTCCTTTTTAACCCTTATAAGTGTGGACACTGCATTTCATATTAAGCTCCATGAAAGCAGAAACCTTCATCAATCTTGTGACCATTTCTCCCTTGTACCTAATAAAGTGACTGGAACATAATAAAATGTGTTGAATGAAAGAAGCGAAATTATCTTCTCTAGAATCATATGAAGAAAAAGGTAGAAAGCTAACTATTTTAAGGAACTAAAAGAAAAATGAGGGAAATAATTGTTCTTTCTCAAGTTCTCTTCCCATCCCTTTATATTCACTTCTAGGAAGTTCAAAAAATAAAGACAACTCTGGATCAATATGCCCAAGATACCCTCTAATATGACAATCGCAACTATTTCACCAAAGTCAGAGAAACATTAGGGTTATCATAACATGCTCAGCTTAATATTCACTACAATTGTACAACAGAGCATGGTAGCATAACAACTGAGAAGCTTTAGGTACTAGTAAAGGGAATTCTGTCTACTAATATCTTTGGAGGGATAGCTTCAAATTTTCACTTTAACTTTCAAGGTTTCCTGCTCAGGTTTACTAAGTTTCCAATACTTCTACAGTGACAGAAGTCTGAATCCCAGAATTCTGCATCTATGTTATTAAATGTCTCAGTTCTGTTTTTCCATGTCTAAATCTAGGAACTTAAAAAATACTAGGAGCTTAATTTCATTTATTTATTTTTGTTGATTTATTTTTGAGACGGAGTCTCACTCTGCTGCCCAGGCTGGAGTGTAGTAGTGCAGTCTCGGCTCACTGCATCCTCCACCTCCCAAGTTCATGCAATTCTCCTGCCTCAGCCTCCCGAGTAGCTTGGATTACAGGCGCCCGCCACCATTCCTGGTTAATTTTTTTGTATTTTTAGTAGAAATGGGGTTTCACCATGTTGGCCAGGCTGATCTTGAACTCCTGACCTCAGGTGATCCGCCTGCCTCAGCCTCCCAAAGTAATGGGATTATAGGGTGGAGCCACCACACCTGGCCAGCAGTTTAATTTTAAACAGTGTGTGACATCTTGCCTTCTTCAAGAAAGCTATTCGGACAACTACATGCGGTTCCTATCAATCTCATCTGTTGCATATTTGAATGCCCAGCGTGCCTAAAACATGACAAGACAAAAGTACCATGAAAATTGTTATTTATGTAGCTCTTTCAGTGAGTGCTTATTTCTTAGGGAGGTTATGAATGAGATTAAGACAGCCAGAGGAGAAACAGCCAAGGCCTGCCCTACTTTTATGTTACTACTGTGTTTACAAAAAGAACTCAGGCCAGATTAGGATGATGCCAAAGAACTTCTGCACATGTATGTTCTTCCTCTCTTGAATAACATGTCTTTTACTCAGTTATGGGTGAACAGATTCTCCTTAACCAAATGGAAAACATCCAATTTACAGATATAAAACTACTCTACAGCTGAGTGGACAGCTTCCAGAAGAAAAGAAAACCTATTTATGCAAAGCACCTCAAAAGATAAAATCTCTAGCAACTGCTACCTAACTTTTCAAGACCTGTTCAGGCACAAGAATGCCCTTTTACAGGAGGAAAGAGATTCAGAGGCTGCTTTAAACCGAAGTTACAAAGCAAAAGCAGAAGGGAAAAGCAGTCAGGTCCACCAATTTTGTAAGTCAATGTAAAAGGTAGGCTTTAGGGGTTCTGATTTGACATTCTAACTATTACATATCAACCTCCCCAAGCTCTCCATTAACCCAAGTAACAGTCTAGTAAGTAAGCAGATATATCAAGAGGCTTTTTGAAATATAAAATGGTTAGTCTGCCACAAGATGGTATTTAAAACATTTCAACAGTACTAACAACTTTCAATATTTAAAAACCCTGAAGAACTCACAGAAAGCCAGGCCATTTTCACTAGAAGTAAACAAGGTACTAGCTTCACTTTAAAATAAACAAATAAAACTTTTGAATAAGTTACACTTTCCAAACAAACTTCATTTACTTAAAAAAATCTCACAAGTAGGTTCTGATAGTTGTTTTTATTGTTGTTGTTGTTTTTTTTTTTTGAGACAGAGTCTGGCTCTGTTGCCCAGGCTGGAGTGTAGTGGTGCAATCTTGGCTCACTGCTGCAACCTCTGCTTCCCAGGTTCAAGAGATTCTTGTGCCTCAGCCTCCTGAGTCGCTGGGACTACAGGCGTGCAACACCATGCCTAGCTAATATCTTGTATTTTTAGTACAGACTTGACTTGGCCATGTTGGCCAGCCTGGTCTTGAACTCTTGACCTCAAGTGATCTACCCACCTTTGCCTCCCAAAGTGCTGGGATTACAGGCTTGAGCCACTGCACCCAGCCTCCAAAAGGATTTTTGATCAGTAATACAGCAGGTTTTAAATTCAGAATAGAAACATGATGAATAAAAGCTATCATAAAATAAATTGTTGGTATTTTTAAAAGCAGGCAAAATTGAGCAAAGTGAGAAAGAAATTAGGCAAAGTAAAGTAAATTAGACTTTGAACAAGAATTTCAAGACAGATAGAAAATATGGTTATTTTCCTCTGTTACTATGTACCTCCCAAACTAACAGTGCCCCACTGTTACAACCAAAAAAGAAAGGGAGAAAATGAAAATTTGACAAAATCACAGGTGTCCTGAGTCATCTATAACATCAGGTCAGTCCAGATTATGTATTTGGTCAATGACACACTGAACTTTCCTCCAAAGGAGAGTTATTTCTAAATAAGCCAGAAAAACTAAGAATAACAATTCAATTTGGTACATTCTTACACAAAAGGCTAGTCTAGCCAGTCTCTCCCCATCATAAAGAACTGAATTGGAAAGAACTGAAAAGTAAACCAAGTTAATAAAAGGCCACTTTTACAGGTTTATTTGAGTCCTCAGAGTTTTAAATTATCTCACGTCAAATTAACTTGCTAGACAGGGCACCCCCACAACCACATATTTTTAGTTAAATACTCTCTTTTGCCTAGTTTTCCATCTCTCAGAATTTGTCTACAAGTTCTTGTTAATAATAAGAAAGTTAGAATACCCCCAGCCAGTCAACATAAATTATCATTAGATGTTACAAGAAATACTAAATCCAATCCCTGCTCCCAAAAGTCATTAGAAAATAATTTAAGGCCAGGTGTAGTGGCTCATGTCTGTAATCTCAGCATTTTAGGAAGCCAAAGCAGGAGGATCGTGTGAGCCCAGGAGTTTGAGAACAGCCTGAGCAACATAATGAAACCCCATTTCTACAAAAAATTTTAAAAATTAGCCAGGCATAGTGCAGTGGCTCACACCTGTAATGCCAACTACTCAGGAGGCCAAGGCAAGAGGATCACTTGAGCCCAGGAGGCCAAGATTGCACCACTGCACCCCCAGCCTGAGTGACAGAGTGACACCTTGTCTTGAAAAAAAAATTCAGACACATATATAGACACTATTTTCGAAGAACTATGGTTAACTTATTTCCTTTTTTTAAAAAAATTATTTATTTAAAATTTAAAAAAATATATATGGAACGCTTCACAAATTTGTGTGTCATTCTTGTGCAGGGGCCATACTAATCTCTGTATCATTCCAGTTTTAGTGTATGTGCTGCTGAAGCAAGCACTCCTTTTTTATTATTATTATTTTTTGAGACAGAGTCTCACTCTATCACCCAGGCTGGAATGCAGAGGCGTGATTTCAGCTCACTGAAACCTCCACCTCCTGGGTTCCAGCAATTCTCCTGCCTCAGCCTCCCAAGTAGCTGGGATTAAAGAAGCCCACCACCATACCCTACTAATTTTTGTAATTTTAGATGGGGTTTCATCATGTTGGCCAAACTAGTCTTGAACTCCTGATCTCAAGTGATCCCCCGACCTCGGTCTCCCAAAGTGCTGTGATTATAAGCGTGAGCCACCAAACCCAGCCTATGGTTAACTTATTTCTAGTTTGTCTTAAAAAGAGGCTGCAGTACATCAAAACGATGTTTTTCTTATATATATATATTGTTTTTAATTATTTTTTATTTTTTAGTGTTTGTAGAGACAGGATCTCATTACGGTGCTAAAGCTGGTCTTAAACTCCTGGGCTCAAGTGATCCTCCTGCTTTGACCTGTAAAAGTGCTGGGAGGCCATGTGCAGTGTACACATATGTAATCTCAGCACTTTGGGAGGCCGAGGTGGGAGGATCGCTTGAGCCCAAGAGTTCAAGATTAGCCTGGGCAACAGGGCAACACAGGAAGTCCCCATCTCCACAATTAAAAATTTAGCTGGCACAGTGGTGCATGTCTGTGGTCCCAGCTACTTGGGAGGCTGAGGCAAGAGGAACGCCTGAGCCCAGGAGGTCAAGGCATTAGTGAACCATGATCACACCACTGCACTCCAGCCTGGGCAACAAAGCAAGATGCTGTCTCAAAAAAAAAAAAAAAAAAAAAAAAAAGTGCTGGGATTCTGTGTGTGAAACACCATACCCAACCTGTATTCTTTTTTTTAAACGAATAATTTCTCTGTCTCCCATTCTGAGCAAATTCCCGTATTTCCTACCCTATTTTTTCAAAGTGGCATTAATGTCTCAGATAAATTTCAGAGAGAATCATCCTTGTGGCTGCAAAAATAAATAAATAAATAAAATGAGCTTTCAAAAGAACAGATGCTCACAGCTCTTTCCAACTACCTTGTTCTATTCAAGGATATACCTCCTCTAGCCTGCTGGAAATGACTGGAAGATTAATTAGAGCAGAAATAAAATGATGAAGTAAAACTGTACAGGTAGAGACAATACTCCATCATATACAAGTCCAGTTCCTAGTACCAAACCAATATTGGATTGTGTTTAGATGCCATTAAGTCATAGGTGGCTTAGAAGCATAAGACATAAATTCTTCTCCCTACTTTAGAGCAGGAGACACTTCAAATAATGTTTGGTCATCACACCAGGACAAGAAAATGCTACATATCATGTGTAAGAAAAAGCTCCCAGTTACACAGTCATATATATAAGCTAAAACATTACTATTAAGAAAATGAAAACTAGGCAAGGGAAAATTGCCCATTTTGTACTTACCAGAATTCTGGATCCGCCATGTTTTTACAAACTGAGTATCAGGAGGTATTGATTCCCCTTCTCCTATGGTGACATCTTCAACAAAGGACATAGAGGGCACACTGATGTTTGGGCTCTCAAAGTCATAATAGGCGCCAATTGCTGCTTGTAGGTTCCTACAAAAAAAAAAAAAAAAAAAAAAAGAGAGAGAGAAAAGGCAAAAGACTTCAGTACCATCCAGATTATATTATTCTAATTGTTAAACAAAAGGAAAAATTCTGTTTCTTAGGGTTTGTCACAGATCCTGAGGCTCCTGGTATACAAGTCTTTAAAGTATTGTATTCTGGCTGAGGAACAATAGGAAAAACACCAGGACCAACAAATTTGTGGATCACTTTCTCCCCACATAGAAAGTAACAAACATTAGTAACGTCAGCAACAGTATGAGGAAATCTCCTTTGTTACCCATAGGAAATGGGTAAAGAAATTGATTAAAAGAGCACAGTATAACTATGGAATTCAAACAAAGAAGCACTACTTTTTATCTTGTATTATTATTTTTTAATATTAAAAAGAGAGAGAGGTTTTGCCATATTGCCCAGGCTGATCTTGAACTCCTGAGCTCAAGTGATCCACCCACCTCAGCCTCCCAAAGTGCTAGGATTAATGGCGTGGGCCACTGCTCCCAACCAGAAGCTCTACTTTTTAAAATCAAATAATGCATGCATATAATTTAAAAGTTTCACACAAAGAAAACCATATTATCTTTTTCCCTCAACACACAGACATAACTGTTCATATTACTTTCTTAAATATCCTTCCAGAACTTTCTTACACATATTCAAGCAAGCATGATATACCATCTTGTTTTCCTTTTTTATACAAAAGGTAGCATAATATACAATACCCTTTGCTTTACTCTCTTAATACTCTATCTTGAAGACATCCCCTGTGTTAGCACATAAAGAGGTTCCTCACTGTTTTCTACAGCTGTAACCACTATACAGATGGATCATCACTTAACCAGTCGACTTTTGAATTAGTTTCCAATCATTAACTCTTCCATAAATAAGCTTAAGCACACATAGTTTTTTATACATGCAAGTGCATTTGTGAGATAAAGTCCTATTAAGTGATATGGCTCGGTCAGAGTTCATGGTTTTAATAAATATATCCAAACTTCCCTCAATAAAAGTTGTGCACTAATGCTTCCACCAAGAATGTAAGAGTGTGCCTATTTTCCCCACATGCTCATCAGTGGTGTTTCTCTAACATTTTGAATGTCTCCCATTAATAGGTTCAAAAAATAGTATCTCAGTGAGATCTTGAGAGGTTGAGCATCTTCACACATTTAAGAGGCACTCATAGTTTCTTTTTTGGAAGTATCATTTGGTAAATGTTGGTGTTCTTTTTAATTACTCATAAATCCCCTTTCATCAGAAGGAACTACCAAGCACATAAACCAGAGTTTCCAATTGAACAGAAGCGCGTGATTGTCAGCTTGGCTGATCAGTGCCAGAAACCAAGGGCCACTAAAGCATTTCAGTAAGCTGTGTTCATTACAGAGATCAAGGAAATTGCTGGTAATTACATTAACTGCTTCTCTTCTGGTCTTACTCAAACGAATGACATCATCCCCACTTCCCACACTATACAACAATCCAAACTGCATGTTTCTAAACATAATCCAACCATAAACCAATGAATCCACTGAGCTGTTTTTAATTATACATAAACATAGCATGAAACAAGCTCTGACAGTACACAACTGATCAACAGAAATGCCAGTAACAGCAAATAATTTTCTGCTGGGGGCCTGCCTGCTCCTCCAGGTGCTTGCAGCTGCCGGAAAGGAAGGCTATATTTAGAGCAGGTACCTGAGGTCAAGCCTCATGCAATCGTGGCCTGGCATATTAGTCAGTAATGACTGGAATTAAAATACCAATGGCCTGCCTATATATGGTATATGTGCTTGATAACATTTACATATAGAGAGCTGGGCTGGGGCCAAACTGGACCTCTTTGCTTGACTCTTCAATATAAAGGGTTGGACTTTTAGTCTTCTCAGCAGTTTCCTATCTAGCTGACAGAGATCTTAAGTGAAGGATGTTTGTGACTGGTCAAACTTGGAGAAGCCTAGCCCTTAACATCCACAAACAAGCTTAGAAGTACATCTGGAATTAGCATTACACTTACGGATCAGGGATAATATGGGAGAAAAACAAGCCTAGTTGTGCAATTTGCTCTTTTGAAAACATTTTGGAAAAGCTGTATGTCTACCTTTTTGTAAAGATAATTTTTTTTGCATCAGGTCTTCAACAAGTAGCCTGCTAAATTGTTTTCTGTTCACTTGGCTTTAAAATATGTTTGGGAGTGAAGAAACTATTTGTGCACTCGGGACAACTGCCAATTCTCATCCCCAGCCTGTGTCATATTTCACCCCTTGGCTCTGCTATCAGGACAGGACTTCAAGACCACTGCAGTAGGAACACTAATAAGTGGAAAAGTCAAGCTACCCAATTTAAGCAGATCCATTCCTATCCTCAAATATCCTTTCACACATTTCCAACTTACTCCACAGTCAAAGCTTATTTGTATGTGTATTATACAGGTACTTTAGCCAGATAAAGATTAAGAAACATTTTAAATCCAAACTGAAACTGAAAGCAGCGAACTGGAATCCTGGCAGGAAGCTGGAGAAGAGGATGACGAAGCAAATTCATTTCCCAAGAACAAGGCAGAAAGTGGACTTTAGCCCAAGTGATCTAACCCATCAAGCAGGTACACAGCTACAAATGTGGGGTACACAGCTTCTCAGAGTTCAGAGCATTTAAATTACTGGCTCACTAGGCTGAGCAACAGCAAGCATAGCCCAAACGGCTCCAATTCAGTGTCAGAAAGCAGACATGATAGCAGGTATTCTTGTTCAAAACAACATACTCAGCTATTATTAGCCAACAAGAAATTCTTCATGAAATGGAGCTGGCTGAGGTGATGGGAAAAGGAAAACATTGACCCAGCATTCAGTGTAGTCTAAAAGCTTAAACTGCCAGATTCCTTCTGTGTTTCTGCTCAAAAAAGTTTTAAATCTAATGTCAGATGGTTAAAAGTCCCTGAAGAACAAATGGAGGCAATGTAACAGTGAAAACAAGCATAGGTTAAGATGAATGGTGGTGCCAGGTGCAGTGGCTCACGCCTATAATCCCAGCACTTCGGGAGGCCAAGGCAGGTGGATCACTTGAGGTCAGGAGTTTGAGACCAGCCTGGCCAACACGGTGAAATCCCGTCTTTACAAAAAATACAAAAATTAGCTGGGCGTGGTGCATGCCTGTAATCCCAGCTATTTGGGTGGATGAGACAGGAGAATCACTTGAACCCAGGAGGCGGAGGCTGCAATGAGCTGAAATTATGTCACTGCACTCACTCCAGCCTGGGCAACAGAGTGAAACTCCATCTCCAAAAAAAAAAAAAAAAAAAGGATGGTGATTATAGTTGCACATTGCCAATATAGCTAATGCCACAGAATTGCATACTTTAAATGGTTAAAATGGTAAATTTCAAGTCATGAAGATTTTACCACAATTAAATAATTTTTTTCAAAGAGTATGGTCTTTAGGCCGGGTGCAATGGCTCGCACCTGTAATTCCAGCACTTTGGGAGGCCAAAGCAGGCAGATCGCTTAAGGTCAGGAGTTCAAGACCAGCCTGGCCAACGTGGGGAAACCTTGTCTCTACTAAAAATACGAAAATTAGTTGGGTGTGGTGGTGGGCGCCTGTAATCCCAGCTACTCAGGAGACTAAAGCAGGAGAATCACTTTAACCTCAGAAGTGAGAGGTTGCAGTGAGCTAAGTCCGCACCACTGCACTCCAGCCTGAGCCACAGGGCGAGACTCCATCTCAAAAAAAAAAAAAAAAAAAAAAGGTGTGATCTTTAGAGTCAGCTCCAATCCTTGGCTGTGGGGGCTTTGAGCAAGCAGCTAAGCCTCTCCATCAGTTTTACTCATCTGTAAAACTTAGTTGATACCACCTATCTCATTATAAGGTTGGCTGTGAAGACTGCTGAGGCAATGTATGCAACTGTCCTAGGCTGGCAGTCATTCCTTCAACAAATATTTAATGAATAAGCATTTATCCTTATGCTAGGCACCTGGCCTGAAGCATTGGGGATACAGCAAAATGCAAGACAGGCATGGCCTCTGCCTTCAGCGTTTATAGTCTATAGCCAACAAGGGACTTTCAAACAAAGTTAATTCCAAATGCCTCTCACTGAGAGGCTATGGGCCAAAAGCAGCTTTTCCTGCTTAGGGTGAAAGATGGGCTTGGTACACAGCATAGTTTCAACTGCACTGACAATGAAGTTAACCTGAACTAGAGAAGAATTTGGTGACACTGACAGGTTTCCTAATGAAATACAACTTTGTTCAACCTTCATTTTATAGTTGAGGCTACTGAGGCACTGACAGGTGAGGTAATTTGCCCTAGGCTAGGCAATTAATAGAATTCAGAGCCACACCTATTCAAAAGTTTTAACTTACCCAGAATTTTCCAATTATATAACACTCTGAACATCTGATTTTCTTAACATACTAATTACCATTATGAATTCTATAAGTGAACTGTAATCCCCATTAAACTGAATTCTTTAAAGAATTAATCCTGCAGCCAGGCAAGGTGGCTAACACCTATAATCCCAGCACTTTGGGAGGCCAAGGTAGGCAGACCACCTGAGGTTAGGAGTTTGAGGCCAGCCTGACCAACATTGAGAAACCCCGTCTCTACTAAAAAATATAAAACTTAGCCAGGTGTGGTGACACATGCCTGTAATCCCAGACTCGGGGGGCTGAGGCAGGAGAATTGCTTGAACCCAGGAAGCGGAGGTTGCAGTGAGGCGAGACTGCACCATTGCACTCCAGCCTGGGCAACAGGAGCAAAACTCCATCTCAAAAAAAAAAAAAAAAAAAAGAATCTTGCATATATTCACAAACATAGAACATTTATTTTTGTAGTATATATACATGCATAAGGCAGTCTTATGAAGAAAAACCATCTACATACTTATATATGGCCAGAAACATCATCCAAAAATATGGCAGTAGAAAACAGTTAAGAAAACCAGGCCGAGCGTGGTGGCTCATGCCTATAATAATCCCAGCACTTTGGGAGGCGCAGAGGCAGATGGATCACTTCAGCCCAGAAGTTTGAGACCAGCCTAGGTAACATGGCAAAACCCTATCTCTACAAAAAAATACAAAAATCAGCCAGGCATGGTGGTATACACCTGTAGTCCCAGCCACTCATGGGGACGTTGACGCTGCAGTGAGCTGAGATCGCACCACTGCACTCCAGCCTGGGCAACAGAGTGAGATCTTGTCAAAAAAAAAAGAAAAGAAAGAAAAGAAAAAGTCAGAAATAAAGAAAGAATGCCATTAGCTCAGATTCTCAAGGAAAAAGAAAAAATAGATACCTTTCTTTCCATTCTCTGAACAAGAAACTCAAAAGAATGCAAATTACTTATGAGAAAAAGAAAACTAGCAGCCTTATTTGGACATAAATTTAAATGGGAAACAGAATAATGAACCCATCTTATCAGGCATGAACAGAAGCATCTTAGGGCTTCAAGAGACAGTTATCCTGAACCACAGGTTTTCCGCACCTGGGGTATGCCAATAATACTGCTACTAAAGGCATGTACCCACCAAGAATCACGAAGACCTTACTATCTCTGAATGACCAAAAAGGAATTTGGCCAGCAAAAGGCTCAGCAAAATAGATGTTCTTAACCAGGGCCTTCCAACATCAATGTGACAAGAATCTAACATGGAATACCAAAAAGAGGGGCCAAACATTACATACATGTAACTAGTATGAATTTTTAAGCCTGGAAAGAAACTAAGACTTTGACTGAAACAGAAAGATGACTGCAAATAGAGAATTCAAGTTGGGCTAAAGACAACTGTCAATACTGTCAACCTAAAAGTGTACTCATGGATACTCTATAATATGTGAAGACAACTAGAAAAAATAATTTGTGGAAAATTACAATCAGAGGAGGGACGAAGTTAATATCAACACTTTACTCACTTCTTAGAGCCCTATGGATTCTAAAATTACTTCTCTCTTCTTTTCCTAGCTATTTATTGATCCATTAATTTTACTACTTTTTAGAACTGGTCCTTGTGTCTTCAGCAGCCAAACCATGTTCCAAGTAGAAATAAAAAATAAGTACTCTGCCACAAAAAAGAAGGAAGTGGTAGCATTGTTTTATTATTGTATTAGGTAATAATAGCACATAGTTATGTATGAGAATATCCTTGTTTTTAAAAGTTACATGCAGAAGCATTTAAGGATCAAGGGTCACCTAATGTCTACAACTCTCAAATGGTTTTTTAAAAATCCTATATAAGGAAAGAAAATATGGCAAAAAGGTTCTATGTGGAATCTAGGTGGTAAGCACAAGGCTATACACGCTACAATTCTTTAAAATGTTCTTTAAGGGCTGGGCACAGTGGCTCATGGAGGTGAGGGTACCCAGAAATTCGGAACTGGAACCGAGAAAGTTTCTCTCATAGTATCTGGTCTACAAATTACACATTTGAGAGCTCTGGACAGTCACGGCTGTCTTTAACAGAGATAAAACACCCCTGCAAACATGTAATGAAATACACAGAGAAAGAAACCTAAAGGTATTCCAAGTCCTTGAGTCTAGCTGTTTCTGAAACACAAACACATTTCTGTCCTTGGGTTCTGTGTAACATAAGAGTATCTATTCTTAAATACACACTTTTATCATTATCTAGTTTGAAGTTTGTTACTTTCAACATAATAGGTCCAAATTAGTTCAAAATTGTATAAGGTCTTCTAGGGTGAGTTTGAATGGAAGATGCAAAGCCAGTTAAAAGACATAGAAGAAAAGCTGGAGCACTAAGTTAAAACTTACTCAGATCTAGCAATTCCACTTCTCAGTATCTTAGAGAACTGAAAGCAGTTCTAAAAAAGAATATGCATATTCAGAGTAGTATTATTCATAATAGTCAAATGGTGAAAGCAACCCACGTGTCCACTGACCAATGAACAGATAAACGATATGTAGTTTATACATGTAATGGTATATTATTTAGCTTAAAAAAGTAAGAAAACTCTGAAACATGAAACATTATAGATGAATCTTAAGGATTTTATACTAAGTGAAATAGGTCTGTCACAAAGGTCAAATAATTATATGGAAAGTGGGCAGTTGTTTAATGAGCACATAGATTCTGTTTTGCAAGATGAAAGAATCTTAGAGATTGGTTGCAAAATGATGTGAATACACTCAACACTCTACAGAATGGTATGCTTAAAAATGGTTAAGATGGGCAGGGCATGGTGGCTCACGCCTGTAATCCCCAGCACTTTGGGAGGCCAAGGTGGAAGGACTGCTTGAGCCCAAGACTAGTCCAGCCTGGGCAACATAGTGAGACCTCATCTCTACAAAAAAATTTTTTTAAATTAAAGACTAGCCAGGCTAGCACTACACAGGGTGGTGTGCACCTGTAGTCACAGCTACTTGGGAGACTGCAGTGGGAGGATCCCTTGAGCCCAGGAGTTCAAGGTTACAGTGATCCCTAATCAGGCTACTACACTCCAGCTTGGGTGACAGAGTGAGATCCTGTCTCAAAAAAAAAAAAAAAATTAAGACGGGAAATGTTAAGTATATTTTACCACTAAAGGACCAGGAATGATGGCTTATGCCTGGAATCCCAGCACTTTGGGAGGCTGAGGCAAGAGGAGTACTTGATGCCAGGAGTTCAAGACCAATCTGGGAAACAAAGTAAGACTGTCTCTACAAAATATATATATATATATATATATTTTTTTTAAATTATCCAGGTATGGTGGCCTGTGCCTATAGTCCCAGCTACTCAGAAGGCTGTTATCATACCACTATACACCTGCCTGGGTGACAGAATGAGACACTGTCTCAAAAAAGAAAATGAAATCTGAATTTATACCTAAAATGAAAGAAGAGCACCTAAAGGTTTCTAAAATTTTTGTCTTTAAAATTTTAAACTTGGGGAGAGATAGCATGGGGAGAAATGTCAGATATACGTGATGGGGAAGAAGGCAGCAAATCACACTGCCACGTGTGTACCAACAATCTTGCATGTTCTTCACATGTACCCCAAAACCTAAAATACAATTTAAAAAATAATAAATTAAAAAAGAAAAATTTTAAACTTAGGCTGGGTGCAGTGGCTCACAGCTGTAAGCTCAGCACTTTGGGAGGCTGAGGTGGGTGGATCACCTGAGGTCAGGAGTTCAAGACCAGCCTGGGTAACATGATAAAACCCTGTCTCTACAAAAAATACAAAAATTAGCTGGGTATGGTGGCAAACACCTGTAATCCTAGCTACTCAGGAGGCTAAAGCAGGAGAACTGCTTGAACCCAGGAGGCGGAGATTGCACCACTATACTCCAGCCTGTCAACAGAGCAAGACTCCTTCTAAAAAAAAAAAAAAAAAGAAAAAAAGAAAGAAAAATTTTAAACTTAAAAAAAAAAATAATGAGAGAGAGAGAGAGACAGGGTCTCACTATGTTGCCCAGACTGGTTTTGAACTCCTGGGGCTCAAGTAATCCTCCTGCCTCGGCCTCCCAACGCGCTGGGATTAATAGGTATGAGCCACCCCATCCAGCCAACGTCTCTTTAAAAAGCAATTTTACTAAGGTATAATTTATGTAGCATAAAATCCACCCATTTCAATTGTACAATTCAACGATTTTTAGTAAACTTACAGACGTGTACAACCTTGACCATGTTTAGAGTATCACATTTCAGAACACTTTCATCATCCTACTAATGTCCCAGTCCCTGGAACCTATGAATATGTTAAGTTACATGGCAAAGAGGAATTAAGGTTGTTAATCAGCTGACCTTAAAATAGGGAGATTATCCAGAATTATCCAGATGAAACCAGTGCAATCACTTCCTTAAGAGTGGAAGAGGCAATTTAAAGAGAGAACTGAGAAACAGCAGTGTGAGGACTCAGCTTTCAAGGAGAAACAGGGCCATGAGCTAAAGAATGCCTGCGGCCTCTGGAAGCAGAAAAAGGCAAGAAAAGAGTCTTCACAGTGCTGATGATGCCATGATTTTACTGCAGAGGCCATTTGAACTTCTGACCTCCAGAACTGCTAAAATTATAAATGTGTGTTTTTAAGGCACATATTTTGTGGTAATGTATCACAACACCAAAAACTAATATAATGGATACACATTATTTGAAAATATTTATCATAACAAGAAAAACTATGAATATGAAAGCAGAATAAAGACTGTAATTAAAATGGTGGTGTTTTATGGGTTTTTGGAGACAGGGTCTAGTTATGTTGCTCAGGCTGGTCTCAAACTCCTGGGTTCAAGGGTTCCTGTTTTCTCAGCCTCCTGAGAAACTAGGAATATAGGAGCACACCACAGCACCCGGATCAAAATGGTACTGTTTTCTGCTGAGTCATTTTCTTCCTAATAACTCTGCTTCCAAGAACTCAATTAGCCATCAAAGATACATGTTTAGAAATAATTCCCATTCTTGTTGCCCCCTGAATTTAACTGTCACAGATACTTTCTGAAATGGGAAACAATCAGGTTCAGTATTAACCGAAATTTTTGTAAATGCTGAAACACTGGCCCAGGAGAGACATGAAAATGTATGATACCCAGAAAGTCCCAGAATGTCGAACAAAATGTGATTCAGAAAAAGCTATCTTTATAAACAAAATGTCTGTAGTTTATCATTGCTCATGAGACTTTAGCAAATGGTTTAAAACAGCAATTATGAAATAATCAGGTAAATCTATAATGAAGTATGGCTTTCAAAAGTTTGTTACCTAACAGGGAATAATAAACCTGCAGCAGTCAACTGTATCTCATCCCGGCCAAAGAGCTATTTTCTAAAAAATACCAGCAACTTTTTGTTCTGTTTTGTTTTTTCAGACAGGGTCTCAAAGCGCTGTCACCTTGGCTGGAGAGTGCAATGAACACTCAAAGCTCACTGCAGCTTCGAACTCCTGAACTCAGACAATCATCCTGCCTCAACCTCCTAAGTAGGAATAGAGGTGCTTATTTTATTCTTTTTTTTTTTCTTTTGGCAGAGATGGTCTTATAGGCATAGTAGCTCACGCCTATAATCCCAGCACTCTGGGAGGCTGAGACAGGAGGATCACTGGAGCCCAGGAGTTCCAGACTAGCCTGTGCAACACAGGAAGACCCCATTTCTACAAATCATAAAAACATTAGCCAGGCCTGGTGGCACAGACACCTGTAGTTCCAGCTACTCAGGAGGCCTGACCCCTGGAGGTCAAGAATGCAGCAAGGTGTTACTGTACCACCGCACTCCAGCCTGGACAAGACTCTGTCGGAAAAAAGTACCAAAAAACAAAATTGTGAACCAACATTCTATCCTCTTGTTTCTGCATACAGTGAAAAATACATAGGCTTTAAAAAGAAATGCTACACTTTTGCATACACCTTTGATTAAAATGCTTCACAACTCTAATATTTGTTGCCTTTGAGATTTCCTGACAGTGTGCTTCAAAGTATATTCTGTTTCATCTCTGCTAAAAAAAAACCAATGCTGACCATACTGTCAACATACTTCACCCTGAAAAAATGCACCCTAGGATACACGTCTAAGAAAAAATCTGTAGCTCTATGCTATCAATCTTATTGTCTCCTCTAAGAGCAAAAAGGTAAATAAACCTTAACCAAATTATAATATATGCTGAGCAAAGACAATGTCAGGTTACCTAACACTACCAAATAATGCCACATAGCATTTAAAGTCTGACCCCCAACTCTACTCATTCTGCAGCCAGTATCTCCAAGTACTCTGTGGATATACTTGGCTGTTTTCTGGTATATCTGGTATGGAGGTACCTTTAAAATGCTATATACTTACAAATAGGGAACTAAAACAAGATGGAACTTGGGGAAAGAATATTGAGAATTACAGGCCTGAGAGTAACAGACCCGTTTTCTTTTACAAACTAATGACAGTATAAATATGTGATATGTGACAGAATACTATCATTTTTAATAACTAATCAGCACAAACAAGGGATACAACACTTAAAGAATATATCCTGTAAAGTCCTGTTATACTTGCAAACAATCTCACATATTCTGTTAATGTTTTCATGTTCCGGGCAACCAACTCTTCAGATGATGCCCAAGCAGGATTGAGACACCTCATCCAACTATGGCATTTCTTATGCATTCCAGAATAAAAGGACTTCTAAAAATAGCTTCCTTACATGACACTGCATAATTATCACCAGTAAAATTACTAGCCCTTCCGGCAAAAAAAAAAAATCATAATGCCATCCAAATATACATGGAAAAAAACCTACCCAATCTGGTTTACAAAGAAAAAGATACTAAAAACCGAGAGGAAAAAATATATATACGGTTTATTCCGATGCTTCCTAAAAAAAGATTCGTCATTCAAAGACAGAAAAGCAGTACACATCCCCAAATAATGTAAACATAGTGAAGGTGTTTATGTATTTCAAGCTTTACAAAGGTCAAGGAGATCTTTCTCAATACCCTTTCTTTGGATCCTACACGGCTGAAGGTAAGGCAAATACACTTAGGCTCACAATATTAAGATAAATTAAAACATGACCAAAATTTTGCTCTACTCACCATGAATTTCTTTCACAACTCTAATCTGACATGTTCCATTTAAAAATTAATATCTTTACAGAAGAATGCCAACTAGTAAATGAAGAAGGAACAACAAAATTAGATAATAACCTTTTTGCAACCACCTATGCAGTACAGACTCAGGTCAAGGATCATTAATAGATAATAAAACAGTGGGGAGGAAGACTGTTGGGAAAATAGGATATTCCCATAGTCTGAGAATCATCCCCACAGATTACTTATTAATTACAAAGGAGAAAAACAAGTGGACACTATCTTAAGCAAATATTCAACTTAGCATAGTCAATAATAGAACAAATTAACATAATATGCCTCCTGATGTGATGCAATAAAAGACACAGGATCATCTATGTATTATTTACAACAAAACAATCTGATTCTAATCATGACTAACTGACAATATAGGACACTCTGACTGGCATGAACTCTATAAAAATGTCAGTGTCATAGAACACCCATAAAAGGCGAGGGAACTATTCTAGATAGAAGTATAAAGAGACATAACAACCAAAGGTAACACAGGATCCCTGAGAAGATCCTGGATTTTAAAAAAAGGAAACTTGTAAAGGGCATTCTGGGGACAAATTTACAGATGGGCTATATATTAGATAAAACTTTGGTTTCCGTGTTAAGTTCCTTGAGGGTGACAATGATATTGCAGTCATGTAGGATAATGCTCTTGTTCTCTTAGGATATATTTGCTGAAGGGCTTAAAGGTGAAGTCTCACAATCCTTGCAATTTATCTCAAATGGTTCAGGGAAAAAAAATGTGTAAAAGCTGGAGAGAACTCTCATACAATGCTGCTAAGAATGTAGAAGGATAATTACTTTGGAAAACAGTTTAGCAGATTCTTAAAAAGCTACACATAACTTTACCATACAAATTAACAATTCCCTTCCTATGTATCTACCCAAGAAAAATCTAAAAATATGTCCACCCAGTCTCACAAGTGAAATGCTTGCAGCAGCTTTATCCATAATATAGGCAAACTCAATGTACAAACTCAAATGTACATCAACTTTATAAAGTGATACAATGATTTGTGATCCTAACGTCTCAAAATAGTCCCTCACATCAAGTAACATTCAGCCCACATGATGTTCACCCCTCAAATCGATAAACATATGCACAATAAACTGAGATGATAACACCTACTTTTTGTTACATGGTGCCACCCAAGACCTAAAATAAACTGACAGAAAGTAAAAAGTGGCTAAAATAATAATAGATCCATCTAAAAAGGATCACAAAAACAGTTAAGACTCAGTCTTGTCCAAGACACCTTCAGAGGCTACCTGTGAGAACTCTGAAGCCCTCTTTTTTTGGAGACAGTCTCACTCTGTCATCCAGGCTGGAGTGCAGTGGCAGAATTATAGCTCACTGCATCACTGCAGCCTAGAACTTCTGGGCTCAAGCAATCCTCTCACCTCAGCCTCCCAAGTAGCTGGGAATACAGGCACGTGCCACCACTCCTGGTTAGTTTTTGTTTGTTTGTTTGTTTGTTTTTTGAGACAGAGTTTCACTGTTGTCGCCAGGCTGGAGTACAGTGGCACAATCTAGGCTCACTGCAACCTCCACCTCCCAGGTTCAAGTGATCTCCTGCTTCAGCCTCTGGAGTAGCTGGGATTACAGGCACCTGCCACCACACCTGGCTAATTTTTTTGTATTTTTAATAGAGACAGGGTTTCACCATGTTGGCCAGGCTGGTCTTGAACTCCTGATCTCAGTCAATCCACCCGCCTTGGCCTCCCAAAGTGCTGGGATTACAGGCATGAACCACTTCGCTCAGCTGAAAAGGCAGATTTTTAGAGACAAAAAAGATTAGTGTTTGCCTAAGGCTGGGGATGGGTATGAATTAACTGTAAATAGGCAGAAAAAATCTTTTTTTTTTGAGATGGAGTTTCGCTCTTGTTACCCAGGCTGGAGTGCAATGGCGCGATCTCGGCTCACCGCAACCTCCGCCTCCTGGGTTCAGGCAATTCTCCTGCCTCAGCCTCCTGAGTAGCTGGGATTACAGGCACGCACCACCATGCCCAGCTAATTTTTTGTATTTTTAGTAGAGACCGGGTTTCACCATGTTGACCAGGATGGTCTCGATCTCTTGACCTCGTGATCCACCCGCCTCGGCCTCCCAAAGTGCTGGGATTACAGGCGTGAGCCACCGGGCCCGGCAATAGAAAAAATCTTACTGGAGTAATGAAAGTGTTCTAAAACTGGATTGGGATGATGGTTACAGACTGATAAACTTACTAAAAGTCATTGAATTATACATTTAAAATGGGTTAACTTATGGTATGCAAATTATGCTTCAGTAAATGTACTTAAAACATAAAGCAAATGTGGCAAAACAGTGATTAACTGGTGAAATCTCTGTGAAGAGTATACAGAATCACTATGTTAGTATCTCAGCTTTTCTATAGGTTTGAAACTCTTCAAAATTAAAAGCTGAGGATAGGGCTGGGTGCTGTGGCTCACATCTGTAATCCCAGCACTTTGGAAGGCGTAAGCAGGCAGATCAGCTTGGCCAACATGGTAAAACCCTGTAAGGTCAGCTTGGCCAACATGGTAAAACCCTGCCTCTACTAAAAAAAAAAATATGAAAATTAGCCAGGCACGGTGACATATACCAGTAGTCCTAGCTACTCAGGAGGCTGAGGTGGGAGAATCACTTGAACCCAGGAGGTGGAGGTTGCAGTGAGCAGAGATCACACCACTTCACTCCAGCCTGGGTGACAGAGTGAGATCCTGTCTCCAGAAAAAAAAAGAAAAGAAAAGGAAAAGGTTGAGGAGAAATCAGAATAAATTCTGTAAAACACACATACACATCCCCCAAAATTAGTGTTTCTAACTGCAGATTACCCAAAAGAAGTAAAAGACACAGTACAACTGTTGATAGGTTTAGGATTAAGTAACAGAGGCCCACATTGATCCCTAAAGCCAACTTTCATCCAAGGATTTGATTAACTAGCAATTTTTTCAGTACTTAAATATTATTTTTCCCAATTATACAAGTAATGCATATTCAATATAGAAAATGTATTAATTAAAGTGAAAGCACGAAGGCTGGGCCCTGAGCCTGTAATCCCATCACTTTGTGAGGCTGAGGCGGGCAGATCACTTGAGCTCAGGAGTTCAAAACCAGCCTGGGCAACAAAAATACATAAACCTGTGGCATAAAGTAGCTTCTATAGTCCCAGCTACTCAGGAGGCTGAGGTGGGAGTATTAGCTGAACCTGGGAGGTTGAGGCTGCAGTGAGCCGTGATCATGCCACTGCACTCAAGCCTGGGTGAGGATCAAGACCCTGTCTCAAAAAAGTAAAAATAAAGTAAAAGCACAAAGAAACTGAAAAACAACTGTAATCCCATCAACCAGAGATAACCATCTACAGTTTGTTCTTTACCCTTTCAGTCTATTTGGAGAAGGAAAGTTATCTATATAATATATGTGGCAATAACTGTTACAACCTGATAGATCATTCAACTGGCATACCAAAATGTTGCATCATATCCAAAACACCATATATATATCATAATAAGAATGAAAGGCAGAATAAAACCTTTTAGATGCAAATCCAGTACCTCCTCTCAGCTTCCAGTTAAAGACTGAATGCTCAATGTATGCATTAGCCTCATCTCTCTTCCTAAACCCTCCTAAAATACAGGAATGGGGGAAAAAAGGCATGAATTCTCTAGGACAAAATGAACAAGTGAAGCAACATTAAGGGAACTGGGAAGTAGACAAATGGTAAATGACTTAGCCAACCTGAAAACGTTGAATCTTCCTTAGCCAGCAGTGGGAAAAGTAGAGCAGCAACATGGTTTACAATGAGTATTCCAAAAAAGTTTAGGAATAAAGACATATACAAAAATAGGAGAGGTCATGCATATGCCTAACCCACTAGCTAGGCCTCAGATCCCCCAATGTAGTCATAACACAGCATACCCCAGTGACTGACCCACCCTGGAGGAAATGGGTGGGGCTGTTAAGCCCACAGTTAGGCCCTATAGTCATAGTCATGCCACCCCCCGTTTTTGTGTTTTTTTTTTTTTTTGGTGTGTAGTTTTTTTTTTTTTGAGACAAAGTCTCACTCTGCCATCCAGGCTAGAGTACAGTGGCACAATCTCAGCTCATTTCAACCTTCACCTTCTGGGTTCAACTAATTCTCCTGCCTCAGCCTCCCAAGTACCTGGGACTACAGGTGTGTGCCACCACACCTGGCTTTTTGTATTTTTAGTAGAGATGGGGTTTCACCATGTTGCCCAGCCTGGTCTCAAACTCCTGACCTCAGGTGATCCACCCACCTTGGCTTTCCCAAATTGCTGGGATTACAGGTGTGAGCCACCACACTCAACCCCAATCCTCTTTTTGTGTTCCACTCTTAAATAGGAGTATATAGTGGCTGTGGTGGCTCACACCTCTAATCCCAGCACTTTGGGAGGCTGAGGTGGGAGGATCGCATGAGCCCAGGAGTTCCAGACCAACCAGAGTAACAAAGGGAGAACCCATATCTTAAAAAAAGATTTTTTTTAAATAGGTGTATGTAGTCAAGAACCACAATATATTTACGGTAAAGTATCTAGTATGAAATAAACAAAACCAAAGTAAATAAATACAAAAACACAACTTGAGGGAAACAACGCTGAGAAGATCGTCCAGAAATCAAAGCAAACATTTTGTCAAAAGATAAAAAGAAAATATAATTACAGCACCAGATCACAAAGTCCAATGTCTGAAAATCAGAAGCTCCAATAAAGGAGAACAGAGAAAAGGAAGGAGAGGAAATTAAAAGATCAATTCAAGAAATTTTCCAATAACAAAAGAAGGGAGTTTCCAGACTGAAAGAGCTCACCAAAGCTGAACAAAATATATGAAAATGCATGCTGAAATGCATCACCAACAAATTTCAGGACACCAGGGGCACAGCAAAGTTACCAAAAGCTTTCAGAAAGGGAAGAAGACAGGATTCATTCGAAGAACAAAGCAGCATAATACTTCAACATTACCACTGAAAACACAAGACAAAGGATCAGTGTGCCTTCAGAATTCTGAGAAAAATATGTCCAACCTTAAAAAACTGTTCCCCAGCCAAACCTGGGATAGCAGGTACGGTATCAAAGCAAGAAAAAGTTTCAGAATGAGAAAGGTTTGAATTTTATCTCCCTTGCACTCTCAAGAAGTTAAAAAAAAAAAAATGGGTCCAGCAAACAGAGGCTCCAACAAAGAAAGGCTGAAAGAAACCCCAGGGTGAGATCCGTACAGATTTAGAACTCAACCAGTCCAGATCAGAGTAGGTCCAGCGTTCTAGAAAAGAATTCTTCAAAAAGATAAAACTGATAGAACACATTAAGAAGTTTGAGGATAATTTAGTTAAAAAAAAAAAAAAAAAAGATTGAACAAAACAAAAATCACCCTCAGGGCAGCAAAATATTGTGCTCAGAAAGAAAAGTAATCCAAGTACACTAATGGCTCAAGTGTTGAGAAACATTTAAACAGTTATAAACAATAAGCTTGATGACTTATGTCTGTAATGCCAGCACTTTGGGAGGCTGAAGCAGGAGGATCGCTTGAGCTCAGGAGTTCAAGACCAGCCTGGGCAACGAAATGCAACACTGTCTCTACAAAAAGTTTTTTTTTTTTTAATTAGCTGAGTGTGCTGGCACACGCCTGTAGTTCCAGGTACTAAAGTGGCTGAGGTGGGAGGATCGCTTGTACCCAAGAGGTCAACGCTGCAGTGAGGTGTGATGGCAACACTGGGTAAGAGAGAGATCCTGTCTCAAAAACAATCACCACCACCACTACCGTTGTCACCACTGACGCCCGCAGCCCTCCACCACATACACACATAGACAAAAACAATGAAACTTTAGTTAGCCAAAGTAAAAATAATTAAAATGGGAGAACAGGAAATGGGGTGAGTCAAACTACTATGTGCCAGGAAGAGGTCCAAATCTTTATACTGTCAATTTACCTAATTCTCATTTAACAACTGGTGCCCTTATATTACATATATGAGAAAACTGAGGCACAGAGACAGTAACTTGCCAAATGTCACACAGCAGAGGCTTTGAATTTTGCTCTTCACCACTACATTGGCTATCACAAAGCAAAATCCTTATCTCCCTGTGGAAAGTCAATAAATAATTACTAAAGGTTAAAAAAAATTGAGAGAGAGGTAAAAACCCAAAAATCAATTGAAAGGACTGAAACAGACTGCCTCTGGGGAGTCAAGGAAGAAGGAAAAAGGTCTAGAACCTCTTGTTACTTTTAACAAGCCCATAGAACTACTTTACTCTTTAAACCATATATTTGTAATCTGGATAAAATGAAAATTAATAAAGGAAATGTACTTCTCCTTTAAAAACATCTTTAAGTAAACATTAAAACTCTGACTTTCAGCTGGGTACAGTAGCTCACACCTGTAATCCCAGCACTTTGGGAGGCCAGGTAGGAGGATCGCTTGAGCCCAGGAGTTCTCAACCAGCCTGAGCAAGTTGGTTAGACCCCCATCTCCACCCAAAAAAAAGAAAAAGAAAAAAAGAAAAAATTTAAACTCTGAGGCCCTGAAAAACTGGACATGCACACCAATGCAACTCAAGAAAAAGTGCAAAAACAGGCCAAGTGCAGTGGCTTATGCCTATAATCCCAGCACTTTGGAAGACAAGGAAGGCGAATCACCTGAGGTTAACAGAGTTCAAGACCAGGCCGGGTGTGGTGGCTCACACCTGTAATCCAAGCACTTTGAAGGACAAGGCGGGCGGATCACCTGAAGTCGAGAGTTCAAGACCAGCCTGACCAACATGCTGAAACCCCATCAATCAATCAATCAATCAATTAACAAAGAGTTCAAGACCAGCCTGGCTAAGAAAGTGAAACTCTGTCTCTACTAAAAATGCAAAAATCAGCCAGGCGTGGTGGCAGGCACCTGTAATCCCAGCTACTCAGGAGGCTAAGACAAGAGAATCGCATGAACCTGGGAGGCAGAGGTTGCAGTGAGCCAAAATCACAACACTGCACTACAGCCTGGGCGACAGAACAAGACTCCGTCTCAAAAAAAAAAATTACAAAAACGAAAACAAAAAAAGAAAAAGTGCAAAAACAAGCCCTAATATATATATATATACATATATATATATATATATTTGCATTTGATATATGATAAAGATGGCATTTCAAATCACCAGGGAAATGTAAATTTTTCAACAAATGGGAAAACTGACTAATGATCTGGAAAACATGTTAAGATACTGACATTTAAAAATTCAGCTATACAGAATATTTATATGTAAGCAGTCATAAAGAAAACAGAAGTGAATTTTATATAACAATTAAGAATTTCTCCCCCTCCCGTCCACCCCCACTCCCTCCCTCACCACCCGGCCCCCAACCCAACCCCCACCCCATGCCACCATACTTTAAAGCAGAAATCAAAAAGGAAAAGACTGCTGGAGTCAATGTCACCAAAATTCACCCAAAAAGTGCCACATAGTAAAAAACATTATAAACCTAGTTAAAAAACAAACTGGTGGAACAGCAAGAATCTAATAAGTTATTTTCCTTAATATGCAAACAGCTGACATAATGAGGAAAAGAATAACAATCTGAGAGAAGTAGAGAGGAAAATACACAAGTTACAGAAAAATACAAAAGGCCAATAAAGGCGTCCAACCTTATTCATAATTACAGAAAAGCAAATTTAAATGAATACATTTTAACCCATTAGGCCAGAAACAAGGTAAAGATACAGATAACTCTTCAGTTGGTTGAGTGTAGCAAAACTCTTGCCCATCAACAAAGCAGTGGTTAAGTAAAATATGGCCAACCACAATGGACATACCATGCATCCATTCTAAAACAAAAACAGGCTGGGCACGGTGGCTCACACCTGTAATCCCAGCACTTTGGGAGGCTGAGGTGAGTGGATCACCTGAGGTCAGGAGTTCGACCTCACCAATATGGTGAAACCCCGCCTCTACTAAAAACACAAAAATTAGCCAGGTGTGGTGGCAGGCGCCTGTAGTTCCAGCTACTCGGGAGGCTGAGGCAGGAGAATCGCTTGAACCCAGGAGGAGGAGGTTGCAGTGAGACGAGATCATGTCACTGCACTCCAGCCTTGGCAACAGAGTGAGACTCTGTCTTAAAAAAAAAAAAACCACCAACCAACTAACCAAACAAATAGCAGAAAACAAAAAACATGCTGTCCATAACATACTGTGAAATTTAAAAATCAAGTTTGAGAACAGTATATGTAGAGCTGGGCACAGGTAGCTCATCCCAGTAACCCCAGCACATTGGGAGGCCGAGGTGAAGGATCACTTGAGCCCAGGATTTCCAGACCAGCCTGGGTAACATAGCAAGACGCTGTCTCCACAAAAAAAGTTAGCAAGGCATGGCAGCACATGCCTGTAGTCCCAGCTACTAGGGAGGCTGAGGCAGGAGGATCATTTGAGTCTGGGAAGTTGAGGCTACAGTAAGCCACAATTGCAGGACTGCACTCTAGCCTGGACAACAGAGCAAGACCCTGTAGCAAACCACCCCCATTCATCCCTCGAAAATACACACATACACAAAAACAGTATGTATGGCAAGGCATGTTGGCTCACGCCTATAATCCCAGCACTTTGGGAGGTCAAGGGGGAAGGATCGCCTGAGGTCAGGAATTCAAGACCAGCCTGGCCAATATGGTGAAACCCTGTGTCTACTAAAACTACAAAAATTAGCCAGGCATGGTGGCATGTGCCTGTAGTCCCAGCTACTTGGGAAGTTGAGGCAGGAGAATTGCTTGAACCCGGGAGGTGGAGGTTGCAGTGAGCCGAGCCAAGATTGTTCCACTGCCTTCCAGCCTGGGCAGCAGAGCAAGACTCTGTCTCAAAAAAAAAAAAAAAAATATATATATATATATATATATGTATACAGTATGATCTTATTTGACCATTTGTATGTGGGGTTTTTTTAAATGGTGGGGAAGAGGGGATAAGATATCTATGTGTGAGATGGTATACCAACAGATCATGCTCTCCCACTTAGAAAACAAATCTTCACAACTAACGTGGATGACGGAAAAGAAATGAGCCAGTCTCAAGTCTATACTTTAAAACGTAACAAAATTTATTTTAAAATATTGCAAAGGAGAAAATTTCCCAACTAAAGACATCTATCAGGGACTGTTTTCATGACTTCCGACTATAAATGTGTAAGACGATTCTTTTTGAGAAAAAGGTGGAAAGAGGGACTTAAATCTGTGTGGGGAATGGAGAAAAGTATAGTAATAACTTCTAATTAGCATGCTTAAGGGCTCTGTGACCACTCAGACGAAATACATGCTTACAGAGGCACTGAATATCTCTGAAATAAGAAAATGATGGCCATTTCTAGAGAGTGGGATAAGAAAGAGGACACAGGGATTTATGCACCATCCAAACTTTTTACATGAAAAATGTATTACGTTTAAGATTAAATAGCCACCTGCCTGACCGACATGGTGAAACGTCGTCTCTACTGAAAGTACAAAAATTAGCTGGGCTTGATGGAGCACACCTGTAATCCCAGCTACTCAGGAGGCTGAGGCCAGGAGTAGTTTGCAGTGAGCCAAGATTTCGACACTGCACTCCAGCCTGGGCGACAGAGCGAGGCTCCAACTCAAAAAAACAAGATTAAATACCCAAATAAAATTTTAATAAGTTAAAGCACAAATACAAACTGAAAAAAACATGAGGAAAATATAAATATCAGTTTTATAAATGACAAAGACCTCAGAAGGCAACACGCTTAAAGATAATTTTAAAGCCGGGTGTGGTGGCTCACACCGTAATCTCAACCCTTCAGGAGCAGGCAGATCACTTGTGTCTAAAGGTGCAAGACCAGCCTGGGCAACATAGTGAAACCCCATCTCTACAAAAAAAAAATTAGCCAGGCATGATCATGCACACCTGTGGTCCTAGCTATTTGGGTATACTAAGGCAGGAAGATCACTTCAGCCCTGGAGGTTGAGGCTGCAATGAGCCGTGATCATGCCACTGCACTCTAGCCTGGGTGACAGAGCAAGAACTTGTCTTTAAAAAAAAAAAAAAAAAAAAGGTAATTAAAAACTGTAGAATATTGAGCTATAAAACAAAATGAACTTCCATCTATATGATACATGTGACAACATACATGAACCTTGAAAACATTATGCCAAGGCAAAAAAACCTGCCTCAAAAGGCTACACTCTGTGGGTTTACATGCATATAAAATGTCTAGAAAAGGCAAAGCCATAAGAGACGGTAAATAGAATGGTGCTTGCCTGGGGCTGGGGATGAGAAGGGGACTGACCAAAATTGGGACAAGGAATTTTACTGGAGCAACAGAAATGTTCCAAAACTGTATTGTGATGATTACAAGACTCTATATATTTACTGAAAATCACTGCACACTTAAAACAGGTGAATTTTATATTTTATAATATGTAAACTATACCTCAATAAAGCTTTTATATATATATATATATATATATATATATATATATATTTTTTTTTTTTTTTTTTTTTTTTTTTTTTTAAAGACAGAGTCTCACTCTGTCACCAGGCTGGAGTGCAATGGCACAATCTCAGCTCTCTGCAACCTCCACCTTCTGTATTCAAGCAATTCTTCTGCCTCAGCCTCCCAAGTAGCTGGGACTATTGGCATGCGCCACCACACCTGACTAATTTTTGTATGTTCAGGAGAGACAGGATGTCACCATACTGGTCAGGCTGGTCTCAAACTCCTGATCTCGTGATCCACCCACCTTCGGCCTCCCAAAGTCAAACCTGGTATTACAGACATGAGCCACTGTGCCCAGCCAAGCTGCTATATATTTTAAACAGAAACAAAGAGCCACAACGCAGCCAGGATTTGCTTTAAAATCCTGTTCTTCTGGTGGAAAAAAAAGGCAAAATATTAATCATTGTGAAACATAGGTGGAGGGTACATAAGGTGTGCACACGTAGTCTCTCTCTCTCTCTCTCTCTCTCTCTCTTCCCCCCCCCCCCCACACACACACACACAATTTTTTTTTAAAGACAGGGTCTCACTTTGTCACTCATGCTCCAGAGCAGTGGCACCATCTCGACTCATTGCAGCCTCCATCTCCCAGGCTCATGTGATCCTCCTACCTCAGCCTCCCAAGTAGCTGGGACTATAGATGCACACCACCATGCACAGCTAAATATACTTCTATTCAAAATAAAAATTTCAGTACCTATATAAAATACAGCCATCACACACATAAAAGACATAAGACTTCACCAGCAATCAAGGAAACACAAAATAAGAAATACCTTTTATATCAGATACATCTACCTGGTAAAGATAAAAACATAATTCTCCAAAATCAGGCTTTCTACTGCCTATTAAAATTAATTGGTACATACTTCTTGGAGGCAATCTGGCAATGTTCATCAAGAACCTTCAAAAGGGCATACTTTGACCTGCCAATTCTGCTTCTCAGAATTTGTTCTAAATAAATACAAGAGTTTCATGTGACAATAAAAAAAAAGAATTGAAGGCCGGGCTCGGTGGCTCACATCTGTAATCCTAGCACTTTTGGAGGCCGAGGCAGGTGGGTCACCTGAGGTCAGAAGTTCAAGACCAACCTGGCCAACACAGTGAAACCCCATTTCTGCTAAAAATGCAAAAATTAGCCAGCATGGTGGTATACACCTGTAATCACAGCTACTTGGGAGGCAGAGGCAGCAGAATAGCTTGAACCCAGGAGGCAGAGGTTGCAGTGAGCCGAGATCATGCTACTGCACTCCAGCCTAGGTGACAAAAGAAGATTCCATCTCAAAGGAAAAAAAAAAAGAGCCAGCGCAATGGCTCCTGTAATCCCAGCACTTTGGGAGGCTGAGGTAGGCAGATCACCTAAGGTCAGGAGTTCGAGACCAGCCTGGCCAACATAGTGAAACCCCGTCTCTACTAAAGATACAAAAATTAGCCAGGCGTGGTGGCAGGCACCTGTAGTCCCAGCTACTCAGGGAGGCTGAGGCAGGAGAATCACTTGAACCCAGGAGGCAGAGGTTGCAGTGAGCTGAGATCACGCCATTGCACTCCAGCCTGGTGACAGGGTGAGCCTCCGTCTCAAAAAAAAAAAAAAGAAT
This sequence comes from Saimiri boliviensis, assembly GCF_048565385.1. Classification (NCBI taxonomy): domain Eukaryota; kingdom Metazoa; phylum Chordata; class Mammalia; order Primates; family Cebidae; genus Saimiri; species Saimiri boliviensis. The sequence goes on from NC_133452.1 coordinate 98,992,000, forward strand.
TGAGAGAGATGAAAATAATTAAGCAAGTGAACAGATATCATAATAGTGAAAAAAAATCAATAAATGACTAAGTTACAGAATACTCAATGGGATGCTAGAAGTCATGAAAAACAGATATGGAAAGCTAACTATAATATATTTAAGTTTAAAAATAGGCTAAAAAGCAGTATGTATACATGACTATATTTTAATGTGAAATATATAAAATGCATATGACTAGCTATCTGTATGTATATGAACACAAACTCAAGTTAATAGCTTTTGGTATTATAAGCAGCTTTACTGTTTTTCATTGTTGTTGCTCCCCAAGGTATAATCCCATTTATTAAAATCAAAACAGGCCAGTCACTGTGGTTCATGCCTGTAATCCCAGTACTTCGGGATGCTGAAGTGGGAGGATTGCTTGCACCAAGGAGTTAGAGGCCAGTCTGGGCAATATGACAAAACCCCATATGTACAAAAACTAGCCAGGTGTGGTGGCACATGCCTTTAATCCCAGCTACTTGACAGGCTGAGGTCAGAGGATCACTTAAACCCAGGAGGTCGAGAGGCTGCAGTGAGCTATGATCACACCAGCCTAAGTGACACAGTGAGATCCTATCTTAAAAAAGGGGGGGAAGGTTAAGGGTTGTGATTATAGGTGTGTACCACTGCATCCAGCCTGATAATTTACATATTTAATATTACATAATTTCACATTTTTAATTTTTTTTTTTTTTTAGAGACAGAGTCTTGCTCGGTTTTCCCAGGTTGGAGTGCAATGGCACAATCTCGGCTCACCGAAACCTCCTTCTCCTGAGTTCAAGAAATTCTCTTGACTCAGCCTCCCAAGTAGCAGAGATTACAGGCATCTGCTACCATGCCCAGCTAATTTTTGTGTTTATTAGTAGAGATGGGGTTTCACCATGTTGGTCAGGCTGGTTTTGAACTCCTTATCTCAGGTGATCCACCCGCCTTGGCCTCCCAAAGTGCTGGGATTACAGGTATGAGCCACTGTGCCCCACCCTAATTTATTTTTATTTTTCAACTTTTATGTTCAGGGTGTATGTACACGTACAGGTTTGTTACATGGGTAAATTACATGTCACTGGGGTTTGGTAAACAAGTGATTTCATCACTCAGAAAGTAAGCATGGTACTACCTGATAGGGCTTCATTCTGAATTTGCTGGGTTTTTATATCCAGCATTATTACTTTTACAATCAGGTATTAAAAAAAGAAATTTCATTTCCCAAAAAGGTAAGGCCCTTCAGGGAAAAAAGACAAAAGTGCAAGTTCAGTACATTCATAAAATAAATACAACAGACTTTTAGAACATGAAAGTACTCATGAGAAATAACAAAACAGGGTGGGAGGAGGGTGAGGATCAGGAAACTACTTGTCAGGTACTATGCTTATTACATGGGTGACAATCTGTACACCAAACCCCCATGACATGCAATTTATCCATATAACAAACCTGTACGTGTACCTCCAAACCTAAAATAAAAACTGGAAGAAAAAAAAAGAAATGGCTAAATACAAATTAAAATATGATCACATTTTTTACCCGTGAAACTGGTAAAAAATATATTATGCGCCACATTGATGAGACTGGTCAAATAGTCACTCGTTATGGTAATGGCAGAAATACAAATGCATCCAATCTTTATGAGGTGTAAGACAATTTGGCAATTAAGTATTAAGAGCATTAAAAGCCATGTTTATATTTAGCCCAGCAATCCTCAGCCCAGCAATCTAATTCTAGGAATAATTCCAGGAATAAATTGTAAGGAAATAGGGATACAAGCAAAGATTTAACTATAAGAAATGTTCAATACTGAGTTTATATTGAAAAAAATGTTTCCAAAAAAGGGTATTAATCATATCTATGTAATAGAATACTATAAAACTTTTGAAGGTAAGTGTTGGATCGTATTTATTAAGACTGAGAAAACAGTTATAAGATATTGTTCAATGAAGACTAGATTACACAACAAGGTATATACTGGGTTAAATAGTACCTCCCCAAAATTCATGTCCATCCAGAACCTCAGAATCTGACCTTATTTGGTAATATGGTCTTTGCAGACGTAATCAGTTAAGATGAGGTCATATAAGATTAGGGTGGGCCTTAAATCCAATTGACTGGTATCCTTATAAGGAGAAGTAGATTTGGACACATACGTAGGAAAGCCATGTAACTAATAAGGCAGACACTGGAGTGATACAGCAAGCCAAGGAAGGCGAAAGATTGGAAGGAACCACCAAAAGCTAAAAAGGTAAGAAGGGATTCTGCCCTAGAAACTTCAGAGGGATTATGGACCTGCTAACACCCTCAATTTGGAATTTGTAGCTTCCCAAACTATGAGAAAGTTAATTTCTGTAGGTTTAAGCCACCCAGTTTGTGTTACTTCTTATGGCGACACTACAAAATTCACAAAATGTGTGAAATACAGTAATCAGAACACAGGCTACATAGGTTTAGATCCCATTTCCACCCACGTGACTTTAGGTTATTTAACCTCTATAAGCCTCTTTTCCCTTTGTTAAAAAATGAGGATAACAGTATTCATTCCCTAGAATTATTGTATTAAATTATATATTAAATATAAATCACTTAAAACAGTATCTAGAGTATAGTAAATGCCCCACGTTTATAAAACAAGCACAGGTACACACACACAAAATATATCATCAGAATATACATATATCAAAAGGTTAACATTTGTATCTCTGGGTCCCATATTTATGGCTTATTTTTGTTTTTTGTGTCTGTTTTATCAGTACTTTCTAAATTATGTCTTTTTTTTTTTTTTTTTTTTTTTGAGACAAGAGTCTCGCTCTGTTGCCCAGGCTGGAGTACAATGGCATGACCTCAGCTCACTGAAACTTCTGCCTCCTGGGCTCAAGCAATTCTCCTGTCTCAGCCTCCTGAGTAGGGAGGATTATAGGCACCTGGCTAATTTGTGTATTCTTAGTAGAGATGAGGGTTCACCATGTTGGCCAGGCTGGTCTCAAACTCCTAACCTCAAGTAATCTGCCTTCCTCGGCCTCCCAAAATACTGAGATTACAAGTGTGAGCCACTGTCCCTGGCCTATTTTTTATTTTTATATCTTCCTTTTTTTTTTTTAACTTTTGCCAATATTCAGATCCTAGCAATGTTTTTTTTCGGAGCAGGAGTGGCAGTTTATTTTAAAAGGCTTTAGAACAGAAAAGAAAGAAAAAGTACACATGGGCGAGACCCAAGCAGGCAACTTGAAGGACAAGTGCTGTTTTCGTCATAATAAAATACAATTATTTTAAAAATTTTAAAATAAGGCAGAGCTTCCTTGTCATAGTTGTATGCAAGTTCCAATGCCAGCCAGTGGTTTTCACTCTTCTCAAGGCCTGTTATCAAAGTGTTAAAATTTTTTTGAAAAGTAAAAAATAAAATTTACTTTAGAAAATAAACTGCTGACCAGAAAGCATTAAAGTGCTCTTAAAGAAGCACATCATGTATCAATCAATCAATCATCAGAAGGTGGTTGCTTCATAAGAGGCTGTGAATCACTGACCTCAAGCACAATAATTCAAGTGTGAACCCTCAGAAACGCTTGACAGACCTGAGGCTCAAAACACACTAAAAAAAGCACAACTATTCATTTTAAAATGTAGGTTTTTTTAAACCTCAGTACATATTGGGGCTGATCCTCTATATTTGGGAATAAACTGGTCCCCCTCCCAAGACAAACATTAACTTTGGCAAATGATAACACTTTTACTAAATAAATTACCCTTCCAACAAGTGAAAAACGTGTTCATCTTCTCTGCACAAGGTAATTTAACAAGAGTTAAACCCTTTCACTGGGTGTGGTGGCTCATGCCTGAAATCCCAACACTTTGGGAGGCCATGGCAGAACTGCTTGAGCTCAGGAGTTTCAGACCAGCCTGTGCAACACAGCAAGGCCCTGTCTCATTTTAAAAATAAAAAATAAAAATAAAGGTTAAACCTTTTCGGTTTTAGTCCTGTTGCATTTTAGGTTTCCTGTTCTCTGACAATATCATGTAAATGATATTGTCAGATGAGCTTACTACTAGACAGTTTACTTCTTAACAAAGCAAAACTAAGTTTTGATAAAATTATATATAATTACTGGATAAGAGTTTGTTCCCTAATGAGAAGGGATTTTACTACATATCAAATGACCAAAGTCCACCACTACATTGTTTTTTGTTTGTTTTGTTTGTTTGTTTGAGACAAAGTCTTGCTCTATCGCCCAGGCTGGAGTACAGGGTGCAATCTTGGCTCACGGCAACCTCCACCTCCCGGGTTCAAGCGATTCTCCTGCCCAAGCCTCCGGAGTAGTTGGGATTACAGATGCCTACCACCACTCCCAGCTAATTTTTGTATTTCTAGTAGAGATGGGGTTTCACCATGTTGGCCAGGCTGGTGTCGAACTTCTGACCTTGTTATCTGCCCACCTTGGCCTCCTAAAGTGCTGGGATTACAGGCGTGAGCCACTGTGCCTGGCCTTGTTTGTTTAAAACAGTCTTGCTCTGTCACCCAGCCTGGAGAACAATGGGGCAATCTCAGCTGACTGCAACCTCCATCTCCTGGGCTCAAGTGATCCTTGAATCTCAGCCTCCCAAGTAGCTGGGACTACAGGCACATGCCACCATGCCCAGCTAATTTTTGTATTTTTTGTAGAGATGGGGTCTCCCCATGTTGCCAAGGTTCATCTTAAACTCCTAGACTCATGATCTGCCTGCCTTGGCCTCCTAAAAAGCTGGAATTACAGGCATGAGCCACCACACTCAGACACTGTTAATTTTTTAAAAATATCAATCTTTTTGTAGCTCATGAGCATGATGATTGGGTGTTCACAGTTATGTGAGACATGTGCCTCCCTCAAACCTTGTTAGACACTGGCACATTCTCTCTCTGATGTGAAAAAAAAATAAAATTTTTAAAAATCCAGTCAGAGCCACATCGGGAGACCCCCCATCTCTACAAAAAAGTTAAAAAATTAAGGCCAGGAACGGTGGCTCACGCCTGTAGTCCCAGCACTTTGGGAGGCCGAGGCGGGTGGATCACGAGGTCGAGAGATCGAGACTATCCTGGTCAACATGGTGAAACCCCGTCTCTACTAAAAACACAAAAAATTAGCTGGGCATGGTGGTGCGTGCCTGTAATCTCAACTACTCAGGAGGCTGAGGCAGTAGAATTGCCTGAACCCAGGAGGCGGAGGTTGCGGTGAGCCGAGATCGCGCCATTGCACTCCAGCCTGGGTAACAAGAGCGAAACTCCGTCTCAAAAAAAAAAAAAAAATTAGCCAGCCATGGTGGCACACATCTGTAGTCCCAGCTATTCAAGAGGCTGAAGTGGGAAGATTGCTGGAGCCCAAGAAGTCAAGGCTGCAGTGAGCCACGATCGTGCCACTGCACTCCAGTCTAGGTGACAGATCAAAACCCTGTTTCCCCAGCAACAACAAAAAAAATCAGGACATTTCCCTATAAAAACCTACATTTTTGACTCTGTCTCAAAAAAAATACACACACACACACACACAGAGTACATACACACATGTGTGTTTGTAAGTGTGTGTATGTATGTGCGTATATATGTATATACGATCAGCCTATCTAATACCTTGACAACTAAATTCAGTTCCTACTCAAACAGTGGAGGTATAAGGGCCTTGGTATCCACTACTCTGAAGAGTAAAAACAATTAACAGCAATAACCATAGCTGTTTAAAAAGTTTATACATATAATTTTACATACACACACATGCACAAACTATTCTGTGCAATGGGGCAATCTCAGCTCAGAATATAATACACAGAAATTTTTTTTTTTTTTTTAAAGAGATTGGCCAGGCTAGGCTCGAACTCCTGACCTCGTGATCCACCTGCCTCAGCCTCCCAAAGTGCTGGAATTACAGGTGTAAGCCACTGCGCCCGGCCAATGCACAGGAATTTTCTAAAAGGTCGGAAGAAATTGTTAGCAGTGGCTACATCTGGAAACAGGAGGGATTTATGCTTCTCATAGTTAGTACAGAGGTTACCAATGAGTAGCCCAAGGACTAGATTCTGCCTATAGATGTGCTTTATTTGGTCCTCTGTGTTTTAAAAATACTTGAATTAATTGCCAACATTTAAAAATCAAGACATTTCGGTCCGTCACAGTGGCTCATGCCTGTAATCTCAGCACTTCAGGAGGCCAGGGTGGGCAGATTGCTTGAGCTCTGGAGTTTGAGACCAGCCTGGCCAACATGGCAAGACCCCATCTCTACTAAAAATGCAAAAACTTAACCAGGTATGGTGGCATGTGCCTGTGGTCCCAGCTACTTGGGAGGCTGAGGTGGGAGGAAAGCTTAGAGCCCAGGGAGCGGGGTATGGGGGTAGGGAGGTTGCAGTGAGCAGTGATCCTGCCAGTGTACTCTAGCCTGTGTGAAAGACAGAGACACTGTGCCCTCCCCACAAAAAAAACCAACAAAACCAGGACATCTTCTATAAAAACCTGTATTTTTAACTTCTCTTGAAAAAAATAGAAAAATCTACCACTGCCCCCCCCCCATTCTAGTGGGACAACATTTCATTTAAGGCATGTATCAAACATGCTCTTTATAAAGGCAAGGCTTTCCAGTTCACACACATTTCAATTGTTGGCCATTTGGCCCCTACACGTATTTCAGTTTGCAACCCCTGTTTAGACTATTCTAAACTATTTGAACTTATTATCCACTTTTTAGAGTTTTTACTCAATGGAAACACAATGGCAATGACCTAAGAGAACTTTAGAGAGCTTACAAAGTATTTTTGTCCATTCACATCTATATAACAAAGTAACATAGGCATAAGAAAAAAATTAAGCCTTTCTCCCATCTGCACTTACACATTACTTCAACAAATGTTTACTAAGTACCTACTGTGTGCAAAGCAGTGCATAACAGGATTAGGGAGAAACAAAGGTTGTTAGGGGGCACTGTCCTCTTAAAAGTGTGTTTCTATTCATAACAAATGCTATAAAAAAGGAAAGAGTGCAGTTCAAAGAAGAGTATACTACTAAAAACAAAATTACTATGTCAATTTCAGAAAAATAATAGGACTTCTTCATGTAGAAAGTAAAGAACAGCATTCTAAGCAGGAGAAACAGGTTTAAAATAGGGAGAGCAAAAGTTTATGTGGGAATGAATGGCAGCCTAGTTTGAACAGAGCAGACAAAAGCAGAATATTCAGTAAAAACATATGCCAGGAAAGGCAGAAGTAGGTAAACTGGGACCAGTCTTTGCAGGGTCCTGAATGAATGTCAAGTTAAAGCTTGCTATTCTTTATCTGGTACGAAACAAGGCCCTGCTAGAAGTTTCTGAGAAAAGAAGGGCCTAGATTGAAGCTATGATTTAGAAAGATTGATCTATTAGTGGTATGTCCACAAAATTGACTGAAAGGAAGAAAGCCACATGTAGAAAACTGATTTGGACTATGCCTATGTTACTCTGTTAAACTGGTAACATAATCTGTAAACTAAGGCAGTGGCAGTGGGAATGGAAAAAAAGAGACATTTGGGAAGTATACTGTCAAATCTAGGTGGAAATTAACTGGATTTGGCAAACGAACTGGGGTGTCCAGGAAAGAGAGGGCCTTAAACATAACTCAGTTCAAGTCTAATTTCTGGGAGACCACTGGAGGTACAAACAGAACAAGGAAAAGAAAGAAAGAAAAACTAGCTAAGTGAGGAAAAGGACAAATTGACCTTTTATTATTTTTATTATTTTTATTTTTTGAGGCGGAGTTTCGCTCTTGTTGCCTAGGCTGGAGTGCAATGGTGTAATCTCGGCTCACTGCAACCTCCACCTCCCAGGTTCAAGTGATTCTCCTGTCTCAGCCTCCCAAGCAGCTGGGATTACAGACATGTACCACAGTGCCCAGCTAATTTTGTGTTTTTAGTAGAGATGGGGTGTCTCCATGTTGGTCAGGCTGGTCTCGAACTCCCGACCTCAGGTGATCCATCCACCTAGGCCTCCCAAAGTGCTGGGACCCACCGCATCTGGCTATTTTTATTTTTTACTTTTTTTTTTTTTTTTTTTTTTTTGAGATGGAGTTTCACTCTTGTTACCCAGGCTGGAGTGCAATGGCACGATCTCGGCTCACCGCAACCTCCGCCTCCTGGGTTCAGGCAATTCTCCTGTCTCAGCCTCCTGAGTAGCTGGGATTACAGGCATGAGCCACCATGCCCAGCTAATTTTTTGTATTTTTAGTAGAGACGGGGTTTCACCTTTGTTGACCAAGATGGTCTCGATCTCTTGACCTTGTGATCCACCCGCCTCGGCCTCCCAAAGTGCTGGGATTACAGGCTTGAGCCACCGCGCCCGGCCTTTATTTTTTACTTTTTAAATTTTTTTTATTTTTTTAGAGACAGGGTCTTGCTATGTTGCCCAGGCTGGAGTGCAGTGGGTATTTACAGGTATAATCCAACTACTAATCAGCACAGGAGTTTTGACCTGCTCCATTTCCAAACTGGGATGGTTCACTTCTTCTTAGGCAACCTGGTGGTCTCCCACTCCCAGGAGATCACCATATGGATGCTGAACTTAGTACGGACACCTAATCAGCATAGCGCACTATAGCCCAGGACTCCTGGGCTCAAGCAATCCTACCGCCTCAGCCTCCCAAGTAGCTGAGACCATAGGTGTGCACCACCAGGCCTAGCAAATTGACCTTTTAAACACATCTAGTTTTGAATGTCAATAGAACATTCGTAAGTTTTCTGCACCCACCAGAAAATCCTGCAGTTTTTTCTGGCCCAACTTTTAGTGATGGCTGAAGAGAATAAATATGTATTTACTACAAGTTAAGGATATATTTAATACAGAGCTAATGAGAAGCTAGTCCCAGAGCAGAAACATCAAAATTAAGCTCCACAGAATGAAGCTAGTCCCCACCTCATACCATACACAAAAATTAATTATGCAAAATGGATATCCATATACAAAATATACCAACAACCTCAATATAAAGAACTAAAACTATAACTCATAGAAGAAAACAAAGGGATAAATCTTCATAACCTTGGATTTTATAATGGATTCTTAGACATGACATCAAAAACACAAATGAAGAAAAAAATAATTGATATGGACCTCAGCACATTAAAAACATTTGAGCATCAGGCCAGGCGCTGTGGCTCACGCCTGTAATCTCGCCACTTTGGGAGGCCGAGGTGGGTGGATCACAAGGTCAGGAGTTGACCAGCCTGGCCAAGATGGTGGAACACCATCTCTACTAAAAACACAAAAATTAGCCGGGCGCGGTGGCAGGTGCCTGTAATCCCAGCTACTTGGGATGCTGAGGCAGGACAATCGCTTGAACCCAGGGGGCACAGGCTGCAGTGAACTGAGATCACACCACTGCACTCCAGCCTGGGTGACAGAGTGAGACTCTGTCTCAAAGAAAAAAAAAAAATTGTACATTAAAGGACATCAAGAAAGTAAAAAGACAACCTACAGAATGGGAGAAAACAGCGCGACTGATAGACCTTTAAGGGTTTCATATCCAGAATATATAAAGACTTCTTATAACTGAATAACAAAAAGACAATGCAATTTAAAAATGGGCAAAGTCTTTTTGTGCTGACAGTGCTCCAGAAAACATAGTGAACACTCCTAAAAGCCACCAGACTTTCTATAAGAAGTATGGCGCCGGGCGCGGTGGCTCAAGCCTGTAATCCCAGCACTTTGGGAGGCCGAGGTGGGTGGATCACGAGGTCAAGAGATCGAGACCATCCTGGTCAACATGGTGAAACCCCGTCTCTACTAAAAATACGAAAAATTAGCTGGGCATGGTGGCTCGTGCCTGTAATCCCAGCTACTCAGGAGGCTGAGGCAGGAGAATTGCCTGAACCCAGGAGGCGGAGGTTGCGGTGAGCCGAGATCGCGCCATTGCACTCCAGCCTGGGCAACAAGAGCGAAACTCCGTCTCAAAAAAAAAAAAGAAGTATGGCAAACACCAACTCGACAAAGTGACACAGTATAAGAAAGGCAAGGATTCTCTGTATGTCCAGGGAAAGCAGCATTATGACAGGAAATAGAGTGGCTACGGTGGGCAGACTAAGCCGATTTTCCAGAAAGAGGTTAAAATTATAAAGAAGACTGTGCTGAGGCTAGAGTGCATCGAACCCAACGGCAGATGTAAAAAAAAAAAAATGCTAGCTTTGAGACATGCAAGTATTTTGAACTAGGAGGTAAGACAAGAAAGGGTCAAGTGATCCAGTTCTAAATGTCATCTTTTATTTTATTATGAAGACAATAAAATCCTGAGGTTAACTTCACTTCATCTGGTTGCTATTGGTCTTTTGGGAGGAAATAAACTAGAGCCATCAATAAAATTCCTCTTGGGTGGAAAAAAGAAAATGGACAAAGGATTTAAATGGGTATTTCTCCAAAGAAGATACACAAATGGCCAACAAGCACATAAAAATATGTTCACATAATTAACAATTAGAAAAATGAGAATCAAAATCATAAAAAGGTACCAATCCTTATCCGCAAGGATGGCTATCGTTTTAAAAAGAAAACTATCCCATTAAACTGGAAGTTTAAAAAAATAAAAAAGAAAAATAATGAATGTTGACAAGGATGTGGAGCAGTTCATACACTGAGGGTAGGAATGTAAAATGATTCAGCCACTGTGGAAAACAGTTTGGTGATTCCTCAAAAGCAAAATGACCATATGACCCAAAAATTCCATTCCTAAGATACATACACAAAGGAGCTAAAAAAAGGTACTCAAACAAATACAGGTATAGGTACACACACATATTCAAAGTGCTACTCAGAAGAGTCAAAAGATTACACCTGTGAATAGCCACTGCACTATTATATTAATAGATAAAACAAATTGTGATATGTAAATACAATGGACTATTTAGCCATAAAAAAAAGAGTGAGGCCAGGGGTCAGGGGTAGCTCACACCTGCAATCCCAAAGCTTTGGGAGGCCAGTACAGATAGATCCCTTATAGGATCTACCTGCTTGTTTGCAGGAGTTCGAAACAAGTCTGGTCAACATGGCAAAATCCTGTCTGTACAAAAAATACAAAATTTGGCTCAGCATGGTGGCACATGCCTATTGCCAACTACTTGGGAGACTGAGGTGGGAGCGTGGATTGAACCCAGGAGGTCAAAGCTGCAGTTAGCCATGGTAGCACTAGTGCACTCCAGCCTAGGCAACAGAATGAGACTCTGCCTCAAAAACAAAAACAAACAAACAAACAAAAAGTACTGATATTACAACATGGATGAACCCTGAAAACATTATGCTAAATTAAAGATGCCATGGCAAGAAACTTACAGGCTTCACTAAAAGAAAAAAGGCTGGACACAGTGGCTCATGCCTGTACTCCCAGCACTTTGGGAGGCCAAGGCAGGCAGATCACTTGAGGTCAGGAGTTCGAGACCAGCCTGGCCAACATGGCAAAACCCTGTCTCTACAAAAAATACAAAAATTAGCCAGGTGTGATCTTGTGCCCCTGTAATTCCAGCTACTTGGGAGGCTGAGGCAAGAAAATCACTTGAACCCAGAAGGCGGAGGTTGTAGTGAGCCGAGATCGCACCACTGCACTCCAGCCTGGGCAACAACAACAACAAAAAAAAGACGCAGACACAAAAGGACAAATATTGTACAATTCTATTTATATGAAATATCCAGAATAGGTACATACATAGAGACAGAACTCAGAATTCTGTTGCCAATGGCTGAGGAGAGAATAGTCCTTTACACCTGCTTAATGGGTGTAAAGTTTCATTCTGAGGTTACAAAAAAGTTTGGAAACAGCAGACAAGTGGTGGTTGCCTGACATTGTGAATGTGCTGACCACCACTGAATTTGTTCACTTTAAAACAATTAATTTTGCCAGGCACAGTTTGCATACGTGTAGTCCCAACTACTCAGGTGGCTGAGGTGGGAGGATCACTTGAGCCTCGGAGTTCAAGGCTGTAGTGTGCTACATGATCATGCCTGTAAATAGCCATTGTACTCCAGCCGGGGCAACATAGTGAGAATTCGTCTCTAAAAATATTAAAATTAGGCCAGGTGTGGTGACTCACACCTGTAATCCCAGCACTCTGGGAAGCCAAGATGGGCAGATCACAAGATCAAGAATTCAAGACCAGCCTGGCCAATATGGTGAAACCCCATCTCTACTAATAATACAAAAATTAGCAGCACATGGTGGCACACACCTGTAGTTCTAGCTACTCGGGAGACTGAGGCAGAAAAATCGCTTGAACCTGGGAGGCAGAGGTTGCAATGAGCGGAGATTGCGCCACTGCACTCCAGCCTGAGTGACAAACTAATCTCCGTCTCAAAAAAAATAAAAAAATTAAAAGTAAATAAAAATAAACTAGTTAATTTTATGTGGTATCAATTTCACAATTTTATTTTAAAAACAACAATTTCCAAATAAAAAATAAAAATGAGCTCCATATCTTGTAATGCCTTTATCTCATTAATCACATTCTAGCAAAGCCAATCTTCTATATGTCCCCTGCTCCACTTGTTCTTCCTTGGTTTCACCTAGAAAATACCTTCTGACTACAATATGGTACTTTTCCATCAATTCTAATCCCCCAACTATTTCAAAACTTAGCTTCTTTTTTATTTTTTTATTTTTTTGAGACAGGGTCTCCGTCTATTGCCCAAGCTGTAGTGCAGTGGTATGATCTCAGTTCACTACAACCTCTGCCCCCTGGGTTCCAGCAATTCTCCTGCCTCGGCCTCCCAAGCAGCTGGGATTACAGGTGTGCACCCCCATGCTTGGCTAATTTTTTGTGGTTTTTAGTAGAGATAGGGTTTCACCATTTAGGCCAGGCAAGTCTCGAACTCCCAGCCTCAAGTAATCTGCCCACTTTGGCCTCCCAAAATGCTGAGATTACAGAAAACTTAACTTACACGCAACTTGGCCATAGCTGGCATGCGATCCTTGTGATCTATTCAACTCAGTCCACTCCTATCTGTTCTGAAAGTTTACTATTAATTCAGAATTAGGATAGGAATGTTTCTTCTTATTATCCTGTAACTTTTCTCTGATAGTTTCAGGTGAGTTTCCTATTAGAAAATAAAATTATGACAGGGGATGTCCTCTGCTAGGGATCTAATCAAAATACATTTGTTTAAATATTGCCTAGTTGACGGTTTTTGCTATCACATACCAGATGAATTTTGTGTGTGGGAAATGGGAAACGGAGGTGGTAAAGAAACCACCTCTGCCCACTGGCTATAACGGTGATTAGTTCAGACATGATCTATGCTCAGAAATGCAAGTCCTGCAGTAACAACACAGTAAAAAAAGACTTTATGCAGGATAGCAACGTACTTTTTACTGTGTTCCTTTAAAACGAAAATGAACCTGGATGCTCCATTTGTAAACTATTTTACATTATACCAAGAGTCTCAATTTGCATGTACAAAAAAAAAAAAAGACCAAAAAAAGTGGAAAATAATCCCAGCACTTTGGGATGCTGAGGCAGATGGACTGCTTAAGGCCAGGAGTTCAAGACCAGCCTGGGCAACATGAGACCCCTGTCTCTACAAAACTAAATAAAGTAGCCAGGCGGGGGTGGCACAGACCTGCAGTCCCAGCTATTCCAAAGCTGAGGTGGGAGGATTATTTGACCCCAGAAGTTTGAGGTTACCATGAACTAAGATCACCACTGCACTCCAGCCTAGGCCACAGGGCAAGACCCAGTCTCTTTAAAAAAAAAAAAAAAAAAAGAAAAGAAAAGAAAAAAAAGGCTAGGCACGGTGACTCATGCCTGTAATCCCAACACTTTGGAGCCCAGGAGTTCAAGACCAGCCTGGCCAGCATAGTGAGACCTTACCTCTTTAAGAAACAAACAAAAAATTGCAGCCTGGGGAGCATAGGGAAGTTGGGTCTCTACAAAAATTTTTTAAAAAATTAGCAGGGCATGATGGTGTATGCCTGTGGTTCCAGCTACTTAGGAGGTTGAGGTGGGAGGATCACTTTTGCCCCAGAAATCCAGGCTGCAGTGAACTATGACTGTACCACTGTGCTCCAGTCTGGGTGACAGAATGAGACCCTGTCTCAAAATAAACAAATAGGACAGGCATGGTGGCTCACACCTATAATCCCAGCACTTTGGGAGGCCAAGGTGGGCGGATCACCTGAGGTCAGAAGTTCGAGACCAGCTTAGCCAACGTGGCAAGACCCATCTCTATAAAAAATACAAAAATTAGCCGGCCATGATGGTGTGTGCCTATAATAACAGCTACTCAGGAGGCTGAGACAGAATTGCTTGAACCCAGGAGGCGGAGGCTGCAGTGAGCCAAGATCCCGCCACTGTACTCCAGCCTGGACAAGAGAGCAAGACTCTGTCTCAAAAAAAATTAAATAAATAAATAAATGAAAAGAATGTCCAAAGAACTCTTAACCTTTTTAAAAATGCAATAGAGTAAATAATATTCTATTGCTGTTATGCAACCCTTACCCTCTTCCTGAAACTACTGTTTGACACACATTTATTTAAGAGAACAGCAAGTCTTAAGAAAAAAATTTAAAAATGAAGAAAATAGCAAGTCTTATCTCTATCATAAAGGAACTTTTTCCTAGATTCATACATATAAACCACAGAGCAGATGAGAAACTCATGTAACATGGGTGACTGAGAAATGGATTAACAGGCAAAGAAGGCACTGTGTGATCAGATAAGAGTTACAACTGATTTTCACATCTAGATTCTAATTTCATTTCACTGATTTGTGGTTATATCTTTATCTAGTAAGGTGTTTCTGACAATGTTGAGAAAGTTCATAGGACATTATATTTTACAGAAATATTTTTCCCAAGTTACTTTTCTAGAAAACATCAATTCCGTCCATGGTGGATGCAAGTAGAATTCCAACACATACACACTGCTCCCTGAAATACCTGCAGGCAACGTGGACTGTTGCAATACCAAAACTGCACAGCACTAGCCTAACAGGAGGTAGAGAAACAATGCCTATATGTTATTAAAAGATATTTTATCTATTGTTACACTGAGAAATAAGGCCAGTACTAACCCCTAAGTTAGTCCTATAAAAATCTAGAAGAGCTGACTCCTGCCACTAATGCTAAAGAACAACTCACAATGAACACCTAATGTAACAATGAACTGTACACTTTAAACTGATTAAAATGTAGGCCAGGCATAGTGGCTTATGCCTGTAATACCAGCACTTTGGGAGACCAAGGCAGGCAGATCGCCTGAGGTCGGGAGTCCAAGATCAGCCAGGCTAATATGATGAAACCCCATTTCTACTAATAACACAAAAATTAGCCAGGCGTGGTGGCATACAGCTGTAACCCCAGCTATTTGGAAGGCTGAGGCATAAGAAACACTTGAACCTGGGAGGCGGAGGTTGCAGTGAGCCAAGATCGTGCCACAACACTCCAGCTTGAGTGACAGAGTGAAACTGCATCTCAAAAAATAAATTAAGAATAAACAAATTGGGCCGGGCACAGTGGCTCACGCCTGTAATCCCAGCACTTTGGGAGGCCGAGGCGGGTGGATCACGAGGTCAAGAGATCGAGACCATCCTGGTCAATATGGTGAAACCCCGTCTCTACTAAAAATACAAAACATTAGCTGGGCATGGTGGTGCGTGCCCGTAATCCCAGCTACTCAGGAGGCTGAGGCAGGAGAATTGCCTGAACCCAGGAGGCAGAGGTTGCGGTGAGCCGAGATCGTGTCATTGCACTCCAGCCTGGGTAACAAGAGCGAAACTCCGTCTCAAAAAAAAAAAAAAAAAAAAAAAAGAATAAACAAATTGATTAAAAAGGTAAACTTTGTGCTTTAGGAGGCTGAGGAAAGCAGGAAAAAAAGAGAGAGAGAGAAAGGTAAACTTTGTTATGTGTATTTTACCACAATTTTTTTTTTTTTTTTTTGGATGGAGTTTCGCTCTTGTTGCCCAGGCTGAAGTGCAATAATGCAATCTTGGCTTACTGCAACTTCTGCCTCCCAGGTTAAAGCAATTCTCCTGCCTCGACCTCCTGAGTAGCTGGAATTACAGGCAGGTACCACCACACCCGACTAATTTTGTATTTTTAGTAGAGACAGGGTTTCTCCATGTTGGTCAGGCTGGTCTCAAACTCTCGACCTCAGGTGATCCGCCCACCTCAGCCTCCCGAAGTGCTCGGATTACAGGCGAGAGCCACTGCGCCCAGCCTACCACAAATGTTTAAAAAGTGATGTAAGCTCTCCTCTGAATTTTTTCCCATGAAAAAGAAAAATAAACCAATTAGACTACATTAAAAAACATGAACCCATTAAATTGAACGTTTAAGTTTTACATAATAGTTAAAAACTTTTAGTAATTTCAAAAAATTTTCTGACCTCTTAACAGAGTGTTTGTTAGATATCCTCCATCTCCAAGGAGGACATACACAAATGAAAAAGGCTTAAATTGTAGCAAGGAAGGTTTAGTTTTAACATAATTCTAACCAGAAAGTAATTAAACATTATAATAAGGTATCATGCAAATCTCTGCCCTTAGGGATACAAGAATGGGACAGATGGCTATCTTAAAAGGGCTGGATGCAATTCTGCAGGAAAAGTTGGAATAAACTAGAAAATCTCTTAAGCCAGTTTCCAGTTTTAGAATATAGAAGTTCTATATTCACAGCCCAATAGTACCTCTAAAATACATTCCACTTATAGAACACTACAGATATTAATCTACAAGTCATTTCAATTTGGCTTTGGATACTAGGTTTGCTTTCACCATACCATTTATTCACTTTACATACTTAGGAACTGAAAACTGACGTACTTTTGTTAACAGGCAGTTCCATCAATCTCCAGGCCTCCCTATAAATGCTACAAACATGCTCAACTGAAAACAGTATTTGGTTCTAAATTTAACAAACAGGGGCCAGGTATGGTGGCTCACGCCTGTAATCCCAGCAGTTCGGGAGGCCAAGGTGGGTGGATCATTTGAGGTCAGGAGTTCGAGATCAGCCTGGCCAACACAGTGAAACCCCGTCTCTACTAAAAACACAAAAATTAGCCAGGTGTGGTGGCAGGCACCCATAGTCCCAGCTATTTGGGAGGCTGAGGCAGGAGAATCGCTTGAACCCAGGAGGCAGAGATCACACCACCACACTCCAGCCTGGACTCTGTCTCAAAAAAAAAAAAAGAAGTATCTACACAATTTTGTCAGCCTAAGACCAAAAAAAATCTGTGTTAACAGGGTAGAAGACTTACAAGGCCAAAACATTCCATTTAGTCAGTTTTTCAACAATGACAAAATAAATTCTTACTTTTAATCACAAAAGCATAATTTTTCTTTTTTTTTTTTTTTTTGAGACGGAGTTTTGCTCTTGTTACCCAGGCTGGAGTGCAACGGCACGATCTCGGCTCACCGCAACCTCCGCCTCCTGGGTTCAGGCAATTCTCCTGCCTCAGCCTCCTGAGTAGCTGGGATTACAGGCATGTGCCACCATGCCCAGCTAATTTTTTGTATTTTTAGTAGAGATGGGGTTTCACCATGTTGACCAGGATGGTCTCGATCTCTTTACTTCGTGATCCACCCGCCTCGGCCTCCCAAAGTGCTGGGATTACAGGCTTGAGCCACCGCGCCCGGCCAAAAGCGTAATTTTTCTAACTCAGATTTTATTTTTATTTTATTTCTGAGACAGGGTCTCATTCTTGCCCAGGCAGAAGGGCAGTGGCACAATCACTGCCCCCTGCAGCCTTCACTTCCCAGGCTCAATTGATCCTCTCACCCTGGCCTCCCACTTAGGCAGGACTACAGGTGAGCACCACAACACCCAGCTAATTTTTTTATTTTTGTAGAGATGGAGGTCACTATCTTGCCTCTGCTGGTCTCAAACTCCTGCATTCAAGCAAACCTACTGCCTTCACCTCCCCAAGTGCTGGGATTATAGGTGTGAACTACTGCACTCGGATACATTTAATTTTAGAAGACTCAGGGTCTTCACTTTTCAATAATGATTTTTAATTTACTACATTATTTTTTAGTAAACATATGACAACTGAATGGTATTTATTATAATCCAAAGGAGGCACTTATGAAGTCACAGGAAGATTAATCATCTTCAAATCAACCCGTTAACCATTAGAGCAAGTTGAGATATTTTTTTTGCCAACCTATATTAGGACTATGTCAACAGTTGCCCAGTTAGAAATTAAACGACGCTTAAAACAACACGTCTAGACTTTAAAATTTTACCTGAGCAACACACACAAATACTGTGATCAACTATGCATGCATGCATATTACATGTATATGTATTTACCTGGATTTTATTAATTATGACGAATGTTTGGAAAAAAATCGAGGTTCACAATGGCTCACGCCTATAATCCCAACACATTGGAAGGCTGAGATGGGCAGATTACAAGGTCAGGAGTTTGAGACCAGCCTGGGCAGCATGGTGAAATCCTGTCTCTACTAAAAATACAAAAATTAGCAGGTCATGGTGGCACATGCCTGTGATCCTAGCTACTCAGGAGCCTGAGGCACAAGAATTGCTTGAACCTGGAAGGCAGAGGTTACAGTGAGCTGAGATCACACCACTGCACTCCAGCCTGAGGGACAGAGAGTCCATCTCAGAAAAAAAAAAAAAGAAAGAAAAAATCTTGGCTGGACACAGCGGCTCACTTCTGTAATCCCAACACTTTGGGAAGGCAGGATTGAGCCCAAGAGTTCAAGACTAGGTCTGGAAACACAGTGAGACCCCATCTCTAAAAAAATTTAAAAATTGATCCTTTTGTTATTTATATGCATGATGACTGGGTGTTCACATGCATGTGTGAAATGTGCCCACCTTGAATCTTGTTATGTAACATGTGCACATTACCCATCTGACATGAGAAAGAAAAACATTGAATTAACTAAAAAGTAAAAAACAAAAAAATTAGCCCGTCATGATGGGATGCATCTGCAATCCCAGCTACTCAAGAGGCTACTCAAGAGGCTAAGGTGGGAGAATTGCTTGAGTCTGGGAGGTCAAGGCTGTAGTGAGCCATGTTTGTGCCACTGCACTCCAGCCTGGGCGACAGAACAAGATCCTGTCTCAAAAAATAAAACAAAAATCTGTCAAGATGAATTAGGTAAACATAGGAATCAAAAAATATAGCAATGGATTATACCACTAACTATCTTTCATAAGAAAGAAAAAGGTGGAAAACCTTCCTACTTTTAGTTCACAGATGATTTCTCATTTTATAATCAAAGAAAATAAAGAACATGCCTTATAAAAATAAGGTAATGTGACTTAAAGTTGAATTATCACTTAACTGCATGGATTTCTAAGAAGCTACTGACTTCCAACTTTTCAATTTCTCTAAAACCAGAACATATTTTCTTTTTCTTCTTTTTTCTCTCAGAGTCTCACTCTGTTGCCCAGGCTGGAGTGCAGCAGCATGATCATAGCTCACTACAGCCTCAACCTCCAGGGCTCAAGTGACCTTCCTACCTCAGCCTCCCAGGTAACTGGGACTACAGGCATGTACCACCACACCAGGCCCAGCTCACTCCTTTGCTCACAAATGTAACTTGTTTTATACAGAAATAACAGGTCATCAATATATATGCTATTCCATGAATTTGAGCTTAATTGTGTTTTATTTAAAAACTCAAATAGAACTTTTATAATCCAACTATATTAAAAAAATTTTTTTTTTGGAGACAGCATCTCACCACTCTGTCACCCAGACTAGAGTGCAATGGCACGATCTCAGCTCACTGCAGTCGACTTCCCAGGGTGATCCTCCCACCTCAGCCTCCCGAGTAGCTGGGACTACAGACACACACCACTACGCCCAGCTCATTTTGTTGTATTTTTTTGGTAGAGACAAGATTTCACTATGTCACTCAAGATTTCACTATGTCACCCAGGAGAATCACTCAAGTGATCCTCCTGCCTTGGCCTCCCAAAGTGCTGGGATTACAGGCGTGCAGCCTTTTGTTATTTTTTTTTTCTTATTCACACTGGGCGTCACCTATTCACTTTCCACAACACCTAAGAAAAATCTTAAACATTAAATACACACCTCAAACATATAAAATTCATTACACAGGTTTTGTAGCCATAATAATTGTACTAATAAAGACTGACTCTAAAGAACGTATTAGGGCAGTGTTTAAATGGTCCAATTCACAAGAGGTGGGGAGAAATAATGATCCTCCCCTACCAAACTGGTAGCAACAATATGCCAAGTTTCCTGTGCTGAACTAGTGTAAACAAGGAAGAAAAAGAGCCGGAGGTGGGAAGCAGTCAGGCAAGAGAACAACTCTCTTCAAGATACAACTTTACTGCTAAATTTCAGCAGAGTAATAGCTCTTCTCAAGTGTGTTCAATAACCCATTTCTCTGACTAAACACCACACGTTAGTTGTCAGAAAGCTACACAGTAGGCTACATTCCATGCCTGAGATCATCAGATGTAACAGATAGAAGTGGAGATCACAAATGACTAATTATAAAGGTTATCGTCTGCATCCAGTCAGTTTTCTAAACATCTAGAAATTTAAACCCACGCTTGCTGTAATAATTGACCTTAGAAATAAAATAGCAGGACCCATCAAAGATGATACACAGGGAAAAAAAATTTACACATCACCTTTGGTGCAGCCATGGCTACAAGGCTCATACTAATAGATGAGCGTCATTCAGGATAGGGTTAGGTTAGGAGTGGGATAAAAAGTCGGCCTCTTTTCTAGTGTTGCTTGAGGCAGTCAGTGGACATGGAATAAAAGAGAGGTTGGCTGTGCAAGTGATGCCAAAAGAAACAAGATTCCACATGTCAGGAGACTGAATGCCCAACAGAGCAAAGGGCACTCAACCTTTAGCCTTTTGCCCAAAGAAATATTAGTCGCTTCACCTGAAATCCTTTCAAAGGAAGTCTAATTGCCTCCACTCCAACTCTGCCTCTGAGTAAACACAACAACCTCTACTCAGAGTACAAGGGGAAGCCTTGCTTATCAACAACAGCAAGTGCTACTATCAAAGCCAAGAAACACTCCTTTAAGTCGGATAGTCTTCTGCCCCAATTCAGTCTTCTACAAGGTGAAGCCAAAAATACTTGGCTCCCAAACTAAGTTCTCCATTTTCTCAAACATCTGTCAACTTAGTTTCCTTTCAGATAAGCCCCTCTCCATTCGCAGCATTCTGGAGGTCCTAGATGAACCCTCTGTTAGGAGTCCTGTCCCTTCAGAAAGTTTCCTCCCCCTAGATCATCTCATTTACCCCACTTTTCCTAAAGTGGTTCCCAGTCCCTGTCCCAGGTCTAACACTCCGGGTCCTCCAAGTGTCGATTTACTAGTAGATCCTACTCCTCCCTGGCATAACTCTTAAGAAAGTCATCTCCCTTATCGTACTCCCTTGTCTTCCCCCATATCATCAGCCCCTTTTCCCTACGTATCCTCAGATGGAAACAGACAGACACACAAATTAATCTGTTCTCAGCTCCTAACTCCCAAGCCTCTCCCGTGCTCAGGTTCTTCCGCAGTACCTAATCCTTCCCTATAGTTTTCTTCCAATCCTGGCATCCTCAGCCCCTCACTCCAAACCTCAATCTTTTTCCCCACTCCCCAAATCCAGATCTCCTGTGCCTTTTACTCTCGGCCAACACCGTAAGCCTCTCCCTCCCAAGTCTACCCACTATGCCTCGATGCCCAAGTCTTTTCCCCTCATCCCATGTCCCTCGGCCACTAATCCTGGAAAAACCTCAGGAACTTGCCCCACCATCTCCCTTCTGTCTCCGTGGCCCCTAACTCTCCTCTAGCCCTGCTCAGCCTTCACATTCTCCCTTGCCCCCCGGGCTCCCCAACTTGTCCTACCCGTCCCGAGAAGGAGTGCCCCTTAGTACCCGCCTGGCCCGCCCTGCTGCCGAGCTCGGGTGTCCCTTCCCTTCCCCTCGGGGCCCCGAGGCCGCTGCCAGCGCTGGTACGGCGGGGCCGGCTCACCAGTTGGTCATGTCCAGGAAGAAGGCGCAACCGGCAGGGTTGAGCTGGAAGCCGAGCAGCCGCTGGAACTCTGAGATGAGCACGTCCTTGTCGGTGGTGCCCAGGCAGCTGAACTTCTGCATCAGCTCCGGGTCCAGGTCCACGTCCATGCCCTCCATGGCGGGGGCCGGACACCCGCTTCCCCGCCTCCTCACAACCGAGCCGCCGCCGCCGCGCCGCCGGGCCCGGGGACCGGGAGGGGGCCCGCTGCTAGCTAGAGTCGTGACCCCGCTCCTCTGAGGTAGGCCCCGGGCCTCTCACAGTCTCATAGGGGTAAACTCACTCCGCCACTCACTCACTCTCCCCCCCCTCCCACCCCCCCCAGCTCGCCGCCTCCGCCGCCTCTCGCCTCTAGCCACTCCACCGCCTCCGCCTCCTCCCGCGCCGCGCCCACTGCGCAAGCGTCGCAAGCCTAGGCCCCGCCCCTTCCTCTCCCGGAGGCCCGCCCCTTAGTGTCGTCACAAACCCGTGACGTCCCCGCGTGACCTCACCGCCGCGGGCTAGGGGCCGGAAAGTGGGAAAGAGGAAAGTTACGGGTCCAGCAGTTGTGGGGAGGGTTCTGGCCAGACCCTTACTCCGCCCCGTCCCCACCCTCAAGGAGAGCAGTTAAAGATGGGTTGCGGGAGAAGCTCAGGGATTTTCGTTTATGAGAACTCTTACCATTTTGCAGGTGAGGAAACTGAAGTCCCGGGAGAGGCAGAGACAGTGGCAAGGTCAAGTAGCAAAGTGCACTCTGGAATCAGCGCTGCCAGCCGGGAGTCTGCCACTCGCGCTTGAAGGACGTGTTTGAAGAGCTGCTTTCCCAGAGGGATGCTGCTTTAAAGCCTTGATTCCCGGGTACTCTTTGATATTACTACAGTTTATCCGTGCTGTTTGTGTTATGCAACGGTGGCATTGCAGAAAAAAAGGTCTAGATACAAACATCCATCACAGGTCAAAAGAACACCACCCATAACCTTCCACCCACTCCGTCAGGAACAACCCTATCAAAATAAAGTCATGAGAATTTAGCATGCCTTGTTCTGTGTTTAAAACAGAAAACAAATTTTTTTTTTTAAAGAGAGAAAAAAAAAAAAACAGAAGACAAAGTATTGTATATACTGTACACCGTCCCGGTGAAGGTCTGTCAAAGAATGAGAAAGGAAGCATAGAGACTATATTCTCTGCCCTCTTCTGTTAGCAAATGTTTTTCAAACACCGCGAATTGTCCAGTACTGCTAGATCCAAGGCGGGAAGGGTTGGGGAGGGGGGGAATGAGTGAAAATTTGTCTTCTGCCTTCAAGTAGCTTTCTATTTTGCAAATAAGGGAAATAACCTTCCGTGCCTTGTCCAAAAATACAGAGCAGCAAAATTAGAACCCAGATTCTGGTTCCTTATGAAGTGTGGTTTCCACAATTTCAACAACAGAGCTGGGATACGTAGTAATATCTCAGGGACTGGGATGTTTTGGAAAGGGAACACATTCTACCTCCTCTGTCCCACTACCAAAAGAAAGTAAACTATAGTAGCTTAAAAAGCCTACGTTCTGGGGTTATGCATATTTGGGGCTCAGAGGTGAACATGTTTGTCCCAATTTTTTGGATGATGCAATAGAGACAGAAAGATTACAAAAATCTCAATGTAATAATTGAAAGGAACTGAGACTGTCGAGTCCAACCTCCCCATTCTACAGATGAACAAATTGAAATGGAGAGAGGGAAAATGACTTACCCAAGATTACACAACTGGAAAGGGGTTTCCAAACTCCCGGTTTAGCACTCCATTCACTATACCCTGCTACATTCCCTTTCTGCATTAGGTTGATTTGGAGCCTTACACAAAAACAAAAAATTTGACCCAAGAACTAATTTGATGTTAGGACCATAGACTTTTAGAAAGTGTTTTACCTTGCAGTATCCATGGATGAAAATTGTGTTGACCAAGAATACAAAAGAAAGTATTATTGGAACCTGGTGACTCCATTAGAATGCTGATTCAGGGAAAAATTCAAAACTCTCGGTCAATCCCATACAGTACTAGGGTCTTAGCCCACACCTCAATAGTCTACATAGTTCAGATAAATTCTTTTTTTCTTTTTTCTTTTTTTTTTTTCTGAGACAAAATCTTGCACTGTTCCCCAGGCTGGAGTGCAATGACGGGTCACGGTTCACTGCAGCCTTGAACTCCTGGGATTAAGCAATCCTCCCACAGCCCCCCAAGAAATTGGGACTGCAGGTGGGTGCCACCATGCCGGGCTTATGTTGTTTTTCAACATTTTGTAGAGATGGGGGACTCACTGATCTCAAGCTTCTGGGCTTGAGGGATCCTCCTGCCTTGGCCTTCCAAAGTGTTGGGATTACAGGCATAAGCCACTGTGCCCTGATATTTTTATGTAATAAATAAAAAGCTATTAAGATCAATGAGGAGGCAGGAGGATCACTTGAGCCCACGAATTCTAGACCAGCCTGAGCAACATGGTGAAACCACCACTTTACAAAAAATTTAAAAATTAATCGGATGTGGTAGTGCTCACCCATGGTCCCAGCTACATGGGAGGCTGAGGAGAGGGGATAACGAGCTCAGGAGGTTGAGGCTGCAGTGAGCCATGTTCCTGCCACTGCATTGCAGCCTGGGTGACAGAAGGAGACACTGTCTCAAAAAATTTTTTTTAATTTACACATAAAAAGATCAATAAAGGGACTAGGTGAGATAGCTCATTCCTATAATCCCAGTACTTAGGGAGGCCAAGGTGGGAGGATTGCTTGAGGCCAAGAGTTTGAGACCAGCCTGGGCAGTGTAGCAAGACCCCATCTCTACAAAAAGTGGTTTTAAATAGCTGGGTGTACTGGTATGCACCTGTAGTCCTACCTGCTCCAGGTGGTTGAAGGTCCCAAGTAGCAGGGACTACATGTGTGTGCCAGCCTGGCTAATTTTTATATTTTTTGGTAGAGACAGGTTTTTGCTATGTTGGCCAGGCTGGTCTGAAACTCCTGACTTCAAGTGATCCACACTCCTCGGCCTCCCAAAGTGCTGGGATTACAGGCATGAGCCACCTTGCCCGGCCAAGATTGTCTCTTAAAAAAAAAAAAATTACAGGCTTGAAAATGAATGAAAATATTTTAAACTTCATGAATAATTAAGAAATGCAAATTTAAACAGATACAATACCATTTTTACATATCAGTTTGGCAAATATTGATCATAGCCAGTGTTCTATAAGTTGTGAAGAAAAGGCAATTTCATACAATATTGATAGGATTGCACATTGGTAAAACCTTTTTGGAAGACAATTTGTCAATGTCTATTAAAAATTTTAAATGTGCACACTATATCTTAGATATACAGACAAACTAAAAAGATGGTCAAAGACATACGTAGAAAGATGATCACTGCAGATTTATTTGAGATGCTGGAAAACTAGAAACAATCTAAATGACCGTCAGTAAGGCTTTGATTATATTATGCTACATTTACATTATGGAATACTACACACCATTTAAAAAATGCTGGGCACTGTGGCTCACACTTATAATCCCAGCACTTAGGGAGGCCGAAGCGGGCGGATCACCTGAGGTCAGGAGTTCAAGACCAGCCTGACCAACATGGAGAAACCCCGTCTTTACTAAAAATACAAAATTAGCTGGGCATGGTGGCTCATGCCTATAATCTCAGCTACTCAGGCAGCGGAGGCAGGAGAATGACTTGAACTCAGGAGGCAGAGGTTGTGGTGAGCTGAAATGGCACCATTGCACTCCAGCCTGGGCAACAAGAGAAAAACTCTGTCTCAAAAAAAAAAAAGAAAGAAAGAAATAGGTCTGTATGAACTAACATGAAAAGATGTACACTACTGACCATTTTTTTAGGAGAAAAAAGCAAAAAGCTAGCTGTTGAACAATATATATACTGTGATCTCTTTTGTGTTTGTTTAAAAAGCGTATGTGAGCTGGGCTTGCTGAGCACCTGTAATCCCAGAACTTTGGGAGGCTGAGGTGGGAGGATTGTTTGAGCCCAGAAGTTCAAGACCATCCAGGGTAACATAGTGAGACTCTACAACATTTTTTTAAATTAGCCAAGCATGGTGGCATGAGCTGTGGTCCCAGCCACTTGGGAGACTCAATGGGAAGATTGTTCGAGCCCAGGAGGTCCAGGCTGCTGTGAGCCATGATAGGGCCACCGTACTCCAGCCTCGGCAACAGAGTAAGCTTGTCCCCCCAAGAAGAAAAATTTCTATGTGAGCGTATATGTTTATGTACATGTGTAAACAATATACATAACAAAATATCTTGGTAGCTATCTAGCAATGGTTAAGAGAAAAGGGTTTATGGTAGGATTGCCAAGTAAAATACAGAATTCCTATTTAGTCCATTTAGTTCAAGCCATTCTCCTGCCTCAGCCTCCCGAGTAGCTGGGATTACAGGCACCCACCACCACGCCCAGCTAAATTTTTTGTATTTTTAGTAGTGACAGGGTTTCACCATGTTGGCCAGGCTGGTCTCAAACTCTCAACCTCAGGAGCACCACCTGCCTGGTCCTCCCAAAGTACTAGGATTACAGGCATGAGCCACCAGTCCTGTCCTTTATTATTATTGTTATTATTTTTCTGAGACAAAGTCTTGCTGTGTTGCCAAGGCTAGAGTGCAGTGGCACGCAATCTCAGCTCACTGCAATATCCACCTCCTGGGTTCAAGCGATTCTCTTGCCTCGCTTAGCCTCTTGAGTAGCTGGGATTACAAGGGCACACCACCATGCCTGGCTAATCTTTTCGTATTTTTTGTAGAGATGGGTTTTGCCACGTTGGCCAGGCTGTTCTTGAACTCCTGACCCCAAGTGATCCACCCGCCTCAGCCTCTTAAAGTGCTGGGATTACAGGTGTGAGCCACCTCGCCCAGCCTTTTTTTTTTTTTTTTTTCTAGATAGGGTTTCACCATGTTGGTCAGGCTGGTCTTGAACTCCCAACCTCAGGTGATCCACCCACCTTGGCCTCCAAAGTGCTTGGATTACAGGCGTGAGCCACCACGCCCAGCCTTTTTTTTTTTTTTTAAGACAGGGTTTCATTCACTCTTTTGCCCAGGTTGGAGTGCAGTGGCATGATCGTGGCTCACTGCAGCTTTCATCAGCTGGGTTCAAGCAATTATCTTACCTCAGCCTCCTGATTACAGGCACACACCACCATGCCAAGCTAATTTTTTATATTTTCAGTAGAGACAGGGTTTCACCATGTTGGCCAGGATGGTCTCCAACTCCTGACCTCAAGTAATCTGCCCACCTTAGTCTCCCAAAGTGCTGGGATTACAGGCATGAGCCACCACACCTGGCCACTTTCCTGTATTTAAATAAATAAATATACAGTGTGAACTGCTACCATGAAACTGAAAAATAAATAAATATGGCCAGGTGCAGTGGCTCATGCCTGTAATCCCAGCACTTTGGGAGACATAGGCAGACAGATCACCTGAGGTCAGGAGTTTAAGACCAGCCTGGCCAACATAGTGAAACCTAGTCTCTGGTAAAAATACAAAAATTAACCAGGCATGGTGGTGTGCGCCTGTAATCCCAGCTACTTGGGAGGCTGAGGCAGGAAAATCACTTCAACCCGGAAAGCATAGATTATAGTGAGTGGAGAACCCACCATTACACTCCAGCCTGGGCAACAGAGGAAGACTCTGTCTCAAAATATAAATAAATAAACAGGACCAGAAAAGGTGGCTCATGCCTATAATCCCAGCACTTTCGGAGGCCAAGGCGGGAGGATCACTTGAGCTCAGGAGTTCAAGATCAGCCCTGTCAACATAGTGAGACCTCGTCTCTACAAAAATAAAACATAAGGGGTGGTGTGCACGCCTGTAATCCCAGCTACTTGGAAGTTGAGGTGGGAGGATCAACTGAACCGAAGAGGTCAAAGCTGCAGTGAGCAGAGATTGTGCCACTGCATTCCAGTCTGGGGCAATGGAGTGAGACCCTGTCTCAAAATAAAACAAAATAAATTTTTTTAAAGTTTCAACTGGCTGTCCACTAAGGATCATGAGACTGGCTGGGTGCGGTGGCTCATGCTTGTAATCCCAACACTGTGGGAGGTCAAGGTGGGTGGATCACCTGAGGTCAGGAGTTTGAGACCAGCCTGGCCCACATGGCAAAACCCCGTCTCTACTAAAAATACAAAAATTAGCTGGGTGTGGTAGCATGCCTATAATCCCAGCTACTCTGGAGGCTAAGGTTGGAGAATCACTTGAACCCAGGAGGCAGAAGTTGCAGTGAGCCAAGATTGTGCCACTACACTCCAGCCTGGGAGACAGAGTGAGACTCCATCTTAAAAAAAAAAAGAAAAAAAAAAAAAACCAAAAAACAGAATTATCTCTGTTAACGTGGATGATCTTTAAAGCTTTTATTTGGGAAACAAGAATTACATGTCAATTTAAAAAAAAACACCTGGGGTCTTGCTTTTTCACCAAGATTGGGCGGCAAAATCATAACTAAGTGCAGGCTGGAACTCCTGGGCTTGAGCAATCCTGCTGCCTCAGCCTCCCAGAGTGCTGGTATTACAGGCATCAGCCACCGCACTCAGCCTCACAGTGTAATCTTAAAAGATATGACAAAGCAGTAGTATTACATATGATTCCACTTCTAAGAGAGATGCAAGAATAAGTGTGAGAGAGATATCTGGAAGGATATACTCCAAGGTATAACAATGACAATCCCTGGGTATGGAAAATGATGCATATTTTAATATTTTTTTGTCTGTACTTTTTTAATGATCATGTAATAAAACATAAAGAGACACTTCATTTTGAAGCAAAGAAAATTGGATGGCCTGGGGAGCTTTTCAAACATTATCATTTTAGTTCTTTACATTTTCCGTATCAAAGGAGAAACCTCATAAGCTACAAAACCAAGGAAGCAGCTAGCAATCAGATGGGCTGTTCAGCTGAGCAAGCAAATGTCTGCAGGCTTACTATTAGAAAGGCTGAGTTGGGGACAGTGGCCCGGAAAGAGAACCCTTATTCTTTTGCTTTGTGACTATGACCAAATTATACAGTTTCTCTCTAGACCTTAGTTTCCTCATCTCTATATAGGGAATGCTGTAAAAAGATCAAAAAAAAAAATCAAACAAAATAAAAAAGGTGTTTGGAATTTAACGTATGGCTACAACTTGTATTTATATAAATGTGACCACAAGCCAAAATTTCCATTCTGTGTTTGTTTCCCAGGAATAGAGGTTTAAATGAGGTAGGCATAAGCGCTTGTAAATGTAAAATATTAAAGTCTTATATGACATTGGGAGAGACAAGGACATACATTTCTATAAATAACTGTATAAAGGCAGGCAACCGTGCAAAGCTGCATATGTTCAAGTGCCAAATGAGAAGTAGACAACGAGGCTGTAGGACTTGGGAGGAGCGAAGAGTAAAGAGAAGGTTGGGATGCCCAGAGATAACTTCCAGGAGACTTGACCCAGGAGGCCTGGATGATTCTCCACAGGGCTTGAGGAACAGCCTAGTAAAAGGATGCATTATGACAAAGTCATTTAGAAGCTTTGAACAGCTCCAACACTCTGGCTATTTATATATTTATTTATTTAGAGACTGAGTCTTGCTCTGTCACCCAGGCTGGAGTGCAATGGAGCGATCTCAGCTCACTGCTTGCCTTCCAGGTTCAAGTGATTCTTCTGCCTCAGCCTCCTGAGTAGCTGGGATTACAGGCACGTGCCATCACACCTGGCTAATTTCTGTATTTTTAGTAGAGACAGGTTTTCACCATGTTGGCCAGGCTATGCTGGCCTCCGTACCCTGGACATACATCACTCATCACAAAGAAATCAGGACACCACACTGGGCTGGGTCCTTTGTTTGGTCTTGGGTGACTTCTCCAGTTTCCCAGTCCGGCCTGCAGGGGCAAGGGTGAGGGCTGAGCCCGCCACCCCCATGCTACAGATAAATCTTTCATGAAAGGAAGAGTCAATTGATGCGGTAAACTTCATTGCCGTCTTATTTTAAGAAATTGCCACAGCCACTGCAGCCTTCGGCAACTACCACCCCCATCAGTCAGCAGCCATCAGACATGGAGGCAAGACCCTCCACCAGCAAGAAGGTTGTGACTAACTGAAGGCTCAGATGTTTCTTAGCATTTGTAGGCATACCTTAACCAAATTAAAGTATGTACACATTGTTTTTGCAGACATAACATTATTGCACACTTAATAGACACCCGCCTCAGCATCCCAAAGTGCTGGGATTGCAGGTGTGCACCACTGCACCTGGCCAAGACCCTGGCTCCTTTTGCTCCTTCCTGTTCACTGTACTGACCACAAAAACATACCTAGAAGTCACTCCAGGAAAAGGAAATACAATCTAGGTTCTACTTGGCAGGATATATTTCTCTGGGAAGTGAACAGGTGAGGCTGAAGAGCAGCCCTCCACTTTCAATATCCTCCCAAAGTATGATGGGAAAGGACCAGACCCCCATATTTGGGGTTTTTCCAGTTCTTCTACCCTGCTACCCTACTCAAGAGCTACGCAATGGAAGGCACCAGCCTATTGTACTATTTTTTCTTCTGGACAAAGCATCCAAGCCCCTGAGTCTCTTTTTTTCCTAATGCAGTGAATGGGAGAATGCAGACGAAAACCTGACTGTCTTTATCTCACATCCCCTGGCCTAGATACATCCAGAAGTAGTCCATTCTTCTTTTCTTTTCTTTTTTTTTTTTCCCCCCCTTCTCTTCTTGGTCTCTTTAGTTTGCCAAGTCAAACATCCTCCAGGTAAACATGAACTCCTTATCTCTCCCCCGACGTTAAAAAAAAAAAAACAAAAAAAAAACAAAGCCTCTCCCATTTTTTTTATAATCATTCTTTTCACTCTTTTTTACTAACTGGGCTCCAATGTGTACAACATCTTGCTGTCTGCATCTCAGGTAAAGTTAAGAAAGAAAAGGAGAAAAAATAGAACAAATATTTAATGACCTCTCCAATGTGTCAGAGTCCATCACATTAAGTAATTTGGTTCATTTAATCCTCACAACAGAATGAGATAATTATTATTATTTCAGTTTGCAGATCAGGAACTAGAAATTAAAAGTTTAAATACCATGTTCAAAGAGATACAGATGTTGAGAAAGCCAAGATTTAACCCAAGGCTTAGAAAGAGACTTGTGCCCTTCTCTTTACTCCAGATTTCTTTCAGTCCTTATTTTCATTTTATTATTTTTCTTTTTTTTTTTTTTTGAGACGGAGTTTCGCTCTTGTTACCCAGGCTGGAGTGCAATGGCGCGATCTCGGCTCATCGCAACCTCCGCCTCCTGGGTTCAGGCAATTCTCCTGTCTCAGCCTCCTGAGTAGCTGGGATTACAGGCACGCGCCACCATGCCCAGCTAGTTTTTCGTGTTTTTAGTAGAGATGGGGTTTCACCGTGTTGACCAGGATGGTCTCGATCTCTTTACCTCGTGATCCACCCGCCTCGGCCTCCCAAAGTGCTGGGATTACAGGCTTGAGCCACCGCAC
Organism: Saimiri boliviensis; assembly: GCF_048565385.1. NCBI lineage: Eukaryota > Metazoa > Chordata > Mammalia > Primates > Cebidae > Saimiri > Saimiri boliviensis. The sequence continues at coordinate 99,023,461 of NC_133452.1, forward strand.
CCGGCCTATTTTTTATTATTTTTCTAATAGAGAAAGGGTCTTGCTATATTGGCCAGGTTGGCCTTGAACTCCTGGCTTCAAGCAATCCTCCTGCCTCAGCCTCCCAAAGTGCTGGGATTTTAGGCATAAGCCACTGCACCCAGCCTCTTTCAAGCCTAAAGATTTTACATTTTTACTATGTTCAACCTACTTGTATTTGTAAGGAGCCATTATTACTTTCTTTTATGGGATTAATTTGATGATTTTCAAGATCCTTTTAGAGGAGACTCAGCTAATAAATACTAGTATTAATACCAACAACTTGACTGGTATGGTAGCTCACACCTGTAATCCCAGCACTTTGGGAGGCCAAGGTGGGTGGATCACCTGGGGTCAAGAGTTTAAGACCAGCCTGACCAACATGGCAAAACCTCGCCTCTACCAAAAATACAAAAATTAGCTGGGCATGGTGGCACGTTCCTGTAATCCCAGCTACTCAGGAGGCTGAGGCAGGAGAATCGCTTGAACCCAGGAGATGGAGGTTGCAGTGAGCTGATATCACACTATTGCTCTCCAGCCTGAGCAACAGAGTGAGACTCTGTCCCCAAAAAAAAACAAACCTTAAATTTATGACGGTTTACTTTTTTCCTTATTTCATTTCAATGTTTTCTTTTCTTTTCTTTTCTTTTTGAGACGGAGTTTCGCTCTTGTTACCCAGGCTGGAGTGCAATGGCGCGATCTCGGCTCACCGCAACCTCCACCTCCTGGGTTCAGGCAATTCTCCTGCCTCAGCCTCCTGAGTAGCTGGGATTACAGGCACACGCCACCATGCCCAGCTAATTTTTTGTATTTTTAGGGGAGACGGGGTTTCACCATGTTGACCAGGATGGTCTCGATCTCTTGACCTCGTGATCCACCCGCCTCAGCCTCCCAAAGTGCTGGGGTTACAGGCTTGAGCCACTGCGCCTGGCTCAATTTTTTTTTTTTTTTGCTATGTCACTAGTAATACTTTTATAGTTTTTTTAATGTATCCATATATTATCTTATCTCATTCTCAGGAAAAACAAATTACATTGGTTTATTTTTTAATAGCTCTATTATTTTTGAAAGACTCATACATGCTTGTCACGACTAAAATTAAGCAATATAGAAATTATAAAATAAGAAAGTAAAAATCACCCTAAATCTCACTAGTCAGAGATAACCACTATTAATATTTGAGTAAATATGTTTTTCATCTGTTTTTCCATTTGTATAATTTGACTAAATGGGATCATACTCTGCCTTTCTAAGCTGCTTTTTTTCCACTGAGAGTATACTGACAACAGCTTTCCACATCAGTAAATATAGATTTACGTCATTATTTTTATTTATTTTAACTTTATTTTCTGGTTTTTGCTTTTTTGAGACAGAGTCTCGCTTTGTCACTCAGGCTGGAGCGCAGTGGCACAATCACAGCTCGCTACAGCCTTGACCTCCTGGGCTCAAGCAATCCTCCCACCTCAGCCTCTGCAGTAGTTGGGACTACAGGTACATTCCAGTAAGCTCAGCTACTTTTTAAACTTTTTGTGGTGATGAGATCTTACTATGTTGCCCAAACTGGTCTTTAACTCCTGGGCTTCAACAAGCCTCCCAGCTCAGCCTCCCAAAGTGCTGGGATTATAGGCATGAGTCACTGCACCCAGCTACATTATTATTTTTAATGATTGTATAGTATTCCAATCTAAGGATACAATGCAGGCCAGGTGCGGTGGCTCAAGCCTGTAATCCCAGCACTTTGGGAGGCCGAGGTGGGTGGATCACAAGGTCAAGAGATCGAGACCATCCCAGTCAACATGGTGAAACCCCGTCTCTACTGAAAATACAAAAATCTGCTGGGCATGGTGGCATGCACCTATAGTCCCAGCTACTTGGGAGGCTGAGGCAGGAAAATTGCTTGAACCCAGGAGGCAGGGGTTGCAGTGAGCCGAGATCATGCCATTGCATTTCAGCCTGGGTAACAAGAGCGAAACTCTGTCTCAAAAAAAAGGATACAATACACCTGCCCAGTCACCTACTGATGAAGTTTAAGACTTCCAATTTCTGATTGTCATAAGAAATTATTAACCCCAATTTAAAGACTAGGGAATTGAAGCTCCAAAAAAGCTAAATGACCCTTTTTTCAAAATCCAAGTTTAGAACTAAGCTACTTGGACCAAGCCCCGATTTCTGACTCTTTTTTTTTTTTTTTTTTTTTTATTTTAAGACAAGTCTCACTATGTTGCCCAAGCAGGTCTTGAACTCTTTTTTTTTTTTTTTTTTTTTTTTAGACGGAGTTTCGCTCTTGTTACCCAGGCTGGAGTGCAATGGCGCGATCTCGGCTCACCGCAACCTCCGCCTCCTAGGTTCAGGCAATTCTCCTGCCTCAGCCTCCTGAGTAGCTGGGATTACAGGCACACGCCACCATGCCCAGCTAATTTTTTTGTATTTTTAGTAGAGACGGGGTTTCACCATGTTGACCAGGATGGTCTTGATCTCTTGACCTCGTGATCCACCCACCTCGGCCTCCCAAAGTGCTGGGATTACAGGCTTGAGCCACCGCGCCCGGCCAGGTCTTGAACTGTTGAGCTCAAGGGGTCCTGGCTCAGACTTCTGACTCAAAATAGTTCTCTTTCCAAATGAACTACAGGAAAAGGAAGCTGGAATTCTTGACATCTAATAAAAGATGACATTCTTTTTTTTTTTTTTTCTTTTGAGTCGGTGTTTCGCTCTTGTTACCCAGGCTGGAGTGCAATGGCGCGATCTCGGCTCACCGCAACCTCCACCTCCTGAGTTTAGGCAATTCTCCTGCCTCAGCCTCCCAAGCAGCTGGGACTACAGGCACGTGCCACCATGCCCAGCTAATTTTTTGTATTTTTTTTTTTTTTTTTTTTTTTTTTTAGTAGAGACGAGGTTTCACCATGTTGACCAGGACGGTCTCGATCTCTTGACCTCATGATCCAACCGCCTCGGCCTCCCAAAGTGCTGGGATTACAGGCTTGAGCCACCACGCCCGGCCAAGATGACATTCTTGACATATAACATAGACTTGACAACTAAAAATGAGATGTTTTTAACTGCCCCATTTCTTTTTATTTCCTTTTTTAAATCAGTCTACATAGTGCTTTGATGCCGCATTTCTTTAAAAGTTAAGCATGTGCTTACCGTAAAGCCCAGACATTCTGCTCCTATTTACTCAAAATAAATGAAAGCATATGTCCATACAAATACTTATACATGAACATTGATAGCAGGTTTTTTTTTTTTTAGAAAAATTTAAAAAATAAAATAAATTGTCTGTACAGTCTTGACCCAGAGATGAGACACAGGTCAGCTCTACATGCTGTGGGTGGTGCTGCTCTGGCTGGACATGCATCAGCTGGCTGGGACACTCGGCAGTGGACCCAGGCAGGCATCTGGGTAGGAGCAAGGCCTCAGGGAGAAAGGAAGGCCTCACCCTCCCCTCAGCATACATTTTTCAAGGGCAGACCTGACTAGGAGGGTCACATGTCTGATGCCTTTGCCAGGCCTCCAAACATAGAAAAGCTGCAGGGTTCTATGAAAAATGAAGCCTTTGTGTCAAAAATAGACCTGCAAGGAGAAAATTCAAAGCTGTTTCCCGAAGCTGGGCAAATGGGAGCTATCCAGGAAAGGAAAATACCTGGAAAGCCAGTTTGAATTTTGATAGGCCATGCTAACAGGCGATGACAACCCAGGGGCCTCCTCTCAGAGGCCCCGTAAAATTTCACGGGACTCATTTGCCTCCAGTCTTCTGGAATCTCACCCTGCAGAACTTCTGGGATGCTTGAAAGTGAGTTTCTACAGAAAAGGAAAAATCAAGTGATTTTCAGGTGCTTAACTGGTTAGGAACAACAAGGGTACCTGCTTGGAAAAGAAAGCAAATAAAAATAAAACGGAAAGCCCTGAACAGGCATCACTAGAAAGCAACTCATTCCAACTGATAATAGCAGCCTGATGCAAGGGCATCCCCAAAAGTAAAATGTTCATTTCCTCCACAAAAGAGAGAAAGAGAGAGAGAGAGAGAGAGAGCGAGCGAGCGTGTGTGTGTGTGTGTGTGTGTGTGTCTGTGTGTGTCTGTGTGTGTCTCCGTATATGTCTGTGTGTCAGAGAGACAGGGACAGAATGAGGTAGAAGAGGCCAAGACTAGAGAGAATAAGTGAATATTCCCTTTCTGTCACCAGACCTCATGTGGCCAAAAAAGCTAAATAGGTGCATAATCAGCACACTCTTGACCTATCCTTGCGTGTATACTTAAGCTAGTAACTCGAGTCCAATTCCCTAGATCACAGTAACATGGTAGCAGGGGGCTCTTGTTAAAAATGCCCATTCTTGGCTGGGCGCAGTGGCTCATGCCTGTAATTCCAGCACTTTGGGAGGCCAAGGCGGACAGATGTCCTGAGGTCAGGAGTTCAAGACCAGTCTGGACAACATGGCGAAATCCTGTCTCTACTAAAAATACAAAAAATAACTGGGTGTGGTGGTACACGCCTGTAATCCCAGCTACTTGGGAGGCTGAGGTAGGAGAATTGCTTGAACCCAAGAGGCGGAGGTTGCAGTGAGCCAAGATTCCACCACTGCACTCCAGCCTAGGAGACAGAGCAAGACTCCATCTCAAAAAAAAAAAAAAAAAAAAAAGCCCATTCTTGGCTGGGCTTGGTGGCTCACACCTATAATCCCAGCACTTTGGGAGGCTGAGGTGGGTAGATCATTTGAGGCCAGGAGTTTGAGACTATACTGGCTAACTTGGTGAAACCCCATCTCTACTAAAAATAAAAAATAAAAAGATGAACCATGGTTGCAGGCACCTATAATCCCAGCTACTCGGGAGGCTGAGGTATGAGAATCATTTGAACCCAGGAGGCGAAGGTTGCAGTGAGCCAAGATCACACCACTACACTCCAGCCTGGGCAACAGAGCAAGACTCTGTCTCAAAAAAAAAAAAAAAAATTATTGGGTCCGAGACCCCTAGAGTATAAGTCAGTGTGTCTGAAATAGAGCCCAGAAATCACCATGTGATTCTTATGCACATGCACATTAAAGCTTGAAGACCATTACCATTTCTTTCCTTCCCTCCTTCCTTTCTTTCTTTTTTTCTTTCTCTCTGTCTCTCTCTGTCTCTCTCTCTCTTTCTCTCTCTCTCTTCCTTCCTTTCTTTCTTTTTTTTTCAAACAAGGTTTTACTTTCACCCAGGCTGGAGTGAAATGGCACGATCTTGGCTCACAGCAGCCTCTACCTCTTAGGCTCGAGTAGCCGAAACCACAGGTGCATGCTACCGCATCTGGCTAATTTTTTAATTTTTGGTAGAGAAAAGGTCTCACTTTGTTGTCCAGGCTAGTTTTGAACTCCTGGGCTCAAGCAGTCCTCCTGTCTCCTCTTCCTAAAGTGATGGGATTACAGGTATAAGCCATTGAGCCTGGCAGAAGATCACTAAACAAACATAGTTTATTAGTCATTTATTAATGGTTTGCTCAATAGTTCAGCTTGATTACAGGTCAGCAAATTAAACTCTGTATTTTCACTGATGTGTTTTAATTACATTTGTCTTAAGAAAAGCAACTATGAGTTAGTAGGGAAAAAAAATCTGCTGGATGGTTGAGAATCTAAATCCATACATTTCTGAGATGGATAGCAATATGTAGCAAAATTACTCTAAATACTTTGACTCAGATTTTCCACTCCTAGTCATGAATCTTAAGGAAATAATGAATGACCCAAGATACAAGAAAGTATATTTTGCTATTCATAATTTTGAAAAATTGAAAACCACCTAAATGCTTAACAAAAGGAAATCAGTTAAATTAGTTATAATAGAGCCATCCAATAGATGCAGATAAGAATTCATTGGCATGGGCACATGTTTAAGCTACATAACTGTTCAAGAGACAAAGATTATAAAACTATGTCACATGTTAATTTTTGTAAAAAGAAATTTAAAACAGGCTGGGCATGGTTGCTCACACCTGTAATCCCAATACTTAGGGAGGCCAAGACGGGCGGATCACTTGAGGTCAGGAGTTCAGGACCAGCCTGGCCAACATGGTGAAACCCTGACTCTACTAAAAATACAAAAATTAGACCGGGTGCCATGGCTAACGCCTGTAATCCTAACACTTTGGGAGGCCGAAACAGGCGGATCACGAGATCAAGAGATCGAGACCGTCCTGGCCAACATGGTGAAACCCTGTCTCTAATAAAAATACAAAAATTAGCCGGGCATGGTGGGGCGCACCTGTAGTCCCAGCTACTTGAGAGGCTGAGGCAGGAGAATCGCTTGAACCTGGGAGGCAGAGGTTGCAGTGAGCCGAGATCATGTCACTGCACTCCAGCCTGGCAAAAGAGTGAGACTGTTAAAAAAAAAATACAAAATACAAAAATTAGCTGGATATGGGAGAATGCACCTGTAGTCCCAGCTACTCCAGAGACTGAGGCAGAAGAAACGCCTGGGCCAGCGAGACGCCATCTCAAAAATAAAAATAAAACCAAAAATTTTAAAGAATAATATACAAAACGTTAACAATACCTATCTCTGTGTAGTGGGGTCACATTTTTCTTCTTTGTAATTTGTTTTAATTGTTTTAAAATTATATACATATATAATTATTTTAGAGACAGGGTCTCATTCTGTCTCTAAGGCTGGAGTGCATGGCATGAGCATGGCTCAGTATAACCTCAAACACCCAGGCTCAAGAGATCCTCCCATCTCAACCTCCTGAGTAGCTAGGATTACAGGGGCAGACCACCATGCCTGGCTACATTTTTTGTTTGTTTTTAAGCAGAGATATGGTCTCACTGTTTCCCAGGCTTATTTTTATAATCAGAAAAAGCAATAGGGCTATAACCATTTTTAATAAAAGGAGCAGATCACTGAATTCCATGTTTAAAAATTGGGTTAAAGTCCCAGATCTACTGCTTTGAGCTTCACCTTTCTTTTCTCTGAAATGGAGATGATAATATGTGTCCTGTCTACCTCTGAGAGTAGTTGTGAGATAAAGTCTGGAAATATTTTGCAAACTATAAAATGTTTTATAAAGACACTGTATTATTAAGTTTTTATTTTCACATCAGAGACCCAAATTCATTCAATACCTAAATGTACAAATATGCCATTAAAGCATAATGCTAGACCTTTTTTTAAAAAAAGTTATATTTTTTATTATGGAAATGTTTTAAAATTTATATTATTTTATTTTTTGTGTGACAGAGTTTTCCTCTTGTTGCCCAGGCTGGAGTGCAGTGGCATGATCTCGGCTCACTGCAATCTCCACCTCCCGGTTTCAAGCCATTCTCCTGCCTCAGCCTCCCGAGTAGCTGGGACTACAAGAGCACACCACCACACCCAGCAAATTTTTGTATTTTTAGTAGACGGGGTTTCGCCACCACATTGGTCAGGCTGGTCTTTAACTCCTGACCTCAGGTGATCCACCCACATCAAAGTGCTGGGATTACAGGCATGAGTCACTACACACAGCCAGAAAATTTTAAACATATAAAAAAGTAGACACAGTGCAGTGGCTCATGCCTGTAATCCTAATGTTTTGGGAGTGCCAGGTGGGAGGATTGCTTGAAGCCAGGAACTTGAGACCTACCTGGGCACCTGGGCAGCATAGAGACACCCTGTCTCTCTTTTTTTTTTTTTTTTTTTTTTTGAGAGTTTCGCTCTGTTGACCAGGATGGAGTATAGTGGCATGATCTGGGCTCACTGCAACCTCCACTTCTTGGGTTCAAGTGATTCTCCTGCCTCAGCCTCCCAAGTAACTGAGATTACAGGTATGCACCACCACACCCAGCTGATTTTTGTATTTTTAATAGAGACAGGGTTTCAACATATTGGCCAGGATGGTCTCCAACTCCTGACCTCAGGTGATTCGCTCGCCTTGGCCTCCCAAAGTGCTGGGATTACAGGCATGAGCCACTGAGCCTCGCCAAGCTCTGTAACTTTCATGTACACAAAAGTACATTTCAGTTCTCAACTCCTTATCTAAAAAGACAGTTTGGAGACCAAGACACTGTTTCTGGTTTCCTGTCGGGTGGCGTAGTGGAGCTTAACAAGAAACACTATCCCAATTTCCTGATGGTAGAGAAGCATACAACCGTCAGTGAAATCGAAGACACTTTGCAGCAGTTTCTAAATGGGGACAACACTGGCATCATCCTCATCAACCAGTATATTACAGAGATGGTGTGGCACACCTTGGACACCCACCGGCGCTCTATCCCAGCCATCCTGGAAGTCCCCTCCAAGGAGCACCTGTATGATACCCCCAAGGACCTCATCCTGGCAGGGCCAGGGGCATGTTCTCTGCCAAAGACCTGCGCTAGGGGATTCCTCACAGCCCTCAGCGCCTCCCTCGTTTCCAGGCCTCTCCCCAGGCTTGCCATCAGCCGCCTTTAAGTTTTGAGCTTCTCACTTCCAATTCCCCACCTGTTTGCACTTCATTAAGAGGCTAGGAGAGGTGCTTCTAGGTTGCTGGGGCTCTGCTGTTAAAACACAGGCTAGTTAAGGAACAGAATCCAGACCATCCTCTCTCTCCACTACCTCTTCCCTGTGCTGTTTGTTACACAGTGTCATTGTTGATGTAAAATTAAAGTATAATATTCATATTCTTAGAGTTGATGTCGTGATATTTCTACAGATTATGTATGCAGCTCAGCATTGGGGCAATGAAAGAGCCCTTGAAGTCTAATAGACTTAAGTTCAAATCCCACCCTGTCACCTACCAGCCATGTGATACCAGATAAATTAATTACCCCTTTTAAGTCTTGTTCTAATACTTGCCTTCTATAGTTAGCATGAGACTTAAATGAGAGAATGTATATAAAGCACCTAGCATGATGTCTAACAGTCAGGGGGGCAACAACATCTCACAAGATATTCCACTCGTTTATAGAAGACCTTTAGGAAGTACAACCATAGTATATGGATTTCCCTTTGACAGATGAAGAAACTGGCAACATTAATGATTATTGCTAACAGTGAAGAGACAGAGAACTGCTCGTTCTCTACTGGGAAAGTGAAAACTGGGACAACCACTAAGCATAGTCAAAATTTGGCAGTATCTAGGAAAGTTGAAGAGGTATTTTTCCCTACATCCCAGCAATTCTATTTCTAGGTATATGCTCTAGAAAACTCTCACACATGTGCCCACGAAGACATGTAAGTATGTACATTTCAGCCAGGTATGTTGGCTCACCCTTATAATGCCAGCACTTTGGAAGGCTAAGGCTGGAAGACCATTTGAGCCCAGGAGTTTGAGGCCAGCCTAGACAACATAGTGAGACCCCCTTCTACAAAAAAGTAAAAACATTAGCCAAGCGTGGTGGCATGCACTTGGAGTCGAAGTTACTCAGGAGGCTGAGGTGGGAGGATCATTTGAGCCCAGGAGGTTGAGGCTGCAGTGAGCTGTGGTTGCACCACTGCACTCCAGTCTGGGTGACAGAGCAAGACCTGTCTCAAAATATTTTTCTTTTAAATTAAAAATATGTACACTGTAAGCCGGGCGCGGTGGCTCAAGCCTGTAATCCCAGCACTTTGGGAGGCCGAGGTGGGTGGATCGCAAGGTCAAGAGATCGAGACCATCCTGGTCAACATGGTGAAACCCCGTCTCTACTGAAAATACAAAAAATTAGCTGGGCATGGTGGTGCGTGCCTGTAATCCCAGCTACTCAGGAGGCTGAGGCAGGAGAATTGCCTGAACCCAGGAGGCGGAGGTTGCGGTGAGCCGAGATCGCGCCATTGCACTCCAGCTTGGGTAACAAGAGCGAAACGCCATCTCAAAAAAAAAAAAAAAAAAAAAAAAAAAGTACACTGCAACAATACTTATGAGAGAAAACAATAATAAGCAATCTAAATGTCCAATAGTATAGAACATGTGATATAGTCAAGGAAGATAAATTGTGATATAGTCATGAATGAAACACCTACACCAATTAAATTGGCTGAAGTAGCTACAGGTGGCAACATGAGTAAATACTATAAAGTTGAATGAAAAGAGTGGTGGCAGGAGGATCTGCACGATATGATACCATTTTTTTTTTAATAGCTTTATGGAGGTGTAACTGATATACATAAACCTACATAGAGTCAATATGTACAATCTGATGAGCTTAGACATATGCACACACCCATGACACTGGTTTGTTTCTGGTTTGTCTCTGTCTCAAAAAAAAGATAAGTAATAGATTAATAATAAATCATACACTCAAAGGCCAGACACGGTGGTGCAAGCCTGTAATCTCAGCACTTTGGGAAGCTGAGGCAGGTGGATCATGAGGTCAGGAGTTCAAGACCAGCCTGGCCAACATGGTCAAACCCCGTCTCTACTAAAACTACAAATATTAGCCAGATGCAGTGGCAGGCACCTGTAATCCCAGCTACTCGGGAGGCTGCGGCAGGAGAATCACTTGAACCCAGGCAGCAGAGGTTGCAGTGAGCCGAGATCACACCACTGTACTCCAGCCTGGGCAACAGGTAAGACTCCATCTCAAAATAAATAAATAAATAAAACTTTCAGGATAATCGATATTCAGGACAATGATTATCTCAGGAAAGAAAAGGAGGAAATGTAACAGAAGAGGGATACTAGGAGGGCGTAATTGTTTCTGTAATATTTTCATTCTTTTTTTTTTTCTTTTTTGAGGCAGAGTCTCACTCTGTCACCCAGATTGGAGTGCAGTGGTGTGATTTTGGCTCACTGCAACTTCCATCTCCTGGGTTCAAGCGATTCTCCTGCCTCAGCCTCCCGAGTAGCTGGGATTACAGGTGCGTGCCACCACGCTCGTCTAATTTTTGTATTTTTAGTAGAGAAGGGGTTTTACCGTGTTGTCCAGGCTGGTTTTGAACTCCTGACCTCAGGTGATCCACCCGCCTCAGCCTCCCAAAGTGCTGGGATTACAGCGGTGAGCCACCATACCTGGCCATATTTAAGGTCTTTAAAAAATAGCTAAAACACATGTGGCTTAATGTAAGCATTTATGTGTAAAGACTCAGATGTTGTTATATTATTCTTTACACATATGTATGTGTATACATATGTGTATATGTATACACATATATATGTAAGCAGAAAACACTATGTGACAGGCACTGTTAGATTCTTTACATCTATTAACTAATGTAGTCATTTCGACAACCCTACAACCCTGTTGTTACTATGATTATCCTTGTTTTACAGATGAGAAAACTGAAGTACAGAGATTAGAAACTTGCCCAATGTCACATACGTAGTAAACGGTGATCCTGGGATTTGAAGACGGTCTGACTTCAGAGTCTGATTTTTTTAATTATGATTATTTTTCTCTCTTTGGGCTGGGTGCAGTGGCTCATGCCTGTAATGCCAGCACTTTGAGAGGCTGAGGCAGGTGGATCATTGAACTCAAGAGTTTGAGACCAGCCTGGGCAACATGGTGAGACCCCGTCTCTACGAAAATAATAATAATTTTCTCTTTTTTATTTTTAAAAATCTTTTACTTCTTAACTTTATTTCTTTTTCTCCCTGGTAACTCCCAGAACAAGAGTCTCATTTCTTAACAACCATGTCCTACTATTTCTTCAAATATTTCAAAACTTTAAGAATATAAGAGGAGGGCACTACTGAGGAGGAAGGTAAAGTTGCCTAGCATCACACAACCCATGTGGCAAAAAGGCAGTTCAACAATGTTTCCTAACCTTCTTTTGCTGCTGGGAGTCATGCATACCTGACTTGTGAAGAGAAGGATAAATCAAACAGCAAACTAAGAAGACTCTTTTCAAGTCTTTAAGAAATTCTCTGGAAGTCAATGCAAAGGAGAATAAGTACTTCTACGAATGAAGAGTTTTTTATTTAGAGTCTGAGCTAATAATCCTGAGGGTTATGGTTGTCGTTAAATTATTATCTACTTTTGGGGAGGACCATTTGCATGGGCAAATCCCCAATGAGTCATAATCCACATACGAAATAAAAATTAACTCTGTTCTTTCCATACTACAAAAGAGCAAAATCAAGGCTAGAAATCAAATGTAATACCTGCCTCTGGACGATCCATTGGTGGATTCAGCATGTGTCTTTGGGGCAGGTCAAAGACCACTGTTGGTGGTTGGTCCTGAGGGAGGGGCTGGTAGCCTCCTTCTACGATCCTCCATGGTTCTACCTCTGTGTTTCACATCCAGACCCAGCATGGCTCCAAGGTTTGGGGGAAACTGGCAAGTTGGACAGGGTAGTGGCAGGTTTCATGACAAAGAGAACTTAGTCCAGCAAGTAAAAAGCTTTTGGAGAAAAATCAACTGAACATTTTTTAAATGGGTAATTTTTTTTAAAATTATAGGATATTTTCAGTCCTGTCAAATTTCTGAATTTTATGATTTTATTTTCCCTTTGGAAAGTTCCTGAGGGCACCTCTCTAGTCCCACAAAAGAGTGAGTTCCCCAATAGGTAAATTAATTCTTACATTTCTGTAGCAATTTTTTCCTCACAAAGAGGTTTTTTAAAAATCTATTATATAACTTGAATTTTATGCTATTTGATTTGTAGGGGCCAGATGTGATGTCTCACACCTGTAATCCCAGCACTTTGGGAGGAAGCAGATGGATGGCTTGAGCCCAGGAGTTCAAGACTAGCCTCTGCAGCATGGCGAAACCCTGTCTCTACCAAAAATACAAAAATTAGCTGGGTGTGGCAGTGCCTGTCTATGTAGTCCCAGTTACTAAGGAGCCTGAGATGGGAGGATTGCTGGAGCCGGGAGGTCGAGGTTGCAGTGAGCCAAGATCACACCACTGCACTTGGCCTGGGCCACAGAGCGAGACCTGGTCTCAAAAATAGTAAATAAAATACCAGCCTGGCCAACATGGTGACCCTGTCTCTACCAAAGTTACAAAAGGTAACCAGGTGTGGTCGTGCCCGCCACCATGCTCGACTAATTTTTTGTATTTTTGGTAGAGATGGTTTTCTCCATGTTGGCCAGGCTGGTCTCGAACTCCTGACCTCACGTGATCCGCCGGCCTCTGCCTCCCAAAGTGCTGGGATTACAGGTGTGAGACCCTGAGCCCAGGCCCCTCCATTTTTTTTTTTTTTTTTTTTTTTTTTAGATGGAGTTTTGCTCTTCTTGCCCAGGCTGGAGTGAAATGGCACAATCTTGGCTCACCACAACCTCCGCTTCCCAGGTTCAAGCCATTCTCTAGCTTCAGCCTCCCACGTAGCTGAGGTTATAGGCATGTGCTACCACACCCAGCTAATTTTTTGTATTTTTAGTAGAGACAGTGTTTCTGCATGCTGATCAGGCTGGTCTTGAACTCCCAACCTCAGGTGATCCACCCGCCTCGGCCTCCCAAAGTGCTGGGATTACAGGCGTGAGCCACCGCACCTAGCCAAAACTTTTTAAATGATCTATAGGAAATAGGAATAATTACAACAATGATATCCAGTATATGACGTTAATGGAAGATGCCCATCACAAAAGGCCACATGTTGTAGATTCCATTTATATGAAATGTACAGAATACTGTAGAGAAATCCATGAAGACAGAAAGTTGATTAGTGGTTGCCAGGAGCTGGGGGGAAACAAAGGTAATGAAGAATGACTGTTAATGGGCACAGGGTCTCTTTTTGAGGTGATGGAAATTAGGTAGCTCTGGAATTAGTGGTGATGGTTGCATAGTCTTGTGAATATATGAAAAATTGCTAAATTGTACAGTTTTAAAGGATGAATTTTATAGAGTATCTCAATTTTTTTTTCATTTTAAAATTATTTTTATTTATTTATTTTTTCTTAGAGACGGGGTTGCTCTATGTTGCCCAGGCTGGTCTTGAACTCCTGGGCTCAAGCAATTCTCCCACCTCGACGTCACAAAATATTGGGATTACGGGCGTGAGCCACGGTACCTGGCGTCAATATTTTTAACTGCAAAAGAAAAAAACCTGAGCCCTTACCACAGGCTAGGATTGGTTAAGAACTTTACTTGCCTCAAGCCACTTATCTCCATGATTATCTCAACAAGCTTATATGATACTATCATTTCTTCGTTTTACAGGTGGTACAGATGGAGACACAGACTCAGAGAGGTGATTGGTCCACAGTGATGTGGTAAGCAACTAAACACCAACCAAAATTCAGATTTCTGACCCTCACTTTCCAAATCAGACCCTTGACTATAATCCTGGTAATTCAAGGGGATATTTCTGAGTGGACTTCTCCTGGTATTTCCTCTGCTCAACTCCTTTTTTTTTGAGATGGAGTCACTCTGCCATCCAGGTTAGAGTGCAGTGGCACGATCACAGCTCACTGCGGGCTGAAACTCAAGCCATCTGCCTCCCAAAGTGGAATTACAGGAATAATCCGCTGTGCCTGGCCCCCTCAACCCCTTAATAGATCTTTGCAGTTTTTTTTCATTTGCGATTATTTCCTTTTTTTTTTTTTTTTTTTTTCCCGAGACAAAGTCTCGCTCTGTTGCCCAGGCATGCAGCAGTGCAATCTTGGCTCACTGTAATCTCCACCTCCCCAGTTCAAGTGATTCTCCTGCTTCAGCTTCCCAAGTAGCTGGGACCACAGGCACCTGCCATTACGCCTGGCTAATTTTTATATTTTTAGTAGAGACAGGGTTTCACCAAATTAGCCAGGCTGGTCTTGAAATGGAACTTGTGATCCACCTGCCTTGACCTCCCAAAGTGCTGGGATTACAGACATAAGCCACTGCACAAACCTTTTATTTATTTATTTATTTTTATTTTTATTTATTTATTTATTTATTTATTTATTCATTTATTTATTTTGAGACCGAGTTTCGCTCTTGTTACCCAGGCTGGAGTGCAATGGCACGATCTCGGCTCACCGCAACCTCCGCCTCCTGGGTTCAGGCAATTCTCCTGCCTCAGCCTCCTGAGTAGCTGGGATTACAGGCACGTGTCACCATGCCCAGCTAATTTTTTTGTATTTTTAGTAGAGATGGGGTTTCACCATGTTGACCAGGATGGTCTCGATCTCTTGACCTTGTGATCCACCCGCCTCGGCCTCCCAAAGTGCTGGGGTTACAGGCTTGAGCCACCGCGCCCGGCAACTTTTGAGAGTTAAACATAGCAGTGATTTTCCCTCCTGAAAGTCCTTAATTCTTCAAATCACTTTTCTTCTGACAAAAAGCAAAGTTTCACTTCTTAGCTCCTCTCTAGGGAAGCCCCTTCAGGTCACACAAGGGCAGCTGGTTTTAAGCAAAGCTGTGCTGCTTATCCCCTGCACTTATTCTGCTCCAAGGACATGATTACCTTGCCACTGAGTTCCCCAAGGGTTTTTCTTCTGTATACATGTTTCCTCTGACCTAATGGAGCATTTGGGTCACAAGTGAGTCAGCAAAAACACTACAGAAGGAAAAGACACATTGCAACAGCCTCAGTTATGGGTGAATCCTTAGATATTCAGAGTGGGAGCAAACCTCAGTGATTCTTTGCTCTGAGACCTCTCTATCATAGAGAATTCCAAGGTAGAGCAACATTAGGTGACTTTCCCATGGCCATGGAGTCAGAAGTATACCTCACCCTAAAATTCTGACACTATCTACAACTGGCTTGGTTTCTCAAATGATTGTCAATCCAAGGAAACTCCTAAGGAGTTCCATTTAGTGCTACTGATGTTGCTTGTTTACATTTTACTACGTAAAATCTACTAGTTAAAAAAGACCCTTCTGGGTTTGTTGGTTTGTTTTTTGTTTTGGGACAGTCTCTCCCTGCTGCCCAGGCTGGAGTGCAATGGCTCAGTCTTGGCTCTCTGCAACCTCAACTTCTTGCGTTCAAGTGATTCTTGTGCCTCACCATCCCAAGTAGCGGGATTATAGGCGCCCACCAGCCACACCTAGCTAATTTTTTGTGGTTTTTTTTTTTAGTAGAGATGGGGTTTCACCATGTTGGCCAGGCTAGACTGGAACTACTGACCTCAGGTGATCCACCCACCTCGGGCTCCCAAAGTGCTGGGATTACAGGCGTGAGCCACAGCGCCTGGTCTGACACTTCTGGTATGTCCCTATAATGGAATATTATACAACCATTAAAATTTACAAAGATAAGTATTTTTAGATAAAATATTAAGTTCTAAACAATTAACTAGGCCAGGTGCAGTGGCTCATGTTTTTAATCCCAACACTTTGGAAGGCTGAGGTGGGAGGATCACTTGAGCCTAGGAGTTCAAGACCAGTCTGGGCAACATAGTGAGACTCCGTGTCTATTATTTAAAAAAAAAAAAAAAAAATTGGCCAGTTGCAGTGGCTTACATCTGTAATCCCAGCACTTTGGGAGGCCAAGGAGGGAAGATCACCTGAGGTCAGGAGTTTGTGACCAACCTGGCCAACATAGCAAAACCCCATCTCTACGAAAAATGCAAAAATTAGCCGGGTGTGGTGGCAGGTGCCTGTAGTCCCAGCTACTCGGGAGGCAGAGACAGGAAAATTGCTAACCCAGGAAGCAGAGGTTGCAGTGAGCCGAGATCACATCACTGCACTCTAGCCTGGGCAACAGAGTGAGACTCGGTCTCCAAATAAATAAATAAATTTTTTAAATAAAATAATTTTTAAAAAGATTACTAAAAGCAAGTACAGTATGATTTTTTTTTTTTTTTTTTTTTTTGAGAGAGTCTTGTTCTTAAAAAAAAAAAAAAAGTCTTGTTCTGTCTACCAGGCTGGAGTGCTGTGATGTGATCACAAGTTACTGCAGCCACAAATTCCTATGTTACAGCAGTCTTCCCACTTCAGCCTCCTGAGTAGCTGGGACCACAAGTGCACACCACTGTGCCTGGCTAATTTTCCATTTTTAGTTTTGTAGACACAGGGTCTCACTTTGTTGCCCAGGCTGTTCTTGAGCCTCAAGTGATCCTCCCACCTTGGCCTCCCAAAGTACTGGGGATTAGAGGTCATGTTTTTGGGGAAAAAAAAAGTATGTATATAAACATTTATAAGTAGGCCGGGCGCGGTGGCTCAAGCCTGTAATCCCAGCACTTTGGGAGGCCGAGGCGGGTGGATCACGAGGTCAAGAGATCGAAACCATCCTGGTCAACATGGTGAAACCCCGTCTCTACTAAAAATACGAAAAATTAGCTGGGCATGGTGGTGCGTGCCTGTAATCCCAACTACTCAGGAGGCTGAGGCAGGAGAATTGCCTGAACCCAGGAGGCGGAGGTTGCGGTGAGCCGAGATCGCGCCATTGCACTCCAGCCTAGGTAACAAGAGTAAAACTCCGTCTCAAAAAAAAAAAAAAATACAAAAAAAATATTAGCTGGGTATGGTGGCACGTGCCTGTAATCCAAGCTACTCAGGAGGCTGAGGTGGGAGGATTACTTGAGCCAGAGAGGTCAAGGCTGCAGTGAGCTGTGATAGTGCCACTGCACTCCAACCTGTGTGGTAGAGGGAGAGCCTGTCCTAACAACAACAAACAAAAACTAATAACTTATTTTTATGATTTACAGTGCCAGGCACTGTGCTATACATGCCATGAACATTTTGTGCTTCATTTAATACAACTACTCTCTATGGTATTATTGTCTGCATTTGATGAATGAGAATATTTAGAAGAAGATTAAATAAATTGCTGAAGTTTGCAATAGCTAGTATGACAAAGTCAAACTTAGCTATGCACTAAACTGTTTTATTTTCCCCCGAGCGCACAGAAAGACAATTCCCAGAACTCCATGCTTGGAGGTAGACCCATGTGACTGAATTCTGGTCCATGGATTGCAGATGTGCTATGCCCCATTTCCAGGTTTGTTCATTTACTTACTTATCTATTTTTTTAAGACGGGGTTTCACCATGTTGGTCAGGCTGGTCTTGAACTCCTGACCTGAGGTGATCCACCGCCTTGGATCCACTTGGATCCAACCCAAAGTGCTTGGATTATAGGCGTGAGCCACCCGCACCTGGCCCATTTCCAGGTTTAAAACATTCCATACAAAGTTCCACTTTCTCTTCCTTATCTGCACAGCTGGAAACAAAGAATCCACCCCACCCACTCCTCCTAAGGGCAGAGCCTAGATCCCTGAGTAACTGCTTGGAGAAGAGCCACTCAAAAGAGCTGACTGTCCACCCTGGTCAACATAGGGAGACCCCATCTCCACAAAAAATACAAAAATTAACCAGGCCATCTGTGGTTCCAGCTACTTGGGAGGCTGAGATGGGAGGATTGCTTGAGCCATTGAGGCTGAGGTTACAGTAAGCAGTGATCGTGACACTGCATTCCAGCCTGGGCTACAGAGTAAGACCCTGTCTTAAAAAAAAAAAAAAAAAAAAAAAGCCAGGCGCGGTGGCTCAAGCCTGTAATCCCAGCACTTTGGGAGGCCGAGGCGGGTGGATCACGAGGTCAAGAGATCGAGACCATCCTGGTCAACATGGTGAAACTCCATCTCTACTAAAAATATAAAAAAAAAAAATTAGCTGGGCATGGTGGCACGTGCCTGTAATCCCAGCTACTCAGGAGGCTGAGGCAGGAGAATTGCCTGAACCCAGGAGGCGGAGGTTGCGGTGAGCCGAGATCGCACCATTGCACTCCAGCCTGGGTAACAAGAGCAAAACTCCGTCTCAAAAAAAAAAAAAAAAAAGGTGACTGGGTGACTGGCCCACGTTACACTGTAAATGGGAACAACAAATAAATCTTTGTTCTGTTCAGCTGTTGATATTTCAAGGTTTATTTGTCACTGCTGCATAACCTTGCCTATCCTGAGTAATACAGCTAGACAAGTTGTAGCCAGGACTCAAGTGGATTTCAGTACAGGTCTGACTTAACCTGTACCTGTAACCACTCTTGACTACTCTTTTACACCTAGGATAGGAGAATCAGAAGAGAATTTCTAATCTGGAACTCTGCCACTTACGCGTGTGATTTCTTAGATAATTCAATTAACTTTTCCATGCTTCAGTGTTTTCATTTGTCCAATGGGAATGAAAATATCTATTCTTCTTACTTCCTGTGGTTACTGCAAGAAGCAAATAAGGCAATAGCTGTGAAATGATTTGGAAAATAAGCATCCTCCAAATGCAAAGAAGTGTTATTATTTAACAGAATTTCCTGACTGTAGTTAGGAAGTCATACCACTGATGTTAGAACTGGCATGAAAATTTATGCTTATATATCCGCCTGTATTATTGGCAGTACTTATTCTTTTAATCCATTTAAATTTTAACATAATCTCAAACTTACAGATGAATCACAAAAATGGTACCTTTACCCAGATTTCCCATGTTTATATTTTGCCCCATTTTGATCATATTTCTGAATTATTCAAGAGTAAACTGATGGCTGGGCATGGTGGCTCACGCCTGTAATCCCAGCACTTTGGGAGGCCGAGGCGGGTGGATCACCTGAGGTATGGAGTTAGAGACCAGCATGACCAACATGGTAAAACCCTGCCTCTACTAAATTAGCCTGGTGTGGTGGCACATGTCTGTAATCCCAGCTAATTGGGAGGTTGAGGCAGGAGAATCACTTGAACCCAGGAGGTGGAGGTGACAGTGAGCCAAGATCGTGCCATTGCACTCAGCCTGGGTGACAAGAGCTAAATTCCGCCTCAAAAAAAAGTAAACTGGAGACAATGTGTGCTTTACCAGTCCAGAGGGAGTTCAACCCTGTTAACATCTTGTTTTCAGCCAGTGAAACTGGCTTCATTCTTCTGACCTTCAGAGCTATAAGAAAATACATGTGGCCGGGCGCGGTGGCTCAAGCCTGTAATCCCAGCACTTTGGGAGGCCGAGGCGGGTGGATCACGAGGTCAAGAGATCGAGACCATCCTGGTCAACATGGTGAAACCCCGTCTCTACTAAAGATACAAAAAATTAGCTGGGCATGGTGGCACGTGCCTGTAATCCCAGCTACTCAGGAGGCTGAGGCAGGAGAATTGCCTGAACCCAGGAGGCGGAGGTTGCGGTGAGCCGAGATGGCGCCATTGCACTCCAGCCTGGGTAACAAGAGCGAAACTCCGTCTCAAAAAAAAAAAAAAAAAAAAAAAAAAAAAAAAAAGAAAATACATGTGAATTGGCCAGGCACGGTGGCTCACGCCTGTAATCCCAGCTCTTTGGGAGGCTGAGACAGGTGGATAACCTGAGGTCAGGAGTTCAAGACCAACCTGACCAACATAGAGAAACCCCATCTCTACTAAAAATACAAAATTAGCAGGGTTTGGTGGCACATGCCTGTAACCCCAGGTGCTCAGGAAGCTGAGGCAGGAGAATCGCTGGGAACGTGGGAGGGGAATGTTGC
Source organism: Saimiri boliviensis (assembly GCF_048565385.1). Taxonomy (NCBI): domain Eukaryota; kingdom Metazoa; phylum Chordata; class Mammalia; order Primates; family Cebidae; genus Saimiri; species Saimiri boliviensis. The sequence goes on from NC_133452.1 coordinate 99,043,672, forward strand.
AGTGAGCAGAGATCATGCCATTGTACTCCAGCTTGGGCAACAAGAGGAAAACTCCATAAAAGAAAAAAAAAAAAAGAAAGAAATGTGGGTTATTTTAAGCCACCAAATCATGTGGTAATTTATCATAGCAGCCACAGGAAACAAATATAATCCATAATCAAATTTTGACAATTGTCTAAATAGTATTCATTTAAACGTATTTTTGTTATCAAGATAATCTTCAGTTCAGAATCATATTTTTCAATTCACGATCGTGTGTTTTTAGTCTAATTTAGAGCAGTTCTCTAGCCTTACTTTGTCTTTCTTGACTTGGACATTTTTGGAAAGTACAGCTACTGGCCCGGCATGGTGGCTCATATAGGTATGAGGAGGGAGGCTGAGGAGGGAGGATCGCTTGGAAGACCCACCTGCACAACAAAGTGAGTGCATCCCTAAAAAAGATGCTGGGCATGATGGTGAGCACCTGTAGACCCAGCTACTCAGGAGGCTGAGGTGGGAGAACTGCTTGAGCTAAGGAGGTAAAGTCTGCAGTAAGCCATGATCATACCACTGCACTCCAGCATGGGCAACAGAGCGAGACCCTGCCTCAAAAAAGTACAGCTATTTATTTTGCAGAATGTCACTTGATTTTTGTTTGGCTAATGTTTCCTCATCCTTAGGTTCAAATTATGCAGTTATACAGGACTATAATATCATTTCAGGAGTTACATAATGTTGGTTTGTCCTAAAATTGATAGCTGATTTTGATCACTTGACAAAGGGTGGGGCTACCAGATTGCTCTCTGTAAAGTTATTAATTTCCCCTATATAATTAAAAGGTAATTTGTGGGGATATTCCTTGAAGCTGTTCCTCATTATGATTTAACCCTCAAGTTTTAGCATCCCTGATGATCTTTTCTTTTTTGCTTTTTTTTCTTTTCTTTTTTTGAGACAGACTGTCACACAGACTGGTGTGCAGTGGAGTGATCTCAGCTCACTGCAACCTTTGTCTCCCTGGCTTAAGCGATTCTCAAGCCTCAGTCTCCAAAGTAGCTGACACTACAGATGAGCACCACCAGGCCTGGCTAAGTTTTGTATTTTTAGTAGAGATGGGGATTTTACCATGTTGGCCAGGCTGGTCATGAACTCCTGACCTCAGGTGATTTGCCTGCCTCAGTCTCCCAAAGTGCTGAGATTACAGGCATGAGCCACTGTGCCGGGCCTTGGCTTGTCTTTTTATTTTTGATGTCCAGATTGTCCCAGATTTGGCCAGCAGGAGCCCCTTAAACTGGCTTCTTTGTTCTTTCGATATATTCCCTACATTCTTTGAGCATTTTCTTACTTTGTAGCTTAAGAAGATATTTCAGTTTCATCTTACACTTTCTCTGCAGCAGTCTGTTCTCCCAGAAACCCTGGTTCCTTTTGTAGCAGAATGGAATTCAGAAACCAAGATCTGAGAGCTAGATATGCTCTGTGGCTGCTTCTGTGGGCTCTGTCAGTGGACAGAGCCAGGAAATTTGTATAAAGCCAAGAGTTCATATTGATACCTCCAAGTATAATTCAACATCACATAGTACTTTCCTCCTCCCCATTTTTGTAACTTTCAACAGTGGGAACACTGGTTCCCTTTACCTTCAGTATGTCTTCTCATCTACTCAAGTCTAATCTACCAACTATAGTCAATATTTATTTACAGGGTTTTCTGGTCGAGGGAAGCAGATGGACGTGAGGTAGATAAATCTTTTTAGTTTCTTGGATTATGTTAGGGAAGCAGGAGTACAGGAGGGCCAAGGTGACACCACTTTAAACAACGACTCTATCTTAAAACTAGCAAGACGCATTCCTTGCTAGTTACAGCCCATTGTCATAAGATGTTTATGGTTGAAGGAACAGCTTAATAATGCTTGCAAGGAGAAACTCCTATGATAGGAAAATGTCCAGATGTCCCGATATCACATAACAATATATGCTCTTGAAAATAATTATAGGCACCAGGCGCAGTGGCTCACACCTGTAATCCCAGCACTTTGGGAGGCCGAGGCGGGTGGATCACGAGGTCAAGAGATCGAGACCATCCTGGTCAACATGGTGAAACCCTGTCTTTACTAAAAACACAAAAAATGGCCGGGCGCGGTGGCTCAAGCCTGTAATCCCAGCAGTTTGGGAGGCCGAGGCGGGTGGATCACGAGGTCGAGAGATCGAGACCATACTGGTCAAAATAGTGAAACCCCGTCTCTACCAAAAATACAAAAAAATTAGCTGGGCATGGTGGCGTGTGCCTGTAATCCCAGCTACTCAGGAGGCTGAGGCAGGAGAATTGCCTGAACCCAGGAGGCGGAGGTTGCGGTGAGCCGAGATCGCGCCATTGCACTCCAGCCTGGGTAACAAGAGTGAAACTCCGTCTCAAAAAAAAAAAAAAAAAAAAAAAAAAAAACACAAAAAATTAGCTGGGCATGGTGGCACGTGCCTATAATCCCAGCTACTCAGGAGGCTGAGGCAGGAGAATTGCCTGATCCCAGGAGGCGGAGGTTGTGGTGAGCCGAGATCGTGCCATTGCACTCCAGCCTGGGTAACAAGAGCGAAACTCCGTTTCAAAAAAAAAAAAAAAAATACAAAAAAAATATTAGCTGGGTATGGTGGCATGTGCCTGTAATCCAAGCTACTCAGGAGGCTGAGGCAGGAGAATTGCCTGAACCCAGGAGGTGGAGGTTGTGGTGAGCCGAGACCATGCAATTGCACTCCAGCCTAGGTAACAAAAGCAAAAAAACTCCGCCTCGGGAAAAAAAAAAAGAAAATAATTATAGGCTTGGCACGGTGGCTGACACCTGTAATCCAAGCACTTTGGGAGGCCAAGGCAGGCAGATCACCTGAGGTCAGGAGTTTGAGACCAGCCTGGCTAAAGTGGTGAAACCCCATCTCCATTAAAAATACAAAAATTAGCCAGGGTGACTGCAATCCCAGCTGCTCGGGAGGCTGAGGCAGGGGAATTGCTTGAACCCAGAAGGCAGAGGTTGCAGGGAGCCAAGATCGCACCACTGCACTCCAGTGTGGGCAACAGAGTTAGACTCTGTCTCTAAATAAATAAATAAATAAATAAATAAAATTATAGGCTGGACACAGTAGCTCACACCTAATCTTAGCACTTTGGGAGGCCAAGACAGGAGGATCGCTTGAGCCCAGGAGTTTGAGATCACCTTAGGCAACATGGCAAGACCTTGCCTTTACAAAAAAATTTTAAAAATTACCCGGGGGTTGTGGTGGTAATGACAATAGGCAGCCAAAAATGCCTAGGCAGATGGGGGTGGATCCCCAGTGAAACCACATCTCCAAGCTGAAGACAGTTTGAAGCCTGAAAGACAAGCTACAAGTTAAATCTTCAGACCAGATTGAGAACTTGTCTTCCCATTTGGTGCACCTTCCTCAGATAGATCCCCACCTTTCCCCTATTTTACATATACTTACCCTTTCCTAATTGATTTTCTACACTGCTGTGCCCACCTTTGAGTGATGTCTTTGCTTTAATCCTTTTTTCATGCTCACAAACCAGTCAGTATGTACTTCCCATTCTGAGTCCATAAAAAGCTCCAGACCCAGCCACAGAGGGGGACTTTCCTCCCTTCAGGTAGGAGAACCACCCCCACATCCCTTCTCCACTGTAAGCTGTTTCATCACTCAATAAAACTCCCTTCCTTGCTCACTCTTTGTCAGTGCATCCTCATTCTTCTTGGGTGTGGGACAAGACGTTGGGAACCAATGTGCAAGCCAGATCTGGCCTGGGTAGACCAAGTGAATGGGCTGTCTCCTGTTGCAGGTAGCGTGCCCAAGCAAGGCTTGGCCCTGGGCATCACTGGCCAGAGGTCTCCAGCTTGTAAAGTGAAAAAGAAAAAATTCCTAGGCTAGGTGCAGTGGCTCATGCTTGTAATCCTAGCACTTAGAGAGGTTGAGGAGGGCGGATCACTTAAGGTCAGGAGTTTGAACTCGGCCTGGCCAACATGGTAAAACCCCGTTTCTACTAAAATACAAGACAATTAACCAGGTGTGGTGGTGGGCACCTGTAATCCCAGCTACTTGGGAGGCTGAGGCAGGAGAATTGCTTGAATCTAAGAGGCAGGGGTTGCAGTGGGCCAAGATGGCACTACTGCACTCCAGCCTGGGCAACAGAGTGAGACTCCATCTCAAAAAAAAATTCCTGTGTTGGTGGAGTGTGCCTGTAGTCCTAGCCACTCAGGAGGCTAAATGGGGAAGATTCCCTGGATCTGGGAGGTCAAGGCTGCTGTGAGCTGTGATTGCACCATCGTACTCCAGATTAGGTGACAAAGCACTACCCTGTCTCAAAAAAAAAAGAGTTTAGGCTGTGTGCAGTGGCTCGCACCTGTAATCCCAGCACTTTGGGAGGCCTAGGTGGGAGGATGACCTGTGGTCAGGAGTTCAAGACTAGCCTGGCCAACATGGTGAAACCCCATCTCCACAAAAATATCAAAGTAGCTGGGCATGATGGTAGGTGCCTGTAATCTCAGCTACTCGGGAGGCTGAGATGGGAAAATCACTTGAACTTGGGAGGCAGATGTTGCAGTGAGCCGAGATAGTGCCATTGGCCTCCAGCCTGGGTGACAGAGTGAGTCTCCATCTCAAAAAAAAAAAAAAAAAGAAAGTTTAAACAAGAAGTTCCCCCTCCTGCTTTCTGAGGGCATCCTACACTGTAACTCAGTAGTTGTCAATAAACCATTTCTTCTAACTGCACTCTCCAACTCACCTTGAACTCTTTGTGTGCATGATCTAGAACTCTTGTGGTCTGAATCAGAACCCTTTTTCCAGAAACATTTTATTTTGGGTTTGTTATTTATTTATTTTTTTTTTTTTTGAGGTGGAGTCTCACTCTGTCACTCAGGCTGGAGTGTAGTGGCATGTTGTCGGCTCACTGCAACCTCTGCCTTCCAGGTTCAAGCAATTCTCCTGCCTCGGCCTCCCAAATAGCTGGGATTACAGGTGCATGCCACCATGCCCAGCTAATTTTTTGTATTTTTAGTAGAGACAGGGTTTCGCCATGTTGGCCAGGTTGGTCTTGAACTCCTGACTTCGTGATCCGCCCACCTTGGCCTCCCGAAGTGCTGGATAACAGGTGTGAGCCACTGTGGCTGGCCAGTTTGGCTTTTTTTTGAGTCAGGGTCTTGCTCTATCATCCAGGCTGGAGAGCAGTGGCAAGATCACAGCTCACTGCAGCCTGAACATCCTGGGCTCAAGTGGTCCTCCCTGGTCAGCCTCCTGAGTAGCTGGAACCACAAACATGCACTAGCACACCTGGCTAATTTTTAAAACATTTTTTTGTAGAGAAAGGATCTCAATATGTTACCTAGGCTGGTCTGGAACTCCTGGCCTCAAGCCTCCTTCCTCAGCCTCCCAAAATGTTGGGATTACAAACTTGATCCACTGCATCAGCTTGCACAAATCTTTTTTTTTTTTCTTTTGAGACAGAGTCTTGCTCTGTTGCCCAGGCTGGAGTGCAGTGGTGTGATCTCAGCTCATGCAACCTCTGCCTTCCAAGTTCAAGTGATTCTCCTGCCTCACCCTCCCAAGGAGCTGGGATTACAGGTGCCCACCATCATGCCTAGCTAATTTTTTGTATTTTTTAGTAGAGATGAGGTTTCACCATGTTGGCCAGGCATGCGCCACCATGCCCAGCTAATTTTTTGTATTTTTAGTAGAGACGGGGTTTCACCATGTTGATCAGGATGGTCTCGATCTTTTGACCTCGTGATCCACCCGCCTCGGCCTCCCAAAGTGCTGGGATTACAGGCTTGAGCCATCGCGCCCGGCCCTACTTTCCATTTTTAAAATGGTAACCATTGTGGTGAGGTTGTAATAGCATCTCTTTGTGGTTTTGCTTTGCATTTCCATAATGATTAATATTATTTTCAAGTGCTTTTTAAATGGGCTTTTTGGCCTTCTGTGTATTTTTCTGTCGTGAAGTGTTTGTTCAAGTTTTTTTTTTTTTTTTTTTTTTTTTTTTTTTTTTTTTTTGGAGACAGAGTCTTTCTCAGTTGCCCAGGCTAGAGTACAGTGGCGCAATCACAGCTCACTGCAGCCTTAACCTCTGGGGCTCAAATGATCCTCCCATCTGTTTTTATTTTGTAGAGATGGTGTCTCATCATGTTGCCCAGGCTGATCTCAAACTCCTGGGATCAAGTAATTCTTCCTTCTTGGCTTCCCTAAATGGTGGGATTATAGGTGTGAGTCACTGCCCAGCCTGTTCAAGTCCTTTTCCATTAAAAACTTTTTATGGATCCAAGATGGCTGATCACTAGCAGCTCAGGATTGTAGCTCCCAGTAAAAGCGCAAAGAACGAGAGGATGCCACACCTTCACATGAATTCTTGTTGCTCACGCACCAGGAGATTCCCAGCGGAGGAGCCCCACGGGTCGCCAGCGCGACTCTTGTGACCGGCGAGGCGGTTTTGCTGGCGCCTCGGAGCGTCGGTTCTTGGTGCAGAGTCAGAAAAGCACCATCAATCTTAACGCCGCTGATTGAGTCGGCGCAGTGGCTTGCTCAGATTTCGGCGCTGAGAAGCAATAAGTTGGACGTCCACTCGGAAACCCAATTACAAAGACGGTAAATACAAAGACCACAGATGGATAAATCTACAAGGAAGGGAAGAAAACAGCCAAAAAAGGCTGAGAATACCCAAGATCAGAACGCCTCTCCCTCAACGGGGGATCACAGTTCCTCATCAGCAACGAAACAAGGCTTGATGGAGAACGAGTGTGTTCCAATTACAGAAGCAGGCTTCAAAATGTGGATAATAAGAAACTTCTGTGAATTAAAAGAACTTGTTCTAACACAATCTAAAGAAACTAAGAACTTTGAAAAAAGGTTTGACAAAATGTCAACAAGAATACAAAATTTAGAGAGGAAAATAAGTGAATTGATGGAGCTGAAAAACACAATACGAGAACTACGTGACGTATGCACAAGTTTTAACAGCCGAATTGATCAAGCAGAGGAAAGGATATCAGAGGTCGAAGACCAACTCAATGAAATAAAACTAGAAGACAAGATTAGAGAAAAAAGGATAAAAAGGAACGAGCAAAGTCTCCAAGAAATATGGGACTATGTGAAAAGACCTAATCTACGCTTGATAGGTGTACCTGAATGTGACGAAGAGAATGAATCCAAGCTGGAAAATATGCTTCAGGATATTATTCAGGAAAATTTTCCCAACTTAGTAAGGCAGGATAATATTCAACTCCAGGTAATACAGAGAACACCACAAAGATATTCCTCAAGAAGAGCAACTCCAAGACACATAATCGTCAGATTCACCAGGGTTGAAATGAAGGAGAAAATACTAAGGGCAGCCAGAGAGAAGGGTCAGGTTACCCACAAAGGGAAGCCTATCAGACTTACAGCAGATATCTCAGCAGAAACCCTGCAAGCCAGAAGAGAGTGGGGACCAATATTCAACATCCTTAAAGAGAAGAACTTTCAACCAAGAATTTCACATCCAGCCAAACTAAGCTTCATAAGTGAAGGAAAAATAAAGTTTTTTGTGAACAAGCAAGCACTCAGAGAATTCATCACCACCAGGCCTGCTTTACAAGAGCTTCTGAGAGAACCACTACACATAGAAAAAAACAAACAGTATCAGCCTTTCTAAAAAATACCAAAAAGTAAAGAACATCAATATAATGAAGAATTTACATCAACTAATGGGCAAAATAGCTAGCTAATATTAAATGACAGTATTAAACTCACATATATCATTATTAATTCTAAATTTAAATTGACTAAATTCCCCAATTCAAAGACAGACAGGCAATTTGGACAAATAACTAAAACCCATCGGTAAGCTGCATCCAGACCCATCTCACATTCAAGGATTCACAAAGACTCAAAACAAGGGATGGAGAAAGATTTTGCAACCAAACAGAGAGCAAAAATAAATAAATAAAAAGCAGAAGTTACAATTTTAGCCTCTGATACAATAGTATTTAAAGCAACAAAGATCAAAAGAAGCAAAGAAGGACATTATATAATGATAAAAGAATCAACGCAACAAGAAGAACTAAAGATCCTAAATATATATGCACTCAATACAGGAATACCCAGACATACAAGACTTATAAAGAGACTTAGACTCCCACATAATAATAGTGGGAGACTTCAACATTAATATTAGACAGATCAATGCGACAGAAAATGAACAACGATATCCAGGACTTGAACTCAGATCTGGAACGAGTAAATGTAATTAACATTTATAGAACTCTCCACTTTACACAAAATATACACTCTTATCAGTGCCACATCATATCAACTTAGAAGTTTAAACGAGGCCGGGCGCGGTGGCTCAAGCCTGTAATACCAGCACTTTGGGAGGCCGAGGTGGGTGGATCACGAGGTCAAGAGATCGAGACCATCCCGGTCAACATGGTGAAACCCCGTCTCTACTAAAAATACAAAAAAATTAGCTGGGCATGGTGGTGTGTGCCTGTAGTCCCAGCTACTCAGGAGGCTGAGGCAGGAGAATTGCCTGAACCCAGGTGGTGGAGGTTGCGGTGAGCTGAGATCGCGCCATTGCACTCCAGCCTGGGTAACAAGAGCGAAACTCCGTCTCAAAAAAAAAAAAAAAAAAAAAAGAAGTTTAAACGAAATGTTGGTTGGCTCCTTGTTTGTTATTCTCTTCCCTCATTTTCTTTCATGTCTCCATTATTAAGGACAATTATAGGCATACCCATATTTAGACTGCATTCTAGCCCGGGCAATAAAGCAATACCCCCATTCTCTCTCCCTCTTTCTCTTTCTCTTTCTTCCTCTTCTAAAAAAAAAAAAAGAAAAGAAAAATGGTTCAATCAACTGCTATGAGCCCCTGTGCGACATTTGCTATGTTAGTTTGTATGTGCACACGTTATTATTATTGTTGTTATAGTTGTTTTTAATCTATTTTTAAAGATGGGGTCTCGCTACATTGGCCAAGCTGATCTCAAACTCCTGGGCTGAAGTGATCCTCCCACCTTGGCCTCCCAAAGCTCTGGGATTACAAGCGTGAGCCACCTCACCTGCCCATTGTTATAACTGTTGTTTATGTTTATACTGAGCCCTTTAAGAGTAGACTGCCAGACATCTTTTTCCACTTAAATGCTTTCATAGGGATCTCTAAGAAGAAGAATACCCTCTTCAATAACCTCCATGCCATCTCAAGTTCAGGAGGTGAGGAGTTATATATTATTGTCCCAATACAGCCCATTGGGATGATTTTGACAATCATCCCAATAATGTCCTTTATAGGACACTCTCTTCCAACCCAGAAGCACACACCATTTAGTTCCACACATCTCCTAAACCATCTTTTGATGCTCACTTTGGCTACTTTTGCTTTGCTACCCTATCAACTTCTAAAAAAAAAAAAACTTTTTATGATTTTTTTTTTTTTTTTTTTACAGTCTTGCTCTGTCACTCAGGCTGGAGTGCAGTGGCGTGATCTTGGCTCACTGCAACCTCCACCTCCCAGTTTTAAGTGCTTCTCCTGCCTCAGCCTCCCAAGTAGCTGGGATTATAGGTGCCCATCACCATGCCCAGCTAATATTTATATTTTTAGTAGAGACAGGGTTTCACTGTGTTGGCCAGGCTGGTCTTGAACTCCTGATCTCGTGATCCACCCACCTCAGCCTCTCAAAGTGCTGAGATTACAATTGTGAGCCACCACACCTAGCCTGGTTTTTTTGTTTGTTTTTTCCATTGATTTGTAAGAGTTTAAAAATATATTCTGGATCCAAGTCTTTTTTATTATTATTATTATTTTTTAAATATTGTGAGGTCTTAGATAGGACCAAGTCCTGAGTGAAATAAATGTTTATGAATATTTTCTCAGCCTATATCATGAGCTGAAGTTTTATTAATAGATTCTGATGAAGTTTAAGTTATCCAATTTTCAGATGACTGCTGTTTTCTATGTCAAGAAATCTTTGCTTATCCCTAGATTGTGGATCCCTCGTACTTCACATTAGTGCTCGAATCAAACAAGCACCTACTTCTTTAAACTCAGGGGTCAAGAAGTCCAAACAGACTTCTTTGGTGAGCAAATGAAGGATTTTAAAGGACATCCAAGAAGGCTAGGAACAAGAGCCCGGGGGTTCTTGGGACTTAAATCTAAGGTTGATTTCACTGCCTCCTTTCCCAAGCAGAATAATTCTCGCTGACACAGCCCAGATAGAGTTGTCAGCTAGGCCAAATCACCTTCACTCTGTGCTGACCCAACAAAGCAGCCCTACCCCATTACACAATTGCAAGGATTTGGGAGGAGTGAGTACAAGGTTGCCAGCATGGGAGACTACATGTCACTTCTTCCAATGATGAGCCTGTCTGATGAAGGCAGCTTCTAGGGTGTGGCTTTTTTTTTTTTTTTTTTCTTGGAGATAGTCTCACTCTGTCGTCCAGGCTGGAGTGCACTGGGGTGATCTTGGCTCACTGCAACCTTTGCCTCCTGGGCTTAAGCGTTTCTCCTGCCTCAGCCTCCCAAGTAGCTGGGATTACAGGTGTGTACCACCATGCCTGGATGATCTTTGTATTTTTAGTAGAGACAGGGCTTCGCCACATTAGCCAACCTGGTCTCGAATTCCAGACCTCAACTGATCTGCCTGCCTCAGCATATAGTGGGGTCCAGTCATAGCTCACTGTAATCTTGAACTCCTGGGCTCAAGTGATTCTCCCACCTCTGCCTCCCAAGCAGCTGGGACTACAGGTCCATGCCACCATGCCCAGCTAAATTAAAAACAAAAAACAGAAAAATTTTTCGGGCTGGGTGCAGTGGCTCACACCTATAAGCCCAGCACTTTGGGAAGCTGAGGAGATGGGTCACTTGAGGCCAGGAGTTCCAGACCAGCCTGGCCAACATGGGGAAACCCTGTCTCCACAAATATACAAAAAAAAAAAAAAAAATTAGCTGAGCATAGTGGCATGCACCTGTAATCTCTGCTATTTGGGAGGCTGAGGTGGGGGAATTACTTGAATCCAGGAGGCAGGGGTTGTAATGAGTCGTGATTACGCAACTGTACTCCAGCCTGGGCAACAGAGTGAGACTGTCTCAAAAAAAAAAAAAAAACAAAACTTTTTCGTAGAAATGAAAGTCTCCTTAAGTTGCCCAAGCTGGTCTCAAACTCCTAGGCTCAGGTGATTCCTTCACCTTGGCCTCCTAAAGCTCTGTGATCCTTTGAGATTTGTAATGCATCTATAAAATAATATAAATAGGTAGTATCTCTCTTCTTCTTCTTCCTTTTTTTTTTTTTTTTTTTTTTTAATAAAGATGGGGTTTCACCATGATGGCCAGGCTGGTCTTGAACTCCTGACCTCAGGTGATCCACCTACCTCGGCCTCCCAAAGTGCTGGGATTACAGGCGTGAGCCACCCGGCCTCCTTTTTTTTTTTTTTTTTTTTTTTTTTTTTGAGACAGAGTCTCGCTCTGTTGCCTAGGCTGGAGTGCAGTGGTCTTGGCTCACCACAACCTCCACCTCCCAGGTTTATGTGATTCTCCTGCCTCAGCCTCCCGAGTAGCTGGGTCAACAGGCATGCGTCACCATGCCTGGCTAATTTTTGTATTTTTAGTAGAGACAGGGTTTCACTATGTTGGCCAGGCTGGTGTCAAACTCCTGACCTCACGATCTGCCCACCTCAGCCTCCCAAAGTGCTGGGATTACAGGCATGAGCCACCACGCCCAATTCTCTCTTCTTTTTTATATATATATAAATGGTGTCTACTATAAACACGAATCTGCACCTTGCTTTTCTCAATTAATACATCTTGGTCTGGGTGTGGTGGCTCACACCCGTAATCCCAGTGAAACACTGTCTCTACTAAAAATACAAAAAATTTGCCAGGCATGGTGGCAAGTGCCTGTAGTCCCAGCAACTTGAGAAGCTGAGGCAGGAGAATCACTTGAACTCGGGAGGCAGAGGTTGCAGTGAGCTGAGATCTGGCCACTGCACTCCAGTCTGGGTAACAGAGCGAAACTGTCTCAAAAAAAAAAAAAAAATATATATATATATATATATATATATATATATATATATATATACACACACACATATATATATATTTTTGGAGATAGAAATATATATTATATATATACACATATATATCTTTTACATATATACAGATAATATGTATATATAAGCACGTACGTATGTATATCTTGGAGAGTTCTTCACATCAGTGTACACAGATACTTCTCATTGTTTCCTATCGGTGCATACTGTTCTGATATATGCATGTCCCATAATGTATTTAACCAGGCCCTTGTTGATGGGCATTTAAGTTTACAGACTTTTGCTTTTTTTTTTCAAGCAGTGCTTCCATGAGTAATCTTGTATACACATCATTTTGCACTCCTGTAACTATCTGTAGGATAAATTCCTAGAAATGGAATTGCTGAGTTCCCAAGTCTATACATAGGGAATTTTCATAGACAAGGTCAAATTGTCTTCAACGGGAACTGTTTCAATTTACATATGTATAATGGTTCCTATTTACCTATAGTCATGGCTATTCAAAGTAATATCAATTTTTTGGATTTTTACTAACCCAATAAATGATAAATGGTATCTCAGTAACTTTTAATTTAAATTCATCTTATAGTGAGGATTAGTATTTTTCAGATGTATAAAGGACATTTATATATATTTCCTTTTCATTCGTACTTTTCTATTGAGTTGGTAATTTTATTGTTATTTTGTAGGAGCTCTTTATATAATATATCCAACATCTTTTAAAAAGTCAGGCTAGTCCCAGGGTAGCAAGTTGTCTTAATCGATTGCTCCCAGTAAGTTACAGATCAAACTCCTTGTTCTACTTCTTTTTTTTCTTTTGGTAGAGAAGAGGTCTCCTTATGTTGCCCAGGCTGGTAACTCCTAGGCTCAAGTGATCCTCCCATGTCAGTCTCCCAAAGTGCTGGAATTACAGGTGTGACCCACTGCACCTGGCTGTTCTACTCTTTCTTCCTTCCTCACTGCTTTGAGTACACTTAAATAAATAGGCTGGGGTGGTAGCTCATGCCTATAATCCCCAAAATTCAGAAAGTAGCTGGATATCCAGCCAGGAGTGATGGCTCACTCCTGTAATCCCAGCACTTTGGGAGGCCAAGGGAGGAGGACTGCTTGAGCTCTGGAGTTCAAGACAAGTTTGGACAACACAGTGAAACCTTGTCTCTACAAATAATAAAAAAAGTTAGCTCGGCATGGTGACATGTCTGTGGCCCCAGATACTCAGGAGGCTGAGGTAGGGATATTCCTTGAGCACAGGCAGTTGAGGCTGCAGTGAGCTGTGATACCACCACTGCACTCCAGCTTGGGCAACAGAGTGAGACCATGTCTCAGAATAAGAGAAAAAATCCTAAAAACAAAAACAAATGTGGTGGTGTGACTGTAGTTTCAGCTGCTGCTCCTAGGGAGGCTGAGGCGGGAAGACTGTTTGAGCCCAGGAGTTCAAGGTTACAGTGAGCCATGATCATGCCACTGCACCCCAGCCTGGGTGACAGAATGAGACCCTGCCTCTAAATCAGTACATAAATAAAAATAAAAAGTCAGGTTTAATGAGGATATGATTTACATACAATAAGATACATCTGCCAGGTGTGGTGGCTCACTCTTGGAATCCTAGCACTTTGGGAGGCTGAGGCAGGAGGATCACTTGAGGCCAGAGTTCAAGACCAGTCTGGGCAACATAAAATCCCATCTCTTAAAAAAAAAAAAAAAAGTAAAATTTAAAAAAAGATATAAAAGACATACATTTTAGGGGAGTTATCCCTTTTATGTGGAAGGCATTCCAGCTGGGGGCTACATGTTGGTGATTTGAAGTTTCTATCTGAAAAAATGAGCTTCAATCTTTGCAGCAAAGGAGTCACCTGGGGGTGGATTATGAAGGTCTCAGGTATACAGGCAGTGTGTTCAATGGGAAGTGGGTAAGCACTGGACTCTATTTGGGCTCAAATTATATTTTTCCTATGTATTAACCATGTAATTTCATTCAGATTACATCATCTCCTTTAGTCTCAGTTTCCTTATCAGTAAAAAAACTTCAAAATCAAATCCCATCAGATAACATAATAAAAGCACATTGCCTAATGCTGACACAAACTAAGTGCTTAATAAATGTTGGTTTCACTTCTCTCCAAATAAAAGCCAAGCCACTAAAAGATAACATGCCGTAGGGCAGCAGAATGGTATATGTGTGTGGGTGTGTATGTTTGTGTGTGTGTGTGTGTATGTGTGTGTCTCATTCCCAACCAGAACCTCAGGTTCTGCTGGAGTATTCAGCCATATAGAGGCCACCCATGTTCCTGTTTCCAGCCTGACACTCCTAGAGTCAGACTGTAAGCTTCCTGTGCTAATAGAATAGTCTCTGACAAGAGATCATTATCTATCTAAGAAAAGACATTTCGAGTGAGTAATAGGGTTGGTGGGGTGGCTCATGCCTGTAATCCCAATACTTTGAGAGGCTGAGGCAGGCAGATAGCTTGAGCCCAGAAGTTCAAGACTAGCCTGGGCAATACTGTGGAACCCAGTCTCTTAAAAAAAAAAAAAAAACGGGCGCGGTGGCTCAAGCCTGTAATCCCAGCACTTTGGGAGGCCGAGGCGGGTGGATCACAAGGTCGAGAGATCGAGACCATCCTGGTCAACATGGTGAAATCCCGTCTCTACTAAAAATACAAAAAAATTAGCTGGGCATGGTGGCACGTGCCTGTAATCCCAGCTACTCAGGAGGCTGAGGCAGGAGAATTGCCTGAGCCCAGGAGGCGGAGGTTGCGGTGAGCCGAGATCGCGCCATTGCACTCCAGCCTGGGTAACAAGAGTGAAACTCCGTCTCAAAAAAAAAAAAAAAAAAAAAAAATACGAAAAAGGTGTGGTGTTGTGCATCTGTAGTCTCAGCTACTTGGGAGGCTGAGGAGACAGGATCACTTGAGCCCAGGAGGTGGAGGTTGCAGTGAGCTGAGAACATACATTGCACTCCAGCCTGGGTGACAGATTGAGACCCTGTCTCAAAAAAAAAAAAAAAAAAGAAAAGAAAAGAAAAAGAAAAAGAAAAAGAAAAAAAAGAGGTGAGTAATAACACCTTTAGCTGCTACTCAAAACTACCCTGCCAAACCCGTTCTTCTGCCTTAGTGATTAGTGCCTGCCCAGCTTCCGCCTAACATCACAACCTGTTGGTTCAACAGCTTTAGATTAATAAAGAGGCTCAACAAAGAATGTGTTTCCCAGGTCCTGGGACTTTGGCCTTCTCTATTTCCAGTAGTGAGCCCTCTATTTACTGTAAGGGAGGCAAAACAATAACAGCAGAACTAATGAATAATTATTTCCTTCCCACATAGCCAGGCAAAGATGGACGGTGTCTGCCACCGCCTTGTAGGTGCCAGCTGGGCATCCTCATTGTAGTCTTAGTGTTGTTCTCATTTGCCTAGGCTAGGTGGAGAGTGTCTTGTCTCCAGATACCCATGGCCTTGGAAAGAAGCAGCTAGGTCACCTCCCAAGCGATTTCACTTGCAGGGTAGAGTGGGATAAAGACTGCCAGCCACGGCCATGAGTTCCCAGCCACAGCTATGTTTACGCCTACCTGGGAGGCCTTATGTGAGCTTTTACAACCCTACATCCCGATGTTATTCCCAAATAGAAAGATCCAGTTTTGCCTTCTGAGTCCACTACACGGCCACAACCTCTCAGTTTAAAATGGAAAGTTAGCAGGGAAGGCCACAATGGTATGCCCCTTCTCAGTGAGGCATCTGTCAACAGATCAACAGCTCTGGAAGTATAGCTCAGAGTACAGAGGCAAGTCTGTCTTTGGAATTCGGCCTCCCGCCTGCATTTGAGGCCCCTGAGGTTTGGGAATGGAACTAAGAATTGTAGAGTCTGAAGAGTGCCTAATAGATGGAGGAGTCAGCAGCCAACGATGGCTACAAAGTGAAGCTGATATGATGGGAGCAGAAACAAGATGTAAAAACCAATGAAACAACAAAGTGAAGCTGAAATATCTTACTGGGAGAAGAAAAATGCCTGTCAAGTTCCACAACTCATCTCCTGTGTGGCTCTGAAGAGGCTTGGAGGGATTCCTGGACATGGAAGTCAAGAGACCTGGGTTTTAGGTACTTATTCTTATTGACAGTCCCAACACTATCCACGAATTACTGCTTGCTTACCATGCAGTGCTAAGTGCTTTATAAGGATGATCTTAATCAGCCCTCAAAGCCATAACCCTCTGAAATAGGTACTATTATCATCTCCATCTTACAGATGAGAAAGCTAAGACAGAAAGAGGTTAAGCAACTTCCCCAAGATCAAAGCAACAGTTTGTCGTGGTACTGGGATTCAAACATAGGCAGTCTGGATCTAGAGGCTGTGCTCATGACAGTTGTGCTACTGCCTTTTGATAGAGTGGTCTTATCATAGTCCTTACCATACAGTGCTGTGATTCTTTGTTTAAATGCTTATGTCCCATGCTAAACTTGATGGTGGGCACAGTGTGTTACTCATTTTCCTATTAACAGTGGCCAAGGGAGACCTGAACACCAAGAGAATGCTCAGGAAACATTTGTTGAATAACTGAGTATTACTTTTTGGGTTTTGGCATTGCAGAAAGATACAAAAGAGTTGAGGAAGTAGTAGGTTACTGTGGAACTAAGGACTCAAGTCTTCTGGTAGTGACAATGGAAATTACCACCTTAAATTGTTACCTCTTTTGAGTTAGGCTTTGAAGCCTGGGTTAAGCATGACCAATGGCTGCAGTTGGACATAACATTTTGGGCCTAGGATTCTTTTTTTTTTTTTTTTTTTTGAGACGGAGTTTCGCTCTTGTTGCCCTGGCGCGATCTGGAGTGCAATGGCGCGATCTCGGCTCACCGCAACCTTCGCCTCCTGGGTTCAGGCAATTCTCCTGCCTCAGCCTCCTGAGTAGCTGGGATTACAGGCACACGCCACCATGCCCAGCTAATTTTTAGTATTTTTAGTAGAGACGGGGTTTCACCATGTTGACCAGGATGGTCTCGATCTCTCGACCTCGTGATCCACCCACCTCGGCCTCCCAAAGTGCTGGGATTACAGGCTTGAGCCACCGCGCCCGGCCGGGCCTAGGATTCTTTTTTATACTTCTTCTTTGACAACAGTACTCCCCCAAGTTTTGGGTGTTCCTCCTTCCCTCCCTGAGGTTTGAGTGGAACTAGCAAACACAATTTTCCACTCATCCCCAATCAAGGAGGACTCTTGACATAAGTGTGCGCATGTAGGTGCTTCCCTGGCTTTTGGCATTATGTGTTAGAAGAACGGAAGTCTGGAGATAGATGAGGCTGTCTCATCGGTGTGGAGGAAACCCGGTTGCAACATGGGACGACGAGGCCAATGTGCAAAGAGAAGCAGACAGGCAGAGATGAGAAATGGAGAAAGAGACCAAGTGACATTACTTCAGGCCCTAGGTCAAGCGTACCTGAGGATAAATCTACCCTTCAATGTCCCAGCTTTCTGAGCCTCTATATCCTATTTGCCTAATCAGGTTTAAGTAGGGTTTTGTCATATGCAACTGGAAAATTTCTTTTTAACAGAGTAGGGTTTCCAGATTTAGAAAAAATAATTGCAGAGGACACATTTATACTAAAAATTATTGCATATCTGAAATTCAAATTTAACTGGATATTGTGTATTTATTTATTTATTTATTTTTAATTTATTTTTTTCAGCAGCATTGAGAGCTGAGACATTGTGTATTTAATTGGCAACTTTTCCCTCATAGGGTTACACAATATTGTACCAGCAGATGTGACAAAACCTACATGAATAAAACTAAAGTCAATTCTGCTGGAAGATTTTTTTTTTTTTGAGACAGAGTCTCACTCTGTCACCTAGGCTAGAGTGCAGTGGCACGACCTCGGCTCACAGCAACGTCCACCTCCCAGGTTCAAATGATTCTCCTGCCTCAGCCTCCCCAGTAGCTGGGACTACAGGCATGCACCACCATGCCCTGCTAATTTTCCTGTATTTTTAGTAGAGACAGGGTTTCACCATTTGGCCAGGCTGGTCTCGAATTCCTGACCTCAAGTGATCCACCCACCTCGGCCTCCCAAAGTGCTGGGATTACAAGCATGAGCCACTGCACTCAGCCTACTGGAAGAATTTTTTAGGAAGGGATAAAGCTAAGTAACTCAACTGGTTAATTTAAATAGATTGTTATATTAAAATAACAGATAAGATCTGAGTTGTAATAATTAAAACACTTGGTAGAGACACATCAATAAACCAACAAAACAGACCAGAAAGCCCAGAGATGAAATAGAATATATAGAGGTATTTAGTGTATAATAAAATACCATTTTGAATTAGTGGGAAAAATGATAGATTTTCAAAAACTGGTGCTAGGATAACTAGGTTGACGTTTGTGAAAAGAAAAATGAGGATAGATCCCTCTTCCATACCTTACTTTAAAATAAATTCCAGATGGATAAAGGTTGTAAACATTAAAAAATGAAATAATAAAAGAATTAGAAAAAATGAGCTTAGCATAGTGGCTCATACCTATAATCCCAACACTTTGGTAGGCCAGGGCTGGGGAATCACTTGAGCCCAGGAGTTCAAGACCAGCCTGGGTAACAAAGAAAAGCCTTGTATCTAAAAAAAAAAAATTTCAAATTATCCAGGCATGGTGGTATGTGCCTGTAGTATCAGCTACTTGGGAGGCTCAGGTGGGAGGATTGCTTGAGCCCAAGAAGCCAAGGCTGCAGTGAGCCGTGACTGTACCACTGCACTCCAGCCTGGTGACAGTGAAACTGTCTTCTTTTTTTTTCCCTCCTCTTTCAGTGAGATGAAATTAGAGGTCCTGTCTCAAAAGAAAAAAAAAGTGGGAGAATTTATTTTTTAATTTTAACTTTTTATTTTTTTGAGACTGTCTTGATCTGTCACCCAGTCTGGAGTGCAGGGGCACAATCTCCACTCACTGCAGCATCTGCCTCTCAAATTCAAGGGATTCTTGTGCCTCGGCCTCCTGAGTAGCTGGGACTACAGGCATGTGCCACCATGCCCAGCTAATTTTTGTATTTTTAGTAGAGATGGAGTTTTGCAATGTTGGCTAGGCTGGTCCCAAATTCCTGACCTCAGGTAATCCACCCACCTTGGCCTCCCAAAGTGCTGGGATTATAGGTGTGAGCCACCATGCCCAGCCAATGTGTGAGAGTATTTAAACAAATAATCTCAGAAAGGTGAAGGCCTATCTACATATGATATACAACCCAGAAGTCACAGAAGAAAAGATAAATAAGTTTGACCAACATACAAATTAAAAGCTTTTTTTAGGATTAAAAACTACCCAAAATAATGCCAAAGGCAAATAACAAAAGAAAAAATATTTGCAAATCATGTAAGAGGCATGGAGTTAATTTCCTTAATATATGGCTGGGCATGGCGGCTCAGGCAGGGCGTAGTGGCTTACACCTGTAATCCCAGCACTTTGGGAGGCTAAGGTGGGTGGATCACTTGAAGTCAAGAGTTTGAGACCCAGCTACTCAGGAGGCTGACGCAGAAGAATCACTTTAATTCAGGAGGTGGTGGTTGCAGTGAGCTGAAATTGTGCCACTGCACTACAACCTGGGTGACAGAGCAAGACTCTATCTCAAAAAAAAAAATTTCCTTAATATATAAAGTACTGTCTACAAATCAATAATGAAAAGATGAGACTAACGATATAACAGATAAAGGGGCAAAGAATATAAAAAGGCAGTTGGTCTGGGTGCAGTGGCTCACACCTATGATCCCAGCACTTGGGAGGCTGAGGCAGGTAGATTACCTGAAGTCAGGAGTTCAAGACCAGCTTGAACAACATGGTAAAACCCTGTCTCTACTGAAAATATAAAAATTATCCAGGCATGGTGGCACATGCCTATAATCTCAGCTACTAGGGAGGCTGAGGCTGGAGAATTGCTTGAACCTGGGAGCTGGAGGTGGCAGTGAGCCAAGATCGTGCCACTGCACTCCAGCCCAGGCAACAGTGTAAGACTCCCTCTCAAAAAAAAAAAATAGAAGAAAGAAAGAAAAGAAAAAAAAAAAAAAGAAACTGGGAACAAGGGTGTGGCTTGGGAACATTTTTGTGGTTTTCTAATTTTCCACCATGTGTATATACTACCTATTAAAATATAAGTAAATAAAATACATTTTAAGTGTGAAATACCTTAAGAACAACATAGATGTGTTATGAAGTACATTACAAACATTGTGAGTTTTTAAAACACCATACAAGAACAAGAGAGTTCAAGGGCATTTCAAGCTCAGGTGGGCACTTGGGATTTTGGCTGTAGACCTAGAGGAATGACGGTGACAAATGAACTCTCTCAGTTGCCTGGGACATTCAGAGAAAAAGTGTGAAAAGCACCGCTTTATAAGATAGCAGAGCCCATGGGCAGGACATGATGGAGATACCCCTTGGAACTTGGAGATAAGGTCACATCTGCAGAGAGATCAGCTGTTAGTAAAATGAAAAAGAAGATTAAAAAAGAGATAAGGTCACTGAGCATATATATATGTCAAGGTCCAACCTGGAAAACCATTCCAAGTCTTTAAAACACAGGGAACTTAATCCAGATATTTGGTTTATACAGGTGTTGGCAGAGACAAAAAGCCAAACAGAATAGTCAAATAGCCCAGACAGGGATGAGTGACAGCAAGAAGCTACTGCCATCCTTACACTGGAGGGACAGAAGGACAACATTGTTCGACCAGAGCCCAGGGTCTAGGATCATCTGCTAGAAGTTAGATCCAAGGAGGTTGTAGTAGACAGCCTGATATTGAGGGGTGGGGAAAGGATGGATACTCTGGCTTGGAGGTGGCATGGGGATAAAAGGTACTCTGGCTTTTTCTTTGATCATTCTTATCTCCAGAAAATGCATCCATCTGATGGAGCCCAGCAATTCAGCTCGGAAGTCAACCAGCACAGGAGTCCAGGCCATGCAGCCTTCATGGAGTCAGTCCACCAATGACTTTCTTTCTTTCTTTCTTTCTTTTTTTTTTTTTTTTTTTTTTGAGACCGAGTTTCGCTCTTGTTACCCAGGCTGGAGTGCAATGGCACGATCTCGGCTCACCGCAACCTCCGCCTCCTGGGTTCAGGCAATTCTCCTGTCTCAGCCTCCTGAGTAGCTGGGATTACAGGCACACACCACCATGCCCAGCTAGTTTTTTTGCATTTTTAGTAGAGACAGGGTTTCACCATGTTGACCAGGATGGTCTCGATCTCTTGACCTCGTGATCCACCCGCCTCGGCCTCCCAAAGTGCTGGGATTACAGGCTTGAGCCACCGCGCCCAGCCTTCTTTTTTTTTTTTTTTTGAGACAGAGTCTTGCCCTGTTGCCAGGCTGGAGTGTAGTGGTGTGATCTCAGCTCACTGCAACCTCCGCCTCCTGGGTTCATGTAATTCTCCTGCCTCAGCCTCCCGAGTAGCTGGGACTACAGGCATGCGCCACCATGCCTAGCTAATTTTTGTATTTTTAGTAGAGAGGGTTTCACCATGTTGGCCAGGATAGTCTTGATCTCTTGAACTTGTGATCCACCTGCCTCGGCATCCCAAAGTGCTGGAATTACAGGTGTGCGCCACTGTGCCTGGCTTTTTTTTTTTTTTTTTTTTTTTTTCAAATACAGACAGAGTCTTTCCCCATCGCCCAGGCTGGAGTGCAGGGGCCAGAACATAGCTCACTGTAGCCTCCAACTTCTGGGCTCAAGTGATCCTTCCACCTCAGCCTTCTGAATAGCTGGGATTACAGGTGTGACCTACTGTGACCTACTGCACCTACTGACATTTTTGAAGGAGCAGGGAAAAGATGAAAAATAGACTTGAAGACAAAAAAGGCCAGGATCAGCACAGAGAAATCAGGAAGAAATCAAAACATAATTGATAGGCCGGGCATGGTGGCTCACGCCTGTAATCCCAGCACTTTGGGAGGCTGAGAATGGCAGATCATTTGAGGTCAGGAGTTCGAGACCAGCCTGGCCAACATGGTGAAACCCTGTCTCTACTTAAAATACAAAAAAATGAGCTGGGCATGGTGGCACATACCTATAATTCCAGCTACTTGGGAGGCTGAGGCATGAGAATCTCTTGAACCCAGGAAGCAGAGGTTACAGTGAGCTGAGATAGCAGCACCGCTGCACTCCAGCCTGGGTGACAGAGTGAGACCCTGTCTCAAAAAAACCCAAAAACCAAAACAAAACAAACACTTAATTGATGATTCCATTCCCTCGAGGAAAATCAACTGAGAGTACCTGGACAAAGGTGAGTTTCTGGAACTGCAACATTAAGACCCAGGCATTTTCTGCAAAATGTCCTTTATAGATGGTTTGTCTGAACTAGGATCTAGATCTAGATGATACACTACATCTGGTTGTTACGTCTCTTAATATTTAAATGTAGAAAAATATCTTTTTTCCTAAGTTGGTGAAGCAAAGAGACCAGTTGTCCTTACAATGTCCTACCTCTAGAATTTGTTTGCTGCCTTTTGCTTTCCTTTAGCTGATCCTATAGCTTATCCTGTTAACTTGATTACATCTAAGTTAAACATTTTTTAAAATGATTTTTAATCTTTGTGGGTACTAAACATTTTGATAATACATCATAGTTGCTGGGTGTAGTGGCCTACATGTGTAATCCCAGAACTTGGAGAGACTGAGGTGAGAGAATTGCTTGAAGTCAGGAGTTTGAGATCCTGCTTCTGCAAAAAAATTAGAAAAATTAACAAGGGTATGGTGGCACGTGCCTGTAGTCCCAGCTACTTGGAAGGCTGAAGAGGCAGGATTGTTTGATCCCAGGAGGTTGAGGCGAAAGTGAGCTGTGATAGAACCACTGCATCCTATCTACACCTCTCTCTCAAAAAAAGTCATAGTTGATGGTATCTACTTAATGGTGTCATCCCAGCAGGAGACACATTATCTGGTTGTTCTACCATTAATCATGTTAAGATTTACCATGGTATTAGGGTGGTAAGAGCCTGAGAACTTCATTACTCAGTTAACTTTCTCCTTAGGACCAGGAAGTAATCTTTGTGGTGTTTACTTCTTCTAAAGGTCAGTTTCCTCAAATGAAATGTGAATAAATAGGGTTGTTGAATGGATTAAGTAAATTAATGCATTTAAAGAACCTATGACATAGTAAACATTTAAATAAATCAGCAATTATTACTATTATTTGGTTGCAATTCTACTCTCAGAGATTGTGTGCAGAAGAACAAAAACAAAAAGCTCCCTCTCCGCAGGCCCCAACACTTCTTAATATTTCCTTTTTCTAAAAGGAGGAAGGCCATTTTGGAGTGTGATAGACCAGATTGGAAGTTTGGCCTTGTTGCTAGAACAGGTGATATCTGTGGACAAGTTACTTCTATCGATTTCTTCCTATGTAATAACTACCGTTTGTGGAGGGCCTAGTGTGTACTTTGCATTAAACACTTTACAAGCATCTTCACATGTAATTCTTCCTTAAACCCTACAAGAATTATTACCCATAATTTTCAGATGAGAAAACTGAGGCTCGGAAACAGTAAATAACTTGCTCAAGTAGCATAGCTAAGGAAGCAGCGAGATGGGTCTTGAAACTGGTGATTTCTGGGGTTAATGAGATTCAAAAAAAAAAAAGACGTGATACAGGCCCAGCACCGTGGCTCACGCCTGCAATCCCTGTACTTTGGGAGGCTGAGGCGGGTGGATCACGAGCTCGGGAGTTCAAGATCAGCCTGGCCAAGACGGTGAACCCCTCTCCGCTAAAAATAAAACAAAATAAAAAAATTAGCCAGGTGTGGTGGCAGGCGCCTGCAATCCCAGCTACTAGGGAGGCTGAGGCAGAGAACTGCTTGAATCCGGGAGGTGGAGATTGCAGTGAACCGAGATTGTGCCACTTCACTCCAGCCTGGGCAACAGAGTGAGACTCTGTCTCAAAAAAAAGAAAAAAAAATACATGATATATAGAGCCACTTGTACTTGGTTTTGGTTTTATTGCACTAAAAAGAAAGGAAAGGTAATTTCTCAGTTGTCGCTTTGTAAAGACAACATTTCTCTAATTTTTTTTTTTTTTACTTGACATGGTGATTGTTGTTAGCTGTGCAAAGATAACATTTCTCAAAAACAGAAATGAAAAATAAATTTTAAAAAGACAAGCGATAACCTTTGTGTCTTCTATAAATTTGGACTATCCTCTTCTCTGTTTCACTTTGCTCCACCTAACCGACTACTATAAATCTTTATTATTTTTTTGAGATAGGGTACCACTCTGTCACCCATCCTGGAGTGCCCTGGCGAGATCATGGCTCACTACAGCCACGACCTCCTGGGTTCAAGCGATCCGCCCATCTCAGTCTCCCGCGTAGCTGGGACCACAGGCGTCCGGCTAATTTTTAAATTATTTGCAGAGACAAGGGTTTCGCTATGTTGCCCAGGACTGGTCTCCAACTCCTGGGCTCAAGGGTTCCTCCGTCCAAGCCTCCCGAGTATCTGAGATTCCAGGCGGGAGCCACGGCGCCGGCTATTGGTTTTAACATCTGTCTTGTTCCACTAGCATGTGAACTCCACGAGGACAATAATTTTTGTCTGTTTTGTTCACTGCTGTTTTTTTTCTTTTTTTCTTTCGAGACTGAGTTTCGCTCTTGTTACCCAGGCTGGAGAGTGCAATGGTGCGATCTCGGCTCACCGCAACCTCCGCCTCCTGGGCTCAGGCAATTCTCCTGCCTCAGCCTCCTGAGTAGCTGGGATTACAGGCACGCGCCACCATGCCCAGCTAGTTTTTTGTATTTTTAGTAGAGACGGCGTTTCACCATGTTGACCAGGATGGTCTCGATCTCTTGACCTCGTGATCCACCCGCCTCGGCCTCCCAAAGTGCTGGGATTACAGGCTTGAGCCACCGCGCCCGGCCTGTTCACTGCTGTTTTTTCAGCATTTATAGCAGCGCCAGGCGCGCGGCAGAGACTCATTAGATATCTATAGAAAGAATAAATAAGCTCTTCCGGAAGCATCGAGAAACAAGATTAAATGGGCTTGGATTGAACCTCGTAGCGACCCGTAGTACTTCTCCTTCCCGCCCTCCTATAGGCGAAAGGAAGAAAAGGAAAAGCCCCGCCCCTCGCTCGGCTGTAGGAAATCTTCCAGGTAGTCTCTTGGGGTTCCGCGGTGTCGGCGCCGGCTGTGTGCGTCATTTCCGGGCGTCACGGAACGGAGTGGCCAACGGCTTGCGGAGCAACATGCCCAAGTGAGTGAGGCCCTGAAATTTGAGGGTGATGGTAGTGACTACTTGTGGCCCTCGTGCAGGAGCGGAGAGCGGGTTCTGGTTTCTGAAACCTCTAGGGATAGGAGAGGATCTGGGGCGGGTGGACGAGGTAGGGAGATGGAGAGCGCTAGACATCCTTTTTTAGAATGGAGATGGATCCCGCTTAAGGCAATAAAAAAAGCCTCGTTTATGTGTGGACGCTTTGTTTGACACTTTTGAGTCGTGACGAGGTCGGGCTTTTTGTTTGTTTCTTTGTTTTTGTCTTCCATGAACAGCGCTTCCATGGATGGGTATCTAACTGGTTGTCATCTCTTTTTTTCTTCCTTCCACCTCTTTTCAGGTTTTATTGTGACTACTGCGATACATACCTCACCCATGACTCTGTAAGTGGCGCATATATTCAGTTTCAAAAAGCCTAATGTGTAATAATGAAATGAGTTTTGTGGTTTTTTTGAAAGATGCAAGTTTGTGCTTTCCCACCTGCTGAGGTTTAAGGTCTACTGCTTGGAGAAAATATTGGAGGTTATTTTCCGACCTTTCCTGTAACTTTGACTAAAAACTGCTTGTCAAGTCGGGCAAAGTGATGTACCTGTAGTCCCAGCTGTGCAAGAGGATGAGGAGAGAGAATCGCTTGAGGTCCAGGCTTAAGTGTGGCATGATCAGGCCACTGCATTCCAGCCTGGGTAACAAACAAAAAAACTGCTTAACAAATAATAGCAGCTAAAGTAGATTTATTTTTATTTTTTTGAGATGGAGTTTCACTCTTGTTGCCCAAGCTGGTGTGCAATGGTGTGATCTCGGCTCACCGCAACCTCCGCCTCGCAGATTAAAGTGATTCTCCTGCCTAAACCTCCTGAGTAGCTGGGATTACATGCCCGTAGTCCCAGTTAATCTGGAGACTGAGGTGGGAAGGTCTCGTGTGTCTAGGAGTTTGAGGTTGTAGGGAGCTATGATTGTGCCACTGTACTCCAGCCTAGGTGACAGAGCGAGACCCTGCTTCAATAATAATAATAAACAGAAAAAAATGCTTAATACTTTCTTCTAAAAGTAAGCTTTTTACATGTATAACATTTTAGACATGAAAAACAGCAATTTTTCACAACAAAATAGTACAAAGAATGGCATTGTTTTAACTTTTGCAAAATGCTCATGTCTGACAGTGGAAAACAGCTGGATTCTCAACGATTTCAGCACTAAATCTGTTGCAATATATTTTTTGATTGAAATATATGAAGAAGGTTCAACGTCACAGGGTATATAGTTGAAAAAAGGAGTACATTAATAGCCTTGTTAGATATTTGTAGATATTTTTTACTGCATCTCAACACGTGGTTATTTGCAGTGTGGAATCTGAAATTGTATGAAACTTTTCATATGGTTACATTAAGTCCCAGCTACTTGGGAGACCGTGGTGCAAGGATTACTTAAGTTTATTAATTTGAGACCAGCCTGGGCAATGTGTAGTGTAACCTTGTCTCTTTAAAAAAAAAAAAAAAAAAATTGGGGTCTGGGCGTGGGGGCTCACGCCTGTAATCCAAGCACTTTGGAGGCCAAGGTGGGTGGATCACCTGAGGTAGGGAGTTCAAGACCAGCCTGACCAACATGGTGAAACCCCGTCTTAAAAAAAAAAAAAAAAAAAAAAAATTGGGCCAGGTGCAGTGGCTCAGGCCTGTAATCCCAGCACTTTGAGAGGCCGAGGTGGGCAGATCACGAGGTCAAGAGATCGAGATCATCCTGGCCAACATGGTGAAACCCCATCTCTACTAAAAATACAAAAATGAGGGCCGGGCGCGGTGGCTCAAGCCTGTAATCCCAGCACTCTGGGAGGCCAAGGTGGTTGGATCACGAGGTCAAGAGATCGAGACCATCCTGGTCAACATGGTGAAACCCCGTCTCTACTAAAAATACAAAAAATTAGCTGGGCATGGTGGCACGTGCCTGTAATCCCAGCTACTCAGGAGGCTGAGGCAGGAGAATTGTCTGAGCCCAGGAGGCGGAGGTTGCGGTGAGCTGAGATCGTGCCATTGCACTCCAGCCTGGGTAACAAGAGCGAAACTCCGTCTAAAAAAAAATAAATAAATAAAAAGGTTGAATGTGGAACTTATTGTATGTCAGTTATACCCCAATAAAGCTATTAAAGAACAAAAGGACTAGTGGACTATCGACAAAGTTCTGTATGTGATTTGTATAGAGTTTGTACTCTAGACCCCTAGTCATTGAAGAGAACATATTTTCACAGTGTTATTTAACTATATGTGAGCTATCTTATTTTGCCATGGAATAACCTAAGAAAGGACATTAAAATGGCCTTGTGTTCTAGATCAGTGACTTGCACATTTTTTTCTTAATGTGTGGGAATATAATTATTTTAGGTTTGGGGACAGACAGCCTTTGCTGCAGTTACTCAACTCTGCGTTGTAGAGAGAAGCCATAGCCAGTACAGAAATAAATGTGCTGGGCTCTGTGGCTCCCACCAGTCAGCTCACAGCATGTTTGTAGGCCAAGGTCGGAGGTTTACTTGAGATTAGGAATTTGAGACCAGCCTGGGTCACATCATGAGACCTCGTCTTTACAAAAAATTAAGAAGTTGGCTGGTCATAGTGGCTGTGTCTCTAGTCCCAGCGACTCAGGAGGCTGAGCTGGGGTGATTGCTTGAACCTGAATGGTTGAGGCTGCAGTGAGCCGAGATTGTGCTGTTGCATTCCAGCCTGAGTTAACAGCAAGATCCTGTTCAAAAAAAAAAAAAAAAAAAAAAAAGAGAGATAAATGTGGTTGTGTTCCAATACTTTTTTTTTTAAGATGGAGTTTTGCTCTTGTTGCCCAGGCTGGAGTGCAATGGCACAATCTCAGCTCACTGCAACCTCCTCCTCCTGGGTTCAAGTGATTCTTCTGCCTCAGCCTCCCAAGTAGCTGGGATTACAGGTGCCCGCCACTATGCCCAGCTAATTTTTATATTTTTAGTAGAGACAGGGTTTCACCATGTTGGCCAGGCTGATCTTGAACTCTTGACCTCAAACGATCTGACATCCTCAGACTCCCAAAGTGCTGAGATTACAGGCGTGAGCCACAGCACCTGGCTTTTTAAAATTTTATTTATTTATTTATTATTTTTTTTGAGATGGAGTTTCGCTCTTGTTACCCAGGCTGGAGTGTAATGGCGTGATCTCGCAACCGCAACCTCTGCCTCCTGGGTTCAGGCAATTCTCCTGCCTCAGCCTCCTGAGTAGCTGGAATTACAGGCACGCACCACCATGCCCAGCTAATTTTTTGTATTTTAAGTAGAGATAGGTTTTCACCATGTTGACCAGGATGGTGTCGATCTCTTGACCTCGTGATCCACCCACCTCGGCCTCCCAGAGTGCTGGGATTACAGGCGTGAGCCAACGCACCCGGCCTATTTAAAAAAAAAAAAAAAAAAAAAACCACTGGCTGGCTGGCCTATGGGCCATAGTTTGCTGACCTCTGGTCTAGATAATACAGTAAAAAAAATTTACCACAGTACATTGCTGGATAATGTTTATAAGTAATACTGTAGCAGCCAGCTAATGCTACTTATATAAAGGTAAAACTTTAAGTTTTAGTATTGGACATTTGTTTCTGCATCTGATATGATCATATGATCTTTTTATTTTACAGCCATCTGTGAGAAAGACACACTGCAGTGGTAGGAAACACAAAGAGAATGTGAAAGACTACTATCAGAAATGGATGGAAGAGCAGGCTCAGAGCCTGATAGACAAAACAAGTATGTTTCAGTCTCTTGTTCTGATGTGGTAAAATGGTCCTATTCTTTCTTGTCCCTGTCTCTGTTGTTTTTCACAGAGGCAACTCATTCTGAATGATAAATAGGAGCATTTGGATATGTTGAATGAAATAAGTGGAAGGTCATTGGTTTCCCAAGGATATAGGAACACATTATTGAGGTTAGAGCAATCAGAGACAGCAATAAGGTTAGATGACAAAGTGAGGCAGAGAAGAATGGAGTTGCCTAGCATTTATCTGTGGACATGGACCAGATTTTGTAGCAAATTTATATAAAGCCCCTTTGTAGTAATCCACAGGTTTTAGAAGTGTGTTCCTATTCTAATAGGAGCAGGTGGGGAGTGGGTTTGTGGTTTTGCCCAAATAGTTTGAGACCCTATTTAGATTTCTTATTTGTAGTTCTGACAGAGTACTAGTCAAAAAGAAACTACTTGATGTAACAAAATAGTCGATACATTTTGGACCCCTGTTGTACATCCCATACTCTTTTTGTTAGGAACATTTTGTTGTTCCGGCTTGTTGGGTCTAGGGCACTAACAGAAGGGGATGTTGCATTTTTACTTTAGATCATCCTGGTATATTTGAACCACGACCTTTTTTTTTTTTTTACTGAGATGGAGTCTCACTCTGTTGCCCAGGATGGAGTGTAGTGGCGCCATCTCAGCTCACTGCAACCTCTACTTCCTGGGCTCAAGCGATTCTCCTGCCTCAGACCCAAGCAGCTGGGATTACGGGCATGTGCCACTATGCCCAACTAATTTTTGTATTTTTAGTAGAGATGGGTTTCACCATGTTGGTCAGGCTGGTCTTGAACTCCTGAACTTGTGATCAGCCTGCCTTGGCCTCCCAAAGTGCTGGGGTTACAGGCGTGAGCCACTGTGCTCGGCTTCATGGCCTCTCTTAATCATTCATTGTACTCTGAGCTGGTTAGCCATATGGGCTTTGTGATGTGCCTTTTTGAAAAAGCAAAGGCTGGGTGCAGTGGCTCATGCCGGTAATCCCAGCACTTTGGGAGGCCGAGGTGGGTAGATCACTTGAGGCCAGGAGTTGGAGGCCATCCTGGCCAACATGGGGAAACCCCGTCTCTACTAAACATACCAAAATTAGCAGGACATGTTGCACACTACTAATCCCAGCTACTCAGGAGGCTGAGGCAGGAGAGTTGCTTGAACCCAGCTACTCAGGAGGCTGAGGCAGGAGAGTTGCTTGAACCCAAAAGGTGGATGTTACAGTAAGCTGAGATCGCACTACTGCACTCCAGCCTGGGTGACAGAGTGAGTCTCAAAAAAAAATTTTTTTTTAATTAAAAAAAAATTTTAAAAATAATGAAAAGGCAAAACTGGCCATGCATGGTAGCTCATGCCTATAATCCCAGCACTTTGGGAGGAGGGGGTGGTCAGATCACCTGAGGTCAGGAGTTCGAGACAAGCCTGGCCAACATGGTGAAACCCCATTTCCACTAAAAATATAAAAAATTCAGCCGAGCGTGGTGGGGCATGCCTGTAGTCCCAGCTACTTGGGAGGCTGAGGCTGAGGCAGGAGAATCGCTCAAACCCAGGAGATGGAGGTTGCAGCGAGCCAAGTTTGTGGCACTACACTGCACTCTAGCCTGGGCAACAGAGTGAGGCTTTGTCTCAGAAAAACAATAATACTTAATAAATAATGAGGCAACACTATTGTGAAAATTTTCAAATGAAATAGGCAAGCTTAATGAATTTCCAATTCTGAATTTCCTCACCCTTCACTTCCCATTGCTTAACTGTAGCACTCTTGTTGCATTTATTATTTTCTCAACCTTGATACTGTTGGCATTTAAGCCTGGATGATCTTTTGCTGTGGGGGGTCTTTCTGTGAGTTGCAGGATGTTTGACAACATCCCCAGCATCTGCCAACTAGATGCCAACCTCCAGTTGTGACAACTAAAAGTATCTCTAGGCATTGTGCAGTGTCCCTGGGAGGCAAAATTGTTTCTGGCTGAGAGAGCCACTGAATGTTGTCATCTACCGCCTTTCTCCTTCCTGGATTATTATGGAGCAAATCTCAAGACATTGTCCCAATTTTTAAAAATTATTTTATTTATTTTTTAGATGGAGTCTTGTTCTGTTGCCCAGGCTGGAGTGAAGTGGCACAATCTCGGCTCACTGCAACCTCCACCTCCTGGGTTCAAGTGATTCTCCTGCCTCAGCTTTCTGAGTAGCTGGGACTACAGGTGCATGCTACCACACCCAGCTAATTTTTTTGTATTTTTGGTAGAAATGGGGTTTTATACCATGTTGGCCAGGCTGGTCTCAAACTGCTGACCTCAAGTGATTTGCCTGCCTTGGCCTCCCAAAGTGCTGGGATTATAAGTATGAGCCACTATGCCTGGCCCCAATTTTTAAATTAATTAATTAATTAATTAATTATTTTCACTCCTGGCCCCAATTTTTTTTAAAGACTGAGTCTCGCAGGGTGCCATGGCTCATGTCTGTAATACCAGCACTTTGGGAGGCCGAGGCGGGTGGATCACAAGGTCAGGAATTCAAGACCAGCCTGGCCAAGATGGTGAAACTCCATCTCTACTAAAAATGCAAAAATTAGCTGGGCATGGTCGCAGGTGCCTCCCAGCTACTTGGGCGGCTGAGGCGGGAGAATTGCTTGAACCAGGGAATCAGAGGTTGTGGGTGAGCCAAGATCATGCCACTGTACTCCAGCCTGGTGATAGAGCGAGACTCTGTCTCCAAAAAAAAAAGAGTTGAGGATGAATAAACTTTTTTTTTTTAAATTTTTTTCTATTTTTTTTGAGATAGAGTCTTACTCTGTTGCCCGATCTGGAGTACAGTGGCCCAGTCATAACTCACTGTAACCTTGAACTCTAGGGCTCAAGCATTCCTCCTCCCTCAGCTTCCCAAGTAGCTGGGACTACAGGTGCACACCACCGTGCTCAGCTAATCTTTATTTTTTGTAGAGATGGGGTCTCACTATGTTGCCCAAGCTAGTCTTGAACGCTGGGGCTCCCAAAGTGCCAGGATTACAGGCATGAGCCACTGCATTTGGCTTGAATACGTGTTTTTGTTTTTGTTTTGTTTTAAGGCTAGTAAAACATTTTTAGTGGCGGACTTTTTGAGAAGACTAGGGGAGCCCTTCAGGGACACACCCCATGAAACCCATGATTATGTTGACAGTCTGCTACCGAGCCAGTGACTTTGCTTCCCCTACTTAGCCTTTACCCTCCTACAAAGTATGTGAGAGAGGCCTTCTTGATTGAAAAGTCCATATTGGGATATAATCCCTGAGATCCACAGGCTTTATTCAGAGGCATATGGATAATAAGCTATTGATAAATCTCTGCTAGGTCACTGTTTTGGATATGATCCAGTGAATCATCAGTAATTGACTTGAGTAATTTGACTTGCTTTGGCTTGCTTGGAGTGAAGTAGGATGACCTGTAGATAGCACTATATTGGCAGGAACTTATGTCAGGAACAGAGTTTATTAGTGTGTACTTTAAAATTTATTTGTGATTCTTTTCCAAAATCAAATATAGATGATCTTCAGTTTTTCTCATGCCTCATTATCTGGGAAAAAAAAAAAAATTAAAAATTGATTGTATTAGACTTTTAAAAAATCATAATCTCTTTTGGGGCAAGCTTATAGTTTGAAATCTTTGTTTCTTTTAAATCTCCTAGTTTAGTGCATTGATTTCCAAACTGGTAAACCAACATAGCGTATTATTTTTACCTAGGACAGCATACTTAGGAAGGATGGACATTTTATAAAGGCTAGCTTTTTGGGCATGTATTACACTTTTTCAAACAAAACTATGAATGGCTTGAATTGGTTATAAACCACATCTACAAATTAAAGGTGACTGTTCCTCTTTGGTAAAAGACATTGATAGGGCCAGGTGTGATGGCTCATGTCTATTCTAGCACTCTGGGAAGCCAAGGTGGGTGGATCACATGAACTCAGGAGTTTGAGACCAGCCTGGGCAATAGGGAGAAACCCCATCTCTGCAAAAAGTAGAAAAGTTAGCCAGGCATGGTGCTGTGTACCTGTAGCTACTCAGGAGGATGAAGTGAGAGGATCACCTGAGCCCAGAAGGTTGAGGCTGCCATGAGCTGCGATTGTCCCTGCACTCCAGCATGGGTGACAGTAAGACTCTGTCTCAAAAAAAAGAAGACATTGATACACAGGAAATTTTTACTCCAGTCTCCCTTATTTAATTTAAACATAGAACTGCTAAGTAGAAAATGTAAATCAACAAACCAATTAATTGCAATTTTAGCTGGTGAATACCTGAAAATAATTTTAAAACTGTAGAACCATGATATAGTAGCTTCAGATGAAAACTAGCACATTCTCACTCATAAGTGGGTGTTGAACAGTGAGAACACGTGGACACAGGGATGGGAACATGACATACCGGGGCCTAGTGGGGAGGAATAGCAGGGGGTGGGGGATTGGGGAGGGATAGCATCAGGAGAAATACCTAATGTAGATGATGGGGTGACGGATGCAGCAAACCACCACCATGGTATGTGTATACCTATTAACAAACCTGCATGATCTGCACATGTACCCCAGAACTTAAAGTATAATAGGTTTAAAAAAAAAAAAACTAGCAAGAATAAAGTAACTGGAACCATTAAAGACCTGAAAGAAAGTGGTGTTTTAGTTATTCATTTGTTGAATTCTTATTCATCTTTTTTTTTCCTCATCCTCATCTCCAAAGCGGCTGCATTTCAACAAGGAAAGATACCTCCTACTCCATTCTCTGCTCCTCCTCCTGCAGGGGCGATGATACCACCTCCCCCAAGTCTTCGTAAGTTTAAACTTTTAAGGGGTGTGACTGGGCAGGCTATCCTTTGGTTATGTTAGATTATCTCACCGTTGGCTTTCAAATGTTGTTGCATTTATATGTAGATAGTAATATAAATGTATCAATATATAAATGTTGAATATAGATGCAGGTAGTAATAGAAAACAACTTTAGTGGTATAATTTCTAAAGTAACTTTAGAGTTAAATTTTGATTGCATTGTCACTAAGATACTGTATTTATGGCATCCCAAGTGTGAATCTGAGACAGATTTAAATGGAAAGAAAGCTCAGAATGAACCTCTGATTAGATGAGCTAATATATGAATAGGAGTTGCTAGGTACATTAAATTATTTACAGCTGTGAACACAGCACTGGAGGACTGAAATTGCTGATAAACTCCTTAGTCTTTTGCCCTATTTTCTAAGCCACCTAACACCAAAATCTGTATCTTATGAAAGATAAGAATTAGGCTGAGCGTGGTGGTTCGCACCTGTAATCCCAGCACTTTGGGAGACCAAGGCAGGTGGGTCACTTGAGATCAGGAGTTTGAGACCAGCCTGGCCAACATGGTGAAACCCCATTCCTACTAAAAATACAAAAATTAGCCAGGCATGGTGGTGCACGCCTATAGTCCCAGCTACTCAGGAGTCTAAGGCAGGAGAGTTGCTTGAACACAGGAGGTGTAGGTTGCAGTGAGCTGAGATTGTGCCACTGCACACCAGCCTAGGCAACACAGCAAGACTTTGTCTGAAAAAAGCAAAAAAACACAAAAAATGGAAGATAAGAATTAGATCATTGAAAGTGGGAAAGTGGAGTGGATCATAGGCCCAGCTTTCTGGGAAAGTTTGTTGTTTCTCTGTGGCAGACGAGAAAACTGAGTGCTGTACTAGGTCATACTGTACTGTGGCTTTCCTGGGAGAGTTCAGACTGAAATCGCATTCAGAGACCTAGACTCAATCTTGCACACAGTCACGGGTATAAACCCAGGGAAGCAGGCTGTTTGTAATAGTTGCACACTAAATGTAGGTGGACCTACAATAAAATAGCCTGCCAAACCTTTTCTGGACGCCTGACATCCTGGGACCTGGTCAGGCCTCAGCCCATAGCAACTCCAGGGTTTCTTCTCTCTCCTACTCTGCCTTGACCGGCTTGCACTCAACTCAATTATTTTTGATAGCAGAATAGTCTGTGGTATGAATGTACCATAATTTACCTCACTCTTTTCTTATTGGATATTTCAGTTGTTCCAGATTTTAGCTGTTGTAAATGATACTGTCAGGAATATCCCTGCATATAAGTTTTTGTATTTCCAAAGAATCTTTTAAAACCATGTTTTCATTTTTTACAAAGGCATCTGAAATTAGATACTTGTGGCCTAAGTTCATCAGCTTTTTGTCAGGACCTCTATAGAAGGCACAACCTCTCCACCCCTTGTTTTGTTTTGTTTTGTTTTATTTAATTAAAATCTCAGTTTTTTCTTAACCTAGTGAATCTAACTTTATTTTATTCTTCTGTCTAGGCAAGCTTGTTCTTCCTTTTTATTTGTAGAACAATGTTTTATGGCATGTGATTTTTGTGGATCTGCTATTATAAAAAGAAACCATGAAAGGTCTATTCTTTCAGAATTCGAAGGAGTTCATGAGATCCTTTTAGTTTGATTAAGAAGAGAAAATGTTGCCGGGCGCGGTGGCTCAAGCCTGTAATCCCAGCACTTTGGGAGGCCGAGGCGGGTGGATCACGAGGTCAAGCGATCGAAACCATCCTGGTCAACATGGTGAAACCCCGTCTCTACTAAAAATACAAAAAATTAGCTGGGCATGGTGGCGCGTGCCTGTAATCCCAGCTACTCAGGAGGCTGAGGCAGGAGAATTGCCTGAACCCAGGGGGCGGAGGTTGCGGTGAGCCGAGATCGCGCCATTGCACTCCAGCCTGGGTAACAAGAGTGAAACTCCGTCTCCAAAAAAAAAAAAAAAAAAAAAAAAGAAGAGAAAATGTTAATATGTGAGCACACCTTAACCACAGGCCCCATTCTTTATTTCAGCGGGTCCTCCTCGCCCTGGTATGATGCCAGCACCCCATATGGGGGGCCCTCCCATGATGCCAATGATGGGCCCTCCTCCTCCTGGGATGATGCCAGTGGGACCTGGTAAGTTTAGATGTCTGTCTTTCTAGTTTGCTCCATTGTGTTTTTTTCTAGTTTAATGGAATTCTTAATTAGCTATCTGCCTGTACTATTGTAACAAATTAAATTTGGTCAGTCATTGACGGGAATTTACACAAAAAGAAATACTTGGTTTATCAGTATAATTGAATGGTATCCAGTGACCTTGTGCTACTAAAAGCAGGATAGGTTGCCTCTTTTTTTATTTCCTCTCTTCTGTTTACTTTCCTCATCCTGGCTTTTGGCCATTTATGTATAGTGAAGAGAAGAGTAGATAAGCTTGTTCCATTTTGAGGGGAGAGGGAAGATTATAGATACATTACATTTTCTCAGTTTTGATTTGGAGCAGAGCTACTTCTTGTTGCCTATTTAATCTTGCAGATTAACTTGGCCTCATCATTATATTAAAAAGGCTTTCAGCCTGGTAGTTGGTTTTTTATTTAGGGAGGGGGGAAAAACTTAGGCTTCAAACATTTTATTTTAATGTAAATTTAAACACATCAATTTGCGAATATTTCTGATATGTGAACAGGACCTTTGCTTTGAGAGTGTGTCTAATGATTGGAACAGTATATATTTATTGCATAAACCAGTAAGCCATAACTGTAACACATCCTTTACCAACTTTAGTTTCATTTCTTTCAAGTGATCTGAGTCCCAGTTCCAATCTTTTATTATTATTTTGCCTACAAAATTTTTGAGTATTTTTTGGTGATTTATCTAAGTATCATTAGTTTTAGAAACTGTTCTCTTTTCACACTCATTTAATTGGTTTGCAGAAAACTTATATATATAATTAGAGTAATAACTACAGCTGACATAATCAGGTTTGGGAACAGATGTGGCCGACGCCTCCAACTACTCTGGAAATACAAGCTGCAAAGTTATTAGAGTGGCTTCCTAGCCAGAATTATCAGTATATCTGTGGTGGGTATCGGGGAGAGTATAGATAAAGAGAGTTCCTGCCTTGCTGACTTGTGAGCCCAAAACAAAATCAAATGACTTCAGTGGCTTTAGCATCTGAAATCAGGGTCACAAATTCAAATTCTTAGAGGTTTTAGGGATGCGGTAACTGAGGAATGCAAGATTCTTCTAAAGAAGGCTTCTGGAACTCAACTTCAGCCTATGGTTGACATTTGAGAATAAGGCTTGGTGTTGCCTTTTCTCCTGAGTCTGCTTTTTGTTTTCTGTTTTTTCAAGCCAGGATAAAATGATAAGATTGTGGGATTTGTGTTAAAATAATTGAGTAGTTGGAGGTTGGACTGGGATAGGAATGGGTGGGATTATAGATAAAGTTGTCCGTGAGTGGATAATTGTTGAAGCTGGCTGATGGATACATGGATGTTCGTTATATTCTTCTTTACTATTCTTGTGTATGTTTGAACATTTTCATAATAAAAAATTTAAAAGAAAAAAGGAATCTAGACTTCTGTATGAAATCCCAATGTTACCAACTGATTCAAAGTAAATCCGCTGTGGAGACCAAAGAAAACAAGTTTTCAGGTGCCCAGTTTTTAATCTTTGGTTTATGTCCATCCATTTCTTCTAAGAAATTCTTAAATATAGGGTAAGCATGGGCCTTTATTTGGTATTTAGAAGTTAGTAGTATTCTCTGTTCCTGTTTAAATTGGTCTTAAATTCTGTACCTGTTGGATTTTGTGTCTTTGCATATTTTTGTGTTTCACCATTTGTGATAAGGCTATATTCAAGTTTGAATATAGTTTTCTCTTGTACCCTTTGCTGCAGACCTTTACTCAAAATTATTTAGTTAAAAATAAATTGGTAAAATTTGATATTTAAAAACAATATCGATAACATGAAATTATGGGGCATAATAGTAAAATGAATATCCATGAACCCACCACCCAGCTGAGAAATAGAACATTATCAATTCCATTGAAACTGCCTGTGTTCCTCCCCTACCCCTCTGCTTGCTCTCCCCTCCCTGGCTTATTTATTTGGCTGGTTTATTGATGGGACACTTAAAAACATTCATTAATAGTTTCTGAAATGCATTAGAAAAATCAGATTTTTATGTGCACTAATTGTTATAAATCACGTTATTGCCTATTATTTTTATTGACTTGAGCTAAGTATGGTTACTAACAGGTTCTCAGCATGGGCCTCCTGCTCACCTTTCCTACAACTCCGAACAAACGCTTAGTGGTAAGATTGTCCTCTGTGCCTGTGTACATTCATGAAATAGCTCCTGGTTATATAGTGGATATAACTGATTAAAAGAGCTGACTGAAAAACCTGTGACTTAGTTGTGAATTTCCCTGAGTAAGAAAAAAAGGTCAGTTTAGGGAACTGGTGTCCCTGGTGATTTCTGGAAAGCAGTCTGTTATTAGTTTCCCCCTATCATTACATCATGATTCCCATATGATTCTTGTGTTGACCTTTTTGTTTTTTTGTTTGAGAATGTCTAAGTAATTTACAGATGTGATAAATTTGTTGCATTTCTTCTGTCACGTATGTCTTTTTTCCAGCATTTTGCAAGGGGGGGCTACGTTTTTTGTTTTTAATTGAAGTCCCATAAAACTCTCCCTAAATGGTATTTTCTGACTCCCCTTTTTTCCATCTTCTTTGTTTTATCCTGCAGCTCCTGGAATGAGGCCACCCATGGGAGGCCATATGCCAATGATGCCTGGGCCCCCAATGATGAGACCTCCTGCCCGTCCCATGATGGTGCCCACTCGGCCTGGAATGACTCGACCAGATAGATAAGGATAGAGGGGAGGCCTCATTCTATCAGTTTTATATTACCTGTTCTGCTTCACCAGGAGATCATGCTGCTGTGATGCTGGGTTTTCTAAACAGCATAAGGAAGTCTTGCTCCCCTGTCTGATCAAAGAGAATAGTTTTGGAGGGGAGAGGTGGAGCAAAAAAGATGCAGCTTTCATTTGTATTGGGAAATGTGAAAATAAAGTTGTCAACTCTTTTAGTTAAAAGTGTATTCCCTTTTTCTTCCCCTGTGTATTCTCTGTGTATAAAAGAAATGACGCAGTGAAATAAGCACTAAAAAAAAAAAAAAAAAAAAAAAAAGGAAATGAAGCATTGCAGTTCTGTTTCTCTAGCTCATTATCTCTTCATGTCCTCTGCATGAGATTCTTTTTCCTTAGCTATAGTAAGTCTCTTTGGGCATCTTCCCTTTCTTTACTAAAGTCATCTTGTGCAGGACTGAATCTAGCACTTGTAGAGCTTGTTGGTTAAACTACTAAACAGCTTGGTTAATTTTTCACATGAATAACACTTTGTATAGTAAGTGGAAAATTTTAAGTCTTTTATGCTGAAGTAAGGGAAAATAGTTCATGTGTGTGCATATCAGCCAGGAATGGCAAGAACTGTCCTAACCTCAGCTTCTCCTTTCTCTCAGCTCCCCTCTCTCTTGGGCTCAAATAATCTAAAAAGTTTCTCCTTTTAAAAAAATAACTTTAAGACTAGGCATGGTGGCTCACGCCTGTAATCCCGGCACTTTGGGAGGCCGAGGCAGGTGGATCACCTGAGGTCAGGAGTTCCAGACCAGCCTGACCAGTGTGGTGAAACCCCATCTCTACTAAAAATACAAAAATCAGGCCAAGCACAGTGGCTCAGACCTGTAATCCCAGCACTTTGGGAGGCCGAGGCGGGTGGATCACCCAAGGTCAGGAGATTGAGACCAGCCTGACCAGCAAGGAGAACCCTCATCTCTACTAAAAATACAAAATTAGCCAGGTGTGGTGGCGCTTGCTGGTAATCCTAGCTACTCGGGACGCTGAGGCAAGAGAATCATATAAACCCAGGAGGTGGAGGTTGTGGTGAGCCGAGATCACACCATTGCACTCCACTCCAGCCTGGGCAACAAGAAACTCCATCTCTAAATAAATAAAATAAATAGTACAAAAAGTAGCTGGACATGATGGTGCGTGCCTGTAATTCCAGCTACTCAGGAGGCTGAGGTGGGAAAATCACTCAAGCCCGGGAGGCGGAGGTTGTGGTGAGCTGACATTGCACCATTACACTCCAGCCTGGGTGACATAGCAAGACCCCCATCTCAAAAAAAATAAATAAATTAGAGATAATGTCTCACAATATTGGCCATGCTAGTCTGGAACTCCTGGTTTCAAGCATTCCTTTTGCTTCAGCCTCCTTAAGTGTTAGGATTATAGGCGTGAGCCACTGCATCTATCCTGAAAATTTTCTGTGGCATTGGTAAAATTATACAGATTTCTATGTTACAGAAGGTGTTTTTATTTGTTTATTTTTTGACATAGGGTCTCTATTGCCCAGGCTGGGGCTCAGTCATAGCTTACTACAGCTTTGACCTGGGCTCAAGTGATCCTCCTGCCTTGACCTCCCAAAGTACTGGGATTACAGGAGTGAGCCACTGCGCCAGGCCCAGAAGGTGTTGATAGAATTCTGTTCGTTATATAACTAGGCTGTAAAAGTAGCATATTTTCAGGGAAAGCATCTAGAAAGGAAGCCATTTGCACTGTTCATATTCAGTGAAGTATAAAACTTAAACTCTTGGCCACGCGTGGTGGCTCACACCTGTAATACCAGCACTTTGAGAGGCTGAGGTGGGCAGATCACAAGGTCAGGAGTTGGAGACCAGCCTGGCCAACATGGTGAAACCCTGTCTCTACTAAAAATACAAAAATTAGCTGGGTGTGGTGTTGGGCATCTGTAATCCCAGCTACTTGGGAGGCGGAGGGAGGAGAATTGCTTGAACCCGAAAGGCAGAGGTTGCATTAAGCCAAGACTGTGCCATTGTACTCCAGCCTGGGCGGCAGACTCCATCTCAAAAACAAACAAACAAACAAAAAAGATTTGAAATGGGTCATATGGACAAAATGTAAAATATCTAAAAAAAACTTAAGTTTTAGGAAAAAGAAAATTTTGGGGATGTAGGGCTAGGCAGAGTTCTTATATTTGACAACAAAAGCATGATCTAAAAAAAGAAACATTTAAAAACTGAATTTTGGCTGGATGGGGTGGCTCATACCTGTAATCCCCAACACTTTGGGAGGCCAAGATGGATGGATCACCTGAGGTCAGGCATTCAAGACCAGGTTGGCCAAAATGGCCAAACCCCATCTCTACTAAAAAATACAAAAATTAGGCCGGGCGCGGTGGCTCAAGCCTGTAATCCCAGCACTTTGGGAGGCCGAGGAGGGTGGATCACAAGGTCGAGAGATCGAGACCAACCTGGTCAACATGGTGAAACCCCGTCTCTACTAAAAATACAAAAAATTAGCTGGGCATGGTGGCACGTGCCTATAATCCCAGCTACTCAGGAGGCTGAGGCAGGAGAATTGCCTGAACCCAGGAGGCGGAGAGCCGAGATCGCGCCATTGCACTCCAGCCTGGGTAACAAGAGCAAAACTCTGTCTCAAAAAAAAAAAAATACAAAAAAAATACAAAAATTAGCTGGGTGTGGTGGCAGGCACCTGTAATCCCAGCTACTCTGGAGGCCGAGGCAGGGAGAATTGCTTGAACCCAGGAAGCAGAGGTTGCAGTGAGCTGAGATCATGCCAAAAAATAAAAAATTGATTTTTTTTTGGTCACAATTAAAAACTATTGCCCTGCAAAACACCTGGTTTTAAAATTAATTTTAATTTGTTGTTGTTGTTACCTAGGCTGGTCTTGAATCCCTGGCTTCAAGTGATCTTTTTACCTGGCCTTCTAAGTGTTAGAATTACAGTCATGAGTGATCACTCTTGGACACAAAACACATATTAAGAGGAAAAAAGACAAGCTACAGACTGCGAGAAAATATTTGCAAGGCCCAGTGCTGTGACTCACATCTGTAATCCCAGCACTTCAGGAGGCCAGCGTGAATGCATCACTCGAGCCCAGGAATTTGAGACCAGTCTGGGCAATGTGGTGAAACTTTGTCTTTACAAAGAATACAAAAATTAGCTGGGTGTGATGGCACATGCCTGTAGTACCAGCTATTTGGGTTGGTATGGGGAGCTCAGATGGAGGACTGTTTGAACCTTGGAAGTCAAGGCTGCAATGGGTGTGATCATGCCACTGGGCTCCAACCTGGATGACAGAGTGACACCCTGCCTCAAAAAAAAAAAAAAATTTGTAAATGACGTATCTAACAAGAGATTAATATTTTGAATATATAAAGAACTCTCAAAACCCAAGAATAAAAAAAGAAAATCCAATTAGAATGTGGGCAAAAGATATGAAGAGGGATTTTACTGAAGAAGATATACAGATGGCAAATCACGTGAAAAGGTATTCAGTGTCATTGCCATTAGGGAAATACAAATCAAAACTACAATGAGCTATCACTACACACCTATCAAATGGCTAAAATCAATACAATGACAACATCAAATGATGGTGAAGATACAGAGAAACCGGATCCCTTAGACACTGCTGGTGGGAACGTGAAATGATACAGTCATTCTGAATGCCAGCTTGGCAGTTTTTAGATAAACTCAACTACCATACAACCCAGCCAGCTATTGCACTCCTGGGCACTTATCCCAGCAAAATGAAAACTTATGCTCACATAAACACCTGTACACAAATATTTATAACAGGCTTATTTGTAATAATAATGAACTGGAAACAGCCCAGATGTCCTTCAGCAGGTGAATGGTTAAGCAAACTGTGGTATATCTATATCATGGAATACTACTCATTAGTTAAAAGGAACAAACTATTCATACATATAACTACGTGGATCAATCTCCAGAGAATTATGCTGATGGAAAAAGTACCATCAGGCTAAACACATGGTGTCTCACACCTACAATCTCAGCTCTTTGGGAGGCTGAAGTGGGAGGATCGCTTGACCCCAGGAGTTCAATGCCAGCCTGGGCAACATAGCAAGATGTGGACTTTACCAAAAATAAAACAATTAGCCAAGTGTGGCATGTGCCTGTAGTCCCAGCCACTCAGGAAGCTGAGGTGGAAGGATCACTTGAGGCCAGGAGGTAGAGGCTGGGAGGCAGAGGTTGCAGTGAGCTGAGATTGCACCACTGCACTCCAGCCTGGACGACAGCGTGAGACTTCATCTCAAATAAATAAATAAATAAACAAATAAAAATAAAAGGGCAACAGTGATGGACATGTTCTGTATATTATCCATTGATGTCAATATCTTGGTTGTGATACTTCAATATAGTTTTGTAAGATGTTATTATTGGGGAGAACTAGGTAAAGGATACAATAACTTACTTGTATTATTATTATTTGAGAC
Organism: Saimiri boliviensis; assembly: GCF_048565385.1. Classification (NCBI taxonomy): domain Eukaryota; kingdom Metazoa; phylum Chordata; class Mammalia; order Primates; family Cebidae; genus Saimiri; species Saimiri boliviensis. Next base: position 99,086,825 of record NC_133452.1, read on the forward strand.
AGAGTCTTGCTCTGTTACTCAGGCAGGGGCATGATCTCCACTCACTGTGGCCTCTGCTTCCTGGGTTCAAGTGATTTTCTTGCCTCAGCCTCCCAAGTAGCTGGGACTATAGGTGTGTGCCACCACGCCCAGCTAATTTTTGTATTTTTTTTTTTTTTTTTTTTTTTTTTTTTTTTTTTTTTTGAGACTGAGTTTCGCTCTTGTTACCCAGGCTGGAGTGCAATGGCGCGATCTCGGCTCATCGCAACCTCCACCTCCCGGGTTCAAGCAATTCTCCTGCCTCAGCCTCCTGAGTAGCTGGGATTACAGGCACGTGCCAGAATGCTCAGCTAATTTTTTGTATTTTTAGTAGAGACGGGGTTTCACCATGATGACCAGGATGGTCTTGATCTCTCGACCTCGTGATCCACCCGCCTCGGCCTCCCAAAGTGCTGGGATTACAGGCTTGAGCCACCGTGCCCGGCCCATAATTTTTGTATTTTTAGTAGAGACAGGGTTTTACCATGTTGGCCAGGCTGGTCTCCAACACCTGACCTCAAGTGATCTGCCTTGGCCTCCCAAAGTGCTAGGATTATAGGAATGAGCCACCGCACCTGGCCTATTTGTATCATTTCTTACAACTGAATGTTAATCTATAATCATCTCAGTATAAAATGTTTAATTTGAAAAAAATGGATCGGCTTCAGATCTCTTTTGTCTTTGTCTGTCTTGGATCCTCAGAATTGCAAGGAAGGATAAACACATTAATACTGTTGGTGAGAGTATCAACTCTCCTATTTCCTGGTCCCTAAAGAGGCCATATTTTTGTAGAGCACGAATTTTTGCATTCAACAAAAATAACTCATTCACCAGGCGTGATGACACATTCAGTGAGGATGCTGAGTCTCTGAGCATGAGGTAGGTTTTGCCTTATATAGCTGATTCAGATGTCCAATCTTCTTTGCTGGGGTGCTCCAGGAAAGGAAGCCTGAAATGCAAAAATTGCTTGAGGCCACCCGGGCTGAGGACTGAATTGGGAAAAAGCAACAATGACCAATAACCTTGGCAAAAAACCTCTTCTCCATAGGCCCTATTGGTCCCTGTTATATATTCTGGTGAGAGGTGGGCAGAGGGACAATTAATATTTAGTCCTACTGGAGGGGAGTGGGTAGTAAAGCACCTGGGCCAAGGATGATTTGCTGCCCTTTTATATAATATTTTGGGGACTTTAGGGAAAAATTGAACTTACTATGACTAAGGGATAGGTATAGGAATACATGGTCTGTTATTTTTGAGACAGTGTCTCTCAGTCGCCCAGGCTGGATTCAGTGGTGTGATAGCTAACTGCAACCAATGCCTCCCAGGCTCAAGGGATCCTCCCACCTCAGCCTCCCAAATAGCTGGGATTACTGGTGCGTGCCACCACAACCGGATAACTTTTGTATTTTTTGTTGTAGAAACGGGATTTTTGTCATGGTACCCAGGCTGGTCTTGAACTCCTGGGCTCAAGCGATCCGTCTGTCTTGGCCTCTCAAAGTGCTGGGACTACAGGGAAGAGCCACTGCGACTGACCTGATTATTTATTTCTTTTTTAAATTTATTTTTATTTCTTTTTTTTTTTTTAAAGATGGGGCTTCACCATGATGGCCAGGCTGGTCTTGAACTCCTGACCTTGGGTGATCCACCCACCTCAGCCTCCCAAAGGCTAGGATTACAGGCGTGAGCCACCGCGCCCGGCTTCTGATTATTTATTTTTAAAATTTAACATTTATATGGCTTGCCATGCTTAGATTGTCTCTGGAATTAGGGAGTAATTGTTTTGAGGGAAACAATTGTTTTGGAGCACCCTAAATGGCTGAGGGACTGGGGAGACAGACATGGTTGATTGCCTTTGGTTTTATATTGCATATACACAAGAATGACTACATTTAAAATGTAATATTAGCTGGTGGCCAGACTTCCGATAAGGCTGTCTCAAGAGTTTTTTCTCCCCCCACCCCACCCCCTACCCGCCAAGTTTTTGCTTGAAGGCTTAAGTCCAGAGAACTGTCACCTTTCCATCTTTGCCATTGGGTCTACGGGTGTCGCCGGCATGTGGGTTACACTTTTAAGCGTATCGGTGAAATAGAGTGGAAATAACACTTGACTGGGAGTCAGAACACTTGGATTCTAGTCCTGGGTGGCCTTAAGTAGGTGACCTTGGGAAAGCTCTTACTTCCCTGGGCTTCCGTTTCTGTATCTGCGCAGTGAAGAAGCTGATCTCTGAAATCCTGGGTCATTTAACAGTTGACCGTCTCATTTTCTTCCGACCCCACATTTGGGAGGGGGTGCTTCTGCAGTGCGCCGCTCAGGTCTTGAGTGACTATCTGCCTATGGGTTCAGGAGCCGAGGCTAAGGGCGGCACCAAGAGCATGAGTGACGGGCGTCCCCTTCCTAGCTCTGCAGCACAGAGCCCTTGGCAGCTGCCCGCAGCGGTTGGTCTGCGTCTCCCATCTCCGGGTCTGTGAGGTCCTTGAGACTACTTTTCAGTCCCCAGCCTGATTCCTGGAGTACAGCTGGTGCTCAAGAAATACTGAGTGAATGCGTGAGGGAAATAAATGAGAGGCTGCCGCTGGCATCCGGGAGCGGCGCAACGATCGAATGAATTTCTGCAAAAATTACAGCTACCTCCCCTTTCCCCTTGGCTTCTAGGCGGCTGCCGAAAGCGAGAGGAACCGCACACCCCTCAGAGGCGAAAGAAGCCTTTCAGATCAGAGGGGGAGATGAGAGCGCGGAGGGAGGACGTTTGAGCCCGCCCGCCCCGGCGCTAGGCGCGCCCCCGCCCCTTGCAGCGCGCGCCTCTGGCCGCCGCGCGCTGGGCCGGCGGGTGGCGCGCGATCTTCGCGTCGCTCTGGGCCGGCGGCCGCCGCGCCGCGCGGGTGGGTGGGATCGTGGCGGAGCGCCAGGCGCCCGAGCGGGGGAGAGAGAGCGCCATGGCGGCTGCGGCAGCGGCGGCGTCCGGTGGTCACGCCGCGGCGAGGTGAGGGGGCCGCCTCTTCTCCACAACTGAAGAGGCCACGGCTGCCCGCCCACCGCCTTCCACGCGGGCCGCGGCTCCGGCATGGCCGGGATCATTAAGAAGCAGATCCTGAAACACCTGTCCCGGTGAGAGCGCCAGCGCCGGCCCCCGGCGGTCCCGGGCCCTTCCTAACCCTCTCCGACCTCCTTCCTGACGCCGCGCTCCGGGCCCGGCCTCCCTCTCTCCAGCCCCGAGCCGGGACTCCGTGTCAGCCCCTGCCTCAACTCGAGCCCGGACAGCCTCCCCACGCGCCCGCCGTCGCCGACCGTTGTCGCCGCTCTGTGCTTCCCCCGCCCTGGGCCCTCCTGTCCTGGCGCCGGTGCCGCGAGTCTCTCCCCGACCCTAACAGCCCCCTGGACTTTTCCTCTCCCCTCAAGGGCGCTCCTGGCCCGCTGTCCGCACCTCCCACACCTCCGAGCAGGTCGCCTCGCGCTCCCCTGACCGTCTTTCCGAGGCCCCCACGAAGCCCACCCTTGCCTGCCCGAACCCTCTGGGCTCCCTCTGCCTCCTCTGGCCTTTGGGTCCGTGCCCCTTCCTCCGGGCCTCTCACCGCCCTTCTCTCCCAGACCTTGTGCCCCTCTCGTTCTAAATAACCCTGCCCCCGGCCCTGCTAAGCCACCCCCCTTAGATTTTCAACGCCGATACTGGTTTTCTCTTTCGCAGGAGCTCCCACCTCCTCCTCCTCCTCTTCTGTCTGACCCTGTTGCATCACCCTTGGAAAAGGCCAGCTCCCAGGGCTGCTTTCTCCCTCCTTTGCCTTTCTTCTCGTGACACAGCCTCATTGGAGAAAGGTCACGAGACTTGGGGATAAAGTTTCCGCAACCTTCCCTTTAAGATGTGGAGGTTTTTTTGACAGCCTGTGAAAAGAACCGACAACGTCCGCTTCTGCTCTGCAGCCTTTTATTAAGCACTGTTATGTCGCTGGATAATTTAGCATAGGAGGTCGGCTGGCAAAACAGTTTTCAGGTGTAGCTGAGTGAACCGCGTGTTCCAGTCGCGGGTTGTCAGAAACAGTGGCCACAAAAATTGGAGCTAGGTTTCACTGAGTTTTCACTCCTTATTCTGTGCTGGAGTTGGTGATGGTTAATACCTTCACCAGCCTTTGAATCTCAAGTGGAGAGTGATCCAGGGCTTGTCTGCACAGTGGTCAGTGGTTTTCAGGAGCTAGGGGTGAGGGGAGGTGTCAGTCAACATGGGACACCCAGGCTTGCACTGATGTATTTTTCTGGATCTTCTCATTGCTTTGGTAAATGGTGTGTGAGACGCTATTCCTGCCACTGCATCCCCTTTTCCTGGCTGACACTCTGGTTATATTTACTGTTACTTTGATCTTAGACTTTAATTAGTAATTAGACTCAGATCCATCTTCTGGTTAATCACCACATAGTTAAAGAAAAAGCACATTGGAGACTGGTGCTGGAAAGTGCCTTTGGACCCTTTTCTCAAATTAACCTAATATATTCTTTTTCAGGTAGTAGTAATCTAGGTGTTCCATGAGATTTTTTTCAGATAGGAGTAATCTAGGTATTCTTTTGTGTAAAGATATAATAGTATTTGGGGCATGACCAAAGATTGCAGAACAGAACAGAGAATTTAACCAGAGGAGAATTGTATAATTTGAAAGGACATAGAATTTTAGGACTTTGAGATGATCTCATCTCTCAGCATTGTTGTTTAAGAGCCTGGGTTCTTTCTGATTTACTTTCTCTAAAATGGGGGTAATAACAGTATCTACTTTGAGGGTACCAAAAAAAAAAATAAATTGAATAAGACCTACTACTTGTCCAGCCTGGTCAACATGGTAAAACCTCATCTCTACTAAAATACAAAAATTAGCCTGGTGTGGTGGTGCACATCTGTAATCCCAGCTACTTGAGAGGCTGAGGCAGGAGAATTGCTTGAGCCCAGGAGGCAGAGGTTGCAGTGAGCCAAGATTGCACCACCACACTCCAGCCTAGGTGACAGAGCAAGACTGTGTCTCAAAAAACAAAACAAAACAAAAAGCATATTTTAAGATAATTTAAAGTGAGTAATTGGATTGTTTGTAACTCAGAGGATAAATGCTTGAGGGGATGGATACTCCATTCTCCATGATGTGCTTATTTCTCATTGCATGCCTGTATCAAAATATCTTATGTACCCCATAAATATATACACTACTGTATATGTTAGACACAAAAATTTAAAAAATATTATTGTATTACATGAATTAATATATGTAAGGACTTCACACAGTGCCTAACATGAAGTACATGCTCAATAAAACATGAGCTATGGTTATTTTTTGGATCACAGTTATGACACAATTTGATATAAGCTATAGATTTTATCTCCGGAAAAATTCATGTATGCAAGCAGGTAATTTTTATATAAGTTTGAGAGGAAGGAGGAGTTATGAACCCTGAAGCACATGCCTGAATTCCTCAAGGCATCCTGGAACTAGGTGAATAATCCCTGATCTAGTTCCACATCTCATTTTAAGGCTGAGGAAACTAAAGCCTAGAGAATAAGATAAGTGACTTGGCCAAGTTACATAGGAAGGTAAGGTAATGGAACAGAACCTCATTCTGGTATACTTCCCTGTAGTACACAGATATTCTGTGCACCCTTATGAACATAGACTTTTTGTTTTTGTTTTTTTAAGAGACGAAGTCTTGCTTTGTCACCTAGGCTGGAGTGCAATGACGTGATTACGGCTCACTGTGGTCTTGACCTTCCAGGCTCAAGTGATTCTCCTACCTCAGCCTTCTAAGTAGCTGAGACTCCAGGCATGCACCACCACGCCTCCAGCTAATTTTTAAAATTTTTTGTAGAGACAGAGTCTTGCTATGTTGCCCATGCTGGTCTTGAACTCCTGGCCTCAAGCAATCCTGTGTTGGCCTCTTAAAATGCCGGGATTAGAGATGTGAGCCACTGCACCCAGCCTGAACATACAGTTTTTTTTTTTTTTTTTTTTTTTGGTGACGGAGTTTCGCTCTTGTTACCCAGGCTGGAGTGCAATGGCGCGATCTCGGCTCACCGCAACCTCTGCCTCCTGGGTTCAGGCAATTCTCCTGCCTCAGCCTCCTGAGTAGCTGGGATTACAGGCACGCGCCACCACGCCCAGCTAGTTTTTTGTATTTATAGTAGAGACGGGGTTTCACCATGTTGACTGTTGACCAGGCTGGTCTCGATCTCTCGACCTCATGATCCACCTGCCTTGGCCTCCCAAAGTGCTGGGATTACAGGCTTGAGCCACCGCGCCCGGCCGAACATACAGTTTTTAAAGAATATTTTAGCAGTATATGCTTACACATTCCTTGGTGAACACAGTGCCTTTTTTATTAATAGATAAAGTAGGAATAAGTATCATAGACATTGGGGGGAGTTTCTGATTTTCTCAGTGTTGGGCAGGGGACTGAGGAAGAGGTTACGTTACAGTTGCAATTTCAGGGCTCCAGGAAGAGGTGGTAGGTTATGAGTCTTGTTGGGGGAAAGGCCAAACTTCTGGAGCTTTTGTGTTTGTTTAGCTTGGAAAAGCTGCCTAATCACGTGGGACATTTGTGTCTCTGTGTAGTCTCTGCTACATACAGGCTGGTCTGCCTGGGGAGGAACTTGACTGAGGCTTCTCAAACCTGATGAGGAAAGAGAGAGAAGGGAAGGCATACCAAGTTGAATAAAGATATACTGTATTAAATAAATACTGAAGTGTTTGATAATTACTTGTTGCTGATGTTAATAGTGCCATTTGACCTAGAGAAGAATGACCCACAGTAGAGAGGATATACCAGTGACTCATATTATGTCTGATTTGGGGCATGAAGTTTTTCAGATAATAAAATATCTTGTTGGAATGCACCCTCGTTAGGGGTAGAGTATTTTGGTAAACAAGATTTGAGGAGAATGATATTCAGTATGTTTTCTTAAATGCCTACCCTAGGCTAGGCACTAATCAGGGCACTGGGGATGCAGCAGGGAAGAATATCGATGTCTTTTAAAGGCTTTAACTCATGGTTTGCATAACTGCTGCTCAATGCAAATAGCTTTAATGCCCAGTATTCATTTTAATAGGCCTTGGAAGAAACCTTTTCTTCCAAGAAACACAAAGTAATCATTTAAGAAATATTCAATTGCTTATACCATTACTACAGAAAAAAAATTCAAAATTGATTTTTCACTAAATTAGGTTTTTCATGTTTTAGATGACCTAAGCTAATAAACTTTTATTATACAAGTAAGAAGAAATATGATCGATTGTAAAGAAAGTCAAGCATCTATCTTTAACAAAAGGAACATGGGCTCTGGAGCCAAACATGCCGGATTCACCTTCCAGCCCTGCCACTAATCAGCAGGACAGCCTTTCTGAGCCTTGGTTTTCTTTCTTTCTTTCTTTTTTTTTTTGAGACGGAGTTTCGCTCTTGTTACCCAGGCTGGAGTGCAATGGCGCGATCTCGGCTCACCGCAACCTCCGCCTCCTGGGTTCAGGCAATTCTCCTGCCTCAGCCTCCTGAGTAGCTGGGATTACAGGCACGCACCACCATGCCCAGCTAATTTTTTTGTATTTTTAGTAGAGACGGGGTTTCACCATGTTGACCAGGATGGTCTCGATCTGTTGACCTTGTGATCCACCCGCCTCGGCCTCCCAAAGTGCTGGGATTACAGGCTTGAGCCACCGCGCCTGGCCTCCTTTTTTTTTTTTTTTTTTTTTTACAGATCGAGACTGAGACCATCCTGGCCAACGGTGAAACCCTGTCTCTACTAAAAATACAACAATTAACTGGGCGTGGTGGTGTGCGCCTGTAGTCCCAGCTACTGGGGAGATGGAGTCTTTCTCTATAGCCAGGCTATAGTGCAGTGGCATGATCTCAGCTCACTGCAACCTCTGCCTCCTGGGTTCAAGTATTTTTCTGCCTCAGCCTCCCAGGTAGCTGGGACTACGGGCACTACAGCGTGACACCATGCCCAGCTAATTTTTGTATTTTTAGTAGATATGTGGTTTCACCATGTTGGCCAGGATGGTCTCAATCTCTTGACCTCGTGATCAGCCTGTCTCAGCCTCCCAAAGTGCTGGGATTGCAGGTATGAGCCACCGTGCCTGGCCCTGACACTTTTTTTTACCTAAAAGATAAGGAGGAAGAATAATATATACCTAGCAGATTTTTTTTTTGAGCATTGGTGATAGTTTTTATTATAGTGCCTGACATATAAGTGGTGTTTAATAAAGAGTTGCTATATAACGTGACCAAAGAAGTTCTGGACACTGTGATGGCATGGATGACAGAAACCCAGCTGGCTCTTTTAAAAACTCATCAGGAGGCCAGGCTGGCTTACACCTGTAATCCCAGCACTTTGGGAGGCCAAGGTGGGTGGATCACGAGGTCAATAGATCGAGACCACCTGGTCAACATGGTGAAACCCTGTCTCTACTAAAAATACAAAAAATTAGCTGGGCATGGTGGCGCGTGCCTGTAATCCCAGCTACTCAGGAGGCTGAGGCAGGAGAATTTGCCTGAACCCAGGGGGCAAAGGTTGCGGTGAGCCGAGATCGCGCCATTGCACTCCAACCTGGGTAACAAGAGTGAAACTCCGTCTCAAAAACAACAACAACAACAACAACAACAACAGCAACAAAAACTCATCAGGAGCCTTAATTATTTATTTTAAATGACTGCAGGAAATGTGAACCTCAGAGACATGGCTGATAGACATTAAAAACATGTTAGATGAGGCCGGGCGCGGTGGCTCAAGCCTGTAATCCCAGCACTTTGGGAGGCCGAGGCGGGTGGATCACGAGGTCGAGAGATCGAGACCATCCTGGTCAACATGGTGAAACCCTGTCTCTACTAAAAATACAAAAAATTAGCTGGGCATGGTGGCGCGTGCCTGTAATCCCAGCTACTCAGGAGGCTGAGGCAGGAGAATTGCCTGAGCCCAGGAGGCAGAGGTTGCGGTGAGCCGAGATCGCGCCATTGCACTCCAGCCTGGGTAACAAGAGCGAAACTCCGTCTCAAAAACAAACAAACAAACAAACAAAAAAACGTGTTAGATGAAATTCAAAGGCATAGAAGATTTCAGCATTTCTTTTGGAGAATAAGAGAGGCTGACTACAAATTCAGTCCTCTTAGTTCATGATGACTGCCTCCACTCATTTTCTTGATGAGAACTGAGGAGCTGGAAAGATCTTAGAGATTATTAGGACTGGCCTCTGGTTGACAGGAGTTTCAGACTCAGAGAGGCTGATACTTTTCCAAAGTCCATTTAGGTGGAAGCTTGTCAGACTAGTCACAACCTCCAGGTCTTTTTACATTCGACTTTAGTTATTATCACGTTCTTTTCCAAAATAATTATTGCAGGTCGGGCGAGGTGGCTCACACCTGTAATCCCAGCACTTTGGGAGGTTGAGGCAGGTGAATCACAAGGTCAAGAGATCGAGACTGAGCCCATCCTGGCCAATATGGTGAAACCCTGTCTCTACTAAAAATACAAAAATTAACGGAGTGTTGTGGTGTACGCCTCTAGTCCCAGCTCCTCGGGAGGCTGAGGCTGGAGAATCACTTGAACCTGAGAGGCGGAGGTTGCAGTGAGTGGAGATAGCGCCACTGCACTCCAGCCTGGCGACAGAGCAAGACTCTGTCTCAAAAAAAAAAAAAAAAAAAATTTTCGTGCGTTTTCTGGTAATAGTCAAATCCTATGTTTCTGTTTCCCTTTCTAATTTTCTTATGTTGCTCCAGAATAAAGCACTTATATTTACTTAGCAAATATTTAGTAATGACCCACTGTGCTAATAAGCACTTAACAAATCTTATGACAATTTAGTTCTCATAATAGCCCTATGAGGTACATATGAGGCATATTTTATAGATGAAGAAATGAGGCATAGAAAAGTTAAATAACTTACCCCAAAGTTGTAACTAGTAAAGGATAGAGATTCAAATGCAGGCATTCCGATTCCAGAGCTGTGCGCTCTTCAACCACTCTGATGCTATAATGCCTCTCATCTGTTCAGTGTTTCAAACTGAACCTACTCATGTCACCAGCACCCACCTGAAGAAACAATATTACCAGCATCTCAGAAGCCTCTCACCCTGCCGTGTATCTCCTTCTAGTCATTACCTCCACCAGAGGGTAACCAATGTCCAGATTTCTAACAGCATAGATTAGTAGTTTTGTCAATTCTTTATTTTATGTAAATGAAATTATATTTATACGTTTATGTCTGGCTTCTTTATTGCAACATTTGTGAGATAAATCCATATTTTGCATCAAGTTGTAGACTCTATTTTTCATTGCTGTATAGCATTCCATTATGTGATACTACCTTAATTCACTTGTACATTTTATGGTTGATGGACTTGTGGATAGTTTACCAGTTTAGGGCCGTTAAGAACAGTGCTACTAGAAACATTCTAGTACATGTCCTTTAAACAAATGTATACATTTCTGTTGGGAATATACACAGGGTAGAATTTCTAGATCATAGAATGTGTATATTTCAGCTTTAATAGATACACTAAACCTTTTCTAAAGTGGCTATATCAATTTACGTTTCCACCAGAAGTGTGTGAGGGATCTAATTATTTTATATCCTTGCCAGTACTTTGCATTTTTCATTGTAGCCATTCATTCTGGTGAATATATTTTTAATTTTCTTTTTCTTTTCTTTTTTTTTTTTTTTTGCTTTGTCTGTGATGAATCAGGTATTTTATTTTTGCTGTCAGTTTGGTTTTTAGATTCTGAAGTATTTAAAATTTTAGTCACAAGCAAATGTCAGAACCTTGAAAACATAAGATCTTTTTTGGAGTAATGTTCAAGTTACAAAGGTAAAATGAAACTAATTAGGGTTATTTCTGGCCATTAACCTATAACTTTTTTTTTTTCTTTTATAAACAGCTCTGGGCATGGACATATATCATTTCTTACTTAGAATGGATATAATGCTCAATCCTCTGTCAAAATGACAATCATGTACATTAAGAGAAAGGAGGGGTTGTTCTGTAGACATTTGGGTTTTTGTTAAATATTTGATCTTTAGGCTACCCTGGATTTTGTTTGTTTGTTTGGAGACAGGGTCTTGCTCTGCCGCCCAGGTTGGAATGCAGTGCTGTGATCTTGCCTCACAGTAACCCCCACCTCGTGGGCTCCTATCAGCCTCCTGCCTCAACCTCTCAAATAGCTGAGACTATAGGCGCCCACCACCAGGCTGGGTTAATTTTTGTATTTTCAGTAGAGACAGGGTTTCAGCATGTTGGCCAGGATGGTCTCAAACTCCTGACCTCAAGTGATCTGCCCACCTCAGCCTCCAAAAGTGTTGGAATTATAGGCGTGAGCCACCATGCCCAGCCTAGGTTACCCTAGATATTAATGAAATAGTTTTATACTGCTCTATAATCTTAGTACCCCATTGAAATAGCATTTTATCTTTATTAAAGAAATGTAAATTTAAATAGCCAGGCATGGTGGTTCGTACCTGTAGTCCCAGCTACTTGGGAGGCTGAGGCAGGAAGATCACTTGAGCCTGGGAGGCCAAGGCTGCAGTGAGCCAAGATCATGCCACTGTACTCCAGCCTGGTGACAGAGTGAGACCCTGTCTCAAAAAAAAAAAAAAATTTAATTAAAAATAATAAAAATGTCAAAGCAGTACTATAGTATGTATTTGACATACCACAGTATAATATATAGTTCATAGTAATGAAAGTTACCTGCTTTGAGAATTAGAAATAATGTATAAATGTCCTTGGTCCTGAAAAAGTGTTCCATAAACAGTGACCATTGCTATTTACCTTTACTTATGAGAGTAGCTCGAGAGAGATGACTGCTAGTTTTTGGAGATAATACTTTTATTTTTTCATCATCTTCAAGGTTGTGCCAGACTTTTCCAGATGTCTAATTCTTTAGACATTTAGATATTTGGAAATTTGGAGATTACATTTCTTAGTATTTCAGTACAGAGAGGTTTGAGATTAGCGCTTTTGCATTGGTGCTTGAGGAGAGAAGAAACCAAATTTGTCACTATTCATCTTTTTTTTTTTTCTCATAGCAAGGCAGACCTCAAGGAGGAAACTTTGACCTCAGCATAACTGAAATAGCTGAAATGTATGTACTGGGTTGGGCCTTTAGAGATGGAGTCTAAGAAGATAACATATACTTTGCTAGAGTGAAAAAAATATTAGAGGTCATTTAGGTACCCTTACCTAATACGGAAGCTGGTTGAATAATCTGAGTAGGGCATTAATCACTGAAAAGAAAACTCAGTTCTCTATACCCACTGTAGTGTGGCCTCCGCAACAGCAGGGATTTTTTGTGTGTCTTGGCTGCTTTGAAACCGGAGAGTTTGAGGATGCGTTGAGTGGATGAAGTGGGAGAAGATACATGTAGTGAGAATGCATGGTTGGAATTCAGAACACAGAGAACCTTAGACTTGGGGAGTAGTGGGGGTTGGGGAGAGGGGAGGACAAGGAAATCCAGTTCATCCAGTATCTTTACGGGGCCTTTTAACTCTATGTGGTGAGGGCAAGTATTTGCTACAGGTGCTAAACACAGATATTTAAGTACTGGTGCTGAACACAGATAAATACTGGAAAAGAACATTTCCCAGTATCTATAAGCAGTAGAATCCGTCAGTATCTATAGTAAAGCAGAAAACTACAGTATAAAATAATACATCTTAGTAATTTAGGTAAAGGGTATGTAGTTTGTATCTTTGTCACAAAAATTAGGCACTATATATGGTGGTGCAATCTTGGTTCACTGCCACCTCTGCCTCCCATGTTCAAGCAATTTTCCTGCCTCAGCCTCCTAAGTAGCTAGGATAACAGGTGCATCCCACCATGCCTGGCTAGTTTTTTGTATTTTTAGTAGAGATGGGGTTTCACCATGTTGGCCAGGCTGGTCTCAAACTCCTGACCTCAAGTAATCCACCCACCTGAGCCTCCCAAAGTGCTGGGATTACAGGCGTGAGCCACCGTTCCCAGCTAGGTCTAGATATGTTATAAAATATTTGTTGGATTGACTTGTTTTATTTGCCTACATCAGGATTCTTTTTACATGTATGGTTGGCCTTTAGAGTGCCTTGGTTATATGTAGCTTGGATTCCAGCCCATCATTTAAAAGAATTGTTGAGGACATTGATGGCAAGATAACAGTGTATTTAAGTCAGACTTAATGGAAGTACTATGTTACTGTGTTCCCAACAATTATTTCTAAATTTGAAATTTGGAGTGTGTGGTCCAGTAGAAATAGTGCCATATTGTTGAATAGTTTCCTACGTTAGCCTGCAAAAGCCACATAAACTTACTCTATGAAGTTCTGGGTCTTGGAACTTAGTCCCTTGGAACTATGGAACTGAATTTGAAGGAGGCGGAGAGGGGAAAAAAGATTATTATTTTCCCCATTAAAAACAGAGTATTTTTTCCCCCATTCCTTGGAGTAAGGTCCTTTAGATCATTGTATCTCATCAAGGACTGTTTTTGGTTGTCATAGTGATTGAGGGGTATAACTAGCGTTTGGTGAGTGGGAGGCCATGTCCTATAGCACATGGAATAATCTCACATAAAAGAAGCGTTTTCCCATGCCGGGCGCGGTGGCTCAAGCCTGTAATCCCAGCACTTTGGGAGGCCGAGGCGGGTGGATCACAAGGTCGAGAGATCGAGACCAACCTGGTCAACATGGTGAAACCCCGTCTCTACTAAAAATACAAAAAATTAGCTGGGCATGGTGGCGCGTGCCTGTAATCCCAGCTACTCAGGAAGCTGAGACAGGAGAATTGCCTGAACCCAGGAGGTGGAGGTTGCGGTGAGCCGAGATCACGCCATTGCACTCCAGCCTGGGTAACAAGAGCGAAACTCCGTCTCAAAAAAAAAAAAAAAAAGAAGCGTTTTCCCTTGTCCTTTTTGACTTTTGAATGTTCTTAGATGATTATGTAGCTGAATCAACTGTTTAAATTAAATGAGCTTAGACTGTAACTCTATTTTACATAAAAGCACAAAATATTGCACAGTTTTAAATTATGGTGAATGTTTTAGGAAACTGCCATGAGGGAAGATCATTTTGAACTTTACCAAGAGTTTGTCACCATTTTGGAAAATGCTGTTATTCTTGGTACTGGAATCACTAATGTGATAAAGTTGTATATATCTGCATTTTTATTTATTATTTATTTATTTGTTTTTGAGACGGAGTTTTGCTCTTATTGCCTAGGCTGGAGTGCAATGGTGTGATCTCAGCTCACCACAACCTCCACCTCCTCGGTTCAAGCAATTCTCCTGCCTCAGCTTCCTGAGTAGCTGGGATTACAGGCACCCACCACCACACCCAGCTAATTTTTTTTTTTTTTTTTTTTTTTTTTTTTGAGACAGAGTCTTGCTCTGTTGCCCAGGCTGGAGTGCAGTGGCGCAATCTTGGCTCTCTGCAACCTCTGCCTGACAGCTTCAAGCGATTCTCTTGCCTCAGCCTCCCAAGTAGCTTGGATTACAGGAACCCACCACCACGTCCAGCTAATTTTTATATTTTCATAGAGATGGGGTTTCACCGTGTTGACCAGGCTGGTCTTGAACTCCTGACCTCAGGTGATCTGCCCGCCTTGGCCTCTCAAAGTACTAGGATTACAGGCATGAGCCACTGTGCCTGGCCTGTCTGCGTTTTTAGTAGTCCAAATCCTGGTGATTCCACATTTGCATGCAAACATCTGACAACTCTGTCTTCTGGTGCAGTGGTGCTGAAGCACTCACATGTTGAAATACAAATGATTTTATTATAATTATTTTAATTTTATATTATACTTTGGACATTGTATTTTACTTTTTTTGAAATTATATGTGTAAGTAAGTAGGTTATGTTATATATTTTAAAAAATCACTTGAGAGCCTGGGCGCACTGGCTTACGCCTGTAATCCTGGCACTTTGTGAGGCTGAGGTGGGCAGATCGCTTGAGCTCAAGAGTTCGAGACCGGCATGGGCAACATGGTGAAACCTGTCTCTACAAAAAATACAAAAATTAGCTGGATGTAGGTAGGGCATGGTGGCATGTATCTGTAGTCATAGCTACTTGGGGGCCTGAGGTGGGAGGATCACTTGAGCCAGAAGGTCAAGGTTGCAGTGAGCTGTGGTCGCACCACTGCACTCCAGCCTGGGCGACAGAGCAAGTCCCTGTATCAAAAAAGAAAAAATAATAATTTTAGTAACTAAGAGAGGCATTGTAAAGTTAAAAAAAAAAAAGGAATTGAGTCTGTTAAGGTTGAAAACTGCTGACTTAGTGTGAAATGTCTTTTTTTTTTTTTTTTTTGAGACGGAGTTTCGCTTTTGTTGCCCAGGCTGGAGTGCAATGGCGCGATCTCGGCTCACCGCAACCTCCACCTCCTGGGTTCAGGCAATTCTCCTGCCTCAGCCTCCTGAGTAGCTGGGATTACAGGCACACGCCACCATGCCCAGCTAATTTTTAGTATTTTTAGTAGAGACGGGGTTTCGCCATGTTGACCAGGATGGTCTCGATCTCTTGACCTCATGATCCACCCACCTCGGCCTCCCAAAGTGCTGGGATTACAGGCTTGAGCCACCGCGTCCGGCGTGAAATGTCTTTTGTATGAAATTTTGAAACAGCTAAAAGTTTGCTCTTGTACACTTTTTCCCTGCTGTATGTCTCTTTCTCACCTCTGGAGGTCTCTCATCTCATGCCCCTCGTTGTTCTGATTTTGCCCTCAGTGCTTTGCTACCATACCCCCAACCTGCTCAGGTCTGCCTGCTCAGTTTCCCTCACTTTTTCACCAGAATCCTCAAATCTTTAGGATATAAGATTTCAGCTAAGTCGAGGAAAAGTAGAAAACCTATTTTGGAGCAGGAATGCCACTAAATAAATAACCAGATCTAATTCAGAATATGTCCTACTAGGTCAGCTCTCCTAAGCTACCCTTAATTTCACAGCTGTTGAATCTACAGATACTCCAAAAGTTCCCAGTTTGTTTTTGTTTTTTCCAAAATGGTTTCTGTGGCAGTGGGGACAGGACATGGGTCTGGGCAGCATGGTGTGTATCAGTCATTTGAAAGTTGAGGAGTTTTAATATGCAGAAAATCCAAATAAGGAGGGAATAAGTTCATCCAAGCTGACTGCTTCTGGTCATCTGTCTAGGTGCTTTCCTAGGCAATGCTGCAAACATTCATTTTTCTTTCTCAGAGAAATCTGTTTTTCTTTTTTTTGTGTGTCTTTTTAAAATCTTTCTTTAAACTTGGATGAAAGAAGGGGCTGCAGTTCAGGAACACATTTCATTTGAGAAAGTGTCTTCACAGAGGCTGATAGGAAGTTAGAAGCTTGGCAGTGTATTGAAGTATGTGTATCCTTCTGCTGAGCCTCAGCGGATCCCCACACTGTCTTCCTGTCAGGTAGAGTTGGCTCTCCCTCCTTCGTCCTTTGAGCCTAGGTGAGGTTCCTAGCCTCTTTAAGGAAGGTTTGCTGCAGGAATTTGCATTTAGGAGACTGCATATGGCTCTTTATCACTCAATTTGTAGGTAGTGTCTTAGCTCTTCCCAGATGCCTGGGACGGAGAGTTCAGGGAGTCTGTCCTTTTTGTCAGCTGGACCCAGACCCTGAGCTACCTTTGAGAACTCTGTTTTTCAGACTATTTATAATTAATTATTTATTTTTATTTTTTTCTTCTGAGATTGAGTCTTGCTCTGTCCCCCAGGCTGGAGTGCAGTGGGGCGAACTCAGCTCACTGCATCCTCCGCCTTCTGGGTTCAAGCGATTCTCCTGCCTCAGCCTCCCGAGTAGCTGGGACTACAGGCATGTGCCACCACGCCAGGCTAATTTTTGTATTTTTGGTGGAGACGGGATTTCACCATGTTGGCCAGGCTGATCTTGAACTCCTAACCTCGTGATCCGTCCGCCTCAGCCTCCCAAAGTGCTGGATTACAGGCATGAGCCACTGCACCCCGCCTTATTCATTAATTATTTAGGCAAACTTTATTGCTCATCTGCCAATGGTTGCCAAGCAGTAGGAACTCAAAGACAAATGAGACAAAGTTTCTGTTTAAAGACCTAACTGCCTATAAGTCTGTAAGCAAAAAGCCCAGTAATGCATTAAGAAGTATCTGTAGAGCTGGGGGTTGTAGTGGGGAGTGGTACAGACAGGGAAGAAAGGTGATGCCAGGCAGAGGGAGCCACATGAACAATGGTACTGACTTGAGAAGCAGCAGGGTGCATTTAGGAGACTGCATATGGCTCTTTATCACTCAAACGTGGGGTTTGAGGGTGGAACACAGCTAGAAATTATATTGGAAAGATAAAAGCTAGATTATAGAGGCCTTTTCCAAGACATCTAGATAGGGCTCAGCTGTTCCCTGCTGCCTTCAGTTGCTACTGCCTTTGATCTGGGTGTGAGACAACTGAAACATCTCCAAACTTCTACCCCTGTGTTAAAAGTCAGAGAATTGTATGGTTTAGTTAAGGCTGCAAGTTCTGAGCCATACTGTCAGATTTTGAATCCTAGCTCTGTCAATTATTAGTCCTGTGACCTGGGCAAGTTATTTAACGTTTCTATGTCTCAGTTTTCTCATATATAAAGTGGCGATAATAGCATCTTTTACATCGTGAGGTAATTGAGAGAAATAAATTAATTTAAAATGTATAGGCCAGGCATGGTGGCTCACATCTGTAATCCTAGCACTTTAGGAAGCCAAGGCGGGCTGATGGTTTGAGCTTAGGAATTCCAGACCAGCCTGGGCAATATAGCAAGGCCCCATCTCTATAAAAAATAAAAATAAAAAAATTAGCTGGGCCTCATGGCACACACCTGAAGTCCCAGCTACTTGGGAGGCTGAGGTGGGAGGATGACCTTAGCCCCAGAGGTTGAGGCATCAGTGAGCCATGACTGTGCCACTACACTTCAGCCTGGGTGACAGAGTGAGATCCTGACTGGAAAAAAAAAAAAAAAAAAAGGATAAATATAACCAGGATGGCTGGGCATGGTGGCTGACACCTGTAAGCCTAGCACTTTGGGAGGCTGAGGCAGATGGATCACTTGAGGTCAGGAGTTTGAGACCAGCCTGGCCAACATGGTGAAACCCCATCTCTACTAAAAATACAAAAATTAGCTGGGTGTAGTGGCTCATGCACATAATCTCAGCTACTTGGGAGGCTGAGACAGGAGAATTGCTCGAACCTGGGAGGCAGAGTGCAGTGAGCCAAGATCATACCACTGCACTCCAGCCTGGGCAACAGAATGAGACTATGTCTCAAAAAAAAAAAAAAAAAAAAAAAAAAGATAAGCTGGGTGTGGTGGTGCATGCCTGTATTCCCAGCTACTTAGGAGGCTGAGGCAAGAGGATTGCTTGAGGCCACTCAGGAGTTCAAGACCAGCCTGGGTGATATAGCAAGACCCTATCTTAAAAAAAAAAAAAAAAAATATATATATATATATATATATATATATATGAAGTATAAAGTGCTTAGAGCAGTGCCTGGAATAAAATAAGCAATTATTAAATACTAGCTGTTATTTTGAAAATTATTTTTATTCTTAGAGCAATAGCATCCTTTTTCATTTTTCCTGGATGTTAATTTTATTATAAAAGCTTCTAGGCCGGGCGCGGTGGCTCACGCCTGTAATCCCAACACTTTGGGAGGCCGAGGTGGGTGGATCATGAGGTCAGGACATCGAGACCATCCTGGTCAACATGGTGAAACCCCATCTCTACTAAAAGTACAAAAAATTAGCTGGGCATAATGGCTCATGCCTGTAATCCCAGCTACTCAGGAGGCTGAGGCAGAATTGCCTGAACCCAGGAGGCGGAGGTTGTGGTGAGCCGAGATCACGCCATTGCACTCCAGTCTGGGTAACAAGAGCGAAACTCCGTCTCAAAAAAAAAAAAAAAAAAAAAAAAAAAAAAGCTTCTAGACTGGGCTTTTGGAATGTGTTTCTCTTTCTGTCTCTTTTTTAAGCCATTTGCACACCTTCTAATTATCTTTAATGGAAAGAGCGTGCCTTCTACCTCAGCCTCACAAATTTATTTTCATAGTTACAGATGATAATCTTAAACCTGGTTTAACACGTCTGGTTAATCAGACATATTAGAGTTGGTTTGCAATGTGTAGAAAGAAGGATGTGGATGGATTGATTGTTGGATAGCTCATTCCACCTATATGGCAGTTACCATTTATTTGCTTTGTATTTTTATCAAGTCATTAAGCATTAGTTGAGCATCCTTTTCCTAGACTTTATGTTTGACATAGATTAAATGTCCCAGTTCTTGCCCTTAAGGATTTGAGACCTTTGTTTTTGTTTTAAACTCTTACTTGTATCCTCCACAGCTCTTTTTTGTATGGTTTGAACGCACTAACCCTAGCCAGTTGAATGTGCTGCTCTCTTAAGGTATATGTTCATGCAGTCATTTGCCTAGGGGAAACAACTCAGAGGTCTAACAGGGCTTTTCTTTCACCACCAGATGTTAAAAGATAGCTCATTTTTCGCAGTCTTTGGCTCTTAAAATAAGCATACATGCTGGTTAAAGTTAGGGTCAGTTCTGCTCAGAAATTAATGACAGCCTTACTGTATGAATTTTTCTTATCCTAAGCTTCTTCCTTGGGCAATTTTCAAAGATATACGCTTCACTTCTCTAAATAGCTGTTTGAGGCAGTAACATGGATAACCTATTCTTTTTTTTTTTTTTTTTTTCCCCCAAGATGGAGTTTTGCTCTGTCACCCAGGCTGGAGTGCAGTGGTGCGATCTTGGCTCACTGCAACCTCCTCTTCCTGGTTCAAGCAATTCTCCTGCCTCAGCCTCTGAAGTAGCTGGGATAATAGGCACCTGCCACCACACCTGGCTAATTTCTGTATTTTTAGCGGAGATGGGGTTTCACCATATTGGCCAGGTTGGTCTCAAACTCCTGACCTCAAGTGATCCACCTGCGTTGGCCTCCCAAAGGACTGGGATTATAGGCATTAGTCACCGTGCCCGGCAGATAACCCATTCTTATCCAATAGTGAATAACCAGCAATGCTTGTGAATGGAATAGGCCTTCCTTTTCTGAGCGTTAGCAAGTACATTTTCACTTTAGCTAATCTAGAGCCTATACGTAGGTTTTAACATGAGGAATCTAATATTCAGATTTTATCAATTATTGTCCTTGATATGTTTGGGAATTGTCAAGAAATGGAAGTAAAGGAAATTAAGGGAAATAGGATGACAAGAAATGTTCCTAACCAGGTGAGACATGCCAAGACATGAGCCATGAGGTAGAGTCTCTTCAGGACCAGTGTAGGGAAAGAATTTGGGCCCTAACCACTATGGGAGCTGAATGGTCAAATATTGAAAGAGGGTAGAGGGTTGCTACCTCTGAGATAGAGTGGCTGAGGAACTCTAAGTCGTAATTCTAGAATGATGAATGGAAGGGTATATCTAGTTAGGTAGATAAGACATTGCAGCTATAATTCTAGGTGGTAGTCAAATATATAACAGTCAATTAGATGAGGAGTCTGTAGGGACATGCCTTACATGCTTTGACCCTGCTCATGGGCCAGATTGGAGGTATTCACTTCTTTTTTTTTTTTTTAATTATACTTTAAGTTCTGGGGTACATGTGCAGATTGTGCAGGATTGTTACATAGGTATACACATGCCTTGGTGGTTTGCTGCATCCATCCCCCCATCACCTACATTAGGTATTTCTCCTAATGTTATCCCTCCCCAATTTCCCCACCCCCTGCTATCCCTCCTCTGCCTTCCCTAACCCCCCAACAGGCCCCAGTGTGTAATGCTCCCCTCTCTGTGTCCATGTGTTCTCATTGTTCAACACCCACTTATGAGTGAGAAGATGTGGTGTTTGGTTTTCTGTTCTTGTGTCAGTTTGCTGAGAATGGTAGTTTCCAGCTTCATCCATGTCCCTGCAAAGGACATGAACTCATCCTTTTTTATGACTGCATAGTATTCCATGGTGTATATGTACCACATTTTCTTTATCCAGTCTATCATTGATGGGCATTTGGTTGGTTCCAAGTCTTTGCTATTGTAAACAGTGCTGCAATGAACATATGTGTGCATGTGTCTTTATAATATAATGATTTATAATCCTTTGGGTATATACCCAGTAATGGGATAGCTAGGTCAAATGGTATTTCTATTTCTAGATCCTTGAGGAATCTTCACACTGTTTTCCGCAATGGTTGAACTAATTTACACTCCCACCAATAGTGTAAAAGCGTTCCTATTTTTCTACATTCTCTCCAGCATCTGTTGTCTCCAGATTTTTTAATGATCACCATTTTAACTGGCATGAGATGGTATCTCAATGTGGTTTTGATTTGCATTTCTCTATGCAAATCAGGTGATGATGAACATTTTTTCATATGTTTGTTGGCTGCATAAATATCTTCTTTTGAAAAGTGTCTGTTCATATCCTTCATCCAATTTTTGATGGGGCTGTTTTTATCTTGTAAATTTAAGTTCTTTGCAGATTCTAGATATTAGCCCTTTGTCAGAGGGGTAGATTGCAAAATTTTTTTCCCATTCTGTTGTTTGCTGATTCACTCTAATGATTGTTTCTTTTGCTATGCAGAAGCTCTGAAGTTTAATTAGATCCCATTTGTCTATTCTGGCTTTTGTTGCCATTGCTTTTGGTGTTTTAGTCATGAAGTCCTTTCCTATGCCTATGTCCTGAATGGTATTGCATAGGTTTTCTTCTAGGGTTTTTATGGTGTTAGGTCTTATGTTTAAATCTTTAATCCATCTGGAGTTAATTTTTGTATAAGGTGTAAGGAAGGGGTCCAGTTTCTGCTTTCTGCACATAGCTAGCCAGTTTTCCCATCACCATTTATTAAACAGGGAATTCTTTCCCATTGCTTGTTTTTGTTCGGTTTGTCAAAGATCAGATGGTTATAGATGTGTGGAGTTACTTCCGAGGTGTCTATCTGTTCCATTGGTCTTTATCTCTGTTTCAGTACCAGTACCATGCTGTTTTGATTGCTGTAGACTTGTAGTATAGTTTGAAGTCAGTTAGCATGTTGCCTCCGGATTGTTCTTTTTGCTTAGGATTGTCTTGGCTATGCAGACTCTTTTTTGGTTCCATATGAAGTTTAAAGTGTTTTTTTTTTTTCCAGTTCTGTGAAGAAGGTCAATAGTAGCTTGATGAGAAGAGCATTGAATCTATAAATTACTTTGGGCAGTATGGCCATTTTCATGATGTTAATTCTTCCTAACCATGAGCATGGAATATTTTTCCATCTGTACATGTCCTCTGTTGTTTCCTTGAGTGGTGGTTTATAGTTCCCCTTGAAGAGGTCCTTCATGTCCCTTGTTAGTTGTATTCCTAGGTATTTTGTTCTCTTTGCAGCAATTGTGAATCGCTCATGATTTGGCTCTCTGTCTGTTTTCGGTGTATAGGAATGCTTGTGATTTTTCCACATTGATTTTGTATCCTGAGACTTTGTTGAAGTCGCTTATCATCTTAAGGAGATTTTGGGCTGAGACCATGGGGTCTTCTAAATATACATGATGTCATCTGCAAATAGAGACAAATTGACTTCTTCTTTTCCTTTTTCTTGCCTGGTTGCTCTGACCAGAACATCCAATACTATGTTGAAGAAGAGTGGTGAGAGAGAGCACCCTTGTCTAGTGCCAGTTTTCAAATGGAATGCTTCCAGTTTTTGCCTGTTTAGTATGATATTGGCTGTGGGTTGGTCATAAATAGCTTTTATTATTTCGAGATATGTTCCAACAATACCTAGTTTATTGAGAGTTTTTAGCATAAAGAGCTGTTGAATTTTGTCAAAGGCCTTCTCTGCATCTATTGAGATAATAATGTGGTTTTTGTCTTTGGTTCGGTTTACGTGATGGATTATGCTTATAGATTTGTATATGTTGAACCAGCCTTGCATTCCTGGGATGAAGCCAACTTGATCATGATGGATAAACCTTTTTTTTTTTTTTTTTAAAAAAAAAGATGGGGTTTCACCATGATGGCCAGGCTGGTCTTGAACTCTTGACCTCTGGTGTTCTACCCACCTCGGCCTCCCAAAGTGCTAGGATTACAGGTGTGAGCCACCACGCCCACCTGGCCTATGGATAAGCTTTTTGATGTGCTGTTGGATTCAGCTTGCCAGTATTTTATTTAAGATTTTCGCATCAATGTTCATCATGGATATTGGCCTGAAATTTTCTTCTTAGTTGTGTCTCTGCCAGGTTTTGGTATCAGGATGATGTTGGTTTCATAAAATGAGTTAAGGAGGATGTTGGTCTCATAAAATGAGTTAGGGAGGATTCCCTCTTTTTATATTGTTCAGAATAGTTTCAGAAGGAATGATACCAGCTCCTCTGTGTGTGTCTGGTAGAATTCGGCTATGAACCTGTCTGGTCCTGGATTTTTTTTGGTTGGTAGGCTATTAATTGCTGCCTCAACTTTTTTTTTTTTTTTTTTTTTTTGAGACAGAGTCTGGTTCTGTCACCCAGGCTGGAGTGCAGTGGCACAATCTTGGCTCACTGCAACCTCCACCTCCTGGGTTCAAGTGATTCTCCTGCCTCAGCCTCCTGAGTAGCTAGGATTACAGGCATGTGCCACCACACTTGGCTAATGTATTTTTGGTAGAGATGGGGCTTCACCGTGTTGGTCAGGCTGTTCTCAAACTCCTGACCTCAGGTGACTGCCTGCCTCGACCTCCCAAAATGCTCGGATTACAGGCGTGAGCCATCACACCCAGCCTGGAGATACCCACTTCTAGGAAAGAAGACTGGCTCAAGCCAAACAGGTTATTAGGGCATCAGCTAACCAGGCTAGGTTTTAGCAAGTCTTTATGCTTCGAGGAGGGAATTAGAATGTTCAGGAAGGCTATCATTGGAAATTAAGAAAAGAGAACCTCTGTGGAATCCTTGTTCTTTCAACTGGCCCAGTAGTGGAATGGCAGTAAATGAGAGTGCTGCAAGTCATGGCCTAGACTGTGGGTGTGGGAAATGTGTGCAATGAGTTAGATTTGTTGGGAATGTAAATCTATATCGTGTCTATGAAAGGAAATATGGGAGTTATCTGTCAAAATAGAAAATGTAGGCCGAGCGCTGTGGCTCGTGCCTGTAATCCCATCACTTTGGGAGGCCAAGGTGGGTGGATCATTTGAGGTCAGGAGTTCGAGACCAGCCTGGCCAACATGTTGAAACCCCAACTCTACTAAAAATACAAAAAATTAGCTCAGTGTGGTGGTGGGTACCTGTAATCTCAGCTACTTGGGAGGTTGAGGCAGGAGAATCACCTCAACCTGGGAGGTGGAGGTTGCAGTGAGCCAAGATTGTGCCACTGCTCTCCAGCCTGGGCGACAGAGTGAGACTCTGTCTAATAATAATAGAAATCAGTGGGCCAAGTGTGGTGGCTCACAACTGTAATCCCAGTACTTTGGGAGGCTGAGATGGGTGGATCACCTGAGGTTAGGAGTTCGAGACCAGCCTGACCAATATGGTGAAACCTTGTCACTACTAAAAACACAAAATTAGCTGGGTGTGTTGGCGGGCACCTGTAATCTCAGCTACTCTGGAGGAGGCTGAGACAGGAGAATCACTTGAAACTGGGAGGCAGAGGTTGTAGTGAGCTAAAATCACGCCATTGCACTCCAGCCTGGACAAGAAGATGCGAAACTCCAACTCAAAAACAGAAGAATAGAAATCAGTGAAATTAAAAGCAGGGCAAAGAGAGAATTCATATGACCAAAAATTGTTTTGTTTCTGGAAAAGATTAATCAAATTAGTTCACCTTTAGAAAGACTGATCAAGGAAAAAAGAGAAAACATAAAAATTGTCAGCGGTGAAAGAGCAGATATCATTACAGATCTTAGATATGTTAAAAAGATGTTAAGGACTATTATGAACATCTTTTTTTTTTTTTTCTTTTGAGACAGGGTCTCACTCTGTTTCCCAGGCTGGAGTGCAGTGACACAGTCACAGCTCACTGCAGCATCTATCTCCTGGGCTCAAGGGATCCTCCCAGTTCAGTCTCCCAAGTAGCTGGGACTACAGGTGTATGCCACCATGCCCAATTTTTTAATATTTTGTAGAGACAGGATTTCATCACGTTGCCTAGACTGGTCTCAAACTACTGGACTCATGCCATCCTGCCTTGTCCTCCCAAAGTGTTGGGATTACAGATATAAGCCACTGCACCTAGCCTGAACATCTTTTTGTCAATAAATTCAATAACTTAAGTGAAATATACAAAATTATTTGAATAAAGGCTCATATAGTTTCATTGGTGATTTCTATTAAATATTTAATGAAGAAATAATACCTATTTTACAGAAATTAATTTAGGAAATAGAGAAACACTTCCAAACTTGTTTAATAAATTCAGCATGACCTTGATAAGAAAACCATGACAAAGATGTTACAAGGAAAGAAAACTTCAGACCACCAGGTTTGGTGGTTCAGGTCTGTTTTCCCAGCTCTTTGGAAGACTGAGGTGGGAAGATCATTTGAGCCCAGAAGTTTGAGACCAGCTTGGGCAACATGGAAAACCCTGTCTCTACAAAAAATTAAAAAATCAGTTGGGTATGGTGGCACAAGCCACTAGTCCTAGCTACTCAGGGGGCTGAGGCAGGAGGATTGATTGAGCCCAGGAGGTTGAGGCTGCAGTGAGTAGCAGTTGCACCACTGCACTCCAGCCTGAGCAGCAGAGTAAAACCCATTCTCAAAAACAAAAATTTCAGACCAATATTTATTGTGAACAAAGATTAGTAAGTGTTTAATAAAAGACAGGTGACCCTTGAACAGTAGTGGGGTTTAGTGGTACCAGTCCCCATGCATCGTCGAAAATCCATATATAGCTTTTGACTCTCCAAAAAAAAGTTGTTTGTTATTTTTTATTTTTCGTGAGATAGTGTCTTGCTCTGTCACCCAGGCTGGAGTGCAGTGTTGCAATCTCACCTCACTGCAACCTCCGCTTCCTGGGTTCAAGCGATTCTCTTGCCTCAGCCTCCAAGTACAGGAGTGTGTCACCATGCCCGGCTAATTTTTGTATTTTTAGTAGAGATGAGGTTTCACCATGTTGGCCAGGCTGGTCTCGAACTCCTGGCCTCATGTGATCCACCTGCCTTGGCCTCCCAAAGTGCTGGGATTACAGGCATGAGCTACTGCACCTGGTGCAGAAACTTACTACTAATAGTTTACTGTTCACTAGAAGCCTCACTAATAACAAACAGTTGACTGACACATATTTTGTATAGGTATTATATATTGTATTCTTAAAAAAAAGTAAGCCAGAGAAAAGAAAATGTTACTCAGAAAATCATAAGGAAGATAAAGTACATTTATAGTACTGTACTAAATCTATGTATACCACAAGTTTACATTGTCTGTTTATAAGACGAATCGTCATTCTGAAGTGGCAGGTATCTGGAGTTGCAGACCTCAATCTGTAGAACATATCGATTCAACTTTTCTTTATAATGTCATGACTTTTCTCTGCTTCTTGGGAGCATTTCCAGCATCACTAGTAGCACTTCATCTGGGTACCATGGTGTTATTCAGGGTTTACAGAATTGCAGTAAGCATCATGAAAAATATACAAGAACCACAAGAGATCATTTTTTTTACTGCAATATGCAATTTATTAGAGTGATAACTGCTCTTGCTGAGATGACATGATTAACGTCATACAGCATTTTAAGCAGATCCTCATAACACTTGAGCTCACTGCAGTATTAATAGGAGGTAGCTACAACATTATTACAGCTATATAATATGTAGTATAGTTAATTATATGCAGTTATTTAATAGTTATTTGAGGCAGGGTCTCGCCATGTCACCAAGGTTGGAGTGCATTTCCATGATCATTGCTTATTTTTTTTTTTTTTTTTTTTTTTTTTGAGACGGAGTTTCGCTCTTGTTACCCAGGCTGGAGTGCAATGGCACGATCTCGGCTCACCGCAACCTCCGCCTCCTGGTCTCAGGCAATTCTCCTGCCTCAGCCTCCTAAGTAGCTGGGATTACAGGCACACGCCACCATGCCCAGCTAGTTTTATTGTATTTTTAGTAGAGACGGGGTTTTACCATGTTGACCAGGATGGTCTCGATCTTTCGACCTCGTGATCCACCCGCCTCGGCCTCCCAAAGTGCTGGGATTACAGGCTTGAGCCACCGCGCCCGGCCGATCATTGCTTATTACAACCTCTACCAATACTCCCACCTCAGCTTCCTGAGTAGCTGGGACTACAGGCATGTGCCACAATGCCCAGCTAATTATTATTATTATTATTATTATTATTTTGTAGAGACAGGTATCACTATGTTGCCCAGGCTGGTCTCAAACTCCTGGGCTCAAGCAGTTCTCCTGCCTTGACCTCTCAAAGTGCTGTGATTATAGGCATGAGCCACTGTGCCTGGCCAGTTATGATTTAGTACTGCATCTTTATATTTGTTTACATTTCTCCTGACTGCAAATGCTGTCGTATATGTTCTGTAAGTGTTTGTGCACTTAAGTTTCGAGAAATTTTAACTTTTTATAATAGATTTGTATAAACTTTAGGGTGGTAAATGATAAAAATCAACTAGTATCTACATATATTTTATGCATTCATGACATACCTCACCTTTTCTTAATTTAAAAAATATTTCTAGGCTGTGAGATTTGTCTGCAAGTTTTTTCAAGTTGTCACAAATCTCCAAAAATTTTTCCAAAGTTTTATCAAATTTATCAAAACTAACACACACAAATATAGACTGTACAGTGTATGTGTACTGTATACACACAAACATAGGCTGTACAGTGTACATGTACTGTACACACACAAACGTAGACTGTACTGAATGTAAATAAATATTGAATATATGTTACGTTCAGGGACAGGCTGACTTATTGTTGATATGTCAGATCTGCCTAAATTGAGCTAAAATTCACTAATTCCAATCAGTTTCAGCAGATTTTTTAAAAAACAGAAATAGCAGGCTGATTTGAAAATTTACATGAAAATGAAAAGGACCTAGAATGGTCAAAATAATCTGAACAAATAAACACAGTGAAAGGATATTCAGTGCTTAAAATGAGCTACAGCAATAAAGACAATGTGGTATTGGCATAAGTATATATATATAGGTCAGAGGAACAAAATAGAAAGTTCAGACATGAGTCATAGCTGCGTGCTATGGCTCATGCCTATAATCTGAACACTTTATGAGGCTGAGATGGGAGGATCTCCTGAGGCCAGGAGTTCAGCCTAGGCAACATATTGAGACTGTCTCAAAGAAAAAAAAAAAAAAGATTTAAAAAAAAAAAAAACAAATTAAAAAAAAAAAAGAAAAAGAAAAATGAAAAGAAGAAAAACAAAAACAAAAAAACCCCCAAAAAACAAAAATAAAATAAAAATTAAAAAAAAGAAAAAGAGAGAGAGAGAGGGAGAGAGAGAGAGGGAGAGAGACTGTCTCTACAAAAATGTAAAAAGGCCAGGAGCCTGTTATCTACGCATTTTGGGAGGCTAAGGTGGGCAGATCACCTGAGGTCAGGAGATTGAGACCAGCCTGGCTAACATGGTGAAACCCCCATCTGTACTAAAAATGCAAAAATTAGCTGCACATGGTGATGCAGGCCTGTAATCCCAGCTACTCCGGAGGCTGAGGCAGGAGAATTGCTTGAACCTGGGAGGTGGAATTTGCAGTGAGCTGAGATCGTGCCACTGCACTTCAGCCTGGGCAGCAAGGTGAGACTCCATCTTAAAAAACAAACAAATCAAAACTTAGTTGGGTAGAATGGAGTGTACCTGTAGTCCTAGCTTCTTGGGAGGCTGAGAGAGGATCACTTGATCTCAGGAGTTCAAGATTACAGAGAGCTAAGATTTTACCACTGTACTCCAGCTTGGATAACAGAGTGAGACTCTAGCTCTTAGAAAAAGAAAAAAGAGTTAGGCCAGATGCAGTGGCTCACACTTGTAATCCCAACACTTTGGGATGCTGAGGTGGGAGGATCACCTGAGGTCAGGAGTTCAAGACCAGCCTGGCCAACATGGTGAAACCCCATCTCTACTAAAAATACAAAATCAGCCAGGTGTGGTGGTGAGCGCCTGTAATCCCAGCTACTCGGGAGGCTGAGGCAGGGAGAATTGTCTGAACCCAGGTGGCAGAGGTTGCAGTGAGCTGAGATAGCACCACTGCACTCCAGCTTTGCAACAGAGCAAGACTCTGTCTCAAAAGAAAAGAGATGAGCCATTGTATGTAAATTCCACCATAAATGACACAGCAGTTAAAAAACCCAGCATTGTAAACAACAGACAGAAATTTAGAAAGAAAGAACTTTTTCCTAAGAAAGGCATGTAATAATGTCATGCAGTTTTTTTGTTTTGAGACAGGGTCTCACTCTATTGCCCAGGCTGGAGTACAGTAGCACCATCATAGCTCACTGTACCCTCAAGGGATCCTTCCACCCCAGTTCTTGAGTAGCTGGGACTACAGGCATAAGTCACTGCACCCAGCTAATTTTAAATTTTTTTTGTAGAGACAAGGTCTCGCTTTGTTGCCCATGCTGGTCTTGAACTGTTGGCTTCAAGCATTTCCAAAGTGCTGGGACTACCGGTGTGAGCCACTGCACCTGGCCACTGAACAAGTTTTGAGAGTAAAACCTATTAGGGCAAACCTCTAAGATTGAATGGCTTTTTCTATCAGATTATCTGGGATGAAACAGCATAAGCTATATTAGTGATTGATGTGTTTTGTTGCAATGATGGAGAGAATCTTGCTATCTAAACCAACTGCTTCAGTGTTGTGTCATATCTTTGTTTAAAGAGAAACCTGTGGTGTGGCTTGGCAGTGAAATATTTTGCTGTAGATTTGGGTAGGAAGCTTAGAAACCAAGGCCCTGGCTGTGATCACCTCCTCGATGGAAAAAATGGTGAAGGAAGCAAAGTTTATTTGTGGACTTTATTATTTCTTCTATGAGGGTTCAATTTTTATGGAAGCTAAAGCAGATTGACTCTTGTAACTTATTGACCCTATTATTAGCAATCAGGATGCTGAATTACAGAGGGCAGGATATTGTGAGAGTTGAATGAACGCAGGGTTAGGTCCCATTTCTGTTATTTACTTAGTTCCAGCTTTACCACTGGCTAGCTGTGAGTCTTGGGCAAGTCATTAAACTTTTTGGCCATTTGTTTCCTCATTGGCAAATATAGATTTGGACTAAATTATTTAAGATTCCTCCTCGCTCTGAAATTCTGAGAATCTGCAAATCTAAGAATTTTCACTTCCCAACATTGTGGTACATTTTCACAATGATGTCTGAGAGCCTTTCCCTGTCGTCTCTTTGGCAGATTGCAATCCTCTGGCAGAAATGAAACTTGATCAAAATCTGTTTCTCCAACCCGATTTCATCTTAGCTTTTTACACTCTGTAACAGTAACAGATGGCCAGAAAATGTTTTCCCACATACTTGAAGTGGAATAAATAGCAGGCTGCCATTAGTCTTTTTAGCTGCCCTTGGACTCTGAATGATAATATCCTTAATTAGGAACACAAATGCTGAATAAGTTTGTGCCGGGGACTGTGGGGTATAAAAAGAGAAGTGTATAACATAATTATTCTCAAGAATTCAGTATCCAATTGCAGTTTGGGAATTTTAGACTGCATATTGAAGATGACTTGGAATAGTTGGTTTTATCATCACATTGCTGCAGTTTAACCCAGTTGTACTCCATTATAGGCAGAGCGTTTGAGCTATTGCTCCCTCTCCAGTTGATGAGAGAGCTGAAACTTGGGCCTCCTCTCAGAGCTGTGGTTTCCTTGACAGAGCAAACCTCCCCAACCCTCTCCAAGAATAGCGGAGCTCATGGAACATCTTTTATTTTTATTTTTTGAGACAGAGTCTCACTATGTCACCCAGGCTGGAGTGCAGTGGGTGCAGTGTGACGATCTTGGCTCACTGCAACCTCTGCCTCCTGGGTTCAAGTGATTCTTGTACCTCAGCCTTCCAAGTAGCTGAGATTACAGGTGTGTGCCACCATGCCCAACTAATTTTTGTATTTTTTTTTTTTTTTTTTTTTTTGAGACGGAGTTTCGCTCTTGTTACCCAGGCTGGAGTGCAATGGCACGATCTCGGCTCACCGCAACCTCCGCCTCCTGGGCTCAGGCAATTCTCCTGCCTCAGCCTCCTGAGTAGCTGGGATTACAGGCACGCGCCACCATGCCCAGCTAATTTTTTGTATTTTTAGTAGAGACAGGGTTTCACCATGTTGACCAGGATGGTCTCGATCTCTCGACCTCGTGATCCACCCGCCTCGGCCTCCCAAAGTGCTGGGATTACAGGCTTGAGCCACCGCGCCCGGCCTAATTTTTGTATTTTTATTAGAGATGAGGTTTCACTATGTTGCCCAGGCTGGTCTCAAACTCCTAGGCTCAAGCAATCCACCTGCCTTGACCTCCCAAAGTGCTGGGAGTAACAGGCGTGAGCCACTGTGCCCAGGTATTTTTATTTTTTAAAACTTATTCTTTATTAGTGCTCTACAATGCAGGCAAAATCAGTTAAAGAATTCTTACTGGGCCGGGCACGGTGGCTCAAGCCTGTAATCCCAGCACTTTGGGAGGCCGAGGCGGGTGGATCACGAGGTCGAGAGATCGAGACCATCCTGGTCAACACGGTGAAACCCCGTCTCTACTAAAAGTGCAAAAAATTAGCTGGGCATGGTGGCACGTGCCTGTAATCCCAGCTTCTCAGGAAGCTGAGGCAGGAGAATTGCCTGAGCCCAGGAGGCGTAGGTTGCGATGAGCCGAGATTGCGCCATTGCACTCCAGCCTGGGTAACAAGAGCGAAACTCCGTCTCAAAAAAAAAAAAAAAAAAAGAATTCTTACTGCCTTTTTTGAGTAGCTTGAGTATGCTTTTTTCATCGAATCCTAGAAGTAAACTGGTAAGTGAAAAAGCATATGTATGTTTTATCATTATTAGTCACAGGAGAACCGCAGCCCTTTGAGTGCTTGAAGAACTCTTGGTTGTTTATTGTTGTTCAGCTTTTGGTGATTGCTTGCTTGTATTGTTAATCTTAGACCTGATGGTGCAGTATCCTCTGTGATCTCTTGTCAACGTGTTGGTAGAGACTGGGTGTCACTGCTGGAATGGTGGTAAACTAGCCCTGGGCATACTTAAGAAAAAGTTTATTAATCTGGTTGGGTTCGTGAAGTGCAGAAAGGTTTCTGATGGAATTACACTATTAACCAATTACCCAAAAAGTTTGGGTGTATTCCTCTTACGCAGGTTAAGCAGTCCATGGTAAATTATAAAAAGGGAAAGAATGTCCTCCAACCACTTCTGAGATACCTTATAAATTTATTCTGTGCCAGGTGTGTTTTGGGGGAACTTCATAATATTAAAATATTAGGAAAAAAACCCAGTGAGCACACCTGGGTTCATAGTGGCTCTTCTTGTCCTGCCATCTGGGGCAAACTGCTTCATATCTGAACCTCATGCTCTTCCTCTGAGCAATGGGGATAATAATGGATCCCTCATGTGGGATATTGCAAGGATGAATTGAGATGTTATTAAGAACCTTTGTTCAGTGCCTGATGCAAAGTAAAATGTCATTATCATTAGTAGTTTGGTTTTGCTGGTCCAGGCCAGAGAATAATGCTTTTTCCCATTTGTGATGTACAAAATAAATTATGGTGTGTGTGTGTGTGTGTGTGTGTGTGGTTTTTTTTTTTTTTTTTTTGACAGAGTCTTGCTCTGTTGCTCAGGCTGGAGTACAGTGGCATGGTCTCAGCTCACTACAACCTCTGCCTTCCGGGTTCAAGTGATTCTCCTACCTGCCTCAGCCCCCCTAGTAGCTGGGATTACAGGCATGCATCACCACACCTGGCTAATTTTTGTATTTTTAGTATGAATGGGGTTTCTCCATGTTGGCCAGTCTGGTCTCAAACTCCTTGCCTCAGATGATCCATCCACAAGTGCTGGGATTATAGGCGTGAGCCACCGCGCCTAGCCAAATTATGTTTTACAAATGAAATTTTCTTTTTTTGTTTGTTTGTTTGTTTTTGAGTTGGAGTTTCACTCTTGTTACCCAAGCTGGAGTGCAGAAATTTTCTTTTAGCTGACAAAAGGATATTGATCTGGTCCAGCCTATGGGGCAAAAAGATATACAATTATTATTATTTTATTATTTGTTTGTTTAAGACAGAGTCTTGCTCTGCTGCCCAGGCTATAGTACAGTGGTGCAAACTTAGCTCACTGCAGCCTCTGCCTCTGGGTTCAAGTGATTCTCATTCCTTAGCTTCCCAAGTAGCTGGGATTATAGGCGTGTCCCACCATGGCCTGGATAATTTTATTTGTGATTTTTTAGTAGAGATGGGGTTTTACTATGTTGTCCAGGCTGGTCTCAAACTCCTGGCCTCAAGCCATCTATCTGCCATGGCTTCCCAAAGTGCTGGGATTACAGGCTTGAGCCACCGCGCCCGGCTATTTTTTTTTTTTTTTTTCTGAGATGGAGTCTTGCTCTGTCGCCAGGCTAGAGTGCAGTGGCACGATCTTGGCTCACTGCAACCTCCGCCTCCTGGGTTCTAGTGATTCCCCTGCCTCAGCCTCCCGAGTAGGTGGGACTGCAGGCGTACGCCACCACACTCCGCTAGTTTTTTGTATTTTAGTAGAGATGGGGTTTCACCACGTTGGCCAGGATGGTCTCTATCTCTTAACCTTGTGGTCCACCCACCTCGGCCTCCCAAAGTGTTGGGATTACAGG
Organism: Saimiri boliviensis; assembly: GCF_048565385.1. Taxonomy (NCBI): domain Eukaryota; kingdom Metazoa; phylum Chordata; class Mammalia; order Primates; family Cebidae; genus Saimiri; species Saimiri boliviensis. Next base: position 99,120,504 of record NC_133452.1, read on the forward strand.
CGTGAGCCACTGCGCCCGGTTGTAACTTATTCTTAACTCTGTATATGTTTTATTTTTTCTGAAGTATGTTTCTCTCTTTTCAGAGAAGTCGTCAGTTAGAAAAGGCCCACATCACTTTCTTTTCTTTAAAGGTGGCTGGGCACAGTGGCTCACACCTGTAATCCCAACACTTTGGGAGGCTGAGGTGGGAGGATTGCTTGAGCCAAGAAGTTCCAGACCAGCCTGGGTAACATAGGGAGATCCCGTCTCCACAAAAAAATTTTAAAAATTAGCTGGGTATAGTGACATGCACCTGTGGTTCTTGCTACTCTGGAGGCTGAGGTGGGAGGATCCCTTGAGCCCCCAGAGGTAGAGGTTGCAGTGAGCTGTGATCACGCCACTGCACTCCAGCTTGGATGACAGAGTAAGACTGTCTCAAAAAATAAAATGAAATAAAAGTGGCTTTTTATCAAACAAAAGAGCAATTTATCTTAGTGGTTCTCAGCCTTTTCTCCTTAATCCTGCCTATCAGAGGGAGATCCTTACTCCCATCCCTGACAGTGGCTCACTTCTACAGGAATTCTCAGCTGGGGTAGAAAGGTAACGTCTTAGTAGAATCAGTGTGGTTGGAGAGGAGGAGACATGTAGTCTTCAAAACTCATTCTGTCTCTAAAAACATTCTTATCTTTCTAAGAGTAGTAGTAGTACTTCTGAAGTATGCACTACCCCAATTTCTGAGTCGATATGGCTTCCCTGATCACTTAAGATTAGAGAAAGTGTTACTAGGACAGTAGAAGGAAATAATTATAGTTTATTTAAATACATAAGAGACTTGAAAAAGAAAGCCTGTCTCTGCCATGTGATTACAAATAATGTTGAGTTCTGTTTTCTGCTTTCCCTTCTCTCAGGACTGTCTCCTCAGAGTTTTTAGGGGCATGCACTATCTTCCTTTACTTCCTTTTGTTGTTGTCTTATGAGGAAGTATTTAGATGGGCTTTTTTCTCCTTTGTACCCTAGTCCTATTTCCTTGTGGATAGCCATTTGTTTAGGAAAAGGACTGAAAAGCCATTTCTTTCCGAAGAGAAAGAATCACCTTCCCTCTGTGGCAAGTTAGTTTTCAGAGGAAAAGAGCTATTTATTGAAAACTTATCTTTTTGGTTCAGAGGTAAAGTTAGTTCATACTCAGTAAATGTAGATTAAATTTTTTAAAGTGAATTAAAATCTGTAAAATTATATGTAAGGGCCTGGGATTTTATTTTACCCTTAGAAGCTAATTATTAACTCCTGTTATTTCATGGATGCTGGCAGAACACACAAGACTTCTGGATCAGAGACAAAGGACTTTATTACTCACAGCCTGTTTTTCATGGCCCAGCAAGCAGCATAATAAATATAATGTTTATATCAATTTTCCTTGCCCCCAGTGTACTGTGGGAGTGACATGAATGGGTCCAGATGGATGCCTGCATATGTGTTATAGGAATAAAACACTGAGCCCTTGCTTTTGTAGTAAATGGTAAGCAGGCCTGTTCTTTGTCCTAGTGGGAGAAATAATTTCCTTACTGAAAGCTCTTCTCTGCAAACACAGTCCTGAGAAGAGGCCTGAGTAAGAAGTGATTAGGACCATGGATTCTTGACAGTCCCAGCAAGACATGTAGGATTGAGAGAGACCCATTGGGCCAGGCTTGGTGACTCACATCTGCAATGCCAGCACATTGGGAGGCCAAGGCAGGTGGATCGCTTGTGCCCAGGAATTTGAGACCAGCCTGAGCAACATGGTGAAACCCCATCTCTACAAAGAATATAAAAATTAGCCGAGCATACTGGTGTGTGCCTGTAGTACCAGCTGCTAGGGAGGTTGAGGTGGGAGGATCACCTGAGCCCATGAGGTTGAGGCTGCAGTGAGCTATGACGGTGCACTCCAGCCTGGATGACAAAAGTATCGGAAAAAAAAGAGAAAAAGATCTATGGAAGAATAGCACTCCCAACACTAAGTATGTAAACAGATAATTCATAGAAATCTTAGAAAAATGTGTTATAAAACATTTGCCTTACAAAAGGTGTGGAGTAACATAAAGAGAAGCCATACAGTCACCTCTCAACTTGAGAAGTAAGCATTATCCACATAGTTGAAGCTTCCTGTAGACCCATCCTCTCACCCTACAGGTAAACACTTTCCTAAATTTGTCATCATTCCAGTGCATTCTTATGTATCCTTTAATATACAATATTGTTTTGTATGTTCACAAACTTCTAAAAATGATTTTTACTATCATTTAAAAATTGTTAAAGAACTTTTCTTTTTTTTTTTTGAGATGGAGTTTCGCTCTTGTTACCCAGGCTGGAGTGCAATGGCACGATCTCGGCTCACTGCAACCTCTGCCTCCTGGGTTCAAGCAATTCTCCTGCTTCAGCCTCCCGAGTAGCTGGGACTACAGGCGTGTGCCACCGTGCCCAGCTAATTTTTGCATTTTTTTTAGTAGAGACGGGGTTTCACCATGTTGACCAGGGTGGTCTCAATCTCTTGACCTTGTGATCCACCCGCCTCGGCCTCCCAAAGTGCTGGGATTATAGGCGTGAGCCACTGTGCCTGGCTAAAGAACTTTTCATACTATTTTCTTAGTACTTTAGAAAAAAATTTCAAAGATAAACTTTTGCACGTCATGATTTTATGGTCCAAGAAAAAGCAAAAACACTAAAACATAGTTTAGTAAAAGGAAAAGACACATAGAGTGAAAAAAGTTGGTAAATATATAGATATATAACTCTGATGTAAACTGTTAGCATCTAATATATGTAAAAGCTAAGTATAGTTAAGGTTGGTGGCCAAAATATAATTCATTACTGGGGTGGAAAATAGTGACTATGAGAGGGAGCAACAGGGAATTAGAGGAATGAGATTAATCTAGATTAATTGTCTTACAGGAGAGAGGGTTATGCTATGAGGAACTGGCCTTAAATTGGTCCAGCCAAAAAGATGAGTAGTTAGCCTGCAGGGCAGTTAGCTAAAATACATATAGGCCAGCGTTCTGTTGGGTCACCATTTGGATTAGGAAGAATGGTCAACACTAAGCCCCTTACCTTGAAGAGCTTAGTCTAATTGAGCAGGGGTGGTTATATTATGCATTTGAGAATTAGAGAACATCCTAAGACTTTGTCATATGATTTTGACCTATACATGCGTTACAGATTCCAGGAGTGGAGAATAAAAGAGTTTAATGTGGCCAGGCACGGTGGCTCACACCTGTAATCCCAGCACTTTGGGAGGCTGAGGCTGGTGGATCATTTAAGGTCAAGAGTTCCAGACCAGCCTGGCCAACATGGTGAAACCCTGTCTCTACTAAAAACACACAAAAAAATTAGCTGGACGTGGTGGTAGGTGCCTGTAATCCCAGCTACTTGGGAGGCTGAGACAGGAGAATCCCTTGAACCCTGGAGGCAGAGGTTGCAGTGAGCCCAGATTGCGCCACTGTACTCTGTCCTCGGTGACAAGAGCCTATTTTTCATTGCCCAGCAAGCAGCATATAAGAAATTAAAAAAAAAAAAAAAAAAAAAAAAAAGAGTTTATGTGAGTTACAGCAGTTAGGGGAAGAAGGCCTCAGGGAGAAATCTCCAACTCGGTCTTGCATGGCAGATAGTAGTGTAGAGGGAAAGGAAAAGGGAGTGGCTTGTGAGAGCACAGGAGCAAGTCCTGGAGCAGTGAGAAATAGTGAAGACTGGCCTGTGTGAATATTTTATATCAAGACCATTTGACTGATGGAATTTCCTGTGGTCTGGATTTTGCTGATTGCACACTTACAGTGTAGCTCAGCAGTTTTCATCTGTCTTCAGTATTTCCTTCAAATTAGCAGCTCTACCCAGTGGCTTGAGATTCAAGTTCAGTCTCTTTGGGAAGACTATAGGTGACTGGTTGTTCTTTTATCATATCAGTAAAGATATGTGTAGGGGTCTGGGATTTCATTTTACTCTTAGCTTATTACTGTTTCACATTCTTTTTTTTTTTTTTTTTTTTTTTTTTGAGACAGAGTTTCGCTCGTTACCCAGGCTGGAGTGCAATGGCGCGATCTCGGCTCACCGCAACCTCCACCTCCTGGTTCAGGCAATTCTCCTGCCTCAGCCTCCTGAGTAGCTGGGATTACAGGCACGTGCCACCATGCCCAGCTAATTTTTTGTATTTTTAGTAGAGACGGGGTTTCACCACATTGACCAGGATGGTCTCGATCTCTTGACCTCGTGATCCACCCACCTTGGCCTCCCAAAGTGCTGGGATTACAGGCGTGAGCCACCGCGCCTGGCCAGTTTCACATTCTTAACTTCACATAGGTCCCTCTTCTGTTATTTCAAGTAGTGCTAAAAAATATAACAGCTTACTTCTTGAGATAATAAGTCAGATCCCCTACCTTACTTTTATCTGGACCATCTCTTTTCTTCATTTCTGCCATCCCTATCTTGCTTTTTTAAAATTCTTTTTTGTGTGGGGATCCTTTCCTAAGGAAGGAGCCTGGGAAGGTTAGTTTCATGAGTTTGTAGGGCTAGACTGCTCCAGGTCCTTGGGGTCTCACCAGGGATCCCTTGCAGAGGACAAAAGCCCCTCCCAGTATCAGTTACTGTTCTCAAAGCAGCTCCTATTGCTTTTCACTTAATCGTTGTTGGTTATCTTGGGGTTCTTGTGTTCTCAGTTGTCAGATGCCCTTTTGCTTCCCTCTCCTTTATTCTGGACATCTGGATAGCAATTATGTCTTGTGGCTGTTGATGTTTTTTCCTCACCCACTTGTATGTGGGGATTTATGAGGATACCTTATCTTCTGTTATGTTTTAAATGTTTTCCATGGACTTTCTGTGGTGTTACCTAGTTGCTCTGTCTGGTTTTTGCTTGCTTGTTTGTTTTTGATAATGGATCTTGCTCTGTCACCCAGGCTAGAGTGCAGTGGCATGATCATGGCTCACTGCAGCCTCAACCTTGCAGGCTCAAGTGATCCTCCCACCTCAGCCTCCTGAGTAGCTGGGACTACAGGCATGCATTACCATGCCAGACCTATTATTATTATTATTTTTTTTTTTGGTGGAGATGGGAGTCTCACTACGTTGCCCAGGCTTATCTTGATCTCCTAGGCTCAAGTCATCTTCCTGCCTCAGCCTCCCAAAGTGCTGGGATTACAAGCATGAGCCACCACTCCTGACCCTCTCTCTGTTTTTATGTTGGGGTTCAGAAATATCAAAAGACTACATTGCCATTGCTACAGCTATTGCCCCAGAATCCCTATTGCAGGTTCTTTTTTTTTTTTTTGACGGAGTTTCGCTCTTGTTACCCAGGCTAGAGTGCAATGGCGCGATCTCGGCTCACCGCAACCTCTGCCTCCTGGTTTCAGGCAATTCTCCTGCCTCAGCCTCCTGAGTAGCTGGGATTACAGACACGCGCCACCATGCCCAGCTAATTTTTTGTATTTTTAGTAGAGATGGGGTTTCACCATGTTGACCAGGATGGTCTCGATCTCTTGACCTCGTGATCCACCCGCCTCGGCCTCCCAAAGTGCAGGGATTACAGGCTTGAGCCACCGCGGCCGGCTGCAGGTTCTTTAGTAGGATGATGACACAATCCTAACATCTTACATGGTGTGGAGATGGTGTGGTCTAAATGCATTTGTTCTGGCTGGTTTGAGTGTGGTAGTGTTTACAACTAATTGATCACAAGCAGTTACAGATTTCTGTGTTCTTTCACCCCTGCTGCTTCACTTGACTAGCCTTAAAAAATGTTCTTTAATTTTTTCTTTTCTCTGGATTCAGAAGTGTTTTGGCTATAATATCCAATTAGCAGATTCCCATGGAAATAATAACTTCTTATCATTACTCTTTTCAGGTTTACTAAGAATCTTTCCCCAGACAAAATCAACTTGAGCACCCTGAAAGGGGAGGGTCAGCTGACCAACCTGGAGCTGGATGAAGAGGTTCTACAGAATGTACTGGAGCTGCCGACCTGGTTAGCCATCACTCGGGTCTACTGCAACAGGGCCTCCATCCGGGTGAGAATGAGGGTCAGAATGCTGCTGTTCTCTTCGGCCAGCAGGCCTGCCTTCTGGAGGGGCAGCTACCACAGCCTTAAGACTTTGCTTTCCTCTTTCAGATCCAGTGGACAAAGTTGAAGACGCACCCAATTTGCTTGGTAATGGCCTTGCTTGATTGCAAGTAATCAAATGGGGATGGCCAGGGTTGGCTTTTAGAAGAAGGAGAAAATGATAGGCCAAACGTTTTAGGAATGGTGGGTGTCTCCTTATGTCCCTGTGAGCTTCTCTCTGAGACAGTGTGACTGTTGTCTGGGTTTATTCTGGAGCTGCTGTGTGGTATAGGATTAGCACTGGGACATAAGACCCAGGACTTCTCAGTTGTCTGCCTCCGCCCCCTGTGGGTATAGCACTCAACTAGGCTCTGGAGCACAGAGATGAAGGACACAGTCTGTGCTGGCTTTGTGCTGTGTATTTGTGTAAATGCTTAGCTCTCCTTGACTTTTATTTCAGTGTCTGGATAAGGTAGAGGTAGAGATGAAGACATGTGAGGATCCTCGGCCCCCCAATGGACAGTCTCCCATTGCCCTTGCTTCAGGACAGAGGTTAGTTTCTTTGGGCCCTGTTATTTCCAACGTGTTAATTACTCCAGGTTCCCTTTTAGTTAAAAAATAAAATCTTTTTATTATGGAAATTTTCAAACATATACTAAAGTAGAGAAAATGGTATAAGAACCTCTATATACCCAAGATCTAACTTCAGTAATTATCTACACTTGGTCATTCTTATTTTTTTTTCTTCCTGAGAGAGGGTCTTGCTTTGCCATGCAGGCTGAAGTATAGTGGTGTGAACACAGCTTACCGCAGCCTCAACCTCCTGGGCTCAAGCAGTCCTCCTACCCCAGCCTCCCAAGTAGCTGGGACCAAAGGTGCACATCACCATACCTAGCTAGTTTTTTGTAGAGGTGGGATCTCACTATGTTGCCCAGGCTGGTGTTGAACTCCTGGCTTTATGCAATCCTCCCACCTCAGCCTCCCTAAAGCCCTGGGATTATAGATGTGAACCACCGTGCCCAGCTTTGTCATTCTTTTTTCTTTCTTTATCCTGCCACTTTATGTATGTATATGTACGTGCACGTGCACACTGTAGTACTTGAGAGCAAATCTCAGAAAACATGATTCCACTTGCAAATACTCTTTTTTTCCCAGATGGGATCTCACTGTATCATCCAGCCTGGAGTACTGTGGTGTGATATTGGCTCACTGCAACTTCTGCCTCCCAGGCTCAAGTGGTTCTCCCACCTCAGTCTCCCAAGTAGCTGAGACCATAGGCATGCACCACCACACCTGGCTAATGTTTTGTAGTTTTGGTAGAGACGATTTCACAATTTTGCCCAGGCTGGTCCTGAACCCACCTGCGAATAATTTCATATCATGTCTTTAACAAACAAGGACTGGAAAAATATATTGTTATCATATTAAAAAGAATTAAGCCAGGCATGGTAGCTCATGCCTGTAATCCCAGCACTTTGGGAGGCCAAGGTGGATCACCTAAGGTCAGGAGTTTGAGACCAGTTTGACCAAAACGGTGAAACCCCATCTCTACTAAAAATACAAAATTAACTGGGCATGGTGGCACATGCCTGTAATCCTAGCTATTTGGGAGGCTGAGGCAGGAGAATCGCTTGAACCTGGGAGGTAGAGGTTGTGGTGAGCCTAGATAGCACCATTGCATTCCAGCCTGGGCAACAAGAGCAAAGCTCTGCCTCAGGAAAAAAAAAAAAAAAAAAAAGAATTAACAAGAATTCCTTAATATCATCTAATACCTATTTCATAATAAATTTTTTTTTCTGTTTTTGTTTTTTGAGACAGGGTCTTGCTCTGTCACTGAGGCTGGAGTGCAGTGGCATGATCTTGGCTCACTGCAACCTTCACTTCCTGGGTTCAGGTGATTCTCATGCCTCTGCCTCCTGAGTAGCTGGAATTACAGGTGCCCGACACCACACCTGGCTAATTTTTGTATTTTTAGTAGAGATGGGGTTTTGCCATGTTGGCCAGGCTTTTTTAACTCCTGACCTCAGGTGAGCCACCTGCCTTGGCCTCCCAAAGTGCTGGAATTATAAGTGTGAGCCACTGTGACTGGCCTAAATATATATATATTTTTACAGAACAGTATGGATCAAAAGAAGCCCATAGTTTATATTTGGGTGACAAGCCTTTTAAAGCTCTTTAATTATATTCCACCACACACACATTTTAAAATACACCATTATTCTTTGTAGGAATTAAATAATCTTTTTTTTTTTTTTTTTTTTTTTCCTGAGACAGAGTCTCCCTCTGTTGCCCAGGCTGGAGTGCAGTGATGCAATCTCAGCTGACTGCAACCTCTGCCTCCTGGGTTCAAGCAATTCTCCTCCCTCAGCCTCCTGACTAGCTGGGATTACAGATGCCTGCCACCACACCAGGCTAGTTTTTGTATTTTTAGTAGAGATGGGGTTTCACCATATTGGCCAGGCTGGTCTTGAACTCCTGACCTTGTGATTCACCTGTCTCAGCCTCCCAAAGTGCTAGGATTACAGGCCTGAGCCACCGCACCTGGCCGGAATTAGATAATCTTTTCTAGAGAATTTCCCTTGTTTTGTATTCTGTCTGATTGTATCATCAAGGTATCATTGAAGATGTTTCTCATTTAATCTGGTAGTTAGATTTAAAGGCTTGCCCTGATTCATTTTGTTTGTTTTTGTTTTACTGGTAAGAATACTTCCAAGGGGGTGAAGGGTCTCTCTCTGGCCTCTTTTTCATTCCTTTTTTTTTTGAGACAGTTTCGCTCTTGTCACCTAGGCTGGAGTGCAATGGCACAATCTCTGCTCACTGCAATCTTCCGCCTGTTAGATTCAAGCAATTCTCCTGCCTCAGCCTCCCGAGTAGCTGGGATTACAGGCATGCACCACCATGCTTGGCTAATTTTTTGTATTTAGTACAGACAGGGTTTCACCATGTTAGGCTGGTCTCAAACTCCTGACCTCAGGTGATCGATCTGCCTCGGCCTCCCAAAGTGCTGGAATTACAGGTGTGACCCACCTCGCCCAGTCTCTGGTCTCTTTTCTAAAGGCATTAATCCCATTCATGAGGACTTTTCCCTCATGAGTTAAACATCTTCCAGAGGCTTCATCTCTAAAACTGTCACATTGGGTTATTAGGTTTCAACATATGATGAATTTTGGGGAAACATAAGCATTCAGACCATAGGACTGAGTAACATTCCAGTGTATGGATATACCACAATTTGTTTATCCATTGACTTGTTGATGGTAATATTATTTTCTTTGTTTGACTATTATGAATAATGCTGCTGTAAACATTTGCATACAAGTTTTTGTGTGGTCATGTGTGCTTTTCTTTCTCTTGGGTAAATACCTAGGTATGGTAATTAGGGGAAGATTTTACTTTTTCAGAAACTGTCAGACTTTCCTTAGTGTTTTACCAATTTATATTCTTTTTACATTCTGCATTCTTTTTTGGGGAGCGGACAGAGTCTTACTCTGTTGCCCAGGCTAGACTGCAACGGCACGATCTCAGCTCACTGCAACCTCCACCTCCTGGGTTCAAGCGATTCTCCTGCCTCAGCCTCCTGAGTAGCTGGGATCATGCACACCACCACACCTGGCTAATTTTTGTATTTTTAGTAGAGACAGGGTTTCACCATGTTGGCCAGGCTGGTCTGAGGTCAGGCGATCCGCCACCTTAGCCTCCCAAAGTGCTGGGATTACAATAGTGAGCCATTGTGCCTGGCCATTTTGCATTCTTTTTTACATGCTTTTATATGTTACATGTTTTACATCCTACTTTTTTTTTGAGACAAGGTTTTGCTTTGTCACCTAGGCTGGAGTGCAGTGGTGCAGTCACGGCTCACTGCAGCCTTGAACTCCTGGTCTCAAAAGCAATTCTCCTACTTCAGCCTCCCCAGTAGCTGGGGCTACGGGCATGTGCCACTATGCCCAGCTAATTTTAAAATTTTTTGCAGAGATGGATCTCACTATGTTGCCCAGGCTGGTCTCAAACTCCTGCACTCAAGTGATCTTTCCGTCGTGGCCTCCCAAAGTGTTAGGATTACAGATGTGAGCCACTGTGCCTGGCCTTATATCCTACATTTACTGTTTATATATGTCTTTTTGTATGTCATATCTTTACAGTCATTATTCTTCTTGATGTTCAAATCTCCCTATCTTTGGCTAGTTAGAGCATTTCCAAGTGAGCTCGTGTCCTTTTGACAAGACACCAGTAATCTTTCTGCTTTTAGATAGAATAAGGTGTTTCAGGATTCCTTTATACAACTTTACCCTAGACCTAAAATCCGACATCTCTTCAAGGAGCCCTGATTTCCTTTAGTGAGAAACGCTGTTTATAGACTTGTCTGCAAAGCTGTGTTCATTGAGTTTTCATTGCTTTAAGGCCTTGTCAGTGCTAGGAAAAAGGGTATTTTTAAGAAAGAAAAGGCCAGGCGCGGTGGCTTACGCCTGTAATCCTAGCACTTTGGGAGGCGGAGGTGGGTGGATCACCTGAGGTCAGGAGTTCAAGACCAGCCTGGCCATCATGGTGAAACTCCATCTTTATAAAAAAAAAATTTTTTTTTAAAAAGAAAGAAAAATGAATAATGACAATATCCTGATATTTCTCCATTCAAATAAAAGAAGAGGATTTTGAGTTAGCTTTCTGAATTTAATAGTGGTTTTGAAATTCATACACTGAATCATGGCTCCTAACAACAGTAACATAAATGGTTTACTTTTTCAAGTTTCAAAAAAATAACGAAACCATTATAACTATCAGTAACCCTACTACTGAATGCAGTAGAGGTGTGTATGTGTTTTAGATGGAGTCTTGCTCTGTTGCCCAGGCTGTAGTGCAGTGGCACAATCTTGGCTCACTGCAACCTCTGACTCCCTGGTTCAAGCTATTCTGTGCAGCCTCCCAAGTAGCTGGAATTACAGGCATGTGCCACCATGCCCAGCTAATTTTTGTATTTTTAGTACAGATGGGATTTCATCATGTTGGCCAGGCTGGTCTCAATCTCCTGACCTCATGATCCACCCGCGTTGGTCTCCCAAAGTGCTGGGATTACAGGCGTGATCCACCACTCCCGGTCATGTGTGTGTTTTAATCTTGTGAAATATCCCATTAGGGATGTATGGCCAAAATGCTGTTTTTTCGTTTTTTTGTTAAGATGAAGTTTTCCCCTTTTGTTGTCCAGGCTGGAATGCAGTGGCGTGATCTAGGCCCACTTAAACCTCTCCTCCTGAGTTCAAACGATTCTCCTGCCTCAGCCTCCCAAGTAACTGAGACTACAGGCGTGCGCCACCACACCCAGCTAACTTTTGTATTTTTAGTAGAAATGGAGTTTCACCATGTTGGCCAGGATGGTCTTAGTCTCCTGTCCTCTTGATCTGCCCGCCTTGGCCTCCCAAAGTGCTGGGATTATAGGTGTGAGCCACTGCACCCCGCCGTCCCATCTTTTTTCTATACAACATGTGGCATGTCATAAATACTTATTCCACATTGTGAAAGAGATTATATTTTTTCATTTATAAATATATCCTGGTGATCACTCCATAGAAGGGTAGAGATGTCCTTTATTCCTTTTTGTACCTGGAGAATGTGCTTATCTTTTGGAGGCAGCATAGTTTAGCCAGTTCTTTATTGATGGATATTTGGATTATTTCCAGGTTTTTTGCTGTTACACATGGTTTGGCAATAAATGACCTTGTTCATAAGTCACTTAGTATTTTGCCAGTATGTATTTTTTTCTTATTTTTTCTTTTCTTACAAGGAAACCAAAGAAGCTGGCCGGGCGTGGTGGCTCATGACTATAATCCCAGCACTTTGAGAGGCCAAGGAGGGTGGATCACCTGAGGTCAGGAGCTTGAAACCAGCCTGGCCAACATGATAAAACCCTGTCTCTACTAAAAATACAAAATTAGCTGGGCATAGTGGTGCGTGCCTGTAATCCCAGCTACCTGGGAGGCTGAGGCAGGCAAATCGCTTGAACCTGTGTGGCAGAGAGGTTGCAGTGAGCTGGGATGGTGCCATTGCCCTCCAGCCTGGGCAACAAGAGTAAAACTCAGTCTCAGAAAAAAAGAAAACAAAACCAAAGAAGCCAAGCTAGCATGTTTTAGAAAACACTTTATTGAAATATAATACACATACCATAACATTCATCCATGTGAAGCATACAATTCAGTGTTTTAAAAAAATTTTTAATTAAAATTTTTGTTTTTTATTTTTTAGATGGAAATTCTCTCTGTCACCCAGGCTGGAGTGCAGTGGCTCAATCTCAGCTCACTGCAACCTCTGCCCCCAGGATTCAAGGGATTTTCCTGCCTCAGCCTCCCAAGTAGCTGGGACTACAGGCGTGTGCCAGCACGCCCGGCTAATTTTTTATATTTTTAGTAGAGATGGGATTTCACCATGTTAGCCAGGATGGTCTCGGTCTCCTGACCTCATGATCCACCCACCTCGGCCTCCCAAGTGCTAGGATTACAGGTGTAAGCCACTGCGCTCGGCCAATTCAGTGGTTTTTACTGTATTCACTGGGTTGTACAACCATGACCACAATCAATTTTAGAACATTTTCATCACCCAAGAGAAACCCCATACCTATTAGCTGTCACTCCTCATTCTTCTCTGCCTTAGCCCTAGGCAACCCTTCATCTACTTTCTTTGTCTATTCTGAACATTTTATATAAATGAAATCATATCCTGCGTGGTCTTTTGCGGTTGGCTTCTTTCACTTAGCATAATGTTTTCAAGGTTCAGCCATGTTGTAACCTTAAAAAGGAATAAAGTTCTGTTATATGCTACAACATGGCTGTTTTATTTAAATGTATAGGATATAGTCAGTCGTGTCTTGCTACTTTAGCTTAACATTATGTTTATGAGAGTCATCCATTTTGTTACAACATATATGTGTAGTTCATTCTTCCTCATTTGTGTATACCATTCCATTACATGAATATGCCACAATCCATTCAGTTGTAGACGTTTCTAGTTTCTGGGTTTTTTTTTTGTTTGTTTTTTTGTTTTTTGTTTTTTTTTGAGACAGAGTCTTGCTCTGTAGTCCAGGCTGGAATGCAATGGTGCAGTCTCTGCTCACTGCAACCTCCAGGTCCCAGGTTCGAGTGGTTCTCACACCTCAGCCTTCAGAGTAGTTGGGAGTACAGAACAGGTGCGTGCCACCATCACTACCCCTAGCTAATTTTTTTTTTCCCCCAAGAGGTAGTCTCTCTGTGTTGCTCAGACTGGAGAGGAGTGGTGTGATCTTGGCACACTGCAACCTCCACCTCCTGGGTTCAAGCGATTCTCCTGCCTCAGCCTCCCACTAAGTAGCTGGGATGACAGGTGCCTGCCACCAAACCCAGCTAATTTTTTTGTATTTTTAGTAGTGACGGGGTTTTACTATGTTGGTCAGGCTGGTCTTGAACTCCTGACCTTGTGATCCACCCGCTTCAGACTCCCAAAGTGCTGGAATTACTCACATGAGCCACTGTGCCCAGCCTTCCCTGGTTAAGTTTTGTATTTTTAGCAGAGACAGGGTTGTACTGTGTTAGCCAGGCTGGTCTCAAACTCCTGACCCCAAGTGATCCACTCGCCTTGGCCTCCCAAATTGGTGGGATTACAGGCTTGAGACACCACACTTGGCCTAGGTTTTGGTTCTTAAGTTTAGTGTTGCTATACAGAACTCTCCTCTATGATGACTTTGGTGATCAACCATGTATTGATTTTGACAAATACACTCCATGTATTTGTCAAAACCCACAGAGCTGGCTGGGTGTGGTAGCTCCCGCCTGTAATCCCAGCACTTTGGGAGGCTGAGGTGGGCAGATCATGAGGTCAGGAGTTCGAGACCAGCCTGGTCAACGTGATGAAACCCCATCTCTACTGAAAAAAACAAACAAACAAACAAAAAAACAAAAATTAGCTGGGCCTGGTAGTGTGTGCCTGTAATCCCAGCTACTCTGAAGGCTGAGGCAGGAGAATTGCTTGAACCTGGGAAGTGGAGGTTACAGTGAGCCAAGATTGCACCACTGCACTCCATCCTGGATGACAGAGCCAGACTTGGTCTCTGGGGGGTGAGCGGGGTGGGGAACAACAACCCATAGAGCCATACACCACAAAGAATGAATTTTCCTGCATATAAGTTAAAAACATGTAATAAAAGAGAATAGTCCTGCTGTGAACCTTCTTGTGTATATATCTTGTTGACACGTATATACATTTCTACTTTATATATACCTAGCAGTAGAATTGCTGGGTTATAGGTTCTGTTTTTGTAGATACTGCTAGATAGTTCTTCATAGTGGTTGTACTACTTTCCCCACTAGCACTGCATGAAAGTTCCAGTTGTTCCATATCCTTGCTATCACCTGGTATTGTCTGTCTTCATTTTAGTCATTCTGGTAGGTGGGTAGTTGTATCACATTATGGTTTAATTTATATTTTTCTGATGATTGGTTTATTGGAATTTTGGGTATTTGTCTTTCATAAAGCACTTGTGTGTTTTGCCCATTTGTCTTTGGGTTGTCTTTTTCTTATTAATTTGTAGAAGTTCTTTATATATTCTGGAAACAAGTACTTGGTTAGGTACATATATTGCAGATATCTTCTATTCTTTACAGAACACTAAGATACTGATCACTCTTAATTTTTTTCTTTTTTTTGGGATGGAGTTTCACTTTTGTCACCCAGGCTGGAGTGCAATGATGTGATCTCCATTCACTGCAACTTTCACCTTCTGGGTTCTAGCCATTCTCCTGCTTCAATCTCCTAAGTAGCTGGGATTACAGGTGCCCACCGCCATGCCCAGCTAATTGTTGTATTTTTAGTAGAGACGGGGTTTCACTATGTTAGCCAGGCTGGTTTCAAACTCCTGACGTCAGGTGATCTACCTGCCTCAGCCTCCCAAAGTGCTAGGATTATAGGTGTGAGCCACTGCCCCGGCCCACTCTTAATTTTAATATTTAACAGAAATTATTCTGCTATAGTTCAGTATATCTTTTTTTCACTTTATGGTTAACACTTTTTGTATTTTGTTTAAGGAATCTTTTTCTATTCTAATGCAGGAAGTGAGTCTCCTATATTTTCTTCTAAAAGCTTTATTGTTTGGCTTTTCACATTTAGATCTCTAGTCCATCTTGGAACTGATTTTTTTTTTGTTGTTGTTTAATGAATGTGGGCGTCGATATTAATTTTTCTCGTTATGGATATCTGCAAACTGACTATGCACCATGTATTGAAAAGACTTAATCTTTTTCCCACTGCACTGTCATCTTTGTCATAAATCTAGTGACTCTAAGCCCATCAGACCCCAAACGTCCTAAAACCGAATGTAACTTATCTGCTAGTATAAGCTCATTATGTCTTCAGCCTCTTCAATCCTGTCTCTTCCAGGCATCTTTAACAGTTGATGTATTAGACCCAAGCAGGCATTTTTGTAGGCTGGGAGGCAAATGAATAGATAATACTTCCTACCCAATCATCTTCCCTAGCCCGTTTTAATGTCCCAAAGTTTAATTAACAGAACAGGGAAGCTGTCCTGGACTGAACTCAACACTTTGAATTTTTTTTTTTTTTTTGAGATGGAATCTTGCTTTGTTGCCAGTCAGGAGTGCAGTGGCACAATCTTGGCTCACCGCAACCTCTGCCTCCCAGGTTCAAGCCATTCTCCTGCCTCAGCCTCCTGAGTAGCTGGGACTACAGTTGCATGCCACCATGTCCAGCTAATTTTTTTTTTTGAGACGGAATTTCGCTCTTGTTACCCAGGCTGGAGTGCGATGGCGCGATCTCGGCTCACCGCCACCTCCGCCTCCTGGGTTCAGGCAATTCTCCTGCCTCAGCCTCCTGAGTAGCTGGGATTACAGGCACACACCACCATGCCCAGCTAATTTTTTGTATTTTTAGTAGAGACGGGGTTTCACTATGTTGACCAGGATGGTCTCGATCTCTTGACCTCGTGATCCACCCACCTCGGCCTCCCAAAGTGCTGGGATTACAAGCGTGCGCCACTGCGCCCGGCCTTCATGTCCAGCTAATTTTTGTAGTTTTTGTAGAGGCACAGTTTCTCCAGGTTGACTAGGATAGTCTTGATCTCTTGACCTCGTGATCTGCCTGCCTTGGCCTCCCAAAGTGCAGGAATTATAGACTTGAGCCACTTTGTTGGCCTTTTTTCTTTCTTTCTTTCTTTTTTTTTTTTTTTTTTTGAGACACGGTCTTACTCTGTCACTCAGGCTGGAGTGCAGTGGCACGATCATCATAGTTCCACTGCAGGCTCAAGTGATTCTCCCACCTCAGCTTCCCAAGTTGCTGGTACCACAGGCGTACACCATTGTACCAGGCTAATTTTTTGTTTGTTTTTTTTTTGTTTTGTTTTTTTGTTTGTTTGTTTGTTTGTTTTGTAGTGACCAGGTCTAAGTATGCTGCTAGGCTGAGCTCAAACTCCTAGGCTCAAATGATCTGCCTGCTTTAGCCTACCAAAGTGTTAGGATTACAGGCATGAGCCACTGTGCCCAGCGTTTTTTCTTTCCTTCTTCTTCTTTTTTTTTTTTCTGAGACTTTTTTTCCTTCTTTTTTTTTTTTTTTCTTCTGGTCTCACTCTATCACCCTGGTTGGAGTGCAGTGGCACAGTCTTGGCTTACTGTAGCCTCAGTCTCCCGGGCTCAAGTGATCCTCCTGTCTCAGCCTCTCAAGTAGCTGGGACTACAGGCATTCACCACCACACCTGGCTAATTTTTAAATTTTTCTGTAGAGAGTTTTTGTAGAGGGGCATCTCCCTTTGTTGCCCAGGCTGGTCTCAAACTCCTGGGCTCAAGTGATTTTCCCACCTCGGCCTCCTAAAGTGCTGGTCTTATAGGTGTGAGTCACTGTGCCCAGCCTCTTTATGTTTAATAGCTATTTGCATTTATTTCTTCTGTGACCTGTCCATATTTTGTCCTAGTTTTATTGGGCTCTTGCTCTTTTTTCTGTTTTTTTGAAGTTCTTTATACATTAGGGATATTAGTTATTGGTGACATAAATTGCAAATATATGTATTTTTTTCAGTTTGAATCTTCAGACCTCCTTTTTTCTTTTTTGAGGAGTCTCTGTCTCCAGGCTGGAGTGCAGTGGCGTGACCTCAGCTTACTGCAACCCCCATCTCTCAGGTTCAAGCGATTCTCCTGCCTCAGCTTCCTGAGTAGCTGGGACTACAGGCGCAGACCTCACCACGCCCAGCTAATTTTTATATTTTTAGTAGAGATGGAATTTCACCATGTTGGCCAGGATGGTCTCAGTCTCTTGACCTCGTGATCCGCCCACGTCGGCCTTCCAAAGTGCTTGGGTTATAGGTGTGAGCCACTGCGCCCGGCCTAGATCTCCTTTTATCTCTTGTAATGAACAGTGATTTCACATACATGTCAAGAATTGCTGTTTTCTTTACATCTAGAGGGACTTTAAGATGTTCTTCATCCTCTCCTTTTGCCATTTCTGTCTTCTCACTGTGGAAGTGTAACTGTGTTCTTTGGGAAGCACAGCTGATCCTTGAACAGCACAAGTTTGAGCTGCATGAGTCCATGCATATGCAGTTGTTTTCAACCAAATGCAGGTTAAAAATATTGCAGGATGCCATACTTGGGGAGTCGACTTTTCATATATGCGGGTCCCTCAGGATTGACTGTGAGACTTGAGCAGATTTTGGTGTACAAGGTGGTATTGGGAGGTCCTCGAACTAGTACTTTCACAAACCAAGGGATGACTGTATTTGACAGGGTCAAGGTGGGACTTTGAACCTCTTATTCACCTGGCTGTACTACTTTTCTTTCTACTATCTTTGCAGAGTATGCTCCATCTTTGAAGATTTTTTTTTTTTTGAGACCAGGTCTTGCTTTCGTGTCTCTGAAGATTTTATAGAAACCCTGTGTCTCTTTTCTGTAGTTATACCTGCCCTCACCGACATTATCTAAATATTTAGGTAGTTTATGGGCTATAAAAAGATTCGTAAATTTATTCTTTCTAACAGGAAGGAGATTGTTTCAAGGTCAACTCTTTCTCTTTTATTCTTTAAAAAAAGTTTCTCATTGAAGAAAGTACTGCAACTGAGCACAGTGGCTCATACCTATAATTCCAGCTATTTCAGAGGCGGAGACAGGAGGATCACTTGAGGCCGGGAGTTCAAGGCTGCAGTGAGCTATAATCGTGCCACTGTACTCCAGCTTGGGCAACAGAGCGAGACCCTGTCTCAACAACAACAACAACAACAACAACAACAACAGAAAGTCTACTGTATCATCATGATAGAAAATATATGATAGAAAATATTTAAACATCCAGTATAAAGACTGTGCAGAAAGTGTCCCATGATTCTGATTGTTGGTCTGCCTCATTTGTTGTAGTGAATATGGCTTTGCTGAAAAGGTGGTGGAAGGGATGTTTATCATCGTCAATTCTATCACCATCAAGATTCACGCCAAGGCTTTCCATGCTTCTTTTGAACTGTGGCAGCTCCAGGGCTATAGTGTCAACCCTAACTGGCAGCAGAGTGACCTTCGCCTCACCCGCATCACTGACCCCCGCCGAGGAGAGGTGACAGCCCCATCATTGTGAGGGGAGAGAGTGGGGAAGATTCAAAGTAGAACTAATTTTTAAAGGATATTATTCCCACTTTGTGGATTTCCTCAAATGTTCCCCATTTCTGGGAACCCAGAAGCCTTTCTGTCCAGTGTTACTGCTACATCCTTTCCTCAGTTATGGATTCCTGACTCACTACTTTTTCTCCTTGGGATCCCAGCTGGGAATCTCTGCCCTGCGAGTCTTTTTTCCTTGGATTTCTTGCTGCTTGGCTAATTTCATTCACAGAATTAAGAGATTTTACTTTCTCTTCTTCCAGGTTTTAACGTTTAAGGAAATAACTTGGCAGACACTTCGAATTGAGGCAGATGCTACAGACAATGGTGATCAGGACCCAGTCACCACTCCATTGAGGCTTATTACGAACCAAGGCAGGATCCAGATAGCCCTCAAAAGAAGAGTAAGTGTGTTCTCTGGCCTCATGAAAAGTTCCATTTCTTATTCTATGAGACAGCTTGGATTTGATATTCCCTCATTGTTTGTAGTGTTATTGGCCCCTGGGATAGCAGTTGAAGGGGAAAGGCCTATAATTCAGTGTTGGCCAACATCCATGTTTCCACCTTCCTGTTTTCTTAGTTTTGGAAACTGCAATTTTTACCCATATGTAGGGACACTGACAGAGGCACCTGGCAGTTGACTATTGCTGCTTTTTGTTAATTAAGGTAACTTTAGTAGTTTTGTAAGAAATTGGCTCTCCAAAGTGCTTGATACTTTCCTTTCCACATCTGGAGATTGAAAAGCCAGTTCTGAAATGGATTGGGCAGCAGTCACTTTGAAAGTTGGAATGATGCAAGGTAATAAACCCCATGTTCTCTGTGGCTTCCTTAGACCAAAGATTGCAATGTGATAGCCTCCAAGCTAATGTTCCTGTTGGATGACTTGCTCTGGGTGCTAACTGACTCACAACTCAAGGCTATGATGAAGTATGCAGAGTCACTGAGTGAGGCCATGGAGAAGTCAGCCCAGCAAAGAAAGAGCCTGGCTCCTGAACCTGTGCAGGTTAGAGATAAAACACACCCTTGGTGGGGCTGAGGACTTTGTAGGCCAGAGCAAATTCATACTAACATAGGTAGAATCTAGACTTTATTTGGGAGATTTGTCATTTACTTCTGGGTGTTCGTAGGCTTTGTCTACACCTCTGATTTTTTCTTTGTTTGTTTTTTTTTGAGAAAGAGTCTTGCTCTGTCACCTAGGCTAGAGTGCAGTGGTCCAATCTTGGCTCACTGCAACCTCTGTTTCCCAGGTTCAAGTGATTCTCTTGCCTCAGCCTCCTGAGTAGCTGGGATTACAGGCACATGCCACCATGCCCAGCTAATTTTTTTTGTATTTTTAGTAGAGACAGGATTTCACTATGTTGGTTAGGCTGGTCTCAAACTCCTGATCTTATGATCCACCCGCCTTGGCCTCCCAAAGTGTTGGGATTACAGGTGTGAGCCACCGCGCCTGGCCTGATTTTTTATTTGTTCTGTTCATTGGGTACCTCTAGCGTATGAAGTATACAGTACTGGCCACTGGAAAAGAAAAATGGAATACACCACTTGTTCCTGTCCTTGGAGCTCTCACTGTCTTGAAAATTGGGCCATAAATGAGTTATTACAGTATGGTGTGATAAATACTGTAATAGAATAAACAATATGACATGAGAGCACAAAGAAGAGGCATTGCACTACCCAGGGTGAAAGCGTTTAGGGAAGACTTCTTAGAGGAAGTGTTTTAGCATCAGCCCACTAAGAACTGGTGGGTGAGAGCTGGGAGGGCAATTCAGAACTATGAACTGTATTCCAACAGTTATTAGACTAATTATAATTAGGTTTTTGAAGTTTGGGTTATATAATTGGAACAAACCTAAGTGAGCTACTAGACCAACAGTTAGGAGACAGAAGGAACATCTTGCTAAACTGTGGTTTTCTTCAGGCTGGACTAAAGCTTAAAGAACACGTACAGAGGATCTTTTCAGGGTCTGGACTTCCTGTTTCTCTCTCTGTCACATGTAGATCACTCCACCAGCTCCCAGTGCCCAGCAGTCCTGGGCCCAGGCATTTGGTGGCAGCCAGGGCAACAGCAGCAGCAGCAGCAGCAGCAGCCGTCTCAGCCAGTACTTTGAGAAATTTGATGTGAAAGAGTCCTCCTACCATCTGCTCATCTCCCGCCTGGATCTGCACATTTGTGATGATAGCCAGTCCCGAGAGCCAGGTACCTCATGAGGCCTGAGCCTGGGCTGGGTGGTCCACATCACTGTCTCACTCTGGGCAGAGTCTGGGGATGAAGGCTCTTTTCCAAAGACCATGGATTACTTTGGTTGGCTTCCCTTAATCACAGACCTTAGGCCTCAGCCCTTCTGTGGTAGCCCTGTTTGTTTGAGGCAGTGCTGTTCAGCCTTTAGGGTGTAGTAGAACTACCTGTCATACTTAATAAAATACAGATGTTGGGCCTCTCCCCAAACACCTCTAAATTAGACTCTTCAGTGGTAGAGTTCAAGCAGTGTAAACTTTTTTTTCCCCTCTCACTGAAGTTTCTTAGGCAATCCTAATGCTTATCAGAGGTTGAAAACGACGGGTGAGATTTTAGGAAAGTAAATTCAACTATAGGAAACCTCAGAATTTTTAGATTTGGGGTCAGTTTAAATATTTATTGTGTGTAAATGTTCTCTTCCCAAGCAAGAAGGTTGTGTTGTAATCTTGGCATACTTACAACAACTGGCATTACATATGTGTATACATTTATTGACAATGAAAAATACTAATTGACTCATTGCTTTCCTTTATGAGCCCTGGGGAAATCACTTAACCTTCTGCTTAACCTCTTTGAGTTCTACATTTATGAAATTGAGTTAAATTATGTCTCACTCATTTACCTCAAAAGTTATTGTCAGGCTCAGATGAGCCAATATGCTGAATTTGGATGAGCTTGATTATAGGCACATATTAAATTTTACTATCTTGCTGCTTGTTCCTTCAAAACTGTCTCTCTGTTCCTTTTAAACTCTCCTTTGCCATCACCTCTTGGTTTTCAGTGCTTACCTATAGCATTAAATAGATTTTTCTCTTGTTGGCTTATCTTCTCTGAAGGCTTTGTTTACCTTATAATAAGATCTAGACTCACGGGCCAGGCACAGTGGCTCATGCTTGTGATCCCAATACTTTGGGAGGCTGAGTAAGAGGATTGCTTGAGCTTAGGAGTTTGAGACCAGCCTGGCCAATATGGCGAAACCCATCTCTACAAAAAATTTAAAAATTGGCCAGAGATCAGTTGCAGTGGTTCCTGCCTGTAGTCCTAACACTTTGGGAGGCTGAGCCAGGAGGATCACTTAAGCCTATGAGTTTGAGACCAGCCTGGGCAATATAGTGAGGGTGTGGTGGTGTGTCCCTGTAGTTCTAGCTACTCAGGAGGATAAGATGGGAGAATTGTTTGAGCCCAGGAGTTTGAGGTTGCAATGAGCCATGATTTGTGCCACTGCACTTTAGCCTGGGTGACACAGTGAGACCCTGTTTCAAAAAAAAAAAAAAATTGACTCGGTTTCCTTGAGTGACCTGCCTATTCATTTCTTCCTGGTGCACCAGCTGGCACTGCCTCTCCTGCTTGACTATTCCTTGGTCTTGAAGTGATTCAACCCTCCTCTGCTCTCATTCTGAAAGGAAAGAAAGGAGCAATGTCAGTGCAAAGATTGTTTTTGCCACCAGAGGAAATAATTTGCCACTCACTCATTTTGGAAGTTTTTTACTAAAGCAAGTATTATTTTGTTTAGTTATTTCTTCCAAGTGTTACCTAAAGGCTTTGGGTATTTTGTGGTTTGATTGTTTGTTTAGATTTTGTTTTTAACACTTTCAGAAGTTTTAATTAAGAGTACATGATATGGCCGGGTGCAGTGGCTCAAGCCTGTAATCCCAGCACTTTGGCAGGCCGAGACAGGCAGATCACGAGGTCAAGATATCGAGACCATTCTGGCCAACATGGTGAAACCCTGTCTCTAAGAAAAATACAAAAATTAGCTGGGTGTGGTGGCGTGCACCTATAGTCCCAGCTCCTTGGGAGGCTGAGGCAGAAGAATTGCCTGAACCGGGGAGTTGGAGGTTGCAGTGAGCCAAGATTGTGCCACTGCACTCCAGCCTGGCGCCTGGCGACAGAGTGAGAGACTGTCTCAAAAAAAAAAAAAAAAAAAGAGTACATGATTCAGAGTTTCATCCTGTCACTTGAGGAGGGGTGTTTAGCACTGTTCTCTTCAAGTGCCAGAGTTCTGTAATCCATACTAAGATGTGAATTACTGTAGCTTTAACATTCATTTATTAAACTATATTGATCTATTTGAGGGAATTTAAGGAAGTTTTAGATGAGACATTTTTAAAAATAGGAATAATTATCACCTACCATACCTAGGTGTGGTATAGGGGCAGAGAACAGGAGAGTTCTTGTAACTTTGACTCTTCCTCTTAGATTTGGGGAGAGAGGGGAAGGGAGAACTAGGTAATACAGAAAGGGCTTTAAGATTTTCTGGAGTTGTTCTATCCAATACAGGAGTCCCACGGCGGGTAGTAGGGGTGGGGTAGACAGGTGAAATATACTTTTATTTAGCAGCTCTCTCATCAACAGCTCTCTCACACTGTCCTGGCTGCTTGCTCTGGCTGCTCCCATACACAGAGCCAAGCCGCTGACTCTCCCTTCCCTTCAGGGTCAGCAGCTTAACTCTTTCCCTCTGGGCACAAACCAGTTCCTGGCTGTCCCCTGCCTATCTGCCAGACAGCCACTCTCCCTTACAGGGGTCAGTAGCTTCACTGTCTCTGGGTTCCAGCACCTGCACAAGAGCTGTGCCATGCTCTGCTGTGCCAAGCTGAGCCACAAGAGCGTAGCGTCAGCAGGGCAGTTACACTTTTTACAGACAACAGTGGTGTAAGGCCAAGGGATGGCCTTCCTATGTTATGGCTCTACGGCTGTGATAACACATGGCGTTATACGCCTTTGCTCTAAACTTGTTGAGTCATACATGCCTGGACATCCCCCTAGCCATATTCCTTGACCAAAGCACATCCACGTACCTTACAATATGGTACCAAAAAAAGAGTGTAAAATACTTCAATAATTATTTTCATGTTGAAATAACATTTGGGTATATTGGTTTAAATATATATTGTTACAAAGAGAAAAAAATATATATATGGTTACAATTAATTTTACTTTTTAAATACTGTTTTCGTATAGCTATTAGAAAATTTAAAATTCCTTGTGTAATTATAGTTTTGTTGTCATTGTTGCTTTTGTTTGTTTTGTTTTGTTTTACCATATAACTTATATTCCCCAGGCTGGACTCTAACTCCTGAGCTCAAGTGATCTTCCCACCTAAGCCTCCTGGGTAGCTGGGACTATAGGCACATGCCACCAAGTCTGGGTCACATTATTTTAATTTTAATTTTATTATTTTTTAAATTCTCACATCTCAGCCTCCCAAGTAGCTGGAATTACAGATGCTTGTCACCACGTCTGGCTAATTTTTTGTATTTTTAGTAGAGATGGGATTTCACTATGTTGACCAGGCTGATATTGAACTCCTGACCTCAAGTGATCTGCTCACCTCAGCCTTCCAAAGTGCTGGGATTACAGGCTGAGCCACCGTGACCAGCCCCAGTCTATATTTCTATTAGATATAATTACTTGAGAATTCTCTGTCCAATATGGTATTAAATTGCCACATGCAGCTATTTAAATTAAAATGAAAATTACAATTGAAAGTTAATTTTCATTTGAACTAAAATTAAAATTAGTTCTTTATTTGCACAAGCCACATTTCAATTGCTCGGTATAGTCTATAAGCCATAGAACACCTCCATCATCACAGAAGGTTCTTTGGACAGTGCTGCTCTAGAGACTACTTGAAGGCTACATCTCCTGCTGTTTTAAAATTAAGTGTGTGGGCCGGGCGCGGTGGCTCAAGCCTGTAATCCCAGCACTTTGGGAGGCTGAGGCGGGTGGATCATGAGGTCAAGAGATCGAGACCATCCTGGTCAACAAGGTGAAATCTCGTCTCTACTAAAAATACAAAAAATTAGCTGGGCATGGTGGCGCGTGCCTGTAATCCCAGCTACTCGGGAGGCTGAGACAGGAGAATTGCCTGAACCCAGGAGGCGGAGGTTGCAGTGAGCCGAGATCGCGCCATTGCACTCCAGCCTGGGTAACAAGAGCGAAACTCCGTCTCAAAAAAAAAAAAAAAAAAAAATTAAGTGTGTGATAACCTGGGTGTTGGAGTGGCAGACTAACATGCTCACCTATCCCTTGGTATTTGAAATGATCAGAAACTGGATGGGTGAGTGGGGTCAGCACTGTCTTTTAAAATCACACTGGATGGCAAAGATAGAAATAAGGCTTCCCCCAGAAAAGAAAAAAAAGAAAAAATTCAAACTGGAGCAGCACACTTCAGGCTTCAGAGAGAAGATAGATGGTTGATGGGGAAGAGAGTACCACCTGCTTTTTAACTGTTTTCTCTTAGGGTAAAGCCTGTGAGCCAAAAACTTTCCGTATTTCTTTTTCTTAAGGACGGGCTAACTTCTGACCACTAGTTCGCTAGAGAATTTTAGTCATTTATGTACACTATCATTTATGTCTCATATATGATTATGTGTTTACAATTAGATATGTTGATAATTGTTAATTATATTTGATTTCACTTCTACACCCAAGTATAATATGCTCATTCTGTGTACTTTATTGTTCTTTTACCTCTAAGCAGCTTGAGCAAAGGA
The DNA here is from genome assembly GCF_048565385.1 of Saimiri boliviensis. Classification (NCBI taxonomy): domain Eukaryota; kingdom Metazoa; phylum Chordata; class Mammalia; order Primates; family Cebidae; genus Saimiri; species Saimiri boliviensis. Next base: position 99,145,863 of record NC_133452.1, read on the forward strand.
AGAATGGTTGTAGAATCTTTCTTCCTCCAGTAGCCTAGGTCATGCATTTTCAGTTGAGATGATATCACCCCAAAGAGGTGAAAATTGGTTCTTTTCTTTTAAGCTTTATTGAGATAAAATTTCATACCATACAATTCATTCATTTAGAATATATAACTCAGTGTTTTTTGGTATATTCATAGGGTTGTATAACCATCTCAGTAATCTAATTTTAGAACATTTTTGTTTCCCCATAAAGAAACCCTGTACCAGGCCAGGTGCGGTGGCTCATGCCTGTAATCCCAGCACTTTGGGAGGCTGAGGTGGGCAGATCACCTGAGGTCAGGAGTTCGAGACCAGCCTGGCCAAAATGGAGAAACCCCTCCTCTTAAAAAAAAAAAAAAAGCCCCTTTATCCATTTGCTGTCATTCCCCATTTAAAGCCCTAAGCAACCACTAATCTGTTTTTGATATTTATCTATTCTGGAAATTTAAAATAAGTTTCGGGAGTACAGTGGGGATCTTATAACAATCATCTGTAGCCCTCTAAAGTTTGACCCAGCCAGGCATGGTGGCTCATACCTGTAATTCCAGTACTTAGGGAGGCCAAGATGGGAAGATTTCCTTGAGCCCAGAGGTTCTATTTAAAAAAAAAAAAAAAAAAAGTAAAAAATAAAGTTTAACCTGACTGACAAAATTTTATTCCTTAGTACTTAATTTATCTCATTGGGTTTTCTTGGGTATTACGTGAGCAGCAGCACTGACAGTGAGTTCATGGAAGGTACACAAAATGTGAGGAAGATCAGTGTTACAAACTATGACAAGTAGATGGCTGTGATTAGAGGACTTTCTCTCATTCAGTTGCTCCATCTCAAAGTTATATGGTGAAGATGGCCTGCAAGTGCCTGTTGGCTGCCATTGGCTGCTTTGCTAGTGTTACTTGTGTTCAATCCTCAGTACTTTTGTGATTTGAACTTTGAGTATTAAATGAAAATAGTTTATTTAAAAATTTTATTTATTTATTTATTTTTGAGACAGGGTTTTGTTCTATCACCCATGCTGGAGTGTAGCATGATCATAGCTCACTGAAGCCTCAACTTCCCAGGCTCAAATGATCCTCCCATTTTAGCCTCCCAAGTAGCTGGGACTACAGGCATGTGTTACCATGACTGGCTAATTTTTGTATTTTTTGTAGAGATGAGGTCTTACTATGTTATCAGGGCTGGTCTTGAACTCCTGGGCTTAAGCAATCCTCCTACCTTGGCCTCTCAAAATGTTGGGATTAGAGATGTAAGCCACAATGCCTGGCCTATGTTGTTTTTAATTTTATTTTGCCCAGACGTCTATGTATAATTCAGAAAACAGTTTATGTTTTATTATTTAATTCTGTAAAAGTTTTTCAGTTCATCATTAAGTTAAACAAGGGCTGAAAAAAATGTTGACACTATCTGAATATTTTTTTAATATATAAAATTAATATAAAATTACACGGCCGGGCGCGGTGGCTCAAGCCTGTAATCCCAGCACTTTGGGAGGCCGAGGCGGGTGGATCACGAGGTCAAGAGATCGAGACCATCCTGGTCAACATGGTGAAACCCCGTCTCTACTAAAAATACTAAAAATTAGCTGGGCGTGGTGTCGGGTGCCTGTAATCCCAGCTACTCAGGAGGCTGAGGCAGGAGAATTGCCTGAACCCAGGAGGTGGAGGTTGCGGTGAGCCGAGATCGCGCCATTGCACTCCAGCCTGAGCAACAAGAGCGAAACTCCGTCTCAAAAAAAAACAACAACAACAACAACAACAACAAACAAACAAACAAAAAAAAACAACTTTTAGGCCGGGCGCAGTGGCTCAAGCCTGTAATCTCAGCACTTTGGGAGGCCGAGGCGGGTGGATCACGAGGTCGAGAGATCGAGACCATCCTGGTCAACATGGTGAAACCCCGTCTCTACTAAAAATACAAAAAATTAGCTGGGCATGGTGGCGCAAGCCTGTAATCCCAGCTACTCAGGAGGCTGAGGCAGGAGAATTGCTTGAACCCAGGAGGTGGAGGTTGCGGTGAGCCGAGATCGCGCCATTGCACTCCAGCCTGGGTAACAAGAGCGAAACTCCGTCTCCAAAAAAAAAAAAAAAAAAAAAAAATTACAAAAAAAATTTTATGGAGCACCTCATGAATTTGTGTGTCATCCTTGCACAGGGGCCATGCTAATCTTCTCGGTATCTTTCCAAGTTTAGTATATGTGCTGCCGAAGCGAGCACATTATCTGAATATCTAGTTTAAAAATTACTTTCTTTTTTCTTTTTAGTTTCTATGGGTAATAGGTTATATGTTTATGGGATACATGAGATATTTTCATATAGGCATGCAACACATAATAATCACATCAGGGTAAATTGGCTGTCACCTCAAGCATTTATCATTTATTTGTGTTACAAACATTCTAATTTAGGCCGGGCGCGGTGGCTCACGCCTGTAATCCCAGCACTTTGGGAGGCCGAGGCGGGTGGATCATGAGGTCAAGAGATCGAGACCATTCTGGTCAACATGGTGAAACCCCGTCTCTACTAAAAATACAAAAATTAGCTGGGCATGGTGGCGCACGCCTGTAGTCCCAGCTACTCGGGAGGCTGAGGCAGGAGAATTGCTTGAACCCAGGAGGCAGAGGTTGCGGTGAGCCGAGATCGCACCATTGCACTCCAGCCTGGGTAACAAGAGCAAAACTCCGTCTCAAAAAAAAAAAAAAAAAAGGAGTGGGTGGGGAGGTGGGAAGAGATAGCATGGGGAGAAATGACAGATACAGGTGAGGGGACGGAAGGCAGCAAACCACACTGCCATGTGTGTACCTATGCAACAATCTTGCATGTTCTTCACATGTACCCCAAAACCTAAAATGCAATTAAAAAAAAATTCTAATTTTACTCTTTTAGTTATTTTAAAACATATAATAAATTATTGTTGACTTAGGTTGTTGCTTCCAAATCTTGGCTATTATGAAAAGTGTTGCAGTAAACACGAGAAGGCAAATATCTCTTGGACATACTGATTTCATTTCCTCTGGGTAAATATCCAGGAGTGGGATTGCTGGATCATGTAGTAGTTCTATCTTTAGTTTTTTGAGGAACTTCCATACTGTTCACCATAGTAGTTATACTAATTTGCATTCCCATCCACAGTGTACAAGGGTTCCCTTTTCTCTACATCTTTGCCACCATTTGTTTTTGCCTGTCTTTTGTATAAAAGCCATTTTTACTAGGGCAAGATGATATTTTATTGTAGTTTTGTTTTGGTTTGCTTTGTTTTTGAGACAGAGTCTTGCTCTGTTGCCCTGGCTGGAGTGCAATGGCAAGATGTCAACTTACTGCAACCTCTGCCTCTGGAGTTCAAGCAATTCTCATGCCTCACCCTCCTGAGTAGCTGGGATTACAGGCACTTGTGACCACGTCAAACTAATTTTTGTATTTTTAATAGAGACAGGATTTCACCATGGTGGCCAGATTGGTCTCAAACGCCTTGTCTCAAGTGATCCACCCATCTCAGCTTCCCAAAGTGCTGGGATTACAGGCATGAGCCACTGTACTCAGCCTCATTGTAGTTTTGATTTTCATTTCTCTAATGATCCATAATATTGAGCACTTTTTCATATGCCTGTTTGCCATTTGTATGTCTTCTTTTGAGAAACGTCTATTCACATCTTTGCCTATTTTTAATTGGATTAGTAGATTTTTTCCTGTTGAGTTGTTTAAGTTTCTTCTTTATTAATTATTAATCCCTTGCCAGATGAATAGTTTGCAAATGTTTTCTCCCATTCTGTGGGTTGCCTCTTCACTTTCTTAATTGCTTCTGTTTCTGTGCACAGGCTTTTTAACTTAAAGTCATCCCATTTGTCCATTTTTGCCATGGTTGCTTATATCTTGGGAGCATTACTCAAGAAATCTTTGCCCAGACCAATGTTGTAGAGAGTTTCTCCAGAGTTTTCTTGTAGTAGTTTCATAGTTTGAGATCTTAGACTTAAGTCTTTAATCTATTTTGATTTGATTTTATGGCAAGAGATAGGGGTCTAGTTTCATTCTTATGCATATGGATATCCAGTTTTCCCAGAACCATTTGTTGAGAACACCATCCTTTCCCCAATGTATGTTCTTAGTACCTTTGTCAGTTATGAGTTCACTGTAGATGTAGATGTATGGATTTCTTAGTTCTCTGTTTTGTTTCATTGGTCTATCTGTTTGTTTTTATGCCATGCTGTTTTGGTTACTATAGCACTGTAGTATAATTTGAAGTCAGATAACATGATTCCTCCAGTTTTATTCTCTTTGCTCAGCTGGCTTTGGCTATTCTGGCTTTTTTGTGGTTCCATATACATTTTATGATTATTTTTCCTGTTTCTGCAAAGAATATTATTGGTATCTTTTTTTGTTTGTTTGTTTTGAGGCAGGGTCTTGCTCTGTTGCCCAGGCTGGAGTGCAGTGGTGCGCAATCATGGCTCACTGCGGCCTCAGCCTCCTGGGCTCAAGTGATCCTCCCGAATAGCTGGGACTACAAGTGCACACCACCGTGCCCAGCTAATTTTTTAATTTTTTATAGAAATGCAGTCTCCCTATTTCACCCAGTCTGAGTTGTTGGTATTTTGATAGGAATTGTGTTGAATCTGTATGTTGCTAGGATAGTATAGACAACATTGATTCTCTAATTCTTGAACATGAAATATCTTTAATTTTTTTTGTGTCCACTTCAATTTCTTCTTCCTTTCTCTCTTTTCCTTTCCTTTCTTTTCTTTTCTTTCTTTCTTTTTTTTTGAGACAGTCTTGCTCTGTCACCCAGGCTGGATTGCAGTGCAACGATCTCAGCTCAGTGCATCTTCCAACCCCCAGGCTCAAGCGATTCTCCTGCCTCTGCAATTCTCCTGCCTCAGCCTCCAGAGTAGCTGAGATTACAGGCACCCACCACCACACCCAGCTGATTTTTGTATTTTTAGTAGAGAGGGAGTTTCATCATGTTGGCCAGGCTGATCTCGCACTCCTGACCTCAAGTGATCCACCTGCCTTGGCCTCCCAAAATGCTGGGATTACAGCATGAGCCACAGTGCCCAGCCCTCTTCAGTTTCTTACATCAGTGTTTTATAGTTTTCATTGTAGAGCTCTTTCACTTCTTTGGTTAAGTTTATTCCTATAAACTTAGGAATTGTAAGTGCGGTTACTCTCTTCATTTCTTTTTCAGATTGTTTGCTGTTGGCACATTGAAATGCTACTGATTTTTGTATATTAATTTTATATTCTGCAACTTTACTGAATTTGTTCATCAGTTCTAATAGTTTTTTGGTGTGGTCTTTAGGCTTTTTCAAATATAAGGGATCGTATCATCTGCAAACAAGGATAATTTGACTTCTTTCTTTCCAATGTGGATACTCTTTAATTCTTTCTGTTGTCCCATTGCTCTGGTTAGGACTTCCAGTACTATGTGAATCACAGTGGTGAAAGTGGGCATCCTTATCTTGTTCCAAATCTTAGAGGAAAGGCTTTCCATTTTCACCCATTGAGTATGATAATAGGTACAGGTCTGTTGTGTTTATGTTTTATTATGTTGAGGTATATTCCTTCCATACACAGTTTTTTGTCATGAAGGGATGTTAAATTTTTATCAAGTACCCTTTCAGTATCAGGTAAAATGATCATATATATTTGTTCTTCATTCTGTTGATATGTTGTATCTTATAGATTGATTTGCATATGTTGGATCATCCTGGAATCTCTGGGATAAATCCCAGTGGGTCAGGATGAATGGTCTTTTATTTTCAATTCTATTTTTTCTTAACCACTAGACAACCAGGGAAATTGTCTTTTAATGTGTGGTTGAATTCCATTTGCTAGTATTTTTTTGAGGATTTTTACATCAGTGTTTATCAGGAATATCGGCCTATAGTTTTCTGCTTTGTTTTTCTTTTTTTTTCCTAAGAACACTTTCATGTAGGAAGTTTTCTTTTTGATGTGTCTTTGTCTGATTTTGTTATCAGGGCAATACTGGCTTCATAGAATGATTCTGGAAGTATCTTTCCTCCTGTTTGCTGGAATAGTTTGAATAGGATAGGTATTTAAGTGGATAGGATAGGTTCTTTAAATGTTCGGTAAAATTCAGCAGTGAAGCTATTGGGTCCTGGGCTTTTCTTTGCTGGGATACTTTTTATTTTACCTTTGATCTCATTACCTGTTATTGGTCTGTTCAGATTTTGGATTTCTTCATGGTTTGATCTTGTTAGGCTGTATATAGCTAAGCATTTACCCTTTTCTTCTAGGTTTTCCAATTTATTGCTCATAGTAGTCTCTAATGATTTTTTCAATGTATGTGGTATAGGTTGTAGTGTCTCCTTTTTCATCTCTGATTTTTATTTACTCGGGTCTTCTCTCTTTTTTCTTAGTCTGGGGAAAAGTTTGTCAATTTTGTTTATCTTTTCAAAAAACTAACTTTTCATTTTGATCTTTTCTATTTTCTCTGTTTCAGTTTCATTTATTTCTGCTCAATCTTTATTACTTATTTTCTTCTATTAATTTTGGATTTGGTTTGCCCTTGCTTTTCTAGTTAAGATACATTATAAGGTTATTTACCTGAAACTTTTCTACTATTTTCTTTCTTTCTTTTTTTTTTTTTTTTCTTTTCTTTTCTTTTTTTTTTTTTTTTGAGAGAGTCTCACTCTGTCACCCAGCCTGGAGTGCAGTGATGCAATCTCAGCTCACTACATCCTCCACCTCCTGGGGTCAGACAATCCTCTAACCTCAGCCTCCCAACTAGCTGAGACTACAGGCATGCACTACCACACTGGCTAATTTTTGTATTTTTTTTGTAGAGTTGAGGTTTTTCCCATTTTGCTCAGCCTGGTCTTGAACTCCTGGACTCAAGGGATCTGCCTGTCTTGGCCTTTCAAAGTGCTAGGATTATAGGCTTGAGCCCAGGAAGTAGAGGCTGCAGTGAGCCATGATTATACCAGTACACTCCACCCCAGGCAACAGAGCAAGACCGTGTCTCGAAAAAAAAAAAAAAATAAGGCCAGGCACAGTGGCTCACAGCTGTAATCCCAATACTTTGGGAGGCCCAGGCAGGCAAATCATGTCAGGGTGGGAGTTCAAGACCAGCCTGGCCAACATGGCAAAATCCCCTCTCTACTAAAAATACAAAAATTAGCTGTGCATGGTGACAGGCACCTGTATTATCAGCTACTTGGGAGGCAGAGGCAGGAGAATCGCGTGAACCCAGGAGGCAGAGGTTGCAGTGAGCCAAGATCATGCCACTGCACTCTAGCCTGGGTGACAGAGCAAGACTCTGTCTCAAAAAAAAAAAGAAAGAAAGAAAGAAAGAAAAAAATATATAGTTATTTTATTCCTGCTGTTCTTTTAGTTTTCATTTGCATGGAATATTTTTTTCCATCCCTTTATTTTTCAGTCTGCGTCTTCGTATATTAAGTGTGTTTCTTGTAGGGAACAGATCATTGGGTTTTGTTTTTTAATCCATTTAGCCATTCTTTGTCTTTTGAATGGAGAGTTTAGTTTATCTACATTTAATGTTGTTATTGATAAGTAAGGACTTGTTCCTATCATTTAATTTGTTTTATGATCTTCTTTTCCTTCTGACTTTCCTTCCTGTCTTCCTTTCTATGAAGGCAATTTCCTCTAGTGGTACATTTTAATTTCTTGCTTTTTATTTTTTTGTGCATCTGTTGTAGGTTTTTTCTTTTTCTTTTTTTTTTCTTTTTGTTTTTTGAGATAGAGTCTCACTCTGTCACCCAGGCTTGAGTGCAGTGGTGTAATCTCAGCTTACTACAACCTCTGCCTCCTGGGTTATTCCTCAGCCTCCTGAGTAGCTGGGATTACAGGCATGCACCACTGCACCTGGCTGATTTTTGTATTTTCAATAGAGACAGGATTTCACCATTTTGGCAAGGCTCGTCTGGAACTCCTGGCCTCAAATGATCCACCTGCCTTGGCCTTCTAAAATGTTGGGATTACAGGCATGAGCAGCTTGCCCAGCCAGTTTTTTTTTTTTAATTTGAAATTACCATGAGGCCTGCAGATAACCTCTTATGCCCCATTATTTTAAGCTGATGACAATTTAACACTGATTGCAAAAACAATCCAACTAACAAACAAGCAAAGAGGAAACTAACTTCATCTCCCTGGTTTTTAACTTGTTGTTTTTGTTTGTATCTATTGTACTGTCTATGTCTTGAGAAGTTGTGGTAGTTATTATTTTTGATAGGTTCATCTTTTAGTCTTTCTATTCAAAATATAAGTAGTTCATACACCACAATCACAGGGTTGTAATATTCTGTGTTTGTCTCTGTAATTATTACTTCCAGTGAGTTTTGTATCCTCAGATGATTTCTTATTGCTTGTTAGCATCCTTTTCTTTCAGATTGAAGAACTTCATTTAGCATTTCTTGTAGGACACATCTGGTGTTAATGAAATCCCTCAGCCTTTTTTGTTTGGGAAAGTGTTACTCCTTCATGTTTAAATCATATTTTCACTGGATATACTATTCTAGGATAAAATTTTTTTTCCTTCAGCACTTTAAATATGTCATGCCTCTCTCTCCTGGTCTATAAGGTTTCCACTAAGAAATCTGCTGCCAGACATACTGAAGCGCCTTTGAATGTTATTTGTTTCTTTTCCCTTACAGCTTTTAGAATCCTTTCTCTATCCTTAACCTTTGGGAGTTTAATTATAAAATGCCTTGAGATAGTCTTCTTTGGATTAAACCTGCTTGGTATTCTATAATCCTCTTGTACTTCGATATTGATATCTTTCTCTAGGCTTGGAAAATTCTCTGTTCTTATCCCTATGAGTAAACTTTCTACCCCGAAGTCTCTCTCTACTTCCCCTTTAAGGCCAATAATTCTTAGATTTGTCCTTTCAAGGCTATTTTCTAGATCTTGTAGGTGTGCTTCATTTTTTCAAATTCTTTTTTCTTGTGTCTCCTCTGACTATGCATTTTCAAATAGCCTGTCTTCAGGCTCACTAATTCTTTCTCATATTGGATCGATTCTGCTGTTGAGATTCTGATGCATTCTTAAGTATGTCAGCTGAATTTTTCAGCTCCAGGATTTCTGCTTGTTTTTTTTTTTTTTTTTTAAGTGACAGTTTCTCACTCCATTGCCCAGGCTGGAGTTCAGTGGCATAATCATAGCTTACTGCAGTCTCAGAGTCCTGGGCTCAAGTAATCCTCTCACTTTGACCTTCCGAGTGGCTAGGACTACAGGCATGTACTAGCATAACTGACTAAAATTTTTATTTTTATTTTTATTTTTATTTTTTTAGACAGAGTCTTGTTGTGTTGCCAGGTGCCAGGCTGGAGTGCAGTGGCGGGATCTCGGCTCACTGCAACCTCCACCTTCTGGGTTCAAGCAATTCTCCTGCCTCAGCCTCCCCAGTAGCTGGGACTACAGGCACATATCACCACACCCAGCTAATTTTTGTATTTTTAGTAGAGACAGGGTTTCACCATGTTGGCCAGGATGGTCTTGATCTCTTGACCTCGTGATCCACCCACCTCAGCCTCCCAAAGTGCTGGGATTACAGGCGTGAGCCACCGCACCTGGCCATATTTTAATTTTTTTGTAAAGACAGGGTCTCACTATGTTGTTCAGGGTGGTCTTAAACTTTTGACCTCCCATCTTACTTTGCTTTGGGAGCAGAGTGTTGGGATTATAGGCAAGAGCCACTGTGCCTAGCCTCTGCTTGAGTTTTAGAAATTATTTTAATCTTTTTGTTAAAAGATTAGGATAGGATTCTGAATTTTTTCTCTGTGTTATCTTGAATTTCATTGAGCTCCCTCAGAACATCTATTTTGAATTCTCTGTCACTGGATTGGTCACTGGGGTCTTATTTAGCTCATTTGGGAGGTCATGTTTTCCTGGATAGTCTTGGTGCTTGCGGAGGTTTGTTTACGTTTGGGCATTAAAGAATTAGGTATTTATTGTAGTCTTCACAGTCTGGACTTGTGTGTACCCATTTTTCTTGTGAAGGCTTCTCAAGTATTTAGAAGGAATTGAGTGTTGTGATCTAAATTTTTGGTCACTGCAGCTATAAATGCATCAGGGGACACCTCAAGCCCAGTAATGCTTTGACTCAGAGGTATTGCCTTGGTGGTCTTGGGTAAGATCCAGAATTCTCTGTATTACCAGGCAGAACCTCTTAGTTTCTTCTCTTACTTTCCTCCAAACAACAGAATCTCTCCATGCTAAGCTGCCTGGGACTGGGGGAAGGGTGACACCTTGGCCGCCACCACTGGGACTGTGCTGGGTTAGACGTGAGGCCAGCACTACCTTGGGTCTCGCCCAAGGCCCATGGTGACCACTGCCTGGCTGCTGCTGATACTCACTCAAGGTCTTCAGTCAGCAGTTGGCAAATCTAGTCAGGCATGTATGTTTCCCTTCAGGGTGGTGAGCTCCCCCTAGGTCAGGGCGGATCCAAGAATGCCATCCAGGAGCAAAGGACTGGAGTCGAGAACCTTAGGAATCTATGTAGTGCTCTGTTCTACTGTGGCTGAGCTAGGCCACAAACCAAAATCTTTCCCACTCTTCCCCTTCCCTTCCTTATACAGAAGGAATTTCTCTCCATGACCACCACTGCCCCAGGCACACACAAGTACTGCCTGGCTACTGCCAATGTTTACTCAAGGCCCAAGGGCTCTTCAGTCAGCTTGTGGTGAATGCTCTCAGGCCTGGGTCTTTCCTTGCAGGGCAGTGGGCCCCGCTCTGGCCCAGGGCAGGTCCAGAGATGTCATCCAGGAGCTAAGGCCTGGAATTGGGGACCCCAGGAGCCCGCTTAGTACACTACCCCACTGTGGCTGAGCTGGTACCCAGCTGCAAGACAAAATCTCCTTTTTTCTTCTCTCTTCTTTCTTCAAGCAGGAGGAGTCTCTCCTTATGGTTACCACAGGTAGGAGTGCACTGGGTCATAACTGAAACCAGCACGGCCCTAGGTCTCAACCAAGGTCCACGGCAAATGCTGTCTAGGTGCTGCTGATGTTTATTCAAGGCCCAAGGACTCTTTAGCCAGCAGGTGATGAATCCTGCCAGGACTGAGTTCTTCCCTTCAAGGCAGTGGGTTCCATTCTGACCCAGGGTCTATTTTATCTAGAAATGTTATCCAGGAGCTAGGGCCTAGAATGGGGACCTCAGGAATCTGCCTGGTGCCCTGTTCTACCATGGTTGAGCTGGTATCCAAATTGCAAGACAAAGTCCTCTGTATTTGCCCCTCTCGTCTCCTCAAGTACAAGGAAGCAGTCTCCCAGAGCTGCAAGCTGTGCTGCATGGGGTTGGGGGAGGGGTGATGGAGGCACTCCTTTGGCCAGGCGTCCCCAAACTATGGCCCACGGGCTGCATGCGGCCCTCTGAGGCCATTTATCCGGCCCCCCGCCGCGCTTCAGGAAGGGGCACCTCTTTCATTGGTGGTCAGTGAGAGGAGCACAGTATGTGGCGGCCCTCCAACGGTCTGAGGGACAGTGAACTGGCCCCCTGTGTAAAAAGTTTGGGGACGCCTGCTTTGGCCATCCCAGCTTAGCACCAATACTTGCTCAGGAACTAACAATCTTTGTGGCTTTTCAAATTTCTTAAGGATCCTAGAGCACTTTAGTTTGCAGCGGTGGGACTAGCCAGAACTCAGGTAATAATAAAACCTCCAGGATGGATGATTCCTCTCTGACTAGGGCTGATGTAAATAATTGGTGCTGGCAGAATTCTGCCCTGTGTTGGCTTGCTGCTGTGACAGGCCAGCACTGAGTTCCAATGCAAAGTCGCATAATTACTATGATGTATCTCCTCCAAGCACACAGATTCTGTCTCTGTGCCACGCGACTGCTGCCGAGAGGCTGGGGGTGGGGTGGTAGGGTGGTGTCGGCAATTCAAGACGGTCTTTTCTGTCTTCTTTGGTGCATCTTTCCTTAATGTGATGTTAAAACTGGGTACTGTGATCACTCATCTGATTTTGGGTTTTTAGGAAGATGATTCCCTATGTGGATAGTTGTTTTTTTGTGAAAACGTCTTGCTTCGTTGCCCAGCAAGCTGGAGTGCAGTTGTACGATCATGGCTCACTGCAGCAAACTCTCAGGATTAGGGCATCCTCCTGCCTAGCCTCCTGACTGAGGCTAGGACTCCTGACTGGGACTACAGGCATGTGCCACCATACTCAGCTAATTTTTGTATTTTTTTGTGGTGGGGGTGCGGTTTTCCCTCTTGCCTAGGCCCACCTCAGCCTTCCAAAATCCTGGGATTACAGGCATGAGCCACCATGCTCAGCCCGGATAGTTGTTCAATTTGATGTTCTTGCTCGGGGGATAATGACTGAAAGGTTGTGTTTGGCAACCTTGCTCTACCTCCTCCTCTAAAAATTCTTTTTTTTTTTGAGCCAGAGTCTCACTCTGTCACCCAGGCTGGAGTGCAATGGTGTGATCTCAGCTCACTGCAACCTCTGCCTCTCGGGTGCAAGCAATTCTCCTGCCTCAGCCTCTCAAGTAGATGCGATTACAGGTGCAAGCCACCATGTCAGCTAATTTTTGTATTTTTAGTAGAGACGGGGTTTCACCATGTTGACCAGCCTGGGTCTTGAACTCCTGACCTCAAGGGGTCCACCTGCCTCAGCCTCCCAAAGCGCTGGGATTACAGGCATGAGCCACAGTGTTATTTTCTTACCTCAAGCAAAAGTTAAAAGTTATATTCACTAAAAAAAAATTTAAGAAATTTTAATTTTCATTTGCTGAAAAAATTTTGAATATTTAAAATTTTGATTATATTGCTATTGTGTATTTATAAAAATTGATAATTTGCATATTTGAGATATATACAAAAGTAAAACTAAAAGCAAATATAGTTGCGAAGTTAAATATTAATATCTTCTAAAAATGTTAATTTAACTTCTTTTTTTTTCCTGGTAACTTTCATTTAATAATTTAACTTTTAACTTAAAAAATTATTTAGTGTTTCTTAACCCAGAAATGAATATAAAGAGCAAACTTTATACATATTCTTTTTATGTTAAAGCACCTCTATATATATGGTACATGAACAGATACATATTTGCGGTATTAAAATTTTGTGGAGAGAGGGCGATCAAGAAAAACACATTTTAAAAGGCTACTTGGCATGATTATGAAGAGTTGAGAAACAGAGCACTGTGTAGGGGTCTCTTGGTAGGAGAATTTGGGATGGCAAAATGTCAGTTGGATGGAAATGACCCTACTGGTTGAAGGCATGCCAGCTTATACCTAGAGGATTCCATGGTATTTTCCTTCACTCATTTCTGTGGTGTTTTCTCTTATATCTTTTAGCATCTACTACTTACGAGGCTCTATGCTAGATATACTAGTAGGAGACAGGCTGGGAGTTGAATAGGGTGACCCAGACAATACACATATGTAGAAGAAATAGTTTCTACTTTTATAGTTCTTTAGTCTAATTGGAGAGAGATGATAGAAACATGGAAAGTTTATTCATTTAGTAAGAATTAAATGTAAATTCAAGGTAGACATGATGTAATATTTGCCTTATTGCTAAAAATTTCTGTTTATCTTTAATATTCTATGTGTTTATTTTATAATGTCCCTGTTTGTATAGTGTTTTTAGCATTCCATGGTACTTTGTATGTATAGTTTATAATCATTGTCTAATACCACAGCTTTAGCTCTGAGGCTAGGATATGAAAATAAATAATATAGGTTATTGTTTTGGAGGGATCTGGCTTCTGCTTCTTTGTGTGTTGTGTTGAGGGAAAGTAATACTAGGATTGGAGAAATAGTCAAGGCTGTAGAGTGTGTCTGGGAAACCTAGGATTGTAATTCATGAATCTTGAGTTTGGCAGTTTCTTTTGCCTTTCTGGAAATCTAGCAACCATTTACAGATACAATGGAATATACTTTACTTTGGATCTTTTAGAGCATGTCTGTTGTCTATTTGACTCAAGAGAGGGCCTCAGCCTTGCAAATCACCTGACTTCGTGGCCTTTTGGCTGCACTGTGTTATCAGCTGGCCTTTGAAGCTGACCCTTCAGAGGACTTCTGCATGCTTTAGGTGGTGTTTTGGCTTCTTTGTTCCTTCCACTGCCATTAACCTGTATTTTTCTTTTACAGGTGTCTCTGCAAATAGACTCATGGGTGGTGCCATGCAGCTTACCTTCCGCAAGATGGGATTTGACTATTACCCTTTCCACTGGGCAGGTTAGGAAAATTCTGAATGGGGCCAATTCTAGCATAGCCCAAAATATTGAGGGCAGATTCCTGGATTCATCCCTGACTACTTAACGGGAGGTTGCCAGAGATTGCAGTGTGTGCTCAGAGGGTTGTTGGAAGTATTTCTCTTCAAGAGGACATCTGGAAACTTGCAGCTTCCACTATTGATGATTCTTTATCAGTGATGAGAGGAAGTGGGTAGGGAAGGCAGTACCTGAGATATTACTTTTGATTCTACTCTCAGCCCCTCACTTCCACTAGTGTTAGAGCCTCTCCAGTAGTCTGTAGTCAAAGATGGCAGCAGTCAGCAGCTTGCCTTTAGAGAGCCTTTGGGAAAAATTCACACATAAAATCCAGAAGAATGTGCAACCTATCATTGGATAATTTTTCCTTATCCTAGAGACTTCTGGATTGTGGGTGAGGAATCAGATTCTGAACTATGACTATACTGACAGAAAGGAAAAATTGGAACATTTGTCATGGTCTTGGACTAAAATATTTTCACTGCTTTATTGCATAGGTGATAGTTGCAAACACTGGGTACGCCACTGTGAGGCCATGGAGACCCGAGGCCAGTGGGCCCAGAAGCTAGTGATAGAATTTCAGAGCAAAATGGAGAAGTGGCATGAAGAAATGGGTCTGAAACCACCCTGGCATCTGGGAGTAGACTCTTCCTTTCGAAGGAAAGCAGGTGGGTTATGAAGAACTTGAAGCCTCCAGTTGCTTAGCTCTTGCCATTTATCTTTGAATAATAATGGCGATAAAGCAAGAACTAGCTAATTACCCCAACTGTATCTAATGGAGAGACATCAGTGACATTTTTCTTTATAGATACTTCTTTAACCCCAGGGATAGCTGCAATGTTGAAGAGAAGTTGTCATTATCTCTATTCAGTAGACTGTTGCCTTGGTCTTAAGAATATCATTTCTGAATTCATCCAGGAGCTAGACAGTGTTAAGCTCTCTTTCCTACATAGAGCTTAATTATCTTAGGATTTTTACTTTCCTTATTCTATTAATAATGAGAGTTGAATGTATTTTATTCTTTTTCTCACCTTATTTTTATTTAGATTCTCTTTCCAGTCCTCGAAAGAACCCTCTTGAGAGAAGCCCCTCTCAGGGCAGACAGGCTGCCTTTCGGCCTCCAGCATGGAACCGCTTACGTTCTAGCTGCATGGTGGTACGGGTGGATGACCTCGACATCCACCAGGTGAGGACATGGGGAAAGATGGTTGGAAAGAGGTGGAGCAATTTACTTGGAAGGCAACTGGAACAGTGTGAACAAAGTTTTGGAATTTTGGGACTGTTTGCCTCACTTCTAGGAAGATTAATAGTTTGGCTGGTGAGATCAGGACTTGGGATTTCCCCCAGTTTTCCTGTGAATGCTCTGCTTTGAACCTCCTGCTGAAAAAACTAACTCGCAAATAGTACGAGGCAGATGTGAGAATGCCTGAAATATGTGTGAAAGACACTGTGTTCCTTGTGATAGACTTTGGAGGGATGGTAGAGGTTTTATGCTTCCTGAGTGGAAATGGAGGTCTGTTCTAGGTGTGATTGTTGGTACTAACAGTAAGTTGTGATTGCTTAGGTTTCCACAGCTGGTCAGCCAAGTAAGAAGCCATCTACCCTCCTTTCCTGCAGTCGGAAACATCACAACCTGCCCACACAGGTTTCTGCCATTCATATTGAATTCACAGAGTATTACTTCCCAGATAATCAGGAGCTTCCAGGTAAGCATCTAGGCTGGCTATTTCTTCTGTCTAGCTCGTGCTTTTCCCATTTGTCAGCCTTGGGGCCACTACTTATATTTTTATTTGTTGTTAGGAGTTTTTCAGTGTTTGAGTTAATTTAGCGCATTTTTGTTAAACACTCTGCCCTGTATAAATGTGTACCTTTGCTCTGTTGATAATAGAGTTAATATTAGGTGGTAAGAGTCTAGCTATTGCTTTTTACAGGATGTTTCTTTTCTTCCCTCTGCTTTCCAGTTCCTTGTCCTAATCTCTACATTCAGTTAAATGGTCTGACATTTACTATGGATCCTGTCAGTTTGCTCTGGGGAAACCTCTTTTGCCTGGATTTATATCGCAGCTTGGAGCAGTTCAAAGCTATCTATAAGCTGGAAGATTCAAGCCAGAGAGATGAACATCTGGACATCCGACTAGATGCCTTCTGGTTGAAGGTGAGGGGAGAGTGTGACTTTTGTCCGCTGTTGGTAGCCACAGCTGCATTCATTTTTCCAATGGATATAATCTGTGGTTCTGCTCTGCCTATTTTGTGGAAGTAAGAAAATAGTTTCACAGCCCAAATGATGTTTTACATGTGTTTAATGGTGGGATGCTGAGATACTCAGATGACCATTCTGAATTGTGTCTCATTTTCTTTGTTGAAGGTGAGCTTTCCACTGGAAAAGAGAGAGCGGGCAGAATTGCATCGTCCCCAGGCCCTTGTCTTCTCTGCGTCGGGCATGACTGCCACCAATACACGTCATGCCCCACATTGTAGTTGTTCAGACCTCCAGAACCTCTTCCGGGGCTTTGCTGCTGCTGAGTTCTTTCATTCCAATTATGATCACTTTCCTAAGGTTCCAGGTGGCTTTAGCCTTCTGCACATGCTTTTTTTACATCATGCCTTTCAGATGGATTCCTGCCTGCCTCAGCCTAATACCCTCCCTCCCCAGAGATCTAAGGCTTCCCAGGATCTCTGGTCTGTCCACTTTACCCAGATCTCCTTGGACTTTGAGGGAACTGAAAACTTTAAAGGCCATACCTTGAATTTTGTAGCCCCCTTCCCCTTGTCCATTTGGGCCTGCCTACCCCTCCGCTGGCAGCAAGCCCAGGCACGGAAGCTCCTTTTGGCCTCAGAGGGGAGGCTGAAACCATCAGCCAGCTTTGGAAGTCCTGTCCAGTCTGAGCCTCTTGCCCCTGACTCTATGCCCCATCAGAGGTCAAAGACTGAGCATGACTTGAAAAGCTTATCAGGCCTTACAGAAGTCATGGAAATTCTGAGAGAAGGCAATAGTGGTATGGACAGCAAAGGGCCTCTGACAGAGCTGGAGGATGTAGCAGATGTTCATATACTTGTACATTCCCCAGCCCCTGTCCTTGTGAGGCTTGACCACTACCAGTACTTGGCTCTGCTTCGCCTGAAGGAGGTGTTGCAGAGGCTTCAAGAGCAGCTGACTAAGGATACAGAGTCAATGACTGGGTCTCCCTTGCAGGACCAGACAGCTTGCATTGGAGTTCTCTTTCCCAGTGCTGAGGTGGCTCTGCTTATGCATCCTTCCCCCAGTGCTGTCGATGCTGACTCTGCAGGCTCAGATAGCACTAGTCTCGTAGATTCAGAGCTGTCTCATTCAGAGGATCGGGAACTGAAGTCTGATGCCTCATCAGACCAGGGCCCAGCAAGCCCTGAGAAGGTTCTGGAGGAAAGTAGCACTGAAAATCTGGATGCATCCCAGGAGAGGCCACATAGCAATGGAGAACTGCAGGACTCAGGTCCATTTGCCCAGCAGCTAGCAGGGAAGGGCCATGAGGCAGTTGAGTCCCTACAGGCCAAGAAACTGAGCAGAACCCAAGCCTCCAGCTCACCAGCTGCGTTGAAGCCCCCAGCTGGCAGGGAGACTGCTATCAATGGACAGGGCGAGCTCATCCCCTTGAAGAACATTGAGGGAGAATTGTCAAGTGCTATTCATATGACCAAGGATGCCACCAAGGAGGCTCTACATGCCACCATGGACCTCACCAAGGAAGCTGTGTCCCTGACTAAGGATGCCTTCAGTTTGGGCAGAGATCGAATGACCTCCACCATGCACAAGATGTTGTCCCTGCCCCCAACCAAGTGAGTGGTTCTATACCTCCTTCACTCATCCCATCTCCTTCTAGTTCTGATCACTGGGTTTAAGTCCTCTCACTGTGTGCATTTCTAGATTGGGAAGCACCATATAGTCCAAGAGAATGCACAGAATAGCCTATTTAGTGGGAATTTTTCAAGTCAATATTTGTTGTTTCTTAGAATCAGATGATCTCTTTTTTCACTGATTCACTTTTTTTTCCCCTTCAAGACAGGTCTTACTGTGTTAGCCAGGCTGGTCTTGACCTACTGGCCTTCGCAGTCCTCCTGCCTCAGCTTTCTGAGTAGCTGGGATTATAGACACGTGCCACCGTACCCAGCTTGCTTCACTATTATTGATATAAATATGCTATATCAGGATAATAATACTTGGCATAGGTATAACGTTCTTTTCAGTGGGCTTTCATGTAATTTTTTTGTTTTATTTGATCCCCACAGCAGCCTGGTAGGGTGGCCTCAGACATTTGTGTCCCCAGTTTATAGCTGAGAAAACTGAGGAACCTGAGGCTTTAGAGTGGATCAGCTCATAGATATACCATATCTTGTAAATAGAAAAGCTGTGGCTTTGGACTTGTTCTTTCTGGAACCTTACCAGTGTCTGCCAGAATAATAGAGAAGGAAGAATTTCATCCATTCAACAAATATCTTTTGAGCCCTTTCTGTGTGCTGGGCTCTGTATTAAGCACTGCAGGTACAGGAGGGAGTAAAGAGAAACAGAAATGCACAGTGAGAAGAGTGGAAAAGCATGGATTTTCCCATGGGTGCCTTGTGGTTTTAGGAAAGATAATTGAGTCTAAGGGAAGTCTTTCCTGGAACTCTTTGTGGTTTAGAGACCATGGTATGAAGATCAGTGCATTTAGAGCTTTTGTCTAAGTGAATTGTGTTAAGTGGATCTTTAAGCAGTGCCTGTGGATGAGCTAGTACCTGCTAGGATAGACAGCAAGGAAGGAGAGGGAAACCTAAAGGGTTGAATTGTATAATAATACTAGCCAACATTTACTGAGTGCCTTCTGTGCCTGATAAGACACAGTCCTAAGTACTTAGAATATTGGTCCACTGAATTTTTATAATAGCCCTATAAAGGCCAGGCGCGGTGGCTCACACCTGTAATCCCAGCACTTTGGGAGGGTGAGGTGGGCGGATCACGAGGTCAAGAGATCGAGACCATCCTGGCCAACATGGTGAAACCCTGTCTCTACTAAAAAAAAAAAAAAAAATTAGTTGGGCTTGGTGGCGCATGCCTGTAGTCCCAGCTACTTGGAAGGCTGAGGCAGGAGCATTGCTTGAACCCGGAAGGCAGAGGTTGCAATGAGCCGAGCTCACGCCACTGCACTCCAGCCTGGTACTTGGCGACAGAGCAAAACTCTGTCTCAAAAAAAAAAAAAAAAGCCCTCTATTCATGAGTACTAATATCACTCCCTGTCTCGCAGATGAGGAAACTGAGGGTCAGAGATGTAAGAAACTTGCTCAAGATCATACAACTTGTGAGTGGTGGGGCAAAGATTAAAAGCCTGGACACCTAATCATCCAATGCCCTGCCTTTTCTTTTTTTTTTTTTTGAGACAGAGTTTCGCTCTTGTTACCCAGGCTGGAGTGCAATGGCGCGATCTCGGCTCACCGCAACCTCCGCCTCCTGGGCTCAGGCAATTCTCCTGCCTCAGCCTCCTAAGTAGCTGGGATTACAGGCACGCACCACCACGCCCAGCTATTTTTTTTGTATTTTTAGTAGAGATGGGGTTTCACATGTTACCAGGACGGTCTCGATCTCTCGACCTCGTGATCCACCCGCCTCGGCCTCCCAAAGTGCTGGGATTACAGGCTTGAACCACCGCGCCCGGCCTGCCCTGCCTTTTCTAAATGGAGACAAGTAAGGGAGATGGGAAAAGAGCAGAGGTAAAAAAAGAGAAAATAAAGATGTGT
Source organism: Saimiri boliviensis (assembly GCF_048565385.1). Lineage (NCBI taxonomy): Eukaryota > Metazoa > Chordata > Mammalia > Primates > Cebidae > Saimiri > Saimiri boliviensis. Next base: position 99,165,817 of record NC_133452.1, read on the forward strand.
GAAATGAGCCCTTTAAAAATATCAACAGTGTCTTTCTAACTGCCCAAGCCAGTGGCCTTTCCTCAGTCCCCCTTCTCCTGGATTCCTCTGTGGTAGTTAACATTGCTGATCGGTTCGTTCTGAGCATTTGTAACCCAGCCCATTTACTGTGACTTCTCTGAAGGAGTCTTTTCTTTTTCCTTGGCTGCTCTCTTCTTCCTTTTATCCTATAGGTATAAATATTCCACAGGGATAGGCTGTCCATATTCTGATCACTTTTGTCATAATTTTGCTTTTTTTTTTTTTTGAGACAGAGTTTCGCTTTGCTCTTGTTACCCAGGCTGGAGTGCAATGGCGCGATCTCGGCTCACCGCAACCTCCGCCTCCTGGGCTCAGGCAATTCTCCTGCCTCAGCTTCCTAAGTAGCTGGGATTACAGGCACGCGCCACCACGCCCAGCTAATTTTTGTATTTTTAGTAGAGACGGGGTTTCACCATGTTGACCAGGATGGTCTCGATCTCTTGACCTCGTGATCCACCCGCCTCGGCCTCCCAAAGTGCTGGGATTACAGGCTTGAGCCACCGCGCCCGGCTATAATTTTGCTTTTTAATTTTTTTTTTTTTTTTGAGACAGGGGTCTCATTCTGTCTCCCAGTGGCACGATCTCTGCTCACTGCAGCCTCAACTTCCCAGGTTCAAATGATTCTCCCACCTCAGCCTCCTGAGTGGCTGGGACCCCAGACATGTGCTACCATGCCTAGCTAATTTTTGTATTTTTGGTAGAGATGGGGTTTTGCCATGTTTCCCAGGCTGGTCTCTAAAATCCTGGGCTCAAGTGATTTACCCGTCTTGGACTCACAAAATGCTGGGATTATAGGTGTGAGCCACTGCACCTGGCCTGCAATTTTGTTTTATTTTTTAACTGGTGATGCCAAAATTTTAATTTTTTAAATTAAAAAATGGGTTTGTGGCTGGGTGCAGTGGCTCATGCCTATAATCCCAGCACTTTAGGAGGCCGAGGCGGGCAGATCACAATGTCAGGAGATTGAGACCATCCTGGCCAACATGGTGAAACCCCGTCTCTACTAAAAATACAAAAATTAGCCAGGTGTGGTGGCATGCACCTGTAGTCCCAGCTAATCAGGAGGCTGAGGCAGATGAATTGCTTGAACCCAGGAGGTGGAGGCTGCAATGAGCCAGAATTGTGCCACTGCACTCTAGCCTGACAACAGAGCATGACTCTGTCTCCAAAAAAAAAAAAAAAAAAAAAAAAAAAATTGGTTTGTGATTATCGTGTTGACAATGTAGGAAATAAAAGAGTAAAGAAGAAAATAGAAAAATCATTTGCAACAATACTACCCACAGATAACCACTATTTACTTTTGGGTCTATTTTCTTCCAATCTTTATATTTCTGCATTTATGTATACACTCATGGGTGGTTATGCATGTAATATATACAAATACTGTTTACAACAATAGGAGTTTATTATTTCTACAATGTTGCATGCTGCTTTATCCACTCAGTGTTATATTGTGATATTTCCCATTCATTAGGCATATGAATACACGATTTTTATTTATTTTTATTTTTGGAGATGTGGTTTCACCATGTTGGACAGGCTGGTCTTGAACTCTTGGGCTGAAGTGATTCTCCCACCTTGGCTTCCCGAAGTGCTGGAGTTACAAGCATAAGCCACTTCCCTTGGCTGAATACATGATTTTTAATTGCTCTATTGTATTCTAGTAAATGGATAGATCATGATTTATTGATCCATTTCTCCATCTGGAGAGTCATTTAGTCTGTTTCCCATTTTTCTCAGAACCAAGGCTGTATGCAATGTCCTTCTTTTTGTGAATATTAATCTTTGTGAATGTTTTACATATCTAAATCTTTCCTTAGGATAAAAACCTAAAAGTGAAGTTATTGGGTCAAATGCTACAAACATTTTTAAAGTTCTTGATGCATTTGCCAAGCTTTCAGGTTTTTATCAGCCTGTGCTTTGTAATGGTTTCTCTCTAGATATCTGTCTCCTTTATTTATTTATTTATTTTTTGGTTGAGACAGGTCTCACAGCTGGAGTGCAGTGGCGTGATCTCCACTCGTTTCATCCTCTGCCTCCCAGACTCAAGCAATCCTCCCACCTCAGCCTTCCATGTAGCTGGGACCTCAGGCGCATGCCACTGCACCGGCCTAATATTTATATGTTTTGTAGAGATGGGGGTCTTGCTATGTTACCTAGGCAGATCTTGAGCTCCTGAGCGCCTGCCTTGGCCTCCCAAAGGGCTAGAATTACAGGTGTGATACAGCATGTCCAGCCTCCTTACTTTTGTTATAATATGTATTGTCAGTCCTGACTTCTCTCCCCTTTCTTGCTCTTCATTTAAAACTATCTCTGGACATAGTAGCACATGGATCTTCCAGGGGTGCCTTGAAACTTACATATATAAAATAGAATTCCAGCTGGGCATGGTGGCTCATGCCTGTAATCCCAGCACTTTGGGAGGCCGAAGTGGGTCGATCACCTGAGTTAAGAAGTTCGAGACCAGCCTGGCCAACATGGCAAAACCCTGTCTCTACTAAAAATATAAAAATTATCCAGGTGTGGTGGCGGGTACCTGTAATCCTAGCTACTGGGGAGGCTGAGGCAGGAGAATCGCTTGAACCCTGGAAGCAGAAGTTGGAGTGAGCCATGATTGTGCCATTGCACTCTAGCCTGGGCGACAAGAGCAAAACAGCATCTCAAAAGAAAACCCAAAGAAACAGAATTCCTTATGCCTCCCCAGATCAGCTCTTGTCTTCATTTCATAGTAACATTCTTCTACTCATTCATGCTCTTCATTTTAGCTCTTTGCCTTGTGCACTTGTTTGTCATGTTTTGACCTTAATTCCTAGATCAGTGGTTCTCAAATTTGAGTGTGCATCAGAATACTCTAGAGGGTTTGTTAAAACATAGTTTGCTGAGCCCTACTCCTAGACTTCATTCATGGATTGAGATGGGGCCTGAAAATTTGCATGTAACACATTCCTCATTGATTCTGATGGATGTTCCTGCCAGAACCACACTTTGAGAACACTGCTCTAGGGGCTCTCACATCAGTTGTCCCTGTCTGTTCCCACACGTAGACTTTTTAGTATATAAAAAGTATAGTTGATTTCTATATTGGGGGTATTTAATTATGGGACATCATTTCTATATTGGGGGTATTTAATTATGAGACGTCCATTACTTGCTAAAAGTCTTTTCTTCTCCAGATCATTTGAAAAAGTCAGACCAAACTTCCTAAAACATGGGTGTAATCTTGTTATTTCCCTACTCCAAAACCTTCACACTTTTTCCTTATATCCCCTGAATTTAGTTTTAACTTACTAATATGGCATAATCAATTATTATGATACATCCAGATAGCACTTTACAGTTTTCAAAGCATTTTAATAATTTTTTCTTCAAGGTTTTCTATAATTTGGCTGCCATTCTTGTGGCAAAGTGAAAAAGCACTTAATGGGAAGTTAGGAGACTTGAGTCTTTTATTTTTGAGACAGAGTCTCACCATGTCACCCAGACTAGAGTGCAGTGGTGCAATCTCAGCTCACTGCAGCTCAACCTCCCAGGCTAAGGTGATCTTCTCACCTCAGCCTCCAGTAGCTGGAACTACAGGCATTCACCACCATGCCTGGCTTATCTTTGTATTTTTTGTAGAGACAGGGTTTTGCCATGTCGCCCAGGCTGGTCTCGAACTCCTGGAGTCAAGCCTGTCTCGGCCTTCCAAAGTGCTGGGATTATAGGCATGAGTTACCATGCCCGGCCTGAGTTCTTCTTAATTCTCCCTTTAACTGTGACCTTGGGATAGTTTCTTCATCTGTAAAATGGGAGAGAAGTATTAAAAGGTCCTTAAAGGTTTCTTTTCACTGTATTAATGCCTTTTTAACTTTATCTTCCATTGCTCTCCCTGACAAACCTATGCTTCAGCTAGGCAGAGCTATTGCACTTACCAGTCTCTTTTTGTTTCTGGTTCTATGCCTTTGTTTATGCCATTTCTTGCCTATAGAATACCTTCCTCTCTCTTTCACAGTCCTTCAGGGACCACCTCAGATGTTATCTCCTACCACAAAGCCTTGACCCTCTTCTCCTTCTCCTTTTTCCTCTTTGATATTGTCTAGCCTTTGGTTTGTGCCTCTATCCCTTTATTATGGCATATGTGACTTACTCCCATTAAATGTTTTTTTTTTTTTTTTGAGACGGAATTTCGCTCTTGTTACCCAGGCTGGAGTGCAATGGCGTGATCTTGGCTCACCACAACCTCCGCCTCCTGGGTTCAAGCAATTCTCCTGCCTCAGCCTCCTGAGTAGCTGGGATTACAGGCAAGCGCCACCATGCCCAGCTAATTTTTTGTATTTTTAGTAGAGATGGGGTTTCACCATGTTGACCAGGATGGTCTCAATCTCTTGACCTCGTGATCCACCCGCCTCGGCCTCCTAAAGTGCTGGGATTACAGGCTTGAGCCACCGTGCCCGGCCCATTAAATGTTATGTATGGATAAACTTTTCTCTCCTAACAGATTATAAATTATTTGAGAACTGGGGATGTCTTACCCATCAGTGTATCCATCCCCCACTCCTGCCTAGTGCATAGTATAATGCCTTGCATCAGAAGCTACTCAATACTTACGGAATGAATGCAGGTGACTTCAGGTGCCATTCATCAGCACCAGAGCAGTATGTAGCTGGTCTCTTCTGTATCTGGGGTGACCTTGAATAACCTTGACATTTAATGTTGTTATGAGAGAGCTGTCTGTGCAGTTAGAGATGTTGAAATAGAAAGACTTAGAAAGGCCAGTGATTGAAAAATGACTTTATCTCTTTATATCCAGTAATATGTAATGTCAAAGGTATATGTTCCCAATAACTGTCTGAGCTGAAAGGAATGGGTATTGTAAGTGGATGGGAACAAACATGTCTCCAAAGCCACATTTGTGGTTTTTGTTTTTTTTTAAACAGGGAGCCCATGGCCAAGACAGATGAGGGGGTGGCAGCCCCAGTGAGTGGAGGTGCTGCGCGACTCCGATTTTTCTCCATGAAGAGGACTGTATCTCAGCAGTCATTTGATGGGGTCTCATTGGATAGCAGTGGCCCTGAAGACCGGATTTCAGTGGACAGTGATGGCAGTGATAGCTTTGTGATGCTCTTGGAGTCTGGTATGTGGGAGTAGAGCCAGGCAGAGATGCAGAAGTCCAGAAAGGTTCTCTCTGCTGCCTGTGTCAGACTGGCAAGGTTAAAGATAAGCCAAGATACGATAATATAGACATTTTCTTAACCAAGACCAAAAAAAGAGAAAGAGAAATTCTAATGGATTCTTGGGTTTGGTGCCATGTTTCCTGGGTTATTGGTTAATAACTGACTTCTTATCACAGAAGAGATTCAAACCAAAAGAGAGAATACAACCTTATAGCTAAGTCAGGATTAGTTTCATGGTTGGTATCAGTGGTGTAAGGTGTGTTTGTAGTCTTTTGTTTTTGTTTTTGTTTTTTGCCTATGTTGTCATTGGAAAATAGGAGCTTTTTAATCTGTCAATAAAATGAGAAACTTTTAGGAATTAATCACCTCTGTAATTTACACTGGTTCTTTCAGTTTATTGAAATAGAAACTTATGGTCCCTTAAGAGTATCTAGGCTGGGCACAGTGACTCACACCTGTAATCCCAACACTTTGGGAGGCCAAGGCAGGTGGAACACTTGAGGTCGGGAGTTAGCAACCAGCCTGGCCAACATGGCGAAACCCCATCTCAACTAAAAATACACAAGTTAGCTGGGCATGGCAGCAGGTGCTTGTAATCCCACCTATTTGGGAGGCTGAGGCAGGAGAATTGCTTGAACCTGGGAGACAGAGGGTACAGTGATTGGAGATCATGCCTCTACACTCCAGCCTGGGTGACAGAGCGTGACTCCGTCTCAAAAAAAAAAAAAAAAAAAGGAAAGAATATATTGTTTATTTATTTTTGATACTGACAAATTATAATTTTATCTATTTATGTGATATTAATACAAAGTGATGCTATGGTATATATATAAACACACACAATGTGGGATTTTTGAACCAAACTCACGTATATGTCACCTTAAATACTTATCTCATTTAGCATAGTGTCCATCCTCCAGATTCATTTATGTTATCACAAATGACAGATTTCCCTCTCATAAGGCTAAATAGTATTCCATTGTATATTTGTACCACATTTTCTTTATCCGTTCATTTGCTGATAAATACATAAGGTGATCCCATAACTTGGCTATTGTGAACAATGTTGTAGTAAACACAGGAGTGGAGATAGTTCTTTGATATACTTTTTTTCATATCCCTTGGATATATACCCCGAAATGGATATGGTAAGCTATTTTTAGCTTTGAGGACCCTTCATACTATTTTTCATAATACCCATATTAATTTACATTTCCACCAACAGTGTTGTAGGGTTTCCTTTTCCCTACGTCCTTGCCAACACTTTGTTATCTTTAATCTTTTTGAGAATAGCCATTCTGACAGGAGTGGGGTAATATCTCATTGTGGTTTTAATTTAAGAGAATGCACTGTTTCTTAAGCTGGGTGGTATGTACCATGTTTGTTATTGTTTTGAATTTATTAGGGAAGATTTCATGTCTAGGTATGAAAGTAGACAGAATCAAATAATGAACTCTCATATACCCATTACCTAGCTTTGAAATTAAGAACTCATGGCAGGCCCGGTGCAGTGGCTCATGCCTGTAATCCCAGCATTTTGGGAGGCTGACGTGGGCAGATCACTTGAGGTCAGGAGTTTGATACCAGCCTGGCCAACATGGTGAAACCCTGTCCCTATTCAAAATACAAAATTAGCCAGGTGTAGGTGCACGTGCCTATAATCCCAGCTATTTGGAAGGCTGAGGTGGGAGAATTGCTTGAACCCAGGAGGTGGAGGTTGTAGTGAGCAGAGATCGTGCCATTGCACCCCAGCCTGGGCAACAGAGTGAGACTCCACCTCAAAAAAAAGAAAAGACTTCATGGCCATTTTTGTTTCATATACACTACTGCCTACTTTCCTTCATCCCATTTTATTTTGAAGTAAATCTCAAACATATCCTTTTTTTTTTTTTTGAGACGGAGTTTCGCTCTTGTTACCCAGGCTGGAATGCAATGGCACGGTCTCGGCTCACCGCAACCTCCGCCTCCTGGGTTCAGGCAATTCTCCTGCCTCAGCCTCCTGAGTAGCTGGGATTACAGGCACACGCCACCATGCCCAGCTAATTTTTTTGTATTTTTAGTAGAGACGGGGTTTCACCATGTTGACCAGGATGGTCTCGATCTCTTGACCTCGTGATCCACCCGCCTCAGCCTCCCAAAGTGCTGGGATTACAGGCTTGAGCCACTGCGCCCGGCTTCAAACATATCCTTTTATGCATAAATATTTTCAGTTATGCAATTCCAGAAAATACAGACTTAACTTTTTTCAAGTTGTGGTAAAATACGTACGAAGTTTGCTATCCTAACTATTTTTAAATGGATAGTTCAGTGGCATTAAGTACATTCTGATTGTTGTATAGTCATTACTACTATCTATTTCCAGGATGTTTTCATCAGTAACTCTTTATTTCCCCTCCCCTAAGCCACTGGCAACCATGATTCTACTTTCTTTCTATAAATTTGACTTACTTTCGTGTACTTCATATAAGTGGAATCATACAGTGTTTGTCCTTTTATAACTGGCTTATTCCACTTAGTATAATATCCAATAAGATTATAATATCCTAATAAGATTTTTTTATTTTGTAGCATATGTCAGAATTTCCTTCATTTTTTTTTTTTTTTTTAATTTATTTTTTGAGTCAGACTCTTGCTCTGTTGCCCAGGCCGGAGTGCAGTGGCATGATCTTGGCTCACTGCAACCTCTACTTCCCGGGTTCAGTTCTCCTGCCTTAACCTCCCAAGTAGCTGGGATTATAGGCACACGCCACCACGTCCAGCTAATTTTTTGTATTTTTAGTAGAGGTGGGGTTTCACCATGTTAGCCAGGATGATCTCAATCTCCCGACCTTGTGATCCGCCTGCCTTGGCTTCCCAAAGTGATGGGATTACAGGTGTGAGCCACCAGCGCCCAGCCAATATCCTTCCTTTTTAAGGCTGAATAGTATTCCATTATATTTATGTATCACATTGCTTATCATTGCATCCAAGGAAGGGCGCTTGGGTTGCTTCTGTTTACAGACTTTTAAAAATAGGACCAAATGTCATTATTACACTTTAAAAAATTAACAATTCCTTAATTTAATCAGATAGCTAGTTAGTCCTCAAATTTCTAGTTGTCTCATGAATGCCATAAATATTTTGTTTTATTTTTACAGTTGCCATTGTTTGTAGAGATTGGATTTGAACAGAATATTTTGACTTTTGTACTTGTTTGCCCTCTTTCTCATGCAGAGTCTGGTCCAGAATCTGTTCCACCAGGATCTCTTTCAAATGTCTCAGATAATGCTGGTGTTCAAGGGAGCCCTCTTGTGAATAATTATGGCCAGGGGTCACCAGCAGCCAACAGTTCAGTTTCACCCAGTGGGGAAGACCTCGTCTTTCACCCGGTCAGCTGCTCTACTTTCTTCTCTGCAGAGGGTAGGCTCTGGGCTGGGAACTTGGGACTTAAAACTAAGAGAATCTCCTTTGACAGGTCTCAGTTCTGGTCCTGAAGGTGAATGAGGTGTCTTTTGGGATTGAGGTACGTGGTGAGGACCTGACTGTGGCCCTGCAAGCAGAGGAACTGACCCTCCAGCAGCTGGGCACCGTGGGACTCTGGCAGTTCCTGCGTGGACAGTGCCCAGGTAAGGATGGTGGTCATTCCACAACAGATGGTAGGACTGTCTATGTCTAGGACAGCTGTAGATTAACTTGCACTTGTCACTGTGCTCTAAGGGCAGCCACTCTACTAGTGCCAAGTTTTCTCCAGCAGCCATTAGGGAGAGGAAAACCTCCATTGAAGCCTTTTTTGCAAGCGGCCTCCCAGAGCTCTTTCTTGGCTTTGCATTCACTGTGCTCGTCTCCATCTTCATTTCCAGGTACTCCTGAACATGAGGACAGTGTCCACTTCATTTGTGTGTCTCTTAATATAAAACTATCTGATCAGGGAACTTTGTCATTCAGATTCAGTCCTTTGATGTGAGTTATCATTGATAAAAGATGATAGAAAAAATCATATTTATTTTAAAATTATACTTTATTTAAAAATTATTGGCCAGGCATGGTGGCTCATGTCTGTAATCTCAGTACTTTAGGATGCCGAGGCAGAGGGATCATCTGAGGTCAGAAGTTCGAGAACAGCCTGGCCAACATGGTGAAACCCCCATCTCTACTAAAGATATAAAAATTAGCTGGGCATGGTGGTGCGCGCCTGTAATCCCAGCTACTTGGGAGGCTGAGGCAGGAGAATCGCTTGAACCCAGGAGCCTGGGCACGGTGGTTTATGCCTATAATCCCAGTATGTTGGAAAGCTGAGGTGGGAAACCAGCCTGAGCAGCATAGTAAGACCTCATCTCTACAAAAAATACAGACTGGGTGTGGCGGCTCACGGCTGTAATATTAACGCTTTGGGAGGCCAAGGAGGGTGGATCGCTTGAGGTCAGGAATTTGAAACCAGCCTGGCCAACATGGTAAAACCCCATCTCTACTAAAATACAAAAACATTAGCTGGGCGTGGTGGTGTATGCCTGTAGTCCTAGCTGCCTGGGAGGTTGAGGTAGGTGAATTGCTTGAGTCTAGGAGTTTGAGACTACAGTGAGCTATAATTGCGCCATTGCACTCTAGCCTGGGCAAGAGTGAGAACCTGTCTCTTAAAGAAAATTAAAATATTGAGTAGATACTGAAGAATACTTATAAACCATATGTAAGACATAAAATAATAACAATACAGTGAACCCATTTACCCACTACCTAGTTTGTTTTATTGTTTTTAAATATTTTTTTGAGACACAGTCTTGCTGTGCTGCCCAGTTTGGAGTGCAGTGACATGAATTCAGTGCACTGCAATCTCCGCCTCCTGGGTTCAAGCAGTTCTGCCCAACAGTTCCTTGAACCTCCTGGGTTCAAGCAGTTCTGTATTCCCGTGTAGCTGGGAATACAGGCATGCACCACCACACCTGGCTAATTTTTGCATTTTTAGTAGAGTCTGGTTTTCATCATGTTGACCAGGCTGGTCTCAAACTCCGGGCCTCAAGTGATCCACCTGCCTCAGCCTCCCAAAGTGCTGGAATTACAGCCCTAAGCCACCATGCCTGGCCCCACCACCTAGTTTGATAAATAGAACAGTACCATTACCTTTGAAGTCTCTGGGAATCTCTCTCTTGAACCTCCTTGTGTCCCTCACCGGTCAAAGATAATCACTATCTTCAATTTGTATTCATCATTATCTTGCTTTACTTTATAATTTGTACACATGTTTATATTGTATTATTTAGCTTTTTTCACATTTTTCTAAATGGAATCATAGATTGTACCATTTTTATGATTTGCTTCTTTCAAGTAATATGATATTCTTTAAATTCTTCTAGGTTGTTGAGTTAGCTATAAGTCATTCATTTTTCATTACTATATCATGTTATTGTATACATACACCACTTTTTTTTTTTTTTTTTTTTGAGACAGTCTCCCTATGTTGCCCAGGCTGGAGTACAGTGGCATGATCTCGGCTCACTGTAACCTCTGCCTCCTGGATTCAGGCAATTCTCCTGCCTCAGCCTCCCAAGTAGCTGGGATTACAGGTGCTCACCACCACACCCAGCTAATTTTTATATTTTTAGTAGAGACGGGATTTCACCATGTTGGCCAAGCTGGTCTCAAACTCCTCACCTCAAGTGATCCACCAGCCTTGGCCTCCAAAAATGCTGTGATTATAGGCATCTCACGTGGCCAGTACACCACTTTTTCCTTTTTGTTTTGTCTGGCTTTTCTCGGGGGGAGACAGGGTCTTACTCTGTCACCCAGGCTAGAGTGCAGTGGCTGTCTCCGCATCCTGGGTTCAAGTGATTCTTGTGCCTTAGCCTCCCCAGTAGCTGGGACTACAGGCACCCGTCAATACACCTGGCTAATTTTTTTTGTATTTTTAGACAGGGTTTCACCATGTTGCCCAGGGTGGTCTTGAACTGCTGACCTCAAGTGATACACCCACTTTGGCCTCCCAAAGAGTTAAGATTATAGGCATGAGCCACTGCACACGGCACTTTTTGCTTTTTGAAAACAGCTTTATCGAGGTATAATTTGCATAGCATAAAATTCACTCATTTGAAGTGTACAATTTTAGAATTTTGTAACCATCACCACAACTTAATTTTAGATCATTTTCGTGAGCCCCAAAATATCCCTTGTACTCATTATCCTATTTACTTCTTTATTCTATTCTGGACTTCTGGACAGATATTTAGGTTGTTTCTAGTTGTCGTTGTTGTTTTGCTGTTTCAACATCTATGCTACATAGACATCCTTGTACATGTGTCTTGGAATATATGTTTGAGAGTTTCCCCAGGGTTATATTTCTGACAATATAATTTCTAGATCATTAGGGTAGGCACAAGTTCACCTTTACTAGATAACACTAAACTGTTTACCAAAATGTTTGCACCAATTTGCAGTTCCATAAATGTGGAAGTTGTTCCACAAGATCCTTGGCTACACCTGAGATTGTTCTGTTTGGAGTTTTGGAGAGGCTAGCATAGGTCCTGCTTTGCTTTATGAGTGACAGATAAGAAGACCAAAACTTAGAGAAAGGTGGAGACATTCAAGTTTATTAGAGTTTGGGGTCCTGTGCTTTAAGAGCTTTTCCTTGGCCATTAGCCCACTGCCCCAGATTCATAACAAGGCAAGTGCTTAATCTCACTCCATCTTACAGGGCATTGTAGGAAAGAACCTAAGCCCATGGACCTGGCAGACTGCCTGGGCTCAGATCCTCCTTGCTACTTACTAATTATGTAACTTTGGGCAAGTTATTCTCTGTGACTTAGTTCAGTCAGATGAGAATGATGATATTCCTTTGACTTAGGGTTGTTAGGAATATTGATACATAAAGTGCTTAGAAGACTCCCTGGCTGTTAATTAGTTGTCTTCCTTGTCTTTCTTCACAAAGGTACATGCTTTCAGGAATCCTCAACTTTGAAGACTGGCCACATCAGGCCAGCTGTGGGCCTTCGCTTTGAGGTGGGGCCTGGAGCAGCTGTTCATTCCCCTCTGGCCTCACAAAATGGCTTTCTACATTTGCTACTTCGTGGCTGTGACCTCGAGCTGCTCACTTCGGTGCTCAATGGCCTGGGGCCCTTCTTGGAGGATGAGGAGATCCCGGTGGTAGTCCCCATGCAGATTGAGCTCGTGAACTCCAGCATCACCCTAAAGGTGTGAGGGACGTTTGGTTTTTGCCAAAGTAAGGGCACACTGGTTTTTGCCCTGGACTTTGTCAAACAAGGAAGCAGTGACAGCTGTTAACCTCTTTCTTTTTCACTGTAAAATGTGGTGAGGAAATATTAATACATATTTGCATTCTCTATCAGTGTTACAGTGGTTTATAAATTTATGTTGCTGTCAAAAAAGCCAGGGTTCAGGTGGGGAGACCTAGTCTCTAATCCTAACCCTGTCTTTGACATGCAGCATTATCATGTGCAAGCCATCAGGTTATCTGATCCTCAGTTTCACCATCTCTAGATGGGAGAATTTGTTATGCCTCTTATACCTTCCAAGAATGTATGGAGAAACTGGCATAAAGCTGCTTTAAGCCGAATGATGGGAGCATGGGTTGCGTTAGATTGCTCTAAGCTGGTGGGGGCATCGTGTGGTTTCCCTCTTTCCTACAGGATGATATCCCCCCCATCTATCCAACATCTCCAGGCCCCATCCCCATCACTCTGGCCATGGAACATGTTGTGCTAAAGAGGAGTGATGATGGTGTGTTCCACGTAGGCGGTGAGTCAGGCTTGTCAGCCTGTTGGTTTCTCTGCCTTTTTTTTTTTTTCTCCTAAAAGTGAATAGCTGACACCTAGGAACTGTTTGGGAGCTGGCAGCAGTTTTTCACTTAGAACCTTTACTTGTTTCCTCTAGCTGCTGCTCAGGACAAACCATCAGGTGAAGTACTTAAAAGTGAGAAGAGACATCCTCCAAAAGAACAAGTGTTTTTGGTGCCCACAGGAGAGGTTTTTGAACAGCAGGTGAGGACCTAACAGAAGAGTACCTGCCCATAACTCTTGGGGGCTATAAATGCAAAGCTGGTAAAACCCGGGGTGGGAAGCAAAAAGGTTGCATGTGCTGTGTGCATGTGGGTGTTTTGGGTTCCTGTCCCCTAGCAGCAGTTTCCAGAAGTGCTGACTAGAGGATGAAGGTCAGGAGCTGGAGATGAATGGTTGCTGAGGACGTGCTGCACCTGCCAGTGAATTCTGAAGAGGGAATAGTTATCTTGATCATTGACCTAACTTGTGGATTTTTCTGCACGAACTCTTCCTCCCTGTTTCCTTTACTGGCTGTTGTTGCAAGGTGATATTACCATGTTTAACTGTGAACTACTTATTGTTCCTCAGGTGAAAGAACTGCCTATCCTACAAAAAGAACTTATAGAAACTAAACAAGCATTGGCCAATGCCAACCAGGATAAAGAAAAACTACTTCAGGAGATTAGGAAATATAACCCCTTCTTTGAGCTCTGAAACCAGTGGTTCAGCCATCTGTGCCAAGGAGAGAGGCCATCACCAGCAATAGCACCACCTATGACAGAGGGCACTGTCCAGTGCTGAATAAGTCACTATGGATGCCAGATGGACTGGGGAGCGCTCACTTGACTTGTGTGGGTGTGCTTTCCACTAGCTGTTCTAACCTGGATGGAAGACAAGGGCAAAGCATGACTGTATCCCAGAAAACTGGGGCTTGCCCTGTGTGTGGCACAAGTATCATGTCTTGCCTGTATAAAGCCTTTTGGCCCTCTGCATATTAGGTGGAATCTTCTCAACACTGTAGGGCCATTTCACCTCATGGTTTCATGGCAGGGACATTTGCTTCCTTCACAAGTCTGTGTGAACAAGCGAAAGTACCCACCTCCTCGGTCACCCACAGAGCCACCAAAGATTCCATGTCCCAGAGCTTCCCAGACCTGAGAAGTCCTTGGCCTGAGCTTTGGCCATGGTAGTAGAGTGGAACGGGAAATAGCCCAGCAAAGCAGTGTGGGGGAAGGCGGCAGGAGAGGCACAAGAATAAGGGAGACCTGGACTCTGCCTTTCTGGGAAAAGGAACCAAGCTCATATCAATTTGGCTGATAACACAATCAGATTTTTCCAGGTTAAGCTTCCTTTCTGTTACACGTTGATCATTGTGATGCTGTGGTAGAAAGTAAACAACAGTAGTGGTTCAGTCATTTAATCCTTCCCTTTTATAATACAACTTATTTGAAATTTAAATCAAGAAAAAGTTTCCGACTCTGACCTAGGTTGGTGGCATGATATGCCGGGGGTCAGTGGAGGAGCTTGCTTCTGAGCCCCCTGTTGTCCACCTGGAGTCCTGCATGTCTTCCCCACCTGTGCTGAGTGGCTTTTCTATCTTCCTGGAGTCCCTGGCATATCTGCTTTCCCAGCTCTGTGACTTTACCCTTTCTCTACTCAGCACTTGGTGGTTTGGGAACTGAAAATGTTTTAAACTTTTATATAAACAGCTCAACCTGTTGCCTCTCACTTCCCTCCATCACTGTGGCTTTTTAAAATCATGTATTTTTGACTCAAGTGAGAAAAACAAAAAAATCCTTCAACCCAGCTAGGTTTTGCCCCCTGCCCTATAAAAGAGCTCTTTCCCCCTTTCTTTTGAATTCTTCTCTGACACTATCCCTTCATTCATAATGCCCTGTGATACACTTGAAGCTGTGTTGATTGGACAGAAGTTCATCAGCTCACTTACCTTTACTTGGCAAGATGGTAAAATAGTGATTTAGTGATGTTACTAAAGTCTTGACCATACATGACTTATTGAAGGAAAGGTGAAAAGGTTTTTTTTTATGGGAAATTATGCTTGACTTGCATACTCTAGTTTGATGAGGATAAAAAGAAACATGTAATTGCAGTGGTGTTTATAACTAATTGATCACAGCCAATCATAGATTTCTTTGTTCCTTCTCCACTCTCAATGCTTCACTTGACTAGGAAAAAAAAAAATGTATTCACCAAGGAACAGGACTTAACTTGTTCAGACTTTTAAAGGACTTTTGTTAAGTTTCTTTACTAAGGCAAATTTTGAAGCAGCAGTTACTATGGGATGGTGGGAATTTTTCATGCTTTAGAAATAGAGACTTAGGGAGCCGGGCGCGGTGGCTCACGCCTGTAATCCCAGCACTTTGGGAGGCCGAGGTGGGTGGATCACGAGGTCAAGAGATCAAGACCATCCCGGTCAACATGGTGAAACCCCGTCTCTACTAAAAATACAAAAAATTAGCTGGGCATGGTGGCGTGTGCCTGTAATCCCAGCTAGGAGGCTGAGGCAGGAGAATTGCCCAAACCCAGGAGATGGAGGTTGCGGTGAGCCGAGAACGCGCCATTGCACTCCAGCCTGGGTAACAAGAGCGAAACTCCGTCTCAAGGAAAAAAAAAAAAAAAGAAATAGAGACTTAGGAACAAAGAAACATCCTTCTGGAGAAAATGCTAATAGGAAGTTACCTAAGGTTTGATGCTTGGTTCAACCTTATTTAAAATTTTTATAGATAACCCAAAAGTAGGATTTTACTATGAAATCAAATGTCACTACTTCCAGGCAGTGAAAGGTAGACTAGAAGTGGTTTAAAAAACAGAAAACCAGAGAAAGGTTACAATAAGCAGTGCTGAGAATACTCAGAAAATTGACAGGTGAGGTTCAACATAGTATAAGGAAATGTATTTATGGAAGAATTACCAATTGATACACCTGAATGCTATTAGAACTCAGGAAAGAAACTGAAGCATTGCTGAGGGGAGGAGAGATCAATGTGATGCTGTGGCTAAAAGCCTAATTGCCCTGTGGGCATCACCAGGAAGGACTTTTGGAGACAACAGAGAACAGTGGTTTATACAAAATCATGGATATGTCTTGATCGAACTATCTGTGTTTCTACTGACCTTATTTACAAGAAATATGATGGAGGAAAGGTTAAGAGAACAGCAAAAATTATCGGGGGTGGAGGTATATCCATATGAGGACACGTTTTTAAAATACAGACGCTGTCCTGCAAAGATGAAAGCCAAGGGGAGTTAGATCAAATATCCAATCCAGAGCAAGGACCTGGTCCTGCACTACTAGCTCTAGGGGTCTATCTCATAGCCCTAGGTAAGAAAAGCACCTCTCATAGCAAATCAGAAATGTAAGGGGCTCATTGTCTAAGAAGTGATGCCAGCAGAAACTACATGGATGCAGGTGTATGAGGAATCCTTGCATGACGGCCTTCTACAAGGATTATAGAAAAGTAGGGTTACTTGATAATATACAACTGAGAGGGCAACTGTGTCCCTTGACAAACTACTCCTAAATGCCTCTTTCAAAGGCAGAATGTTGATCTGAATGGATCACTGGTCTTAAGTATGGCATCTCTAATGTTCTTGAAGGGGGAGGAGGGAGATCTCGTAGCTGGAAAATATATTTATTCAACCTTATGCTCAGCTGAATTGGTTAAAAATCATATTCTGATTCTCTTCTCAGCCCCTTCTACCCCCACCTACCATATTCCTCTGGCATCCCTCCATGCAAAGAAAATGTCTAAGAGGCATTTCTTGGTATACCTTTACCTACACTTGTGCTTGTAGGGTGACAGTAAAAACATACCCATTAAGGACCAAGGCTAACCTCTTAATGGCCGGAGCTCAGTTAGGCCTCTGGGCTCTCTGAAGGAGTCTAGAGCTCTTGTCTATGTGACAAATGGAGCCTTAGAATTTCTGGCTTTCTTCATGTGGCAGCTTTGGCCATTGTGTCTTGAAATCCTCAGGAAATGTGATAGGGGTTATCCTATGGGATTTTAGTAAAAATCAACTTGCCTAATTTCATATTTCTGTTCATAATGAAGAAATGTGAATGAGTGGTAGTCCTCAGGATAAGTGTAAAGGAAAATATGCAAGGGAAAAGTAGCAGTGTCAGCCCTTTTGGGCTGCTTATGATTTCTGCCTTAGAGCTGCAAGACTTGGAACAAGAAATAACAATACCTCAAGAAAATGTCTGGAGAGATAGCACCACTATCCCTCAAAGACTTCAGCGACTGAACATTACCATTTCAGCTGTGAAGCATTTACAACTATGTATTATCCATGATTGTCTACATTTCCTGTTTACATGTCTGTGCTGGGAATATGCTTTAGTGTGTATGGACTTGAGTTTAAATCTTCTCTTTAACTGGGCTGCCTAGATGGCTATCAATCCCAAATTCTGTTTTCAGCTCATTGGAATAATTAACCTAGTTTCCCTGATATAAAACAAGTGGGTTCTATTCACATGGTATCTGCTTTTTACCATCTATTTCATCTAACCTTCATTTTGCCATGGGCCTCAACCTTTATGCCCCTTTTTTATGGTTCTGAAAGGAATGGCTCCCATATATGGAATATACAAGGGATAAACAAACACCACCCCTCACATACCCTGTAACTTAAACACTTCCATTTAACTCACTTAGATTACTTTCCCCTTAGTGGTAAACGGGTTGGGGGATGGGCAGTAGTGGAAAGAAGGTAGTTTTAAGTATTGCCATAGTAACATGGGAACTTTTCATTCTAAACTTTTACCCTAGTTTTTTCTTCTCTGCCATTTATTTAAAATTTGCCTAAACGTCTAAAATCAGAGTAAAATCATTAAAACTATAGAAACAACTGAACTTTGGTACAGAAGTTAGTTCGATGACATCTGGTTATTTAAGAACAGTAAAAGCTGTGTCATTGCCTCATGATTAATCATAGTCATTATTAACGGTTTCAGAGAGAATCTGGTGTGAAGCACTATCCTTTCAGAGACTAAGGCCTTTACCTAGTTGCTCCCTTATCTTCTGTCAGAATAGGAATATTCCCCTGAACCTCTGGATAGGTAAAGGTAGTAGCTATTGAATGGAAATTATTTTCCCCATGGCACAAGGGGAAACACTCTCGGATAACCTTTAACAGTGAGGCTTTGCTAAGTGGCCAGACTTGGGATTTGATCTTCCCCCCTTATTTATTAAGTTTCAGCCTTATTCAATATCTCTAATTGCAATAGATATAGTTCCTGCAACTGCTAAAAAAAATTCTGTTAGAGCTGAGAGTATCTTTTTTTGTCAGTTTATTAATTTTTGGTCAAGATTTAGCTTTAGTCTTAAAGCATTTCTTTGTGGAATGCCCCACTGAAGTGTCTTCTTCATTGGCTAAGTACATGTTTAAAGCCATGGGTTTTAATGTAAGATACTAAAAGTCAGATTTGCCCACCTTCATGAGTCCAAACTGTCTCCCCCACTGAGGGTGCTAAATAGAATTAGAATCTTTACTAAGACATGCTCAGGAAAGCTTCACAAGACAACAGCTTCAGTAGAGAGGAAAAATTCTTGGAGATTGCCAATTACATACAGTAGCCTTATTACTGCTAATTACTGTCAATAAACGGTCACTTCATTCCCCTCTGTTTGAGAAAAACAATGAGAATGTATCTGATGAACTGGAATCCCGGTCAGTATTGGGAAATTTCAATGTTGCAATATCTAGTCAAACCTTGAGTGTACTGGTTCTGTGAACCACCTGTAAAAACAAATTAAATTTATTAAATCATAATGGTTGTCGTATATCTGATGATAAGCATCTGAAATATATGGGCTTTTATATTTTTTATTTTCTTCTGTTTTAGGGGGAGAAGATTATTACATTGTTTTTAACAGTGCTTAAAGTACTCTTTTATGAGATAAATTTTTAATGATTTTATTAGAAAAAGGACTCATAGCTAAAACCAGTTGTATTGGAACACCAGAAAATAATCAACTTCCCATTACAACCAGCTAGACAGAAAATGAATACACATAAGGTAAGTTGAAAAACAGTTTAATGATCACTCACCAAAATCCACAGGAGAATCTTAAATGTTTACAAGCACCAGTTATTCCACGATTCCTGCCTTTACCACGTCCTTCATGATAGAGTATCACAAGTAAAAGTTTCTGGTTGTTTCATCTACTTAAAACCAGATGTAAGAAACAAACGAAGTCTTAGCAACTTTAGGCTTCAATGTGAAACCATTAAAGCTCTTGGCACTTAAGGAGGCTGAGGCAGGAGGACTGCTTCAAGCCAAGAGTTCATGACCAGCCTGGGCAACAAAGCAAGACCCATGTACATAAAAAATAAAAATAAGTTAACTGGACACAGTAGTGTGTGTCTGTAGTCCTAGCTACTCAGGAGATTGAGGTGGGAGCGTCACTTAAGCCCAGGAATTCAAGGCTGCAGTCATGCCGCTGCACTCCAGCACTCCAGCCTGGGTGACACAGCAAGACCCTATCTAAAAAAAAAGAAAAGGGAAAAAAAAAAAAAAAAAAACCCTTGGAAAGGTTTTCTCTCTGAAAGCAGTTCTCCTGTCTAGAAGATGTTTATGGCCCACACATATTCCAACTGGCCAAGACAGTTAAATACTTCAAAATGCCCCAAGAGGTCCCAAAATTTAGTCAAGGCAAGTATCAAACAGGCTACATACTTTCTAGATGTGACAAATAATCAGAGTTTTGAGAGATTAAAATCATGGAATCCTTGGAGGACTGAGATACTAAAGCACCAGCAGACAGTCTTATAGGAAGTCTGGAACCAGTACTTCTTCTGTCAGTAATAGGCCTTTCTAGACTTTGGTCTAGAAGAAGATGATTTTTTTGTGCTTCGAGTTAGGGATCTGTCCTTTTGACTTTAACCTTCTAACGGCTTCCCTCATATGTTTGGGTTGCAGTGGTGGCATTTCTCCCCACTTCTCACACACATCCAGTGCTAAACAGAGGGTAAGGAGAAAGTCTTATTATCACACAAGAATTGACTAATCACATAATCCTTTTGAGTCCTGTAATTCTCATTAACCTTTCTTAAGCTTGCTGAGGAAATAAACCAAAACATTTTTACTTTAAGAGAATGCTATAAAATGTATCACATTAGTTTTAGTATAACATCTCATATCAGGCTTTATCATAGACAACAGTTTAAAAGATATTTCCTATAGGCCACATGCTATGGCTCATGCCTATAACCCCAGCAGTTAGGGAGGCCAAGGTGGGAGGATTGCTTGAGCCCAGGAGTTTGAGGCCAGCCTGGGCAACATGGCAAAACATTGCCTTTACGCCGGGCGCGGTGGCTCAAGCCTGTAATCCCAGCACTTTGGGAGGCCGAGGCGGGTGGATCACGAGGTCCAGAGATCGAGACCATCCTGGTCAACATGGTGAAACCCCGTCTCAACTAAAGATACAAAAAATTAGCTGGGCATGGTGGCACGTGCCTGTAATCCCAGCTACTCAGGAGGCTGAGGCAGGAGAATTGCCTGAACCCAGGAGGCGGAGGTTGCGGTGAGCCGAGATGGCGCCATTGCACTCCAGCCTGGGTAACAAGAGCGAAACTCCGTCTCAAAAAAAAAAAAAAAAAAAAAAAAAAATTGCCTTTACAAAAAAATAAAAAAGTTAGCCAGGGTGGTGGTGTGCACCTGTGGTCCCAACTACTCAGGAGGCTGAGGCAGGAGGATCACCTGAGCCCAGAAGCTGCTGTTGCAGTGGGCCATGATCTGCAACTGCCCTCCAGCCTGGGTAGCACAGTGAGACCCTGTCTCAAAAAAATAACTACCTAAAAATAAAAATTAGCCAGGTGTGGTAGTGCATGCCTACAGTCCCAGCTACTTGGGAGGCTGAGGCAGGAGGATCCCTTGAGTTCAGGAGTTTTGAGGTTGTAGTGAGCTATGATCACACCACTGTTACCATCTCATTTTGTACACCATCTTAATTTATGATTTGTAAAAGAAAAAAAAAAACACACACTAAAAAAAAGTAAAGATCACGCCATGCACTCCAGCTTGGGCAAAAGAGCGAGACCCTGTCTCAAAAAACAGTAATAATTTAAAAGTATCTATCTCCTGCTTTAAAAATAAAAAATTTCACCAGCTAGAGTAGCAATGGGAAACAGCCAGGCTTTTTACTCAATAATGGGGGCAGTTCCCAGGGATCACAACATTAGGGACAACTTACCATCCCACACAGGTCAGCTCTGTGATTGCTTTTCTTTTCTTTTCTTTTTTTTACTTCCTCTAACACGGATCATAGGAAACAATGCTTTTCTTATATCTTTACTTTTGGCAGCAGAAATGAGCCAAGTCCACTGGAGAAGAAAAAAAATCTATTTCTAGGCCAGGCGTGGTGGCTCAAGCCTGTAATCCCAGCGCTTTGGGAGACCAACGTGGGTGGATCACAAGGTCAAGAGATCGAGACCATCCTGGTCAACATGGTGAAACCCCGTCTCTACTAAAAATACAAAAAATTAGCTGGGCATGGTGGCACACGCCTGTAATCCCAGCTATTCAAGAGGCTGAGGCAGGAGAATTGCCTGAACACAGGAGGCAGAGGTTGTGGTGAAAGATCGCACCATTGCGCTCCAGCCTGGGTAACGAGCGAAACTCCATCTCAAAAAAAAAAAAAAAAAAAAAAAAAAAAAATCTACTTCTGTCATCCTGGGCTGAGGAAAGGAATCAGAGAGGGGATTTCCCAGATGGTTCCTTGCCATCTGTTATTGAAACTTGTAAGGAATAATGGTCCTGTTCTCCTGAATACAGGGCTCCCTACTTGGTCAACTTCAAGTGCAAATAAGTACTTGTACAGGTGCTCTAATAAGTTCCTTTGTATAGATATTCTTAAAAATAAGATCACCACAGGTACAATCCAGTATTTGTAACCAACGCTACTCACCTTCTTCTACCACCTCTCCGACGAAGACCTTGGAAATACCAGACATAGCAATAACAACATTCTGAGACACAGAGGTGCCAGTGATGGACTGGATCAGCTTGAAAGAAGGACAAAGACTCCGTGATTATGATAGTCAAAGACTGGCTTTGAACACAGTACCAATTAATTCACAGAAAAAGGTTAGATAACTGGGGGACATTTTTTTCCCTCACCTAAATAATTCACTGACTTGTCTAACACCTCACTTCAAATGCCAATAAACATGGCTCTTGAGTTCCGTTCTAACGCATGATAGAAATGAAGTGTGGTGGGCCATCCTTACCCTTTTGATGGCTGCCTTAGGGAAAGCTGAGCGGCGATACATTTCATAACGGTTCAGCTGCTCTTCAGAAAAAGAAGAAACCAGGATTCTAAACAAAGATGCAGGTAACTAAGTTAACTTTTAAGAATGAATACTCAAGATATTATTAAGTCAATAAAAGTCTCAGACAGATAAATTCTTACGGGGTTAATGGCATTAGGCTTGGTACCTTGAGGAATGAAGATAAAACACTTCTACCTTTAAGAAACTTGAGGAAACATAAAAACTTTTTACCATTTAAGAACAATGAAAACAACAACATTGGGTCACTGTATCATACGATACAGACTATGTTTTCAGCATTAGACTCAATCTCCACAACTCTACTGAATTTCATACTGATAGTAAAAATGTAATATACAAATTTATTTTATTTTATTTTGAGGCGGAGTTTCGTTCTTGTTACCCAGGCTGGAGTGCAATGGCGGGATCTCAGCTCACTGCAACCTCCGCCTCCTGGGTTCAGGCAATTCTCCTGCCTCAGCTTCCTGAGTAGCTGGGATTACAGGCACGTGCCACCATGCCCAGCTAATTTTTTGTATTTTTAGTAGAGACGGGGTTTCACCGTGTTGACCAGGATGGTCTCGATCTCTTGACCTCGTGATCCACCCACCTCGGCCTCCCAAAGTGCTGGGATTACAGGCTTGAGCCACCGCACCCGGCAATATACAAATTTATAATCAAATCAGTAGTTTTCAACATTAACAGATTTAGGGGAAATGTCTACAAAATATATGGAAACAGTTAATACCCTTAATGTATAATGAATTCTTTCAAATGAATAAAGGGGCCATATCAATTTATGAAAATGAACAAAGGATATGAACAGGAAATTTACAAAAATACCAATGGTCAATCAACATGGGGGAAACAACCTTTATTATTAACCAAGGAAATATTATTTTCATAGATAACATTTTTCACAAATCAGATCACTATTAAAAAAAGAATGCTATTAGAATACGGGGCACAAACCCCTACATGCTGGCAGAGAACTGGAATACCTTTTTGGAGAGAAATTTGGAAATACATATGAAAAGCCTTTGAAAATGTTCACACTATTTGAACTAGCAATTACACCTCCTAGAGGTAATTGGAAGAAATGGACAAGTATGCAAAGATATGTCCAAAGATCCTCCTCGTAATGTCAAAAGAAAAAAAAAAATCCAACCAGAACCACTACAGGGATTGGTTAAATTATAGTTCAACAATGTAATGGGATACAATGTAGCCATTAAAATGATGATTTATAAGCATATTTACTGACATGAAAATATTTAGCTATACATAGCAAACATCTAAAAAAAAGCATTGAAAAGGTTCATATATTATACCCAACTATATTATATACTTAGAGTAAACACTGGGTGGTGAGTATCTGGGTAATTTTTTCTATTTTTCTGTATTCTTTGAATTATTTGCAATGAGCCCATACTACTTTTACAATCAAAAAATATAATAAGGTATTTCCATTTCTAAGAAAACTATGACCTGGATGTATAATTAGTGACATGGGAAATATTCACCATATCTAATGTAAAAAATAGGCTATAAGAGAGTATTTGACATTTTTGAAAAAAAAATATATTTATAGATATATATGTATAAAGATTCTCTTGAAACTTTTAACATAAGCGGGATGTATCTCTGTGATAAAGTGATTTTTTTCTTTTATCTATCTATCTATCCGTCCATCCATCCATCCATCAATTCATCCATCCATCCATCTATCCATCCATCCATCCATCTAACTTTTAGAAAGAGAGTCTGGCTCTGTTGCCCAAGCTAGAGTGTAGTGGCAGGATCTTGGCTCACTGCAGCCTCTGCCTCCTGGATTCAAGTGATTCTCCTGCCTCAGCCTACTGAATAGTTAGGATTACAGGCACCCACCACCACGCCCAGCTAATTTGTTGAATTTGCATTCGTGTGTGTGTGTGTGTGTGTGTGTGTGTGTGTGTGTGTGTGTGTTTGTTTTTTTGAGACAGAGTTTCGCTCTTGTTACCCAGGCTGGAGTGCAATGGCGCGATCTTGGCTCACCACAACCTCTGCCTCCTGGGTTCAGGCAATTCTCCTGCCTCAGCCTCCTGAGTAGCTCGGATTACAGGCATGTGCCACCATGCCCAGCTACTTTTTTGTATTTTTAGTAGAAATGGGATTTCACCATGTTGACCAGGATGGTCTCGATCTCTTGACCTTGTGATCCACCCGCCTTGGCCTCCCAAAGTGCTGGGATTACAGGCGTGAGCCACTGCGCCCGGTGTTTTTTTTTTTTTTTTTAAGACGGAGTCTCACTCTGTTGCCCAAGCTGGAGTGCAGTGGCGTGCTCTCTGCTCACAGCAACCACCACCTCCTGGGTCCTGGTTCAAGCGATTCTCCTGCCTCAGCCTCCCAAGTGGTTGGGATTACAGGCATGTGCCACCACGCCTGTCTAATTTTTGTATTTTTAGTAGAGACTGGGTTTCACCATGTTGGCCAGGCTGGTCTTGAATTCCTGACCTCAGGTGATCTGCCTGCCTTGGCCCCCCAAAGTTCTGGGATTATAAGCACAAGCCATGGCGCCCCGTCTAATTTTTTGTATTTTTTAGTAGAGACAGAGTTTCACCATGTTGGCCAGGATGGTCTTGAGCTCATGGCCTCAGGTGATCCACCCACCTTAGCCTTCCAAAGTGCTGGGATTAGAGGGATGAGCCAATGCGCTTGGCCTCTATTTAAAAAAAATTTTTTTCAAAACGATTATGTCACAGCATAGAAAATATAAATACATAAAAAGAAGGGCAGGCATGGTAGCTCATGCCTGTAATCCCAGTACTTTGGGAGGCCGAGGGTGATCACCTGAGGTCATGAGTTCAAGATCAGCCTGGCCAACATAGTGAAACCCTGTCGCTACTAAAAATACAAAAACTAGCCTGGGCGTGGTGGTGCACCCCTGTAGTCCCAGCTAGTTGGGAGGCTAAGGCATGAGAATTGCTTAAACCCAGGAAGTGGAGGCTGCAGTGAGCTAAGACTGTGCCATTGCACCCCAGTGTGGGTGACACAGTGAGACTCTGTCTCAAAAAAAATATAAAATAGCCGGGCGTGGTGGCTCAAGCCTGTAATCCCAGCACTTTGGGAGGCCGAGGCGGGTGGATCACGAGGTCGAGAGATCGAGACCATCCTGGTCAACATGGTGAAACCCCGTCTCTACTAAAAATACAAAAAAAGTAGCTGGGCATAGTGGCACATGCCTGTAATCCCAGCTACTCAGGAGGCTGAGGCAGGAGAATTGCCTGAACCCAGGAGGCGGAGGTTGCAGTGAGCCGAGATCACGCCATTGCACTCCAGCCTGGGTAACAAGAGTGAAACTCCGTCTCAAAATAAATAAATAAATAAATAAATAAATAAATAAAATAAAATAAAAACATAATATAACAAGACATGACATGACATAACATAACATAAAACATAGTATAGAGATAGGGTTTCACTATGTTGCCCAGGCTGGTCTCAAACTTGGCCTTCAAGTGATCCTCCCATCTTGGCCTCCCAAAGTGTTGGGATTACAAGTGTGAGTCACCATGCACAGCCATAAGGCATTAATCATTTCATTTTCTTTTGAGTTTTTAAAAGAACAAAAAAGGCCAAGAAAAATTTATTAAATTTGTGTGGTCAGGTGAGAGCCTTGAGATGGGGAATGATAAGAAGGTGACTTACTGCATCTTCTGAATCTCATCTTCGTCTACCTTCTGCTTCTTCTCTTTCTTTTCTTTGGTATCTATTTTCAGTTTTTTGGCTGCAGGAGTAAGTAATGATGAGTCTTCCCTTTCAACTGCTGTTAAATCTGAGACATCCTGACTCTTGAGCTGGGAAGATGAAAGAAACTCTATTATATACTTGCCCTACTTTCCAGGCTAGGGAAAAGTAAGAAGACATCATCCTTATTACAAAATAACAAATCCATTTATTGAGTAGTTTTTCAGTTCTAGGAACTGACTGTACCATCAAGTGTATGATACAGTATCTCTCCTAAGGGAAGATTATAGCTCAGCTGTGGAAAGAAAACCCGCTAAATAATCTAGTTTTCCAGTCCAGCTATGAGCACAGCTCCAGTATCTGTTTACAAGGGTAATGAAATGCCAAGGATCATGAAAACCACTCTCCCCATGGGCCCACTATTCTGACCTTATTCTTTAGAGGGGATGTCAGCAAAGTCCCCTCCATCCAGCCAGCTCTTCTGCCTCCAGATCTACAGATCTCTTTACTGCTGCTGATTCCATATAGAATATTAAAAAGGAGGCCTCTTCTCATCAAAACAGTGTTTATTTGGAACTTTCAAGTGAGCTGCTCACATGTAGTGCTCTTTCGTTCTTATCTTTCTGTCCTACTGTTTCATGCAAATATTTATTTCACATTACTAGTCTTTTTGAAGATAGGTTTGTCTCTTATTATTTATATCTCTCCCCTATAGGCATTTAACACAATTTTACTAATGCTGGATGTTTAATAAATGCCTGTTTAAATCCGAAGTGGGCAACCCCAAGTAGGCAAAGACACTTCTCAAAAGAAGACATACTTGTGGCCAACAATCATACAAAAAAAGCTCAGCATCACTGATCATTAGAGAAATGCAAATCAAAACCATACTGAGGCCTGACGTAGTGGCTCATGCCTGTAACCCCAGCACTTGGGGAGGCCGAGGCAGGTGGATCACTTGAGGTCAGGAGTTTGAGACCAGCCTGGCCAATATGGTAAAACCCCGTCTCTACTAAAAATACAAAATTAGCTGCGTGTGGTGGTCTGTAATCCCAGCTACTGGGGAGGCTGAGGCAGGAGAATTACTTGAACCCAGGAGGTGGAGGTTACGGTGAGCCGAGATTATGTCATTGCACTCCAGCCTGGGCAAAAAGAGCAAAAATTCCATCTCAAAACAAACAAACAAAAACTATAAAGAGATACCATCTCAGCCGGGCACAGTGGCTCACGCCTGTAATCCCAGCAATTTGGGAGGCTGAGGCGGGTGGATCACCTGAGGTCAGGAGTTCGAGACCAGACTGACCAACGTGGTGAAACCCCGTCTTAAAAAAAAAAAAAAAAAAAAAAGGTACCATCTCACACCAGTCAGAATGGCTATTATTCAAAAGTCAAAAAGTAACAGATACTGCTGAGGCTGTGGAGGCAAAGGAAAGCTTTTAAACTGTTGGTTGGAGCATAAATGAGTTCACCATTGAGGAAGGCAGTATGACAATTCCTCAAAGAACTAAAGAAGGAATTACCATTCGACCTAGCAATCCCATTACTGGGTATATACCCAAAGGAATATAAATTGTTCTATTATAAAGACACATGCACACTTATGTTCATTGCAGTGCTATTCACAATAGCAAAGACATGGAATCAGCTTAAATGCCCATCAGTAATAGACTGGATAAAGAAAATGTACTCCAGTATATACTGTGGAATACTATACAGCCGTAAAAAAGGAGATCATGGCCTTTGCAGGAACATGGATGGAGCTGGAGTCCATTATCTTCAGCAAACTAATGCAGGAACAGAAAACCAAATACTGTATGTTCTCACTACTAAGTGGGAGCTAAATGATGAGAACACATGGACACAGAGAGAGGAACACACACTGGGGTCTATGGGAGAGTGAAGGGTGGCAGGAGGGAAAGGATCAGGAAAAATAACTAATGGATATTAGGCTTAATGCCCGGGTGATGAAATAATCTGTACAACAAACCCCAATGACACACATTTACCTATGTAGTAAAACACATCCTGCACATGCACCCCTGAACTTAAAATAAAAGTTAAAAAACTGCCTGTTTAATAACCATAAAAACCAAATCGAAACTTCATCCCCTCCGATTTAATGTAGAATTTTAAGTATACTACAAAACTCATTAATGAGATCTAGCTTTTCCTTAAGAAGAATTCAAATTTAAACTCATACAAGAATATGGGAATAGGTAGGATGAAGGTAGTCTATCTTTGACAATCTTTTCAATTATTTTTTAGTTACTGAGATATACAAGTTTTCTAACTTCTTTGTGCTTCAAGTTTGGTGATTTGTATTTTTTTTTTTTTTTAAATCACCTATTGACTGGACGTAGTGGCTCATGCCTGTAATCTCAGCACTTTGGGAGGCTGAGGCAGGCAAATCACAAGGTCAGGAGATCGAGACCATCCTGACCAATTTGGTGAAACCCTGTCTCTACTAAAAAAAAATAGAAAAATTAGCTGGGCGTGGTGGCGCATAACTGTATTTCCAGCTACTTGGGAAGCTGAGGCAGAGAATCACCTGAACCTGGGTGGCAGAGGTTGTGGTAAGCTGAGATCATGCCATTGCACTCCAGCCTGGCAACAGAGCAAGACTCTGTCTCAAAAAAAAGAAAAAAAAAACACCTATTTTTCTCAGATTTTCATATTTATTTGGCCTAAACTTGAACATTATATGTCTTTACAACTTTAAATATCTCCATATTAGGGCCTATAGCCTTTCCATATTTTGTAATGTACATTTACATTTCAAAGAATCAAGTTTTAATTTTATCATTTCTTATTTTTTTTTAAAGGCTAATTCATTAGTGTCTATTTCTCTCCTTATTAACTCCTTGTTCCTACACTCTTCTGATTTATTTTGTTCTTTATATGTGTTTTTTTTTTCTTCATACTCGCTCTGTTGCCCAGGCTGGATCACAGCTCACTGCAGTCTCAAGTGATCTCCTGCATCAGCCTGCCAGGTAGCTAGGCCTGCAAGCGTGATTCACCCTGCTAGGCCCTTTTTCTGGTTTCTTGAGTCAGGTGCTTATTTACAATATCTTCTGGTTGTTAATAAAAATATGTAAGGTTATAAATTTTTCTTTAAATAAAGCTTTGCCCAAATCCCATAGAATTTGATAAAGTCTTCTTTAGTCTAAAGGCTATTTTTAAGTTTAAAATTTCTAGGGGATTAGTTCTTTTTTGGTGAAAGAGAAGCTTTCTGTAGTTAATTTCAAGTTTAATGCATTGCATTAACAAGATGTGGCCTGTTATGATTTCTACTTTTAAGAATTGATAGGCCGGGCGCGGTGGCTCAAGCCTGTAATCCCAGCACTTTGGGAGGCCGAGGCGGGTGGATCACAAGGTCAACAGATCGAGACCATCCTGGTCAACATGGTGAAACCCCGTCTCTACTAAAAGTGCAAAAAATTAGCTGGGCATGGTGGCACGTGCCTGTAATCCCAGCTACTCAGGAGGCTGAGGCAGGAGAATTGCCTGAACCCAGGAGGCGGAGGTTGCGGTGAGCCGAGATCGCGCCATTGCACTCCAGCCTGGGTAACAAGGGCGAAACTCCGTCTCAAAAAAAAAAAAAAAAAAAAAAATTGATATTTTTCTTTGTGGTCTTGTACATCATCGATTTTTAAAAGTGTTTCAGAAACAT
Source organism: Saimiri boliviensis (assembly GCF_048565385.1). Classification (NCBI taxonomy): domain Eukaryota; kingdom Metazoa; phylum Chordata; class Mammalia; order Primates; family Cebidae; genus Saimiri; species Saimiri boliviensis. Next base: position 99,195,462 of record NC_133452.1, read on the forward strand.
CATAATTTTAACCTCTGTTCAGTGCAAATTTATATATATAGTGAGCTCTCTAGTGTACTAGACTAATTATTCAAATCCTTGCTGTCCTTGACACCCGTTTTAAAGTTTCCTTCTTGGCCAGGCATGGTGGCTCCCACCTGTAATCCTAGCACTTTGGGAGGCTAAGGCGAGAAGATTGCTTGAGCCCAAAGAGTTCAAGACCAGACTGGGCAACATAGTGAGACTGTGTCTCTATCAAAACAATGTTTTAAAAAAATTTAGCTGAGTGTGGTGGAGCATGCCTGTAGTCCCAGCTACTGGGGAGGCTGAGGTAGGAGGATTGCTTGAGTCCAGGAGGCAGAGACTGTGCCCTGGCACTCCAGACTGGGTGAAAGAGCGTTATCTTGTCTCAAAACAAAACAAAACAAAACAAAAAACTGCCTTAAAATACTTTTGTCAAATTTTCTTTTTCTAAAAGTTTTACTTTATATATTTTGATGCAACTTTACGCTCTGAAAGGTTATTTCCATCTAAACTACTGTTCACCCCACAATCTCTTAATTTCCTTTTGGCTCTTAAACCCCAAAATTCTACTTCTAGAAATGGAATCCAGAGAACGATGAGTTTCTGGTCCGGACCGATGCTCAGCTAGGCAATACTGCTGAACTCTCTGTAACATAAAAACACCAGACCCATCAATTGAATCTGGTGTTTTTATGCTACAGAAATCCCTGATCGCCTGGCGCGGTGGCTCACGCTTGTAATCCCAGAACTTTGGGAGGCCAAGACAGGTAGATCACGAGGTCAGGAGCTCGAGACCAGCCTGGTCAACATAGTGAAACCCCATCTCTACTAAAAATACAAAACATTAGGCAGGCATAGTGGTGTGCGCCTGTAATCCCAGCTATTTGGGAGGCCGAGCAGAAGAATCACGTGAACCTGGGAGGCGGAGGTTGCAGGGAGCTGAGATCGCGCCACTGCACTTCAGCCTGGGTGACAGAGCGAGATTCCGTCTCAAAAATTAACAAAATAAATAAAATTTAAAAATCTATCTATCTATCTCTGATCATCAGCATCTATCTATCTATTTATCTCTGATCATTAGCATCCAGGTCACCGGTACCAGTTACAAGTCAAGAGGGTAATAACACGATTTAACCTGTAACTCTATAAAAATCTATCTCCCTTTGACAGGTCTGATCGACCTTCCTCCCTGTAAAGACAAAAATTGTCTTAACATCTAAGAGGAACCAGATTGCGGTGAAATGGGTGCTATGAATCCTGGGTTTTAGCTCTTGCACTACGTCTCAGTGTAACATCGGATCCCAACTTCCTCACCACGAAAGCCAACAAGCTACTAAAACTCCCTTAGAAGTGGCTTTAATCCCTGAAGACAAGACCAAAAATATTAACACAGTGCTTGGGCCTCTGGAACCGAACCAGCACTGGAGTTTTGTTTGGTCGTCTTCTCTCTTCCCCTTCAAGATCAACGATCTGGAGGGAATTCTAGTGAATTCGAGTTCTCGTAACTTGGGAGGGACTACCAGAAGCCCAGCGAGCAGCCAGTAACACAATCTCTGGGTATTCCTCCAGCCTCATCAACACATCTCTTCCTACCTCGCTTTCCTCCGCTGCAGCTTCTTTTAAGTCCGCATCTGCGTCTCCGTCAGTTTCCTCTGGGATTCCATCCGTGTCAGTAGCCCCCGGGTCCCCGGGCGCAGCGACCGTCTCATCCGACTCCCCTGTCTCTCCACCTTTGTCGGTGGGCGACTCGCGGGCATCGTCCATCGCGGATAGGATTGGAGGGGAGAGGAGACCGTAGTACCGTCAGAGGCTGGAGCTCGGAAGCCCGAGCTGCACCGGACAGGATCTTACTTCCTGTAGTCGCGCCGCGATGACATCACCCCTACCGCTCTCCTGAGGGGTCATTTTGAGGCGCGCGTAGAGGAGACTTGACTCATTTTAACTTTGGGTTGGCAACAGTGGGGAGCGGGATTATTGGACGTAAAGAGTTCATATTGTGGATCCTCCTCACTAGGAAACCAGCACTTGTGAAGGAGCGCAGTTTTGTTTACTAAAGAAGTTTTTCATTTTCGCCTATCTAAAAATGCAATGTCAGTTAATCCCTTCTTTAACCCCTCAGAGTAAAGTTGGGGGACTGGGGAAAAAACTCAGTTCCGTTTTATGGCGGTGTCGTGGAATGAGGCTACCGGGGATTGGCAAACTTTCAGGCAGGGACTCAACCTTGTATATTTTTACGGGCCCGTGTGTACATGGAATTGCTAGCATTTCCCCTGCATTCCGCAAGCACCTTAACAACAACAACAACAACAAAAAGTCATATAGCTTGAGCAGAATTTATCCAATTCATTTATTCATCCACAACTATTGACTACGTACTTCGATTTAGAAACAGTGTTAATACCAGGGAACAAAACACACGTAATTTCTACCGAATTAAATGATTTTTTTTCAGTTCGCCAGTACTCAAGATTGAGGTTGATTTCTACAAACCTGACACTTTTCTATCACTTTGGTTAATCTCATCAAAACTAACAGGACTTTGGGAGGCCGAGGCGGGTGGATCACAAGGTCGAGAGATCGAGACCATCCTGGTCAACATGGTGAAACCCCGTCTCTACTAAAAATACAAAAAACTAGCTGGGCGTGGTGGCGCGTGCCTGTAATCCCAGCTACTCAGGAGGCTGAGGCAGGAGAATTGCCTGAACCCAGGAGGCGGAGGTTGCGGTGAGCCGAGACCACGCCATTGCACTCCAGCCTGGAAAGAGCGAAACTCCGTCTCAAAAAACAAAACAAAACAAACCAAACAAACAAACAAACAAAAAAAAACTAACAGGAAAGCTTGAAGAGAGGAAGGTGTCTCCTTTGAACGTTTCACTTTTAATGAACTATTTCGTGTACTGCGAGGATCAATGAAGTGGTGAGGATATTTCTATTTTAAAACTTTCTTCTCCTCCCTCATTGAGGTACGAGGGGGAGGGCGTTTTATTCACCTAGGTATGACTAGATACCCGCACCTACTACATATTTAATTTGTGTTTGCTGAAAGAATGGCCTAGGAAATGTAGGTGCGCGTTACCATATTTATCTCTTTGTTTCTAGCTGCCTGGACGAATTACCGTATTTCCTGTCCCAGGAGCTCCCAAAACCTTTGGGGAAGGAACGCACTTCGGGAGGCACGTACAGGTGGGCCTGTTTGTCCCTTTCCACCCGTACAATGGGGGCCCACAAGGCGCTGTCCCCATGCCCCCAGAGGCCTGTATCGGCCCAGAGAAGTCCACCTGCGCTGGTCCGTGGAGCCCCGCCCAGCTAGGTGAGCAAGGGGGCGGGGCCCGGGGGCGCGGTGACGCGTGACGCCGGATCCCGGAAGTGACGCGCTCGTGGGGAAAAGGCAGGGAGGGGGGTGGTGTCCCCAGCCGGTTTGGGGGGTGCGTTGCCCGGAGACGGAAAGTTTGGGAGCCGGAGCAGGCTCGGCTGCAGCCCCGGGGACGGGGTCCAGCGGGTGGCGGCCCTGGGGATGGGGAAGGAGCAGGAGCTGCTGGAGGCGGCCCGCACCGGGCACCTCCCGGCGGTGGAGAAGCTGCTGTCCGGGAAGCGGCTCTCCTCGGGCTTCGGGGGCGGCGGCGGCGTCTCTGGGGGCGGCGGCGGCGGCGGCGGCGGCGGCGGTGGTGGCGGCCTCGGCTCTTCCAGCCACCCTCTCTCCAGTCTGCTCAGGTGGGTACGCGCCGGGGCCCGGCCGCTGCCTGCAGAGCCCTTCTCCCCCACGGGTCTCTTGGGTCCCCAGAGAGATCGGGACTCCTAAGACCCGGGCGGGTTGGGCTTGTGGCGTGCCTGGGGCGAGGCAGGCGGCCAGCGGGCCAGGGAACCGGAGGGCGCGCGGGTCCGGGTCCACGCTGCTCCAGGCTCTCCTGGTCTTCCGTCCTGACCCGCCTGCGAAGAATGGTGGGAGTGCCCAGGTGGCAGCCTCCGCCGCATGGCACAGCCAGGCTTCACCCTCGCTCACTATAGGGTGCCAGCTGTCGTTGCTCACAAAAGCCAATTTAGAGCAAATATGTATATCATGTATATACATATGATCTCCCTCACCTCCTGCAGAAACTCCCACGCCCTGTATAATCTCGAGGCTTCTCTGGAGAAAATTCGTTGATTCTCTTAAGGAACTTGGAACCTTCCAACACGCTACGCAGGACCTCGCTTTTGGTTTTTTTTTTTTTTTTTTTCCGAGACGGAGTCTTGCTCTGTCTGTCACCCAGGCTGGAGTGCAGTGGCTCGGTCTCGGCCCACTGCAACCTCTGCCTCCCGGGTTTAAGCAATTCTGCCTCAGCCTCCCGAGTAGCTGGGATTACAGGTGCACACCACCGCATCCTCCTAGTTTTTGTATTTGTAGTAGAGACGGGTTTCACCATGTTGGCCTGGCTGGCTGGTCTTGAACTGCTGACCTCGTGTGCTCCCCCGACCTCGGCCTCCCAAAGTGCTGAAATTACAGGCGTGAGCCACCTCGGCCGGCCCCTTGCTTTTGTTTCTATTAAAATTGCCTCTGGATTTACCGTGTTCAAGATGTCTTTGAGCTCCTCTTGTGCTTGAAGTTCAAACTGTAGTTCCTTGTAGTGAACTTCATTGTGGCATATGCAGGAGTCTTCTGGGAGCTTATTTACCTAGAAATAAAGGCAGAAAGATTTGTTTAGGAAACTGAGGAATGCTTTAAACTTTTCCAAGGTCCGTTGTTAAACGCTTGAATCTGGAGCTGCAAGGACCGATAAAAGATCAGTTTTGTGTGGCTTCAAAGGGGTATTGGAGGTGCTTTGTGAGTGTGAGTTAAATGTGTTGGTTCAGCAGCGCCTTCATAGCCTGATTTCTTTTTCCTTCCTTGTTCTTTTGAGGTTTTTGAGAAGTGGAAGTTCATTTAGAAATGGCTGCTTTAGCTTTTGTTCCCCATTACTTTATGTAACTTCAGTTTGAGTGCGCTTGGACCACAGAACCCTAAGGCTCTAATAAATTGTTATTAATAGATATTAAGCACTGAGTACCAACCCAGGTCTTTCCAGGAAGATTTTAAAAAGCAGCATAAGTAGGTACTTAAGATTTGTTGAAGAAATACAGGTATCAATTGGAGGACAATAAATTTCTAAATAACTGGATGGTAGATGGTATTACTCACTGTAATTGCTAGCAGTTGAGAGAACAGAGACATCATTTAGGGATGGAGTAGAGGTCAGGGCTTCCAGAAGGCGGGAGACTTAAGCTGGTCTTGAAGGATGTGGGGATTTGGGTAGGTGAGTTATGATGGGCGTGTTTCAGGTGGGTACCCCATGTTCAGAGGCACAGAAATGAGAATGGAAACTCATTTGGTGCTTTTGGGGCAGTAGGAGAACTTCCTGCCTGGACCCTTGAGAGTCTGGGCATAATAAAAGTAAATAATAATGGATGGGTATACTTCCATATGTCATATTTGTATTCTCAGTCCCTAGTTCAACTGACAACTTACAGGTGTTCAATAAATGTGCAGTGAATGCATGAATTAGATTCTGGATCTTACCTGGATTTGCTACTCTGCAGTTCTGCTGTCTGAGAGGTGACAAGACTATACAAGTTTGGAGATGCCTCTGTCTTTAGTGAGTTGATGACATAGCATTTGGAGATTTTCCAGAGATATCTTTTTTTTTTTTTTTTTTTTTGAGACGGAGTTTTGCTCTTGTTACCCAGGCTGGAGTGCAATGGCGCGATCTCGTCTCACCGCAACCTCCGCCTCCTGGGTTCAGGCAATTCTCCTGCCTCAGCCTCCCGAGTAACTGGGATTACAGGCACACGCCACCATGCCCAGCTAATTTTTTGTATTTTTAGTAGAGACGGGGTTTCACCATGTTGACCACGTTGGTCTCGATCTCTTGACCTCGTGATCCACCTGCCTCGGCCTCCCAAAGTGCTGGGATTACAGGCTTGAGCCACCGTGCCCAGCCTCTTCCAGAGATATCTTAACCCTCAGCATATCCTGCTAAAGTGAGAAGTTTCTCATATCTCCCACCTTCAAGTACAGGTCAAGTTATTCTTTTTTTTTTTTTTGAGACGGAGTTTCGCTTTTGTCACCCGGGCTGGAGTGCAATGGTGCGATCTCGGCTCACCGCAACCTCCGCCTCCTGGGTTCAAGCAATTCTCCTGCCTCAGCCTCCTGAGAAGCTGGGATTACAGGCACACGCCACCATGCCCAGCTAATTTTTTTTTTTTTTTTTTGACGGAATTTCGCTCTTGTTACCCAGGCTGGAGTGCAATGGCGCGATCTCAGCTCACCGCAACCTCCGCCTCCTGGGTTCAGGCAATTCTCCTGCCTCAGCCTCTCGAGTAGCTGGGATTACAGGCATGCGCCACCATGCCCAGCTAATTTTTTTTTGTATTTTTAGTAGAGACGGGGTTTCACCATGTTGACCGGATGGTCTTGATCTCTTGACCTCGTGATCCACCCGCCTCGGCCTCCCAGAGTGCTGGGATTACATAATTTTTTGTATTTTTAGTAGAGACGGGGTTTCACCATGTTAACCAGGATGGTCTCGATCTCTTGACCTCGTGATCCACCTGCCTCCGCCTCCCAAAGTGCTGGGATTATAGAGCATGAGCCACCGCGCCCGGCCAAGTTATTCTTTTTTGTTGTTGTTGAGATGGAGTCTCACTCTTGTCACTAGGCTGTAGTGCAGTGGCCCCATCTTGGCTAACTGCATCCTTCACCTCCCAGGTTCAAGCAATTTTCCTGCACCAGCCTCCTGAGTAGCTGGGACTACAGGCACACGCCACCCCACCCAGCTAATTTTTGTATTTTTAGTAGAAACAGGGGTTTCACCGTGTTGGCCAGGATGGTCTCTATCTCTTGATTTCGTGATCCACTCAACTTGGCCTCCCAGAGTGCTGGGATTACAGGCATAAGGCTCCATGCCTGGGTCAGGTCAAGTTATTCTTGGTGCGCTCACTCAGAGACTGTTGAAATTCTGCTGAGTATTTAACTGCCATATAGTTAACGTAGTTAAGCAAGACTAGGAAATCTGTTGAGCACAGTGCTTCTACTTTGGGCTTCTTGCTTATGTGTCCCATCTCTGCCATAAAGTGTGGATGGTAACCCTCCATTCCCCAGAGTTAGAGAGCTGCTCCCCTTGACTTGCTTCTGTATCTTTTATAAAGAGGGCAGATGCCTAAGAGCTTCCCAGCCTCTCATAACTATGACTCCTTAGGGGTATGGAGGATCTGGAGGCACTAGTTACACTAATCAGAGGTAACTCTGGTTAAATCTAGTGAAAGATTTCTGAGCAAATGAGACCATGCCTAGGTCTGTACGTCCTCCCCTTTTAGATTTGGACATAGTAAAGGGTAGGTCACCTCTACTCCCAACCCCCTCTCTCCCCTAAAGACCCTGGATTATTTAATGAGAGCTGTGGAATCATAGCTTCAGATCTGGCCTTTGTATTAGGTGCCATATTCTACCCCCATTTGTACTGCCAACTGTAACCTGCCTTTGTCCAGGTGTCTGAGTGATGAAGTAAAGCTGGCAGGAATAGGAGCTTACAGTCACAGGGGAATAATTGTTCCAAACCACACATTTGTTTTCGTATTCATCTGTTTATGTTCCCCCAGCCCCTATTCCACAAAGGCTTTCTGTTTATTCTTAAGCTACAAAATGCCCTCTTCTCTTACTCATCCCTTTTCCTCTACACAGCTTGGGCTTGGGTTTTAACTTCTTAAAGCCCTTCCTGATGACCCTAATACACACAGATCTCTCAAGCTTCTACGTCTTTGGAGCACGTCATCTGTAGTCATTCTTTGCTTGCGTAGCTTTCACAGTTAATCACTTTGGCCTGGCAGTATAATGTTTATATATGGTGACCTTCACTGATTGATACAATACCTGAGAATCAGAAAGTCAGCGAAGAAGACTTCTGCTAGAAAAAATGTTATTATAAACTTTGTGTTCTTCCAGCCTTCCTTATTTACTGGACATTTATTCAGAGATAGTATAGCATTATACTGAAGACCACTTGTTCTTGGGTCAGACTACCTGGATTTATATTCCGCTGCTACCACTGACTAGCTGTTTGACATTATTCAAGTTAACCACTTTGGTTGTTTTGTTTTGTTTTGTTTTGTTTTGACAGAGCCTTGATCTGTTGCCCAGGCTGGAGTGCAGTGGCACAATCTCGGCTCACTGTAACCTCTGCCTTCCAGGTTCAAGCAATTCTCCTGCCTCAGCCTCCCGAGTAGTTGGGACTACAGGCATGTGCCACCACACTTGGCTAAATTTTTTGTATTTTTAGTAGAGACCAGGTTTCACCATGTTAGCCAGGATGGCCTCCATCTCCTGACCTTGTGATCCACCCGCCTTGGCCTTCCAAAGTGCTGGGATTACAGGCATAAGGCACTGGGCCCAGCTTTCAAGTTAACCACTTTGATACCCAATTTCTGTGTCTGTAAAATGGGGATAATACTATCTGCTTAACAGGTATTATCTTAGATAATGTGTATAAGGAACTTACCGTAATTCCTGGCATATTCTAAGTGCTCAATGTTAGTCATCCTCAGTTCAACACATATGGTTTTGCCGTGCTTCACCTGTTCTGTGCAAAGTATGCCAGACACATTATTTATTTTTATTTTAGTAGAGACAGGGTCTCACTGTATTGTCCAGGCTAGTCTCAAACTCCTGGGCTCAAAGGATCTTCCTGCCTCTGCCTCCCAAAGTGCTGGGATTGCAGGTATGAGCCACAACGCCCAGCCTGACACATTTTAGATGGTGTTTTTTCATGCTTGGGGATCTGTTTTCCAAGCATGGCAGATTAGAAAGAGTAAATAAGGGAGAGGACTCATTCATGTACCCAGTGTTTACCCATGATATACTTTGTGCCAGGCCAAGTGATTGCTAGATCACTGCAAAATATGTCTCAGACCTGGCACACTGTAGGTCCTCTATCAGAATTAGCCCCTCTCCATACATGTTCTGTTCCCTTACAGAGGTTTTTTGTTTTTTGTTGTTTTTGAGATACAGTTTTGCTCTTGTTGCCTAGGCTAGAGTACAATGGCGCAATCTCAGCTCACCACAACTTCGCCTCCTGGTTTCCAGTGATTCTCCTGCCTCAGCCTTCCAAGTAGCTGAGATTACAGGCATGTGCGACACCTGGCCATTTTTTATTTTATTTTGTTTTGTTTTATTTTTTGATATTTTTAGTAGAGAAAGAGTTTCTCCAAGTTGGAAACTCTTTCTCTCCTAAAAATACAAAAAAAGGTGATCCGCACGCCTCAGCCTCTCCCAAAGTGCTGGGATTAGAGGCGTGAGCCACAGCGCTCGGCCTTTACAGTTTATAGTAGTATGATATGTCTGTGTGACAGGTCGACAAAAAAGAGACAGAGAAAGCATACAAATTTAGCATAATTTATCCCACCTCCTGGCTTTTTGAAGCTATTAATGTAAGTGTATATAGCCCTATACTTATGTAAGCCCCAAGCATCATTTTACTGTGTCTTTGTGCTATGATTTATGTTTATTATGACTGTTAGCCATCAAGTAAAGATTAAATTATGTTCAATATAGCTTGTTAGTGAAAGCAGAAAAAAAAATTTTAGTTTTCTATCCAAAATGATTTAAATTTAATTTTTGTTACTTAGAAGGATAAGCAATAGATTATCTAGAAAGCACAGTTATTCAAAATGTCTAGGCTTACAGAGGTTCTGGATTGCATGGATTATACTTCATATAATACTAACTCATTTTCTGATTGTTTAATGGATGCATGCCTTTGGTCTATACCTTGGGAACTTGGGACAGGCACTCTATCAAACTTGTTAACTTACGATATTTTTTAGCCCTGGGCACGTAGCAGGCACTCAGACTCTCATGTAACAAGAGAGTTTGCCATGTTTAGAGTTATAGTGAAACACTGATTTCCAAGAAAGAAACTCCTGTATAAGAATATAGTAAGGCCGGGCGCGGTGGCTCACGCCTGTAATCCCAGCACTTTGGGAGGCTGAGATGGATGGATCATGAGGTCAAGAGATCGAGACCATCCTGGTCAACATAGTGAAACCCCGTCTCTACTAAAAATACAAAAATTAGCTGGGCATGGTGGTGCACACCTGTAGTCCCAGCTACTCGGGAGGCTGAAGCAGGAGAATTGCTTGAACCCAGGAGACGGAGGTTGCGGTGAGCCGAGATTGCGTCATTGCGCGCCAGCCTGGGTAACAAGAGGGAAACTCTGTCTCAGGAAAAAAAACAAAAAAGAATATAGTAAGATTTGGTTTAAAAGTAAATTCTATCAACTACAAGGCCAAAAAGATCTGAAAAAATGAAATGTTAAAACCAATCATGGCCGGGCACAGTGGCTCACATCTGTAATCCCAACATTTTGGGAGGTGAGGCAGGTGGATCACTTGAGCCCAGGAGTTTGAAGCCAGCCTGGGCAACATGCTGAAATCCCATCTTTAAAAAAATGCAAACATTAGCCGGGTGTGATAGCTTGTGCCTGTAGTCCCAGCTACTCAGGAGGCTGATATGGGAGGACTGCTTGAGTCTGGGAGGTTGAGGTTGCAGTGAGCCAAGATTGATCTACTGCATTCCAGCCTGGGTGACAGAGGCAGACGGCATCTCCCCACCTCCCTCCCTCAAAATGAAGAAAAAAGAAAACCAACCGCAATAGCTTTAAATTGTAAATTGAATGGAAAGGTAAAGTGAAATGTACTACTTAGGGTTCAGAAGCACAGAGAAACTAAACCAAAGATCATAGTTCAGAAGATTATGTCATGGTTTAGGAACATTCTATACTTGATTTCTCAAGCATGAGAAGGGTGAATAAGAAAGAGAAAGCCAGGCCGGGCGCGGTGGCTCAAGCCTGTAATCCCAGCACTTTGGGAGGCCGAGGCGGGTGGATCACAAGGTCGAGAGATCGAGACCATCCTGGTCAACATGGTGAAACCCCGTCTCTACTAAAAATACAAAAAACTAGCTGGGCATGGTGGTGCGTGCCTGTAATCCCAGCTACTCAGGAGGCTGAGGCAGGAGAATTGCCTGAGCCCAGGAGGCGGAGGTTGCGGTGAGCCGAGATCGCGCCATTGCACTCCAGCCTGGGTAACAAGAGCGAAACTCCGTCTCAGAAAAAAAAAAAAAAAAAAAAAGAAAGAGAAAGCCAAGGAGACTTGCTGGAGAATCTGAAAACTTAGTAGCAATGAATGTGGCAGTAAACTAGTTTTTATGCTGCCATTTTGTGGGGGGAAGAAGAAAAAGAAAAAAGAAAACTATTCCAAAACAGACATGAATTTCCCAAGATGTGACAAGGTTCTGAAATAAGGAATGAAGCATGAAAAATTTTGAAAAATGGACCTTATTTTGAGGATAATAGCAGATTCTCTCAAATGTCAGAAGATACGGCAAGTAATTCATTATTTTAAAGAAAGCTTCCTAATATTAAGGAATTTTAGCTTTTTTTTTTTAATTAAAAAAATTTTTTTAGAAGAGATAGGCCTCTACTTTGGGAGGCCGAGGTGGGCAGATGATGAGGTCAGGAGATCGAGACTGTCCTGGCCAACATGGTGAAAACCCGTCTTTACTAAAAATACAAAAAAATTAGCTGGACGTGGTGGTGCACAACTGTAGTCCCAGCTACTCAGGAGGTTGAGGCAGCAAAATTGCTTGAACCTGGGAGGTGGACATTGCAGTGAGCCGAGATCATGCCACTGCACTACAGCCTGGGTGACAGTGTGAATCTTCATCTCACAAATAAAAAAGAAAAGAGACAGGACTCTTGCTAATGTTGTCCAGGTTGACCTTAAACTCCTGCGCTCAATTGATCCTCCTGCGTTATCCTCCTAAGTTGTCGGGACTGTAGTCACATGCCACCATGCCAGACTAGACTTCTTCCTTTTATTATTGTTACTATTTTTTAAACAATGATTAGCATAACCATTGAGATGGTCGTTTATTCATTCCCGGAATGGATCTGAAGCTTGGAGATTATAATGGCATAACAGCCTTTTCTCACGTTGACCTTTTTACTTTGGCCCACTACTGTGCGAGACTTCTTTCAAAAGTGCCTATTTTGAGCCAAATGATTTTAACATCTTAAGGAAGAGGGCAACACTGACCATGTAAGGACTGAAGAGTGGAAGGGCCTAGAAATGGATCTTGCGGATTTGTCTGATCTAAGTTCCTTCTCTTCTAAGAGAATGCAAAAACAAGATAAAAATGCAACTACCCACTAGCAGAGCAGTTTTCTGGGTCTTCCACTAACCTGTCTCAATTAATTAAAAATAGTTTTTCAAGAATGTCTTTTTTTTTTTTTTTTAAATTTTAATGGAGTCTTGCTTAGACTGGAGTGCAGTGGTGTGACCTTGGCTCATTGCAACCTCCACCTCCCGGGTTCAAGTGATTCTCCTGTCTCAGTCTCCTGAGTAGCTGGGATTCCGGGTGCGTGCCACCACACCCAACTAATTTTTGTATTTTTTTATTTTTTTTTATTTTTTTTATTTTTTTTTTATTTTTTTTTGAGATGGAGTTTCGCTCTTGTTACCCAGGCTGGAGTGCAATGGCACGATCTGGGCTCACCGCAACCTCCGCCTCCTGGGTTCAGGCAATTCTCCCTCCTCAGCTTCCTGAGTAGCTGGCATTACAGGCATGCGCCACCATGCCCAGCTAATTTTTTGCATTTTTAGTAGAGACGGGGTTTCACCATGTTGACCAGGATGGTCTTGATCTCTTGACCTCGTGATCCACCCGCCTCGGCCTCCCAAAGTGCTGGGATTACAGGCTTGAGCCACCGCACCCGGCCAATTTTTGTATTTTTAATAGAGATGGAGTTTCACCATATTGATCAGACTGGTCTTGAACACCTGACCTCATGATCCACCTGCCTCGGCCTCCCAAAGTGCTAGGATTACAGGCGTGAGTCACCATGCCCGGCCTTTTTTTTTGTTTGTTTGAGACAGAGTCTCACTCCTTCATCCAGATTGGAGTGCAGTGGTGCAGTCTTGGCTCACTGCAACTTCTGCCTCCCAGGTTCAAGCAATTCTTGTGCCTCAGCCTCCTAAGTAGCTGTGCTTACAGGGGTGTGCCACCACACCTGGCTAATTGTTGTGTTTTTAATAGAGATGGGTTTTCACTATTTTGGCCAAGCTGGTCTCAAACTCCTGACCTCAAGTGATCTGCCTGCCTCAGCCTTCCAAAGTGCTAGAATTACAGATGTGAGCCCCCACACCCGGCCAAGAATGTCTTAAATACTCTTTTAAGTGTGATTTTGTTGGGATGGCAGCCCTGTTCCTGTATTTTGGAATTGCTGTACTTAATTTTTGCTTTCTCTAAAGCAGAATGTGGTTCCTCTGTTAAAAAACAAAAGGAAACAAAAAAAGATAGCATGTCTGGAAATAACTTCTGTGGTAGTTATTTTATATGTAAAAATCTAGAAGGTGCCTAATCTTAAACTGAATAAGGCATTTACTCAGAATAAAAGATAATTTACACAGCCTAGGCAACATGGCAAGACCTCATTTCCACAAAAAATAAAAAAATTAGTCTGGGAGCGGTGGCTCACACCTGTAATCCCAACACTTTGGGAGGCTGAGGTGGGCAGATCACCTGAGGTCAGTAGTTCAAGACCAGCCTGGCCAACATGGTGAAACCCTGTCTCTATTAAAAATACAAAAGTAGCCAGGTGTGGTGGCACGTGTCTATAATCCTAGCTATTTGGGAGGCTGAGGCAGGCAGGATAATTGCTTGAATCTGGGAGGCAGACGTTGCAGTGAGCCGAGATTGTGCCATTGCACTCCAGCCTGGTCAAAAAAGAGCAAAACTCGAACTCAAAAAAAAAAAAAAAAAAATTAGCCGAGTGTGATGGCTTGCACCTCTGGTCCCAGCTGCTCGGGAGGCAGAGGCGCAGAGGTAGGAGAATTGCTTGAGTACAGAAGGTCGAGGGTTGAGGCTGCAGTGAAAAGAAAATTTACTACAAATTTTAAGGTTTAAAGTCAGTGGTCTCCCTTTCTCCACCAACTTCCAATTGAAGTTCAGTTTTTACCCTCTTAGTTGCAAAACTTAGAGACAGGAAACAATGAAACAAGCTTGTGATCTGAAGAATTTGACTTGTATCTGGTAGCTTCAGTGTGTTCACGGGTCATAGGAGGTTATGGTCCCAGTGAAAGTTGCATCCTTGGCCAGAAAAATCCCTTCAGGAGGTTCTTTTTCCCCCATTGGATTGTTCATCCCAAACAGCTGTGAATTTTGGTTTGCAAAAAGGAAGTCTAGGCTATTTCTGCCCTAGTCTTTTGTAGGGAAAGTAAATTACCGGGTTTTGTAGCCCAGAAGCACCAAGGAAACCCCAGAAGTAGACAGTGGAGAGTTTGTTCTTAGAAAAAGCAGCCTCTCCTGTGGAATGGAACTTGGTCTCTTTTTTGGAGAGCGCTCAGAAAATATTTCCCACACTGATTTCCAAAAGATTATTGAGAGATTTTCTGTGGAATAGAAAATTATACCGTATAATATGTTACATTCATAGAACATCTTCATATAACTTTGGTGTGATTAGAGTTCATGGCAGTAATACTAGAAATTATATGGTATGGCTTTATATTTATCCTTTCTCAGTAATTTGTAGATAAGTTTGTTTAGTTTACAAATCAAAAAAGGGTTTTTTAAAACAGGTCAGTTGTCTCTGCTTTGAAACAAGATAGTTGTATCTGTTTGTGATATTACCGCTGATCCAGGAAGCAAAACTGCCTCCTTGAGGACATAATATGATAGCTAAGGATCAGGCTCTGACCCAGCTCTGTCTTGTGACTTAGGCAAATTAAGTCACTTTTCTGAGGCTCTGTGTCTTTATATGTATAATGGGCCAGGGATGATACCTAGCTTCTAAAGCAGCATTAAATGAGCGAAAGGATGTAAGGTATGTAATGCCTGGCCCATGACAAGGGCTTGGTAAACCTCAGCTGCTAGGATCATCTGATGGGAGCCAGATGCTTGCCACCCTTGATGAATTGGAGTGAGGATCCTGTTAAGGACATATCTTTTATTGGTGTTGCCATTTTAACATTTATAATAATTCATAGTGGAAGCTCCCAACCTTTTAAACTATGAAGAGTTGCATTTTTAAAAGCCTGAAAATTGGCATTGGTGGCAAAGCAATCCAGGTCCACAATCCTTTTTTTGAAACCTTGGGGCCAGATATGTTTTCAGATCAATACTGAGTCCCTAGTGGGATTATGGCAGCACCCTGAAACATTATATTTCTACAGCAAAATCTGTAAATATTCACACTAAATGGGATGAATATGAAGCAGCTTCATATCACTGTAGGTCAGGTTTTGCAGCTAAATGAGTTTGCTGCTAACTTATGAAAATATATTTTCAGAGCTTTTTGGATTTCTGAATTGTTGATAAGGAATTGTAAACTCCTGCCTTTATGGTAGAAAAATTGTAAGACAAATGCACAAAGAAGAAAATAAAATCAGTTATAATTCGACCACCTACAGAAATTAACCTGAAATTTTGGTGTACGTTCTTGTTTTTTTTCTGTGCAAACTTTTTTTTTTTAAAACAGAAATGACATTATTTTGTGCATACTTTGTCTCATGTTTTCACTAACTATATTGTGAAACACTTTCCTATATTTTCTATCCTCAACCTCCTTTCAAATGGATGTGATATCTGTGGTGTGTATGAACTGTAATTTAACCCCTTTCCTGACATGGAACATGAGTTTGTTTTTAAGTTTTCTGCTGTTATAACAGCTCTGTGATGAACATGCATGTGGATAAGTTTGTGTGTACATTCTGCTTATAATACTTGATATATTCAATAGAATGGTAGGTGTAATTTGAATATTCAGCCATTGCAGAAATCAACTGCTGAATATTCAAATTACATCTCAAAATCAACAACAAGAAACATACATGTTGCTGAATTTGAGGACTCATAATAATTCTGACATCCTTGGCTTGGCATGGTGGGTCACACCTGTAATCCCAGCACTTTGGGAGGCTGAGGTGGGCCAATCACGAGGTCAGGAGTTCAAGACCATCTTGGCCAACATGGTGAAACCCTGTCTCTACTAAAAATACAAAAATGAGCTGGGTGTGGTAGCACATGCGTGTATTCCTAGCTACTCGGGAGGTTGAGGCAGGAGACTTGCTTGAACCTGGGAGGCGGAGGATGCAGTGAACCAAGACTGTACCACTGCACCCCAGGCTGGCCACAGAGTGAGACTCCATCTCAGGAAAAACAAATTAATAACAATAATAATTCTGAGGCCCCTTATATCTCCTGGGTCCTTCTGATTGGGAAGTAATGTACTGATTTATGGTTACTAAATACTACTTATATTCAGAAAGTAAACTTTGTGCAAACTCAGGACTTTTAATGGTTAACTTAGGGCCTTACTGGTTCTTTTTCAGAGACCGAATGTTTAGAACAGGACCATTAATAATACAACCACATGGAGCAATATGCTCCAAGCAGAATAAAATAAAAACAGCTTTATGGCCAGGCATGGTGGCTAATACCATAATCCCAGCACTTTGGGAGGGTGAGGCTGGAGGATCTCTTGAGCCCAGGAGTTTGAGAGCAGCCTGGGCAACATAATGAGACCTAGTTTCTATTAAAAAAAAAAAAGTATTAAAAAACAAAAAAAAATAGCTATATTCTTTTGTAAGGTAGAGATGGGGTCTTGCTGTGTTGCCCAGACTGGTCACAAATTTATTTTTTTCTTTTAAATTGTAGTTGAGACCTATTTACAAAAAGACTGATGGCCAGAGAAGATTACAAAACAGGTCAGTTCAGGGCTATTTACTTGAGTTTCTGAAAGGTTCTTGGACTTGCTGATATTTGGTTTTAGATCTTTAATTCTTTGCTGTGCCTGGGGAGGAGCCTCAGTCCTGGCTTTGTTCATAACTATCCACATCATGATCACCACTATTCCTCTGATTCAGCATGGTGGATGGAGTCTGTGCATTGATTTTTGTCCTCAATGGGGCCAGTCGCCTGATTCCCGCTTCTTCAGGTTGCCCTGCAGACATGATCAAACTTCAAAGCAAAGTCCAGGCCATACTGTAGTATTTGAAGTCTGTAACGCAATAGGTCAGAGGTATTGCTACTCAGAGGTATTGTGGGTGGGCATGTATGTGTGTATTTGGGATCGGGGGATGGCTTTACTTCTTGAGAACTTAATACTTCGCTCTGTCTGTGCCAAGGACTTTACATACATGTATTTGCTCAGTTTACCTTCACAACATGCCTGCAAGATAACTGTTGCTATTTCCATTTCACAGATGAAGAAGGGAAAGTTAAGGGAGCGGTTAAAGTGACTTAGTCCAGGGCCACACAGAGGAGTTCAGAGCCTGGTGTGTCTGATTCTAAAACTTTTGCTTGTAAAGCACTGCATCTGGCCACTTGAGAATCAGCCTCTTTGGATGAGACTCAAGCCACCACTTACTATATGCTTAGGTAAAATTTTACTGAAGAGATTAATTAGGGATTTATTTAAGTCCAATAGTTGCTTTTATAGCACTTACTTCACACTTTGCCCTTCTAAGCACTTTACAAATATGAACTCATTTTGCCTCATGAAAACTTTTTTTTAAATAACAAATACACAGATGGAGTCTCATTATGTTGCCCAGGTTGGTCTCATTCTGGGGTTCCAGCAATCCTCCTGCGTCAGCCTCCCAAAGTGTTAGAAATACAGGCGTGAGCCATTGCACCTGGCCATAACAACTGTTTGAGGAAGACAGTAGTTAGTACTGCCGTTTAACTGGTGAGGAAACTGAAGCACAGAGAGATCAAGTAGCTTGCCAAGGTGCAGTAAGCTAGTAAGAGCTAGAGCTTAGTTTTGAATCTAGGCAGACAGGCCCCAGAGTCTTTGCTGTCAGTTATTATTATTTTTCTCTGAGACAGAGTCTCGCTCTGTAGCCCAGGCTGGAGTGCAGTGGCGCACTTTTGCCTCACTGCAACCTCTGCTTCCCAGGTCCCGGTTCAAGCAATTTTCCTGCCTCAGCCTCCTGAGTAGCTGGGATTACAGGAATGCACCACCGTGCTCAGCTAATTTTTGTATTTTTAGTAGAGACAGGGTTTTACCATGTTGGCCAGGCTGGTCTTGAACTCCTGACCTTGTGATCCGCCTGCCTCAGCCTCCCAAAGTGCTGGGATTCTAAGCATGAGCCACCGTGCCCAGCTGCTGTTGGTTATTATGCAACTGGGGCTTTTTCTTTTAACCAAGAATGTAACACAAAGTCCTTGGGAAATACCTCACTACATAAAGTGAGGTAGGCTTATTTAAAAAAAAATAATTGGGCTGGGCGCAGTGGTTCACGCCTGTAATCCCACCACTTTGGGAGGCCGAGGCAGGTGGATCACGAGGTCAGGAGTTTGAGACCAACTTGACCAACATGGTGAAACCCCGTCTCTACTAAAAAAAGTACAAAAACTAGCTGGGTGTGGTGGTACATGCCTGTAATCCCAGCTACTCAGGAGGCTGAGGTGGGAGAATCACTTAAACCTGGGAGGCGGAAGTTGCAGTGAGCCGAGATCGCACCACTGCACTCCAGCCTGGGCAACAGAGTGAGGCTACATGTAAAAAAAAAAAAAAAAAAAAAAAAAAAAAAAAAATTGGGGCTGGTTGTGGTGGCTCACGCCTATAATCCCAGCACTTTGGGAGGCCAAGATGGGTGGATCACAAGGTCAGGAGATTGAGACCATCCTGGCCAACAGGTGAAACGCTGTTTGTACTAAAAATAGAAAAGATTAGTCGGGCATAGTGGTGCGCGCCCGTAGTTGCAGCTACTCAGGAGGCTGAGGCAGGAGAATCGCTTGAACCCGGGAGGTGGAGATTGCAGTGAGCCAAGGTTGAGCCACTGCACTCCAGCCTGGGCAACAAAGTGAGTCCATTTCAGCAACAACACCAACAACAAATTGGCAAATTTCCTGTAATTGGAATACTGGAAAATTAGATAAGGAGAATGCCTTTGCATCCATGCCAAATAATCTATTAGTTTAGAGAAAGTGAGAAAGTGAGGGACTTCCCTATAGCTCCCACATTACATTTTCAGACTTCTGGAAAATTCTTATCTCATGCAGGTGCATGTGTTCATGATTTTTACCTGTGAGAAAATTTAAGCAGTCCCCCATCCCCCGCCAACCAGTTCAAAATGACAAACTTAGTTTTGGATCCATTAACTACATAAACTGCCAGACACTATCAGGGCCAAAGTTTGTACAAGGGAAGTGAATCTAAACAATTGGCAAGAAACCAAAGGCCTATGTATCTTGAAGTTATTTCCAAGTCTACTTTTTTTAAACAATTCCCTCCCTCATTAGTGATTAACAACCAACATTTGCATTTTTTTTTTTTTTGAGGAAAATAATAAGAAAAAGAATAAAGAAGAGGAAGAAAGAGGAAGAGGGAGAGAGGATGGGGGTATTGCTTTGTTGCCCGGGCTAGAATGCAATCTAAATATGGGTATGCCTATAATTGTCCTTAATAATGGAGACATGAAAGAAAATGAGGGAAGAGAGTAACAAACAAGGAGCCAACCAACATTTCGTTTAAACTTCTAAGTTGATATGATGTGGTACTGATAAGAGTGTACATTTTGTGTAAAGTGGAGAGCTCTATAAATGTTAATTACGTCCACTTGTTCCAGATCTGAGTTCAAGTCCTGGACATCGTTGTTAATTTTCTGTCTCATTGATCTGTCTAATATTAATGTTGAAGTCTCCCACTATTATTGTGTGGGAGTCTAAGTCTCTTTATAAGTCTTGTATGTCTGGGTATTCCTGTATTGGGTGCATATATATTTAGGACCTTTAACTCTTCTTGTTGTTGCATTGATTCTTTTATCATTATATAATGTCCTTCTTTGCTTCTTTTGATCTTTGTTGCTTTAAATACTATTTTATCAGAGGCAAAAATTGTAACTTCTGCTTTTTATTTATTTATTTTTGCTCTCTGGTTGGTTGGTAAGTCTCTCTCCATCCCTTGTTTTGAGTCTTTGTGTATCCTTGAATGTGAGATGGGTCTGGGTGCAGCATACAGTTTTAGTTTTTTGTCCGAATTGCCTGTCTGTCTTTGAATTGGGGAATTTAGTCAATTTAAATTTAGAATTAATAATGATATATTACTTTTTGGTATTTTTTAGAAAGGCTGATACTGTTTGTTCCTTTCTATGTGTAGTGGTTCTTTCAGAAGCTCTTGTAAAGCAGGCCTGGTGGTGATGAAATCTCTGAGTGCTTGCTTGTTCACAAAAAACTTTATTTTTCCTTCACTTATGAAGCTTAGTTTGGCTGGATGTGAAATTCTTGGTTGAAAGTTCTTTTCTTTAAGGATGTTGAATATTGGTCCCCACTCTCTTCTGGCTTGTAGGGTTTCTGCTGAGAGATCTGCTGTAAGTCTGATAGGCTTCCCCTTGTGGGCAACCTGACCTCTCTCTCTGGCTGCCCTTAGTATTTTCTCCTTCATTTCAACCCTGGTGAATCTGACGATTATGTGCCTTGGAGTTGCTCTTCTTGAGGAATATCTTTGTGGTGTTCTCTGTATTACCTGGAGCTGAATATTATCCTGCCTTACTAAGTTGGGAAAATTTTCCTGAATAATATCCTGAAGCCTATTATCCAGCTTGGATTCATTCTCTTCGTCACATTCAGGTACACCTATCAAGCGTAGATTAGGTCTTTTCACATAGTCCCATATTTCTTGGAGACTTTGCTCGTTCCTTTTTATCCTTTTTTCTCTTATCTTGTCTTCTAGTTTTATTTCATTGAGTTGGTCTTCGACCTCTGATATCCTTTCTTCTGCTTGATCAATTCGGCTGTTAAAACTTGTGCATACTTCACGTAGTTCTCGTATTGTGTTTTTCAGCTCCATCAATTCACTTATTTTCCTCTCTAAATTTTGTATTCTTGTTGACATTTCGTCAAACCTTTTTTCAAAGTTCTTAGTTTCTTTGGATTGTGTAAGAACAAGTTCTTTTAATTCACAGAAGTTTCTTATTATCCACGTTTTGAAGCCTGCTTCTGTAATTGGAACACACTCGTTCTCCATCAAGCCTTGTTTCGTTGCTGATGAGGAACTGGGATCCCCTGCTGAGGAAGAGGCGTTCTGATCTTGGGTATTCTCAGTCTTTTTTGACTGTTTTCTTCCCTTCGTTGTAGATTTATCCATCTGTGGTCTTTATAATTACCGTCTTTGTAATTGGGTTTCTGAGTGGACGTCCAACTTATTGATTCTCAGCGCTGAAATCTGAGCAACCCACTGCGCCGACTAAATGGGCGGCGTTAAGATTGATGGTGCTTTTCTGACTCTGCACCAAGAACCGACGCTCTGAGGCACCGGCAAAACCGCCTCGCCGGTCACAAGAGTCTCGCTGGCGACCCGTGGGGCTCCTCCGCTGGGAATCTCCTGGTGCGTGAGCAACAAGAATTCATGTGAAGGTATGGCGTCCTGTCGTTCTTTGTGTTTTCACTGGGAGCTACAATCCCGAGCTGCTAGTGATCAGCCATCTTGGATCTCTCTCCCCCTGCATTCTGAAATACTAATTAGTTTGCCCGTAAAATGATTTTCAGACAGTATTATCTGTCTGGTTCAAATGATTGTCTATGCTATCTTGAAGCCTAGGATTATGGGATGGGAAACGTTACTTTCCATAATCCTTGGTACTTTAATCTTCACAATCCTTCAATACAGGTATTAGCACCCATTTTACTGATGATTTCAGAGAGGTTAAATGACTGGCCTAGAACTGGACCGAGGTGGGTTTTTTGCTCTTGTTTTCTGAGATGGGGTCTCACCCTGTCACTCAGAATGGAGCACAGTGAAGCAGTCACAGCTCATTGCAACTTCCCTGTGTTCCAATGATCCTCCCACCTCAGTCTCCTGAATAGCTGAGACTATAGGCTCATGACACCATGACTGGTTAATTTTTGTACTTTTTTGTGAAGATGCAGTCTTGCCGTGTTTCCCAGGCTGGTCTTGAATTCCTGGGCTCAAGATATCTGCTCGCCTTGGCCTCCCAAGGTATTAGGATTACAGGTGTGAGCCATCATGCCCAGACAGGAGTGAGGTGTTCTGTTTGCAAGGCCTTTAAGGGTTCTATTTTATGTGGAATCATGTCTACCAAAAAGATGTCTGAGTCCCCAGTAGTGGAAATATAAGGAAAAGGTGGTATTCTAGCTAAGTAGCTCTGAAAGTACCTATGGGTCCTATATACCTAACAGTAATAGAATAGGTTTATGAATAGGTCTATTACTTTTTACCTACAAATGAAAATACTTTATAGATATTGAAATTGGCAGATATTCCGGTTTTGTTACTTTTTAATCTATTGCTATCTCCATAATTGTGCGTTTAAGACCCAGCTGGAGAATAGTTTTCTTGCTAGTCACTCATTAGCAGTCTCTTTTGCCATCTTTAGCAGACCCAGAGCAGACTTTCAAAAGACTTTTCAAGTAAATGATCCAGGGCTTAGTGCTTCACTTTAAGGTTCAAGTTTTTCTTTTTAAAAGAAGGAGTGTAGGCCGGGCGCGGTGGCTCAAGCCTGTAATCCCAGCACTTTGGGAGGCCGAGGCGGGTGGATCATGAGGTCAAGAGATCGAGACCATTCTGGTCAACATGGTGAAACCCCGTCTCTACTAAAAATACAAAAAGTTAGCTGGGCATGGTGGCACGTGCCTGTAATCCCAGCTACTCGGGAGGCTGAGGCAGGAGAATTGCCTGAACCCAGAAGGCGGAGGTTGCGGTGAGCCGAGATTGCGCCATTGCACTCCAGCCTGGGTAATAAGAGCGAAACTCCGTCTCAAAAAAAAAAAAAAAAAAAAGGAGTATAAAAAAAAGCAGGTCCCATACTTTGACTAGTTATGTTTTGTCAACCAAATTGATAGAGCTGTCTTTTTAAAAGATCTTTTCCTTATCCATTATGATCTGTTAGACTTATTATCTTCAGTTACCATAGTTTCTGATTACGTTTCTCTTTAATATTTGCGCTTTTGTAAAATTTGTAGTTCATTTCCAGAGAAAACAGATGAAAATAGCAGTCCAGGTACCCTAGTGTCTCTCATTCAATTAGCAGATATTTATGAAGACCTGATTCTTTTGGATGAAATTTAAGTCACTTAAAAATATCTGCGTTTGCTGAGAGGAATACATCATACCAAATTCTAAGTTTGGTATAATCTACTTGTGCTAGTGGAATGATATAATAGAAGCTAAACCCAAGATTTTTTGGATGTGTGTGGGGGGTATTCCCGCTGTAATCCATAAAACTCATTTCCTATAACTTCTGTCTTCTGTGGTTTTTCCCCTAATATTGGTGCTTTCATATTGGCTTGTGGGGTTTGATTGTCATTGTAATACACCAGGTTGCCCATAAACCTTTGTATCTCTTTAACAGTCAAATCATCATGTACAAAAACTTGAGTAACTAGGACTACAGGCATGCATCATCACGTCTGCCTTTTTTTTTTTTTTGATACAGAGTCTAGCTCTGTTGCCAGGCTGGAGTGCAATGGCACGATCTCAGCTCACTGCAACCTCCACCTCCCAGTTTTAAGCAATTCTCCTGCCTCAGCCTCCCAAGTAACTGGAATTACAGGTGTGTGCCACCATGGCCGGCTAATTTTTGTATTTTTAGTAGAGGCAGGGTTTCCCCGTGTTGGCCAGACTGGTCTTGACCTTCTGGCCTCAAGTAATCTGCCTGGCTCAGCCTCCCAAAGCTCTGGGATTATAGGCATGAGCCACTGCACCTGGTTAACATCTGATTTTCGAGTCTGCAGCGTTGGGCAGCGAAGCACCAGGCTCACCAGCTGAGCTAACCGGCCGCCCGACAACATCTGATTTTCTACTGGTGATGAGGTGATGAGGTTATTGGAGTCATCACATGGTAAATCTGGTTCACATCAGGTTTTCTAATTACCAGGAACTGGGCCTTGTGAGATTTTGACATAGGCTTAACTGACTGCTTTTTTTTTTTAAATCATTGTTTTGCTTCTGAATAACTTTTCACCTCTTTGATCGGTCTTTGGTTTCGTGTGGTCTTCTGGGTTTGAGTAAAGCAAAATCTTGTCTCTCCCTCCTTCACTGATTTTTATTTTAGCCTTCAGTTTGATGTGTAAATACCTGAATGAAATCCTTAAGTTTGAGTTAAGTCTTAAATCTGTTCTTGTTGTAGATTTTCGCTTGGTTAAGGTCTCTCTGGATCCCTGGAATCTGGAAAGTATCCATTTCTCTTAGCTTTATCCACTAGTCTCTCCGTGTTTGAACTCTGAAGAGAAGAGGACATGGTTAGACAGAAAAAACAGTATTCAGGAAACGCTGTCTCCAGGAACTTTTCTCTCTTAGCGTGCACATTCCCTCTGCTGAAGGGCAACAGTGAGCAGTGCCCCTTTGGGATCTTCCACCTAATCCCACCTCAACCACCCTCTAGCTGTATGATCATGGGAATAGTTTTTACTTTTCCTATATCTCAGTTCTCTTACCATTAAAAAATGGGTGTCAGGAGGCAGTGTTTTTAGCGTTTCCTGGCAGGACCAAGGAAAGTTGTATCAGCATATCTTAAAGCATCTGCAGTTAGACTGGGGAAAGAACTACTGCTTACTGTCCTCTTACTGTGTGCCAGGAACTGTGCGAGGCCTTTTACATGCCTGGTCTAGAAGGTCAAGAAGAGAAGAAGGTCTCTCTTCTCCCTTCATCCATGGGAGTGTGTGAGTGGGAAGTTGCTCTCTCTGCCCATGAAACTTTCATCAACAATTACTAATTAGTGCCTAATTACTGTATGTTGTACGTACCACTGTAATGGGTAACTTAGGAACACAAAACTTGACAACTCCCCGAAGAAATTGGCTTGGTTATCTGTGAGTTTACAATATCAATGACTGAATAAATAAATAAGTGAGGGAGAACAGATAGGTCTTTCTTAAGAGAAGAATTCCAATTATAAATGTAGGAATAATGAGAAGAATAGAAAATCACCATTAGCATACCACAGTAATAATTGCTGCAGGCAAGATCTACCAGAATAAAGAATAAAATTGGTGGGTGAAAGTTTAAGGAGAAACATAATATTTGCATGGCTACAAAGTATCTTCCCCCAAATATTTAATAATTATTATGGTGGTTTCAACTCATGTCCATTTGTTCTTTGGTAGTCCGCTCTCCAGGAGATGGAATTTAATTCTCTTCCTTTTGTGGGTGTGAGCTAGACTTAGAAACTGGGTTCCAAATAGTGGAATATGGAGAGAGATCAGTGATAACTTTATAGCAGGAAAATCTGGTAGCCACTGCCTTTACTGAGTAATCAAGGTTAACATCACCAGTGATAAGTCACCCTTATGTCACATATCCCAGATATTATGTGATGGAAAGGATACTTTACCTCTTGTATTCCTTCCCCAAATCCATAACCTCAGTCTAATCATGAGAAAACAGAAACTCAAGTTGAGGAACATTCTACAAAATACTGAGTAGTACTCTTTAAAAGTGTCAAGGCTGAGAAAGACAAGGCAAGACTGAGGAACTGTCACTGACTGGAAACTAAAGAGCCAAGACCATTGAATGCTGTGTAGAATCCTGGAACAAAGGATATGAGTGTAAAAACTAGGGAAGTATCAACAAAGTCTGCAGTTTAGTTAAGAGTATTGTACCAGTGTTAATATCTTAAGTTTTGATCAATGTGCAGTCGTGCTTAGGTACATGTCAGGGATTGGTTCCAGGACCCCTGCGTGTGACAAGATCCATGTATACTCAAGTCCTGAGGTCAGTTCTGAGAAACCCAGGTATATGAAAAGTCAGACCTACACACACACAGGTTTTGAATCCCACAAATACCATATTTTTAATCTGGTTGGAGAAAATCTGCATATAAATGGACCCAAGCAGTTCAAATCTGCATTGTTTAAGGGTCAGCTTTACTATTGTTCTATAAAAGGTTAACATGGGCTGGGCGCGGTGGCTGAAGCCTGTAATCCCAGCACTTTGGGAGGCCGAGGCGGGTGGATCACGAGGTCGAGAGATCGAGACCATCCTGGTCAACACGGTGAAACCCCGTCTCTACTAAAAATACAAAAAACTAGCTGGGCGTGGTGGCACGTGCCTGTAATCCCAGCTACTTAGGAGGCTGAGGCAGGAGAATTACCTGAGCCCAGGAGGCGGAGGTTGCGGTAAGCCGAGATCGTGCCATTGCACTCCAGCCTGGGTAACAAGAGCGAAACTCCATCTCAAAAAAAAAAAAAAAGAAAAAAGGTTAACATAAGGGGAAGCTGGATGAAAGGGATATGGGGCTCTGTGCTATCTTTGGAACTCTTACGTAAGCCTAATATTATTTCAAAATAAAAAGTAAGCAAGCAGGCCGGGCGCGGTGGCTCAAGCCTGTAATCCCAGCACTTTGGGAGGCTGAGGCGGGTGGATCACGAGGTCGAGAGATCGAGACCATCCTGGTCAACATGGTGAAACCCCGTCTCTACTAAAAATACAAAAAATTAGCTGGGCATGGTGGCGCATGCCTGTAATCCCAGCTACTCAGGAGGCTGAGGCAGGAGAATTGCCTGAACCCAGGAGGCGGAGGTTGCGGTGAGCCGAGATCGCGCCATTGCACTCCAGCCTGGGTAACAAGAGCAAAACTCCATCTCAAAAAAAAAAAAAGTAAGCAAGCAAAGGGCTTATTCAGTAGTGGCTCTGGAGTCAACCTGCCTGGGTTCAAATCTTGCCTCTGCTACCTACCAGTTGGGAGATATAGATAACTTTCTTAATTGCTTTGCTTTAGTTCCTTCATCTATAATGATAGAACTTCTCATATGAAGTTGTGTGATGATTAAATGAGGTAATGCTTGTGAAGAACTTAGAACAGTGGCAAGCTGGGCATAGTGGCTCACACCTGTAATCCCAGCACTTTGGGAGCCAACTTGGGAGGATTGCTTGAGCTCAGGGGTTCAAGACCCACCTGGGCAACATAGCAAGACCCTATTTTAGAAGGAAGTAAAAAACAGTGGCTGAACGTAGTAATGACAGCTGGAATATTAGTATTTATACAGAGGAAGTCCAGCCTCCTTTTAGGTACTCAGCCGTTTAGCCAGGGATGTAAATAGTGCTGGAGGAGTTTGGAGGAAGAGGAGATGGTAATGGATTAGAGTAGCCTGGAGACCCCTCTCCTGGACTACTTATATCAGGCGTCCCCAATACACAGGGGGCCAGTTCACTGTCCCTCAGATCATTGGAGGGCCACCACATACTGTGCTCCTCTCACTGACCACCAATGAAAGAGGTGCCCCTTACTGAAGTGCGGCGGGGGTGGTGGGGGGGGGCAGATAAATGGCCTCAGGGGGCCGCATGCGGCCCGCGGGTGGTAGTTTGGGGATGCCTGACTATAGGAAGTGGGGCCCTGCCTTTCAAGAAAGCCAAAGATTCAGATAGCTGATAGAAGACTGGTGTGGAGGAGGGCAGGGAACAGCTAGGGGCGGAGGTGGAGAAGCTAAAATAAGAAAGACCTGTTTGCCCAGCAGTGAGTAAGCAGCTATCCAGCAGGAGTCAGTGGAGGTGAGGTTGGTAAGGCTGGCTGGTACTGGAACATCATGGGATTGGATCCTGGCTTGATAGAGTCTAAGACCTTGTCTCCAGGCCACTTTGTCTCTAGGTGCTTTGTTTCTAAGCCTGAGAGAGAGAGAGAGAGAGAGAGAAAATTTAAACAATAATAATAATAAAAAAATGTTTCAGTTTTAACAGGATTGTGGTTGTGCTTTGAGTATTTGTTGATTGAGAAAATATGTTGTGAGAGAATGATTATGAACTCGGTAACTCTTTGAAACAAACTTGTTTTATTAAATACAGTAGCTCCTCTGTACCTTAGGGAGATCATGATATATTATTCTGAGACATTTATTCTGCCTATTGCCAGTGCTTGGTGTACAAATGCATTTGCTGACCCTTTACGATAACAGCTTGGCCCCAGGGCAGAGACACTGTTTTAAGTGTACAAACATGTTTTTTGACTTCCAGGCCTGTCTTTTGGGTTGTCTTCTGTCACAGGGGAGTGTGTTTCTTTTATTAGTGAAAAAAAGAAAAAAAAAGAAAAATTGTACTACTAGAAATATGGCTAAAAATTATTGAAGTATAATTTACATGCAGTTGAGCACTTGGATATTAAGTGTATAGACCAATGTATTTTACCTACATACACATCTCATTATCATTGTGAAGATAACATTTCCAGTGCCCCAGAAGTCTCCTTTGTGTCCCCTGCTATCCAAAAATGGCCCTCCTTGAGGTTACCACTGTTCTGACCGCAGTCATCATAAATTTTTGCCTGGGGACATGTTTCTTTTTCTCCACCAAACACCCAGGTTCATGTAGAACAGTGGAGTGGGAGCAGGGGAGGGTCTGTATGTGCCAAATACGACACTAGACACATTCCCAGACTTAAATAAATTCTCCCATAAAACCACAGACCTAGGCTTCTATAACTTGTCTAAACTCAATGTCATGTCATTGACTCCAAAGTCAGTGTTTTTTTCCATTGCACCATGCTCTGTCTTCAACTGACATTTACCATAATAATTATCATTATCATTAATGAAAAGTCATCTTACACTTACCAATAGTTTGCATGGTCAAAGAACAGCAGTTAACACCCACTTCTCATTTCTAAGTGCGTTTAAATGGTCAAGAGCTTTTAACATAACTCTCTTGGGAAGCAGAAGGAATTGTGCTGATTTAGAACCAAAGGATAATGGCAATTTCTTCATTTAATGAGTGTCTTGTTTGTGCAAGATCTTGTGCTGGCCAATGGAGTTATAGAGAGAAAAGAAGTCTCAATCCCAGCCTTGCAATCTTCTGTTGGGGGAGAGAGAGAGAGGATAGTGCGGTAAGTGCTGTGAAACAGAGGGATGCCGGAGCATCAGAGAGGAAACAAGGGCCAGGGCTGGGGAAATGTTCCTTTCAGAAGGGGTGAGGTCTGAGTGGAGTATTAGCGCTAATAGGAATTGTACAGACAAAGAAGGGAAAAAGTGAGAGTTTTTTTTTTGGAGACAGAGTGTCGCTCTTGTTACCCAGGCTGGAGTGCAATGGCACGATCTCGGCTCACCGCAACCTCCGCCTCCTGGGTTCAAGCAATTCTCCTGCCTCAGCCTCCTGAGTAGCTGGGATTACAGGCACGCGCCACCATGCCCAGCTAATTTTTTGTATTTTCAGTAGAGACGGGGTTTCACCACGTTGACCAGGATGGTCTCGATCTCTCGACCTCGTGATCCACCCGCCTCGGCCTCCCAAAGTGCTGGGATTACAGGCTTGAGCCACCGCGCCCGGCGAGAGTTATTTTAAGCTGGAGAGAGTATACAGTGTGTGCAAAGAATGAGTGTCTGGAAGCATGGTGCACTGAGACAACTGCAGGTAACTGCCTGGTATGTAGGAGGGAGAGGGGTTCTGTGGAGTAGGAAGAGGTTAGCTGGAGTGGTAGCAGAGGTGAGATGGCCATGCAAAGGAGTTGGATTTGACATTGACAGTAATTATGGATTGCAATTTAGGAAGATCTCTTCAGATTTTTGGAAGATGGATTAAAGGAGTTGAGATTGACTTGGAGTGCAAAGTGATTCGGGCCTGAAGGAAAGCAGCACCAGCGAGTATGAAGAGGAAGCCAAATTTGAAATATTCAGGAGGAATGAACAGGACTTAGTAACTGTTGATTTGCAGATGAGTGGTTGATCTCACCTATGACTTTGCATGTAAATAGGGTATTACAAGCAGGGCATTGTGGCTCATGCCTGTAATCCCAGCACTTTGGGAGGCTGAGGTAGGAGGATTGCTTGAGCTCCAGAGTTTAAGACCAGCCTAGGCAACACCGGGAGACCTTGTCTCTACAAAAAAATTTAAAATTAGCCCAATGTGGTGGTTCCTGTAGTCCCACCTACTCAGGACGAAGGTGGGAGGATCACTTGAGCCTGGGAGGTCGAGGCTGCAGTGAGTTGTGATCACACTACTACACTCCAGCCCGGGCAACGTAGCTAGACTCTGCCTCAAGAAAGAATGAATGGGCTGGGCACAGTGGCTAATGCCTGTAATCCCAGCACTTTGGAGGCTAAGATGGGCAGATCATGAAGTCAGGAGTTCGAGTCCAGGCTGGCCAACATGGTGAAACCTCGTCTCTACTAAAAATACAAAAAAATTAACCAGGCGTGGTGGCACGTACCTGTAGTACCAGCTATGCAGAAAGCTGAGGTAGGAGAATCGCTTGAACTCAGGAGGCAGAGGGTGCAGTGAGTCGAGATTGCACCACTGCACTCTAGCATGGGTGACAGAGTGAAACTCCATCTCAAAAAAAAAAAAAAAAAAAAAAAGAATAAATGAATGAAGAAAGAAAGAAATAGGATATTACAACATAAAATGGGAGAGTGGGGTTTTGTGGAAGGACTGGAGTTTTGTAAGGCATAACAGAAATTAAACACTTTTTTCCCTTTTTAGTGAAAGGGTAGTATTCATTTTAGAATATCCCCATTACTTATTTTGGTGTGCACAGGAGTTTGTAGATGGAGACCTAGAGTGATATGTTAACAATTTTTTTAAGTAGACAGATAAATCAGTCTTTTGGTTTAATCTTCTTTTTTATTTATCATGGTGAAAGCTAAGTCTCCAAATGGTTGTTTCCACAGTGAAGACCTGTGAACCCTCGAACTGAGTGGGAATTAGTGATATGGAAAGAAGAAAAGATAGACCCTTCCTACTCCTTTCAGGATTTATGTAGTTATTTATTTACTGACATGTGCAGAAAGCCAAATCGGTACTTTTAATGAAATGGAATATGGTTTAGATTCAGAGGATTTTTAGAAAGCTTGAAGCTAACCCTGTTTTTGCTTTGGCCTGTGTTCTGCTGTAATAATCTCCTTCCTTGTGCACAGGATAACAGTGAGGGATCCTTAAACTGGCAAGGGTATTATTTAGCCACCCAGGGCTTCCTCAGTCACACTTAGAGTCCTGGTCCTTGACTGTGAGAATGTCTCCTCATGAGGCTCAAGGACTGTGTGCATATGATTGAAAACTTCTAGAAAAGGCAAAACAAGTTCTCCAGGCTCTGTGATTGGCAATGTCTGGAGTCCTCACCCTGAACAGTCATTAAGAAACCCAAATTATACCCTTTATACTGAAAGGAAGCTTTTCTCTCCCACCAGCCAAAATTTAGTCATCTGCCCATGCCAACTCCAGATTTCCCGTTACTATAAATCCTTGACAGTTTAGAATGAAGGATAGTGATAGTGGGAAGAGAATCCTTATTCAGATGAATAGGAGAGCAATAGCAGTATAGCTGTAGGGTCACATATAATAAAACTACCAGATACGTTTCTTGCCCTTGAAATCTCATTGTAATAGTGCTCTGAGCCACCTGGAGTTTCTGCTATTCTAGTTTTCAGGTTGTGCTCAGGGACTGTTAATATTTTTGCAGTAACACAGTTCCTGTGTACCCAGGGATGTTTATTTCAGCTTTAAATTATAAGTAAACAAGCATGCTGCAATTTATGAAAGCTGAGCATGTGTGACCTTTGTTTGGTGTTGTGATGAAATCAAACACTCATAATCTGACACCTTGAATGATTTGCACGGCCATTGTTATATTGCCTGATTATTAGGTAGTTTACGTAAGTAACTATAATTAGTTTTAATTTTTACATGGCCAGATCAAATGTTCAGTTTCTTGCTTGTTTATTTGTTGGTTTTCCAGCATCTGTAATTAGCATCACTGTCAGCATTTTTTATTGATATCTGTGGAGATCGTGTCCTCATCACTTGCTGGTTACCTTATGTTAAAACACCAAGTCTAGGTTTTCTCTCTAGCAGCCCTTTAGAAGGGATGGATGGCCCTCAGTTCTACTCTCTCTCACCATCCAACCTCAGCCTTAGTGGGGTCTTGAGGGAGTAGGAGCTCCAGACCCTGCGACTGTATGGCCTGCCCAGAGGTAGAACAGCACACTGTTGGAATGAGAAAGAGGCCCCTTCACTTCTGAGAAGGAATCAACAACAGATTTTATTTTAGAATACTGCATAGATTGAAGTAACTGAACATTTCTTACCTAACAGATAGTAAGGATTTTAGTAGACGTTTATTTGCAGAATTAGTTTTCTACCACAAAGTCAGTTTTGGGTTAGAAAAAGGGGTGTACTAGTAGGGATACTTTGATACTGTGATTAGATGGTCATTGAAACCTTTTGGATGGATTGAGAAGCAAAATTGATTTTGGATGACATTTTTGACCTGCTTTTCTATATTTGGGTGGCATGCAGCAAAGGATGGCTGTGTTTGGTGGTTAGATGCAGAACATTTCTTGTGGTACTGCTGGCTGTGTGTGTATTGCCTATTTTTATTGTGGTTAACCTGACCCACCATTTGGTTCCTTAAGATTAAGTTTCCTTTCCTGTACTTTATGAAAGTTGTCAGCTTACGCAAAAGGGAAATTTATCCTTTCTATTCAAATGTTTACTGAGTTTCTGTTCTGTGTTGGGCCTTGTATTAGGAGCCAGGTACAGAAAGATGATCAGATATCTTGACTTTAAATAATATTTACCTCTTTAATCTAAGGTAACCCTACCAACCCTGTTGGTAGGAGTTGTTCACGTACAAACTGAAAAAGGCTGTTCACGTACCCCTCAATATATATAAGTAGTCACAGAGAAATGAACAGACTTAAGGTTACACATTGTAATAGTGACTGAGCTGAAGCCTTAGTCTTTTGACCCCACCCCTAGCTATTCACTAGTTAGGAAAGTCTAAATAAAGTAGGGTTGTTTGTTGGTTTGTTTGTTTGTTTGAGACAGGGTTTTACTGTGTTGCCTAGGTTGGACCTAGACATGATCATAGCTCTCTGATGTGGCATGATCATAGCTCTCTGCAGCCTTAACTTCCCAGGCTCAAGCAATTCCCTGGCCTCAGCCTCCAGAGTGTCTAGGACCACAGGCATGTGCCACTATGCCTAGCTAATTATTTTAGTTTTTGTGGAGACAACAGGGTTTCACACTCCTGAGCTCAAGTGATTCTTCCACGTTGGCCTCTCAAAGTGCTGACATAGTCGCGAGTCACCATGCCTGGCCTAAACAAAATAGTTTGTTGTTGTTGTTGTTGTTGTTGTTGTTGTTGTTGTTTTGAGACAGAGTCTTGCTCTGTCCAGGCTAGAGTACAATGGTGCAATGTTGGCTCGCTGTAACCTTCACCTACCTGGTTTCAGTGATTCTCATGCCTCAGCCTCCCAATTAACTGGGACTATAGGTATGCACCACTACACCCAGCTGATTTTTGTATTTTTAGTAGAGATGGGGTTTCACCGTGTTGGCTACGCTGGTCTCAAATTTCTGGCCTCAAGTGGATCTGTCCACCTCAGGCTCCCAAAGTGCTGAGATTTCAGGTATAAGCCACCATGCCCAGCCAATAAAATATTTTTTGGATCTAAATTTGATCAACCAGGAAGCATGACATCTACCCAAAGAAATTTATGTAGGCATTTTAAAAATTCATACAAATGATTCTTAGACTGGGCTATTTGATTTTAAAAAATCATTAAAAAGATTAGAATTCTAACTATTAATTAAGGACTGATAGTTTGCCCAATAAAAATAATCATCACTTAGTAAATCACCCTAATGAACCTAGGATAATTTAATCATCATCATTTGATTTACAGTGTTTTCAGGACGACATTGTTCAATGTATTTGTTAATTGGTTTGGAAGGTAGTGAGTAAGATATTTCTAAGGGTGAAAAGGAAACAGTTTTGAAAAATCTTAGCTAATACTGAGTTGGCCAGGATGGGAGAAACAGAGTTAAAGTAACGTGTTAGCCCCTTTTCTTGTGCATCTAGAAATCCTCCAGGGCCCAGTAACCATTTTAGGTTTATTTTATTAAAAAACAGTCCTTTGAGCTTCTTGTGTTACTGACTTTTCAGTTTCTGCAGAACTGAGAAGGAAAATTTCCCCCGAGTAAAGTGAGAAGAGTATTAACATTGTACCATGGATGCCTAAAATGGTATTTATTAGATGTAGGCCTGTCCAAAAAGACTCTGAGTCTGGGAGCAGGGGTAGCAATAAAGTTGTTACTTCCTGGTGGTCTTACTCAGGGCTTCTGGAAGCAGCAGTCAGAGGGCAGAGCTGACCGGCCGTGCTTAAGAGAATGTGGACTTTGAGGCCTTGCCAAACTGAGGTGATTGTTTGACCTTGGGCAAATTATTTACTGTATCTTATTTTTTTCAGCTCTAAAATGGGGTTATATTTTATTCTAAAATGGAATTTCGTATATCATATATATAGAAGATCCTTCTATTTAAAATAGGAAGTATTAGCTAGCTCTTACATTTATTTCTAGGGTCATTTGAAGTCCATCTACCTGATGAGAAGATACATCCCATCAGGGCCAAGGTCAGGTCTATTTGTTTTTCTCACTCTCCTTGCCCCTCTGTCAGTGCCGTGAGCTTGGTAGGTACTCAGATATCTGGTGAGTGAAGGAGTTCCCGTAGTTAGGACTGCAGCTGTTGGGAAAAAGTGTAGACTTGCTGCCCATAAGCACAGGCCTGTATTTGTCAACATCTGAGAACTTCATGCCTATGTAGTTTTGTTGTTGTTTGTTTTAAGAGACAGGGTCTTGCTTTGACACTTAGGCTAGTGATCCTCCTGCCTCAGCCTCTCCAGTAGCTAGGACTACATGTGTGTACCACCATACTCGACTAAATTTTAAATTTTTTCTAGAGATGGAGTCTCACTGTGCTGCCCAGGCTGGTCTTAAATTCCTGGGCTCAAGCGATCCTCCTGCACGAGCCTCCCAAAGTGCCAGGATTACAGGCATGTTGTATCTTTTTTTTTTCTTTTGGTTAGCAAGTAACAGTTTGGGTTTTTATATCTCCAAGATATGTCTGGAGGGTTTCTTCTACTTCAGCTTGATTGATGAAAATGTCATAATGAAGTGAAAGAAAAGGCTTCCTGTGCTTTCATTTTGAGGTGGACATTTTTTTTTTTTTTTTTTTTTTTTTTTTTTTTTTTAAGACTGAGTTTTGCTCGTTACCCAGGCTGGAGTGCAATGGCGCGATCTCGGCTCACTGCAACCTCCGCCTCCTGGGCTCAGGCAATACTCCTGCCTCAGCCTCCCGAGTAGCTGGGATTACAGGCACGCGCCACCACGCCCAGCTGATTTTTTGTATTTTTAACAGAGACGGGGTTTCACCATGTTGACCAGGATGGTCTCGATCTCTTGACCTTGTGATCCGCCCGCCTCGGCCTCCCAAAGTGCTGGGATTACAGGCTTGAGCCACCGCGCCAGGCTGAGGTGGACATGTTAAGGTGGACATGTTCTTGAAGCCCTGTTCTCTGCGCCACGCTGTTTTGTTTAGGCTCTGCTCCTTGTGTAAGGTAGAGCTGGTTCTCTCCGTTTCCATCTTCTCAGAGAAAGTATTGAGTTTCATTTCAGAGCTGTTTTTCTTTAAGCCACCTAAAAGCCTCTGAAGAATTTGGAGGTCAATAGGCTTCATGTTTACATCTTTTTTTTCTTTTTTTTTTTTTTTTGAGATGGAGTCTTGCTCTGTCATCTAGGCTGAAGTGCAACAGTGCGATCTTGGCTCACTGCAACTTCCGCCTCCCAGGTACAAGCAATTCTCCTGTCTCGGCCTCCTGTAGCTAGGACTACAGACACATGCCACCACACCTGGCTAAGTTTTGTATTTTAGTAGAGACAGGGTTTCACCTTATTGATCAGGCTGGTCTCGAACTCCTGAGCTGAGGTGATCCACCTCAGCCTCCTGAAGGGCTGGGATTATAGGCGTGAGCCACCGAGCCCAGCCCATGTCTGTATCTTACTTGTTAACTCACTGAGGAAAGTGTGGACATGGAGGTTTATGGAATAGGATGAGGCCAAGTCTCAACCACAGTATACTTTTCAACAAATACTGCTAATTGGAGTTAAAATGCTTGTTAATGTGAAAATAAAATTTTGATTGAGACTGCTGCTTTCTCTGTGTTCTCAATGGAGACTGCTGTGGAAGAAAAATTAGACAAAATGCTCTCTATAAAGCCTCTATTTTAAGAAGAATGATTCAGAGAGGAACCTAGGTCCAAGAAATTTTCATCAACAAATGAAAACTGAACTGCCAGGTTTGCCAGATGTCTCATTTTAAGGAAATTTTTCCTCATTTGGTCTCTTGTAAAAGTCTTCCTTTTGCCTCTGAGACATACCCTGTCCCCATGTAACTTAAAAATGAAATTTTCGGAGTGTTCAAAGTTCCATCTGTGCACGATTTGTAATTCTGTGTAATTCAGCTGGGAATTGTATTGCATAAAAATAAAGGCAAAAAATCACTACACTATTGGACTACAGAGTTTTGGGAAATTTCCTTAAGTTACTTAGTATAGTCCATCGTGGTCTGTCGCTCAGCATTTGTTGAGTACCTGCTGTGAACAAAGACTGCTACTTATTCTCTAAGGAAGGAGCAATATGCCTTAATGTGGTTATCCTCATTAATGTTCTACCCTATCCTCGTCCTACCTTACATGGTGTAATAGAATAGAATGGCTGATATTTAAGGGAAGACCTCTCCCTTTTGGTTAGACACACAAGTCCTGGGCATCTCTCTTTTGGGGACAACATAAAACACCCCGCCCATTCCTTTATTTGGTCCACCACTAACCCTATCCCTGCATCCCGTGTAGGTCTCCATGGGGCCTCCATACTCTGTCAGGGGAAGAGCCAGGAGACAAAGACAAGGGCTTTAAGGAGCTAGCCCCTAGCAGCCTGCTGACAGTTTTCCTTCTCTCCCCATGGTGGAAGGACTGACTGCCAGTGGAGAAGTGCAGCAGGCCCTTGGCTGAGTGGAGAGGCTCATCCTGTGTAGTTTGTGGAGAGGCAGATTTGACTCAAGGTAGTTACAAGTCAGAAACGTTTTCTTTTAGGACTTTCCATGTTGATGATCCCTTCTCTTTAAGTCAAACCAAGCTCTGCTGCCCCAGTGTTCCAAATTACTTATCAAAATTCCTATTACCACTATGTAGCTAGATTCAACTCAGTGTTAAGTGAACCTAAAATCTGATGATGTGCTGTGGGAAAAGCGCTGCTTGAATAGAGGTTTTTTGCTTCCTTCCAGCTGGGTGGAGAGGAAGGGACACCCTGTTCCTACAGAACTGACTGCCACTGCTCCATATGTCTTCCGTGCTCACTGGCCTCTTCTCCCGACATAAGACCTGAAGACGTGTGGCCCAGTGGGTCTCACCTCTCCAAGCATGGCTGCCCAGCTTAGGGAATTACAGGTGTTTCTGTTCTGGCCAAGGAGGAGCTGAGAGTGGGGGCTGATAAGCATTGTCCAGAACTCTGGCATTGTACAATCCCTGGGGAGAGGAAGAGGCTGTTTCTTGTTACCAGCTGCCCTCCTTTCACCTGGTAGTACATACACACCCTCTTTCTAAAGAGCCTTGCTTAACCCCTTCAGTTTTTCTGTCTCAGGTTCACTCCAGAAATGTGTTTTCTGTTCCTTGTTCTACCCTCTGTGCTGTGTCCCTAGGACCAGCCCCTGCTAGTTCCTTCTAGAAATTAACTTTACCCATCATTGAAACCACAGCCTTAAGACTATGGGTGTGGAACACCTTCTGGTTGAAAACCAAAGGCTGTAGAATTCCATGTAGATGTGAATTGTTGATTCAGTTTTGAAGGCAGGTGTGATGTGGGAGAAGTGGCGTGTATAGTGGTTCGTAGTATGGCTTCTCTAGGTTCAAATGCCAGCTTTCCACTTAGTGGTAAGTTATTTAAAGTTTCTGTGCTACAGTTTTCTCACTTCCAAATTGGGGGTGGTAATAGTATCTACAGTATAAAGTCATCGTGAGTGTCAAAGATAATAATACAAATGAAGATGTTCCAAACAGCACCTGGCACATAGTATGTCCTTATTAAATGCTAGCTTTATAACTGTGAAGCTACGGGGTTGATAAAATGGCCGCCACCAAGCCCATCCCTAATGCATCTCTGCATTCTGTGTAGAAAATCATGGTGAAGAACAGAGGCAGCAAAAGGTGTCTCAGGATGAATTCCATCAGAAACTATC
Organism: Saimiri boliviensis; assembly: GCF_048565385.1. Lineage (NCBI taxonomy): Eukaryota > Metazoa > Chordata > Mammalia > Primates > Cebidae > Saimiri > Saimiri boliviensis. Next base: position 99,233,490 of record NC_133452.1, read on the forward strand.
ACAATGAGCGCATTGTCTGAGGATCTCGTTAAGGATGGCTACTAAATCTGTTTCCTGAATTTTATTGTCTCATTAAAAGTATTCTGTTGCCTTCTGATCTTTTGAAGCAAAAAGCTGACCACACATAGGAAAATTTTCTTTCTCTACAGAATACTATGTAACTATAGCATATTGACTGTGACTTTGGTTACTGTTAGATTTTAAGCCTTATATATACTTTATTTATTTATTTATTTATTTATTTATTTTTGGAGACAAGAGTCTTGCTCTGTTGCCAGGCACCAGGCTGGACTGCAGTGGCAGGATCTTGGCTCACTGCAACCTCCGCCTCCTGCATTCAAGCAATTCTCCTGCCTCAGCCTCCTGAATAGCTGGGACTATAGGCGCCCACCACCATGCCCAGCTAATTTTTATATTTTTAGAGATGGGTTTCACCATGTTGGCCAGGATGGTCTTGATCTCTTGACCTCGAGATCCGCCCGCCTCAGCCTCCCAAAGTGCTGGGATTACAGGCGTGAGCCACTGTGCCCGGCTAGTTTTATTTTCATTTAATTTTTTATTGAGACAGGATCTTACTCTGTTGCCTAGGCTGGAGTGCAGTGGCGCCATCTCGGCTCACTGCAACCTCCGCCTCCCAGGTTCAAGTGATTGTCCCACCTCAGCCTCCCAAGAAGCTAGGATTACAGGCGCCCACCACCACACCTGGCTAATTTTTGTATTTTTACTAGAGATGGGGTTTCACTACATTGGCCAGGCTGGTTTCAAACTCTGACCTTGGGCGATCCACCCGCCGCAGCCTTCCAAAGTGCTGGGATTACAGGTGTGAGCTGCTGTACCCGGCCTTGTACACACTTTAAAACACTTGATCCTGAATAAGTTTTAGTTATGGTTGGTAAATCATAATGTTTCTATTTCAAAAAGTTGAAAATCAGTTCCTTGTGAAGGTTTCCCCAGGAGATTGTTGTTTCTAACAGAAAATTAAATACTGACCTGGAGCGCCTTTTCAGGCTCATGGCTTGCCTTCAGTCCAAACTTACTGTGTCTTTGAGACTTTTGCATCCCGGCTCACTTCTCTTCCCTCGTTGCTTTGCACTAGCTGCTTCAATATTAATTCAACAAATATTAAGTGCCTCCTCTGTATTGGCAGCGGTGCCATTTGTAATTCCCTTGAACCTGGGCCCTATTCTGCCTTGCATCTAGACCTCTACACATGCCTCTTTGCCTACAAAACTTCCCATGCTTCAGCCTTTGACAGCTTTTGGCCTCATTTTAGGAAATGCAGTTGGTGATGGTGAAGCGTCTAAAGTCTGGAGGCTGTGTCGGTTCAAATCCCAGCTCTGCCACTTGCTAGCAGTATGACCTTTGGCAAGTTTCTCAAGCAATTTGGTTCGTCTTCAAAATGGTGGTAATGATAGTAATTGTCTTACAGTGTTGATCTGAGAATTAAATGAAGTAATCCACAGTGCACTTAGTATATTTCTAGCACATAATAGCTTCTTGGCAACTGTTAGCTAGCTATTGTTATCATTTTCATGTGTCACATCCTGCAGGAAGTCTTCCTGATTCTGCTTGAGAGGGCCCTTCCTAAGTACTCCCAGAGTCTGTTCTAGAACTCCTGTCTTGCATCTATTATTCATATTGTAATTTTCTGTTTGCTTATTTCTACCTGCTTCTAGATTGCAAGCTCCTTGAAAGTAGGTAAGGTCTGTTTCTCAGCCACAACCTTATCTCCCTTGCTGGGTAGACTTCGTTTCCTTCTTTCACTTGCTTAAAGATATTAGGGTAGGTTTTTTTGTTGTTGTTAGTTTTTATTTTTTTAAGAGTTCCTAATTGAATTGCTATTGATTTATTGATGAATGGGTCTGCTTGCCTTTTTTTGTCATAAGTCAAGAGGTTTAAAATTGTGTTTCCCTGTCTCCTCATTAGAGTAGTTTTTTGGTTTTTTTATTTCTTTCTTTTATTTATTTATTTTTTGAGACGGAGTCTCGCTCTGTTGTCCAGGCTGGAGTGCAGTAGCGTGATCTCGGCTCACTGCAACTGCCACCTCCCGGGTTCAAGTGATTCCCTACTTCAGCCTCCCGAGTAGCTGGGATTACAGGCGTGTGCCACCACACCCAGCTAATTTTTGTATTTTTAGTAGAGATGGGGTTTCACTATCTTGGCCAGGCTGGTCTTGAACTCCTGACCTCATGATCCACCCGCCTTGGCCTCCCAAAGTGCTGGGATTAAAGATGTGAGCCACCATGCCCAGCCTCTTTCTTTTTTAGAGACAAGGTCTTGCTCTGTTGCCCAGGCTGGAGTGCAGTGGTGCAATTGTAGCTTACTGCTGCCTCGAACTTTTGGGCACAAGCGATCCTCCTGCCCCAGCCTATTGAGTAGCTGGGACTATAGGTGTGCACCACCATGCCAGGCTAATTTTTAAATCTTTTGTAGAGATAGGGGTCTTGCCATCCAGGCAGGTCTCAAACTCCTAGCTTCAAGAAATCCTTCTGCCTTGGCCTTCTAAAGCACTGGGATTATAGGTGTGAGATTACACCTGGAAATACTCAGTCTTCATTAAGGCAGTTTTTAAAGATGCATCAAAGTGTTTGGAACAAAGAATGCCATTCATTAAGCCTACTTGATGCAAGGCATTAAGAAGGCTTTATATATATATATATATGTATATATATATGGTTTTTTTTTTTTTTTTTTTTTTGAGACGGAGTCTCACTCTGTTGTCAGGTTGGTGTACAGTGGCGCCATCTGGGTTCACTGCAACTTCCACCTCCCAGGTTCATGTGATTCTCCTGCCTCAGCCTCCTGAGTAGCTGGGACTACAGGCACGTGCCACAACACCTGGCTAATTTTTTCTATTCTTAGTAGAGATGGGGTTTCACCATGTTGGCCAGGATGGTCTCGATCTCTTGACCTCATGACCTGCCTGTCTCAGCCTCCCAAAGAGCTGGGATTACAGTCGTGAACCACCATGCCCAGCCTAGATACATTCTTATTGAATTCGCCCCCTAACTTCTCTGAGTTGGGTGCTAATATGCCCATTTAAGAATTATGTAAAGTTCCTAAGGAATACCTAGTGAGATTTTTTAAAAAATAAAAGAATTATGTAAAGTGCTCAGAGTCATTCAGCTCTAACCTGGTTCTGTTTGGCTTCATGGCACATGCTATTTTCACTCACCCCCTTGCTGAGCACTTGTTGGGTGACTTGTTCCATACTCAAAGCTGATGTCCCAGGGCCTTACTGCCTCTTCTCTAGGGAGCTGTACAATTAAACTTCAAAAATGATCATTAAAGGGATTCATTCTTTCTGCTAGGGAGATACTGAGTTGGCTATGGTTTTATATTGTGCAGTTGCAATACTTGAATAGCACAAAACAATGAGACTATCATGCAGGCAGATAAGGATTCTGGACAAACACAACAAGCATTGGAACTCTGGGGAGAAGAGAGCTGCACTTTAATAGCTTCATTTCTTCATTCATCCAGAAGTTAAAAATAAAATTAATTATGCCCCGTAGGCCACCTGGATTTCTGATTGATGCAGAAAACTTACACAACATATCTAAAGGTTAGTCCATGTCAGGACTTTTCTTGTATCAAAATATGCCTTTGGGTCAAATCATAGTCTTCTCTGAACATGTTTTTGGTTTTTTTTTTTATTATTTTTTTTTCGAGATGGAGTTTCGCTCTTGCTACCCAGGCTGGAGTGCAATGGCGCGATCTCGGCTCACTGCAACCTCCGCCTCCTGGGTTCAGGCAATTCTCCTGCCTCAGCCTCCTGAGTAGCTGGGATTACAGGCACACACCACCATGCCCAGCTAATTTTTTGTATTTTTAGTAGAGACGGGGTTTCACCATGTTGACTGGGATGGTCTCGATCTCTTGACCTCGTGATCCACCCGCCTTCGCCTCCCAAAGTGCTGGGATTACATTTTTTTTATTTTATTAATCCTCTTCCATAGTGGATGAACATGGTTTTTTAAGCCACAGAATACATGGGCTTGGAAACTAGGGTTTGTTGTTCCTGTAGAAAGCCTTCAAAGTAGTAGGGTAAGCTGATGAAGCAATATAATGTCTACTTTTTATGCTAAGAATCACTAGAGTTCCAGCCTTTTTATAACATCACTACATTTTAATTTTTTATTTGCATATTTAGAAAACAGTAACTTGGAAATGGCACAGTCTCAGATGATTAGCATCCACCTGCTGAGCTATTTCTAGTGCAGTGGCCCTGGTGGACCTACGTGGCACCAAAGGAATGTTCTCCCTATCTGGTTTGTTGTTAGTCTCTCACTGTGTCCTGAGGGCCACGAAGACTGCTTAGAGGAGCTTCTAAATGTAGCAGCTGATGAAGACTTGGGCTCTCACTTTGTCATCCAGGCTGGAGTGCAATGACACAATCATAGCTTACTGCAGCCTCTAACTCCTGGGCTTAAGCGATTCTCCCACCTTGGCCTTCTGAGTAGCTAGGACTACAGGTGCTCACCACCATGCCCAGATACTTTAAAAATTTTTTTGTAGAAACAGGTCTCGTGTTGTTGCCCAGGTTGGTCTTCGACTCCTGGCCTCAATCAATTTTCCTTCCTCAGCCTTTCAAAGTACTGGGACTACAGGTGTAAGCCACTGCTTCTGGCCAGGACATCTTAATTGACTTACTTTTTTTTTTTTTTTTCTTTGAGATAGGATCTCCCTATGTTGAGCTCGAACTCCTGGGCTCGAGTGATTCTCCCACCCCAACCTCCTGAATGGCTGGGATGACATGCTTTTTTGACCAAGACTCTGAATATAAAAGTAAGAAGAAGGCAGTTGCAATTAAAGTTTCTTGTTCACTTATTAAATTTTTAAGTTCTGTGTTGATGCTTTACATGTATCCCATTGAATCTTTACAAAGCCATATACAATGGCACTGTCATTTCACAGATGAGGAAACTAAGGCAAGAGAGGTTGCATAACATGTCAGAGGTCATAGAGCTATTGAGTGGATGAGTCAGGATTCATTCTGGCACCAGAGTTCACATTCCAAGTACTACATTGTACTGTTGGGGCTGCAGATTTTGGATTTTGTAAACCTACCAATTCAAGCTATTGTTTTCACACATTGTTTTGGTCACAAACATTGCCTTCCCACCTCAATCAGCACATCTGGCTTTACATTTTAGCAATTTTGCAGATGTCAAATCCGTTTTTGCAGGATGAAGACTTTGCTCCACACAACAAAAAAGCACTTGTAATTCATAAGATAGGTTCTGCTGTGAGGGTGACTGTCCCCTGTGAGCAAACTTGTTCAGCGAAAAAGAGCACGGGGGACTGAATCCAGGGTATTTCTCTAGCCCAGGGGCAAAGGTAGGAGCCAGAGAAAGCACCACAGCAAAAACCAGTAGGAGCTGAAGAAGCCGTCTAGAAAGACCACAGTGCATGGTGGGAGGAAGGGTTGGCCAGCTGTGTTAAGGGCTTCAGAGATTAAGGAGAATGAAAACAGAAATAGGATTTTGTGATTGAGTACATTGCTGGCCCTTGAGATCATATTCCATTAAAGGTGGGGGAAAAGCCAAAGTTGCCTTGAGGGGGCTTTGCAGTGAAGCCATGGGTAGGGAGTCTGCTGTCAGGGTATCAGGTATAGAACACTGACCTCAGAAGTTTGTGTTCCAGGGTCAGGAATCATTGAAATAAGGTGGTGTGTTGAGGGGCCTTGAGGCCAGTGAAGCTTTTTTTGTCTTTGGGAGCCATCTTCTGAACACATCTAAAGTCAATGGAAGAACCTGATGGAAATTAAGAAACCAAAGATTTCTGGAATAATGCTAGTAGTTACCACATATTGAGTGCCTACTGTGTGCCAGGTACTGGGAGAAGAGCATTTGCTGTTCTATCTTATTTAATCTGCACAGCAATCCTGGGAAGTAGGTAGGCAGAACCCCTTTTACAGGTAAGGAAACAGAGGCTTAGAGTTTAAACAGCTTGCCAAGACTACTATTAAATTGTATAGCTTTAAACTGATGTGTGTCAAACTATATCATAGATATGATTGAGTGAGCAAATTATGGGGGAGATAGAGCCTGAAAAGAGAGGCGCTTTTCTTCCTGTGAGACCAGAGGAAATGACTCCTGAATTCAGATGGAGAGGAATATGGACCAACTCTGACCTTTTTAAATTAAGTGCATGTATTGTGCTCAATGTGTGGCTCATTGCTCAGGACTGCTCCTTGTGGCCCCTCACTGCTGCATACTCAAAGAGCGAGCAAACTGTTCACAGAATGTCTACACTTTTTCTGATTACCAGATCTTCATGCAGAGGCAGGGGCTTCAGAAATCTAGAGGAGATTTCAGAAAAAATTAGCTCTGTGAACAGGGAATACACTGAGAATGTTGGCTTGGCTCCATGGCCCCCCAGGATCTGTTGCACTTGGCATAGAATAGAGGGGGCTTTTCGTGTGTGTGTGTGTGTGTGTGTGTGTGTGTGTGTGTGTGTGTGTGTTTTTCTTTTCCCCTGTATTCATGGGTGTTAATATGAACCATGCAGCCAGGTCTGTGAAGGCTGAGAGAAGTTGGTCCAGGTCTGGTTTTTAGATACATTTTCCTTTAGTTTTTCTTTCAACTATCTTCAGGTTTCTTGTTATTATGTATTTATAGGTTCCAGAGACCTGAGTGTTACAGCCCTCAGTACTCATTATAGTCCTCATAAAACAGTTGAAGATTTGTATACATTCTCTGCTCCAAAAGCCTCTGCAGTGGTGAGCATAGCCAGCTGCCTTCCAGAAAGCTTCAACAAAGGCATTTTCCTGTTTTGCTCAGCCTTTAACCCCATCTAAAGGAGACATCCTCTGAGGTAACTGGTTTAGTTTAAGTTTCTCATTTCCCTGCAGCACTGCTGTTTCTGTAGGTGATTTGGCAACCATTGGCACAGGGGCTTTTGAATTTCCAAGTGGGTGGCTCCTGCCATTTCAAGAAAATCTGTCTGAAATGACAGAGGAGGAAAGGAGAGACAAAACGACTGGAGAAACAAAGGTGGAAGAATCTGTTAGTGTATTTATTCGTTTTTTAAAAATTAGAACAAGCATCAGATTATTCAGGATTCCTGATTTCAGGAGTCCTTTTTGAATTTTTTTTTGAGACGGGATCTTGGTCTGCCATGCAGGCTGGAGTGCCGTGGCGTAATCTCGGGTCATTGCAACCTCAAACTCCTTGGGCTTGAGTGATCCACCCGCCTAGGACTCCTAGAGTGCTAGGATTATAGGTGTGAGCCACCACGCCTGGCTAATTTCGGGAGTCCTAATTGCCTCTACTATCACTTTTTTTCCCCTGCCTAATTATATAGATCTTTTGCCTCTTTATTGTTGAAAACTAATTTTTTAAAAGAGGCAACTCAGCAGTTACTGTAATATTTATTTCTACTGGACTTTTCAAGTGTTCTCATATTTCTTCCTTGAATTAATTTACAAGGAGACTTAATTCACCTTACTGGTCTATGTTAGCCATAGTTTCATACTATGCTCTTGTTGTCTCAGGTTTTACTGTCTTGGTAGACTTTTGCTTTCTTCCTGTCCTCTGTAATGATTATTTATTAAAAAAACCTTTTTGTTTTGGGCCTTCTGTAAATGCTCTTTTAGTTTGGTTTTCTCCCCCAGTTCGGGTCATTGCTCTCCACAGTTTCTGCTCACAGAATAGTTTTCCTAAAGTCCTCTATGACAGATGACATCAAGGGTGAGGGGAAGGAGAGTCTGGCTGGGCCCTGGCTATGAGCAGCAAATGAGCATGTCACTGGGTCTTGGGGCAAAGGCCTTCATACATTCTGTATGTGAGAGGACGGTAGTAAACTGGTGGACCCAGGTAACTGAGTAGCCAACTTAGAACCTTTCTAGAGAAATAGCTAAGAAAGCCTGAAAGAGCCTTAAATGACCAAGACATGGAGGAAGAGCCTCCTTGCCAGGAATTGGAGAATCTAGTTCAGGGAAACTTTGTCCATATAACCCTGAAAATGGTGTATGGGATATGAGGGAAAAATAGTTTTAGTCTGATACTGGGTGAGGAGAGGGATACTCTCTGGGATTCAGACCCAAATGTACTTTCTTTAGTTATTTTAGAGCATGATTCTCAACGAGGAAAAATTTTGGCACCTTCCCCATCCCCCTATCACCCCAGGACATTGATAATGTCTGGAGATATTTTTGCTTATCACAGTGGGGTGCTATCTAGTGAATAGAGACCAGGGGTGCTGTAAATTTCATACAGCATACAAAGGTAGCCTCCCACGACCAATAATTATCTGACTAAAAATGTCAGTAGTGCCAAGGTTGAGAAACTCTCCTTTAGAGAGTCTTGAGAAATTTTCATCAGGAGTAGAATTAGAATTAGGAAGTACAACTAGAGGATGCTGGAAAAGGCTCAGGTCTTGTTATATGTGTTACCCTGTTCTAGGCCAACGTGAAGTACAGTTCTAACTAGGACCGGATTTGTGTAGTTCCTCTCTAGTATAGTTTGTATTTTCTGATGATGACAAATGATAGTAAAGAAGCTTTGACATTCCCAGCTGTGGGTGTGCCACTCTGCGGAGGACACAGGTGAAGGATGCTCACCTGTGAAAAGGGCAGGGCATGCCAGGGTCTTGGACTTTGAGGGGCAAACACCTCCATTCTCTGGGCAGCAGCAGCATGGGACACTTACCTGTGGTAGCTGAGAAACTGTGAGAACCACCAGAGGCTTCCCTGGACCATCCATGCCTGTGATGGAATGTATTTAAGGGAAGAAGAGAATTCTTCAGATTCTCTTATTCATAGAGTTCCCAGAAGGGAACCTTTTGTATCTGGTGACCCCTTCTGACTTGTCACGCAGCTAATTTGAATACCTTAAAACAAGAATTTCTCATTGTAGGATCCTTGACCCCTGGCTGTGGCCTTTGAGGTGCAGTGTGCAGACAAAGACAAAGTGTGTTGTCTCAGTGCTTGAGGTAGATTTTATATTGGAACACTCACATTAGGTAGATGTTATTACAAGGGTGCAATGGCTCATCGTAGCCTTGTTACACCGGTGTCCCTCACTCTTCGGGAGGAGAAAAGCTCTTTTTTCAGCTGCTGCTGAGCACCTGAGCCAGTGCCTGACTGGGGGGTTGAGCTTGCTTCCTGTCATCAGTTACAGAATAGTAGATAGTGTGCAACTTTGGGGCTTGGCTGTGGGGAATATAAGTGGCTCAGTAGCATGGTTGCTGCTGCTTAGTCACTTATAATTATGGTGCAACGTGAAATAGTTTATAATTATATAGTGGTTAGGTGTGCGGCTCTGGCTCCAGGATTTCCTGCTATGTGACCTTGGGCCAGTTAGCCTCTCTGTGCCTCAGTTTGTCCATTTGTGAAATGAGTCATAAGGATTAAATAATTGTAGAACACTTTGAGTGGTGCCTGGTGTATACAGAGTACTCAGTCATATCATGTAAAATGGTGTGGTGCAGAGTGTAAATGCTGAAGGAGTTCAGAAATGGAGAAGGTAAGTTGAGGAATGTGTGGTCAGGAGAGGCTTCCTTGGTGGGGCTTGAAATGGTTTGAAGATTTGAGTCAGGCTCTAAGAGAACAATAGTAGATGGTGTTCCAGACAAGGGGAGCCATGTGCCTAAGGACTGAAGCAATTATGTCCTAAACTCTGTAAGGAAACTGACTAGGGTAATGGGAAATTAGATTGAGTATGTGATTTGGGGGATGGGAGGTGAGGGCTATTGATAAATAGGCGGTAAACATTCATTGTTACAGAGGGGCACCAGGTGCCCGTTTGGGCCACTAGGGATTTCTGAGCTGTGGAATGACCAAAGGAACTGGAAGTTCAAGCAGATGAGTCAAGTATGGAATTTCTGGGTGGGCTGAAGTGAGAAGCAGTGGCAGGAGTCGGAAGGCCAGCCAGGAAGCCTTTCTGATAGTTCACCTCATTGGGGTTGGACTAAGTGACAGCCTTGAGCATAAAGAGGGAGGTGTAGGTCTTGGTATTGTTTTGAAACAGTACTGTAACGTACAGGATTTGGTGACCAATAGAAGTGCAAGGGAGACAAGTGCCAGGTGACCTGACCTCCTGCCTAAATGGCTGTGTAAAAAAAACTGGTCAGAGGGAGGAGAGTGGGCAGGAGGAGCTGGTTAGGGAAGGTTTAGTGTAAACAGGAGAATAGTTCCTCATCCACCCACTTACAACCAAGAGGAGCCCATTTTCCAAGCTGAGATGGCTTCTTTGGATCTGCAGTTTGAATCCAGGAGCAGTAGGCAAGGCTGGCATTTCCCCATCCATTTACAGGGTGTTCAGCTCTATATGGTCTGCTTGATTCAGCCCCCACCTGTGGTACTGGCTTCTTAGTGGCTACTGTTACCTTACTGCCAGCCTCTCTGGTCCTCTTGAGCCACAGGCTTTTCAGAGTGTCTGGTGGGACTTGGGCTTCGTAAAAGGGAAACCTGTGAACCTTGATGGAAATTGGGAATATTATCTTCCCATTTCTGTATGTGTGAACCACAGACTTCTGCTTTTTCCAATCTCTGCATAGCCCTCCTGCTTAGAAGACGAGGCACAGTGGAACAAAAGAGCAGTCTTTTAGAGCCCCAGGCCTCACAGGATCCTCTGAAAGGACTGGGAGCTTCATGCTCGGAATCACTCTGTCAGGAGCACTCTGTCACGGGAGGCTGTAATTTTATGATAAGCAATAGCCCTGGTTTCCCCCAGGCCAAGTCTTTAGCCCAAACTCCTAAGTGAAAGCATTATCACAGCAAGGTGGATTGAGGGAACGACCTTATCCATGTTTGCTTTGTCTCAATTATTTTTAGAGTAATCTGTTCTTTTTTCTTTTTTTCCTTTTTTTTTTTTTTTTTTTTTGCTCACTGCTTTGTGTCCCACACTATTCTAATACTTTCCATTTAATCTCTGATTTTCATAGCCCACTTCTGTGAGGGGGGTACAGTGTTACCCTGTTTTGCAGATGAGGAAACTGAGGCACAGCACGGTAAAGTTAGCGTGGAGTTGCACATCTGGTGTTGGTGTGGCTGGGATTTGGATCCTGGCAGGGGATTCTGGGGTCGCTGCTCACTCACTGTGTTTCACCATCTCCCTTCAGTTAGCCAGAGCTACAGTTCTCTTTCTTTCTTTCTTTCTTTTTTTTTTTGAGATGGTGTTTTTTGCTCTTGTTGCCCAGGCTATAGTGCAATGGCGCAATCTCGGCTCACTGCAACCTCCGCCTCCCAGGTTCGAGCAATTCTTCTGCCTCAGCTTCCCAAGTAGCTAGGATTACAGGCATGCGCCACCACACTCGGTTAATTTTTGTTTTTAGTAGAGACGAGATTTCTCCATGTTGGTCAGGCTGGTCTCAAACTCCTGACGTCGTGATCCTCCTGCCTTGGCCTCCCAAAGTGCTGGGATTACAGGTTTGAGTCACCGTGCCCAGCCAGAGCCACCATTTTCAAGGTGACATTTTCTGTTACCTCTTTTTAGTTCTATTGAAGAAGTTGTTTGTTTTAGGAAATTTACATGGTAACGTAAGAGGAAGCAGGTGCTTTTTTGAGTCCCTTGAACTTGGTTTGGACACTGGCAGTGCCCACTTACTGTGCACCTTTGGGCAAGTCCGTTTACCTCTTTAAGCCTCAGTTTCTCAGAAATCTCAGGAATCTGTGTGTTAAAGATATTATGGAAAAGTGAGCAAGTATATGTTTAGTGGCATATAATGTTTAGTAACGTTTGGCGTTATTTAACCTCCTCTATAAGGTGAAGATGCTAATTCCTGTGTTCATAAAGGCTTTACTACAAATCACTTCGAATGAGATCTGGAATGTAGTAAGTAAGGAACGAGTACTGTTGGTACTAGCAGGCTTTCAATACCTTCTTTGTGTGTGGTGGGGGTAATGGTTTCATTCGGCCCTCTTTGGTTACGTTTTATGTACTTTGACTCTTATAAGCAAAAGTACCTTGCATGGTAGGGGTTGATAAGATTATAATGGATGAATGAATACATGTATTCCACCCATGTTTGATTTCCCTGTTTAGCAGTATCTGCCTGGAAAAGCTCCCATCATTCTCGAGCATGTTTGCAGATATACTAGGTGGGGAGCTTGGCTGGTCTTCCTTTGCTGTGCCGTGCACCTGTGCCTAGTTTGTCATACAGAGATCAATTCTAATGGAGCAGTTTTGTTTTTCATCTGTGTCATTTGGAGTACTTAGCTATCTGTTTACATTTGTTTGGTTCTTGTTTCTTTATCCTTTTGAAATATTCCACTTGCCTCTTTATGGTAAAGACCATCCTGATTAACCATGACTTTTAAATTATGAAGCTTCATAGTCACACCCTAAAAAGTGCCTTTCCCAGTAGGCCTTTTCTTTGTCTTTTTGTTTTGCTTTGCTGTTTCCTATCCTTGCATAGGCCTTACTTTCGATCCTATTTATTTCCCCTATAGTTCTGGCTTATTCTTCACATTCCTGCTCTGTAACTTCTCAAATTCATGAATGGGATTTTTCTTTTCAGTTATCTTTTATCCATAGCTGTCACTCCTTCCCCCTTGGATTCCAGAAGACCATTTTACTAAATCAAAGGTTTTGGTCTTCTTCCTGTTGTGCCAGTGGGTAGTTTCCAGCACAGGAAGTTGGTTTTCACATCTAATGTGATCATTTCCCAATAATTCTGAACTCTCTCCAAGTATATCGGAAAATTCATTATTTTGTTTTTAATATTGACCTTTGCTCTTTTCTCATTGCTTTACGGTGAGGGGACTTAGAGGTGGTAGGTATATCTCTCCTGCACTGTTTGGAGGCTCGACAACGTAAGTAGATTAAGCACAGCGGGATAGAATGAAGGAAGGAAGCTTCAGCAGAAAGGAAGGTAAATGGATGGTCTGTGTGGTGCTGCCAGCCCAGGCTATGGAATCTTAGCAGAACAGGGTTCAGATTCGGCTCTTCTGCACATCCACTGTGTGACCTGGGCAAGCTGTTTTATTCTTTCAAATCCCAGGTTGCGGCCGGGCGCGGTGGCTCAAGCCTGTAATCCCAGCACTTTGGGAGGCCGAGGCGGGTGGATCACGAGGTCAAGAGATCGAGACCAACCTGGCCAACATGGTGAAACCCCGTCTCTACTAAAAATACAAAAAATTAGCTGGGCGTGGTGACGCATGCCTGTAATCCCAGCTACTCAGGAGGCTGAGGCAGGAGAATTGCCTGAACCCAGGAGGCGGAGGTTGTGTTGAGCCGAGATCGCGCCATTGCACTCCAGCCTGGGTAACAAGAGCGAAACTCCGTCTCAAAAAAAAAAAAAAATCCCAGGTTGCTTTCTGTGTAAAAAAGGGATGCTAATGTTTACCACGTAGAGTTGCATTGAGGTTGAGTGGGATGTCTTCTGGTGGGCTCTAGTTTGTCTCTCCTTTATCTTTTCTCTCTGTTCTGCTTGTTTCTGACAAAGCCATTGTCTCCGGTTTTGTGCAGTTCCTCTCTCAGAAATTATCCATACTTTTGTAAACTTGGGGATGTTATGTCTCTTAAGAAGTATCATCTTGCTTCATTTCTGTTACCACAGCCACTGATGTAGCTGGGGCCTCTTTCTGGCTTGTAAGCTGCTCATCAGAAATGACAATTCTTCCTTATAACTTTGGTTAAGGGAAGAGTTTTATGCTTATCTCACATAAAGGCTGTTTTCTTTTCCTTTCCTTTTTTCTTTTCTTTTTTTTTTTTTTTTTTTTTTTTTGAGATGGAATCTTGCTCTGTCAAAGAGGCTTGAGTGCAGTGGCGTGATCTGGGCTTACTGTAATCTCCGCCTCCCGAGTTCAAAAGATTCTCCTGCCTTAGCCTCCTGAGTAGCTGAGATTACAGACATGTGCCACCACACCCAGCTAATTTTTTGATTTTTAGTAAAGATGGGGTTTCACCATGTTGGCCAAGATGGTCTCAATCTTTTGACCTGGTGATCCGCCCCACTCAGCCCCCCAAGTGCTGGGATTACAGGCGCAAGCCACTGTGCTCAGCCTCTTTTCTTTTCTTTTTTTTTTTTTGAGACAGGGTCTCAATCTATCTTCCACCCTGGAGTGCAGTGGTGCGATCTTGGCTCACTGCAACCTTTTCCTCCCAGGCTCAAGTGATTCTCCTGCCTCTGCCTCCCTAGTAGCTGAGATCACAAGTACTTGCCACCATGCCTGACTAATTTTTGTATTTTTTAATAGAGATAAGGTTCACCATGTTGGCCAGGCTGATCTCAAAACTCCTGCCCTCAGGTGATCTACCCACCTTGGCCTCCCAAAGTGCGGAATTATAGGTGTGAGCTGCTGCACTGGCCTAAGGTTATTTTCAATATTGGACCTTTTATGCCTTCTTAGCTTTGAGAGTTCTCAGAAGCAAGTTTTATTTTTGCATAGAGGACCCCTACTCTCTCCCATTCTGCTTTTTTTACTCCCTACAAATGGCATTACTTCATGGAGCCATGGTCTTACATGGTTTTTAAATCTTCAAAAAGCTGGGAGACTCAAAATGATTAGAGGAGGCAAATTGCTGTACTTTTTCTTCCTGGGGCAAGAGAAGAAGCCCAATTTGTGTAGCAATCTTCATCGAGGATACCCCGTATAATCAAGGTGCAAGTATGGACAAATTCATGCTCAGATGAACATATGGTTTGGCTCATTAAATAACACCCCTTTGTGTGAAGGACACTTCCCGAGAGCTAGGAAGGATAGGGCAGGAAAGTAGGTAAGAAGTACAAAATAGTAGATTAGTAAATGCGTGATTGTTCTTTTCAGTATTCAAAATTTAGTGAACATATATTACAGATATAAGAGAGATTTGCCTTAAAATAGTCGATAGCCTCTAGAAAAGGGATGGGGTGGACTGTTAGAGGCTGTGGCCAATAGCTAATAGTCAGCTGATGGCCTTGAGGTGGTTCTGACAAATTTTAAGGTACAGAGATTGGAGGATCTGGCACAGGATTAAGTCAGACTTCAGTTCGAGCCTCAAATCTGCCTTGGACAGAGTAATTTTTCTCTAGTTTTTTGGGTTTTTTTTGGTTGTTCTTTTTTTTTTTTTAGACAGAGTCTGGCTCCATCACTGAGGCTGGAGTGCAGTGGCACCATCTTGGCTCATTGCAATCTCCGCCTCCCTGGTTCAAGCGATTCTCCTGCGTCAGCCTCCTCAGTAATTAGGATTAGAGTCCCCCACCACCATGCCTGGCTAGTTTTTGTTTTAGTAGAGACAGAATTTGACCATGTTGGCCAGCCTGGTTTCAAACTCCTGAGCTCAAGCAATCTGCCCGCCTTGGCCTCCCAAAATGCTGGGATTAGAGGCGTAAGCCACTGTGCCCAATGGTTTTTTTTTTTTCTTTTCTTTTCTTTTCTTTTTTTTTTTTTGAGATGGTCTGCTCTGTTGCCCAGGCTCGAGTGCAGTGGTGCGATCTTGGCTCACTGCAATCTCTGCCTCCCAAGTTCAAGCAATTTTCCTGCCTCAGTCTCCTGAGTAGTGGGATTACAAGTGTGCACTACTATCCCTGGCTAATTTTTGTATTTTCAGTGGAGACAAGGTTTCACCATGTTGGCCAGGCTGGTCTTGAACTCCTGACCTCAAATGATCTGCCTGACTTGGCCTCCCAAAGTGTTGGGATTACAGGCGTGAGCCACTGTGCCCAGCCCTGACCATAGTTTCTTTATGTATAAGACGAGGGAGTTGGTCTGGATGGTTTCTCAGGTCCCTTCTAGCTCCAAAGCATCTGATTCTTCGCCTTCTGCTTGTAATAGGCATAATGTACATGTGTGTTATTTTGGTCTTTGACATGAACATAGCTACCATTTAGATAGTGTTTTTCTTTTTCTTTTTCTAAGATTCACCTATTTAAAGTATACAGCTCAGTAGTTCGTAATATATCCACAGAGTTGTATGACCGTCACCATAATCTAATTTTAGAACATTTTAATCACTCCCAAAAGAAATCCTATACACATTAGAATTCACTGACCATTTTCCTCTGGTCTCCTTAGTCCTATGCAACCCCCAATCTATTGTCTGTACGGATTTGCCTATTCTAGACATTTCACATTAAGTGGAATCATACTGTATGCAGCCTGTTGCGAGTGAGTTCTTTTGCCTAGTGCAGTGTTTTTTTGTTTGTTGGTTGGTTGGTTAGTTGGTTTGAGATAGAGCCTCGCTCTGTTGCTCAGGCTCGAGTGCAGTGGTACAATCTCGGCTCACTGCAACCTTCACCTCCTGGGTTCAGGAGATTCTCCTGCCTCAGCCTCCAGAGTAGCTGGGATTATAGTTGCCTGCCACCACACCTGGCTGATTTTTTTGGTAGTTTTATTAGAGACGGGGTTTCACCATGTTGGCCAGGATGGTCTCGAACTCCTGACCTCAAGTGATCTACCTGCCTCAGCCTCCCAGAATGCTGAGATTACAGGCATGAGCCACCATGCCCAGCAGTATTTCTTTTTTTTTGCCAAATAGTATTCCATTGTATGAGTATACCATGTGTTGTTCATCCATTCATCAGTTAATAGACATTTAATAAACATTAATAAATAATAAACATTTTTAATAATAAATAATAAACAGTTAATAATAAACATTAATACATTTAATAGACATTAATAAACATTTATGTTTTTCCATGTTTTGGTTTTTGTGAGTGATTCTCCTTTGAACATCCATATACAAAGTTTTGTGTAGACATATTCTTTCATTTCTCTTGGAGTGAATTGCTGAGTTATATGGTAATTCTCTGTTTAACTTTTTGAGGACCTGCTAAATTGTTTTATACAGCAGCTGTGTCATTTTACAGTCCCACCACAAATGTATGAATGTTCAATTTCTTTACATCCTCACTGACATTTCTTTTTGTCCATTTTATTTTAGCCATCCTAGTGGATATAAAGTGATTTGTTATTTGTCTTTCCCTCATGACTAGTAATATTGAACATCTTTTTGTGTGCTTATTACTCATTTGTGTATCCTCTTTGGAAAGATGATTTTTCAAATCATTTGGACATATTTGAATTGGGTTACTTGCCTTTTTATTGTTGAGTTGTATGAGTAGTTTTTCTTTAAAAGTTTTATTTGGCTGTCTGGAATTTAAAATTTACATCAGTGGTCATTCTGTCACTACTTTTGTGGACTAAATGTCATTGTTGAAATAGAATTTTTTTTTGACACCTGCTATTAGTAATGGAAGCATAGAAAGATTTTTAAATGCAAGGTGTCAGAAGGGTCATGCATAGAATGATGGGGGAAAAACCGTTTTTGTATAAATGTATACAGGGAAAAACCTGTAACAGTGTTTTGGAAGCAATTGCCCTTCCTTCATACAGTTGACTTCCTTGGATAGCATACCAAGTGTTTAGTTTCTTCCAACCTTTTGTGCCTTTGACTGCTATCTTCCAAAAGAATCATCAGGGCTAATGCCTTTGAAAAAATACTAATAAATTAGATGGAATTAATGCAGTTAAACATTTTTATTTGAGAGTCTTGTAGTTTTCTTTGAATATGGCAGTCAATAGCTGCTATCTTAGGGCTGCTGTTCCAGAAATTGTGGACCTAGACCAAGACACCATGTAACGTGTTAGGAGGACTGAATTGGAGAAAGGAGAACGGAGGAAGCAACCAGATAACTGCACATGTTAGAGAATTAAAAGCTTTGTTTTTCTTTTACACTCCATGTAAATTAAAGCATTTTCCAGAGAGGTGAAGCAGAAGGAAGCCCTCATTGTAGTTCCCCAGGTACTTTATAGCACTAGGTGAAATTGGTTTTTTAGTCACTGCAGTTTTTCGAGCTTGCCAAGAGCTTAGTTAGCTTTAAATTACTCCAGGACCCTGTCTGGTTATTGTCAATTTTCTCATTTGCAGTTATGTATCATTCAGGGGTCATGCCTGTGTCCTTTTCCCTGGAACGTCATGCAAGAAAAAAATTCTTGCAACTTTGCTTCATAGTAAGTGTTGGAAAGTAGGCGTCGTGACAAGTTGGCTCTGACCCAAGCTTCCCTTGCTCTTACACATGCGAAAGCCGTTTCTTTTAGCTAAGGCCAAAAACCTGTCGACATCTCAGCTAAAACAATCTAGTCTTATTCCTCTCTCTTTTCACCTCCCACCCCACCTCGGCCTATTTTCCTTCTCTTCCCATTTTATTTTATCGGGCGCAGTGGCTCAAGCCTGTAATCCCAGCACCTTAGGAGGCCGAGGCGGGTGGATCATGAGGTCAAGAGATCGAGACCATCCTGGTCAACATGGTGAAACCCCGTCTCTACTAAAAATACAAAAAATTAGCTGGGCATGGTGGCGCGTGCCTGTAATCCCAGCTACTCAGGAGGCTGAGGCAGGAGAATCGCCTGAACCCAGGAGGCGGAGGTTGGGGTGAGCTGAGGTCACGCCATTGCACTCCAGCCTGGGTAACAAGAGCGAAACTCCGTCTCAAAAATAAATAAATAAATAAATAAGTCTGTTGTGGACACTTTTTCTCACTAGAAATCACTTTTCAAATATTGGATTGCTCAGGTGTCTTCCTTCATTTGTTTTATTTCTCTTCTTAGAACAGTGGCCATGTGAAGTCATTTGTATTCACTATAATGTAAGAAAATGGTTTTAAGTTTTGTCTGTTGGACATGCTTAGGAGATTTAACTCTATTTTCATCTTCTGGACAGTGATAGGCTGGTTTCCTTTTGTTTTTTAGAGACAGGTTCTTGATGGAGTGCAGTGACATGATCATAGTTCACTGGAACCTTCAAAGCCTGGGCTCAAGCCATCTTCCCACCTTAGCCTCCTGAGTAGCTGGGACTACAGGCATGCATCGCCACACCCAGCTAATTTTAAATGTTTTTGTGGAGACGGGGCCTCATCATGTTTCCCAGGCTGGTCTCAAACTCCTGGGCTCAAGCATTCCTCCTGCCTCAGCCTCCAAAATTGCTGGGATTACAGGCATGAGCCACCTGGCCTGGCTGGTTTACATTTTTTAATGCCTATCTTCAGAGTCAAAATTGGGACTACACTGGTGTTAGTTTGCATTCGAAATTGCTGAGATGAGATGTAAGCAGAGCTGGGACTTGCTGATATTGTTGGACTTTGTCATCTGTACTTGAAATATGAGAAAGGGAACTGCTTAAAATACTTGGGCTCTCCTTCCTGTAGCTTTAGTTGTTTCCCATCTTCAAACCAAATGCTGAAGACATAGCATTTAAAATGTATTGCTAAAGACCCAGCGGGTAGAACACACAACAGCTTTATAATAGTAAAAGCTTCATTGGTGCTTTACATGTTCAGCTGCCAGCTGTATAAGGAGGACCTTGAAAGAAAGAAGGTGCAAATTACTTATTTAAAATACTCTCCTGGTGAAGTGGCAGTGAGATTAGCATGTCCCTAGTTGCTGGAAACGGAGTTTCAGGAACTTGTTTTAGACTGCGTAGAACCACTGTAGTGTGCACTGAAAGACTACATGTTATGCCAACCAGCTCTTACCTCCAGTGGAGAAATTCAGGCCAGGGCAGCAGGAGAAGTAGAAAGACCTCCACTATCACTGAGGTGGAGACTCTGGAGAGTATAAGATACTGACTGTGCCTGTCCTCACAGTGGAGGGGTGCCTTTGGAGGGCCTCTTTTGCCTTTGGAGTAGGTGGGAACACTCAGGTCTGTGACTGTCAAGCAGAAGCTGGTGAAAGTCCTCCAACTGTTGATGATTCAGGATATAGTACTGAGGTCATTATCTTTAGATTTTCTATATTCCTTCCAGGCTGAGGGGACAAATGGCCAGTCTTCTTTCAACATTCATTTGCTTCCATTGCCAGGCCTTTTGTGAGAATATTCAAGTGCTTAGAATATGTTTCCTTCCTTAATGGTCAAAGTGCTGCCGTATTTTTAAAGAAACCCCTGGTCTCTAATTCCTACAAGAAGCCTCTAATGCATTGTGATGAGGGTGATAGCTCCCAAGGATATTCAGTTCCCTCACTTTTCATTCACTCCGTCTCCAACATGTACAGGATGGATGCTTTGCTAGCAATTCATGTGAAATATATTCCTCATGATACCTAGATATGCAAATGCATTAGGAGCTAAAATTCTGTAAGATCCTACTTTTAAGAATAAAGCTTAAGACTGATACGTAGCTTCATCTGTTCAGCAAACCTTTAATCCAGTATCTACTCTGTGCAAGGCACTAACTATACTATGCTGGATACCAAGCAGATACAAAGATGAATCTCATGTGAGTGGACCTTGATCTCAAGAGGCTTAGAGTCTGGAAAGACACATACATGTTACCTACATATGTATATATTCCTATACATACATACATATTACATCATTTTTACTCTATTATTAAGCAGGTAAAACACAAGGGGAATTAAGAAGATAAGATGATAGTCCTTTTGAGTATGTAGTGCTGAAAGGCACAGTGACATTATGGCGTTGGATCTGGAGTCAGAATCCTTGGATTCTGGCTGGGTGCAGTGGTGTAATCCCAGCACTTTGGGAGGCAGGAGCAGGTGAATCACTTGAGCCCAGGAGTTTAAGACCAGCCTGTGCAACATAGTGAGACCCCATCTTTAAAAAATATATATATTTATAAAAAAAGAATGCCTGGATTCAAATCCCGTTTTAGAATTTATTATTGTGGGGTCCTTGGATGATTATTTTACTTCTCTAAGATTGTTTCCTCATCTGGTAAATGGGGATAATGAGTACCTACTTCACAGGGTAATTGTGAGGCTTAAACAATGTAATGCAGGTAAGGCCCTTAGCAGAGCACCTGACACATTAATGGGCCTTGTTACTGTGGATAAAAGATAAACATACTATCACGGAGGCATTGGCCTTTGGAGGAGGAGGAGGATTGAGGCATGGAACAGTGGGGAGAAAGGTGGATGAGGAAGGCAGAAGAAACTGTGCTGATTTAGAGAAGAGCTAAATTTTGCTGAATCAGTGAGTTATAAAGTAGAAATAAAGGTAGTAAAATCAGAAAAAAGAAGTTGTGGCTGGTTCACACAAGGCATGAAATCCTTCACTGGGTTGTTTTGACCTCATCTGAAGATTGAAGGATGCCACTGAAGGTTTTGGAGTGGGCAAGGAATGATCAGACTCTGACATTAGGAGAATTAATCTGTAACAGTCTACACTGTCTACAGTGGGAAAATTTGTTAGGACAAAGTCAGTTACCTCATAGCCTTTGCTGCTCCCTAACTTGGTCCGATTTAGATCATGGACACTTTCTTTTCTCATTGAATTTCCTAGCATGTCATTTTAAATGATGCTTCCACATCTTCTTCTCCCACCCCACCCCTCCCGCTGTAGTAACCTCTCTTCTACTTAGGGCACCTATTGGCCTGTTCTTTTCTCCTTCCCTCCATCTAAGCTAGGAAAGGTCTGATATGTCATTTATTCATAATTAAATAAAATGCAGCCAAAGCAAACGCATTACTTCTCATCCATTTTAAAGCACATTATAAGCCATTTATTTTTAATTGCAGTTTAAAAGGCTTTTCCTTAGAAGAATTTCAGGCATCAAGCAAATTGGGAAAATCCTTTTAGGCCTATTCAACTGGTCCTAAAAAAATCAATCTTATTTAGACTCTTTTGGAATAAGAGAGCAGGAGGAGTCTCCAATATCCTCCTCAAAGACAGCTGTCCTCTCCTTTGAGGAATGGAGTGAAATTGCTCTGTGGAAAAGGTCATGTCATTGCCCCTGCTCTGGCACAAATCAGCCTGTTCCTTGTGTACACAGACTTCTGCCCCTCGGTGGATAAATGTGTGTGTCACATGCCGCTAATGGCCATGGCTCTGTGCCATGCATATAACCTAACACACCCGTTATTTCATCCCCCCCCCCCACAAGAAGTCTATTTTTGTCACATTTGGACTTTTATTTTTTTACTTAAGTTTTATTTGTTTTCCGATTTCTGGGATACTCCAGTGGTTCCCACATTGTTTTTGTTTGTTTTCTCCTCTCTGAGTTTGAAAGAATCTTATAAACCAAGTATTTCTAGGCTGGGCGTAGTGGCTCATACCTGTAATCCCAGCACTTTGGGAGGCCAAGGCAGGCAGATCACAAAGTCAAGAGTTCGAGACCAGCCTGGTCAACATGGTGAAAAGCCCCTCTCTACTAAAAATACAAAAATTAGCCAGGCATGGTGGTGCATGCCTGTAATTCCAGCTACTAGGGAGGCTGAGGCAGGAGAATTGCTTGAATCTGGGAGGCTGAGGTTGCAGTGAGCTGCTATCTCGCCACTGCACTCCAGTCTGGGCGACAAAGCGAGACTGTCTCGGAAAAAAAAAAAAAAAAACTAATTATTTCTTCGGAACCCATCTCATAAGTAGTTACAAAATTAGAGTATTACCTGACCTAATAATGATGAATTTTCTAAAAATATTTGATTTCAGATTACGTAAGGCTTAGAGCACTGATTTTAGTCTCTTTTGGAGGTAGAATTTAAGGGGTATAAGGGAGCCGGTTAAATAATACCTTTCTTTAGTTGTTTCTGAAATAATAAAAGAGAGTGAAATACAGAGTCAGTTGGAGAGAGAAAGAGATACCACTTTTACTATCAGTAAAAGTGATTGACAGTTACGGGTTTTCATCTGAAGCCAGATGAGCTCCCTAACATTTACCATCTGGAATCAATACACTTACAGACCAGTCACTAGCACAGCTGTTCTAGAAGCCCTTCCCTGTAGGGTCAGGCCCTTTACCTCATAGGACTCGGCAGATCAGAATGCACACTTCCTGTGGACAGGGCAATGGAACCTCTCCAGCAGCTTCATTTGAGTGATATCACGTCTTCTCAATAAATTTACTTAAATTGATCCTTACATTTAATCAGTTTTGTGGAATTTGCTTGCAGATCTTGTTGATTCAGTGGCCACCTTAGTTATGGTATGCATTCAGTAAATCTCTCTCTCTCTCTCTCTCTCTCTCACACACACACACACACACACACACACACACACATATTTTGAGACAAGAGTCTCATTCTGTCGTCAGGCTGGAGTGCATTGGCACAATCTTGGCTCACTGCAACCTCTGACTACCTGGTTCAAGCAGTTCTGCTTCAGCCTCCCGAGTAGCTGGGATTACAGGCATGCGCCACCATGCCCAGCTAATTTTTCAATTTTTTAGTAGAGGTGGGGTTTCACCATGTTGGCCAGGATGGTCTCGATTTCCTGACCTTATGATCCACTCGCCTTGGCCTCCCAAAGTGCTGAGATTATAGGCGTAAGCCACCATGCCCGGCCTCAGTAAATATTTTCATTGTGAAAGAGTGCAGTTTGTTTTAGCAATATTATAATATACACTATAGTGAAGTAATTAGTTGCCTTCTGCTATTTGCTTTCAAGTAATTGAAAATAAGAAGTATTTGAGGCTAGGCACAGTGGCTCATGCCTGTAATCCCAGCACTTTGGGAGGCTGAGGTGGGAAGATTGCTTGAGCTCAGGAGTTCAAGGTTACAATGAGCTATGCTCGTGCTACTGCACTCCAACCTAGATACCAGAGTCAGATCCTGTCTCTTTAAAAAAAAAAAAGGTTTCGAGAATATGCTAAGGACACTTAATGTTTTGCCTTTACAGCATTCCTCTGGTATTTGTTAATGGTTGTTCTGCTTAGAAATATCTTCAAAGTAGATGATGGTGCAAAAATCAGCCATAGTGGCTTGAAGATTTCAAGAGCATTTTCTACTTCTAAGGCTTTTTTACATCCTGCTCATCTGAGAAACATGGTTGATGCTCCCAGCCATTGTGGGCAGTGGCTTTGGGGGAAGCACTATAGTGTAAGCACAATAAATTTTGGTCATCTTGGTCCAGTTAGATGGCCTATAATGCTCCCATTTCCAGAGTTAGTTTCTTAGAGACTGTTCACTTGTCTTTCAGGCCAAGAATAGTTGCAAGATAAGCAGCTATGTAGATTTAAAAACAGAGTGTATTTTGTACTGTCTGATGAGTACATTGTGTCTCCAAAGTTGAGATTCTACATAGTGAGCCCTGGAAAACAAGTGCTGGTAAATTCAGAAGATAAAGAAAAGATTAATTATGCATTGCTTATCTTGCCGAGCACTCTGTGTTGACTGATGTAGTTCACTGACCTGAAGATGAAACCAGGAAACGTGGAATGTAATGTTTTACATTGTTTCTGTTGAAAAATGTACTTAACCAATGTGCAGAGTGTTCAGGGCAATATACGTGGAATGACCTTTGTCCTTGAGGTACCTGTGGGAATCTGCCTGTGACACACATAACATGGATGAGAATTTGGAGGAAAAACAAAAATGAGAGATAATTTAATTTGTATCAGTCCATACAATGGAGAAATATTAGTAAGATAATCTTTTCTATATGTTTGATATAAAATTATTAGTACAAGATTAGCAAGATTAGTAGTGCTATTGAGTCTAACTTTTCTAAGACAAAAATATTAGTTTTTTTTTTTTTTTTTTTTTTAAGATGGGGTTTCACCATGACAGCCAGGCTGGTCTTGAACTCCTGACCTCAGGTGATCCACCCACCTCAGCCAAAGTGCTAGGATTACAGGCGTGAGCCACAGTGCCCAGCCATTACTTAAAACTTATTAAAATATTGGCTCATGCCTATAATTGCAGCACTTTGGGAGACCAAGGCAGGTTGATCACCTGAGGTCAGGAGTTCAAGACCAGCCTGACCAACATGGTGAAATCCATTCTCTACTAAAAATACAAAACTTATCTGGGTGTGGTGGTGGGCACCTATAATCCCAGCTACTTGAGAGGCTGAGGCAGGAGAATCGCTCAAACCCGGAAGACGGAGGTTGCAGTGAGCCGAGATCATGTGATTGCACTCCAGCCTGGGCAACAAGGGTGAAACTGTCTCAAAAAAAAAAAAGAAAAAATTAAAATGATATATGCTCACGAGGAAAAAGTCAATGTCAAAATGTGTAGTATCTCTTCCTCTCTTTAATTCCTTTAACAATTTTTTTTTTCTTGAGATGGAGTCTTGCCCTGTCTCCCAAACTGGAGTGCAGTGGCACAATCTCGGCTCACTGAAACCTCCATCTCCTAGGTTCAAGCGATTCTCCTGTCTAAGCCTGCCAAGTAGCTGGGATTACAGGTGTGCACAACCACACCCAGCTAATTTTTGTATTTTTAGTAGAGACAGGGTTTCACCACATTGATTGGGCTGGTCTTGAACTCCTGACCTTGTGATTTGCCTGCCTCGGCCATCCAAAGTGGTAGGATTGCAGGCGTGAGCCACCCTGCCCGGCTCTTACTGTTGAATTTTAAGAGTTCTTGGTATACAGTCTTTACTCAGTATCCATGGGGGATTGGTTCCAGGACTCTCCTGCATATACCAAAATCTGTGCATACCCAGGTTTCTCAGTTAGCCCCACAGAACCTGCACATAGGAAATGGTGGCCTTCTTAATACACAGGATTTCCATCTGCAAATACTGTTTTATTGGAACAAATCTGAGTGCAAGTGAACCCAGGCAGCTCAAACTTGTGTTGTTCAAGGGTCAACTGTTTTTGGATATATATATCCTTTATTAGATATGTCTTTTACAAAGATTTTCTCCCAGTCTTTGTCTTGTCTTTTCGTTCTTTTAACTGTTTTTCACAGAGCAGAAGTTTTTAATTTTAGTAAGTCCAGCTTATCAGTGTTATCTTTCATGGGTCATGAAAGTTGTTGTTGAACCTGAACAGTCATCACCAATCTCAAGTTTACCTAGGTTTTCTCCTTTGTTGTCTTCTAGAAGTTTTATAATGTTACATTTTACATTTACGTCTATGATCTGTTTGAAATAGAGTCATACTCTTCACCCAGCGTGGAATGTAGTGGGGAGAACACAGCTTAATGCAGCCTTGACTTCCCAGGCTCAAGTGATTCTTCTGCCTCAGCCTCCTGAGTAGTTGGGACTACAGGCATGCACCACCACACCTGGCGAATTTTTAAAAATATTTTGTAGAGATGGAGTCTCTCACTGTTGCCCAGGCTGGTCTCAAACTCCTGGGCTCAAGCAGTCCTCCTGCCCCTGCTGCCCAGAGTGCTGGGATTACAGGTATGAGCCACCACCACACCTGGCCTTGATTTTTTTTTTTTCATATAATACATATTATAGATTTATTTGTACACAAGCAAAGCAGTACTAAAAGCATATTTATGTGCTCACAATTAGTGAATATGACAATTTTCTGTTTAAAGCTGCAGCAACTCAAATCCTCCTAGGGTCAATAAAGAAAAACATATTGAGAAATACATTTAGGGCTATCACCATGTCTGGCTGTAAATCTATTTTTAATCCTTCCTCTCCCCCCATATATATGTATATACTTTATCACCTTTATATTTCTCCTTGTTTAATATAATTAGTATACTAAATAGTTTTCTATATTTATTTGGTTTCTAAAAATATGTAAAATGCATTGAAAAGAGCTCCTACAGCTTTCAGGCAGTCGGTCTTGATTTATTTTAAGTGAATTTTTGTGAAAGGTGTAAGGTCTGTGTCTAGATTCACTTTGTTTGCATGTGATTTCCAGTTGTTCCAGTACCAGTTGTTGCAAAGACCATCTTACCTCCATTGAATTGGCCTTTGCTGCTTTGTCAAAGATCAGTTGACTGCATTTGTGTGGGTCGGTTTCTGGGCTCTCTATTCTGTTCCACTGATTTATTTGTACACCTGTAACACTGTCTTCATCACTATAGGTATATACTGACATACCTCATCTTTTATTGTGCACTTTAGCCATTGAGTTTATTTTTACAAAGTGAAGGTTGTGGCAACTATGCATTGATTATTAATTATTGATTTAATTTCTTTAATAGATACAGACCGATTCAGATAATCTGTTCTTCCTTGGATGAAATTTGGTGGGATTGGCTTTCAAAGAATTGGTTCATTTCATATAGGCTACTAAATTTATAAGCATACAGTGGCTATAATATTTCTTCATTATCCTTTTAATATCTAAGGGATCAGTAGTGATGACTTCTCTTTTTCTTTTAGATATTAGTAATTTGTGTCATCTCTCTGTCTCCACATCTCTTTCTTTTATTTTTACTTATTTATATTTTTGAGACAGAGTCTCACTTTGTTGCCCAGGCTGGAGTGCAGTGGCACGATCTCAGCTCACGGCAATCTCCGCCTCCCAGGTTCAAGTGATTCTCCTGCCTCAGCCTTCCAAGTAGCTGGGACTACAGGCACGCACCACCACGCCTGGCTAATTTTTGTATTTTTAGTAGAGATGGGTTTTGCTATGTTGGCAGTCTGATCTCAAACTCCTAACTTAAGGTGATCCACCTGCCACGGCCTCCCAAAGTGCTGGGATTATAGGCATGAACTCCTTCGCTCAGCCTCTCTTTCTCTCTCTGTTTTTTGTTTTTTTTTCTTTTTTCTAACTCAGATGACAGAGATGTGTTTCTTCTCTCTCTTTTTTTTTTTTTTCTTTTTCTTTTGAGATGGAGTCTTGCTCTGTCGCCCAGGCTGCAGTGCAGTGGCATGATCTTGGCTCACTGCAACCCCTGGTTCAAGCAATTCTCCTGCCTTAGCCTCCACCACACCTGGCTAATTTTTCTATTTTTAGTAGAGACGGGGCTTCACCATATTGGCCAGACTGGTCTCGAACTCCTGATCTCGTGATCCACTTGCCATGGCCTCCCAAAGTATTGGGATTCTCTCTTTTTAAAAAATTTTGGGCTGGACACAGTGGCTCGTGCCTATAATGCCAGCACTTTGGAAGGCCGTAGTAGGCAGATCACTTGAGTTTAGGGGTTCGAAACCAACCTGGGCAACATGGTGAAACCCCGACTGTACTAAAAATATAAAAATTAGCCAAGCATGGTGGTGTGTGCCTGTAGTCCTAGCTACTCAGGAGGCTGAGCCAGGAGAATTGCTTGAACCTGGGAAGCCTCCAGCCTGGGTGACAGAGGGAGACTCTTGTCTCGGAAAAAAAAAAAAAAAGAAAAATTTTTTTTTTTTTTTGCTTAGTCTGGCTAGATGTTTATCAATTTTATTAATTTTTTTTTTTTTTTTTTTTTTCAGAGAACCAACTTGGAATTTGGGATTTTCATTCATGTTATACTTTATAACCATAATGTCTTGGCTTTGAGACAGCCCCTAAATTTTGACCAGTAATTACTTTTGTACATACATATGCACAAAAGTGTAAATATTAGGAGCAAATACAGAAATATCATTAGAACTTTTTAGAATCCATAGACTTCCTAAGGATTTAATTATCAACAGAATAATTATATGAACCAACAGTTAAATCTAGCAGACTGTCAATTGAGGTAGGTGGTGAATAGGAAAGCCTAGTATATTCTTAGGAGTCAAGCAGAAAGTGTTTGCATGCTGGCTTCTCATGCTAACTCTGTTGTTGGATGATTGACTTCACCTTTCTGACCATGTTAAAATTTGTAAAATGCAAATTCTTATTTTACTACTTGGTATGAAAAGTAGAGTTAATATATATTAAATATTAGGTGTCTAGTATGATACTTAGTACATAGTAGACTCTCCTTTTTGTTTTGTGTTGTTTCGAGATGGATTCTTGCTCTGTCACCCAGGCTGGAGTGCAGTGGCTTGATATCAGCAAACTGCAACCTCCGCCTCCAAGGTTCAAGCGATTCTTCTGTCTCAGCATCCCGAGTAGCTGGATCTACAGGCATATGCAACCGCACCTGACTAATTTTTGTATTTTTCGTAGAGACAAGGTTTCACTCTGTTGGCCAGGTGGGTCTCAAAGTCCTGACTTCAAGTGATCTGCCTGTCTTGACCTCCCAAAAGCTGGGATTATAGGCGTGAGCCACCGCACCCAGCCTGTGCATAGTAGACTCTCTGTTGTGTCTGTTGTGCTTCTGAAATACAATATCTATTAGACTTGCTAAAAGATCTCTGAAGTTTTTCATCCACTAGACCATTAGGAGGTGATAGGACTTTCCTCTTGTTTTATGATATATGAAGCTGTATTTCTTCCCATATAGAATTTTGATTGTTGTAAATGGCTGACTCTTATAAATTTAAAATCTGGAAAACAAAAGGCTGTTTATGGGAAAGCCCTTTAGCCTGAGAACCTGTTTCCTTTATGCCCTCAGGGTCAAGTCTCCTACTCTTCAGTTGGGAGATACTCCACATAGCATTGTATTGCTTTTTAGCCAGGTGTTTGTCTAGGTTCTTAGTCATCTCAAGTTGAGTACTTATTTTTAGGAATATTCCAAGGACAGGGCACTGGGTGCCTTTTGAGAAAGATAGAAAAAGAATTTGGCAAATATAGCAGATTTGGAAGTTTGATGAAATACAGATCTCAGTAGAGATCCTGAGACAGGCTTTGGGATTAAACTAAATTTAAACGTGTTACAATTAGAGACAAAGAAAGTGAGAAAAACCTGGACTTAGTTAAAATTGAAGGGGTGTGTGTGTGTGTGTGTGTGTGTGTGTGTGTGTGTGTAATGTTCCAAAGTAATGTGCTTTGTTCAGCCATTTTCACTAACGGAAGTTGTGACTAAGTGGCTATGGCACTCATTACTAAATTATGGAGAAACAACTTTTTAAAAATGAGTTTAAGCAGAAAAGCTTTAAGGCAGCAAAATTTGATCTGTATAACCTGTGAGTATATATTTTCAGAAATAAAATATTTCCCTCAAGTACTGAATATAACTTTAGAAAAAAATAATCTGCTTGCAGAAGTCACTTTGGCTACATAGAACTAAAGCAGAGAGGAGGTGACCAGTAAAAGGATTCTGAGAAGCAGGTAGCTCCTCATATCCTGGCTTTCTTGATTCAAAGTAAATAATAGCATTTGAGTAAGAAGTCTTTGCCATGGACTAAGTGCCAGGCAGACCCGAAGTTAGCCCCAGTTGAGGGGTTACTTGCTGTTCCTCAGTCCCCTCAAAGTGCTTTAGCTTCCTTTGCAAAAACCCTGTAAACATAACCTCACCCCCATTCCTTTTGTCTAACTTCCGAGTACCAAAAACCATTCCTCATATCCAGATTTAGAGACGTACCCAATAGGAAAATGATTCTGAGCAGCAAACGAAACAGTAGACTGTTTTGTTTATCCGAATGTTCAGGGCTGTTGGTAGGTCACTTCATGAAGAGAAGTAAGGGGAGAAAGGCAGGGAAGATGATCGGAGAAGAGCTGAGGACAGGTGTCATCTGAGGAAGTCAGGAGGATTTATCCCGGGCATGGTGTGGTGACAAGAACATCTCACTGGGCGATAGGAGGCCTCGGTTCCAGTCTGGCTCAGCCATTTACTGTCCTTTCTTCTTACTGTGTCTGTCTCCTTATCTGTAAAGGTTTTGGACAAGATGGTTTTAGGCATGAGGATAATGAGATGAGTAAGATAAGCCTGTTTCTGATAAAGGAAACAAGCTTGTTGTTAACAAAGAAAACATAGTATTATAAAGTAGGGGTCTATAAAGAAGAGCTGTGGATATAGTTAACTCAGTGGGGCTTTGAAAATGCTTGCGATTTCACAAAGATTAAGATGGGGGAAAGAAGGGAGAACAGCATGTACCAAGAGACAGGTGGTGCATAGCTGACACCCAGGGAAGTGGGGAGGGTGATGGAGTCAAAAAGGTATCTGGGGTTAGATGGGGAGGTCCCTACTGCATGTCAGGCTAAGAAGTTTTTCCCACTGGTAAGAGAGAGCTCTAAAGCTCTTAAGCAGGAGGAAAACCTGATTAGATAGCATTTAAAAAGCGGAATAGTGACAGCATCATAGAGAATTTTTTTTTTTTTTTCCATGGAGGAAGAGACTTGAGGCAGTCAAGATCACTTTGGAGGTTATTTCAAGAGTAAGGCAGTGACTTTGGAAATAGAAAGGGACAAATTTATGAGCTCTTTTAGGATATCAAATAAATATCTGGGATTTGGTAACCCTCAAATTGACCCATTCACCTCCCCTAACCTCAGCCATCACTTAAACCAGATTCATAACTGTTAGGTACAGTTTGTACAGTGTCTTCTAAAATCCGCGAACCTTTGGAATCACTGAGCCATTTGGTTCCTTCCCCTGGGGATGGGTACTGAAGTTGTGTGGGCAAGCTTGTTCTTAGCCTCTGTAATTGAAGCGCTCCATTCAGAAGCAGTGGGGAGTAATTGATGTTCATCCTCTAGAGGCTGGAAAAATCAAGGACCACAGGAAGCTTTTTATAAAGGAGGCCAAACCCAGAAATAAATTTTCTCTAGAACCCCTTCTTAAAAGAATTCTTAAATATCATAACCAGAACCCTTTTTCTGGAATAGATCTGGCTTCACTTTTTCAAAGCATTTGTGTGTATGTTGTTAAAGAAAAAATCACTTCTGACACTTCTTAAAATGGTTCAGTCCTGAACCTAGGAGTTTGCAGTTACAGTGAGCTCTGATCATGCCATTGCACTCTAACCTGGGTGACAGTGAGAGAGACCCTGTTTCTTAAAACAAACAAAAAAGGTGAGGAAGACTTCTTCTTTCCTCCCTCCCGTCCTCCCTCCCTCCCTCCCTCCCTCTTTTTTTTTTTTTTTTTTTTTTTCTAAGACGGAGTTTCGCTCTTGTTACCCAGGCTGGAGTGCAATGGCGCCATCTCGGCTCACCGCAACCTCCGTCTCCTGGGTTCAGGCAATTCTCCTGTCTCAGCCTCCTGAGTAGCTGGGATTACAGGCACGGGCCACCATGCCCAGCTAATTTGTTTGTTTGTTTGTTTGTATTTTTAGTGGAGACGGGGTTTCACCATGTTGACCAGGATGGTCTTGATCTCTTGACCTCGTGATCCACCACCTCGGCCTCCCAAAGTGCTGGGATTACAGGTGTGAGCCACCGCGCCTGGCTCCTCTTTCTTTTTCTTTTCCTTTCTTCCTTTCTTCCTTCCTTCCTCCCTCCCTCCCTCCCTCCCTTCCCTCCTTCCTTCCTTTCTCTTTCACTTTCTTTCTCTTTCCTTTTTTCTTTCTTCCTTTCCTTCCATTCCTTTCTTTCTCTGTCATCTGAGCTGTAGTGCAGTAATGCAATCTCAGCTCACTGCAACTTCTGTCTCCCTGGTTCAAGTGATTCTTCTGCCTCAGTGTCCCAAAATTAGCTGGGTGCCTATGTGCCCAGTCTCCCAAAATTAGCTGGGCCTATAGGCACCTGCCACTATGCCCAGCTAATTTTTGTATTTTTAGTAAAGACAGGGTTTTACCATGTTGGCTGGGCTGGTCTTTAATTCCTGACCTCAGGTGATCCGCCAACCTCAGCTTCCCAAAGTGCTGGGGGGATACAGGGGTGAGCCACTGTGCCCAACCAGGAAGACGTTTTTCAAGACTATTGCAGTAAGAGAGAGAGATCTGGCTTAACTTTAAATATGGCAAGGGCAAGTGGGGATTCATAGCCAAGGAGCAAGGCGAAGGGGTCAGTGAATGGAAAGTGACTTAAAGGAAGCATCAAGGGTAGGGGGATTCTGGCTAAACTGACCTGACCGCGGATTCCTGCTGAAGGCAGGCCAAAGGCTTAGGCAGCAACAGTGGAGGATGAGGAACTTGATCAGATATCAGGGATGGAGTTGGGCAGTAGGTGGGGCTGGTGGGGGGTACTCAGACTGACTTAGCAGGATTCTTGCTAAAACCGGGCTGGTCAGGCCAAAGATAGAAAGTGAGGTGGCGTGGAGTCCCCAGAGGGCTTTGAGGAGCCTGGCTGAAGTTTGATCAAGCAGAGTCTGTGCCAGTGTGTGTTTTATTGCAAAAGTAATATATGCCTCACCTCCAGAACTAATTTGTCTTCAAAGCTTGGTATGTAGCTTTCCATATGTTAGCATAAGCTTAGAAAAATACTCTGTTTCTACAGAAATGAGCTCATACTGTACATACTGTTGTGCAGGTGCATTTTCCACGTTGTAGATCTTCTGTGTTTTTTCATGTCAGCACACATACACTGGTCTCAGTCTTTAGAATGCCTTGCCTCACTTTAGATATTATTTTCAAAAATTGTAACCTGTAATTTATATTTTACATTTTAAATTATCTATGCTTTTAAAAATTATAAATTATATTTATATTTTAAATTACTTCCAGTTTATAACTTTTTTTACATAAATTATCCCATTTGTTCCATAAAACGATCCTCTAAGGGTGGGGATATGGCAGGCAATATTTCCATTTTACATAGGGGTTACATGATTTACTAGAGACTTTGCAGCTAATATGTGTCGAGTCCAGGATTCACATGTGTCAGTTGCAGGTGTGAAAACAATTTTAGATCTTTGGCATTCAACTTACATATAAACCACATGTGGAATACTGTTTTCGTGATGCTTTGGGACTTTTAGGAAATACATGTGGTGTATATAGGACCTAGAATCTGATAATAAATTTCATTTGAGATGTTTATCCCTTTTAAGCATATTATTAATTTCTATATTGAAAATTCTTATCATTTTAGTGTCCTCAAAACAACAAAATAATCATCTTAAATATTAAGATTAAATGAATTCAGTCAGTTTGTAGCGATACTTTGAATAGTTACCTTCAGTAACAGACTTCATCAGCTAATTGGATTTCTGGAAATGTTAATGGATGTCTCTCAGTTAACTACCTCTACTCATTTCCCTCTGGGACTCATTTCCTACCTAGAACATCACGCCTCTCTTTCTCAGTGTTCTTTATTGGTTTCCTGGGACCCTGGGGAGAAAGAAAAAAAGCAAGGATGAATGAGGAGTGGGGGAATGTGAGGCAGGGCGGAAATGAAAGAATATGAGCTGTGGGGAATTCCCCTTATTCAGGAACGAGAAAAACAGCAAGGAAAAAAGCTGTTTCTCAAGAAGCTGTATGGCATGGTGGTGAAGATTTTGGAGTTAAACCGAGTGTCACCCTTTCTAGCTCTGTGACCCTGGCTAAGTTATTTCCATCCATACTTGTCAATTTTCTAGGGTTTCCTTATAGAGTCGTATGAGAGGTAAATAACTGATTATGTAATTCACTTAAAGTATACTTGGCTCATAGTAAACATTTAATCAATGTTAGCTATTATTTCTAGGCTTTTTAGTTGCAAAATTCCAAGAAAGGAGTCTGTAAGTCTGGATCCACTAAAATGACCATATAATGTATTGTTCAGGCCAGGATGCTGTTAATAATTGTGGGACAACAAATATAAGCCAGTATTTTATTTATGATTTCTGTAATGCGGAAGGCATCTGTGCCCCCAAAAGTGTGACTGATTAAGGCAGCTTTCCTTCCTACCTCAGCCCAATTAAGCTAAGCCCCTGGACTTTGACAAGCCAGGGAGCAAATCATACTTAAAAACGCTGACAGATAGGCAAATACTCACTGAGTCACAGAGAAGCTTCGCTTTTTCTTTCTAGGTAACATGTCTTCAAGTGATATGAGTCTGTACAGATTTTACTAAATGTTTGTACAGTATTGTTTACCCAAGAAATAACTTCAAAGAGGATATTTAAGTTCTTTCTTTCTTTCTTTCTTTCTTTTTTTTTTTTTTTTTTCCCCCAGGTGGAGTCTTGCTCTGTCGTCCAGGCTGGAGGGCAGTGGCATGATCTTGGCTCACTGCAACCTCCACCTCCTGAGTTCAAGCGATTCTCCTGCCTCAACCTCCTGAGTAGCTGGGATTACA
Source organism: Saimiri boliviensis (assembly GCF_048565385.1). Lineage (NCBI taxonomy): Eukaryota > Metazoa > Chordata > Mammalia > Primates > Cebidae > Saimiri > Saimiri boliviensis. The sequence continues at coordinate 99,267,963 of NC_133452.1, forward strand.
GGCACCCGCCACCACACCCAGCTAACTTCTGTATTTTTAGTAGAAAAGGGGTTTCACCATGTTGGCCAGGCTGGTCTTAAACTCTTGACCTCAGGTGATCCACCCACCTTGGCCTCCTAAAGTGCTGGGATTACAGGCACGAGCCACCGTGCCCCAGTTTAAGTTCTTATAAGTAGTTTCTGTCATTTAAAAACAATAATTTTAATGGATCCATTAAAATTGTCAAAGTCTTTCTGGTAGAAGAAGGTATAAGATTTCATTTGAATAAAGATCAAATCACAAAATATCTAGTCATCTCCCACAGAATCCAGGACCTTTCAGGAACTTTGAAGGGGACCCATACACGTTGGATAAATGTATCATAATTAAATAAAATACTTAAAATAATTTTGCCACATCTTTCTTTCTTAGGTCCCCTCATTGCCTTTAGGTGTAAATTTTTCTTACCTGTCGAAGTCTCAGTATATGCCAGGTGCAATGCTTAATTGGTGGTGAAGATATAATGGTAAACAAAACATATTTGAATCTGCCCCTAAGTTGCTTGTGGTCCAGTGAGAAAGGCAATCAAGTAATGACAAATGCAGAGCTCTAAACTGAGACTGTTGTAATGAATAGTGAGAAGAGCAACACTGGATATAACTGCTATGTTTATTCTGAAGATAATTGTCCTTTGGAGGATAGAAGAAGGAACTCCTTGCTAGCTTTGTGGAACAAGGAGGCTATCTTTCCAAGGTTCTTGTGTGAATTGTGTCACATGTGCAGTTAAAATGGAGTGTCACCCTCTTGCTTGTATCTCTCTTGAGGGAATAAACTTTTCAAAGTCACTGCTTTGCCGAACATTGCTTAAACACAAAACCGCAAGGTTCCCAGAATTATACGTTTCATAGTTGACAATGGCCTGCCCACCTGTCACGTAGCGTCAGCATCCTTTCTGCATCAGTCCCACTGGAAGTGGGACTGAGGTTTATGCACACCTGATTCCCTTCCTGGAAAGCAACCATTTCCAGCTCTTAGTGCTTTCTTCTTCTTCTCCATATTTCTGATTGTTAGGCTTATGCTATTATTTCTTTATTTTAAAAGCTTAAACACCCTCTGTTAGTCTCTGTCAGCCTCCTTACACTCTCTCTGTCCACTGCCTCCGCCTTCATCCTGCAAGTATATCACAGCTTTTAGTTATATCAGTGTTAAATGCTTATATTTATGTTATTATGACTGTATTATTTACCTGCTGAGCCAATTATTATCCTGTAATTCTAGTTTATTCTTATACGATTAATTTTCTTTCTTGTTGATTTTCTGAGGGTTTTTTTTTTTTTTTTGAGACAGAGTCTTACTCAATGGCCCAGGCTGGAGTGCAGTGGCGTGATCTCAGCTTACTGCAACCTCCACCTCCTGGGTTCAAGCGATTCTCCTGCCTCAGCCTCTCGAGTAGCTGGGATTACAGATGCCTACCACCACATCTGGCTAATTTTTTGTTTTTTGTGTTGTTTTTTTTTTTTTTGTGAGACAGTGTCTTGCTCTGTCGCCATCTAGGCTCACTGCAACCTCCAACTCCCTGGTTCAAGCAATTCTCCTGCCTCAGCCTCCTGAGTAGCTGGGATTACAGGCACGTACCACCACGCCCAGCTAATTTTTTTGTATTTTTAGTAGAGACAGGGTTTCACCATGTTGGCCAGAATGGTCTCGATTTCCTGACCTTGTGATCTGCCTGCCTTGGCCTCCCAAATTAATTTCTGTATTTTTAGTAGAGACGGGTTTCTCCATGTTGGCCAGGCTGGTCTCAAACTCCTGACCTCAGATGATCCGCCCTCCTCGGCCTCCCAAGGTGCTGGGATTACAGGCATGAGCCACCACTCCTGGCCATTTTCTGAGTTTTCTATGTTCAGCTTACTCTTACTTCCCAAACCACAACTATAATTTTTAAGTATTCTTTTTTACATCCTAGGCAGATACATCAGTTGATCGTGTTAGTTTCATTTCCTCCTGCAGATGCCTCCCTGGATTCTCCAGATATGGTCTCAAGGCCTGCTGTGTAGCTGATTCCCTTCACCCTGTTTCCTGGATACCCGTCTTCCTCTTTCTCGGTTTGCTCATTTGTTTGGTAGAGCACATCCTCCAATCACTTCCTGATAAAAGAGTGTGTGGGAGGTAAAGTTTGAGACCCTGCATGTCTAAAATTACCTATTCTGTTTTTATACTTGATGATTGGAAGTCATTTCACCTCAGAATTTTGAAAGCATTTCTCCTTTGTCTTATGGCTTCCAGAGGTACTACTGAAGATTCTGGTGGCACTTAATTCTTTGTATGCAAGCTGTTTTTTTACTCTCAAACTGTGTTATCTTTATCCCATTATTATAAAATTTCACCATGTGACTTTAAAAAATTTTGTATTATTCATTATACTGAGCACAGGATGAACTCTTTTAAGTGGAAGATTAAGGAAAATTTCTTAAATTATTTCTTTGATGATCTTTTTCTCTCTCTTCTCTGGAACTCTTGGTCCTTGAATTTTATCTTTCCTATTTCCAACCTCTATCTTTGGTTCTACTTTCTGAGAGATTTATTCAACTTTATCTTCTGGATCCATTATTTGTATTTTTATTTCTTTTTTTTTTTTTTTTTTTGAGACAGAGTTTCGCTCTTGTTACCCAGGCTGGAGTGCAATGGCGCCATCTCGGCTCACCGCAACCTCCGCCTCCTGGGTTCAGGCAATTCTCCTGCCTCAGCCTCCTGAGTAGCTGGGATTACAGGAACGCGCCACCATGCCCAGCTAATTTTTTGTATTTTTAGTAGAGACGGGGTTTCACCATGTTGACCAGGATGGTCTCAATCTCTCGACATTGTGATCCACCTGCCTCAGCCTCCCAAAGTGCTGGGATTACAGGCGTGAGCCACTGCGCCCGGCTGTATTTTTATTTCTAATATTATTTTTAATTTCTAAGAACTTTTCACTGATCTGTTTTTTTTTTTTTTTTTTTTTTTTTTTTTTTTTTGATCCTGTTCTTCTGTGATAATAGCTTTTTATTTTTGAGGTTTTATTTGACTCCTTGTCTGATTTCTTTGAGTCATTTCTTTGAGTCACTTTGTGCTCCGTCTTTTCATGTTAAAGGCTTTTCCTCAGATGTCTGGCAATCCTTGGTTATGATTTGTGTTTAAGCGTGAGACCCTAAAAAGCTGATTGGATGTTCTGTATAGAGGTGGGAAGAGATTGTGTCAAGGATGGGCTTTATATTAATATACAGGGTTGTGGGGCAGGAGGCCTCCCCCCCCACCCCATTTTGTTGAGAAACCCCCCAAAGCCATCATTTGTTGAACTTTTCTGTAATATCATTTGTTTTCTCCAGGAAAGAATCCTCCAGCCTTCCTCTGTGGGGATGGGAGTGGAGCTGCCAGCATTCTGGAAGCCGAGTAGGTTAGGGGGCAGGGATCTCATCCTTCAAGATAGACAGTTTGATTCAGGGCCTCTGATTTCAGTACAGTTCCTCTCCCTGTCTTCTGCTGTTCCTAACATTCCTGCATTTAGTTCCAAGCTGGTTCTTACAGAATAAATCTACCTTCTCCTGTGTAGGTAGAGGAAGGAGTAAATAGTCCTTGGCTGTCCTGGATGTGACAGCAGATGTGATAGTCTAACACTTCTTTTTTTTTTTTTGAGGCAAAGTCTGGCTCTGTCGCCCAGGCTAGAGTGCAGTGGCCTGATCTTAGCTAACTGCAACCTCCACCTGCCAGGTTCAAGCGATTCTCCTGCCTCAGCCTCCCAAGTATCTGGGATTATAGGCATCTGCCACCACGCCCAGCTAATTTTTGTATTTTTATTAGAGACGGGGTTTCACTGTGTTGGCCAGGCTGGTCTTGAATTCCTGACCTCATGCTCTGCCCATTTCGGCCTCCCAAAGTGCTGGGATTACAAGCATGAGCCACTGTGCCTGGCCCTAACACCTCTTTATACAGAATTTGTATTAAGTCCTGGTTTTCAGTCCCTCCCCATCCCTGGCCTCCTCTGTCATCTGGCGCCTCTAATCCCTGAGCCTTCCAAGGTTGCCTTTGTGAATTGGCATCCCCTTCATGGGCTGCAGAGATTCACTTTCTCGGCTCTGCTAACTTATCTACTTTTTAATCTTTCAAAAAGGACTGACATTTTATGTTCGGTTGTCTTCTGTTCCTTTTTCTCTTTTCATTTGTTTTCACTCTGCTTTTAATGGGATTCGGGGGGAGCAAAAATAAAAGTACATGCTCAGTTTTCCCCAGTTAACTGAATTCTTTTGGCACTGTTGGGGGGCTTTTCATGTCTGTGTGTTTTGTCTTCCCTTGAAGACCACAAGCTTCTCTGACAGTGGGGATGGTTTCATAGACTCCTTGTATCTCTCCTTTTACCCTCAACTGTTAAGCATTTTAGGAAGGATATGTCAAATTCATTCGAGTAAGATGAAATCTTTTCTAAATTAGACTGATTTGAGAGTGTTTTCTTGTGTTGGAAAACTGCCAGCCCTTCCTGAGGTTGAGAGAGAAATCTCACTTTGCAAGGGTAACTAAAAGAAGAAAACATGAAAAGCTTTTGGCGGAAAAAAGGCTGATGAGACAAACTCTTGTTCAGACCTTAGGATTTAATGAATGACTGTTGGAGAGCTGCCCGGGACCTCGCTTCCCCGTTAAGTTTATTGCTCCCTCTTTACAGGGTCTGCAGCCCAGAAGGCCTTTATCCGACTGGATGCTTTGCGTCGTTGACCTCCCGAGAATTAATGCGGGAGGAGACCCACAGAGACCCGCATTGTTTTTGCTGAACGTTCAAGTGTCAAGGGCCTAGAGAAACTGGAAGGAACATGCACTAGAGTCCGATGGGGAATTTTGTTTCCGCTTTCACGTAATCACCTATACGACAATCAGCAAGTGATTTGAACCTCAGTTTTCTTACCTGTAAAATGGAAATAACAGTATCTATTTTCCTGCTTCATAGTATGCTTGTAAGAGTCAAATGTGGGTGACATGCTTGCAAATGCATGTAAACATTTAGACAATGTCATTTTAAGTTATTTGGTTTGTAACCATGGTACAAACAAGGATGGGGTTTAGATAACGTAGGATTATGGGTTCCGGACCCTCATATCGACCCACTGATCAGACATCTACCTATGGGAATCAAAGTTCAGCCTCAACTAATTCGAAATAAAACTGCGTCCTGCTCCCTTCTCTTCTCCCCTACTTCACATCACCACCATCACAAAACAAAGCAACCCTGGTTTTCCTCCAGAATTTACTCTCACTACTCAGCAAGTTGCCTGATTCAAACAGCTGCCAGTGCACCCCATCCTGCATTTGACCAGATCCTGCCTTTTCTATTGAATCTATCCTTTTTTCTCTGTCCTCCTTACACTGCTGTCATTTAGGTATTCACTTCATGCCTGAATTACTAACTTCAGCTGGGCTCCCTGGATCTAGTCACACACTTCTTCCAATGTATCATTTACACACCTGCTCAGCATAATGATGAAAAGAAAATTCTGAAATATGTCAGGCCATCACAACAGTATAGTGGAATAACAAATGGACCATGTGAATACCCACCTCCCAGTTGTCAACAGAAGGATTTTTCTAGAACATCCATCTGATCATTCCCTGCTTGAAACTTTTCAGCGGCATACAGGACCCTTTCTGGTTTGACTCTGCCAGCCTGTTCAACCTTGCATTCACCATCTTTCCACTTGTATGCTCCAGCCACTCATAATTACTTACAGGTGCCCCACTTTGCTGAGACTGCTCAGGGGGCAGTGAATTTGGATGTTACCTCTTCGTTTCTGCGTGGCTGCTCCCTCCTAAACTTTAAGGCTCAGTTTAACTGTCTCCTCTTTGGTAAAGCCTTCCTATTCTCATTTCCCTTAAGCCAGTTTGTGTGCTTCCTTCCCAGAATGTCACACACTGTATAGTATTATCATTTGTTTACTGATCTGACTTCCTCACTGAACTCAAGGGTGGGGACTGTCCAGCACTGTGGCATAAACATTTTTTTGGATTGAACTGGATTGGACTCTCTTCTGGCCCATTGGGATGTCATTACTTGTCTGTGTAAAGTAAGCAATAAGGTAGCTGGGCCACCAGATGAGTCATGTTTACTGCCAGCCAAGAGCCACGTAGGGTATCCTTTGGTCCAGAAATCTGACCTCATGCACGCGAAAGTGGCCTGGGCACTTTGGTTCTGACTCATGGTTCTTCTGTCTCTGTGTTTTATGTACAGACATCTCAGATGCAGTGTTCTTGATGTCCCATCAAGAGAGTGTTGCCATTCTTGGCCGGGCGCGGTGGCTCAAGCCTGTAATCCCAGCACTTTGGGAGGCCGAGGCGGGTGGATCATGAGGTCAAGAGATCGAGACCATCCTGGTCAACAAGGTGAAACCCCGTCTCTACTAAAAATACAAAAAATTAGCTGGGCATGGTGGTGCGTGCCTGTAATCCCAGCTACTCAGGAGGCTGAGGCAAGAGAATTGCCTGAACCCAGGAGGCGGAGGTTGCGGTGAGCCGAGATCGCGCCATTGCACTCCAGCCTGGGTAACGAGCGAAACTCCGTCTCAAAAAAAAAAAAAAAAAAAAAGAGAGTGTTGCCATTCTTAATGGATATAGATGTAGTAGATTTGTTATACTGCATAGATACCATGTCACACTGGGGCAGTGTCGGTTCAGGGTTGGCAAGAATCCGATCTGGCAAGAGTGAATGAGCAGGTTGGTGAAAACTGAATGTTAAAAGTTGCACCCTGGTGGCCCTGGGCCAGTTCCTTACATAGTGCTCTGTGCTTAGAAACATGGGATTTCCCTAAAGGATTTATATTATGTTATGGTGAAGATGCAGTTGGGTAATCTGGAAGATCTAAAAAGGGTGAGATTAATATCAGCCAGTGCAATCAGGAAAGGTGTTGAGGATCAGGGGACATTTGAGCTGGGCCACTTTCTGTACTCAACTTAATAAATACCCCATTTGTCTTGCTTTTGCAATTCTTATTTGATTTCACAGAGACTTAAAGCAATTTTTTTTTTTTTTTTTTTTTTTGAGATGGAGTCTTGCTCTTTCACCAGGCTGGAGTGCAGTGGCACTGTCTTGGCTCACTGCAACCTCCATCTCCCGGATTCAAGCGATTCCCCTGCCTCAGCCTCCTGAGTAGCTGGGACTACAGGCGCACGCCACCATGTCCAGCTAATTTTTTTGTATTTTAGTAGAGACGAGGTTTCACCATGGCCAGGATGGTCCCAATCTCCTGACCTCATGATTCACCCCTTTGCCTCCCAAAGTGCTGTGATTACAGTTATGAGCCACCGTGCCTGGCCTAGGCAATTTTACCTCAAGTTTTTGCTTGTGTTTTGCTAGGTATGAAGAGTGGTAAGTAAATTTAGCTATGAGTGTTGATCAACTTTTGAAATCAGATAGGAGGAACCCTGATTCTCTGTGAAGAGACTTAGTATCTGATCACCTCAGTTTAGACTTTAGAGCATGCTCCTCCCCTTGTTTTGAAAGTGCTCCCCTTTCCTTCAAGTGTGGACTTTATGGCCTCCTCTGTCGCCTACCCCTGGCAGTGAGCACTCGTAGGTGCTCAGTGGATGCCTGTAGAACTGCACTCACCTTGGCGTCCTTTGTAATGTCCTCTGTCATCTCTGTGGGCAGAGCTCCCTGCTGCTCCCCTCTCCAGCCACACGTCAGGCATGCTCCTTCCCGGGACTCTTGTGTTTGATGCTACTCTGCCTGTCTACCTCAGACATCCTCACAGCTCTTTACTTCATTCAGATCTCTTCTTAAAGGTCACCTTCTTAGAGAGGTCTTTCTTGATGACCTTATGTAAAATATCACTCATTTCCTTTTTATCCCCTTCCTTTGCTGCATCTGCTTTCCTTGCTCCCTTTGGCCCTTATCACCACATAGGCATCCTAGGATCTATTTATTTGCTCATTCACTCAGTCTCTCTCTCCCCATGGAAATCGAGCTACATGAGGGTGGAGACTGTCTTTTTCCATCTGCATCTCCAGCCCCTAGAAGGCACCCTTCACATGTCTGTTGAGTACATGCATGTGTAGCCCCACAAACAGGACCTCATTTGGCACCTTCCCCAAATAGAGTGGGCTGGGTCTTTGTGGACTGTTTCTATTCATCAAAACCTGCAAATCCAGCACAGCGCCCGCCATGTATAAATGTACAGTCAGTTTTTAAAGGAATGCAGAGAGGCCTTTGAGGTGGCATTCGAAAGCCACAGGTCCTCACCAGTCATATTCTTCCTTGCCTTCCACAGTGCTTTAGATTCCGTCCCAAAACATAGGTGCTGCCGAGGCGCACAGGGCAAGGCTTACTGTGTCTCAATATCACATTAAAGCAGTTAAGCTGTTTTTGACACACGAAGCCTCTGAATACTATTAAACTTGCTCAAGCTTCTAGAAGTTTCTATGAATGATTCAAGTCCTGGGGAGCCCATCACGTAGAATTTACAAATGCAGAGACAGTGGTGTGGAAAATTAAGTGAATTGTCCAAGGTCAAAAAACTGACAAGCGGCGGAGGCGGGCTTTGAAGTCAGATCTGCTAACCACAGAGCCCAAGCTCTTAACCTAGCTTCCATAGCTTCTTCACGCAGGCTTGCTATGACTGCCCCAGGACCCATTAAGGTTAGTCTGGAGTTTGTCCTGCAAGTCAAGGGCAGGTATTGCATTTCTGCCCAATCTCTACAGGTTAAATGTTGCTTAGGAATCTCCTACGCTATGTTTGAAGTGGTTTTCCCTGGTTCCTGGTGTATTACATGCTGCTTTTGTTTGTTGGTGAGCAGCCCTTTGGTGCTTACAGTTTTAGAAAACCTGTGATAGGGAGGAAGACCTGGATTGTAAATAGCTCTTTTCTTGAGCTGCCAAAAAGGAAGAAACTTGGGTGGAGGGGGATGTTATCACCATCCTGTCTGAAGCTGAAATTCCAAACAAGGAGATGATATTTATTTTTGTTTAGATTTTGCTTAATATGTTTTCCAGTCCCCAGAACTTCTAGATGGGCTTTCGGAGTGGAAGGTAGAGAAAAAGGAGGGAAAAAAGGCCCCTGTGGTTGGAAAGAAACGTTGCAGCTTTTTGCAGTGAAGTCACTATCTTTTTTCCTTATCTTTTCTACTTGTTTTGGGGGAGTTTTAGTGCTGACATAGGATGTCCAGACTTAATAATCACCTTTAAACCAGTCATGTAGCAAAAGTTAGAAAATGATGAAAGGCTTGCTTGATTCTGCATTTTTGTTAAAATCAAAGACGGTTTAAATCTTAGTTTCAGGGTTCCTTGGGGACATGGACTGAGAGGGCTGAGATAGTTGAGTAATAGAACTAAATTAGTAGCTGAGAGGCCTGCACTCTCAGCCACTTTAACCGGTCTTGGTATTTCCTGTTTCTCAGCTCCACTTAGTTTTATTCCAGTCGTCTTGCTGCTGAATTATGTACGCTACATATTCACTTCACGTTGTTACAGTTAGATCAGACAGTCCTTGTTTGGCCAAATGCCATGAGCTCCATCACAGAGTGTTTTTGATCTACTACTGATGTAGTATGTGATTTGGGGCAAAGAATTTGTTTTCAGATTCTTAGTGTCACCTGTGTTATAATGATGATCTTTTCTCTTCTTCGGCAATTTGAAAGTAACTGTGAAAACTGTACCTCAGATTTTCCAGATCCACCTCACTTGCCATCACCCTGATCCGTTGTCAGGCACAGTCATATACTTTTTGGTTTGGAAAATGAGGTCGTTGTAGAAATGTGTTGAAGAGATTTAATTGCATTTAGCTCCTGGTTTGGAAAGTGCTGTAGGAGTTCAGGCTTAGTGGAGGATGGGGTAGGGTATCAAGACGTACCTCAGGCCCTTCACCTTGTCTTTACTATCCTTAGTTGGCAATGAACAAATAGCCTAGATATCAAAATACATGTATGTTGCTTTTTAAAAATTTATTTTTAATTGACAGAAGCTTTATGTATTTTTTTTGTTGTATATAATAAGATGTTTTAAGTTATCTATATATTATAGAGTGGCTAAATGAGCTAATTAACACATACATTACCTCATATATCATTTTTGTAGTGAGAATACTTAAAAGCCAACTCTCTTAGTGTGTGGTTTTTTTTTTTTTTTTTTTTTTTTTTTTTGAGATGGAGTCTCACTTCTGTTGCCCAGGCTGGAGTGCAACGGCGTGATCTCGACTCACTGCAACCTTGCCTCCCAGGTTCGAACGATTCTCCTGCCTCAGTCTCCCAAATAGCAGGGATTACAGGCATGTGCTACCACAGTTGGCTGTTTTTTAAACTTTTAGTAGAGACAGAGTTTTGCCATTTTGGCAGGCTGGTCTCGAACTTCTAACCACAGGAGATCCACCTGCCTTGACCTCCCAAAGTGCTGGGATTACAGGTGTGAGCCACCATGCCCGGCCATGATTTTTAAGATTATAATACATTGTTATTAAGTATAATCTCCTTATTGTACAGTATATCTCTTGAATTTATCCCTCCTGACTGAAATTTTGTTCCTTTGACCAACATCTCAATATCATCCCCTCCAGCTCCTGGTAACTACCATTCTACTCTCTGCTTCTGTGAGTTCAACATTTTTAGATTCTGTATGTAAGTGAAATCATACAGTATTTGTCTTTTGATGCCTGGCTTCTTTTATTACCATAATGTCCTCTAGGTTGATAAACGTTATTACAAATGACAGGATTTCCTTTTAAGGAAACGTTGTTTATGTATACCACATCTTCTTTATTCATTTGTCCATTGATGGACAGGTAGGTCGATTCCACGTCTCAGCTATTGTGAATAATGCTACAATGAGCATGGAAGTGCAGATATTTCTTTGATGTACTGATTTCATTCCCTTTGGATAAACCCAGTAGTACAATTGCTGGTTTATATGGTAGCTTTAGTTTTAATTTTTTGAGGAACTTTGTACTGTTTTCTATAACGGCTGTACTAATTTTTGTTTTTACCAACGGTATGCAAGGTTGCTCTTTTCTCTACATCCTTGCTAACGCTTATCTTTTGTCTTTTTGGTAATAGCCATTCTAGTAGGTGTGAGGTGATATATTATTCTGGTTTTAACTTACATTTCTCTAATGACTAGTGTTGTTGAGCAGTTTTTCATGTACCCGTTGGCCATTTGTATGTTGTCTTTGGAGAAATGTCTTTTCAGATCTTTAGCCCAATTTTTCAATCAGGTTATTTGCTTTCTTGCTATTGAGTTGTTTTAAGTTCTTTATATATTTTGGATATTAACCTCTTAGCAGATGTATGGTTTGCAAATATTTTCTCCCATTCCATAGGTGGTCTTTTCACTCTGCTGGTGGTTTCCTTTGTTGTGCAGAATCCCACTTTTCATATTTAAAATTTATCTTAAGATTCTATACCTAATATCTACATGCTCATCAAAGTGGTTTGTCACCCATATACAACTGAATTTTACTACCATTTTGACATTTTTTTGTCTTCCTTGTGCATAGATGATTCCCCCTTTTCTTTTACAGTACTATTATTATAAAAGCACTATGTGAATAGATTCTCACTGTAAGTGTTTTAAACTGTGGTAGAATACCGAGCACAATAGGTAAGTCTCTCTTCATCATCTGCAGGGCTCCCTAACACAGATTTCCTTCCCCAGAGGTAACCACCATGGTCAGCATTTGGTGAGTGCTCTTCTCGTCACCATCCATTTACAGGGGTGTATATTATACAATGACCTTTTTTTTTTTTTGCTTTCTTATAACACAGTATGTCTTGGAAAATCTTTCCATGTCAGGACTTAAAATTCCAATTTGTTTCTTTCCTTATGACTGTTGTTGATGGGTACATAGTATTTTATCAGTATACCTACTATTTTACTGCTTGCCTATGGATAGACATTAAGTTTTTAGTTTTTAACGCTTAGAAGGAAGTAGTTCTGTACAAGCATGTGTCTTTGTGCACATGTATAAGTATTTCTGTTGGATAGTTGCCTGGAAGTAGAATTGCTGGCTCAAAGTGAATCTATTTTTGGTTTTGATCGATGGTGCCAACTTGTCTTCCCAAAGGAATTTACCAGTTTAAACTTACACCAGTGGTGTTTAAGGGTGCTTGTTTTGGGCCAGGCGCGGTGGCTCACGCCTGTAATCCCAACACTTTGGGAGGCCGAGGTGGGTGGATCACGAGGTCAAGAGATCGAGACCATCCTGGTCAACATGGTGAAAACCCGTCTCTACTAAAAATACAAAAAATTAGCTGGGCATGGTGGCACGTGCCTGTAATCCCAGCTACTCAGGAGGCTGAGGCAGGAGAATTGCCTGAACCCAGGAGGCGGAGGTTGCGGTGAGCTGAGATCGCGCCATTGCACTCCAGCCTGGGTAACAAGAGCGAAACTCTGTCTCAGAAAAAAAAAAAAAAAAAAAAAAAGAGTGCTTGTTTTACTAATCTTTGAAATCTTTGACTTGATAATGCCACTATGTTCATTTTTTGTCAATGAATGTTTTAATTTGCATTCTTCTAGATTGTGTCTCTGTAGATCTGACCTTGTTTACTTTCTGCCTTTTAGTAATTACTCAACATTGCTGGTTATTTGATGATATCTTTTTAAAATTTTCTGGTATGAATCTGTCTGTTTATCTGTCTGTAGCTGCCTATCTGTATAGGGTAGGATATCTTTTCTGTCACTTTAGAGAACTTTAGAAAGGAGGTAGAGTAAACTTGTGCACTTAATCTACTATCCTGATAAATTTCATCCTTTCTGAGCCAAGAATATACAGTATTTACAATTTTGTTTCTTTTTTCTTTCTAACGTTATAATCTTTTTTGTCTTACTACATAGCGGTATAACTGGTATCTGATATTCTACTCTGTGTCTGTACTGTAGTTTATAATTTGTCTATTGATGCCTATTGCCAAAATTTAATTTAATTAAATTTATTTATTTTGAGACCAAGTCTCACACCGTCACCAGGCTGGGGTGCAGTGGCATAATCTTGGCTCGCTGCAACCTCCATCTTTCAGGTTCAAGCAATTATCCTGCCTCAGGCTCCCAAGTAGCTGGGACTACAGGCACATGCCACCATACCTAGCTAAGTTTTGTATTTTTAGTAGAGATGGGTTTCACTATGTTGGCCAAGCTGGTCTCAAACTCCTGACTTAAGGTGATATATCTGCCTCGGCCTCCCAAAGTGCTGGGATTACAGGTGTGAGCCACTGCACCCAACCAAAATTTTATTTTTGTAAATAATACTGCTTCTAACTCTGAGCACAAAGGCTCTGTTCCCAGATGGTTTTATTAGTGATTTTTAATAATTTTAGTGCTCTTTGTCATTGATATTTTTTTTTTTTTTTTTTTTTTTGAGACCGAGTTTCTATGTGTCTCCCAGGCTGGAGTGCAGTGGTGTAATCTTGGCTCACTGCAACCTCTGACTCCTGGATTCAAGCAATTCTCTTGTCTCAGCCTCCTGAGTAGCTGGGATTACAGTTGCACAGCACCCAGCTAATTTTTGTATTTTTAGTAGAGACAGAGTTTTACCACATTGGGCAGGCTGGTGTCAAACTCCTAGCCTCAATTGATCTGCCTGCCTCGGCTTCCCAAAGTGCTGGGATTACAGGCGTGAACCACCACACCTGGTCTGTGTCATTGAATTCTTGAATATTAGTAGATAGCTGCCCAGCTGTCCTGTGATCTAAACCTAACACTGATACCATCCAATAACAGTAGCATAAAAAACAAGAACTTTAAACCAGCCTCAATTATAAATGTAGATCCTAAGTAATATACTCTCAAGTAGATGCTCTCAAGTAGAATGTACCAATAAGGTCATAATGGAAATGGCCAATTACGTTTACACCGAGAATGGCTTAATATTAAGAAACCTATTGATAACAACATACTAGGCTGTTAAATGTGAAAAACTATTATCTCCATAGATGCAGAAAATACATTTAACCAACTATCTCTAATCTAATAACACTTTTTGGAAAATAAAAATAGGATACTTCCTTTACAAATTACAGAGTATCTACCTCAAACCACTGGAAGCCTTCTCATTAGAAGCAGAAACAAAACAAATTTGCCTTATGCTACTTGATATTTTTTTAGAAGGTCTAGCCAATGCAGTATGGTTTGCAGAAACAGAAATAAGAACTAAGGCTTTTAGGATTATTTGATATTATTTTAGAAGCTCTGGTCAACGCAGTAAGGCCAATACAGAAATAAGAACTAAGGCTTCGAGGATTAAGTAAGGTAACATTTTCTCTTCCCTCCTATGGTATTTTTGAGTCAGTTAATACATTCAGATTATAGATTCTGTTATTTTTTAAATTACTGGTAAGACATATTTACAAAGGAAAGACAAAATCATCTTTTGCATCTTAAGCCATGTCTCCTGGTGCTTTTTGACCCTGATCTTTGCTCGTTGACTCATCTTGATTATCTGGGCTGTGTTGAGGTCACTCTCAAACCTTCAGTCACCAGTACAGGAGTGGATGTTCAATACCTGTGACTGGCTGAGTGGTTTGGGTCTGTCTTTGGTGACCTTTCAATGAGCTGTTTTTACAATCCTGGGAGTACTAGAAGAACAAGCTCTTAAGCGATGACACTGTTGTCTTGACACTTGACTCTTTCAGCAAACCATTGCAGTGTTCCCTCGGTGCTATGCATCTCTATGGTGTATAGCTGCTGTACTTATCAGGAATCATTTGGAAGTTAACTGGTCAGGTTGAACACCACACAGAAATCTTTACTAATTAGCTAGCGATCTCTAACTTTGGTTTGTGACTTCAGTCTGTGAAATCTATGTATGTCTCTCTCTTTTTTTTTTCCCTTATAGCATGTGGAGAGGGCCAAATGTGAACTGTGTTGACAGCACTGGCTACACACCCCTGCACCATGCTGCTTTGAATGGCCATAAGTAAGTATCAATGTGCTGCATCCCTGCCCTCACCCTTCAGAATCCTGGCCCTCACCTTGTCTTTTTCATTTCCTAGAAAAGTTTGCTGGCTGGGCTCAGTGGCTCATGCCCATAATCCCAGCACTTTGGGAGGCCGAGGCGGGAGGGTCACTTGAAGCTGAGTTTGAGAACATCCTGGGCAACAAAGCAAGCCTCCATCTCCACACACAAACTTTTTTTTTTTTTTTAAATTAACCAGGCATGGTAGCATGCCTGAAGTTCTAGCTACTTGGGAGGCTAAGGCACAAGGATTACTTAAGCCCAGGATTTTGAGGCTGCAGAGAGGCATGATTGTGCCATTGCATTCCAGTCTGGGCAACAGAGCGACCCTATCTCTAAAAAACAAAAACAAAACAAAGGTTTGCTAATCAGTGGCACTGAGAACCAGAAAAAAACAAACCTAAGTTTAGTTCATCCAGAATTTCTGTGTCTTTCTTTCATGTGTAATTTAAACATCCTTCCCCACCCCACCCATCAAAAAATCTTTAGTCAAAAGTTAACCTTTTCTTCTGCCTGTTCTTTTCCCCTCTGGAATTTCCAGTGCTACGTAATGGTCTAGGTATGTTGATCAAATTTGGGGCAGCCAGAACATAAAGGGGCTGGAATCTATTAGGTAACTAACTCCTAGATAAGCCGAAAATAGATTGAGTGGTCATGATAAAGCTGTCTTCTGCTTCAATATTTATTTACTCTCTCTTCTTGCCTGCCATTCTTTCCTCATAAAATTAGCTCTGCACTCAAGAACCCTTTTAAGGGGAAAAAATACATTAAATGTCCTATGTAATTCTCCTAAGTAGAGAGAGGTTATTAGGAACTGGGTGGGATTTGTATGGAAAGTTTCTCTGGAGAAGGCATGCTTTGGGGAGAATTTGAGAGAGAAGGCATAGGCTTAAGTGATTGGGCACTGCCATTCAAGTTGCTCAGCAAAGAGACAGGCATTGTCAGGGAGTACAGTGAGTGGGTTTGCCAGGATGTTGAAGAATGTAAACCATAGAGTGTAACAGAATAGAAGGTGTTAAAGGAAAACACGTACTGTAGGCAATAAGCAGCAGCGGTGTAGTTTTTTGTTTGTTTTTTGTTTTGGGGGCTTTTTTTTTTTTTTGAGACAGTTTCCCCCTTCATGCCCAGGCTGTAGTGCAATGGCATGATCTCGGCTTACTGCAACCTCTGCCTTCTGGGTTCAAGTGATTCTCCTGCCTCAGTCTCCCAATTAACTGGGATTACAGGCATGTACCACCGTGCTTGGCTAATTTTTGTATTTTTAGTAGAGATGGGGTTTCACCATGTTGATCAGGCTGGTCGCAAACTCCTGACCTCAGGTGATTCACCTGCCTCAGCCTCCCAAAGTGCTGGGATTACAGGCATTGGCCACCGTGCCCAGCCAGCAGTGTAGTTTTTATGAGGAAGGATTATTGGAATCATTTTAGATTTTGCTGGGCAAGGAGCTCCCGGGCTCTTACCACCTTAGACTATTTTGTGTTATTTGTCCAATATTTGACCCACCCTGATTGACTCCAACATGCCCATAAGAAGCAATGGTTGTTGCCTTCAGCATTAAACATTTCTAAAATAAACTGAACATGATCATTAAGTCTTTTCTGTAGCCATCTTAGATATAGCTAAAAAGAAATCTGTAGAGAACACTGTTCCCATATATAGTGGGGTAATGTGAATTAAAGTGAATCTTGAACTTAAATGACTATATAGTTTGTTAGCCAAGTTCATTTCCAGATGCTGTTTTTATTTACAGTAGGGATTTTCTTTGACTTCACATTCATAGGGATAATGATATACTGGTATTTATTTAATTAGTGCTGTCACCAGGAAAAAAGCAAGTTCCTCTTTCTGGGGATATCAAATGATAACATATGTGTCTGGCTTACTTTTGCAATAACTTTTTTTTTTTTTTTTTGAAACAGAGTGTCACTCTGTCATCCAGGCTAGAGGGCAATGGTGCAATCTCAGCTCACTGTAACATCCACCTCCCGGGTTCAACCGATTCTCCCTGCCTCAGCCTCCCAAGTAGCTGGGATTATAGGCACCCACCACCATGCCCGGCTATTGTGTTCTTAGTAGAGATGGGGTTTCACCATGTTAGCCAGGCTGGTCTTGAACTCCTGACCTCAGGTGATCCGCCCACCTCAGCCATCCAAAGTGCTGGGATTACAGGCGTGAGCTACTGTGCCTGGCATGCAATAATTTTTATTTCGCTTGGCCTCTCCGCTTTTAGCTCCCATATCACTAAATGCTCTGAATAATGTGATGAATAATGATATGTGTCTTGTATGATTACTTTTATATATATTCAACACCTGAATACTGTTTAAACATCGTAAACGAGGAAACATTGCCAGGTTTAGACAAAGAGTCCAGACATTTTCTTTCTTTTTTTTTTTTTTAGAAGGAGTTTCGGTCTTGTTACCCAGGCTGGAGTGCAATGGCGCAATCTTGGCTCACTGCAACCTCCGTCTCCTGGGTTCAGGCAATTCTCCTGCCTCAGCCTCCTGAGTAGCTGGGATTACAGGCACGTGCCACCATGCCCAGCTAATTTTTTGTATTTTTAGTAGAGACGGGGTTTCACCACATTGACCAGGATGGTCTCGATCTCTTGACCTCGTGATCCACCCACCTCGGACTCCCAAAGTGCTGGAATTACAGGCGTGAGCCACCGTGCCTAGCCCCAGACATTTTCAAAGTAATAGAAAATAGATTACCAAGAAAGCCTAAACAGAAAGATGATGAGTCAGCATAGCATGGCTTACGGTGATTCAACTGCGTATCAGCAGCTCATGGAATAAAAGGAAAAGCCTGGGCAGTGAGCTCAGGTAAAGACACAGGAGGCAAATAAGACATCCGTGAAGGGGCTTTGTGCCGTACAGGTGTAAAGAGCTGTTAGCTGGAAAGGCTTATGAGTTCTACAAACTCATGATTGATTTTTGCCTTCTAGGGATGTGGTCGAGGTTCTTCTGAGGAATGACGCACTGACCAACGTGGCTGACTCTAAAGGCTGCTACCCACTGCATTTGGCAGCCTGGAAAGGAGATGCCCAGATAGTGCGGTTGCTCATCCATCAAGGGCCTTCACACACCAGAGTCAATGAACAGGTCGGAAGGAAGGGAGGCTTTCCTCTCTCCATTCAGCTACAGCCAGAGGTGGCAGCCCCATCACCATCTTAGCCCCATAGTTCAAATCTCAGAGAACCAGCTCCTTTTTAAAAAAAAAAATTTTTTCGATTATCAGTTCCTTAGCAAGGAACCACCTCTTCCATATCCTAAATGTAGATCTTAGTAGATCTTATACTATAAGATCTTAGTAGATCTTATACTATGTGGATGTATTTTATATGCATTTGACTCATGCATATTTGGAATAGTACTATAATAAAAATGTATATACGGTGAGCCCTTTGTTTCCAGGACCTCCCCATAGATACCAAAATCCGAGAAGGCTCAAGTCCCTTATGTAAAACGGCAAAGTAACATTAGCTCTGTCTGCGGGTTCTACATGTGCACATTTAACCAACCATGGATGGAACCTGTGGATATGAAGGGCCAGCTGTATTCACTTTATTTGCAAAATTTGAAATAATGCAAACCTTACAAAATTGCGTAGAGTCACTTTCAAGCTCCTGAGCTTAATTAATTGTAGGCCAGGTGTGGTGGCTCATGCCTTTGTAATCCCATTACTTTGGAAGGCTGAGGCAGGAGAATTGCTTGAGGCCAGGAGTTTGGGACGAGCCTAACCAACACAGTGAGAACCCCCCCACACCTACCTTGACGGCCCCTGTCTCTATTAAAAAAAAAAAAAAAAAGCCAGATGTGTGGCATGCACCTGTAGTCCCAGCTACGCAGGAGGCTGAGACAGGGGAATCACTTAAGCCCAGGAGTTTGAGGGTGCGGTGAGCCATGATTATGCCACTGCACTGCAGCCTGGGTAACAGAGTGAGACCCTGTCTCAAAAAGTAAATTGTGTTTATGCCATTGACATGGCAATGTAACTTTTCCAGTGTTTGTCAATACTGTGTAAACCATGCTGTTGTTTTACATACATCAGAACTTGGAGCAGTGGAAGTACTCATGCTAGTGCTGAAAAATGAACTTGCAAATCAGAAACATGTGAGTGGAGGTCAGAGGTGATTTAGTGGAATGACCATTTCCATGAGGTCCCCCGATGTTAATTTAAGAGTGAGCATACTCCAGTTGCCTGACCATTTGGAAAACAAAACAACGACAAAAAAAAGAGTGAGCATGCTTTGAAAAAGCAGAGATGATTCTTAGAAAACGAAAAAGGCCACATTTGAGCAAAAACAAGCTTACAGTGGCCATGGATTTAGTTACTCTGAGAATATACTTCCTCTTGTTTACATTTATATCTTTGGAAAAATTGTACCTGAATTATGTAAGTTTTAAACAAGCCTCTCATAAATACAACCCGCTGTCATTTGAGTTGGAGGTTGTGTGCCAGTTTGAGAGGAAATGGGCTTATATGATAAGCCATTCTCCTTTTTTTTTTTTTTTTTTTTTTTTCTTTGAGATGGAGTTTCGCTCTTGTTACCCAGGCTGGAGTGCAATGGCGCGATCTCAGCTCACCGCAACCTCTGCCTCCTGGGTTCAGGCAATTCTCCTGCCTCAGCCTCCTGAGTAGCTGGGATTACAGGCACGTGCCACCATGCCCAGCTAATTTTTTGTATTTTTAGTAGAGACGGGGTTTCACCATGTTGACCAGGATGGTCTCGATTCGACGTCATGATCCACCCGCCTCGGCCTCCCAAAGTGCTGGGATTACAGGCTTGAGCCACCGCGCCCGGCCATTCTCCCTTTTCCTCTCTCTGCTCTGAACCGAAGCAGATACTTTTCTCTGTTCTTTGAAGAGGGAGATGTTGATCTTTTTCAGTAAGCTTAGGACTATTTTTCTAATGACTTTGCCGAGAGGGGATTGTTAAATTACCTGTAGGATTAGCTCAAGGTTTTTGCTCAAAACATAGGAAATCATCCTGGCAAGTCCATTGTCAGGAAACTCATGCAGTTCTCAGTTAGCTATTAAGAGCATGATTTTGATTCTGAGAAGGGCAGCTTCATTCTGAGACATGAGAAAATTAAAATAATGCTCCCAAATCTCTTGATTTGGAGATTGTGTGTATGTAGCTTAATCAGCCTGCCTTTCCCCTTTGGGGATGTATTTTCTGGGTAGGTGAACAACAGACATTTAAAATCATCCATGAGGATGTTTGCTTATAACATTTGGGAATGAGAAGTAGCTGTTTAGAGTTAACTCTTTAGAATCTAAATGTAATTTTACTCCTCCTAGCTGAAGTGATCATTTCTATTCTCTGAAGGAAATGTATAATGAAGTTTGCTTATAACTAATATTCTTCAGTGTTGGAAAGACTGGTTACCCATTAAAGTCCTTCTCATTTAAGAAATTTTCGGCAACCATTTCTAATCCTCTTTGCTCACTTTTGCCTTGAAACACAGCTGCTTGGATTTTTGAGCCACTTGAGTGTGCTAGCTTAACCTGCTCACAGCTGCCTCCTGCCTGGAGTATCGGTTGATAGGTGGGACCCCAGCCCAGTGCTTTGAGTATCTGGCAGACAGGTGGGTGGGCAGGAGCTGGGCAAGATGTCTGCAGTAGCTTGAAGACCTTAATGGATCTAGATCAGGCGTCCCCAAACTACGGGCCGCATGCGGCCCCCTGAGGCCATTTATCCGGCCCCCCCGCCACACTTCAGGAAGGGGCACCTCTTTCATTGGTGGTCAGTGAGAGGAGCACAGTATGTGGCGGCCCTCCAACGGTCTGAGGGACAGTGAACTGGCCCCCTGTGTAAAAAGTTTGGGGACACCTGATCTAGATAGTAGTTGCAAGTACTATTGTGATTCATTTTAAAACCATTAATGTGGTTCCAGTAGGATGCTTCAATTAAAGTGGGGTAAGAGTAAGGTGCCCTGGAGATTGTCTTTCTTATTAACTTCCCTTTGAGGTGTCCAGAGGGCAGATTCAGGTTGTTCTAGGGTTGGGTTTCCTCAGGGCTGTGTATTGCTTTGATGTATTTCATCCATTTTATCATCACTTTTTTCTTTTCCTCTCCTTTTTGTAGAATGCTCTTGAGATCAAAGAACTAAAAAAGTACGGCCCCTTTGACCCTTATATCAATGCCAAGGTGTGTACTTTGCTGCCAGGAATTCTCTGCATCACTTCTCCAAGCTGTACCTCCTCTTTGGTCCTCTCTGCGTCTGCTCTTGTCCACTCAGGCTCCTCCTCATCACACTGACTGTTGTCTGCTTCAGCCCATCTGCTTTTGGCTTGTCTGGGAATGGGAAAATGCAGCTGCAGTGGGTTTTGGCTTTATTTTTAAAACCCATACTAATTTGGGAAAGGATGGGTGGCTTTTTCTGGAATATTTGAAAAGGCAGGAATGGGGAAATACAAGGGACCATATTACATGCCTAATTTACTATTTGGATTATTAAAATTTTAAAAATGAAGTTAAGAGATAATCAGACAATTTATCTTTTTAAATAAGCATAGAAAAAAAATGATTAAATTGTACTTCCTGGAATTAAAAAATTATTTTGGGCCTGCTTTTTATATGTCTTTTGAAATGGAATCTGATTTTCAGGTTTCAATAGCTAATGATGGAGATGTGGGGGAAAGGACATGGGTGATCCATTTTATTCCTTTAAAAGCTGTTGCCTGCCTCTCTCTCGTTTCCTGGAGTTTGTGCATCGCTCTCTGATGCTTTAAAACCATGGTCCAATATCTCCAGCCATTTGCTTCTCTCTGCTTGATCACTCTTAACCCATGAGGGGTTCTGAAATAGGAAATGATGTTGCAGGACCAAGGTTGGCACCTGCCTTAGTCTCCCTCCCTGTGAGGCTGGGGCAAAGAGTAGTTTGATGGGTCTGGTGATGAACAGCCCAGCCCTGCCTACCCCTCAGCCTTTACCACATCTGAGCGGCAGAGCTTGTTCATTGGGTGATGGTGTTAACCTGTTACCTCGGTGCTCTCAACTGCTGGTTGTTTGATCAAAGATTTTATTCAGAGGAAGTTTGCTTTTTGGCAGCAATCTGGCGTGTGCTTGAGACACTGCATTATCCACATTAGCTACCTTTTACTTGCGCTGAAAACAGCTGCCATGGGAAAGAGAAACATAAGGTACTTCTGTATGTTTCCAAATACAAGGCAGATATTTCATGCTTTTGAGAAATACTGATTTAGCAAATGAAGCCCCCTATGGGCTGGACCTAGGAAGGCTGTATAGGAGATCTTGTTCAGCTGTTGGGTCTTAATGGTAGAGAAGCAATTTGACCTTAGGTAATGGAGCACATCACCTTTATTTTGGCTTACACTTTCTTTCCTCCTTCCCTTCTCTTCCTTCTTCCTTTCCTTTCCTTTCTCTTCTTTCTTTTATTTTAGAGAGGGTCTCCCTCTGTTGCCCAGGCTAAAGTGCTGTGATTGGCCCGCTCTTTAAATTCTGTTTTTCTAGCCTTCAGAAGAGAAAGATACTCTTATCTTAGTTTTTTTGTTTTTTGTTTTTTTGTTTTGTTTTGTTTTGGAAGTGGAGTCATAGAGTGGAAAACTCATAGGTCAGACCAGAGTTTTAAGTTCTGGGATGCTATTTAGTGGTTTTGTTGACCTGAACAAGTTACTTAATTTCTCTGAGCTTCAGTTGTCTCTTTTGTAAAATGGGGCACTACCATCTACCTTGCTGGATTGTTTTGGAGTTTAAATAAGGTAATGTTTATAAAGTAAAAATCTCTCATAGCTAGTAATACTTGAGATACTAATTTTTTTAAAGTGTATATAATGTATTTCTGCAAAGGCATCTTTGGAATCTGTTCCTGTTACTGGTAGGTGGCACTTAATGAAACATTATTCAGTTAGTCTATTCAGAATTTTCTTTTATGGGGAGGAACATTGAAGTGATTGTTTTCCCCAGTAGTGGTTAGTTTAGTGGGCTTATAAAGCTTTGATAAAGGGTAAGACTTTTGTTCTTGAAAGTACGTTTTCCTATCCTTTAATTTTGCACGTATAAAGTAAAATTAGTTTAAATATAGTAAGAACATATTTCTTTAGAAATAATTCCCTTTGCCTCTACCCTGAAAGACCAATTGATGCAAACTACATTAAGAGTAAAGCTGGCCAGGTATAGTGGTTCACACTTGTAATCCCAGAATTTGGGAGGCTGAGGCTGAAGATTGATTGAGCCCAGGAATTTGGGACCAGCCTGGGCAACATAAAAAATAAAAAATTAGCCAGATGTGGTGGCATATGCCTGGGCTGAGGTGGGAGAATTGCTTGAGCCCAGGAGGTCGAGGAGGCTGCAGTGAGCAGTGATCACAGTTACCTGGCCAACCAAGTGAGACCCATATTCTTAAAAATATGATAATAATAAGAGAAAGACAGAGAAGTAAAGCTGTTTGGGTTGTGCTGAGAATATAAACTCTCCTTGAGCTGATTCAAATCTAACCTCCCTTGCCTGGGAGCAGTGGCTCACGCCTGTAACTCCAGCACTTGAGGAGGCTGAGGTGAGTAGATTACTTGAGGTCAGGAGTTCAAGACCAGCCTATTCAACGTGGTGAAATCCTGTGTCTACTAAAAACACAAAATCCCAGGTACTCGAGAGGCTGAGGCAGGAAAATCAGTTGAACCCAAGAGGCGGAGGTTGCAGTTAGCTGAGATCGTGCCACTGCCCTCCAGCATGGCCAACAGAGAAGACTCTGTCTCAAAAAAATTTTAAAAAACTGACCTCCCTAGGTTTTGTCCTTACTCAGCGGATTTTTATGGATCTGGCATATGTCTAGGAATTGTTTTGTTAAAGTATTTTTAAATGCTAAGTCTTGTCAGGCACCTGTACAAATTAAGAAGTCTCAGATGGCTTTTTTTGGGAGCAGAAGTAGTTTTTAGGAGGCTTCCTCTTCTTCAGCATTTGGGGCCTTTCCTTTTTCAGCAAGTCAATGTAAACCAGCCAATTGTAAATTATCCTTAGCTAAGGCAAAACCATGAAAATCGCTTATTTTCCCCCTCTTAGCAATTCTTACTTAGTCCGAGTATCATAAAATGAGTAACAAGTGAATATTAGGGCAGATCTATGTTTTTGGTACATTTGAAATTATTTCACAGCCTTAGAACTGAAAGAGCCTTGAAATTTTATCTAGAACAGTTGTCTCCAGATTTGATCAACCTTTCTGGTTGCATTAGAATCACCTAGTAAGTTTCTAAGAAACTTTTTATTTTAAAAAAGCTTCTAACTTAAAGTTGTAAGAATAATGCCATGAACTGTAGTGTACTCTTCTTGATACTCCAGTTGTTAACATTTTGCTACATTTGCTTTTTCTCTTTCTGTGTGAATATAAATATTCCAATTACGGTATGTTTTTCTAGGGCCTATACTTTGATGCTGCAGATAGCTGTAGGCCAGGTGTCCCTAACTTCAGCATCTGCCAACAAGGGATAAGTGTGCAGTTGGGCTGTGAGCATTAGGAGACTAGGAGGTGATGTCCTGAAATAGTTCCAAG
The DNA here is from genome assembly GCF_048565385.1 of Saimiri boliviensis. Taxonomy (NCBI): domain Eukaryota; kingdom Metazoa; phylum Chordata; class Mammalia; order Primates; family Cebidae; genus Saimiri; species Saimiri boliviensis. The sequence goes on from NC_133452.1 coordinate 99,292,405, forward strand.
AGGAGGAAGGCCAGGAAAAAGTTTTTTTTTTTTTTTTTTTTTTTTAGACGGAGTTTTGCTCTTGTTACCCAGGCTGGAGTGCAATGGCGCGATCTCGGCTCACCGCAACCTCCGCCTCCTGGGTTCAGGCAATTCTCCTGCCTCAGCCTCCTGAGTAGCTGGGATTACAGGCAAGCGCCACCATGCCCAGCTGATTTTTTGTATTTTTAGTAGAGACGGGGTTTCACCATGTTGACCAGGATGGTCTCGATCTCTTGACCTCGTGATCCACCCGCCTCAGCCTCCCAAAGTGCTGGGATTACAGGCGTGAGCCACGGCGCCCGGCTGGAAAAAGATTTTTGTTTGTTTGTTTTTTTGTTTTTTTGGTTTTTTTTTTTTGAGACGGAGTTTCGCTCTTCAGGCTGGAGTGCAATGGCACAATCTCGGCTCACCTCAACCTCTGCCTCCTGGGTTCAGACAATTCTCCTGCCTCAGCCTCCTGAGTAGCTGGGATTACAGGCACGCGCCACCATGCCCAGCTGATTTTTTGTATTTTTAGTAGAGACGGGGTTTCACCATGTTGACCAAGATGGTCTCGATCTCTTGACCTCGTGATCCACCCGCCTCGGCCTCCCAAAGTGCTGGGATTACAGGCATGAGCCACCGCGCCCGGCCCCGTTTGTTTGTTTTTTTGAGACGGAGTCTTGCTCTCTCACCCAAGCTGGAGAGCAGTGGTGCTGTCTCAGCTCACTGGAACCTCTGCCTTCCAGGTTCAAGCAATTCTCCTGCCTCAACTTCCCAAGTAGCTGGAATTACAGATGTGTGTGTGTGTATACACACACACACACACACACACACACACACACACAATAATTGTCGCTGATGAAAAATTGGATATTAAGTCATGGAGATTATGACCCTTTGATCCTAAACACTTCCATTTTGGTATTAGTTAGTTCTTTGACCTAAATCTCCTAAGAACAAGGACATTCACTTACAAAGCCACAATACATTTATCACATTTAGAAAATTCAATATTGACATGATACTGTTATCTAATAGAGAATCCATGTTCAAATTTTACCAGTTCCCTCAAAAATGCCCTTTGAGGGCAATTTATGATTGAGAATCCAGTCCAGGATCACACATGTTAATAATATGGAACAATTCCTCGGCCTTTCTTAGTCTTTCGTGGCATTGATGGTTTGTAAGAGCACAGGCCAGTTGTTTTGTGTACTGTCTTTCAGTTCAGCTTTGCCTGATGTTTCCTCAGGATTAGATTCTGGGTATACATTTTGGGCATACAAACCATAATGCCACAGAAGTGGTATTATGTACATTTTAGTGCCTTGCATCAACAAGGCACATGACATTGATTTGTCTCATTCTTGATGATTACGATTGATTGCTTAAGTTGGTGCTTACAAGTCTAGGGTTGGAGCTACTAGTACTTTGTTTTTGTTTTTGTATTTTAGTTCCCATGTAATTCCAAAATAAAGCTGGTTTGATAACTACCAATTTAGGCCAACTTTCCATGTAGAGGAGGAATCTTTCTCTCTGTCACTTGAAAGGTGGACCTGCTACCCCTTATTTTAAGTATTTTCTTGTTTTCCCTAATAACAAACAGAACTCATTACTATTTGGCAGCCTGGTTTTGGATTCCATTGAGTTTTGGTTTCTTAGGTTTGGATGGTATTTATCTTCCTAAACCTTCCTTTTTTGCATCAGAGTTCTGCTTTCCAGAGCAGTACAGAGTAAGTCTAACTTTTCTTCTACATGATGAATTTGCTTTCGTTTTTCTTGTGTCATCTCAATCTCAGACCTAGTTTTTCCTTTCTTTCCAATTACGGTATGTTTTTCTAGGGCTTATACTTTCATGCTGCAGATAGCTGTAGGCTAGGTGTCCCTAATTTTAGCATCTGCCAACAAGGGATAAGTGTGCAGTTGGGCTGTGAACACTAGGAGACTAGGAGGTGATGTCCTGAAATAGTTCCAAGAGGAGGAAGGCCAGGAAAAAGATTTTTGTTTGTTTGTTTGTTTTTTTGAGATGGAGTCTTGCTCTCTCACCCAAGCTGGAGTGCAGTGGCGCTATCTCAGCTCACTAGAACCTCTGCCTTCCAGATTCAAGCAATTCTCCTGCCTCAACTTCCCAAGTAGCTGGGATTACAGACATGTACTGCCATGCCTGGCTAATTTTTGTATTTTTAGTAGAAATGGGATTTTGCCATGTTGGCTGGGTTGATCTTGAACTCCTGACCTCAGGTGACCCACCCGCCTTGGCCTCCCAAAGTGCTGGGATTACAGGCGTGGGCCACTGCGCCCAGCCAGGAAAAAGTTTCTTTACGATTTTCTGCTGCTTGTAGTTTATGCATATATATACATATGTATAATGGATTTATACATTGAATGGAGTCTTCAGATGTACGAGTTATTTAGCAGGATCCTTTTTTCTTAGAAGTACTAACCAGTAAGGAAAAAATGGAAGTGGGTCTTAAGGTGGGTAGGAATGGAGAATTTGTGCAAAAGCCTTGGGGGAAATTTGGGCTATTTCCTCTTACTCCCCTTTCTCAGTCCAGATTCATGGTAATAGAATTCTGGGAACTCTGGAAGTATTGTGAGCACCTGTAGTGCAATTCGGAAGGTGTGGCAGGGAAACATTCCAGATGATCAGAAGTCTATGCTGCTGCTTAGAATCCTTCCTTTTCTTGTGAGTCCATTAGCCAGCACTTAATAAGAGTTTGCTGGGCCTTCCTCTCTGAGGTGCTACTTTGGCAAATCTGAGGTTGGACCTCAGATGATTTTTAAGCTACTTAAAGTTGGACCTACTAGTTATTTCTAAGCTCCCATGTAATTCCAAAATGAAGCCAGTTTGAGAATCACTGATAGTTCTTGCACTGATAGTTGTCAGGCTCATAAAGCCTACAGTAATCAGAGTTTATTGTGATGGCCTGTGTCAGTGATGGATGTGGTCACCATAGGTATAATAAATTTTGGTAATATAGTCACCAGACCATGTCTGGCGTGACTGAAACCTAAGTAACGTGCTCCCTATACTGTGACTGTGAGTGTAACTTTCTGCAGAGATGTGGTTAGACCATTTTTAACATGAGGCAGGAAATTTGCCAGTAGTGATTATGACCTTGCCTTTACCAGGGCAGCTTTGTGAGAACTGCTTTCATTCTGCCAAAAAAGAAATAGAAGTTTTTTTTTTGTTTTTTTTTTTTTCCTTTGCTGGATGGTTTAGACTTTTACAGTTCTTCGGCCCTAATACATACTTTTTATAAAATCAAGGACAAATTATTCTGGTTGCTGGGAGACAACTTGGGTATAAATGAGACAGTAGTATTTGCTTCAGAATAGTTTTTCCGAACTGGAGTTTTAATAAGAATAAGCTGACTTTCTTGGCTCTTTCTATCACACTCATCTTAAGATGTATAAGCCAGAGAATCCTTTTAAGTTTCTTTGGGTCACCACTCTGCCCCAGAATTACTCTACAGAAAGATCCTGTGAGTTTTTGTTATTGTAGGTGTTGGTTCATCAAGAGAAAGTGATAGCGAACCAGAGAAATGTTGGGTTAAAAAAAGACAGAAACTGAAGGGACATCTCTAAGTTTGCTTAGGAAACTCATACCATAGCTTAATAGGAAATAGGCCTTCCAAATGGGTATCCTAAAAGGTTTGTTTGGGATAGGGAAGACCTTAAGGACTTGCTTTCTGCCCAGCATTTCCCCTTCCTCCAGACTTTCAGGTTACATGGAACTTGCTGCTCAGGGCCCAGTCATATCATAGGAGGCCGTGGCTGGCAGGCCGGCTGCATCCTCTGGCCAGTGAAGGCTGTCTGCACCTTCCCGGCGGCTGCTCTCCTTGAGTTGTGTTGGAGCTCAGTGCCGCTTCCTCTGCATCCTCTGTTTATCTGTGTGCATTCATCTTTGCATGTGTCCTGTTACTACTTTTTCTGTCCTTATTTCGTTTAAATATTTTTCTCACCTTTTGGGGACTTGCTCCCAGCAGCTGTGGATCTTTCTGGTATAGTTGGAAAAAATGATGCAGTCAAATGCCAGATCAAAAGCAGATGGAATTGCATGCATGTTTGGGTCACTCCTAATCCATTACTTTTAATGTTAGTAGAATTAAAGCAATTGCAGAAACATTTAATTTTGACCTTTTGACCACTGAAAGGTGCACAATATTGACTTGACTAACAAACCTCCTCTTCAGTTTCCTTTTCCAAAAGTAGCAGAAGCCTCCTGGATAAATTTAGGAATCTTGAAATCTTGTGGGAGAATTACTTTCATTAGTGCTTCTCAAAAAGGAGAGGTCATGAGAATTACTTTATTTCTGCTCTAGTTGTACAGTCAGTAGTAAAAGAGCATAACCGGAATGACTAACATTTTGCTTCTGATGGTTGATAAAGCACAAAATTCTCCCATTTTATCTCAAATTCTGTCTTTAGTTTGAAACAGAATTGGCCTTGGAGGACTGTGGGTTGCGAGCTTGAATTGATAGCAATATTACATTTGAATATTTTGCACCTCTCACACAAAACATGGCAGCGTTTGCCTCTTCCTTACAGAAGAAACACCGTCCTCTGCTGTCTGCCATTTTAATGAAGTAGATACTGCATGCATTGATTGGTGCAGGCTCCTGGAGTAGGCACAGTGCAGCGGCAGGGTCCTCTATTTCTCTGTGACTGAGCCCGAGTGCTTCCTTTCCCTGGAAATGGCTTTTGGCTGATACCTTGAGCGATTTTTAGTCTGCTGTGTTACTTTCACTGTTGGCTGATTGATTTGCATGCAAGAAGCTACACAGATGACAAACTTTTATTAAAAAGCTTATGTGTAAGGCGATGGATGGTTGACAAATCCAGAATCAGAACCATAGGGTTGAATACATATAAATTGTAAAACCAGTTGAAGTTTAAACTGAAACAATAGCAGTAATATTATTGGTATTCATTCTGCCAGGACTTCCACCAAATGCCTGCCACATTCCCTTGTTCACTCTCCCCACAACTTGGAGACACTTCCTTCATGGCACACAGGGGATTGCCAGTGTTTAAGAGATGACTCCTCCCCTCTCACAGTCACTGGGGGAAGGTGTCGCTGATTAGAGCAGCCAGGCTTGTTTGTGCGGTAAGATGCCTGGATTCTGACTTTTATTAGTCCCCAAGCATTGCTGCTATTTTTCTCATTTAAATTTCAGTGGTTTTACGTGTGACTGTCCCAGTCAGGTGCCCAGCAGCCAGTCAGCTTTCTGATGTGATCTGCTTGTTAACCCTTTAGAACAATGACAACGAGACAGCCCTGCATTGTGCAGCGCAGTATGGCCACACAGAGGTGGTGAAGGTGCTCTTAGAGGAGCTGACGGACCCCACCATGCGCAACAACAAATTCGAGACCCCTTTGGACCTGGCAGCACTGTACGGGCGACTGGAGGTGGTGAAAATGCTCCTTAACGCACACCCCAACCTCTTGAGCTGCAACACTAAGAAGCACACCCCTCTGCACTTGGCAGCAAGGAATGGCCACAAAGCTGTGGTCCGGGTCCTCCTCGATGCCGGCATGGACAGCAACTACCAGGTAGCAGGGTGGGTGGGGGCTCCTCCACTCTCAAGGGATTCAGTCATTTTGCAGAAGGCACTAGTACCATGCTGCTGGGCTGTGCTCTTTATTTAGCACGTTTCACATCATGTTTCAGATGCTTCCATTTGTTGAATCATTTTAATGTGAAACGTTAAAAACAAATGAACTCCTCAAGGGAGTGTATTTTTTGTTGTTGTTTGCTTCTTTTCAGGGGGTAATCCGTAGTCATTAAACTCTGAAAAGATGTGCTTGTGGACTGTCTCTCAAAACCAGAAAAATTTCATTATCTTCCTATCCATGTGTTCCCACTGCCATCATTTAGCACCTCCAAAGTCTCATCAGCTTGACATTGCCAGCAAGTGATGCCACATTTCTTGTCTGTGTTAGCCTTTCCCATTCAGCTGAATGATTCCTTAGCCTTTGTGTTGACCAAACCACATCTGAAGTGAGGGTGTTTCTCTTGTACTTTCCTTCTCATTACTCCTTCCACCCAGGAAGGTAGAATTCTGAGGCCTTTCACCAGTAGATGGCTCTAAGAGTAACTGTTCAGTTATTCACACGTGGCCTGCCTATGTCAAAGACATGGCCTTGATGTATGGGCCACAGTTGTGATTCTGGAATCCACACAAGAAAGGTTGGAAAGATGATGACAGAGGGCTTTGTGTGGTTTGTTTTATTTTGTGTCCCTTCTTGTCTGTGTCCCGTTTGTCGCGTGAAGCCGCACCAAACTGTTCTGATGACATCCCGCTCTGCGCTCTCGTTTGCTTTCCAGACGGAGATGGGCAGTGCTTTGCATGAGGCTGCTTTGTTTGGCAAGACCGATGTGGTGCAAATCCTGCTGGCTGCAGGTGAGAGGTCGGCAGCGCTCTTGTCTACACAGCATGCCAGGGTTGGGATTATTTCTCCGTAGTCCCCTAGGGGGATTTTTGCTGGCTGTGTTTGAACCCAATGTATGTGTATCTCCACTGGTTGATTACAAGTGTGTAAACTGTTCTTGAATAGCTGGATTAAATGGCTTTAGATGAAAAATGTTGGTCACGCTGCTGGGAGCCTTAGATGTCCTAAAATTTGACCTTTTTGGAGGCTGGCTTGAAAATGCTCACTCCCCTGGTCCACCTGGTGTGCCTTTCTAGGAATTGACGTCAACATAAAAGATAACCGTGGACTGACTGCCCTAGACACTGTTCGGGAACTGCCTTCTCAAAAGAGCCAGCAGATAGCAGCATTAATTGAAGGTATCGTCCTCTCTCCCTGTCTGGGTGACCAGGGGACACACGAATTAAACCAAGGCATTTGTATTTGGTGAAGCTTTTTTTTTTTTTTTTTTTAAATCTTTCCATGTAGATCACATGACTGGAAGAAGAAGTACAAAAGAAGTAGATAAAACCCCCCCACCCCAGCCACCTCTCATCTCCAGTATGGACTCCATATCGCAGAAGTCTCAGGGTAAGGTAACTCTCCCCTGTCAGTAAAGGGGTATTCAGCTCTTGGAAAGAGTTGAACATTTGTGGGCAGAATGGAAAAATCTCAATTTAAATCATAATTTTGGGAGGTTGGGAATCCTTAATAAGTTTATATTCAGTTCATTTTGTGCCAACTACTATATGAAGTTTTATTGGACATAGTTTATGCATTTGACTGTGGACCTCTTCTATTTTATTTTAGCCGCCACTTTTCCAGTTGGCTTTGTGAGATTTATTCTGGGATGTGTAGTAGTGAGGATCATCTCAAGATGAATTCAGATCTCAGCGAAACATTCTTTTTCTAACACACGATGCAATGCCTTGTGCATAGTTGACCAATAATAAATATTTAATGAGTATCATCTGGTTGGTGGTGGATACATGGCAAATTTGGATAATATATTATTTGGCCAACAAATGTAGTCTGGATGGGAGCCTGGGGAGCCCAGCCTATCTATCAGTAGTCAGGATCCACCTTTTCAGATGTTTAGCAGCCTTCTGGGTCCTTGATATGATGAATACAAAGCTAGAATAAAGACTGACACCTTTCCCCAAATATAGATCACAATAAAGAAGGCTTGAAAAAGGGAAAGGGATTTCCCAGAGGAGTGCAGAGATAAGTGCTAAAGGATACCCAGCTCTCTCCACTGTGGAGTCCTTGTCTCCTTCCTGCATGCACTTTTTTTTTTTGACCTGATAATCTGCTAGTAATGGGATTAGTAGTTCACTAACCTCTTCAAGGATTTTACATTTATAGTTTTGATTCTTTTTTTTTTTTTTTTTTTGAGACAGTCTCGCACTGTCGCCCAGGCTGGAGTGCAATGGCGTGATTGATCTTGGCTCACTGCAGCCTCCGCCTCCTGGGTTCATGTGACTCTCCTGCCTCAGCCTCCCCAGTAGCTGAGATTACAGATGCACACCACCACACCCGGCTGATTTTTTGTATTTTTAGTAGAGATGGAATGTCACTATGTTGACCAGACTGGTCTCAAACTCCTGACCTCATGATCCACCCGCCTCAGCCTCCCAAAGTGCTGGGATTACGAGTGTGAGCCACCACACCTGACCTATAGTTTTGATTATTTACAGGCAACCCAGAGTTGCCTGGCCTCTAACAGTTGGTAACTTTGCAGAGTCATACATTTGGATTGCAGGTGTTCTGAGGCTGATAGTTGTCTAGCAGGCCAGGCTAACACCTGCACAGACCTCCAGCTCAGAAAGCCTTTGCCATCCTGTATTTTGCTTGAGCATGTGGAGGCTCTTATTAAGGAATATAAGGGGTACTAAATTTTTCAGTTACACATTGCTATATTTTATGGGTTAAGTTTATGTTATTATGGTATTTTGGGACTTTATAAAGGTCTTTATAGATGTCAATGGTTTTTCATACTGAATTAGAGAAAAATGTGTTTAGATCTCAGAGTATGAAGAACAGCTGAAACTGTATGTATTCTTGTCCATGGAACAAAGTAATCATTTTCTTGCTCTGGGTTGGTGTTTGTGACCACAGGTGACTAAAGAGGCTTTGGGTTGCTGCAGTGGTTGGAACCTGAGATTCTGCTCCCCTTTAGTGATTCTCTTGCCCTCCAACCTCCTCTCAGGTGACGTGGAGAAAGCAGTGACTGAACTGATTATCGATTTTGACGCAAATGCTGAAGAAGAGGGTCCCTACGAAGCTCTGTACAATGCTGTCTCCTGCCATTCGTTGGACAGCATGGCCAGTGGGCGATCATCTGACCGAGACTCCGTGAACAAGGAGGCTGAGGCGACAGGAGTGAAACCTGCTGGAGTGAGGCCTGTATGTGGCCCGGGGCCCACACCTGCTGGGGGCTGTGCTGGCTGGCTGGCCTGAGAGGTGCTGGGGCATGGGGAAGGGAAGCGTGATCCCTGGTGCCAGCTCATGTTTCTGAGGCCTGGAGCCTACTTGTTCTGCTTTTCTTCACGGGGCTCTGCTGGGGCTCTCTTGCTGAGTGTGCTAAAACCATACAGACCACACTGAGGTTGAGTTTTTCTTTTTCCAATTTCACTGTAACCAGCTCGCATCTTTACATGACATCATTGGCCATAGAGCAAATAAAAGCATTTTATTTCTATTTAGTCTTAGTATTGCTCCTATCTTTGGAGTCTTTGCTATATGTTGTCTATTTTCTCTCTGAAAAGTGGAAACATACACTGAAAGAAGCTCACTGAAGTGAGTTCCTGTCTGTCCTGAGTACGTGCTCACCATTCACTTGCCCTCAAAGGATTCTCCATTTAGATTGGGGCAGGTTCTGGATTCAACAAGGGTTGTAGCAGGGCTTAACATTATATTTATTAACATGTGGCATTCCTGTTTTATCTAATTATAATGCCTCCTGCCATTAAGATAATAGTGACTGGGCATGGTGGCTACATCTGTAATCCCAGCACTTTGGGAGGCTGAGGTGGGCAGATCACAACAAGGTCAGGAGTTCGAGACCAACCTGGCCAATATGGTGAAACCCCATCTCTACTAAAAATACAATATATGTATGTATGTGTATATATGTATGTATATGTATATATATATATATATATATATATATATATATATATATGTATTAGCTGAGTGTGGTGGAAGACTCCTGTAGTCCCAGCTACTCGGGAGGCTGAGGCAGGAGAATTGCTTGAACCTGGGAAGTGGAGGTTGCAGTGAGCTGATATTGCACCAGTGCACTCCAGCCTGGGCAACAGAGCAAGACTCTGTCTCAAATAAAGGTAATAGAATGAGAACAAGTCTGAATTTTTCCTTCTGAAGGTCCACCTTCCCATGTTTCTGTTTCTTTCTCTAGTACAGATGCTCCTTGACTTATGATGGGATTATATCCTGATAAAGCCATTGTAAGTTGAAAATATCATTAAGTCAAAAACACAGGTGATACACCTAACCTACCAAACACCATAGCTTAGCCCAGCCTACGTTAAATGTGCTCAGAATACTTACATGAGCTTACAGTTGGGCACAGTCATCTAACACATAGGCTGTTTTATAATCAAGTGTTGAATAGCTCATGTAATTTATTGAATACTGCACTGAAAGTGAAAAGCAGAATGGATGTGTGAGTACCGGAAGTACAGATTCTACTGAATGCTTATTGCTTTCTCACAATGATAAGGTTGAAACATTGTACCATCACAGGCCGGACAGTCTGTACCTGCTTTTACTTCTAGTCTTGTACATTGTTCTCGGGACAGCTTACTCCTAGCTCCTCCCCTATCGTAATGGGAGTGTAGGCCTGAATCGCTGGTCCCACTGGTACCCTCCTTCAGTTTTGAGCATTGCCCATTAGCTAAACTAGCCATTGCTGTAACAAGATTCTTGTGCTAACCTCACCTAGAGACATATTTTCAGGCCTATGTTATTTCTTCCTGTTGGAGGGGCTAGCCTTTCCCTTTTGGTCTGAATCTGGCTTGTGACCATGTTGATGATCCTTTGGCTGCCAGGTAACTCTTGTTTTTTGTAGGTGTGCCACGGGAATGGCTTTATGATTCTTAGAGTGGTCTATTTTGTTCAGCTCCTTGCCCTGCCCTGCTATGCCCCAAAACAGCATTTTAGTGTGGATCTTGAAAAGGCCCGCAATCTAGTGGTAGTCCTCCAGAGTTGATGTTATCAAGGACTGTGACAAAACTTGTGAGTGGTGAAAGCAAGTGCATTTGCCGAGCACCACCAATATAGCGCTTCTATAGACAGCTAGTTTTTTCACTTCTTTTGCTTTTAGGCATAACTGAATTTAGCAAATCCAGCTTTGGAGGAAGGTTGCGCTTTAATCGGTACTTACAGGTGGTGCCCATTAGGGGGCGCTGGAGCCTTTGCAAGAAGCAGCTCAGGGTTACTGAAAAAAGCTGAGAATGAGTTCCTGTGATTGATTTACACTGGTCTCTTTGTTCCCTCCTGCTCTGTCTTCTGTGCTCCTGAGCAGAAACGGCTGGATGCTTTGACAATTTTGCCTGTGTATGTTGTGGCTGTGCCATCTTCCTGGCCCTTGATAATTAACTATGGCAAAGGGCCTGTTTACATCTCGGTAAACACAATGGATGGTATGTGTAAATTATCGCTGTTATTTCTAGGCCCTGCTCCGAAGTTTTCACCTTAGAACTAAAGAGATGCACAGGTAGTTCTCTTTCCTTCCAGTGTCCCTGGTGGTCGCTTCTTCCGCAGAAGGCTTCCATATTGTTCGTTCTAGGCTTTTTTTGGCCTTAGGAGGCTTTAGGATGAGTTCTTTTTGTTGTGTTTCTTTTTTCCCTCCCTCAGCTACTTGCTGTCCCAAGGTTGCTGTTCCCTTCCTTAAAAGGTGGCACTGGGACCAGGTTCCTGCACTTCTGGAGCAAAGAAGGGTGGGGAAAGTGGGACTTGGTGGGAAATCAGATATAAATAGCTTTGTTTGGCTTGAACATACAAACTTGTTTTGACGTTGTTGCCATTGGGCAACCATCTGGTTCCAGGATCTGTGGGAATGACTGACTTATCAAGACAGAACACTGAGCAGTGAAGTCTGATTTAAGAGAAAGATTATGGATGCCAACATGCTAATGCTGGTAGCTCCTGAAGCATGAGAAACAGCTTTCCATGTAGATTTTGCTTGGGCTTTTGTGTAAGTCAGCATTCTCTGTTCTGGCTTTCTGAAATACTCCTGTTTTAACAACATAGTGAACAAACCTACAAGCCAGGGAATGAGCCTGCAGGACAGCTCTTGTTTCGGGTGCCCCACTCCCTTTAGTAGAAACACTGATTCTCAAGCATGAGCAGGGCTTTGGAAAATAAGCAGCGCTAATGGCCCTGCGGGTCCAATGGCAAATATCTCTTCAGCATTCAGTTTTCCTTCATCAGGATCATCCTGTGTATTCCTGAAATTGTTTACCCATGGTCTAACTTGTCCTTTGTCACCTCCTCAGTGACTTTCTTATTCTAGAGCAGGGGTTGGCAAACTATAGTCCGCAAGTGTGTGTTTTTGTAAACAAAGTTTTATTGGAGCACAGCCACACTCGTTCATTTACATATCATCTGTGGCTTCTTTTGCTTTATAATGGCAGAGTTGACTGCAAAGCCTGAAATATTCACTATATGGCCCTTAAAGAAAAAGCTGCTTTTCCTTTTAAAAATGGGTTTAGATGAAATAGTTTTATATAATACTTGCTATTGAAGGAGGCAACCGAGGATAAGAGAACAGTTTCAGCATTTTGCTAATAATCGGGAATAGACCAGTATCAGGGTGTTGAAGTTTCAACAGGAATCAATGTTTCTGTCCTTGATTACTTTCCTCATTACTTCCTCAGTAACCTGGATTCGTTAGAATGAATTTCACAGGTTGATTTCTTTTGATCCAGTGCCACTGATTTTCCTAAGGTAACGTTTCATGTATCAATATTATGAAGGACATTTTCTAACAAGGCAGTTACGTGTTTTCAGTACTGGCATTTCTCACTGTGGTCTAGGATATGAAAGAGGTGTTTATGATCTCTGCTACAGACATCAAAAAACATAGAGCATGCGAATTGAATTGTGTATGTGTGCACAGAGTTCTCCATCTGTTCAGAGACTAAACCTTGACTTTAGTCTCTCAAGGGAGTTCTGTGCATTATTCTTTTTCATTTCCAAGGGCTAAGAGGAGGACAAACCGAAAAATCAGATGTTTGAAAAAAAGATAGCGAAATATTTATTTATTTTTTCTCTTCTCCAGAAGGAACGTCCACCGCCTCCAGCAAAGCCACCACCCGATGAAGAGGAAGAAGACCGCATAGATAAGAAGTATTTTCCCTTGACAGCTTCTGAGGTAGAGGGTTGCGGGTTTATTCCCATCGCTGAAATTTGAGTTTGTTGAAAAGGGCATCGATGTGTGCTTTAAAAGACTTTGCTTTCTCATCAGCAATTCGAATTATAAATTTGTATTATGTGTACCAGTAATCTGGAATAAGACCTTTCAAACTCACAAAGAATTTTAATATAGCTCTCACAGACAGGCCCATTATTGATCTACCATACCACACGGAAAGTAAAGTGTACATTTTCTCCTGGCTCCAGTAAGCTGAACAGTCTCATTTCTTGCTGTTAAGCCTCTTGTCTTTTGATACAAGATGTAGAGCTTCCCTTTAATCACCATTCCCTAGACTGTGCCTGATTAGCAAGCTTTAGTGCTTCTGCCCCCAGCATCTTATTCCTGTTTCTTGTATTTTTTCCTGTTCATTTCACATGAAGACTACAGCAGGACAAACATGAATTGAGTCATGAAGACTCAATTAGGAAAGACATAGGAATTACGGGGGACGGCGGGGGCTGAAAGATCAAAGAAGTTTATTTGAAAAGAATAGTCTACCCTTTTGAAAAGGAAATGTTACAATGAAGCAGATAACCCAATCACTTAGAAGTGTGAAAAAATTATATTTTCTTTAATCTTTCATCTTCAAAATTCTCTGCTAACACTTCCTGCCATTAGGAGAATATATTTATGGAATATTTATTGAAAATATTACATGATTCTAATAGTCATTTTGTAGCTTATTCAATACCCTATTCTGTAATTTAAAAATCAGCTAATATAAAACAGTTAATTACTCTCATCCCTTTGTCCCTAGAAGTTAGAGTTAATTTTTTTTTTTTTACGGTAGTGCCATGGACCATGACAGGTTCTTTTATTCAGTATAAACATGGAACCAGAAGGATGACTTTAGTTTAACAAAATGTATAAATACAAGGAAGCCCTTTTAAAAATGTAAAAGTCAGTGTTGAAGATAGGGGAAGATTTCTATGCTAGGTGCAAATTCTGTGGTTAATTCTTTCCTTTAATTACAAAATTCTTATAATGTCTCATCTAAGGGTCTCTAGATTTGCAGCCTCTTATTATCACCTCTGGATAATAATACATTTCTAGTAGATCCAAGTGCATGCAATAAATCCTTCCATATATATATACATATATATATATATATATATATATATATATATATATATGTTTTTTTTTTTTTCTTTCTTTCTTTTTTTTTTCTTTTTTTAGACAGTATTTTGCTCTCGTTGCCCAGGCTGGAGTACAATGGCACAATCTCAGCTCACCGCAACCTCCGCCTCCCGGGTTCAAGTGATTCTCCTGCCTCAGCCTCCCAAATAGCTGGGATTACAGGCATGGGCCACAACACCCAGCTGATTTTTGTATTTTTAGTAGAGACAGGGTTTCTCCATGTTGGTCAGGCTGATCTCGAACTCCTAACCTCAGGGGATCCACCCACCTTGGCGTCCCAAAGTGCTAGGATTACAGGCGTGAGCCACTTCGCCCAGCTCTTCTGTATTTTTATATGAATAGAAGTTTGCCTCATTACCCCCCACTTTTATTTTTTTAACAAGGAAAAGCCTAAGAATAAGGAGCATATTCATTTGGGGCTGGGTTTCTATAGATGCCTTCTGCCCCTCCTTAACAAAGACTTGAGTTTAAATTCATAATGCGTGGGCAAGGCTCTTAAAGAAATACTGGATTATACTCAGAACTTTCTATTCTCCCAAGACTTTCTAAAGCATACAGTGTGGCAATAACACAGTGTCAAGAAGTGGTGGCTGGGAGAGAGAAGGGGGACATCTTCATACTACCCTCCTAGATGGGAGAGCTTGAGATGTATTTTTGACAACTTGCTTCTGAATAGCCTGGAATTTTGGATCAGTTGGGCCAGCATAGTCAGTATTTGGAAGATGGCGAAACACCGAATTTGCTAATGCTAATTCCCTGGTGATTGTAGTTACATGATATAGAGGTGATACAGCCTCTATATGATCTGCATATGATCTGCATAAAATCTGCATATGATCCAGGCAGATTTCGTTCATATGCTATAGTGTGAATGGTTAAATCTTCTTCAAAGTGTACTAGTATGTATATTTTTTGGACTCTGTAACCTTTCACCATCTTTTCTTTTACTGTTAAAGCTTTAATAACCTAGACCCTATCATATCTCAAGAGACACTGACTTCATCAAACGTAGGCTTTAGTCTTTGGCAAGCAATTTGCCCCAGTATTTGTATTCCTATTCCTAAGGCTGGTCATTGTCAGATGACTCACAGAAGCCTTTAGGGGAAGCCAGAGTATACCTAGCTCTAGGAGTGCTTATCAGGTTGATGACCTGAACATGCATCTGGCTTAAAAACGTTAGACACATACACCAACGCACACACACATGCTCTGTAGATGTTTTTCCCCCTCAGAAGGGGCTCCAGCTGCATCAGGACTGGCTGTAGTCTTCTCTGTGCTCAGAAGTGCTAAACATTCATGGAAGTTGCAGCTGCTGGAGTATATCTTCCCAGAAAGCTCCCACACTCCAACTGGACATTCCATTGGTCACAGTTAGGTGGTGATTGCTCGTAGCTTTTCTGTGCAGCAGAAATGTCACTTTGCACATAACAGAAAAAAAAAATCCTCTATCTATCTATCTATCTGTCTATCTATCTATCTATATATTACAGCTTTGATTTATTGCCAGGCCTTGGAGGAATGTAGGGAAAAAAGATTAAGGAGTAATTTAGTAAAGAGCAGAATCCTTTCTGTTGAAAATCAGTTATTGCTATATTGACTAGGACACAGAACTGCTAGAGTGGGAGCTAGGAAAACTCAGAGAAAAGCGGTTTATTGCTTTATTGTGAGATTTTTAATCCCATATCTGGTAGGAGCCAGCATCAAGAAGAAAAGATCACTCAACTTGTTGTCTGGGTGTGAGCAATTGGATGGAGAAAAAAATGAAAACCAGAAGAAAATGAAGCCAGTCTGGTCCAGAATCAGGGGAATTGACTTTTATGGCCATGGCTCTGTTGTTAGCTTTCTGTGTAACCTTGGCTAAGTCCCCGGACCTTTGGAACCAGGCTTGTCATCGACAAATGAAAGAGCAGAACCAGGTGCTCTCTAGCTGTTGCTGCAATGGTTAGGATCCCTTCCAGCTCTGGCATTTCATGATTCTCTGCTTCCATTTGTCCTGCACCAGAAGTAGGCACAGAGTGAATGCAGGTCCAGTGGGCCTGATTTTCCACATGGAAGTCATCAGCCCTCTCCTGCACAAGAAGAAAGGATACTATAGGCTGGGCATCCAGGCTGTCAATTACCTGCCTCTGAGGGAAGCATGCCCGAGGCTATATGGAGCTCTTCCTGTGTGCAGAGCACTCACTGAATCAGATTTCCAGGGCTCTGCGTAAGTGATAGCTGTAGGTGTGTAAACCTGCAGAACACAAATTCCTGTTTGTAATGCCTGTGGTATTAAGTTGACAAAGGGTGAACTGCTTAATGGTCCCTCTTTGTTCCCTTAATTGTGTTCCTATGAAGAGGCAGGGAATAAGTGATATGAGCAAATGGCTCATTGTAATGAAATAGCTTTTAGCTTCCAGGTAGCTTGCTCTAAGTGGAGGTTCCTGCTGTGCTTAGCAGAATTTTGGAAGAAGACTGCCCTTCTGCCTTTAGAGTGGCAGCCTTGTTAACAGACAGGAGCTACAGTTTCTCATTTAGTCCGAGGCTACTAGAGTCCTTATCTCATTAGGCCCATAACACAATGAACTATGCCTTGAGAAGTAAAAACCCAAGGAATCACAAACCTGATGCATTTCCAGTGAGCTGAGGGACATGTCAGTATGGAAGGAAGTTTCTGTGTGTGCCCAGGAATCACATTTATAGGGTAGCATTATTTGTTAGATGGAATTGGCCATTCTCCCCACTCCCACCCCCCTTGTTCGTAATACATTACTTGTCCTAGCCAGACTGCTCAAGGAGAGATCTTGAGTCGTGGTTTGGTGTTCTAATAAGTAAGAATTGTCTTAATACTAGCTTATTCTTGTTTTTCTTCTTATTTTACCTATGAAACACAGTGGATTCTTAGGACAGCTGGGTCAGAATTATCCTCTAAAGCAGGGATTTCCATTCTCTCTCTCAGAGTGGCTAGAGCACTAATTGTGGTGTTTCCGGCTTGGTTCAAGGAAAAGCGTGGTGACTCTTGTACCAAGACTAGCTGTGGCCATCAGGCCCTCACCTGGCCAAAGCCTTACAGTTGCCGGGTATAGGAGCCAGCTCTGGTTCCATTATTTCATCAGAGACACTTGACTGCCTGGCTTAGGAATTTCTCACTAGACAGCTGCTTTTTCCCCCCAACTGAAATTCAAACTTTGTAGCCCCTTAACTCTTCAGAGCAGAGATTGGTAAAAGTAATTTAAAATTGTATTATAAAGGTTATAGGAATCCAGTTTTGGGGATATCCTTCCCTGTAACCCTCAGGACCTCTGAAGAAAGGCTCTTAAAAAATAGAGATGGACTTACAGACAAGGTTGTTTCTAGTAAATGTCCAGTGTTGAGGGTCAGTTGGAAGTCATTTTGGTTTCCTCTTGAGGAGGTGGGAAGGATTCCAATCTTTGGATAGTAAATGTGCATATTAGAAAAGAAACATGGAGAAAGATGCCTGCCTTCACGATGGAGCATGGCTAAGAGCTGCTTGGCAAGTATTATCCTCAGAAAAGGGTTCGTGCAGAACACTGTAGGCATGGGAGACACAAGAAAGGAAGGATCTTAGATTTTAGTTAGCATTTTTTGAAGACTAAAATCAAAGAAAGGGGAGTTTTTTGTTTTTTTCCTTAGAGACAGGATCTTGTTCTGTCACCCAGGCTGGAGTTCAGTGACACAATCCTGGCTTACCGCAGCCTCAAACTTCTGGGCTCAAGTGATCCTCAGACAGGGGTGTATTCTAATCAAAGGCCATTCAGATTACAGGTGCAGGTATATATCCAGAAATGCAGTTGTGATTCTACGTGACACTTGAGTTACTCACCTTCTCTCTTCCACCCTTCTTCCTCTATGATGAAAAAAGAGCCAGTAATCTCGAATTTGTTTAACACTGCCTGTCTTGGTATTAGCCACATGTACAAGATACACTGGATGTTTTTCTCTCTTAGGTTCTGTCCATGAGACCTAGGATTCAGGGGGGTGCAGCCCGGGAAGAAGACGAACACCCTTATGAACTGTTGTTAACAGCAGAGACGAAGAAAGTGGTGTCAGTAGATGGAAAAACAAAAGGTACGTTCCCCACAACTCCTGGCAGATCCCCCTCCAAAGGGATTTTTAAAGTTTGCGATCCTGAGTGGAAGGGGAAGATGTTGTGGCTTTGATATTCCTTGGGTTGTGGCAGTTGAGTCTCATGATGGTCTGGGGTGGCTGTTACATTATGGCTTTTCATTTCCAATACCTGACCTACATGCTCTGGGTTGGAGTTGGCTGCCACCTTCAGCATGCGAAACAAGGAAAAGGTTGGGTCAGACTAGGTGCTAACTGTGGCAGGAAAGACCACGAGCACCATGGCAGAGATTGATCTGGGGTCTCGAATCGTAAACCCTCAAGTTAATGCTGTGGAAAAACAAGCTCAACAAGTCGGTCCCTTTGGGTTCTGGCTGACGGCACAGACTCTGCTTTTGAGTCCTGACCTCAGAGTGAGACACTCCTGGGAAGGGGCCCGTGATTGGCTGCCACCCTGTAACTAGAGTGCTCTGTCGCCTTGGCCTACTTTCATTGCCTCTGCAAAATTCAGTTTCCTCTGTAAGGGAGTGAGTGCTGCAGTACTGAGATCCAGCCCGTCTGTGTAAGTGCAGTCACAACAGAGGTGAGTGTGCACTGCTGGAGAATTTGTGTTAACCCCTGTTCTAAAGAAGAACGAGAAGGGGCAATGCAGTTCCCACTGCAGTTTGAAGGAACTCTTAGGACCTTTCCCAGCCCTCTACAGCCTGTAGGTATTAGGGCCTTCATCAGGTATGCATGTCTTCTTTCAACCCTGAGACGTGCCATGGTTCAGGTAAGAACAGAGGATGAGATGGTTTCCTTCGAAATGCCCTTTCTTTGCTAGATCTGTCAGTAAGTAGAGGGTGGCAAAGAGAATGTGTGCATATGCGTATGACATTGTAGACTTTATTTTTAATGGTCCTGTTTAAAAGGTTTTCTCTTGCATGCAGGCATTGTGGTCATTTTTATAGTAGTTTTTTTTTTGTTTTGTTTTGTATTTTATGGTTTCCGTTTGGAACTTTTAAAAATAGTTAGAATTTAGATATGGTAAAATTTATCCTTGGCTGTGTATAGTTCTGTGAATTTTGACAAACATAGTCTTATAACTGCCATCGCAATAAAAATATGTAACAGTTTCACCCTAAAAATTTTCCCATGTTCCTTTGTGGTCAACACCTCTCCCTTCCCTTATTTCTGACAACCACTGCTCTGATGTCTGTCCCTGTTCCAGAATGTCATATAAATGGAATCATAGAATGTAGCCTTTTGAGTCTGGCCACTTTCACTTAGCTAATACACTTGAAATTCATCCATGTAGTTGCATATATCAATAATTTGTTCCTTTTCATTGCCATTTTCCCATTGTTTGGATATACCTCAGTTTATCCTGTCCCTAGGTAAGGGATATTTGGGTCATTTACAGTTTTTGGCAATTACAAATAAAATCACTTTAAACATTTACTTACAGGTTTTTGTGTGAACGGAAGTTTTCATTTCACTTAGATATGTACCTATGAATGGGATTGCTGAGTATCACAGCAATATATCTTTAACTTTACATTAAATATATAATATGTTTAACTTTTTAAGAACCTGCCAAACTATTTTCCAGAGTGATTTTACGATTTTGCATTCCCATCAGAAGTATATGAGAGTGATATACATCTACTTGCTATACATAGCATCCCTAGCATTCTTATAGACATGCAATGTTAGTTTGTTATGGATTTAATTTGTATTTTACTAATATCTAATGATGTTGAGCATCAATCAGTGTGATTAGTCACCATCCTTAATATCTAATTAAATGTCTATTCAAATCTTCTGCTCATTAAAAAAAAAGATTGTTTTCTTATTATTGAGTTGTAAATTCATTATATGTTTTAGATGCAAATTCTTCATTAGATATGTGATTTTCTTGTAATCTGTGACTTGTCTTTTTGTTCCCTTAACAGTGTCTTTTGAAGAGTAGTGATTCTTAATTTTGATAAAGTTCAGTTTATCCTTTTTTAAAAAAATGCATAAGGTCACCAATCTTTTCTGTTTATTTGCTAGAAATTTTGTAGCTTTAGGTCTTACATTTAGGTCTATGATCAATTATGAGTTAATTTTTTTAGGCCGGGCGCGGTGGCTCAAGCCTGTAATCCCAGCACTTTGGGAGGCCGAGGCAGGTGGCTCACAAGGTCAAGAGATCGAGACCATCCTGGTCAACATGGTGAAACCCCGTCTCTACTAAAAATACAAAAAAGTAGCTGGGCATGGTGGCACATGCCTGTAATCCAAGCTACTCAGGAGGCTGAGGCAGGAGAATTGCCTGAACCCAGGAGGCAGAGGTTGCGGTGAGCCGAGATTGCACCATTACACTCCAGCCTGGGTAACAAGAGCGAAACTCCGTCTCAAAAAAAAAAAAAAAAATTTTTTTATATGGTGTGAGGTATGGATCAAGTTTAATTCTCTTAAAATGGATATCCAAGACCTTCCTTTCTATATTGAATTGTCAACTTTGTTACTTTTTTTCAGAATTGTTTCAGATATTCTAATTCCATCGTCTTTCCCATTTAGAATCAGCTTATTGATTTCTTCCCCGTTCCCCACCCGGTCCTTAGTCAGTGTATACAGCTTGTTGATTTCTATGAAAAATCCTGCTGGGGTTTTGATTGTGATTATATTGACTCTATATTGATTGTGAAGAGTTTATAACTGTATTGAGTCTTCCAATCATACTGGTAGATTTTTTTTTCTTTTTTTTTGAGAGAGAGTCTTGCTCTGTCACCCAGGCTGGAGTGCAGTGGCAGGATCTTGGCTCACTGCAGCCTCCACCTACCAGGTTCAAGTGATTCTCCTGCCTCAGTCTCCCATGTAGCTGGGATTACAGGTGTCCGCTGCCACATGTGACTAATGTTTTATTTTTAGTAGAGTTGGGGTTTCACCACGTTGGCCAGGCTGATCTCAAACTCCTGACCTCAGGTGATCTGCCCACCGCAGCCTCCCAAAGTGCTGGGATTACAGGCATGAGCCACTGTACCTGGCCATATTGGTAGATTTTTAACTAAAACATTTAGAATAGGTGAAGTAGAACACCAATGCCCTCTCTAGTCATTTGATAATAAATTATACTTTTAAAAAAATTAACCCTTAAAAAACAAGCAATTAATTTAATGCTCTATTTCAAAATGGTTCTTAGTGAAGGGATCATTTTTAGCATCATGGAGGAGGGAGATTCCAATTCTTTCTTTCTTCCAAAGGTTTCGTCAGGAACCACTGCAAGATAATTGTCTCAAGCTTTGGAAGAAAGAAAAATGGAAAGTCAGACTAACTTCATAAATGAGGCTGGTGTCCTTGGCTACCAAGTATGTTTGACAGGGATTTTGTATACCAATATCAAGAGATTGTCAGGTTAAGGAGGGAACTGCCAAGGAGGACTTTTGTCTACACATCTGGTCCTCCTATGCTTTGGTTTCTTCCAACTCTGCAATATTGGGCAAAGTGTTGAGAGTGGGTGGTACAGAAGCAGTTTTAATTGAACCACAGGCTGTGGGATGTGCCTGCCTCAAAATTTGCTGCTTAGATCACTCAAAGAGCTTTCAGACCAAATAGCTGAGACATTGAATATGAAATTGGGCTCTGCTAGTTTCTCAGAAGCCTTGCCTATCCTGGCAGCCTGGCAGGAAAATCTAGTCTAGAAGGAATGCTTGTTAAGGTTGGTATAAGTGAGACACATGAGCAGACATGTTGTAGGTTAGTATTACTGAATCTTTTCTGCATTTCCTTTAATGTCATTGTCTTATGCAGCTTTTATGAGTTAATTGATCAGTTTTCAAAAGGCCATGTTAATGAGACTACCAGAGCTTTTAATCCCTCCTTAGTATAATTCAAGAAACTGCAATGTGTTAGGGGTGGGATGGGAAATTTTTTTTAATTACATTTTTAGGCTGGGTGTGGTGGCTCACACCTGTAATCCCAGCACTTTGGGAGGCTAAGGCGGGCAGATCACTTGAGCCCAGGAGTTTGAGACCAGCCAGGACAACATAGCAATACCCCCACCCCTAAAATAAAATTTTTAAAAATTACTTTTTTATATTATCTTAGTATATGCTGACTGAGAAAAAAAAAAAACATTTCAAGCTATACAGAAATGATTATAGATAAAATGCTAAGGTTCTTCTTACCTCCCTGTTACTGACAGTTGCTAGAGGTGACCATCATTTGAAAATGTGGTAGGCCAGGCGCAGTGGCTCACACCTGTAATCTCAGTACTTTGGGAGGCCAAGGCAGGTGGCTCGCTTGAAGCCAGGAGTTCAAGACCAGCCTGCTGGCAACATAGTGAGACCCTATCTCTGGAAAAAAAAAAAAAAAAAAAAAAAAAAAAAAAATTAAGTAACTAGCTTTTAATAGCAAAATAATACCATCCTAACCTAACCACAGAGTTAAAAAAGAAAGGAAGTATGGTATATATGATTCAGGCCATTTGTTATCTTTATACAAAAGTGACTATGTAAAATTCTTTGTATTTAAGCTATATTTTGCAAACTTTTTGTGAACTTGCATTTTGTATTTGCCTTGTCTATAGAACACGATACAATTTTATCTTGATTCTTAAAATCTAGCTAAATATCCCATAACTCATTTTTTCCTTCTCCAGTTCATGGGTGTTGAAGTTTTCTCCAAGATTTCTGTTGTAAGTTATGCGTCTGTGAACATTCTGTACACATGTTCTTAAGTACTTATAAAAGTATGTCTCTAAAAAAGATTGGTAGAAAGTAGAATTAGCAGGTCAGAGTGGATGTGCATGTCTAGATCTAATTGGTGGAGCTAAGTTGCCCTCCCCTAATACTGAAGAGAAGTATGCTCTTCCCCATACCTTCACCAGAATGGTAAATTATCAGTCTTTAATGTTTTTCACCAGGATAAGCAGAAAAAGGTGTTATCTGTTAGTGAAATTGAGCAACTTACCTTATTGATTAGCGTTACGTGTTTAGTCTCTGAGTTGTCTATTTTTTTCTATTTTTCTACATAGAAAGTAGTGTTAGTGGAAACACTTTGTGTAAATACCTATTATATTTGTATTTACTACCAAAGTAGTACTCAGAGCAGAGTTTATATTCTTAAATTCATTTGTTAAACAACAAGAAAGTTTAAAATTTAACCAAAAGGAAGTAGCAGAGAGTAATAACAGATCGTTAGGGAATTCTTGAGATAAAAGCAGATAGTATATTTCACATACTTTATGTTATATATGTTACACCTTAGTGAAAGAAAGAAAGAAAGGCAGAAATAATGAAGTAAAGAAACCAAAAAGATCATTAAAATGAATTTGTATTTTTTTAAAGATTTCTGGCAATTTTGACCAAGAAAAAGAAAAAAACCACTACACATGAGGATGCTATAAAGAATATTCTTGGCTGGGTATGGTGGCTCACGCCTGTAATCCCAGCGCTTTGGGAGCCCACAGTGGGTGGATCACTTGAGGTCAGGAGTTCGAGACCACCCAGGCCAACGTGTGAAACCCCTCCTCTACTAAAAATACAAAAATTAGCCAGGCGTGATAGCACACACCTGTAATCCCAGCGACTGAGGAGGCTGAGGCTAAGGCTGAGAATTGCTTGAACCTGGAAGGAGCCTCTTTTTTGAGACTCTGTCTCAAAAAAAAATAAAAGAATATTCTTAATTGTACATTTTAAAATAACTAAGAGTGTAATTGGATTGTTTGTAACACAAAAGATAAATGCTTGAGAGGATGGACGCCCTGCTCTCCATAATGTAATTATTCCTCATTGTATGCCTGTATCAAAATATCTCATGTACCCTACTATGTACCCACACAAAAATTAAAATATTAAAAAATTTTTTAAATTAAAACTTCAAGAAAGATTATAGCCAGGCACAGTGGCTCATGACTGTAATCCCAACTCTTCAGGACACAGAGATGGGAGGATAGCTTGAATCCAGGAGTTTGAGACCTGCCTGGGCAATATAATGAGACCCTGTTCTCCCAACAAAAGGAAAGAAAAAAGACAAAAAAAAGAATATAGAACCTCAAGAGATTTTAAAAATTAATAATAAGATGATTTATAGGAATACATTTTATGTGTTTAATCAGAGTTGGAGCCATTCCCTGGGAGCATTTAAAATTGTTCTGGGAGAGTTTTGGTCCGTCACAATGACTGGTTAATGTGGGGTTGCTACTGGCATTTCATGCCTGGAGGCCAGGAATGCTAAGCATCCTGTACTATGCAGGACGGTCCTTCACAGTCAAGAATTTTCCCACGCAGAAATGCCATTTGTACCTATAGAAATGACAAAAACTGAGAGAAGTGGAAAGCCTTAATAGATCTGTGAAGTAGAAAGCCCATCCTCTAAAAGGACACTGGGCTCATGTGATTTTATGGTAGTTTTATTTAACTGGCTATTCCTGTAAATTATTTCAAATATAGAAAAAGTCTTCTGAAATCATCACACAGGGCAGGCATATCCCAGAGCAGTGATTCCTGTTTTGTATAGCATAGTCATTTCTCTTTCATATTTGACTCTTTGCTTGCTGAACGTTCTGGACGTATTACCACTCAGAGAAATAGTGGACAACTTTCCAGGTTTGATAGCAAATGGGAAAGTAGCCAAGAGCTCTAAAAGCCATCTTGTGCTCCGTGGTGCTTTTTTGTAGCATCCGCTAATAGTGCTTGGGTTCAGGTGAAGTGGTACTTAACAGAGGACAAATGATGAATGATTATCTAAGACAGTGATACATGTGGACTCTTTGGCATGCAGCTGCACTTCAGAGGTTTTTGAGATTAAGTCAGTATTTCTGAGAACCAGGCATTTGAGTCTGTGCACAGTTTATGCCTGAGTATGAAGACCTTAATCCTTCCAAAGGGGAGGAAACAGTTTTTAGCTTCTCCCTCCACTCCTACATTAGAGTACCAATTCCTTAGCCTGGGGAATTCTAGAGTGTAAATCTTGGCTTTTCCCTTTGCCAGTTTTGTATTGTTTTATCAGGTGTGCTTCCATCTGTAGTCCCACTTTTACTGTTGGTTTAATGAGATTTCAGGAAGAAGAAAAAATAGGTACCTGTATTCAATCTATCGTCTTTACCGAGAAGTCCAGGCTAGATTTTCAAGGTAAATGCCCAGGAGTATGTTTGGATGCTTTTTCCAAAGGGAAAACATATAAATGAGACAGTTTAACAATTAAGTCTTATCTTCAGCAGCTTCCTCTTCTCTTGCCTTCTTTTTTTAAAAAATAGACAGGGGTCTTGCTCCATTGCTAGGCTGGAGTGCAGTGGTGTAGTCACAGTTCCGTGTAGCCTCAAGCTCCTGGGCTCAAGCAATCCTCCCTCCTGCCTTAGCCTCCCGAAGAGCTAGGACTAAAGGCATGTGCCACCACACCTAGCTAAAAAATTTTTTTAGAGATGGAGTCTCACTGTGTTGTCCAGGCTAGTCTTGAACTCCTGGCCTCAAGCAGTCCCACCTCAACCTCCCATGTAGCTGGGATCACAGGCGCAAGCCACTGCACCAGAGTTTTCTCACCTTCTTCAATTAGAGGAATTCCTACACAAAGTCCTGCTGTATAACTGTCTTCCTCTTTTTAATTTATGTTTCTGAGTTGGAATAGTTCACTCTTCTTTCCATTGTGGAACAAGTCCAAGCCTTATGAAATGTGCTTCTAAATTTTCCTCCACCAAATAAATGTATTGACAGCCTTTATATAGATGTATATTATGTATTTATATACGTGAGCCATATGTAAACTGAAAGATGAGAGATTATGTTAAATTTATATAAAAGTGGTATAAAAGTAATTTTGATGTCCAAAGGAGGGATAAATTATGTCAGGGTAAGAGATCATGGCTTTAGTAAAGAAATTGCACTTGAGCTGAGCCCCCAGATAGAATTATACCTGGTAGCAGAAGTAAGGAAGGAGAGAGCATTCCAGACAGGAGGAGTGGCACAGACAATAGTGAGAGGATGGGAGGGGATGTAGAGAACGTGTTTGGAGAATGGTAAGAGTAATCCAGTTTGGCTGGAACAAAGGAAACTTGTCATAGAGAATTGGCTCTCTAGTGTCACTGTTTATTCCCAAGACGGTGCAGTGCTATTGAGGCTTTTTGAATCGGGTGACAGGATAGGAGCCACACTTCTCAAATATATAATTGTGGACTCTTAGATTGCTTAGACTGGGAGAGACTGAGGCAGGAATGCCCTAAAGTCAAGAGACTTCATGGAGTCTCTCGAAGGTATCAGAGCCCAGACTAGAGGAAGAGGAGGAAGTTACAGGAAGGGAGGTATGAATGGAAGAAGTATAGAAGAAGCAGAATTAACAGGACCACGCAACAAAACGTGTAGGAATCAGGAGAGGAATTTGAGGACGATTCTGAGGTTTGAGCTTGGTTAATTGAGAAAATAATGTACAACTAACAGAAATAAGAATTGAGGGAGGGGCATGTTTGAAGGAAGATGTGAAGTCCGGTTTCAAATGTGTTAAGTTTGAGATATTTTAGTTACCAGAGAACATCCAAGTAAAACTACTTCATAAACACTTGGAAATAGGAGTCTGATAAGAGATGTTAAGATTAGAAATACAGATTTATGAATCATCCAATTGAGGTGATTCTTAACATAAAAGAAAATCCAGGTCAGCCACGGTGGCTCATGCCTGTAATCCCAGCACTTTGGGAGGCTGAAGTGGGTGGATTGCTTGAGGGTAAGATTATAAGACCGGCCTGGCCAACATAGTGAAACCCTGTCTCTTCTAAAAATACAAAAATTTGCTGGGTATGGTGGCACATGCCTATAATCCCAGCTACTCGGGAGACTGAGGCATGAGAAGCACTTGAACTTTGGAAGCAGATGTCACAGTGAACCAAGATCACACACTGCACTCCAGCCTGGGTGACAGAGCAAGACTCTGTCTCAAAAAAAAAAGGAGAGAGCGAAGAGGTCAAAAACTGAACTTAGCCTGGGCAACATAGTGAGATCTTCTTGTGTCTGTGAAAATAAAACAGTAAAAATATTTAGCTGGGTGTGGTGGCATGCACCTGTTCTAACTGCTTGGAGGCCGAGGTGGAAGAACTGCTTGAGCCCAGGAGGTTGAGTCTGCAGTGAGCCATGATCACACCACTGAACTCCAGCCTGGGTGACAGAGCAAGACTCTGTCTCCAAAATAATAATAATAATTTTTTAAAAAGGGATAGAGCTTATATTTAGAGGTACAAGGGGAAAGCAATGTAGGAAGATGACTTGGAGAATGCAGTCTCTTAAGAGGCAAGGCTGAATGTGACAGAAAACCCTCAATAACTGTGGTTTGAACAAGATGGAAGTCCAGAGTAAGGGGTGCTGGGCTCAGTGGCAGTTCATGACCGTCAAGGACCCAGTTTCCTTCTGCCATCTCCTGGTTCAAGATGGTTATCCAAGTTCAAACCATCAGCACAGGAAGGAGGAAAGAAAGGGGAGAATGACACTTTAAAGATAGTTCCCAAAAGTTACCCTTGCTACTTTCACTTATAACTCATTGGCCAGAACTTGATCATGTGGTTACACCTAGCTACAAAGGAGGTGGGAAATATCGTCTTTATTCTAGGTGTCTGTGAACCTTTCTAAAAATCCCATAACCAAGGAAGGAAGGGGAGAGGGTACTGGGGGCAGTGGACAAAAAGTATCCATTGATATAGAAAGAGCTAGAAGGATGGAAACTAGAAAGAAGGTTAGGCAATTAGAAGGCCATTGGTAAATCCTAAATGGGGTCTAATTTCTCTAAGGTAGGAGAGAAGTGATGAAATTACCCCCAATTTTTACATGGTGTTGAAAGTAGTCATGAAAAACGTTTGATATGTCTTCTCAAGAAATTGGTATGATTATCCTCCAAAAAGTGCAGGCGCCTTGGGTAAAGATGATGGCTTAAAGAGAGCAGAAGAGACGAGGAAATCGATCTTAACATATGTTTTCAAGAGATGAATGAAACGTTCACTGGGCCTTGTAATCAGGCTTGCATTTGAATTCTTGCTCTAGCACTTACTGGATGGTGACCTTTATTTAGGGAGTCATTTAACCTCTTTAAGCCTCAGTTTCTACAGGTAGAAGGGATACTAATTCTTACCTCGTGGTTGTTGTGAATATTAAAAAGAAAATGCTTGGCATAGTGTCTGGCACAGAAGGAGCAGTACTCAATAAGCAGTAGCCTTTGGAAGCCAGCTGAGTTGGGTGAATTGGTAGAGGACTTAAGTCAGTTGTTTCTTGAGTATTTAAAAGGGCTCAACATTCCAGCAACTGGAGAAGAGAAAGCAAATGGCTGTGAATAGCCAGTACAAGAACTGGCAGAAGATCAAGGGGAGTAAAGACAGCAAATGTGCTATCAAATTAGACATGGTTAGATACCATGGCTGGTTGGAAGCTGATCCAGGCAGTGCTGGCATATTGAAAACTCGGGAAGTTTGGGGGTCAGAGGTCAGAGGTCCAATGACAGGCAACGAACAGACACTTCAGAAGTTCAGGAGGTGGGGGGAGATGTAATGAGGTAATGAAGACCAAGTCAGTGTGAAACAGTCTTAAGTCCCAAAGCTGGGCTCTACCTATGGACCCCAAGGTGAGTACAGATGGCTCCTAGTCTGGAAGATTCTCCACTGTGCTGTTACATGTGATCACAAACCAAACTTACAAGAATACCGGCCTTCCCTGGCATTTGAGTTTTTATTCTGCCTCTTTAACAGAGCAACTCAGAAGAAAACAGTCTCCTTTGCAGAGTCAGGAGAAGGGAAACCAGCCTCTGTGTGCAGTGTTAGCATGATGAGCTAAGAGTTCAGAAATGACTGTAAATGAAAAATGGTGATAATGATAGCAGCTATCATTTACTGAATGCTTCCTATGGGCCAGCTGCCATGCTGATTTCATTTACGTTGATTATGTCATTGTATATCTCGTGACAGATCTTCAGGGTAGGGGCTATTTTTGTCCGTGTTTCAGAGATGAGGAAGAAAAGGTTAGGTATTGGAGCTAAGATTTAAACCGTAGTCTGACTGAATCCAAAGCCTATACTTTGAACCATGAGGCTAAAACCATTTCATCAAAAGCTGTGCTGCTATTCATGTTCTTAACATCATAGAACTGAAAGAGGGACCATAGAGAGGTCATTTAATCACAGATTCAAACCAGCCTAAATCACAAAGCTCTGGAGAATGCATCCCAGTCATTCATTTTTTGAAGAGACCTAGAGAGGAAAAGTCACAGGGCTGGGACTAAAACATGGGCTTCTTGAATTCCAGTCTAGCACTTATTCTATTTCTCAGGTTGCCATGGACCAGAATGAACTCTCAGTCTATTTGTCTTATCAAATTGTAGACTTCAGCAAATGTCTGAATAACTTGGTCAGGACCTTCCTTCCAGGGAGAGCCTGGTGACCCTCTGAAAGCAACCATGTAATTGGGAGTTCTGCACATCCACGGTTTTTGACGCTCACCGTAGTGACTCAGCAGTTGGAGGATTCCAATCCTAATGATACGGAGAACACAAGACAGCACAGGACCCCGGGTCCCCCGGCCTTCTCCTCTGGGTCTGAGGATTGATTTGAGTTAGCAACTCCTCACAGGAGCTGCATTCTTCAGCCTTAATTTAAATGGGCAGAGGTGAATGAAAAATGTGTAAATGTTAAAATGTTATTATTCAAAAGCCCTTGAGATCCCTTAGCTCGTCGTAGTAATTAAAATGCAGCACAGAAGACCCCTTACTTCAGTAGCTCACAGGGTAAAAGGAAAATGAATGAGGATGGCAAGTTGATGGGATTGGGAATTAGCATGCTGGTGTGCCCTATTGAGTAGAGCAGCTGGCCTTAGTGTATGGGTAGCATAAGAAACAGGCCTCCCTCCCTGTATGCTGTTACCTCCTTATTTCTCTCCTAGAAGGGCAGACTGTGGCAAGGGCTGAGGGAAGAGCTGGGGGAACCATTGGAAGTAGTATAGAGAAAGGCCTAAGGGTTCACTTCTGCATCTTCAGTAGTCCCTGGGCATGTCGCCCAGGCTGGTCTGGAACTTCTGAGCTCAAGTGATCCTCTGGCCTCAGCCTCCCAAATTCCTGGGATTACAGGTGTGTGCTGCCACACCTGGCCCTTCTCTGCCTTTTCTAATGTATTTCTGCTTCCTTGCAAGCCTGACAAGGTCTTCTTCAGTGCTCAGCCCGAAAGCTACCTCTTCTGAGAAGCCTTCTGGTTCAAAGTAATCAGGCTTTTTGTCTGCCATGCATATGGTTTATACCTATCTTAAAGCATCGAGGCAGACTTGGTGTCTTTATTTTTTTAATTATTATTCTTATTATTTGGTAAGATAAGATCTCGCTCTGTCTCCCAGGCTAGAGTACAGTGGCACAATCATAGCTCACTGCAGCATTGAATTCCTGGGCTCAAATTATCCTCCCATCTCAGCCTCCCAAGTAGCTGGGACTACAGATGTGTACCACCACGCCCAGCTAATTTTTAAATTTTTTCTAGAGATGAGATCTCACCATGTTGCCCAAGCTCCTCTTAAACTCTTGAGCTCAAGCAATCGTCCTACCTCAGGCTCCCAAAGTGTTGGGATTACAGGTGTGAGCCACCACGCCTGGCCTCTTTATCCTCATATCACCTGGGTGCCTCCTGAGGGCAGACACTTTGTACACATTTGTCGATGGGATGAGTGGGTACAGTGACAGTTCTGGGGCCTGTCTCAGAGTTTCTTGCTTCAGCCCACTTACCACATTACCTTCTGTCCGCTCCTTCTGCTGTTCAGAGTTGTAAGGATGGTGCAGGTAATGAATGCTTGCGAAGTGCTTTGTATCTTACAGAGTACTTTCATGTGCATTGTCTTTGATGATCCTTGTGACAGACCTGTAAGGAACTGAGAAATAGTTGGTCTCATCTGTGAGCAAAGTGTGTAATGGCTCCCATGTGGAGGATAATAACAATTTTAACATCTATTGAGAGTGTGGCATGTGCCAGACTTGGCTCTTAATGCGTTACACGTATAATTTAATTACCACAGCAGTCCCCCAGTTAAGATCCCGGAATTGCAGAGAAGTTCAGTAATTTGCTTAAGAACTGCTTCTTGATCAGTATACTCTATTGTTAGTACCTTGTCCCTAAGAGACCTTATATTATCCTGACTTTGCAGAAGGAAGAAACCATTGAGTAATTCTTTTCCCACCCATCGATTTGCCAAAAAATCCTATCTTGGTCTTGGATGTAGTTTTTAATGGGAACGAGAACACAGCCTTAGGCTCTTAGATGTCGGCAAGCTTTTCAGATACCAGAGTGTCTTTCTTAGAAATTGCTTGGCTAAGTCATATGATCATAAGAAGTTCTTTCCATCATTTCTTATATTCCACAAAATATTGGTGGATTATGGTTTCTCTAATAGGATTCTGACCCTCAGAGATTTTTCCTCCACATATTTCCTTCCTCCATAAGTTTCCATTCTTTCTTGCTGCCTACTTCCTTCCCCCTGGCATGTGTCTGGTATTGAGCCCTTGGCATCTGTCTCTCTTTCATCATTGATAGCTAGCGTGAATGGGCGGCTGTTTGACAGGGCCTGCATTGTTGGCTCCCACAGCAGTAGTTCGAGCATTCTCTGCGGCCTGGGTTCTGAGGTCCACCCAGGCAGTCTGAGCCAGGCTGCTGGTTCCCGGTTCTGAGCAATGGTGTTTTTCTTTTATCGTTGGTCCCCTTAGCTTCGAGTTGTTAAATATGAAGCTGGAAATTGATACAAAGCAGTAGAAGCCTGTGCTCCTTTTACCACAGCCATCTTGCATTCGAATATAGTCAGAGGGACATTGTACCTTGGGCCAGGATTTGTAGGAAGTTGGCCGTTAGAATGTGGTCCCAGAGATGGCAGATTTGGCAGCCTGATTAACCCTTCCCATCGGCTTCTCCTAGGAAGTACTATTGCCCTGAACCACATTAAATGGTCTGTGTCATCCTGACTATAGCCCCACCACATCCTGACTATATGCAACACCACTGGGTAGCTTTGTTCTGGCTGCCAGTTATTATATGTGATATTCATA
Source organism: Saimiri boliviensis (assembly GCF_048565385.1). NCBI lineage: Eukaryota > Metazoa > Chordata > Mammalia > Primates > Cebidae > Saimiri > Saimiri boliviensis. The sequence goes on from NC_133452.1 coordinate 99,324,458, forward strand.
GCCATGAGTCGTGGCTTCCTGGGGCCTCAGTTAAACAATATGAAACTCTTAGGTAATCAGCACTCCTTCTCCCCCAGAGAAAGGATTCAAGTTTTTCAGGGCTTGTTCATTGCTCAGGACCTGATCTTTGGGGTATAAGATTTTTTTTTTTTTTTTTGAGACAGAGTTTCGCTCTTGTTACCCAGGCTGGAGTGCAATGGCGCAATCTCGGCTCACCGCAACCTCCGCCTCCTGGGTTCAGGCAATTCTCCTGCCTCAGCCTCCTGAGTAGCTGGGATTACAGGCACGCGCCGCCATGCCCAGCTAATTTTTTTGTATTTTTAGTAGAGACGGGGTTTCACCATGTTGACCAGGATGGTCTCGATCTCTTGACCTTGTGATCCACCCGCCTCGGCCTCCCAAAGTGCTGGGATTACAGGCTTGAGCCACCGCGCCCGGCCTATAAGATTTTTTTTAGTTGGTGTGTGAAAGTCCCAAAGTCATTAAGTGTGGAGGAGGGACTGGGTATGGCGGCTCATGCCTGTAATTCCAGCCCTTTGGGAGGCCAAGGCAGGCAGATCACTTAAGGCCAGGAGTTCGAGACCAGCCTGGCCAACATGGCAAAACCTTGTCTCTACTAAAAATAGAAAAAAATTAGCTGGGTGTGGTGGCACATGCCTGTAGTCCCAGCCACTCAGAAGACTGAGACGGGGGAGTGGTTTGAATCCGGGTGGCAGAGGTTGCAGTGAGCCAAGAGTGTGCCACTGCACTCCACCCTGAGCAACAGAGTGAGACTCTGTCTCAAAAAAATAAAAAAGTGTAGAGGAAGGAGCTGCCAAAGTTTGTGCTTCTGTGCTCCTGTGGATAAGTAACCAGAGCCATAAAGTGGAGCTAATTGGCTGCCCCTTGGCCACTTCTATAGACTCGTGAAAAGCTGAACAGACTGTGGAGACTGAACTGCTCTTCTGGAGCGGCAGGGATAGGGGAACTGTATCCCTGCTCAGACCTCAGTGAGTTGGGCTCACTGTGTGAGCTGGTTGTTGAGATCATTTCTTAGAGGCTGTTTTGGAAGAACTGGTGTTACAGGACAGTAGTGTCGTGTGTGGGCAGTGGAGACTGCATTTTAGTACATCGTGTTTATAAAGCACTGCTCATTTTGCACCCCTCCTTACCTGGCTACCCTTTCCAGTTGCAGAACGGAACCTCAAGAAGGGGCTTTGGGCCTTCAGGCGTGATGAGGGAGAGTGGGTGCTATGCAGGCAGCAACAGGAGAGGTACTCAGGCAGGGCTCTGGCATCCCTAAGAGGGAGAAGTATGCCATCGTGATAGGGTAGAGACTTGGATTCTTGTCACTGTCATGTCATTAAAGGGATTTTTAAGTATCATGCAGCCCAGCCTACTTATTACAGACACTGAGGCCCAGTAAGATGAAGTCACTGCCAAGGCCACACAACTAGAGAGCAGGTCAGCCAGGACCAGAGCCAGATTTTCAGGCTCCTAGGTTACACCACCTGGGGTGACCACTAAGACTCCTCCTCTTTAAACGTAGTTGGCCCTTTTGGTTCTAACCCTTTTGGAGCTCAGCTATTCTGAGCTCATGAATAGTGCTTGGGAGTTTTGAGCAGACTAAGGAATTGTTTGGTATAGGTACTATAGATTCCATGTATAGAGAAGGTAAAGTTGAATATTATGGAGTGTGAGCTAGTGCTGGACATAGTGTTGTTATTTACACTGATGATGTGGGTTAAAATCTTTAATGGGACTGAGTTTATGCAAGGAAAGCTTGCATGAACTCAGTGTAGTTTGCCAGTGTAGTGCTGATGTTAGATTCTGATTTGGGCAATTATTTATTCTACTTCAGGGCAGAGGTATCTGAGTGTACAGTAGTAGTTGGCCTCATGAGCTAGTGTCAGGTTTCTTGGATGTCAGGGAAGTCTCGAGAGAACTGCAAATGTCTCCTGGCATTGACAAATTAGACCATTTTGTTTTCAGTGGATCAACTAAGGTTAAACTTAAACAAATATGAGCAGCTGGGAGACTTTGGAAGGAGCAAGATGTGCTCATTCTCTGGGAAAAAAAGAGAGAAAGAGAGAGAAAAAAAAAATCTATGCTCCCTGAGGAAGGAAGGATGAGGCGTGGAACTCAGAATGGCCCCCTCCAAGGAAGGAAGCAGTTATTTCTCTGCTGTTTTGTTTCTGTTAAGGAATTCCAGAAGTTGCAGGTTGCAGACCATGACCTCTATTTTTTTTTTTTTTTTTTTTTTTTTTTCTGTTGCTGCTTGCTTGCCAGAGGAAGGGAGGGCGGGTGGCCTTTAAATAACACTTTGGCCTTTATGGAAATGTATCAGATGTTCCAGGAGTGAGTCTCACTGCTCGCGCTTGCTCGCTGGCACTCTCACTTTTGCTCCACGCTCACTCACTCTGTCCTCACTTGTGTCCCTTCTCTAGGTTATAGTTAACACTCTTCTCGCCTTATATAGCAAGGGCTGGTCGTTAATGTTAACAGAAATCTAACAACAGGGAAGGCTGCCAGATAGCATTAATCAGGCCAGTGTTTGGAATTTCATAAATGCTCTGACTTTGGGTACAAATTGAACATTAAGAACAATACAAAAGCTGTCTTCCTTCCTCTCTCTTCTTCTCTCCTCTCCCCTCCCCGGCCTATCCAGTTTCTCTCTCTGTCTCTCTGTGAATTCCTCTGCTCTGCTGTATGCTTGCTACACTGGAACTTTGTTGATTTTTGCCACATTTAATTTTTTATTTCTCTGTCTCTCCGTCCACTCCAAGACCACAGGCGGAGCAGCAGCAGCCGGAGCCAGGACTCTGCGGAGGGGCAGGACGGGCAGGTCCCAGAGCAGTTCTCAGGTCTCCTCCACGGCTCCTCCCCGGTGTGTGAGGTGGGGCAGGACCCTTTCCAGCTGCTCTCTACCGCTGGCCAGAGCCATCCAGACGGGTCCCCCCAGCAGGGCGCCTGCCACAAGGCCAGCATGCAGCTGGAGGAGACGGGTGTGCATGCTCCTGGAGCCTCCCAGCCCAGTGCCCTGGACCAGAGCAAGAGAGTGGGCTACCTAGCAGGCCTGCCTACCGCCAACAGCCGCTCGCACCCTGAAACTTTGACTCACACAGCATCTCCACACACTGGTGGTGCTGAGGAAGGAGACCGGAGCGGGGCCAGGAGCCGAGCCCCTCCCACCAACAAACCCAAAGCTGAACTGAAACTCAGCCGCAGCTTGTCCAAGTCTGACTCTGATCTCCTGACCTGCTCACCCACAGAGGACGCTACCATGGGGAGTCGGAGCGAGTCCTTATCCAACTGCAGCATTGGGAAGAAGAGGCTGGAGAAGTCACCCTCCTTTGCCTCAGAGTGGGATGAGGTAAGGCTGACATTGACGTCATGGGAAGCTGGGCTGGCCAGGTTGACCGCAGCCCACCACAGCTCTCCTGCGTGCCAACTCCCAGGCCCAGGATCTGGGCCTGGTTACCCCAGTTCTTTCACTCCATAACTAATGTGTTTCTGACAATCGTAAGAGGAGACGAGCTTCAGGTAGCCTGGATCACAGAGGACAGGTTCGTTAATGGTTAAATTAGAGGGTGGAGGCCCCAGCAGAGCAGAGCTGATGAGGGAGGGGCAGTTCCTAGAAATGACATGTTGTTTGGAAATATTTGGATCCCATCAGCCCCATTGAGAGAATCATGCTCACCCTGGGGTTGCTTAAGAAGAGCTGGAGTACTTCCTATGAGTCCTTCAGGAGGAAGACACGAGACCCAGGGCTAGCTGAGAGGTGTGAGGGGTGTTGGGGGGAAGACAGGGGTAGGGCAGGGGTAAAAGCTGAAAGGGGGCTTTTCTTTTTTTTATATATAATTTCAACTTTTATTGTAGACTCGGGGGTACATATGCAGGTTTGTTACATGGGTATATTGTATGATGCTGAGGTTTGGGGTATGACTGATCTCATCACCCAGGTATTGGGCATGGTACCCAATAAATAGTTCTTCAGCCCTTGCCCCCACTCCCTTCCCTCTCCAGTAGTCCCAGTGCAGTGTCTGTTGTTGTATCTTTATGTCCATGAGTACCCATTGTTTAAGGGAGAACATGCTGCAGTGTTTGGTTTTCTGTTCCTGCATTAATTTGCTCAGGATAATGGCCTCCAGCTGCATCCATGTTGCTGCAAAGGACATGATCTCATTCTTTTTATGGCTGCAAGAAGAAGGCTCTTCTATTCTCTGCTTCTCCATGGCTGTTCTTACTGTGCTGTCCTGGAAAGCCAAATACTTCCAGCAGAAGGCTCCTGCCTATCCCACATTCTCAGATTGGTCAGGCAGAAGAGGGCTAAGTGGTTTAGGAACGAAGATTGGGGAGTAGAAAACATTGTGAGTGAGAGGCCCAGTTTTCTTTCATAGCCATTATTAGTTGGAAATACGTACCGAAGTATTTTTCAGTGACCTATGGCATGTCTCACTGAGCAGAAGAATGTGTTTCTCAAAGTTGGGTAAACACCCTGGGAATGTTAAAGTATCACCCTTGCAAGCTCCTTGCTGAGTGGAAGCTGCCTTTGAAGTGGACTGGGTCTGTCTCTGAGGAATAATTTCAATAAATGCATTTAGCTCTCCAAGAGGAGGGGAACACCACAGCTGAAGTGTCCATTTGAACTGTCTGTAGACTTAATGCCCTACCCAACTCTATTTGGGTGGGTGCTACAAAGTTATGTAAACCAAAGCCAATCTGTTTCCAGTGAAGGAACAGGGTGGGGCAGTTCTTCCAGCACTACCTCCAGATGAGATGCAGCTTAAGATTCTGATTAGGCAGACAGAGGAACCCTGTACAGAAGATTTTCATTGCTTAGTAAACAAAGATTCAGTGAGCTTGTGCTAGAGGCCTGGCCACTAGTGGAAAATCACGAGTGAGATAGCTCTGGGGAAGGGGAGTGCAGGAGATTACACACAGGAGTGTGTGTATTTGTAGGAATGTGTGCTCTACCTTTGTTTTTTAAAACAGATTTTTACAAATTTACAATCAGCTATAGGAAAAATTCAAGATAAATTTAAGAGGAGTGTGAAGATAAGTGCCGTGTGCTCTGAAATGGCCTTCGAGGTCAAGAGAGAAAAACATCCGTGACTCTCACCCAGGTCTGAGATCTAAAAAAAAAAAAATCAGTGGGTGAGGGAGTGGAGACAGGAGGTGTCAGAGGGTGGGAAAAGGCTTCAGGAAGGATCACAGAGTGCTGGGATTTGACATGGAATTAAAAGCCCGAGTCTTATGCTTAAAACCAGGTTGAAGCTGGTAGGACGAGGAGAGGTAGGCGGAGAGAGCAGCATGAGCAGAGGCATGGAGCTGGGAAAGCTCAGGTCATTCGGTTTCTCTAGGGTACCGAGTGTGTGTAAGGGCAGAATGAGAAGCAAGGGTACAAAGTGAGATTTGCGCCAGGTAGTGAGAGGGCCTCGAGCATCATGCCAAGAGATGAGAACAGTCAGCCCTCCATATCCGTGGTTTTCTGCATCTATGGATTTAGCCAACTGTTGGTGGAAATGTTCGGGGGGTTGGGAGGGAATAACAATACAACCATTTTAAAATGCACATAAAATACAGTATAACAATTATTTACATACAGCATTTATATTGTATCAGGTGTTACAAGTAATCCAGAGATGATTTAGAATAGACGAGAAGATATGTATAGGTTATATGCAATGGTATTTTATATCAGGGACTTGAACATCCTCAGATACTGATATCGGGAGGGGTGTTCTGGAACCAATTCCTAGTGGCTACTGAGAGAAGACTACTAGATATGCTTTCAAGGCAGTATCTCAGAATCCTTCATGGGCTGGAAGACAGCTTTACCAGTCCAGTGAATTAGGTCTTCTTTATGGCTCCCTCTGAGCGTATCCCTACCAGGAGAGGTTAGCAGTGCTGGGCGATTCTTCACAGGGTATTTATGTCCTGTTAACATGCAGCATGGCCAGGTAGTCTTATGGGCTCCACTCTTTTCTCCTGGCTGAGAAATACAAAATCACCTGGGCTGGTATTAATTGAGGTTGGCTGTTTGTGTGCTCTGAAATGGCCACAGAGGTTCATAAGCCAGTACCTCTGTTCAAAGCCAGGAGGTTCATGTGCTGATATCACCTGTGAAGATAAAGATTGCAGGTGCACACAGTGGCCCAGGGACTATCTGAGATCTAGGTGTTGTGGGCTAGTTCCCTAGTGTGGCTGAAATGCCAGAGCCCTGCTACATTTTGAATTTGAAAAAACTTAAAGGCAATTGAGGTCTTATTGGAACAAATTCAGAAGAGCAAGGTTTGCTTACATCGTAAACATTAACAGGGTCCTTTATATGTAACCCTTCAATGTTGTTAGTGATATTGTACTTGGTTTCTGTGGATCTCTCTCTCTAAAGAGAAACTCCAGAAGTGTTTCCCCCAGTGATTGGCCCTAACCCCAGGGCTTTGGCAGGCTCTCCTGGAATAGGGCATTAGTTAATGGCTGCTCCCCACCCTATCCCTGACCAGTGCCTGAAGCCTACTTTGCCATATCCTGTGCTTGCTGATTTTTTTCTTTGCTGTCCTTGGACCCTTGGGAGGTGGGGAACTCTGCTATGAAGGCTCTGAAGGTGCTTGGGCCCAGCTCAGCTCCTCACTGTGAGGGCTGGGGAGGGAGAAGGAAGACTGGAGTGGGAGCCCATCAGGCTGCTCCTAGAAGGAAGTGCAGGACAGCACATGAGCTCAGGTTCGGGAGTCAGCAGATCCAGCTCCACCATCTCCACTTTGGTGCGTGGATGACCTCAGTAAGCTCAGTTATTATCCTTATTTGTGAAACTGAGGCAGTTAGATCTGTGTTTCAGAGTGTTTTACCAATTAGTGATGTGTTTAACTGCCTAGCACAGTTTCTAGCATGCATAAAATGGTAGGTATTAATGTTACTATTGTGCTTGGAGCTTCAGAGAATGGGAATTGAGGCCTAGATCTTAAGAAAGGCAGAGCTCAGGCCAGGTAGGTCATGCCTGTAATCCCAGCACTTTGGGAGGCCAAGGCGGGTGGATCACCTGAGGTCAGGAGTTTGAGACCAGCCTTGCCAAAATGGTGAAACTCTGTCTCTACTAAAAATACAGAAATTAGCTGGGCATAGTGGCATGTGCCTGTAGTCCCAGCTACTTGGGAGGCTGAGGCAGGAGAATTGCTGGAACCCAGGGGGCGGAGGTTGCAGTGAGCCAAGATCACACCACTGCACTGGGCAACAGAGTGAGACACCGTCTCAAAAAAAAAAAAAAAGCAGAGCTCTTTGCAGGAGGTTCTTTTGGTGTTTGGTGGTGGCAGAGTGAAGGGAAACCACTAGAGTTCAAGCCCTTTAACTGGTGATCCTCCTGCACAGCTCTGCCTCACTACAGGGATGGGAGAGCCCACCCAGCCTGGAAAAGTAGGACAGGCACCTTCCCCATTGTTCTCATTTGAGGAATTAATGAGCTTTCTGCTGAACCTCCCTGAGAGGAGGAGAGAGGTTGGTGAGAAATCTATTACCCTCTCTATAATTTATTTTTTGAATATATTCTTCCACAGAAGAACCAGCAAATGGCTGGTTGTTTGGTTGTTGGGATGATGCTCTCTAGTTGGGGAACATGTATGGCTGATAGATTTGGGAGTTATTTTCTCCAAATACAGACTGCTTCTTATGGTGGGTTAACTCAGCCCTTGTTGAACTACCCTGAGCAAGATGGCTTCTGAAAGATGGCCTGGGTAAGGTGAACCTCTGTGATCGTATCTGTTGACACTAGCATTCTGCCTGTTTTCTATTATATTTTTGGTATCAAAGAAGTCATAAGAGTTTGGCTTTAAAAGAGCTCAGCCTAAGAGGAGATCTGAATCCAAGCTTCAGTAGTTATTTTCTGCATTCTCTAGTCAAGTCAAAGCACTCTTTGATGTCTTCATGATGCTTGGGACTTAATAGAGGTTAAACTGAGAAGGCGTACATAAATAAAACTTCGAAAATACATAGATAAGGAGTGGGAAATTTACCAACATCCCTCCAAGCATACTTAACCTCTGTTAGCATTCGGTACATATCCAAATTTGGGGTCTTGGTGTATTTACTGATTATAATTTGCTTTTCTTACCTAATTGCTGCCTGTCATGGATATCTTACCATTGCAGCATCAATAAGATCTGGATTCAGATCGTCATTCTAAAAAGTCTGAGTATTCTCTTGTATGGTTACATAAGGTTGATTGGTTTGTTGTTGAAGCTGTTCTCCAAACATTAGATGGCGCACAGGGCATTTTCCACCAGCCCTTCAGGTCCAATTCCTACGTTTTCTATCTGCCTATGTGTCATGTATTAATAGGCCAAGGGATTGTTGGATTGGCTGTGTCCCTCTACTGAAGGCCACCACTCCTGGGAGGGACCTTCTCCCAATAGCTGTTCTCTCTGGGTTCTAGTAAATAGTCCCTCCCTTTGCCCCTTCTGACCTAAGACTCCTCACTGTGACTAGCTCCTCTCCATGCACCTTTCCCAAACCTGTATAAATCATCTCATTACGAAGTTCCTTCAAGTGCACAGTTGGAATGTGCCATCTTATCCTGCAGGTACCGTGAGTGATGTAGCTGTTTTTACTGTTTCTATTAACTCTCAGCAAGCATAGATGTCTGTGTGCTGGAGCAGTAAACATGGTACTAGCATGTACACTGTGAGTTAATCTTCATTTGTAAATGAGCTAGAAGGCTTAGATATTCAGAGTGCTGGGAAGCAGGAGAAATTCAACATTCAGCTGGAAGCACCAGAGCTGCGGCAGTGGAGTCATGGCAAGACCAAAATTTAGAAAGTTTCTTTCACTCTTTGAAGATTGGTTGAAAGGAGTGCCACTGAAACTGTACCCGAAAGAGGCATTACGCTTCCAGGAAAATCTCAAGGAGATGTATCACAAGCAGCAGTAGTAGCTGTTGGATCAGGTTCTAAAGGAAAGGGTAAAGAGATTCAACAAATTATTGTGGAAGTTGGAGACAAAATTCTTCTCCCAGAATACAGAGGCACCAAAGTAGTTCTAGGTGACAGGATTATTTCTTATTTAGAGATGGTGACATTCTTGGAAAGAATGCAGACAGAAATAAATCACTGTTGAAGTGGCATCACGTGAAGCTGCCCCTTCCACTGAAGTCCTGAAATCTTTCATCATATAAATAATTTTCATGTCTCTCTTTATAGTAAACTAATGATATATAAAGTAATGACATCCAGTGTCTCTAAAATTTTATTTTTCAGGACTGATAATAGACATTTTCAAATGAAAATATGTAAATTAAGCAAAATTAAAAATCCAAAACTTGAAGCCTTCCCTACTTCCTACTATAGGAAAGAAACCTGTTCTCCCTTCATCAAGGTGGTGGTATCCTCAGCATCTCAGCTGTGTGTTCCTGTGTCAGAAGCTCCTTTTGTGTCTCCTCATCCTCTGTCTCTTGCACAGTGTGATGCACCCACAGCATACACACACACAGCACCAATTAACATCTGAGATAAATACCTGGTAGGAAGAACAGAAATGGCTTTCTGGTCATATTGTGGTTTGAATGTATAAAAAGTCAGTGATGTCAGCTCAGTCTCTCACCTGCCTTGAAATGATACTGAAGTTTATGAAAGAGAAAACCACAGAAGGCTGTTTCTCTACTTAGCATAAACATTGGAATTGTTTAAAACATGGCTAAAGGCTTAAATGATAAATTTGCATTTTGTAATCAGCTTACATAATTATTAAATAAGTAGGAGATGGGTAAAGAGCAGGGACATGCTTTGTATGCATTTTTTGTAAGCTGAGAATAATTTCTGGTACAGGATTTTGGGGAATGTCCTGGTTTTGTCTTAAGTGGTAGCTGAGGGGACCCTTGGCTCTTGAATCCTTTTCTTGAGAAGTGAAGTGGCAGCAACTGGGAGGGCACCCTTTCAGGCCAAGTCCAGAAGTGGCCTCCCTGCCTCACCCTTTCCAGCTCCGTCCCATTAGAGGCATGATGTCATCAAGAGACAAGCTGATTGGTTCAACTCCGTAGAGGCTTTGGCTGCTTTTAACCCTTGGGATTCAGTGTGCAAGAAGAAGAATTTTATAAGGAGATTGGCATTTCCACTGATGATGACTAAATTTCTCACGCAATATTCTGCAGTGTGTTTTGTTCTTCATTATGTAAACAAGCATGCTATGAAGTCTTTTTTGCTGAGCAAATCCCTCCCACCCTGAACAAGAATGTGACACTCGTACCTCTGGGGAAAGATTAGGGCCTGGAGCGTCTATTTATTTGTTTCCAAGTATACCCAGTAGTCACAACTTTTATCCTACATGAAACACCCCTTAAGTTTCCATTGGCTTTAGGTGGTGTGACAATATTGAGGTATTTTGTTCATATTTTTAAAATAATCTCATTTATCTTATAGGCAGCCCTATAAAAACAGTTTTGGCCTTTCTATCAGATAAAGTGATTTTCGTTAGCCTAGATTATATCTGTACACACACACACACACACACACACACACACATATATGTGGGGGGTGTGTGTGTGTGTGTGTGTGTTTATATGCATTTTTATGGCTTGATGCTAACAGGAGAAACTCCACAGCATTGTGACTGAGCTGGGGTTAGTCCTGGCTCTGCAGTTGCCTGGTGATGAGAAACTGGTGTGTTCAGCACCCCTCTCTCCTGCTTGCTGGTCCCTTGCTGCCATCAGGCCTCTAACTGGTCAGGTGCTGGGAAGTGAGGGGAGTGCGCCCTCCCTGCTGCTGCCACTTCACTTCACTTCCTTCCTCAGTGCTACTGTCCCTATCTGTTCCTCAGCCGTTTCCCTTTTTCTTTTTCCTTGTGCTCTTTCTCTCCTTTTCTTCTATGCTCTTTTGTCCTATTTTCTTCTTCCCTATTTTTCTCATTCATTTTTCCTTTTTGTTCTTATTTTTGCTGGTGACGTTAAGAATGGGCTTCTCTTCTAGCCTTTTGGCCCTCTGCACGAAAGGGATTTTGCTTTTCTTTTCTTTTTTTTTTTAACATTATTCCAGGGTTGACCCACATTTCTATTCTACACTAGCATTTCTACGCCACACACACCACCAGCCCCAGTCCCCGCTCCCCAACAGCCTGGTTCCCTTTAGCTGCAGCAAGAGGGCACCAGCAAGCACCAGGGAGGGACTTGGGGTATTTGCGAAACTGTCAGCAAAAGAATTTTCCTTTTCTCCCTTTTTTGTTTTGTTACATTTTTTGTTTTTGTTTTTGTTTTTGTTTTTGTTTTAAGACAGAGTCTTTTTTCCAGGCTGGAGTGCAGTGGCATGATCTTGGCTCACTGCAATCTCTACCTCTCAGGTTCAAATGATTCTCCTGATTTAGCTTCCCTAGTAGCCGGGATTACAGGCACACGCCACCACACCCAGCTAATTTTTATATTTTTAGTAGAGATGAGGTTTCACCCTGTTGACCAGGATGATCTTGATCTCCTGACCTTGTGATCTGCCCGCCTCGGGCTCCCTAAGTGCTGGGATTACCAAGCGTGAGCAACCGCGCCTAGCCACATTTTTTTTTTTTCAAACCCCAGACTGAAAGTTTGAACGACAATGAATGCAGGTGACTATAGATGAGATGAATTTGATCTTTAATCCAGTTGATACAAATACTGAGAATCACAGAAGGAAACATTTTCTGGGATATTCTTTTTATACTTTGTTCTGGTTTTGTATCTTGTTTTTCTAGTAAAGTATCAATAGGATACAGAGTGCGTGATTTTATGTGACTTTGGGAATAATAGTTCATCTTATATTATTCTAAGCAATTGTGTCTAAGAACAAACAGAGGTATTTTACATTATCAGTAATAGTATAAAATTGAAGTATATTTGTATTACAGTTACTCATTCAGCTAATTTGTTGAGTACCTGCTGTGTTCCAGGTAGGTTCTAAGTGCTGGGGATGCAGCAACAAACAAAACAGACACAAATCCTCTTGCCCTCATGGAGCTGGCATTCTAGAAAGCTAGAGGGGAATGATCATTTAAAAAGGATAAATAGGTGAAATTCATAGTATGTAGTTGACAATAGGAGTACTTACGAGAACAATACAGCTAAGAAGAGGATTAGAGGGTGCGGTGGGAGGAGGGTTGCCATTGGGTGAGTCAGCCAAGGCAGGCCCTTTGACCAGGACGTGAAGGAGCAAGCTATGCATGCTTGGGCCGGAGAGGGTGACACGTGAGTAGGTACTGGGCTAGTTTCTCTTAATTAATTTCTCCTGTAAGATAAATTTAAAATTCCACCCTATACTTAATATTGTCTTACAACTATATCTTATAACTTGACTTTTTTTTTGAGACGGAGTTTCGCTCTTGTTACCCAGGCTGGAGTGCAATGGCGCGAACTCAGCTCACCGCAACCTCCGCCTCCTGGGTTCAGGCAATTCTCCTGCCTCAGCCTCCTGAGTAGCTGGGATTACAGGCACGTGCCACCACGCCCAGCTAGTTTTTTGTATTTTTAGTAGAGACGGGGTTTCACCATGTTGACCAGGATGGTCTCGATCTCTCGACCTCGTGATCCACCCGCCTCAGCCTCCCAAAGTGCTGGGATTACAGGCTTGAGCCACCGCGCCCGGCTATAACTTGACTTTTAACTTAATTTTCTTTAGTCATAATTGCTACTTGTTGCCTTTCTCGTCTTGTTTTTTTTCCCTTGATTTCTTTATTTTAAGCTGTTGGATGCATACTTTTAAACAGATGAGAATGTGAATGAAATCTGAATTTCTAAGAATTTCTCAAACTTGATCCTTCTTCTTGTCATCCTAGGCAAGGATGTTGGGTGAGTTCTGGCAGAGGGGCTGGGTTATAGGTACATTATCTTAGGAAATGCCTTTCTGTGAGCTCACTGCATACTCAAGGCTGGAATAAAATCTGAAAACCAGGATCATGAAGCAAAGGGAAGAGAATTTAAATTACCCAGACGAGAAAATGGCCAGAAATCTTGGAAATGGGAGATCCAGTGAGGGAGGTCAACTGACTAGGTGTTCATGGAATCAGGGTAGGTGAGTTCAGGGTATGCCACCACCACCTGGAACACAGGAATGATGCTGATGTCCTAAAAGAGCACATGACAAATTATGTGCCCTGATGAATCTTAAATACATTCTCTCGGGAGCCGGGCCTATAGGTAATTGACACCAGTAAGAGAAGGAGATATTGGTGGCCTCAGACATTCTCTAACCCTGGGTGGACTTAGAGGATGTCAGGGTAGAGGGAGCTTCTTAGAGACCAGATACAATGGTGGTCTGTGTGTATGCATGCACATGTGTGTGTATATATATCCCAGAGAAATTTATATTGTTTAGAGATGTGCCGTGTGGTCAGAGTGGCAGCCAGACAGTGGGGGATAGGCTTTTTATTATATAAGACTCTGAGAGAGCAATTAATCTGGACCTCATTTGCGCTCCCTTTGAAATGTATGACCCTCAGAAACAACACAGGCTCTTTTCCTGATCCCCAGTGTTATGCCAGCATCCTCAAAGATGTGCTCTCTGATCTCAGCTCTGTGTTTTCATGGATGACTACCCTCCCTGCCTAGGATTCCTTTGTCCTGCTTTCTTCTCCATAGATGTTCCCTTTAGATGCCACCAGGTGAGTAGCCAGTGGGTATGAATAATGTTTGTGGCCTGTAGCTACTGGGCAGGGCCAAGATGCTGAGCAGATCTTTCCCAGGCGTCATACTCTTGCTCACGAGCTCTAATGACCCAGTCTCTGGCGCCACAGGGCCCACCTGTCCATAACTCAAGGAGGCCTGTTTATTTGTCTGGACAGGTGGAAAACTGCCTAAGCTCACTAGGGGCCTACAAATGACAATTTGTCTGGCAGTCTGTTCTTGGCTGTCCTGATTTAAACAGGCAGGAAGCCATTGTAAACTCAGCTGAAATGTTGTGGTTTGTGTAAATGCTGTGGTTCCTTTCCTTTACACTTTGAATCTAGTTATTTTAAACAGAACTTTCCCTAAAAGCATGAAACTGCCTTGTATCTGTTACGCAGTGGGCATGCAGTCCTGGGTTTTGTAGCTTGGGCCCTCTGCACTGGGCCAAAGGTCAGTGAAGAACACCATGGAACTTGGGTGCAGTGGCAGAGGACTGGCATCCCATCCTCACACTGTACTTCAAGGGTAGCGATCTCCCAACCTCAAGGTCTTAGGCTGTTTCTGTGTCCTTGGAGGGAATATTTGTCTCAAACAACCTCCATATCTAACTATGTAGAAATCTAGGCAAAGCTAACCCTAGAAATGGAGTGTTTATACTCGAGGGATTTTTTTTTTAATTATAATATCTAAATCTAGGTGAAATTTTAAAGGTACCAAAGACTATATAGTGAAAAATAAGTCTCCCTGTCTGCCAGATTCCCAGTTCTTTTGCCTGGTGTTTTGAATATCCTTCCAGAAATATTCTCTGCATATAGAAGCATTTCTGACATGTTAAGCATTTTTCTTTTTAAAAGACAAAATGGCGCCATCTCATGTGTACTGCTGTGAACCTTGCTTTTTGAAATCATTCTAATTAAGTACATCTAGAGTTTTCTTTCTTATTGTTCATAGTATTCTATGGTGTACATATACTATCATTTATTTTTGTTTCTTGTAGATGGACACTTTGGATGTTACCAAGCTTTTACTGATTAAAGCATTGCTGCAATGTAAATCCTTGTACAGAGTCATTGTAAAATGTTTCTAGAAGCTGAACAGCTGTGTGAAAGAGTTTGTGCATGTGAAATGTACTCTCCCACCCACAACATGTAAACACCTTATCAACATGGAGTGGTCAGCCTTTTAGTCTCTTCGGTTAACAGATTGGTGACGTTATCCTGGTGTCATTTTAAAGTGCGTCTCTTATTATGAGTGACATTGACATCTCTTCCTATGTTCACAAAATACTGTTTTCTAGATTCCTTTTTCCTCCTTTTTTTTTAACGTTGTTGTTACTGAATTGATCTCTTTCTTACTAATTTGTAGAAGCTCTTTATATTTGAAGAAACTAGCCCTTTATCTGTGATATGATTTGTCTTTTGGCCTTATGGCACTTTTCTGTTTTGTTTTGTTTTGTTTTTTACATGCAGAAATTTAGAATTTTCATATAGTTCAATCTATCAATCTTGTATGACTTCTGCTTTTTTTTTTTTTTTTTTTTTTTGAGATGGAGTCTCGCTCTGACACCCAGGATGGAATGCAGTGGCATGATCTCAGCTCACTGCAACCTCTGCCTTCTGGGTTCAAGCAATTCTCCTGCCTCAGCCTTCTGAGTAGCTGGGATTACAGGTGTGTGATTGATAGGGAAACCAGTTGGAGCTACATTTTCTAATATACAAGACTGTATTTAGAATATAGGTGAGCTAAACCTTTATTTCGGCATTAATTAGCAGTTACTTTTCATTTCCTCTTGTTTCAACCCAAATTATTGCAGCACTATCTTTTTCTCTCTAACTGCAGAAAAAATATTTGTCTTTGTGTGTGAAGGAAAGCAACTTAGGAAAGGAGAAGCATGTGTTTCCTTTTTACTGTAATATTGACACTCAAAGCATTTCTTCCCTTTACTGCTTTCCAAGATGGAGGCTGTCAGGTTTTTCTTTTGTGACTTGAAAAGTGAGGTGATGATTTCCGGCAAATTCTAAAATTTGGAATTTGGAAGGAATCCTAGTTACCATTGTGGTAAAATCACTTCTGTATTGTCTAAAAATGATCTTCTTTACTACTGCACTTGACTGATTTAAAAATAATAATGGTAACAAATAAATAAAAATGATCTTCCAACTTTTGCTTATAAACCACAGGTAACCCCCTCTGCCATCTACTGTTACTTCCATGAAATAATGGAAAGTCCTTTCTCATTTCCAGCTAAAATCTGTGACTTTCACCCCATCAATTCTGGTTTTACCCTCTTGGTGGGTCATGCACACAATCCTCCATAATAGTTGTTCAGATCTTTGAAGCTGCAATTATGTCCTTCCACCCTCAAACCTTCTTGTTTCCTTTCCAGGCACCCCAGTTTCTTCTCTATCTCCTCAGTTGGCTTATTGTCAAACTGCTGTTGTCTTTGCCGTTCTGTGCACATCCTCTTGAAATTGTATGACATTGTTACAGATGCTTGTACATAATGTACATTGCACTGTACACTCTGGTGAGATTGACGTGCGCAGGCCACCTGATAATGCTTCCTCAAGAGGTTTGATGCGCATCCTGGTCTCCTGAAAACTTAAGGGTTCAGTCTGTCAGTCAGGCCAAGTCAGTGTGCATGATGCTTTCAGAGCTCCCGCACCTCCATCAGGAGGCCAGACAGAAAGCGGCTCTGTGGAGTGGAGGTACTTGTTGCCTTTTGAAGCTTTACCCTGTGATTCCTGACCTGGAGATACAGCTCAGCCTCTTCCCTGCTGTGCTTTTTTGGCAAAATCAATGTAACTTCTCCCTGTGCCCCATCACGTAATAGTCAGTCTACCTACTCTCCACAGCATAATGGCCTGCTCCGGGCCCTTAAGACTTGCTCAGGCATTTTTTTAGCATTTTTTACATGACTCACCGTGACCTTAATTTGCAGGTAAAGGTTTTTTTTATTTGAAATCAATAGGACAGGTGAGGCCTGAGAAAGCCTATATGTTGTCCAAATGATCCTGAGCCAAGCTTTGTACGGGGTAGCTGAGGTCCCCATGTGCTCTTGACCAGAACCCTTCTTCCTCTCCCCATTTTGTGCCAGTCGCCAGGGTTTCCTTCTAAAATCTCTCTCCTCCATTCACATCACCTTCCTGGGAGCCTCAGCAGCCACCACCTCAGTATCACCCTGCTTGCCTCTGGGCTTCTCTAGCTCATCTTACCTGTGACAACCTTACCGTGTTCTTCAAATATTTTGTGTTCTCCTCCCTTGCTTCCCTATTGCTATGGTTCAGAGTCCAGACTCCTTAGCCTGGAGTGTGTGATTCGCCAGAGAATGAACCCATGGCCCAGCCTCTACAACTGTCCTTCTCTTTCATCTCATACCCTCTTTTTTGGCTCAGTTAATTCCTATACTCACTGTTTTCCCCTGCACATTGGTTGATACTATTCTCCCTGTGGAGGTGGCTTTCTCCGTTTCTTTTTATTGAAATTCCACTCTTCACTAGAGGCTTAGTCATTCATTCACCACACTTAATGGAGAGCCTACTGTGTGCTGGCCATACAGAAATGAAATTGTAAACAAACATGCAGCTTTTGAGGGACTTAGCGCCTAAAGGGAGAGATAGATATTAAACAAGTACCAATAAAAATATTATCACAAACAAAAATAAGTACTCTTGAAGAAAAAGAGCGGAGTGCTGGGCAAGATGTGGGAGGTGAGGTGAGGCCCCATTCGATGGACGGGCCCTAAGGCCTCTCTGCGGCCAGGCTTAGGGAAACCGAAGGAGCTTGACAGCTCGGTAAACAGTGATGGGCTCAGGGGAGGATGGGGTCAAGTCTCTGCCGTAAAAGCTGCCCCCCTTGCACCCTGAGCCTGAGAGGTCTGTCCTTCAGCAGCTCTTTCCACCAGCACTATTTTGGCGCTGCGTGCTTTGCTGCTCTTACTTGTGCGTGTGGCCCATCTCCCAGTCAGATGAGACCTTTCCAGAGTAGTAATCACAGTTCATTTTTACAAGCCCTCCGGCTCCCCAGCCCCGAACGGGCACTTAGAAATGCAAGTCTTTGATTAAGAACCTCAGAAGGATGTGGGATGTCGTGAGTCCTTAAACTGTCATTCTTTCCTCAAAGAGCTCAAGGTGTGGATTGCTAAAGACTTGCTGCGCTCGGGCACAGATAGGTATCTGTTTTTCTTCTTCTTCAGGAAGATAAAATAACTAAGTCCTTCTCCTTCGCCTTGCCCTTAAATTTGGAATTTTGTTTTTCTTTCTCTAGTAATAAGGTAGAGCCCTTTTATGACACAACCGAGGGATTCTAAAGCATATTCAGAATAATTCCCATCGTAGATCTGACCATAGAAATGTACCGATTTTGGGAGACATATACTGATGATGTCTTATGACTTTCTTACTTAATAAATTAATCCTCCCACACCCATTATTTTAAAGGTAATAATATTATTTCACTAAAACAAACTGTTTTGGAAGGGGGGAGATGAGTTTGGCATTTAAATGTCAAATATATGTTTTAAGCTAACTTCATTCACTGGCCGTTCCTGCCCCCCATACATAATTAACATTTATAAAGAATATGCAGATAGAATCCCCCTTGATAATGTCACATTGGTGTTAACAGTCTTTCTGCTTCTAAGTATCGTATGTGTTAAGTCAAGCACAGAAATAGTCTGGGCAGTTCTTGGCCCCTGCTTTTCCAAATTAGATTGAAAGAAGAAAAGAACCAAACCAGATATGGTGTATTTCTGTTAAACTATCAGCTCCTGCTCGGGTAGCTCCATACGTTCCCACAGGTCTCCAGAAGATCTTGCTGCCTGCAGAGCAAAACATTAACTAAACAAATCCTCAGCTGGGTCCACGTGTGTAAAGCCATTACGGACTTAGGCACCATTCAATAGAGTAGAGAGTTGGCATCTCAGGCGTGTATGATGCTGGTGGAATTCATTTGATTAAAGAAAAAATTTTCCAAGGCCCATTTTTTAAGAATAAAAAATATTACTGCTGATCCCGAAATAAGGTCTTTGATGAATCTCTCCTGTTGGGGTATTAACCTAGAGGTCTGGCCATGCTTCAGTGCAGATAACGCTGTTTCTCTGTACTAAATTCTTCCTGAAGGTTCAATTAGATTTGGCCTTTTTTCATCCTGGGCAACAACTCAAGAACTGCCCGTTTCTAAGGCAGGAGCTTAGTGGTGGATGCATTTGTTTCACTGCTGACAAAGATTTCAACATAAAATCTGCCGGCCCCTTGAGAATGGAAACAGAGATTGATCTCAGTGAAGAATGAGTCTCTTGGTCCTCGTGCAGAGTTACATTAACGTCTCTGTGTGCTCTGGAAGGAGTTCACTTCCCCAGGTGGATCTGAGCAGGCTGGATGTTGCAGCCTATTCAGCGGCAGGATTGGGCCCTGTTCCTGGAAGAGAGCTCCACTAAGGTACTTGTTAGAAGTCATCAGCTTCCTTTGGTCAGTGGTTCCACAAAGCAACATTTACTCAGTGCCCACAATTGCCAGGCTTTCAGCTGCTGTGTGTGGCATTATGAGAACGTAATGTTGCAGGTTTAGGTTTGTTGTGGATTTTGCACCAGGGATGTTGTCTGTGTGTCTGCTGATGAATTTCTCAGAGGCATATTAGTTTGCTGCCTTGGTACCTTTTGCCACTTAGTTTTCCTTTTTCCTTTTCAAGGAACAGCATGTGTGTGTGTTTGTTTCATTGCAGTCATCCAGTGTGAATTGTGTTTAAAGTTTTGTGGGTGGTTTTCTATTTTGACATCACCATAAGTATTTTTTGTTCTTTTTCTTGAATGTTTGTTCTCTGTCTGGAGTCAAATCCAAGACAGACTTGGAAAGTGAATAGTATCCCACAGTCACTAGCCCCAGCCAGCCTTGTTTCTCAGGGACACCCTAAGTGGCATTGGGGAAAGCAGGTAGACCCACAAGACACTCATTGATGTTAGATCATCTAAAACAAGAAATGACAAGATTCCTGGGTCTAGACCCAGCTTGTGGGAAGTTCTGTCTGCATCTGTCAAATTTGTGGCTATGCCTTTTAGTTTAGTTTAGTCAGTGCCTGTCACTTGCATTAATTAAAAGATATTTTTAAGCCTTTGTAGGCTTGGTATTACTCAGGCCAGTATCACTGCATCATTTTTAAATTTTATGTAATAAGGTAATTGTGTCTTTATTTCTTCACTGTTGTGTTAGAAAAGGAAATGAAACATCATAAATCTAAAGTGAGGTTGGTCAGAGGCAATCAGATCTACAAAAGTGAGTCCGAAGAGAGGAAGCCTGAGCTGAGTGATGATTGATCCCTGTGACATCACAGGACAAATGGGCTAAGGACAGCCTCAATCTCAAATCCTGGCATCATGAGCCAGCCTAGATGCAGAAACTTAAAGGGGATATTTTACAACAAGTGAGGGAAACAGCTCACTTGACACTGATGGTAATAGCCTGTGGGACTCATTACCCGTGAATAAGTGGAGAATGTTGGCTTGGAAACGGCCTCGCCCTGAGTAACAGGCAGAAACGCACTGGCTGGCTCCCTGGAGCCCTGTTCTCAGCTGTACTGCCAGTGGCTGAGCGGGCTGGCCGGGACCGTGCGCTTTACTGTATCAGCAGGTATTTACTAGGTGCCAATTATGTATCAGGCTTGGTGCTAGGTGCTGGGTGTAGGGGGTAGAATTAAAGGACACAATTCCTTCTCTTAGGGAGTTTCCTTGAAGGAAGTTGAGTAGCTCCTGAATTCTATCAAAAGAGGGCTTAGGAGCAGCAGTCTGATTTAAGTAGGGGCTGGGGGCTCGTCTGAATTGTGTGCTTCACTGTTGACTTGGCTTCCTTTTTATGTCTTAGATCAACAAAAAGAATTTTCTAAAATATACTTTTATTTATTCCTTAAATAAGACTAAGAAAACCTTAGTTGTTTATATGTAAAAGCATTTTATTTTTATTGGGGTTGGCTTGGCAGGAGGCTATTGAATGTGTCCCACCCCCTGGGTATCCTTCTTTGACATGGCTATTGCTGGCCTCTTTTTCCACCTGTTTATCCCTCCTGTCACATTGACACATGGGTCTTAGGGTAGATGTTTGTTTTGAGTTCCCCAAGCCTGGCTGCAAACTGCTCAGAGGTTGCCAACCTGGGTTAGTCAGGAATCAGCCTCACTTCTCAGTTCCACCGTTGATTTATTGGTCATCCCTGCCTATCAGTCTGTCTGTCTGTTAAACAGAATAAAACAAGAGTGTTTCCTACAGGTTCCCTGTGGAGTGTGGCAGGCCAGTGCTTGTTGGCTTCATTCGGAAACCCGGCCTCTTGGAAATACAGAGCAATGTCCTTAGTGACTGCCCTTCACAGGTGGCTGCCCCACCTCTCTCCGCTTGCCTCCTGCTTTACATTCAGAGCAGGAAAGCTGTTAGCACAAGGTTCACTTAAAACCCCAGTTGAGGAGGTTAGCATGGCATCCTTAATTCTAGTGAATGGCTCTAGTTTTCCCTTCAGCAGTTGGAGTCATTAAATGTCATAATATATCAGGGGAGTACCAATTATGAACCTGGATTTCATGCTGGGTGCTTTTACATTCGTTGGTTGGTGTTGGGCATAGTACTAACTTACCTTGGCAGCATCTTTAATTGGGGCATTCATGGAATTGAATTGGACTCTGAGCAGCTGGAAGGGTCTCAGGCTGAGGACTGCTGCCAGGGCTTCACCTGCCCTGTCCCAGTTGGCCTGTTGGGGCATCTAGGCTCTTACATTTGACATCATGCTGCCCAGGCGACTAGGCAGAATATTTTTGCTTGGAGCTGTGATGCTGTGTT
Source organism: Saimiri boliviensis (assembly GCF_048565385.1). Lineage (NCBI taxonomy): Eukaryota > Metazoa > Chordata > Mammalia > Primates > Cebidae > Saimiri > Saimiri boliviensis. The sequence continues at coordinate 99,345,857 of NC_133452.1, forward strand.
GGTTTTTATTGTAAAACATCAGAGTCAGAAAGTTCCCTAAGTGTGAGTTCTCTCCTTAAACAGGTTAGGAAACTGAGCCCAAGGATGTGGCCTCCTCAGAGTCTCTCACAAGACCTCTGACAGTGCCCGAACCTCTGCTGCATAGCAACATCTCTGGCACAGACTGGGTACTTGATACCCACTTGTCGAATAATGAGCAAACCCAGGTCTCTGGAGATTTGTTTGAGTAACAGAGTTATGTTAACTTTTTTTGGTTTAAACTGTCAACATATCAAATCTGGTTTTGGTTCAGTGACTGATCTAGAGTGTTAGAAGATTCTGCCAGTTTTCTAGAAAACAGTACACAGACTGGTCAGCCTTTCTTCTTGCTAATGCTAAGTGGAAAGTTTAACCCTGTAGTTCCTTCTTTCTCTCATATATGGTATGTTAAAGCAGTGGTTCTCAAAGGACAGTTGCAGACCAGCAGCATCACCCTTCCCTAGGAACTTGCTAGAAATGCAAATTCTCCCCTCCTCCCCCAGACCTTCTGAATTAGGAACTCTGGGACTGGGGCCCAGTAATGTTTGTTTTGTTTTGTTTTGTTTTGTTTTGTTTTGAGACAGTCTTGTTCCTTTACCAGGCACCAGGCTGGAGTGCAGTGGCACGATCTCGGCTCACTGCAACCTCTGCCTCCCGGGTTCAAGCAGTTCTCTTGCCTCAGCCTCCCGAGTAGCTAGGACTACGGGCGTGCGCCACCACGCACAGCTAATTTTTGTATTTTTAGTAGAGATGGGTTTTCACCATGTTAGTCAGGATGGTCTCGATCTCTTGACCTCGTGATCTGCCCGCCTCGGCCTCCCAAAGTGCTGGGATTACAGATGTGAGCCACCGCACTCGGCCACCCAGTAATGTTTTTACAAGCTCTCCAGGTGGTTCTCAGGCAGGCTGAGGTTTGAGAACCACTGCTTTAAGAGTCAGGTCCTAGCAGTGTTCCCTCTACTCGCGAATAGACCCTGCATGTGAGCATCCAGTTATGAACATGCAGGCCACCAAGCATGAGATTACATAACACTGGCAATCAAATAACATTTAATGCAAGTTTTATCTGACATATTTAATATATACATGGTGGTTACTGTGCCAGTGATAATTAGGCAAATGAAAAGCAGTTCATATAAATGGCTATGATGAATATTACCTAGGCAAATCAAGTTTTTATAGTTTTTTCCCTATTAGCTTTTCAGTATCTGCTAGCAGCCATTACTGTTGGTGACTTCCCTAATTACCCAGATGTACATTCCTCTGACACTCACAGAGATACACTCATTCATGTTTGAAATTCTGGCTCAAATTTCCCAATTGTTAGAAGTCCCTGTGACCACCCGTCTCTGGTTGAGTTTCCTCAAAAGTGGGATTTAAATGCAAAGAGCTAATTTGAGAGGTGATCCCACGAGGCACTGGTAGGGGAATGGGGAGTGGGAAAGGAAAGAAACCAATAAAGGATTTGGTATCAAGCAAGTTACCCCTTGGGCCCTAGGGCTTAGACCTGCTAGGGAACTCTGGGAGACTCCAGCTTACTTAAGATCTAGGGAGCTGGGTATTTATTCATCACTTCCAGTAAGTGTGGGTAAGGGCTGCTTTCCTAGTGGGAGTAGCGGCAGGACATTAATGTCCTCACTCTTTCAGCCTACCCAGCGTACAGGCCTAGAGGGCTCTGGCAGCCTGGGAGAATCCTCGGAGTCACAGGTGCTTGCAGTTGGAAACTGACAGATGGGAGGATTTAGAAATGACGAATGCCTCATGTCTGCTTTACCACCCATTAGTGGTCCTGGGCTGAGGCTTCTCAGACTTTCTTGTGTACCCCACTCCAGGTCTTTGAGGTGCACCACTGCTGTCCCTCTTGGCACAGGAAGGCTTGCTCCTCGGGTCCTGGTTCTGGAAGGGACATGGGCAGGCAAGCGCTCGGGCTGAGAGCAGTTGCCAAGGGTGGTGGCAAGAGAAGGGAGAGGGCACTGTGAGAATAGACTCTGGGTCTCAGAGTCTGGGCCAGGGCCAGGGCAGGATGGAGTGAATGAAAAATCCTGGGGCACATGGGTGGCTGGCATTGGGTCTCTATCTCTGGGGAAGGAGAAAAGCAAAGCAGAGGGTTCAGGGAACTAGTAAGAGGAGTAGAAGGCAGAAGAGAGACTTAAATTTTTTGCTGGCCTGTGTCTTTCCTCTAACTCCACCCCACACCCCCATCTTGTCCTACTGTTGTTTTCTACTTTCTCTAGGCTGAGAGAACTGTCAGAAGCCAGTCAGGCTGGGAAGAAAGGGAGCTTTATGCCTGGCCTCCCGTGGGTGGGTCTGCTGGCACGTTGTTTGCGTGCTACAGTGGTGAAGATGGGGTAATTGGAACCTTGCAGTCTCACTGAGGTGTAGTCCTCAATACAGTTTCAACCGGTCCACGATGAAAGGAGAAAATGAAGAACAATGGAGAGTGCTGTGATAGTGCTGATGGTATTTGATTGCCAGCCACCTTTATTCTGATTTTGCTCATTCTTTCCCTTGTTTTCATTTTATTTTTTTAGAGACAGCATCCCACTCTGTCACCCAGGCTGGAATGCAGTGGTGTGACAACAGCTCACACCATTGTAACCTCAAAGTCCTGGGCTGAAATGATCCTTCTGCCTCAGCCTCCCAAGTAGCTAGGATTATAGGCATATGCCACCGTGCCTGGCTGGTTGTGTTTTTTTGTAGAGACAGAGTCTCGCTGTGTTGCCCAGGCTGGTCTTGAACTCCTGGCCTCAAGAGGTCCTCCTACCTCAGCCTCCCAAAGCGCTAGGATTACAGGCATGAGCCATGGCACCTGGGCGCTTTTCCTTTTTCTGTGCTTCAGTCATTCTTTCTTTTATAAAACAAAGGGATAATTTTCATGTTGATTGTTAAGTTTTTTCCTTTATAAAATTTATTTTAAAATAATTATAGATTCACAGGAAGTTGTAGAAATAGTATAGAGAGGTCCTTTTTTTTTTAGTATCCTTCATCTAGTTTCTGCCCATGGTAATATATTATTTAACTCTAATACAATATCAAAACCAGGAGATTCATTGTGGAACAATCCACACACCTTATTCACATTTCACTAGTTTTGCATGTATTTGTCTGTCTGTTTGTGTGTGTGTGTGTGTGTGTGTGTGTGTGTGTGTGTGTGGTTATATGCATTTTTATCTTGTAAGTTCATGTGATCACCACCACAATCAAGATGCAGAACTACCCATCCTGTTAATTTTTTATGTATTTTTTGAGATGGAATTTCACTCCTGTTGCCCAGGCTGGAGTGCAATGGCGCTGTCTTGGCTCACTGCAACCTCCACCTCCCAGGTTCAAGCAATTCTCCTGCCTCAGCCTCCTGAGTACCTGGGATTACAGGCATGCACCACCACACCTGGCTAATTTTGTATTTTGAGTAGAGACGGGGTTTCTCCATGTTTGTCAGGCTGGTCTCAAACTCCCAACCTCAGGTGATCCACCCACCTCAGCCTCCCAAAGTGCTGGGATTACTGGTGTGAGCCACTGTGCCTGGCCCATACTGTTAATTTTTTTTTTTTTTTTTTTTTTTTTTTGAGACGGAGTTTCGCTCTTGTTACCCAGGCTGGAGTGCAATGGCGCGATCTCGGCTCACCGCAACCTCCGCCTCCTGGGTTCAGGCAATTCTCCTGCCTCAGCCTCCTGAGTAGCTGGGATTACAGGCACGCGCCACCATGCTCAGCTAATTTTTTGCACCATTAGTAGAGACGGGGTTTCACCATGTTGACCAGGATGGTCTTGATCTCTTGACCTCGTGATCCACCCGCCTCGGCCTCCCAAAGTGCTGGGATTACAGGCTTGAGCCACCGCGCCCGGCCATACTGTTAATTTTTAAGGTCATTTGCCTTGACAAAAAAGTTGACAGCTTTATAACATTTCTGTTCTCACAGTTGGGAGGGAAGGTGGCCCACAAACTTACCAAATTAAGGGGCCAGTGCCACGTGCGTCCTTGTTGAAGTGGGACAGCATAGTGCTCTGCACAGAAGCCATCTTCTGAAGGAGGCGTGTGTGTGTTTCTGCCCAGGGCTGTAGAGAAGGAAGGCTGAGAAAGTTCATTTTTTCTGAGGTCTTTTTCCTTCAGTGCTCAGCCCTCTAGAGGCCTAAGTCATGTATTAGGCAGCTCAGGCTTCTGTAACAAAAATACATAGATTGAGTGGCTTAAACAACAGACTGGGAAGTCCAAGATGAAGGTGCCAGCCAGCATGGCCCCTGATGAGGGCCTTCTTCCTGGCTTAGAAACAGCTGCCTTCTCTCTATATTCTCACATGGGAGAGAGGGGAGCCAGCTCACTCCCTCCCTCTTCCTGCAAAGCCTACCCTCATGAATTCATCTAACTCTAATTACCTCTCAAAGGCCCCATCTCCAAATACCTTCATAGTGGGGGTTAGGGCTTCAGCCTATGAAATTTGAGGGAACAGAACTCAGCCATAGGAAATATCTTCATGAAGGGCTGTGCCATATTCTGCCACCTCCCCAATTGCCAAATCAGTGGGGTGTCTTGGCAGAGAGACAGCAAACAAGGTTTAGGCCCTGTATTGCCAGCTGGGTTAAACCATTTAGTCCCCGAGAGCCTGAGTTTTCTAACCTGTAAAACTGAGAGATTGATGTGGATGATGTCTGAAGGCCCTGCTTGCTGAATCTGCAGCTGCCTCCCTCCGGCGGCCCTCGTCTTCCTGTCCTCCATTTCCACTGACTTGGTGGGAAGAGTCCAAGGGCCAAGTTTGTTGATCCCTGTACCAGCTGTTCTCACTTATTCCCACTTCTGAGAGCAAAGGAAAAAAGAGGAGTTGGAGATTTTGAACATCAGTTTTGACCAGAGCCATCCTGTTTATTTTCAGCTGTGTGGAAGCATATTTGAGATTGTGATGCATGTGCCTACACACAGACACACATGGCCTGAGCACAAAAGTATCTGAGGAAAACAAGTCTCTTACTGATCCTTTCCTCCAGTCTCAGACTCTCTCTACGCTAGTTCACTTATTAGTCAAGCATGTTATTCTACAAGAGGCAGAATTTTAGATCAAGATTCCTGTGCCCTGGCTGACGGTGGAACTTGGAAGCCCAGCCTGGGACCCTCTGACCTTTAGCCATGGACTCTTTGGGGTCCCTTTCACCCCTTTCTTCTCTCCCATAGACCACAGGGATTGGCCCACCTGTCCAGGTGCCTGCCTCCACTGTATCTTCCCTCTTCCCTTGTATCCCAGAACTCTAGGGAAGGAATAATGTTTTTCAGTGTCTCCCCAGTTTTGCTGTGTTTGAATAAGCACATGTCCCCTTTTAAGATTTTATTGCATGTTAAAACCAAAATGGGAAACTGAGAGGTTTGCGGAAGATAACCAGTAAGTAGCCAACAATGGGGATGTTGTAAAGCTATGAGAAATACTCAAAATAATAGTTGTCAGCCAGGCATGGTGGCTCACACCTGTAATCCCAGCACTTTGGGAGGCCGAGGCAGGTGGGTCAAGAGGTCAGGAGTTCAAGACCAGCCTGGCCAGCATGGTGCAACCCCGTCTCTACTAAAAAATTACAAAACATTAGCTGGGCATGGTGGCACATGCCTGTAATCCCAGCTGCTCAGGAGGCTGAGGCAGGAGAATTGCTTGAACCCGGGAGACAGAGGTTGCAGTGAGCCGAGATCACGCCACTGCACTCCAGCCTGGGCGGCAGAGTGAGACTGTCTCAAAAAAAAAAAAAAAAAAAAAAAAAAAAAAAAAAGTCGTCCTGGGTCTTGGTCAAACATTAATAACCTAGCTCTTTCCCTTGCTCCTCTGACTGCCTTCTCTCTAGATAATGTCTTGAGGTTGTAACTTCCACTCCTTTGCTGAAGGTCCCTACCTCCTAGCACATACACAAAGCCCCTGGAGAAAAGTTGTTGGCAGTCATCAGGGCTTATAAAACAGCTGAGTCTGGTGGGCTGTGATCGCTGTGGAATCTTCTTGTAGGCTGAGGCTAGAGATAGCCTTTGAAGAGTGGGCTGCTCGGGGGTCTCCCACTGCAAAGGTCTCACAAAGTGGAGAGGATTACACGGCCATCTTTTCTTCCTTTCCTCTCCCCGCATGCCACTTTTCTTAATGTCTTTCCTGAGAAAATTTGTACACTCCACAATTGCGACTTGCAAGCCGCACTTGCCAACAAACCTAAGAGTGTAAGTCGACAGGGCCTTTACTGGAACAGGCGCTCTTCACTGACGTGTTTTGAAAAGGCTGTGTTCTTTCTGGTAATCCCATGGGGTTGTATCTTTTAACCTGACGTTTGGCCCCTAGCTGTTGCATGTTGCTGCCCATATAGGGAATGGATTTTCTTGGGAGTCCTCACACTGCCAGCCCAACAAGAAGCCAGGGCTTGTTGCTCTCTAATTACCAGCACTACCCTTTCTTCAGATGCTGGGCCCTTCTGTGGGCTCCCATTTTCCTACCAGCCAGAGGGAGGTGACCAATCTGAGCTCTGGTTCCAGAACCTATTGGGCGACTTTGAGGACATCAAGTTGTGTTCCTGTCCACTTGGCTGAGAAAAAAAGACAGGAACCTGTGTGGTTTAGGAATACTGATATAGATGGTAGGTTAAAGAAAAGCCAAAGGATATAACATTTAATTCAGGATGGTGGTGGCCTCAGAGGAGCAGAGAAATGTGGGGAAGTGATCCCAGGAAGGGCATTTTCTGTTTCTTAGACCAGATAGTAGGCATGTGGATGGGTCATTTTTTATTGTTGTTGAAATCACAATACTATAAAATATGTTCTTTGGAATTTAAGAAACATGTCATTTTTTTTGAAGAGAAAAGAACACAGTTTCTTGTGGTTGAGGTCAGCATCGGCTGATGTAAGAGAATATTGACACAGGAACTTAGCAGTAAGACAGTCAGGATGCAGCTGGAGGAATTTCAGGTGGGAAGATGCCACATGTTTACTGGGTTAGCCACCATGTTTTCCCCCTCTCATTTTCTCTTCAGGGAAAATCTCAGATCCAAGAAAAATGGATGTCCTAAACAAATCCCTCCCTAAGAATCAGTTAAGGTATCACCACTTTTTTTGTTTGTTTTTTGTTTTTGTTTTTTTGAGATGGAGTTTCGCTCTTGTTACCCAGGCTGGAGTGCAATGGTGCAATCTCAGCTCGCCGCAACCTCCGCCTCCTGGGTTCAGGCAATTCTCCTGCCTCAGCCTCCTGAGTAGCTGGGGTTACAGGCATGCGCCACCGTGCCCAGCTAATTTTTTTGTATTTTTTAGTAGAGACGGGGTTTTACTGTGTTGACCAGGATGGTCTCCATCTCTTGACCTCGTGATCCACCTGCCTTGGCCTCCCAAAGTGCTGGGATTACAGGCTTGAGCCACCACGCCCGGCCTGGTACCACCACTTTTAAAAGCTACTTGTGGCCAGGTCTGGTGGCTCACACCTGTAATCCCAGCACTTTGGGAGGCCAAGGCGAGTGAATCACCTGAGGTCAGGAGTTTGAGACCCACCTGGCCAACATGGTGAAGTCCTTTCTTTTCTAAAAATACAAAAAATTAGCCGGGCGTGGTAGTGGGCATCTGTAATCTCAGCTACTTGGGAGGCCGAGGCAGGAGAATCACTTGAACCCGGGAGGCAGAGGTTGCAGTGAGTCAAGGTCTTGCCATTGCACTCCAGTCTGGTCAATAAGAGTGAAACTCCATCTCAAAAAAAAAAGGTCTTTGTTTTTCCACTGGGTGCTGTTTGAGCCCACCCAATACTTAGTATCTTGTAGGAGCACTAGTGGGAAATATAGAAGAAGCTGAAGAGGTGTGCACATGTGTCAAAAGACCAGGAGCCATCCTCGGAGCTTACATACACATGAGCAGGTTTGCATCAGCATGGTACAGCCAGGCTGCCTCTGCTGCAAGAATCCTAAAACAGAAAGCTTAGATGCAGTCAGTCCACAAAGGGTGCTAGCAGGGCACCAGTGCTCATCAGTGCTTGCCGTGTGCCAGCCACCCTCCCTGGGTCATCGCATCCACTCCCCATACCGTACTGTGAAGCAGGCATTAGCATCATTGTTTACAGGTGAGGGTTATGTAGGAAACTTCGAAAGTAATTATCTTTCACATACCTGTCCTTCCCGTGAAGTGTCTCCAATTGTCATATCCTCCATGGTTATATTTGGGGGACATAAGATTGTCATTTCCATAATTAATTGTTCTCTGCGATGGGGTTGTGGGTGGAGCAGGGTACATGTTGGTTCCTAGCTCAGACATTTTTTTTTTGGTTGACCTTGGATGCCCTTGAGCCTCAGAATAGGTCTGTGAGACTTGGAGGATTCCCTCTGCTTTTGCCTCTGTCCCTCATCATCTCTCAGGGTAGGTAGGAGGACCATTTTGGGGAGAAGGGTCTTAATTAACTTAGTTACCCTCTCTCTCTGTATGCTCAACTTGAGGTGGGCTGGGGGCAGTTTTCTCTTCACCCTCTACCATTTGGAAGTTTGACTGCCTGAGGTAGCCCGGATTGACAGATGATGAGAGCCTATGCCTTGCTGTTGCCTGTGGTCTGTAACCCAGAGATCATGGCCTGGCTGGTTCACCCTGGACAGAGGCAGTGATCAATAACGTGTAAAGCATTTTTCAAACGGGAACTTTGATGAGGAAGAAAGAAGGGCTGAAAATATGCTGGGAGTCACCTGGGGTGGTTTACCAGCCTGCAGGGGAGAGACTTTTTAGGAAAAAGCAGCCAGAAAGGGGTTCTGTGTCTCTGGGAGGTGACTTATTTGATGGTGCAGGTGGTTTGAGAGTTTCTGCGGTCACAGCGGCTATCTTGTTTATGAGGCACTGCTACCAGTTCTTCCAGAGGCTTTGCACATGTGCCATTGTTCCAGTAGAAGCCTTTTCCATGGCCACTGTGATGAGGGTTGTTTGGTTTGGTTAATTACAAAACCCTGTCAAAAGAGGAAGTCATTTTTAAAAAAGAATACAAACAGGTTAACCCCAAATGGATAGCTGGGCACTCTTGGTGTGGAGCTGGGCCCTTTCTTCCAACGCAGACCTGCTAATTTGGAGTTCTCTGCCTTCCTTTTATTACATGAACCACATTCATAAAACACCATTGACTAAAATTTCTAGTTTGTTTCTTAAAAGTAAAGCCAGAATTTGGCCACTTGTGAAGCAATCTGAGTACAGAATTTTTTTGGAATTTTTTACAACTTATTTCCCCAACCACACTTAATTCAAGAGCCCATTTTGAAAAATGAGCTCATCATTGAGTCTCTTCAGAGTACTTACTTGGTTGTCACGGAAAGACTCTATTACAGTGGCTTCATCATTTATATAATGTTTAATTAAATTTTCTATTTTCATCACAAATATAACCATCATAAGCAGGTTTGGAAATGGTCCCAGCTGACTCTTGGTAAGGGCAACACTGAGTGTGTGGAAGTAGAAGGCCAAGGGTGTCTGTGAGTGAGCCTGCCCTGTGTGGACACTGCCACGTGCTGGCATTGCTCACTGAGGGACGAGATGGTGTGCACTTAGCTCACTGGCAGCTCACTTAAGCAGAGGTTGATAACAGGCTTACCAGGTAGGTGTTGCTATCCCTGTTCTAGGTGATCAAGCTAAGGTGTGGGAAGAACAAGTTGCTTGTTCACAGTCATGCCGCTAAAAGCGGCAAAGCTGTTTCCACGGGTCTCTGAGCATCTCACTACCTGCAGACTCTGCCCTGTGGGAGCCAGCTCTCTCTGAGGTGAGGGGGATGGAGGCAGCCATGGCCTCCATAAGAAGGAGCAGGCCTGAGTTGAGACCTTGTTCCCTCTCCTCACTTTGGTATTGTCTTGGATCCTCCGGTTTGGTTTGGGCCCCAAGAGCTGTGGTGTAGAAAGGCGTCACTCTGTCACATAAAACGTTTTGTCCTGAATGGAGAGGCTGCCTCCAGCTGAGTGTCCAGGAAGTGAGCTATTGTTCACACAGCATGTTCTAAATGTTCTCTGCCAGAAGGAAGCCCTTTCCCTCTGGTTTATCTTTTAAAACAAAACGAAACAAAAAACAAAGGAACCTGGGTTTTGATTAACTTGTTTTTCAGGTAGAATTTTGTTTATTTTGGAAGTAGATGAATGTAAATCGCAAGCCCTGTGTCATCTTTGTAAACTGAAACGAGCAAGGGAGGAGGGTGATGTGGACTATTTGCCTGGCATCTGTGGTTTTATGAGGACTACAGATGTTTCCCAGAGTAAGCAAGGTTGGCATCTGGTCAAGTTATAGAAGAAAACAGGCTCAGTATCTCCTGCTACGACCCCAGGAAATGGCAGGGACTAAAATCTCCCAGCAACAGAGGCAGACGGGCATTGCCTTTGGAGGGGGATCAGATCTTACCATCTGTGCTTACAGCAGCAAGAACCTTGCCTTTTAGGGTGATGTCACTCAGGGAATGAATGAACTACACCAAAACTGTGTCTTTAAGGCAATGCCCAGCTTGCTCAAACTTGTGTCGTAATAAATTAGCTCCTCGTTAGAGCCCTGCCTGGAAACCAAAGGCTGCATTCAGACCTCTTACATGTTGTCTCAGATATTTACAGCAGGCCTCTGTTGGTATGTGCGTTTTGTGTTTGAGGAAACTGAGGCTTAAGGAAGAGAAGTCAGGTCATTTGCCAATAGCAGCGATGCCATGAGTAAGGAATTTTTTTCACCATATAGAAGAGGAAATTGAAAGTTAGCAAAGTTAAATGACTTATCCAAGGTTTCACAACTAATTAAGTGGCAGAACCACAGTTTGAATTCAGGTTTTTTTATTCATAAGTCCTTATTCTTTCCACCCCATGCATACTGCCTTTCCAATATTCTCAATCCAATATATTTGAAATGCTACCCTAAGCTTTAATACAGTGAAAGCCAGGCCCGAAACATACTGGACGCCATGAATTAGATGGATAATGAATTGAGCAGTGCCCACAGATGACTAGTGCTGTGACCTGTGGACGTTGTTTTGATTTTCTCATGTTTGGTTTTCTCTTCTTTCTTTTTTTTTGAGATGGAGTCTCACTCTGTAGCCCAGGCTGGAGTACAGTGGCTCACTGCAACCTTCCACCTCCTGGGTCCCAGTTCAAGCAGTTCTCCTACCTCAGCCTCCCAAGTAGCTGGGATTACAGGCATGAGCCACCATGCCCTGCTAATTTTTATATTTTTTAGTAGAGATGGGGTTTCACGATGTTGGCCACTGTGGTCTTGAATTCATGACCTCATGTTCCGCCCACCTCAGCCTCCCAAACTGCTGGGATTACAGGTGAGCCACCATGCCCGGCCAGTTTTCTCTTCTTTAAAGTGGGAAGAATGCCAGATCCCCACCAGGGTGCTTATGAGGAGGAACTGGATCACCCAGAGGGCAGTTAGCTGGTGCCTAGTGCAGCGAGGACCCCCCTGAAAGAAACCAGCCCAGAACCTAACACCTGTAAGTCTTGAGTTTTAACATTGTTGAACAAAAGTGCTTTCAGGGTCGGTGGGCGACCTTGCTGTGAGCACATGAATTCTGTTTTCAGGAAAGATGAATGAGCTTTCAACGTAGTTCACACAGCTTTGACAGAATTTTGAAGGTGTATTTGATTTTCCAATTTTATTTGATTTCAGGAGACAGAGGATACAAACATATTCTACTAGCTAAGTATTCGAATGTGCTGCTTACCATGCTCAAGGAACTCAAAGATGTAGGGATCAGTTTCTTTTGACCCTGATTAATGTAAGCCAGTTTCCCAGGGTCTGCTCATCCTGGGAACGCTGATAATTGAGTTTTCAGACTGTCAAGACTGGGGTTAGCCTGGGTTCCGCAATAGCGAAAGCCACACCACAACACAGAAGCTGTGCTGAGAGCCCTTACCCCAGAAGGCTTTGTGACCGGGAATAATGGTGCAGTCGGCTTCCCACATTCCTTGCTCTTTGGTTCCTTTGCCCATCGGGCATGTCTTTGCTTATTAGCATGTTGAGCAGAGTTCATTACAAATGAAACTCAGACCTGTGTTTATCTTACAATTTATTATTCTCTAAAAGATTGGATTCTGAAAGATTTTTCCAATATTTCACTATGAGAATTTTCAAACTACGGAAAACTCGAAAGACTCAAATAGTGAATGCCTATATATCCACCACATAGGGCATGGATTCTATAATTAGCATTTGCTGTATATGCTTTGCATCTATCCATCTGTCTACCCCTCAGTCCACTTAGCAATCATGTTATTTTTTGATGTGTTTCAAAGTAAGTTGCAGACATCAGTACTTTTCATTCCCAAACACTTTAACATGTGTATCATTAACTAGAGTTCAGTGTTTGTTTATAGTTACTTGGGGGTGGGGGTGGGGTAAAATTTGTACAAAGTGAAATACATGAAGTCTGTCATTCTGTGAGTTTTGACAAATACATTCATTTGTTTAACCCAAATTTCTATCAAGATACTGAACATTACTATCACTCCCAGAAAGCTCCCTAGTGCCTTCCCCAGCCAGCCAGTCCTCACCCAGCCTCTTCTGGTAGTTTTCCACTCTAAATCGCTTTTGCCTATTCTAGAACCTCATATAAATGGAATCATTGCAGTATGTGCCCTTTTGTATGTCTGCGAACTTCGTTTATCCACCTTCTTCCTGTTTCACAAGTTCAGAGGTAATTAGGAGTGGCAAACTGCAGGAAATCTCAAGACAGCTGATGGATCCCGATAGTGTACTTGTATTAAGTATAGATGTATGTATTTTTAATCCTTAAGTACCTATAATTTGGTGCTCAGAATCCTATATCTATCTGTCCACCCTGATATTATAAGACAGGTGTTCCCCTGTAGAATCTGAGGAGCTAATGGATGTGAGACCCCCTTCCTTGGCCACACTGCTGAGGAAATTGATTCTGAGTGCAAATTTAGGATGTTTTCTTTGGCCTGATTTTAACCATAGCCAGACTAGCAGTGTGTCGTAATGACATTCAGACTGTGAAAGACCCAGACCAAGGGAAGGTTACTCGGAGGCGGGTGGGGGTGCCCAAAGGATCGGGTGGCAGGTTAACCAGTGTTTTCAGATAACTGCAGGCTTTCTGAGGTTTGTGTACATCCTCCTTACCCCTCCCCACCGCACCAAAAAATCAGCCTGCTCCTGGATGGAAAGTAGATTGCGTACATTGGACGAGAACCCAAATACATAATCCTCATTAATCTTTGAGATTCTTGTCCCACTTATTAAAGCCAGTACTTGGCATATAACCCAGAGTTATGTGGCAAGCAATAATAAAGTTAATTGGAATCTAGGTCTCCCAACTTTGTTATTCTTTCAGCAGTTTCTCGGGGCTTTGAGTAAAAGATTACTTTTACAGTAGGCTGTTCTAGTATGAGAAGGTCGCTCAGCAAGGATTGGGTCCGTGTATTTCCTTCACGTCATGTCAAGTCAGGGCCACGTATTTCCTCTCGGTCATGTTCATGTCATGTCCGTGTATTTCCTTTCGTCAAGTTGCAGTTGTGGGCTTAAGCCCTGACCTCTGGGACAGAGAAAGGGCCAGCTGGTAGTTGTGGGGTGTGAGAAGCTTACTGAGAGCAAGACCCAATATCAGCAACCCAAGAGGTGTGGGAAAGACAGCGGGAAATTAGAGCCTTAGACCATGCTCTGGAAGCCAAAGCTCTGTGGCTTTCCTCTCTCCAGCAGTCTAGCCTGGGGCAAACAAAAGGCAGGCTTTAATTGGAGCCTTTGTCAGGCAAGAAGGACAAAGCGCTTTTGAAACTAAACGGCTCTGTTGTCTCTCAGCCTAGCAGAAAATGGGAAATTGAAAAAGAAGGTGACAAGGTAAAGGGGATGGAAGTCGAGGGACACAGCAATAAATATGGTGACAACCTGAGTGCCCCCCTGTGATGAGACAGCTGAAGCGGAGACTAAGCCGGCTCTGTGCAAAAGGAGTTCCTCATTGTTAGCGGCCATGTCTGGTCGCCTCGGGAAGGATAGCCCTGAGCCCGCTGGCACATAGTTATTCATTCCCTGCCATGCGCCTTTCCCCTCCCCCACCCCATCCTGCCTCCCTCTCCTAAAAGCAGTTGACAAGGTTAGAAAATCAGGACAAATAATTTACTTCAATCCGTCTTTGTCTTTCCTGAGGCCATGCGCAATTCAGTATGGGGGAGGAAAGAGAAAAACATCACCCAGACCCTGGCCAGTGACCCTTTTTTCAGATATGGAATCAAAGCCCACTCTAGGCTGAGAGCCTGTCTGCTGCTAAGAAGCAGAAGACAGAGATGGTGATGAATTCTTATGTGGTTTCTGGGCCTGGGAATGCAGCTGTCAGCAGTCTTTAGGGTTCTTTGCACAGCCTAAGGAACTGATTTTGACGTCAGCAGTCGCCTGATGGGATCAGCACAGAGCATCTGGTGAGGCTGAAGAGGCTGTGGCTCAGTCCCTCAGCCCCTCTGCTCCTGGGAAGGGGGAGCACTGTGCAAGCAAGGCCATCTGGCCAGAGGAGAGGGTCTGCCACTTTGCCCCCTGCAGCAGGAGGCAGGCTCGGCTGCCAGTGGCACCTGCCACAGTGAGAGCAGTGCCCTCTGCGGGCAGTTTGGGAGTGCCGGTGGAGGAGAGCTTCAGTTTCTTCACATGAAAAGTGGGATAGTATGTTTGCTTGGCTGTGCATCGAGGCTCTGCAGGATTGCTCAGAGAAGGGGTCAGCTGGAAGTTGTGGAGTGTGAGGTGCTTTGGGGGAGTGCCAACCTTGTGCCAGCAACCCAGAGAGTTGAGAAACATAAAAATGAGGAGGGAAAGGGAATTAGAGAATTCAGACTTGTCCAGAAGGGAGAGTGTTAGTTGCGTTTCCCCCTTACCCTGTTAACATAAAAGAGGCAAGTGTATTATCGATAGCTAACAAATGATAGCTAACAAACGTTTGTCACCGACACCACCAGCATGCTAGCTGTGTACGAAGCATACGGTGGGACCCAAAGAAAACACAGCATGACGCAGGGTCTTTACCCCGAATGATTCTTCAGTGTTTCTGGAACACGCCATAAAACAGTTAATCAGGGAAGTAATCATGCAAAGCACAAGGTGTTTCTGGGCCAATAAGGTCGTCAGTACCCAGCGGAAGAGGCGAGGTAGAAGGTGTCTCCAGCCCTATGTCTCAGGCCTACAGAGACCAGTGTGTGTTTTCCATCTGCCGGGCTGTCCTAGGGCACCAACAGCTCCCAGGCAGCAGAAAGGGGGTTGGGAGAGAATGTCTGATGCCAGGCACCAACTGAGTTGCAGAAACTTCTTTCATGCTCCCATTTACACCAAAGGAAAGTGAAAGGAAAGCAATTCCTTTCCCATCCTCCTCTGCATGGGACCCTAACTTGTAGACATGTTGACCAGACTGATTCCTGCTGTCCTGATATTTGGCCCCATGTGGTAGCCCTGCACACAGCCATAACTTGTACCACATCCTGAAAGAGAGGTTTCCCACGGGCCTTGGAGCCAACTCGCACCAAAGCTTGTGATCTGCCTGTGCCCAGCGCACTTCCTGGCACACAGATGACCCGTCACAAGTCTTTCTTCTCCCTCCTTCAACTCCCAGTATGTATTAAAAAGCCAGGCGTCATTGATCGGCATGACACCCTGCCTGGTGATGAGGGATGGAGGCCTCCCCATACAGAGCGCCACCTCCCATTGCCAGCCCATGGGCAACCAGAATCCTGTGGTTTAAACAAGCAGATGTCAGATGGCCTGAGCAGCAGTATCTCCAGTGTTTGTTTTTGTTCTTGTTTTCAGCCATATGGGGAATACATTTTACACAGCCCTGGCAGGGAAAAATAGTCTAAACAGAGTCATCCTGAAAACTTTCTGAAAATGGAGTATTTCCAAGTGTTTATTGAAGACAAGAGTCCAGTATACTGGTAACTTTCAAGTTCTTACATTAACAAACACAAGTGTAAGTTCTCCATCAGTTCACGTGAAGTGCAGTACTAAGGAAGCGTGGCCATTTCTCATCTCCCTCCAAAGTGTCACTCATCCAAAACCACAGGAAAAGAAGGGAACACTAACTGGTACCCGTCCATTACATTTCACCTGCCTCTTCCCCTGAAATGCAGAGCAATTCTGGGAAAGCTGCCTATTCAGATTGTTTTTTTAACTCAAGCCTAGGAGGTTAAACTGCACGAAGTGTGTAGATCAGAATGACGTCTGCTGTGTCTGAACGCTCTTCTTTGTCTAGACTAAAATGATCATATTTCCTCTCTGCTGGTTGTGGACCATGTGGGTGAGGCAAGGAGAGATGCGCTCTAGCTCCTCCCCATCTCCATAGCCCAGGCTGAGGGCTTGGGCGGACCACAGCTCCAGACGCTCTGCTTTGGTGCCAGGGAGGGGGCCTGCCAGTCTCTGCCCGAACAGGGCCTCTTAGTTGCCATTGTCCCTCCTGGGCCGGAACTTGTACCAAGGCAGTTCCAGTTGCTGAGGAAGGAGTCCAGGGTTACAGGCTACCGAGGACGCTGAGATTTTCCGGAACTAGAGTCAGCTCAGCTGACTCAGCCACAGCAGTGCACAGAACAATAAAACAACTTCCTAACCCGGGCAGAATCGTTCTGAGAGTGTCCATTAGCATTTTCCAGCCGGTCTGCCATCTGGAACACCTCACATACCCACTCATGTGTAGGTACCCAGACTTTTGGGTCAGGCACCTGTAATCCCAGCACTTTAGGAGGCTGAGGCGGGAGGATCCCTTGAGCTCAGGAGTTCAGAGTTTCAGTGAGCCGTAATTGATTGCGCCACTGCACTCCAGCCCGGGTGACAGAGTGAGACCATGTCTCAAAAAAAGAAAATAAAAGAAACCTGGGCTTCTGCTGGCCTATGTCAGTTGACTAGCAGGCGACTCCTGGCAAGCAGGAAAGAGCGGAGTGGAGAAGCAGCGAGAGTGCTCAACTCCATTCACTCTGATGCCCAAAAGCCCTTCGGCAAAATTTCACAAATTATACCGTCAAGGGATGCTGATTGGACAGGCCAGCTGGGGCTTCGGATATTAAGTGATTATGATAATGAAATATATAATATAGATGACTTTATTTCAAAGGATACCCCACCATTTCAGCCCTTTCCGTCCCCTGCACGCTGCGTGGTGTAGAGAACAGCTTTTTCAGTGCAAACTCTAAAGAAATGGAAACTACACTTTGGTTCATTCACAGATTCATTCAATAGGTTGTCTATTTACCATGTGCCAGGCCCAGCGGGTGACAAGGCAAATAAAATACGCTTGATGCCAACCCTCGTGGTGGCTACAGTAAGACGCTCTGCATATGAGTAGAATAGAAGGATGCGGGAGAAGCAACTGGGAGATGGGTAAGGGAGACTCTTCTCCCAGTAGCATCTTGTATCTTTTGAATTTTGAATCATGTGAATGTATCAAAAAATAAGTGTAAGTAAAAATATTTTATAACTTTAAAAACAGGTTTTACTAGGCTGGAGCACTGGAAGTAGAAAGCAAACTAACTTTTTACTGAGCGTTTAGACCTTCAGCCAGGTGCTTTATGTACATGATATCTTTTAATCCACACAACCCTGAACAAGAGGCAATATCATCCTCATTTTTATCCACTTTAAATGGAAGCTTGCCAGGTGCAGAGGCTCACACCTGTAGTCCCAGCACTTTGGGAGACCAAGGCAGAAAGATCACTTGAGCCCAGGAGTTTGAAACCAGCCTGGGCAACATAGTGAGACCCCATCAGGTACAGTGCTCATACCCATAATCCTAGCACTCTGGGAGGCCAAGGTGAGCGAATCTCTTGAGTCCAAGAGTTTGAGGCCAGCCAGGACAACATGGTGAAACCCTGTCTGTACAAAAAAAATAAAATTAGCCAGATGTGGCACCACAAAAAGGCGATTTTGGTGAGCTGGCACGCCTATAGTCTCAGCTACTAGGGAGGCTGCAGTGGGAGGATCACTTGAGCCCAGGAGGTGGAGGTTGCAGTGAGCCATGATCACACCACTGCACTCCAGCATGGGTGACAAAGCAAGACCCTGCCTCAAAAAAATAAAAAAAAAATAGCAAGGCATGGTGGTGCCTACCTGTTGTCTTATCTATTCAGGAGGCTAAAGTGGGAGGGTCACTTGAGTCCAGGAGTTCAGGAGCAGTCTGGGGAACATAGCAAGACCTTGTCTCTATTAAAAAAAAAAAAAAAAAAGTAATAAAAATCAATGGAAGCTTTGGGAGGGTGAGGATAGTCGCCTCTCTGTCTGGGTACTTTCCCTTGTATCATGCTGCCCCTGCTGAAGGAGGCAGCACTTGAAACGGGCAGGACCAAAGAAAGTGATGAGGGTGGAGGGAGGCGTTTTCTTCAAGGGGCAGAGCCAACTTGCTCTGGCTCTATCCCTCCTCACCGTGCCTCTGGGCTGCTGGGGCCAGTACATAGAGACACACCCCCAGTTTGCTCCAGGGGTCAGATTTGTTTCCCTCTGCCTTGGTGAGCTCAGGGAAGGAGCTTGCAATCTGGTTAACAGGTAATCGGGTGATAGCCTGAGCCAGCAGTCACTTCTGTGGCTGGAAGATGATACCTCCCTGAGCCCCTGGCTGCCTGAGGAGAGGTGGTGCTTGCTCTGTGCTTTTCTGCTGGGTGTCGGATGTGCAGCTTTGTCTGCCAGCTGGAGGCTGGCTGGAGAATTGTTTTTCTGATCGTCTGACCCAGGTTCCTTACTTGCACTTAGAGGAAAGAGCATCCAAGCCCTGGTACAAAGGGTCCTCTTTTCATTTCTCTGGAAACAGAGCAGTGAATGAGCTCATTATCACTGTAACCCAAAAAGGAGGAGGAAGGGAAGAAGAGAAGGTGGCTGTTCCCCACGGCCTAGTCCTGCCCCTGGCCAGGTTTCCTGGGGAAGGGACTTGGATCTGGCCCAGAGTGACCGAGGCCAGATGGCTGGGACAGGTGGTCCATATTAGGAGCAGTGCTGGAGACATTGGATGGTTTCAGACTAGTTTTCTCTGCTGTGGTCCAGAGGAGGGACAGGTGTCTGCCCCTTCTAGTCCCCTGAACACAGAGCTCTATCCAGGACTGCTGACCTCCAAGAAGCAAAAGACCTTCCCTTCAGGTGTAATTGCCTGCCTTCCCTGAGGTTCCTATGTGCAGGCACTCTAGAAATCGTCCTAACTCCCCAGAGCTGGTGGTCATACAGTATCAGTCATCTGCTGAATGCTTATTTACCAGGCACTACCCTAGGCACTCAGGGTAGCATGGAACAAAGCTGGCAAATCTCCACTCTCATGGAAGTTAAAGTCTAGCATGAGCAATGAAATGGCCAGGTCTGGCCTGTGATTGCAGCCTCTCCCCAGTCTCTGCCAGTCTGGGAGAACTGCTGGGGAGTGAACACCTCGAAAGGGAGGCTCTTTGGTATTTCTAGCAGCTAAGCGCAGATTGTCACCATCTCACTCCATTCAGAACAGTACTTCAGACCCAGTGGGCTGGGACCAGAGAAGGCCTCTCTTAGACCTGAGCGGCAGGGAGTCCTGATACCTTACCAGCTGGTGCTGGTCTGGGAAGCATCTGAAAGAGACCTAGAGGTCTCAGCCCCTAGTGGTGCTGGTGGTGAGTTGGCAACATTTACCCCAAGCCTAACTGCCTCTCCTCTTTGTTCTTTCTTCCATTTCAGATTGAGAAAATCATGAGCTCTATTGGAGAAGGGATTGACTTTTCTCAGGAACGGCAGAAGATCTCAGGTACCGTACCAAGTTGCCATTTTCTCCACAGACCTTGGCAGTCTGGCTCCTTCCTGGCTCAGGCTTTCCTCTAACACAGAAGACAGACGTTCAGGGGGTGGGAGAGGTCCGCTTCAGACCACATCATGCCCCTACAATTCACAGTCTCTAATATCTAGACGGCCCCATCTTGCTATTATTTTTAGAGCCATGACTCCTTTTACATATGGGAGGAGAAAAGGTACAAAATGAATTTTAAAGCTGCCTGTTATGAAAAATGTTTAGATGAACAATCATCACTTATTCACTATTTTATGGGCTTTCTTAGATCGGCTTAGATCAGAGTCTACCTCAGCACTTACTGTGAGCTAGACCTTCAGCCAGGTGCTTTTTGTACATGATATCTTTTAATTCACACGACCCTGGACAAGAGGCAGTATCATCCTCATTTTCATCCACTTTAAATGGAAGCTTACAAGGTGTGGTGGCTCACATCTGTAGTCCCAGCACCTTGGGAGGCCAAGGCAGGAAGATCACTTGAGCCCAGGGGTTTGAAACCGGCCTGGGCAACATAGTGAGACCCCCAACTCTACAAAAAATAAAAAATAGCTGCGTACAGTGGTTCATGCCTTTAATCCTAGCACTCTGGGAGGCCGAGGTGGGCGAATCACTTGAGTCCAAGAGTTTGCATCCAGCCTGGACAACATGGTGAAACCCCTCCTTTACAAAAAATAACAGTTGGTCTCTGCAGCTTCCGAGGCGGCTCTTGTCTCATCCATGACAGTGGCAGAGCATTGGGTTAGACCAGGGGTCTCAGACTCGTAGCATGCATGTGAATTGCCTGGGAGGGTTGACTGTGCTGTTTCCTCTTCCCACAGCGCCCTGTGCCTCAGTTTACTTCATCACTTACCATTCTTACACTATGTCACTGCTACTTCGGTCATTCTTTTCTAAGCCCTAGTAGTGAGGTCAGCTTCTGTTTCCTTTGTTTAAAACAGAGAATGGGGAGGCTACCTGAGCTGTTTTCTCTGATAATAGGATTGCGCCGTGTTGCTTTCTCAGGTGCAATGCTCTTAAAGGTGCCTCTCAGAGCAGGTCTCACACCCCTTCCCCCAAGCATCTGAAGATGGTCTGGGCACCCGGGCATCCAGGCTGAAAGCAGCCCAGCCGGGAGCCTGGCCTCTCTCACCCTCATGGAAATGCCTCTAGTACACTGAAGGGGCGGAACTTCGTGCTCACTCGGGAGGCTGCATCCAGGATTGACCTGTGAGTCTCGAGTGGCATCTCCGGTTCTTCCATGGGCTTCTGTGGCCCTGGCAGGAAGTCATATGGGTGGACTTTGAGTGTGCACATCAGGGAGAAAGGAGCATGGGAGACCAGAGGGCCTGGTGAGGATGGCCTGGTCTCTGGATCCTCACAGCCCTAGGTTCAAATCTTGGCTCTAGATTCATACATGTTTCAGCAAGTCACTTAATGTCTCTACACCCTTCACCCCTCATCTGCAACCTTTGGATAATAGTGTCAACCTCACAGGTTTGCTGTGAATGAGTAACAGATATGAATACTTCAGCTAAAGAGATATTCAGTAAACAGTAACTGTGTTTATTTTTTTTTGAGACGGAGTCTCACTGTGTCACCCAGGCTAGAGTACAATGGCGTGATCTTGGCTCACTGCAACCTCCGCCTCCTGGGTTCAAGTAATTCTTATGCCTCAGCCTCCTAAATAGCTGGAATTACAGGCATGCGCCACCACACCTGGCTAATTTTTATGTTTTTAGTAGAGACAGGGTTTCACCATGTTGGTCAGGCTGGTCTCAAACTCCTGACTCATGATCCGCCTGCCTCAGCCTCCCAAAATGCTGGGATTACAGGCGTGAGCCACTGCACTGGGCCCTGTGTTTCTTTTTGTCCGTGAAATCATGCCTTACTCATATCGAGAAACCTAGATGACAGAGGCTTCTGCTCCCTGGCTAGTCTCCCTCCATCAGCTTTCAGTCTTGGCTCCTGGAGCCACAGTCCACTCCACAGCAGTGTTTCCCTGGGTTCTAGCAGAGAGGGCTGTGAGCTGGGCTTGGTCCATTTTTATCAGTCTCGGGTTATGCTGGAGTCTGCAGAGGTGGCTTTTCTGTCTATAAGTTTGTGATCTGTTTTCAGGATCTGTTGCTTTCACTCAGTCAAACGATCTCATGCTCTGTTGTGGTTTGCAGGCTTTTCCAACGGTCGAGTGTTTATAGGAAATAGATGTTCAGGACTGAGACAAACACTGTTACCATTTTCAAAGCTGTGCTTTGACGACAGGGATGGGATGGATAGCAGTCAATTCCGTGCAGGATGCTTTCTGCTTCCTGCATACAAGGAGCAGGAGCCAAAATCACTTGCATGTGCTTGAGAGCTGGGAGTCAGAAACAGCCATTGCCTCTTGGATTTGCTAAGCCAGGCGATGTGGCAGCACCTTGGGAAGAGCCCTCCCCTTTGAAGTGTGAATGCTGAGCTTTCCTGTGACGTCTGGTCTCCTGTCTGATCCCACCTACCAGTTCTTGTCCCTCATAAACCCATATGAGTGTTGAGAGGCAGTCTGCCTCTACCCTTGGGTTTCTGGATCCCAGCACACAGTCTTGTTTTAGTAGTCATTTTCGTGAACCATCCTCTATAGTTCAGCTTGGGAAAGTCGGGAGCAGGCACATGTGGGGGACTACCTGAACAGAGGGTTCATCTACCCGTGCTGCAGAACGCCAGGCTGCTGTGTCTGCACCACTGCTAGGCTCTGAAACATAGAAAGGATGGGCTCAGGCCTGCCTGTGAACCCTTCTGATGGGTCAGGAGAGGTATTTCTCCAGGAGTAAGAAATACCAGGAGGATTTCTCAGGGAGTACCGTCTTCCGCTCGGACCAAAGCGGAATCACTGTTTCTTTTGACTGGTCAATGTCAGGGTTCAGATTGTCCTTGGGTTGGGTTTCAGGATCAGAGAGAAAAGATCTGGGCTCTGGGGTCAGCAGCCTGGGTGGAGGAAGAGCAGGCCCTCCAGCCGGCATCCCTGCAGCAAGTGTGGGATTGCTCAGCACCACTGGCTCTGCAGAGGCACCCACACCCCTACCTGAAGGGCACGACCACAGCGTTAGAGTCTGAGGCCTGTTTTAGGGCCATGGGCCCCTAGGCTGCCACCACTGGAGCTAGTTAGCTGAATCCCCAACAGAAGCGTTTACAGCTAACTCATCCCTGTGCCAACTGCCATTCTCGGGAATCCAGGAGGGTGACCTTTCCCACTGGCCCAGGCCACTTTGGCTTCTGTCAACAGAGGCCTCCGTCAAGCAGAAGGAAACTTGCTTGGCTGTCTTCTGATAGAGCCAGCCATGTTAGGTGTTGAGTAGCTGGTCAAGCAGGATCCTTCTGGGGCCTGATGAGAACTCTTTCTTTGCCAGGGCTCATCTACAGCCTATCGGGATACCAGAATCTCCCAGCATATTTAGAGGATGACGTGTAGTCCCTGGACTTATGTCCCTGTGCCTGTTTTATCTTTTTTGCCCGTCTGCATCTGTACTTGGGATTGGGCCTGATTTCCCCTTGTCCTTGGCCATTGCTCTCCTCCCGCAGAGTGTGAGTGGCCTGCTCTGGGGATAGGGCTCTTCCGCTGGGCTCTAAGAAGCCCCAAGAGAAATCTGTCTCCAATTTGTTTGGTATACTCACCTAAGGAACAATCAAGTGTAATGGCCTTATTTTATTGCCTGTTTTTATGATGAAGCACAGTCATTCCAAGGTGGCACATTGGGGCAAGGGGGTCACTTAACCTGTGGGCTATGCCCTTTGGGGCTGGTCATTCCTTTGTTCTCTCCTGGCTGTCCTGGAAACTGTCTAACAAAGCTCTAGGAGCATTCCCTCTCTATTCTTCCTGACAAGCTGTTTCCAGCCCCTGGAGCTGGAGGTAAAGTTTCACATCTCCGCCCTTCATACGCATTTGTGCAGCCAACATCAGATCTTGGGAGATCTGTCATTTTGCTCTGATGCTAGTGCTGCTGTCTCCTTCTCCCTCAGCAGCCACAGCAGCAGCCACTTCTGCTCCGATGTGATGTCCGATCCCTGATGTATTTTCCTGAGCTTGGAAGGGGGAGGGTGAGGAGGGGAGGAAGGGGAGGGCCAGACATTACGAGAGTGAGCAAGGACTGTGGAGCCAGCAGCAGGCAGCGTGGAGCCCAGGAGCCTTTAGACAAAGCATTCTGCCGCGGCTCTGTCAGCGCGCACATCCTCCGGCAGCAGGCAGGACCACAGCTGCCCGGCTGGGGGATTACAAGCAAGAATGAATCAGCACCCGGGGACACTTGACTTCATGGGCATACGAGAACGTGCTGCTTAGGCTCCTGGAGCAGACTTCCCCATTCAAGGACAGGGGAGCTCAAGTATTCCCCCAGACTTGGCATCTTGGAGTGCTGCGGCAGCGTGCATCCAGAAGGCCGCCGGGTCCCTGACACCATCTGTTCTGCAGGAGACAGAGGAGAGGGAGTGGAGGCTGGCACAGTTGGTACCAGGGTCTTGTAGATAACTGAGCAAGTTGTCACGGTCCTGCCCCGAGGGGCAGAAAGTCCCTGGGAACGGCAGAATGACTTTCACCGTGTCAAGAGTTCACTGGAGGTGATGTTTTTATAGTTGGTTCTTCTTTTTCCTTCCTTGTACCTCTTTTTCCTCCTCTTCTCTTTTTTCTTTCTTTCGTCCGTTCTTGCCCACAAGAATCAGAGAAGTAGGTTGGGGTTCAGACATCCAGCTCAGAACATCCAGGGTCTGCCAGGAAGAGCCGAACGTCTGTCCTCCCTGCACCACTACGATCCCTATCCAGGCGGAGGAGCAAATAGATGTCCTCCCTTCCCTGCTCATCCTTGGAGGAGAACGTCAAGATCCGGAGACCCTGGGATGACTGTTGCTGTCTTCATCGCTCAGCCGAAGAGAGAGCAGCGCAGGACGTGAATAGACTGAAGCTACCACAGCTCAGCTGACGGAGGACCACTTCCTTTTTCTGTCGCTTTTATCTGGTTGGGTTTTGTCTTCCTTAGCCAAGAACTGAATTTTCCTGCCTGCTCTCCACCTGAGCAGGCAGGTGAGTCACAGGAACAGCTACCATCAGAAGACGAAAATCAGCGCCCAGCTCCTGAAAACCAGCCCGGCCCAAGAAGGCAGCACTTCAGACAGCGCGCTGGCCCAGGAGACGCCCTGCTCGCCAGCCGCCAGAGTCTAGCTGTGGACCGGGCTCCTGGCCCGCTGGCCATGCAGCCTGGCGGAATGCGATGCTGCCGTCCCAGCAGAGCCACACCTGAGCCTGACCCCCCGAGGCCTGGCCCATGTGCCCCACTCAGCCCCTTGCTGCCTTGAACCTCTGAGTACAAAGGGCCGGTGGCCATGGTTTGCTTATTCCGGGACTGCTGGGGGAAAACAAGTAAAAGTCTCTTTTCTCCCCCTGCCGTGTTCTGTGCTGCTTGTGTTGCATGTGCTGGGTCCTGGTGAACAGCCGCTGCTGCTGCTTCCTTCCCGGAGCCCTCGCTGTGTGCCTGTGTCCCTCAGCTGCATGAAGATGTGTGCTCTCTCCTGACTGGTTTATGCTGCAAGGTCGCAGAACTTGCCCCTCGCCACAGCCCTGTGGGGGCTCCAGAAGTTGCATGGATGAGAGGAGCGGCAGGGCTCGTGGGCACTTAGCAGTGCCCTCAGCCCCCTCTAGTGCCTGTGGGGACAGACTTTCTGAAAAAGCTCAGCGCGCACGCTGATGAGGAGTTGACCCGGAGACTGTTGGGGGTTGGCTTCCCCCAACCCCAACCTGTGGGCAGAGACCGTGCATGTGCAGCTGTGGCCCTGGAGCAGCTCAGACCTGGGGGTGTGAGTGGGCAGCAGCCGCCCGAGGCTGGGCAGTGTGTGGACAGCACCAGGTGGTCCTGTCCTTGGCTGTCCACAGAAGAGGAGCTGCGTGTCCTCTGCTCTCTGGTCTCTTGTATATAGTTTGGCTGTTTCATGGTAATGACTATGATGTGGCAATGCCATCTGTCTTCCTCTGAGTGCCGCTGCTACCGCCTTAATGGTTTTTCCCTTTTCAAGCGTCTGCCGATTCCTCTCTCGTCAGGTTCGCGGACGCTGGAGCAGAGTGTCGGGGAGTGGCTCGAGTCGATTGGGCTGCAGCAGTATGAGAGCAAGTTGCTTCTGAATGGCTTTGACGATGTCCGCTTCCTGGTAAGTGGCTGCAGGCCTCCTCATCGGCAGGGTGCCGTCAGTGGAAACAGGCCCCACAGGAGTCTGCAACAGTACGTAGACCCGAATCCCAGGGAAAGCTCACTGAGGTCACTCAGATACCAGGAAGTCAGCCAGGTGGTGCATGCCTCGTTTCCAAACTCTCCCTCTCCCTCCGCCCCAGAAACAGCTCCGGAGAGAGCTCTCTTTGCAGATCCGCTTCCCAAGAAGGAGGGTCAAGGCTGGGCGCCAGGAGTTTTATTTATTTTTCAAAACTTTGTTGTCAAGTGGGTTGTCAGTGAAGCAAAGAGCCTTGCCTCCTGCAGAAAGACCCCTTCCCTGCCCAGCCAAGGCCCAGTGCCTGGGGTACAGTCCAGGCTTACACAGCCTCATGTCCCCATGGCCTCAGAGATGGCCCAGAGAAAAGGCTGAGTTAATGACTTGGAGGATTGGTTGCTTCTTTGAGAAGCTCTCTCACAAAACACAAGGGGCCAAAAAAGAAAAGAGAAACCAGGGTGTTTCCTCTGGATCCCTGCAGAATAGGGATCCAGTTAGGACCCTGGGCTTAGGATCAAGTGCACCCTCTGTCATTTCAGAAAGAAGCTCTGAGCAGGGTACCCGTCACTGTCCCTCTCTTGGAGGCCCTTCCCGCGGCATCTGTATGGGCTGGGCCTGCCCCCAGGAGCAGGCATTTGAGTGGCAGTTAATGATTGTGGTCAACCGACACTTCTTACTAGTGCTTACTGTGTGCTTGCGCCGTTCTTAGTGGCTTGCATAAGTTGGCTCATTGAATCTTCCCTGCAGCCCTGGGGTGTGGACTCGTATCAATCTCCACTGCCCAGATGAAGGAAATGAGGTAGCGTGGCTAGGTCGCTTGCTCAGGGTCACACTGTCAGTCATTGGCAGGGTAGAAATGTGTATCTAGTGCTCTGGATCTGGGGAGCAGGCTCTAACCACTGTGCCGCACAGCCTCTTTCTTCTCTGTGGATACAGGGATGGGGGTGTAGCCACCTATGCGCTTTCTGTCACCTTCCAGCCTGAGTCCTCTTGGTTTGAGTTAGCCCTGTCCCTCTGAGGGGATCTCTCTCACCTGTGCCTGCCTTGCACGGCTGTCTCGGTTGAGGGGCCAGGGTCAGAGTCAGCACACAGCTCATACTGCTCGCACTCTGTTCTCCACTGGGGGCTTCTGAGGGTTTCTCACTGATGGGGTTGTGTTTGGGGCCTCCTAAATAGTGGCCTGCCCAGGGAGCCGGCTGAGGCTTCCAGGAGAGACCCAACTCACCTAGAGCCATCTCCACCTCCAGGGAAGAAGATACTGCAGTCTGCAACAAAGCACCCCTCCCAACCTGGCTTTGGGGCAGTTCATTTTCAGCTTTTAGAAATCTTAAGTTTTAAACCAGCAATTTTTTTTCTTCTTAAAAGTTAAACTGAGTATATTTATGGTTCTTGTGACCTAATCCCTGACTCACCATGTTCCTTGGGGAAGGATGACAAACTTGGGACGGAGTTGGGGGTGGGTGGGGGCGGCGCTCAGGCAATGCGTGGGGACCCAGGTTGGACCTGACTCAGAGCATTGAGGGGCCTTCCCTCTCTCAGCTCACCCCTTCCTTAGGCTGGCCACCAGATAGGCAAGTGAGGGGGGTCTTAGGGTGTTCCCTCCCTGTACTTTGAGATGCTAGAGGCTGAGCTGTTGCTTCCCACCCCTCCTTCTGCTGATTTGGGAAAGGGCAAGGCTCCTACCCCTCGAATAGCCCAAGACTCCTTAGGATTGGGCCAGAGAGCAGCTGCGCAGGTATTTGGAGAAGTGTGACCTTGGGCCAGAGGTCATGCATAGGGCAGGGCCTCCGTAAGATGTGCCTGTTCCTATGCTGGAAGGACCCTCATTGAGGGTAGCCCGCAGCTCAGTCCTTCCGGGGGCTCTGGCTGCTGGCGGGTGGAGTCTGTGTGAGAAGGGATGCCCAGCACGCCTGGCTTGAGCCAGGACCTCAGATACCTGGAGTGGCCTGAGGAGCTGTGCGCAGCACCCCAGGTAACTGCATGTGAATGGCCGGATGGGTTGTCAGGGGAATTACATTTTAGCAACCCGAAGAAAGGAAGAAGGAAACATGGGAAGGGGGAGCATTTCTGTTAATGAAATATTCCCTCATTGCATGTGGTATAATTTGCATCATATTAGCTACAGTCTGTCCCATGTAGTAAGGTTTTCAGTAGGCTACAAACGTTTCCCTTGGTTCTGAAATGCCCTGGAGACTCTTCTACAAGATGCACAAGTAGCTTCCAGGAAGCCAGGCTGGACGTGTCTTAGGAGCATCTGGAAACTGAGGCTGTTTCACAGTCAAGCTGTTGCTGTGGCATTTCCCTGTGACAGGGTGCCGAGGGTTGTCGTAGAAGTACAGGGCATATGTGCACATCACACAGCTCCCTCTCAGGGTGGGAGGGACTGGAACGTCTTGTGGCCTAATTGTCCTCTCTGCCAAATCCCTTCCAGATAGTCTCTGCCATGATGGTTTTTTAAAGAAGTCACCCATTCGTTCTTTGCCTTGCACGGCTGATTTAGAGCATTCTTTATATTGAGTCAAAATCTGTTTCCTGTGGTGTGTGTCTCTTGGTCCCAGGTTTACCTTTTGGGACCCCACAGAACATGTTTAAGCCCTTCAGAAATGGAAGACCTCTGTCTTGGCCTCCAGGTGTCACATCCTCTTATTGTTCCTCCTGTGATATGGTGATTGAGCTGGACAGGCAGGCAACTTGAACTGTATCCACACACTTTTGCTTACAGACAGAAAGGGGCTTTGATTTAGAGGGGCAGGGCCAGGGCAGTGGGGGCTGCCAGGTGCTCCCTAGGATGGGCCGAACTGACAGCAGACACAGGAAGAGAGGGAAAGTGACTCCCACACCTGCCGGCCAGTCCGAGGGCCCGCCACACCGCACCTGCATCGTAGCTGCTTCTGTTTTCACCACAAATCTTATCCACAGGAAATGGCCTTTCTTTAGGAGAAGGGAGGAAATGCATTTAATCAGCGCAGAGGGAGGGTGATTGGTGGTTGGCAAATGCGTAGCTCCAGGCATGCTGGCTCAGGGTTTGTCTGTCCAGCATGAGGAGCACCATCGTATATTCAATCAACACATCGGTGACGCCCTTCACCGACGTGTTGATTGAATATACGATGGCGCTCCTCATGCTGGAGTGCTCTGTAGACATTAAAAAAACAAGCTTTTAAAGAGTTTCTAATGTGGGGAAATGTCCACCTTGTAGTGTTGAGTGAAGAAATTGACACAGAAATTCACAATATGATCATAATTTCTGAAAAAGAAAACATGTATGCATAGGGGTGCAAGGGAGTAAGCCAGGGTGTTTTCAGTGGCTAGCTCAAGAGGACTCCAGGTGGCTTCGGGTTCCTTTTTGGAGTGTAGTCGTTTTTCTCTGTTTCCCACCATGAATGGATGTGTAATCAAAAAAGCAAATAACGTAGGTGTCGTAAGGAACTTGATGGTCCAGCTGGGATAACAAAGCACATGAGGCAGTGAAAAGAACACAGCGGCCGGTGATCAGTGCAGCACAGGCCGCCAGCAGGGGGAGGAGGCCCGGACGCCAGAGATGCTGCTGCTGCCCAAGTGGCAGAGCCAAGTCCAACCTCGAAACCTCTGGGTTCTGCTGTCTGTCACAGGGGTTTCCTAGAGATGGTGGGACCTGGAAAGATCACAGAGAAAGGAGAGGCCTGCGAGGGGCCAGCCTGCCTGTGGTGAGTGAGGAGGCTGCCGGGGGGCAGTGAAGGGCAGGGCCCTGACAGCTAGGCGGGAGAGGTAGCTGGGCCTGACCTCAGGGCTCTTAAAAGCCACATGTGGGAGAGTCCCAAGGTCTCTTGAGTCCTGAGCATGGGGGGATGATCTCTGTTAGTGCCTCACACCAGGCAAAAAGCCCCTTGAGTGAGACACACTTTAGACATCCAGGGCGTGGTTGAGAGCCCGTGTGTGGCAGGCTGTCATGGCTTAGGGCAGTGGACAAATGGAAGATGGGAATGAGGCTGGCAGCAGGCTCCGGATGGGCTAGAATTGGACGCTGCATCAGCCAGGCGGGATGGGAGGCCTCCTGTTCCTCCCGTCAATTTCTTTCTCTGCAGGTTCCTGCCACGTGGCAGATAGGCCCCTGCTGTCTTCCTGTCTGTTTCTGAGGCGGTGCCAGCTTGTTGCCACGTGTTGGAGAGAGATGACAGGTGAAGAGAGGCCAAAGGCATAAGCTGGGGCCAGGAGGTTCTTCTTTACTGGCTTTTATGAAACTTTCCAACCAGGTCACCAAGCCCCTGAGGTCCCCTTCCTGTTCCTGTCACCTGGATTTGCTCCTCACTCTCCAGCCCTCTAAACCAGCTTCACATGAACAGTGGGGCTTGTCATTACCCCCTGTGACATCCCTTTTTTTGCCTTCTTCCACCCAAGGCCCAAGAGGCCACTGCCAGCCTAAGCAAGCTGCCACTGAGCACCATTATCAGAGTGGTCACGGCTGGGAGGCCCTCTCCCCAGCCTCTGCCTCCATCCCCATCCCGTCTCCCTGCACAGCACTTTGTGAGCTGACTGCTGTACTGGAATTGCTTGCCCAGTTGAAGCAGAGCCTGAAATAGGAGAATCAGTGGAGCTGAGGCTTGGAAAGGAAAGGAATCCTCTTAGACAAGTGTGAATCCTGCCTCCTGGACTGGCTAAATGCTGTAGTCACTTAAGAATGTCATTCCTCAATATCCCAGGAGTTGATTGCTGCACCAGGGTCTCCCTTGGTCTCGGGAGCCTGGCCGAGAACACCCCTTATAGCAAGTGTGATAAGGGGCAGGCTCACTTGGGGCCTGTTCCTAGCGAGTGTACCTCTTGCTCCCCCTCCCTTTCACTGCCTGACCACAGCACCTGCATTCCTGGCAACGGCAGCCAGAATCACTCGGGAGTCCCCTCTGACCGCCCCAGGCCCTGTTCTGGCCTTCTGCAGTTCCCTGTAGAGTAGAAGGAACTTTGAGAACTTTGCAAATGCCTGTTTTCATGCCTGCTAATTTGACCAACTGCTCTTTAAAATGGAATCAGACTGGCTGGCAGATGTCTTCCATCGCTTCTGATTGCTGGCCTCTTGGCATGAGCACCGCAGAGGCGTCTTTCCTGGCATCTCGAATGTCTAGGTACTCACTCAGTGAAACCCCACATTAAACACGAGCAGAGAGTAAGGCCCAGGGGCCAGGGCAGCGGGGCCCCTGTCTCTCTGTCAAAGCTATAGACCTAACCGTTCACAGTAATCATCTGTGCACTCCAGGGTCCATGGAACCAGGGCTCTTGGATACAGTAACATGTGCAGTGTTGCCCCTCAGACAGACTGGAGTTGGGACTGGACCTGGAGTGCTGCTCCCACCTCCCAATCTCCCCTTCCCAGGAAGGTGCAGTCCCTGGGGCTGACGCTCATGTACCCTCACAAGATTGGAGCCTGGCACTGGGGCCCGTCAGGCTGGGTGAGCGCATCACCCCCGGGCTGGTCCGGGTCAGAACTCTACCCACTGTGTGTCGGAGCCATTCAACAAAAGGCTGAGAAAGAAACAAGCAAGGAGTCAGGTGCAGGTCAGCTCTGTGCACTGGCTCACGCCCCGCAAGCCCTTCTGGGCCTGTGCAGCTGCCACCACTGCCTGGCCCGTTGCTTCTGCCCACCTCCTCCCCACCCTGCCCTCTGTGAGGCTCCGGGGTAGTTAAGTAAACCGGAAGGGGGAAGCTCAAGAGCGTACTTAGTGACAAAGGGAACCGGACCAGGAGTCAGGAGACCTGGATTCTCCTCCAGGTCCCCTCTCTGTGTGACTTTGGACAGGTTACCCTTCCTCCCTGTTCATCCTCTGTCACCTGGGCCTTCATTTGACCTACTTACTTCTTGAGGCATTAAACTCTGAAGAGGACGTTTATGGTGTTATGTGTGGTGACGTGGTGTCAGAGAGCAAAACTGCATTTAAGGGTGCAAGGTGGGAAGGTGGTGGTTTCTCCGAAAACGGCGGCAGTCTTTCTCTGTAGGCTGCGGAGGTTGGTTTTGTGTCTTTTGACCTCAGATCCATGAGTTAAAGCTGCTTTGGGTGATCTTGGGACCAAACCTCTGACTCCAGACTCACTTGGTCCCAACAAATCTACATGGCTGATTTGGGGGTGACTATGGCACTTTGACCTGAGCCAAGACCTCAAAGAGGAAGGTGTTTCAGGATGACAGACAGGAGGTGCGTGGGAAGGCTGCCATGTATGCCCACAGAGAGAATGGGGGCGCCAAGGTCCTGCTTGGGAGACCAGCAGTCAGAGGGGGTGCTTTAATGAGACCCATTTGCTGTCATATCCATCCTTGAGAGCTCTTCCCACGACATGACAGATAGAGAGGGCCTCAAAAGTCACTGCAGAGGCTTTAGGAACTGGTAATGCTTGCTTCTTCCTGGTGGCTGTCACCATTGGGTTTTATCCCTTGAGGAGAGGCCAAGGCCTGGCTGGGGTATGGGATAGTCAGGAAAGCAGAGAACTGTGGGTGGGTCAGGTCAAGTGGTCCCTGCTCCTGCTGGCAGCTGTCAGTTGAAGGGAGGATGTCAGTTTGCGGTCATTTGGGGAAGTTCTGTTGCAGAGTCCCAGCAGAGCAGACAAATGAAACAGTCTCTGAGCACCTGATTCCTGCCCACAGGCTGATGCTGGGTACCAAACCCTGAGAGGCAGGGGGTTCTACTCCTGTTGAGTGGGCCCTGCCTCCATAAGAACCTGAGCAGCTAAACCGGAATTGGAAACCCTTCCTCCACCCCTTTCTACCACAGCTGTTTTGCATAGTCGCTGGTACTGGGAAAGCCCTCACCCCGGGTGGGTGACTGCATGCAGGCCTGAGGGAGCATGGCTTCTGTTTCCCATCATTCTTAAGATCTGGGGCCATAGCGGTGAGTATCACGGAGCCTGTCCCTTCTCCTTGCTTTCTGTCACCTCTCCTGACGCTTCTTCCTGCCCCCTACCCGGGCCAGCCCCACAGCAGTTGCCCTGGGGCTGGGAAGAACCTTTCCATCCCCTTGTTCTTTGGGCCCATTATAGCCTCACAAGTTGGTCCTGGCTGAGATGAGAAACCTGGTGTGTTTAGTCACCTGCACCCCAAACAAACGTGCTGAGCAACATGTTCTAGGCACTACAGAAACTGTCTGTAGTGGCGGCCGGCCAGCATTAGCAGAGAGTGGAGGAACCTGAGTACCCAGTGGCAGGGCGAGTGACGGGCTGCTTGAGTTGGTGCACCACGGGTGTTCATAAAGACAGTGAAATGTCACGGGGATATTTGCATGCAATAGATGGGCATGTGAAAAGAGGCAGGTTAAAGAAACTTAGGTGGCAAGCAGCAGGGAGAAAAGAAAGAAAAACTGTATGCATTCAGTCTATAATCCCAATTTTGCTAAAGTTTTTTCTTAATATAAAGCACAGAAAAATATACCCAAAATGGTAGAAGTGATTCCAATCTTCCGTTTTTTTTTTTTGAGCTAGAGTCTTGCTCTGTCGCCCAGGCTGGAGTGCAGTGGTGCGATCTCAGCTCACTGCAACCTCCACCTCCCAGGTTCAAGTGATTCTCCTGCCTCAGCCTCCCAAGTAGCTGGGATTACAGGTGCCCACCACCATGCCCAGTTAATTTTTGTATTTTTAGTAGAGAAAGAATTTTACCATGCTGTCCAGGTTGGTCTTGAGCTCCTGACCTCATGATCCACCTGCCTCGGCCTCCAAAAGTGCTGGCATTAACAGGTATGAGCCACCACACCCAGCCCCAGTCTTCCTGTTTTAAGAAAATTAATTTAGGAAGATACACCAGACAGTAGCCTTATGTTTCCCCCTGATTTGAAGGATTTATGGGTGGCTTTTACATTTTTCTTTGTACTTTCTTTTTTTTTTTTTGAGATAGAGTTTTGCTCTTGTTGCCCAGGCTGGAGTGCAATGGCACGATCTCGGCTCACCGCAACCTCCGCCTCCTGGGTTCAGGCAATTCTCCTGCCTCAGCCTCCCGAGTAGCTGGGATTACAGGCACACGCCACCACGCCCAGCTAATTTTTTGTATTTTTCGTAGAGATGGGGTTTCACCATGTTGACCAGGATGGTCTCGATCTCTTGACCTCATGATTCACCCGCCTCGGCCTCCCAAAGTGCTGGGATTACAGGTGTGAGCCACCGCGCCCGGCCTTGGTACTTTATTTTCAAATTTTTCTTTTCTTCTTCTTCTTTTTTTTTTTTTTTTTTTTTGTCTTTTTCTTTTTTTGCTCTTTCCCCTAGGCTGGAGCGAAGTGGCACATGTCTAGGCTCACTGCAAACTCCACCCCCTGGGTTCACGCAATTATCCTGCCTAAACCTCCCGAGTAGCTGGGATTGCAGGCGTGGCATGCGCCACCATGCCCGGCTAATTCTTGTATTTTCAGTAGAGACAGGGTTTTGCCATGTTGGCCAGGCTGGTCTTGAACTTTTGAGCTCAGGTAATCCGCCTGCCTCAGCCTCCCAAAGTACTGAGATTACAGGCGTGAGCCACGGTGCCTGGCCTTATTTTCACATTTTTCTGCTAATAAACTTGTATTATTCAAGAAACTCCAAAAAAAAACAAAAAAAGAAACCTTTAAGGTAGGGAAGAGATCGAGGCAGGGCCCAGGAGAAATCTACCACATTCTTAAAGGCAGAGACAGCATCAATGTCACAGTGTCACGTTGAACCAGCCTGTGCCTGGGCAAGCTCTGGGGGCGGGAGGAGCAGGCAGAGAGAAGGGCAGGTCCAGCCATGCCTCCCACATCTGCCTGGGGTTTGTTACTGAGCTTCGGCAGCTCCTCTCCCAGAGTAGTCAGGCCCCAAAACAATCCAGCAGGTTTATGGCTTTGTCCCTGCACTCGGCTCTTCCCTCCTTTTCCCATCCTCCCTATCCTTGGTTAGCGGAATCTGCTCTTGCGGGTGTAATTTGCAATTTCTCGTGTGTCCAGGATCTCCCTGCCACATACTCCCTTCCCTCTCTCGGGAGGGTCCCTTCCCACAGTGCCCTGATCCCTGAGTATGAGAAAGGGAATAGGTGGTGGAGGGAGAGGCAGGAGGGATGGAGGGAGAGGCGGGACGGCTGCAGGGAGAAGCACCTTGTCAGTCTGGGACCATAGCTCTATCTTGTGTCTACTCTTCCAAGAGAGGAGATTTCAGCCATTCCTATGACTGATGGCAGGCAGGGGAAATGGCAAAGTGACCGTCTGAGAAGAGACAGGCAGACCAAACATGGAAAGGAGGTTGGAGGGGCTGTGGGCTGAGTACAAAGTCTGGAGCCAGAGTCCAGGCCGTCACAGCTCCGGCCCCCAGTCACTCCGCGATCAGAATCTCTAGCCTTGGTTTGCTGCAAGAGAGCGCTGATGTCTGGCCATTGGCAGGCCCAGCACTGCCCTCCACACCACCAGCCCTGGATTTCATCACAAGACCCAACCCTTCCTTCCCTGGGCTTTCCAGGATGCAAGGGGCAGGTGAGCCTGGGCCCTCTGCCTTTTCCCTGGTTCCCTCTGGAGACCCAAGAGCAGGAAGAATGACATCCTTGACACTAGGCTTTCTGATTGTGGATCTGAATGAAGCCTGCTTTCCCAAACTGCATTTTTTCTTCTGGACCTCTCTCCCTACCCCACCATTGTCCCTTTTCCCTGCCCCATCTGCAGTCCTCAGCATTCAGGCTCCCAGCTCCAGCCATTGTCTGCTTGGTGACTTTGGGCAAGTAATTTAGTTCTCATGGTTTCCTGTTCCATCAAATGGGGCTTTCACCCCTTTCTACAGTGGAGGAATTTGAGGATTAAATGAGATCAGTGCCAGGCACTTAGCTAATGCCTAGAACACAGAGGGCTGACAATTTTTTTTTTTTTTTTTTTTTTTTTTTAGTTTTTTTTAACATAGGGTCTCTCTGTGTTGCCAGGCTGGAGTACAGTGGCACAATCACAGCTCACTGAAGCCCTGACCCCGCCCCCAGGCTCAAGTCATCCTCCCACCTGAGTCTCCCAAAGACCTGGAAGTACAGGTATACACCACCACACCTGGCTAATTTTTTTTTTAAGATACTGGTGGTCTCACTACGTTGCTCAGGCTGGTCTCAAACTACTGGGCCCAAGCAGTCCTCCTAACTCAGGCTCCCAAAGTGTTAGGATTCTAGGCATTGAACCATTGTGCCTGGCCCTACAGGGCCATCAATAGCTTTGAATGAAGAGACATTCCAAACAGTCTTTGTGTGAGCAACATGGCTGTTTATTCACCTGGGTGCAGGTGGGCTAAGGCTGAAAAGGGCATTAGCAAAGGGCGGTGGGATAGGAGTTGGTTTTATAGGTTTGGGTAGTTTTTTGGGGGGGCAGGGGTGTTGCAGAGTAAGTTCAGTTACGGTGGTAGGGGTTAGGGGCAAGGAGTATACCTGACCACAAGTTCAGTTACAATGGCAGGGTTAGGTGAGAGGTCTTTACATTATCATAAGAACAGTTAAGATGGCAGGGTTGGGTGAGGGGTTGTCCAATGAAGCTCCGCTGGTCGATTAGGGACAATGGCGAACGCAGGCTGGCGGGGGCAGGGAGGGTGGAAGACATCAGCCGAGGTAAGCAGGACTTCAGACTTCCAGGCTCCAGGCTCGCGTATGGAGACCTGACAGTTGTCACCTGGGTTCAGACTGTGACTGGTAATGGTGTCAGAGTCCTCGTTTTCAGCTCTTGCAGCCTGGCGCCTCTCTGCTGGGTCTTCCACCAACTCTTTCCAGCTTAACTCCCATCTTCCTAGAAAGCCTGCCTGCCCATCTCTCCCCTTCCCATTCCAGGTCTTTTTCTGATCCTGAAGAGACTAGCTGAGAGTCTAGCACCTCTTAAAGGTCTCAATAGAAAACATTTGCCATCTATTATTACCTCTAAGGGCAAATCACCTAGGAGACTTCATCTACGTCACAGGAACCTTGGTCCCTGAGTCTGAGAAAGGGAATGGGTGGTGGCATTTGTTTCAGACACAACCCCTTATCTTAACCCAGACACCCCTTCCTGTGGACTGCAGGCCTTCAGGTAAACTCTCAATCAGTTGCCAATCAGAAAAATATTTGAATCCACCTGTGACCTGTAAGGCTGCCACCCCTAAACCTCAGCTTCGTGTTGTGCCTCCTTTCCAGACTGAACTGATGCACACCTCACATGTAACACTTGATGCCTTATGTCTCCCTAAAATGTATAAAATCAAAGGGAAGGGAATCCTCTATAGAATGTAAATTTCCCCCGCAAGAGGCAGCTTTGCAGGGCCATTTCAAAATCTGCTAAAGAAATCTCTTTGGGGGTAAGATACTTTAATTTCTTTCGGGCTTGCTCACTGTCACATGGTGCGGTACTGGCGTCAGATTGGCACGGGGTGTCTTGCTGCGGAGTGTGCTTGGTCGGTCTTAGGATCTCTGCTTTAACGCTAATGCGGGACTGTTGCGCCTGAATTCCATTGGGAGGGAGTATAATGAGGCCTGCCCAACGCCCCCTCCCATCAAGGCCCGAACCAGTTTTTCAGGTTTCTGTGGGATCCATCCCCTTGGCCTAGAGGAGGGATCCATTTAGTCTACTGGGGGCTGATGGTTTTATTTTTGGTTCATACTGCTGAGGCACCAGATGCTCTCTGGCAGAGCCTCACTTCCCTAGCTGCACTCACGTTCCCAGTCAGAACTTCTCTGGGGTTTGGATGTGTCAGGGTCCTGTTTCCAGAAGATCCATTAAAGTCGAAGCAGACTCCTACCCACCCCGCCCTCATGGAGCCTTCCCGTGGCCCTGCCATTTGCCCCGTCCTATAAATGGGGCCACAGGAAGCAGCCCAGCCTGCAACCAGTGTGGAGGAGAGAGAGGCCAAGGCCTGGGTCAGCCCCTGCCCATCCAGGGGCTGCCCCCAGCCCCTGCCCATCCAGGGCTGCCCCCAGCCCCTGCCCATCCAGGGCTGCCCCCAGCCCTCAGCAATAACTTAGGACAGCCACTGGTTCCCCTTTGGCTGAAAGGGTCTAAATCAGTGTGTCACCACCCCCAGATAGTCCCCTTCCTAGGCCTTTGTCACTTTGTTGAATGAAGACCTCACCTGCAGTTAAGCAAAATATTAACAAGTGAAATGCCTTTCAAGATGCAAAAGGATATTTTCCTTCTAAAATCACATGGGCAGGACAGCTCTGAAGATGTGAGAGCCCAGAGGGCTGGAGAAAGCTGAGCAGAAAGCAAGGTGGGTCCTGCAGTGGCCCCTGTCCCTTCTCCTGAGCCAGCGCCTCCTGCCCTCCCAGGATGTCCAAGGCCGAGCCTTGCCGTGCTCCCTCCTTCCGCCTGGGCCTCCACAACTCCATCTTCTCCTGCTCCTTAAGGTGAAGCCCAGTGACAGTTACTGGCAGGAAGGAGAAAGCATTCAAATGGCTTAGGCTGATGGAAAGTGACGCTAATTACAGCCACCATGGTAGGCGCTTCACGTGTGCCTCACCGAGGAAGGGCACCCAGCAACGATCGCAGGCGACTCTGCAAACCCAGCCCCTTACTGAGCTCCAGCCCACCAGGCTGGCTTCTCCCAGAGTCAGGCTGGCCCTTGGCACAGTGCCCGGGCTGTGTATCCAGAGGCCTGGGCCCACATCCTGACTCTGTTTCTCCCTTATGGAGGCTTTGGCATTTCCGAACCCAGTCACCTCTAAGAATTGGATTCTGTACAGTTAAAATGAAAGAAACAGTGTCCCTTCCCCAAGAGGTAAAGAAGAGGCGGCCAGGAGTGAATCCTGGGAGGAGCATTTGTGCGCAACACTGAAAGACATGATTCTTCGGGAGGAAGGCAGCGCTGGCTCTCAGTTCCGAAGGGGCTGTGCCCCCACTGGCCTGTGGCATCTGCCCGCACCCCCACGCATCTCTTTTGTCTTCAGCAGACCCCACCTGCCCCAGCAGGAAAAGCTTAGGAAGACGACTGGGGTTGGTCAGACGGGGCCTGAGCAGTCCCTTGGCCGGGCACTAGTACCATGGCCTTGGATAAGTCCAGTCTGCTGTCCAAGCCTCAGTTTCTTTCTGTGTAAGGTGAGCTGCTCCTATCTGAAAGGTTTGTTGGGTGAAATTTTGCAGGTCATGAGTATGAAGCCCCCAGCACAGTGCTGGGCTGTGGTCAGGACTCAGTATTGCTGGCCTGTATCTTCACAGTGAGCCCAGGACAGGCCACACGTCAGCTCCTCACAAAGTGCAACAGAGGGTGCCCAGGGAATTCTTGTCATGCCCAGAGCTCAGTGACCCAGGGAACCACTTCTTGCTGCCCCCTTCCCTTGAGTTCTCGAAAGCAGGCCCTGGTCATGATCACAGGCTGAGGAGCCAGGCTGCCAGGGGCCATCCTGGCTCTGCCTCCTCCATGGGAGCATTTTCTCCTTTGCAAAGTCGGGAGCAGTCGGACACCTGCCAGCGATGTGAAGTCTGTGAGCGAGTCAGGACAGGGAGAGGCCCAGATCCCAGGCAAAGATCAGTGCCCTGTCCCGCCTCAGCTGCTGGGAACCCTCCTGTCCCCTCTTCCTCAGGGACTGGACCTAAAGCAGGCCAGGCTGGAAGACCAGCTGTGTGTTTCAGATGTCACTCAGAGCTGTGAAGCTTTTCTTAAAGCTGAGACAATCCCCGTTAGGGCACTGGACTGTTTTACTTTATTCGCTTCCTGATTATAGAAGTGTCCCGCCACGTAGTGAGCACTCAGTAATTGTTAGTGTGGTAGCAGATACAGCATAAAATCTCTTCCCCATGACCCTTCTCATGAAGAGGTTTCTAAAAGCCAGTGGTCCCCTTCTCCCTGAGTAAAGAGGGTGTGGTAACTTCCAGAAGTGTTTCTTGCCCTTTGAGGATTTGTGGCACTGGGTGGTCACGGCACAAGCTCATTCCCATTGCGGAGATGTGGCTGCTTCAGGAACTGCAGGACCCCGCGCTGTGCCCAGCATGGGCTCTGGCAACGGTTTGCTTTGCTTTTCTGTCATTTCCTTCATCTTTGTTGTGTTTCCATTCATCTCTTTTCCTCAAAGCTGCACACAGCCCGCACTTCTGTGGACTGATGTCTGGTTAGCGAGGGGCCTGTCCCCAGTGGATCTGGCTTCCCAGCTGTCAGCCTTCAGGTGCCCTGAAAGCTGGTGAAGGTGTTGGAGTCAATGCTGGGATGAGCAGAGTTCAGAACTTTACTGCGGTACTGCAGTCACTCTTGGACATTCACATCCTCTTGGAGGTTTGAGGCAGGCTCAGCTCAGCTCTTCGCTTTGGTATCCTCATCGTCAGGTAGAAAGTCTGGGCTGGATCCAGGCACGGTGGTGGACACCTGTAATGACAGCACTTTGGGAGGTCAAGGCAGGAGGATTACTTGAGCTCAGGAGTTCAGGACCAGCTTGGGCAACATAGTAAGACCCCATCTCTAAAAAAAAAAAAAAAAAATTAGCCGGGCATGGTGGTGCATGCCTATGGTCCCAGCTACTTAAGAGGTTGAGGCAGGAGGATCACTGAAGCCCAGGAGGTTAAGGTTGCAGTGAGCCATCATCATACCACTGCACTCCACTTAAAAAAGAAAATCTAGGCCAGGCGCGGTGGCTCAAGCCTGTAATCCCAGCACTTTGGGAGGCCGAGGCGGGTGGCTCACAAGGTCAAGAGATCGAGACCATCCTGGTCAACATGGTGAAACCCCGTCTCTACTAAAAATACAAAATATTAGCTGGGCATGGTGGCACGTGCCTGTAATCCCAGCTACTCAGGAGGCTGAGGCAGGAGAATTACCTGAATCCAGGAGGCGGAGGTTGTGGTGAGCCGAGATCGCGCCATTGCACTCCAGCCTGGGTAACAAGAGTGAAACTCCATCTCAAAAAAAAAAAAAAAAAATCTGGGAAGGCAGCTGCCTCTCTCTGCCTTTCCACAACGGATGTTAGATTTGGTCCCAGAGCAACTGTGGGAACTGTGTGGTGACTCTCAGATTTAGGGGTGACTCGGCTGGCCTCAGACCTGGAGTGGTGCCAGCTAGGGGTGTACTCTGCAGCTGGAGCAGAATGGGGGCTTCCAGCCTGGCTTTGGGGCTCTCATCACCTGGGCTCGCTGGAGCTTAAGGCTGGCAGTGTCCTCTGTGGGACAGAGTTTATGTCACCAAACATAGGCTCTGGGGAGACTCCCATGGTCAGCAGTCACCACACGGAGCGGGAGCCAGCAGGTCAGCAGGGGTCTGCATGAACTGGCCCAAGTCACTTAGCTTTTCCAAGTGTAAAGTAGTGCCCACCACAACAGAGTGAAAGTCCAGAAAGAGGCCAAGAAATAACACAGGAATTTTCGGGCACCATCAAGGCCATTCCAGATTGGGGAAAAAGATCACTCACCAAGAAATGGACAGCTGGCTGCCAGGTAAAAAATAAGGCTGGGCCGGGCGCGGTGGCTCAAGCCTGTAATCCCAGCACTTTGGGAGGCTGAGGCGGGTGGATCACGAGGTCGAGAGATCGAGACCATCCTGGTCAACATGGTGAAACCCCGTCTCTACTAAAAATACAAAAAACTAGCTGGGCGTGGTGGCGCGTGCCTGTAATCCCAGCTACTTAGGAGGCTGAGGCAGGAGAATTGCCTGAGCCCAGAAGGCGGAGGTTGCGGTGAGCCGAGATCGCGCCATTGCACTCCAGCCTGGGTAACAAGAGCGAAACTCCATCTCAAAAAAAAAAAATAAATAAATAAGGCTGGATCTTGACTTTACACCTTACATCAAAAGAATTTCCAGCTGGGGCTGGGTACGGTGGCTCATGCCTGTAATCCCAGCACTTTGGGAGGCCAAGGCAGGCAAATCACAAGGTGAGGAGATGGAGACCATCCTGGCTAACACGGTGAAACCCCGTCTCTACTAAAAATACAAAAACTTAGCCAGGCGTAGTGGCGTGTGCCTGTAGTCCCAGCTACTTGGGAGGCTGAGGCAGGAGAATTGCTTGAACCTGGGAGGCAGAGGTTGCAGTGAGCCGAGAATTCACCACTACACTCCAGCCTGGGTGACAGAGCAAGACTCCATTTCCAAAAAAAACCCGAATTTCCAGATGGATTACAGATTTAGCTGTTAAAAAGGAAACTGTTAAATTATAGGAAAAAAAAATATATAAAAGAATATAAAACATAATCTTGCAAAGCCAAGATCTTTTTAAACCTGACAGCACAGAGAAGCTCTGCAAGAAAAGTTGGGTACACTCAGTTACAAAAAATAAATTTCTCATGAGCAAATCCAGCATAAAAGCCAAAAGATAAATAGCAAACTAGAAAACAATTATCTAACTCATTTCTTAGATAAAAGGTTAACTTCTCTGTTGTATGTACACACACACACACACACACACACTTGCACACACACATATGTTGTTTTGTTTGGATACCCAGGCTGGAGTGCAGTGGTGCAACTGCAGCTCACTGTAGCCTTGACCTTCCAGGCTCAAGTGATCCTCCCACCTCAGCCTCCCAAGTAGCTGAGACCACAGGTACACACCACCATTCCTGGCTAATCTTTTGATTTTTGTAGAAACAGTCTCACTACGGTTGTCAAGCTGGTCTCAAACTCCTGGGCTCAAGTGATCCTCCCACCTTGCCTCGGACTCCAAAAGTGTTGGGGTTACAGGCGTGCACCATCGCACTGGGCCAGCTTTCTTACTATGTAAAGAATTCCTACATATCTATGCAGAAAAAACTGACAACCTCATAGAAAAACTGTCCAAGACTATAAGCAAGTTAACTCCTAGAAAAGGAGCTCTCGGTGTCCCAAGTATGCGGCAGCAGAGCCACGTGGACAAGCACGTTGGGGCTGAATCTGGCTCCAGATGCACTTACCATGTGACCTTGGCAAGTCACCAGAGCTCTGTGGGCCTTAGCTTCCTCAGCTGCAGGGTGGGAATAACAGTCGTCCCTATGACTAAATGGCTTGGGCAGGTCCAGCATGGAGTAGGGGAGGGAGTGCTTTGGAAATGCTCGATAGACAAAACGTGGAAAGATGCTCAGCTTCACCTCTGGATGAGTGATCCTACTCCGATAAGAAATGTGCAAGTAGAAACTGCAGTGATAGACGCTTGCCCCACTGTGTGGCTGACGGTGTAGGGCATCTAGCACTGGCATCACTAAGAGGAGCAGAAAGAGCTGTCACTGCTAAGTGTACACACCCTTCAAGCCAGCAGAAGCCCTTCCTCCGAGCAGGCCTAGACATGCCACACACACGGGCGGGTATTCATGCAGCCCCGTGTGCAGTCGCTGAAGTTGAAGCAAATGTCCTTCAGCGGGGAACTGGCTGCATAAATGATAGCGTATTCCTAACCCAGATGATGCAGCTTGTCCACAGGAGGCAGGCCCATGTGCGCAGCTGCGAAACAGCCTGCGGTGTGTATTCAGTGATAAGAACAGGCAAGAGAATGGCGTTTGTGTGAAAATGCAGTGCGCAGGCTCGTGCCTGTCTGTGCCCAGCCAGGCTCCGGGAACACCCAGGAAGTGGCAGCATCTACAACTGCGAGGGGCTCCATGGCTGAGGGATGGGTGAGACCTGGGAGTTTTGTATCATAGGCCATACGTAGTGTGTATTTTAAAATTAAATCTGCTCACACTATTTTGTGACTATTATGAGTAATTAGAGACATCCTCGCAGGGGCCAGGAGCATGGAGGAAAGAGTCAGGCTGCCTGGCTCCACCACTAGATGTGTGGTGTTAAGAAATGTCTGACCTCTGTGTGCCTCAGTTTCCTCATCTGTTAAAACAGATCAATGGGATTAACAGAGACCGTAACATGCGTGTCATGAGCATGGAGTGGGACGCACCAGGTGAAAGTTCTCGGCTCTGCCACGTAGCAAGAAAGCAGCAGGGTGCCAGCCTCCAGCCTCACATCCGATTCCCCTTAGTGCTGTGGTGGGTGCTCCCTGCGCTTCCCACCCTCAGCTGCTCCACTGAGGCTGGTGGAGGTTGGCAGGGAGCAGCACAAACTGGGCTAAGCTCTGACCCACCTTCTCTCTGGGACAAGGACACTCTTCTCTGACAGTCTCCCCCTGGAAGGCTCCTCTCCTCCTCGGGGTGAGGCTGGCTTCTCGGGTACCCACCTCTGTCACCAGCTGCCCTCCTGAGGTGGTTGTCGTAGCCTCAGAATTATAAAATCCTGTCTAAGAGGAACCTTGGGATGAGCCCACCAGTTCTTTATCTTGGATACGTGGAACCTGCTCCGCAGAAAAATACACGCACACTTGGGGCTGGGGCTCGAGGTGGGGCCTGGGCAGGCAGCGCCCCCACCCTTGTGCGCCCTGGCCAGCCTCAGCACCCTACATATTCTGTGCATATTCTGGAGCCCCCAGCTCCCCTGGGAGCTGCCTGGGTGGTCGTGGGCCATCTGGGCAGATTTGTCCCCATGCCCTCTTGGTACCTGCAGTGAGGGAGAATTTGGTGTGGGGCCCTGAAAGGCCCACCTGACCCCCTGAGGGCCACCATCTATCCATCCAAGAGGAGCTCTGAAGTCCACCTTTCTGCTCTCAGGGGTCTAACGTGATGGAAGAGCAGGACCTGCGGGACATCGGCATCAGCGACCCACAGCACCGGCGGAAGCTGCTCCAGGCCGCACGCTCCCTGCCCAAGGTGACCGTCGCCAGCCCTGTAGCCTCAGCCGTGTGGAGCCAGGGCCACCTCCCTAGCACCACCTGTACCAAGAGCGGGAGGAGCAGGGCTCGGCACACGCACACCACGTGGGGCCTCCACCCCTCACCCTGAGAGCTCCTGAGGGGCCACACAGACCTGTTTGCTTCCTCAGTCTGCCCCAGGCCCTTGAAGAGCCAGGAGAGCCCTTGGGCAGGGAGCGGCTCCTCAGGGGTCATGAGGAGGTTTGGTGGTCTGCCCTGCTTGGGAGCCTGCTACCCACTGCCTTGGACTTTCACCCAGAGCCCCCTA
This sequence comes from Saimiri boliviensis, assembly GCF_048565385.1. Taxonomy (NCBI): domain Eukaryota; kingdom Metazoa; phylum Chordata; class Mammalia; order Primates; family Cebidae; genus Saimiri; species Saimiri boliviensis. The sequence goes on from NC_133452.1 coordinate 99,390,570, forward strand.
CAGCGTGTCTCCTGGCTCCCTGGAGCCCAGGCCAGCCCACGCTGGGCCCCTCCCCAGGTGGGCTTGAGGGAGGCACCATCTTCCCTGGGGAGCCGGGAGCTAGTGGGCCTGAGCCTCTCCCCTGCACCTGTGCTGCAGAGTCCAGCCATGCCTTCCACCTGCCCAGACTTGGGAGGTGCCCGCTCTGTGGGCACACACAATTCTCTTGTCCCTCTGGCCCATGACCTCAGCAGAGCTCAGGGCAGAGGTGTTCTGCAGACCCTCCTCCGAACCTCCGCTCACCTGCTAGGGTCGTCTTCCCGCGCTGTCAGAGCCCCCGCGACTACTGCCTTCCCTGTGGGGAAGCGGAGACCAGCAAGTGATAGGGAGGGCTGTGCAAGGAGAGGCACTCAAATGTGCTGAGGACCCCAGGCACGCAGGGCCCCCTTGGCCACAGTCTGTGTGAGCTGGCCTGGGTCATGGTGCTTGGGTCCCTCTCCTGTGACGGCTGAGATGTCAGTTTCGCCTCCCTCCTGGCCCTGTAGGTGAAAGCTTTGGGCTATGACGGGAACAGCCCCCCTTCGGTGCCCTCCTGGCTGGACTCCCTGGGGCTGCAGGACTACGTCCATTCCTTCCTGTCAAGTGGTTACAGCTCCATTGACACCGTGAAGAACCTCTGGGAGCTAGAGCTCGTCAACGTGAGTAGCCCCTGCATGGCCCAGCCTGGACCCTCCAGAAGCCTGAGCTTCCCTTGGGGGCAACCTGGCCCAGCGGGAGAGCGCTGGGGGCTGGAGCGGACTGTGGGCGCGTGGGCCACCTGACCCTCCTCGCTCCTCGTCACGCAGGTCCTGAAGGTCCAGCTGCTCGGCCATCGCAAGCGCATCATCGCCTCCCTCGCAGACAGGCCCTACGAAGAGCCGCCGCAGAAGCCTCCCAGGTTCTCCCAGCTGAGGGTGAGTCGGGGAGAGACGGGAAGGAATGTATGTTTCTCCTCTGTATTTGTAGGAATTCCGTAGAAATCTTGAGGATTCTTCAGAGACCACTATAGTGTAGGAGAAAGCAGTTCCCACAAGAGAGAAGCAAGCACAGGAGAGGGACTTTAGAGAAGCCACCCGTTTCTATTTGGGGATGGCCGATCAAACATTTAAAATTGGGGGGATAGTAGGAAAAACAGCTGGCCGTGCCTGGGCGTTGAATTTGGCTCTGTGCCTGGGGACAGGGAGGGGCTGGGTGGCATGACACCTGAGACAGCCTGGAATTCAAAAGGGGCTCACAGCCTTCTGGGCACCCCCAACATCTGAGTTCGAATTCCCAGGCTAGGGTGACTAAGACAGCCTGTATTTGAAAAACCTCACCCATGATCCGTTGCTCCTGCCAGTAATTCCTGACTGCAGAAGTGGGCTAGACTCAGAGCCTGCAGCTGAGTGAGAGCTCTCCCCCAGCCCCAGGCCAAAATATGCAGCGATGGAGCAGCCACTCCCGGAGCCCTGAGCACTGGGCCTGCCCCAGCAGGGCTCACCCCATTGAATCCTCAGGGGCTTGGTGAGGTGGGTCCTATTCATCCTCCTCTTACAGATGAGAAAGTGGAGGCCCAGCCTTGCTCTGGGAACCAAACACACAACTGACATTCAAATGTAAATACTGAGGAGTCTGGTTTGTATTCTGGGGGGACAGTGGCCTTTAGGGCTGTAGAGCTGAATTTTTTCTCCGGAGGATGCTTTGATCATGTGCAGAGGCCTGCAGTGGATCAGGACAGAAGATTTAATCTTTTAGAAGTGCAAAAACAGCTTCTCTGCCCTCTCTGGGGGCACTGGTGGGCGGTGGCTGTGTGGTGCCACCTGTCTGACACCCCCATGGTGTTGGCCCCTTTGTCCAGTCCCTGCTTTCTCCTCCTGGTGCGGCTGCCCACACCGTCCTAACCAGGGGGCCGGCTGACACCTGTAGCCAGGCACTGGGCCGCGGGTTGCAAGTTCCACCTCGATTTCTCCCTCCACAGTGCCAAGATTTGCTCTCCCAGACGTCCTCTCCGCTGAGCCAGAATGATTCCTGCACCGGGCGGTCAGCAGACCTGCTGCTACCTCCAGGGGACACAGGCAGGAGGCGTCACGACAGTCTCCATGACCCCGCGGCACCCTCCCGAGCGGAGCGCTTCAGGATCCAGGTGGGCATGGGGTGGGGGCCGGGGAGGGGGAGCTTCGGCCAGGGTCCACTTCATCCCTCTGGGCAGAACAGGGCCTCCCAGAACCACCTGCTGCCCCATACCTGAGCACAGTTGGGCTGGCATCAAGGTCAGGAGCATCAGCTTGCTCTGCTTGCCCCCACCCAGCTGCCCTGTGTAAGGCCCACCCTTCCTCCATGGCGCTGAGCTCTGGTGCAAAACTCACTTCAGCTGTTGGCTGCCAGGGCCAGTCCTATGGGCTGCATGGCTTGCGTTTCCCTCCCTTAGCTTCAGATCCCCCGTCCTCTGTGGCCTACTGTGTCCTGCGTTGCAGGCCCCTGCTGGCCCCAGAGCCCTCCGCTCTCTCCTGGCCTCTCTGAGCACCTTCTTGGCCCCTTCCTTCCCTGCTTACCCGAGCTGTTCCCCAGAACTGCTTTGTCTGCGGCCTCGCCTCTGCAGCTTTGTCTTCCTCCCGCCCAGCGAACCACAGCCAGACCAGACTGTTCTTCCCGTTCTCTGCCTGCAGCCCCGTGGGGGGCACTGCTGGAGACCCCACCTCCACTCCCGGTGCCTGCCCTACCCCTGACCGAGGTGGGCCCATCCCACATTCCTGGCTCACCCTCTCAGGGCATCGTTTCCAGGGGGCCCGGATTGACTCAAGACCTGCCTATTCTGCCTCCCGCCTTGCACGGACCCTGGGTTTGTCCTTGTCTTCTTGGCCTGTCAGACAGAGGATTGGCATGTGTCCCTCAGGCCCCTCCGTGTGAACCTCAGTTTCACCCCTGCCTGTGTCTCTGACTCTCACTTCTCACTTTGGCTCTGGGGACTTCCCTTCCCTTTCCACAGGCACGGCCAGGAATATTAAAGGATTTTAAAACACACCGTCCAGCGGTTCCAGTTGCCGTTGAGAGGCTCTTTGCGCGCTACTGGGAAGGGAGGGCTTTGTGTTTCCTGAATCTTTTCCTTCCTCTCCATTCCTTCCACCAGCGCCCAGATAGGAACCCATCGTCTCTCACCTGGACCACAGTGGCCTCCCCACCCCCTCAGCTGCTGCCCGAAGGATCCATTTGAAATGCATTCCTAGGCATGAGAGCTTCACTGGCTTCCTGGCTTTGAGGATCCCTCCCAGGCCCTGGACTGGGCCCCAAGGCATCCCGGGGTCTCGTGGCTGCTGCTTTCCCCTTTGGTCTTTGTGCAGAACAGCCCGGCAGCCTGTGCCCTTGACAGACTCTGCCATCTCCTTTCTGCTCATCTCCCATCTCCTTTGAGACTCATCTGTTCTCAGGTGGTCTAGGTCCCTGCTGTGCCTCTGCTGTCGCCTGCGCCTCCCCTCCCCCGCAGTATGTTTGAATTGCTGGTCTCCCCTTGCCCTTTCCACTTGACCCTTGAACTTGCTAAGGTCACTGGCATCTTCTCCCTTGGGTGTGCTGGAGCCGGGCAGAGCCTGTGCGCTCCTCTGGAGCAAGGAGTAGGTGTCTGACTGTACGTTCTGCAGGAGGAGCACCGCGAGGCCAAGCTGACCCTGCGGCCCCCCAGCCTGGCAGCGCCCTACGCCCCAGTGCAGAGTTGGCAACACCAGCCAGAGAAACTCATCTTCGAGTCCTGCGGTTATGAAGCCAATGTGAGTTGCTCCTGCCCTCCGCCCTCCCAGGAGGGCCAGCCTCTCTGCTCCCTGCCCCTTCTCAGCCAGGCATCTGCACCTGCGGCCCTGAGTCCCAGTAGGGACTCCACAAAGCCAGGCCCAGGTCGAGCACTGTTCTCCACTCTTGAGCCATTCTTGGCACTGGGGGAAGGGGTGGAGGCATCTGGTCCTTTAGCCAGAGAGTTGAATGGAGGACCTCTCCAGCTGGGGCAGGAGAGGGGTTGGGAGGGGTAACCACTTGACTGTGGGACAGTCCCAAATTGGTTGGGTCACCCCTGCATGGAAACGCAGGACTTCCTAAGCCTAGCCACTGCTCGCCCCCACAGTACCTGGGCTCCATGCTGATCAAAGATCTTCGAGGGACAGAATCCACGCAGGATGCCTGTGCCAAGATGCGGGTAGGGTGCCTATGTGGGGTGGGCAGGAGGTTGTGTGGGGTGGGAGGGTGTCTTTGTGGAGTGGGGGTTGCCTGTGCAGGTTGGGGCATTGCCTGTGTGGGCTGGGGTGGTGTCAGCAGGGTAGGGGGTACCTGTGTAGGGTGGGGGGTTGTCTGCAGGGTGGAGGGTGACTATGCAGGGCGGGGAGTGCCTGTGTGGAGCAAGGGGTGCCTGCACAGGGTCGGGTGTGCCTGTGGTGGGTTGGGGGGCATTTGCGGGGCAGAGGGGTGTCTGTGTGGGCTGGAGGGTGCCATGGGACTGACCAGGACAGAAGGCAGCAATGGGGGCAACATCTGTAGTTGGCTAGGCCCTGCCGTGCTACCTAAGGACAGGAGGGAAGCTGGGACCTATGGAATCCCAGGAGGCTTAGCCCGGAGAAGGGGCATTGATAGGGCCCCCTCTTGTTTCCTGTAGAAATCCACCGAGCACATGAAGAAGATCCCCACCATTATCCTGTCCATCACATACAAAGGTGTCAAGTTCATCGATGCCTCCAACAAGGTGTGCTGCTCACAGAGACTCTTGGCGGGAGTGGGACCCATGTCCCCAACAGAGCCACAGGGCTCCAAGCGCAAGCAACCCGGCTGCCCTCTCTCATCCCTTCTCTCTCTAGAGGGTCCCCAGCCCACTCTTATTACTTCCTACTTCACCACCTCGCCAAGAGGCGTGTCTCATCTGCTGGCCTGGGTGCCTGCTGTCAGCCCCCTCCCCACCCTAGTCATAGCGGCTCTTAGCCTCTCCACCTGGGCTCTGCTGGCCACGCTCCTGCTCACAGGTCTTCACAGGTCTGATTCCCTCTCTGAGCAAAGGACTCCCCTTGTGCACCACTGACTGTGTGGAATCCCACCTTCCTGACACCCTTCCCACTTTGCCCCCACCCTGGGAGGTGAGAGAGGCTGGGGAGAGCTCATGGTTGGGTTTGAACATTTTACTGTCTTAGTTGCTGTGGTCAAGGGTGGAGACCCCAAACTGAAATTGTGCAAGGTTAGACACCATCCCCTACCCCCACCAGAAAACAAAATGAGAAGAGGAAGGGAGTTTGGCTGACCCTGCAGGCTGGGAGAGAGAACAGTGACAATGGCAAAAGGCTGGGGCGGGGGGTACCAAACGCATGTGAGCCTGAGAATTCCAGAACACGGCTTTCCCCAACAGAACGTCATCGCGGAGCATGAGATCCGGAATATTTCCTGTGCCGCCCAGGACCCAGAGGACCTCTGTACCTTCGCCTACATCACCAAGGACCTGCAGACCAGCCACCACTATTGCCATGTGTTCAGCACGGTGGATGTGGTGGGTGGGGTCCTGGGGACGGGCAGGGTGGACTTGGGTGGCAGTCCCGAGGCGTCCAGCCCCATCGCACGGTATAGATGTGGCGCTGTCCTGGCCCTGGCCGGTGCCTGGCAAATGCTTGATTTATGAGTGGGGCACTAGGGACAAGGGGTTTCCAGCATTTTTTTTTAAGAGATGGAGTCTCCCTGTGTTGCCCAGGCTGGCCTCGAACTCCTGGGCTCAGGCAAGTCACCCACCTCAGCCTCCCATGTCACTAGATTGTAGGTGGGAGCCACTGTGCCTGGCTTTCCAGCTTTTAAGTGAATGTTTCTTAGGTGAGACAAGGCCTTTGTCTCCCCTGGCTCCCTGCCCTCGCCCTCCAACCTCTGGCTGGGCTGCCTCCCAGAAACGTGCTCTACTCCTCTCTTAGGGGCAGCAGTGCCCTCTTTTGCAGTAGATTTTCTTCCCTCAAATTCTTGCTGAGGCTTGGCTCTGGGTGCTGCTGGGCTGAGGAGAGTTCATCCTCACACAGCTGCCCACAGGGAGAAGACTGGTAACGACAGCCCACATGGCAGGGGTTCCCTCTAACCTGTGACAAAGCCTGGGAGTGGCCCCAGGCTACCTCCTCACCCCAGGAGGAAGTCAGAGGGGTCAGGTCCCTGCCACCCTCAGGGCAGCAGCTAGTTCCAGAATCTCTGTGGCTCCTGGAACACAGGCAGCTCTGGGCATCCCCACACCCGCGGGACCTCATCCACCCTAGCACCTCTGCTTGCTCTGGGCCAGGGAAGGTTAGAAGGCTCCAGGCTGTGTGAGCTTGGAAACATCACGTCTGCCTGTTTCCTCATCTGTCTGGAGGGGAATATAATATGCCCCACCTCAGGGGCTGCTGTGAGATGGAGGAGGTGGTCCACACAGCACACGGAGAATGCCATTCACCTGTCGCTGACTTTTCCCACACGTACTCAGTTCTGCTGTAACACCACGTATCTTCTCCTAAAAATTGCTGTGCTGGGCAAAATCACACAATAAAAACCACAGGGTTCATGGGGAAGTAGAGTTAGGGGCACAGCACTCACAGACTTTGTCGGTGACACATTAAAAGCACCAGCACCACTTATTCATATTAATGGTTAAGAAATACTCAAGTACTGCCGCAGGCATGGCCCCTGCCTGGGCTGGCAGGGGTGTACAGCTGCCCTCCCCGAAGCCCAGTTCCTGGCCACATCCTGTGTAGAGCAGGGAGGACCACTGGGATCTAGGAGGAATAAAAGGAGGGAAAGGGCAGGAAACAGGGAGGAGCGCTCCCAGGTGGACTCAGAGGGGCACACGGGGTCCCTGCAAGGAATGGCATGCCCAATGTGAAGCTACCGTACCAGGTGTGGTAGGGGCTTGGTTCAGCCAGCAGCAGGTTTTGCATTTGCCTAGTGTTTCTATCAGATGAAATCTTGCAGAAGGAAATAGTGTGTTATGATCAAATTGTGTCTTTTCGAAACCAGTGTTCTCTTCTTACCCCAGATGCCGCCTGTGTGCTCAGGGTGAGGGGCAGGACAGGGCAGGAGTGGGTGAATCGGCTCCCGAACCAGGCGCTTAAGTGGGTGATCTGCTTCCTCCCAGAACCTGACCTACGAAATCATCCTGACGCTGGGGCAGGCCTTTGAGGTGGCCTATCAGTTGGCCCTGCAGGCCCAGAAGTCCAGGCCGATGGGCGCCTCTGCAGCTGAGATGATTGAAACAAAATCTTCCAAACCGGTGCCTAAGCCTCGGGTCGGCGTGAGGAAATCCGCAGTACGTGGGTCCCACTAGCCAAGAACCCCCCTCTCCCTGGCCCCAGGGATTCAAGGGCTTGGGGTGGCCAGCATGACAAGGGTCTTCTGGCACTTCCAGAAAGCTAGCCCTCCAGGGAAATGACCTTCTTAATTGCCCCCCACCTCGCCAGGTCTTGCCCTGGAAAGGCAGCAGCTCCTCTGGCCTGGGCAGGCCTCTGGCGCTCCCACTTCCCTCTCTTGCTGGGCTCCCCCAAGGGCAAGGCCATCAAGGGGCTGCAGAGAGCAGCCGGCAGGCAGCCCCCAGTAACTGCGCCGTCCCTGTGTCTGTGTCTGCTTTGCTCTGCACCCCAGGTGCCGCTGCCCCCCGATAGTCGCTGTTGTTACTGTCACACCTGCTCCACCCACCGTCCTTCCTACCTACCGCTGCCGTCTGTTAGTCCTGGAGTCAAGGTCTTTACGCCTCCTGCTCTCTTGTGTGTCAGTCTCCCCGAAGTGACCGTGAGCGCTCTCAGCCTCTGGTGGCCTCTCCCGCCTGTGTGACATTCTTTCCCCTCTTCCTGAGATGCCCTCTGCCTGTCCTGTGTGTGCTTCAGCCCTCTCTTGTTTTTCTGCTGTGTGTCCTCTCTCCGGAGGTCTGGGGTGACTATGGGGGTCTTGCCTTGGGGTGAGCAAGAGGGTCCTAGCAGAGGGATCTGAGGCTTGGCATTTCAAAGCCCCACATCCCCTTCCTGCCCAATGTGAGTGGGTTTGGGGCTTACAGCAGGAGGCCCAGGTAGGACAGGGGTCCTTTAACTGAGAAATCCCAAGAAATCCCTGAGAGAAGTTGTGCCTGGAGATGGCTCTCCCCAAGATGCTCTGGGAGGGGCCTGCTCTTTGGCTGAGGAGAATGAGGGCTGCCCCTCCCAGCATAGGGGCCACAGCCCAGCCTGGGGCTGGGAGGGGCCTTTGGGGCCTGCTGCCTCCGGCCCTGGCACAGAGCTCCCTCTGACTCTTGACCGCTTCCTTGTTTGGCAGCTGGAACCACCTGATATGGACCAAGATGCGCAATCCCATGCCAGTGTCTCCTGGGTTGTGGACCCCAAACCAGACTCTAAGCGGAGCCTCAGCACCAAGTATGAGACCACTATCTTCTAAAACAACCCACTCCCTGTCTCCACTAGTCTCACTGTGCCTTTGCCATCCGATCTTTCTGCTGTCCTCAACTCTCTCCTTCCAGCTGCTGACGCCACGGCCCCACCTGCACTGGGACCCGCTCCTCCTGGGCGGGCAGCAGCGTAGACGCTGTACCCTCGCAGCTCTCGCACCTACCACCACTGAACACTGTGAATTCTCCCCCTTGGGCTGAGGACAGCTTGGGGGGGGTGAGTTGCCTTTGAGGTGGGCACCAAGAGGGCTCCAGGGGCCTGTTGCACCCCAGAAGCCTCCACAGGCAGGCACTGTGAACCCTGACGGGCAGGGTGGTCTCCAGCAGACTCCCAGTGGCACTGATAGCTCCCCGGGGTTGGGCTGGGCTCTGTGCGGCGCCCTCCGTCTGTCTGCTGTACTGAGCCACAGCTGGGCACTGTTGCCGAGAGCTGACTGTCCTCACCTCTCCTGAAACAACCAACCACTGTGACCACCCAGTGCCAGAGTCCCCAGCACTCTGCTCACAGCCGGCCTGCAGCCCCACCCCACTGTCCTCCACTGCTCTGAGGTGCTGGCCTCACTCTCATGGCCAGGCCCGTGTGAGACCTTGAGCTCAGTGATGTGGCTTGACCAGGGACAGACTGCTTTCTGTCAGGGCCCAAGATAATGCACCAGGCCCCTGGGCCTGTGCTGACTGCCCCGCTTGGGGCTCTGGGTATCTGAACACTCACAGGCTGGCTCACACAGCAGGTGCCTCAGTCCTGATGAGCCTTCCCCTCCAAGGAGCGAGGTGGCACGTGTGTGGGTGGCCCCTCGTATCTTCGCCACAGAATCTCGAGGCCTGGAAGCCTTGGGCCTGGCTCTGGAGGCTAGCTCACTGAGGAGGAAGGCCTTCCGAAGGACCAGCGAGGCGGCGGCCTGTGCCCTGTATGCACGGCGCACCTTCTTCCCTCACAGAACAGAGCCGCTGGAGGACGGGCCTACACCCAGTGGCCTCCATGTCCTCCAGGAGCGTTCTGACATGCTCCACAGTGGGGGATCGCAGATAGTCAGCGCCGTCCAGTGCACCCCTGACCGCCTCCCTCAGCCTCCTGACTCCTCCGAGAGGAGAGGCCATCCCCTCACAGCAGCTCAGCAGCTGGGATGGTGGAGCTGAGTCTCTGAAGAGGCCCCGCGTTCTCCAGTGTGGGCAAATCAGTTTGGATGGCAGGAGACAGGAAGGAAGAGGTGCTGTAGGCGGCCGTGCACACGTAGCAGAGTCCACTAGGAAAGCCGGTCGGCCACGACACTCAAAACCCAAGTCGATAAACGGGGTGGGTTCTGCGCACCCGCCCATCCTTGTGCCTTCCTGAGCAGACTCGCTGAGCCAGCGGTGGCTGGGGGCTGCGGGCCGTGGGTGCAGGCGTGGAGGGCACCCGGGGAGGCTGTGAGGGATCTGTCCTGCTTTGTTTCCTTTCCATTTCCTCCACCGTCCGCAGGCCCCATTGGTTAACCCTTTCCTCCTCCCATTGTTTGCTTCTGCCAAGCTGAGCCACTGAGGAACCACACTGTGCTGCGGAAACATAGATGTGGGGGCACAGGCTCCCACCGCCGCTGCCACCGCCTCGCCTGCAGCTTCGAAGACCCAGGCCTCACCTCCGCCTGCAGGACGCCCTCTTGGCCACTTGGCCTGGGCCTGCCACCACCGCGTCTTGCAGAGTGAGCCCTGCCTTGGCTGCGGAGAAGCACTCCAGGCCGCTAGCAGATGGGACTGGCATTCCAGAGGGTCAAGAAAGTGACTTGTTCAGAACACATTGTTTTTAATAGAAAAAAAAATCTTTTTATAAAATGAACTTTTAACACTTGGCTCAAACCTCTAGGTCATACTGCCAATCTTTAGACGAATGGCCATTGGGCAGAGGACAGGGGAGCTGAGGTTGGTTCAGAGGCCAGTCTGCACGGTCTCTGTCCTCAGGATGGGATCTGGGTGCAGGATCTGGGTGGGTCTGAAGAGAAGGCGGTGGTCTGTGGGTGAGGGGAACGGAGCAGGCTCCAGCAGAATTGAGTAGAGTGAGTCTGCTTTTCAAACAACCATGTCAGCTGCTGCTGTTTATGAACTGCCCAACTTCCTGTCCCCATCAGGGGCTGGACACAGGCTTCTTGCAAGAACACGGCCTTAAAGGCACCTGGGCAAAACAAAGGTCTCTGGTCTGTTTCTGGGGTTCCTGATGGGAAGGTTCAGTGGCCAAATGAAGATAAGTGTGCAGTTTCTGGTGCTGGGAAGTCTTAGCCAGTGCCAGAGTGCCAGGCCTCTCCCTGGCCTCTCACCTGTCAGTGAGTAGAGGACTACCCTGGGCTGGCTGGCCGCAGGCTGGCTGGTGCCGTACTGCCTGTAGTGTGTCAGAGAACAGGAAAAGCAGCTTTGTGTGGGGCATTAATATTTGGGGTAGGTCAGCTAAGGTTGCTACTTGCTAATTTGTGATTTGTCTAATCAGCCTGTGTGACTGGGGCACATTCTGATTCTCTGAATTATTGGTTTGACAGTTACATGTTCGGCTGCTGGGCTCATCCCTGGCCCCTGGTGTGGAAAAAGGCTAAATAAGGTGACAGTGCATTTATGCTCCCCAGCATGGCCTCTGGGGCAGGCTGGCATCCTGATGTGCCACTGCTGCTTAAGCTTTCCCACTGGCTCGCTTTGCTTTTAAAAGTAACTTGGGTTTCATTCTTCCCTCTGGACTAGAGTAGAAACGCAGGGGAACCCCCTGTGGGGTTGAGAGGCAAAGCTGGCTCAGTTGTGTGCCCAGTTCCTCCCGTGGGCACTTTAGCAGGCTCCGAGCTTTCCTGGCATGGGTCATTCTGGTCCCAGGATGAATAGTCCAGGTTTCAGCAACACTCCTCTTTCCCAGCAAAGGCTGTGAATTTAAATTCTTTGTTGGTGTGTATGTGCAAGCATTGCTCTCGGGCACATTCTCAACCCGTGGTGTTGGCCAGAAGTGGGGCTGTGTCTCTGGCTGGCTTGAAGCCGGGCCTTGTGAGTTTCTGTCTGCTGAGCACTCAACAGAGTGGGGCCTGGGACCCAGCTCCCTCTGCAGCAGAGGCAGACCCTCCTCCACTTCTCGGTACTAAACGAAGACCTCAACACCTTGCAGTTTTACTTCATTTCCTGCTCCTTTCAGGGGCTGTGAGGATTCCCATGAGCTCATGCCGTACAGTACTCAGCCCCGACTTTCTTCCAGGGCTTGACGAGGAACCCTAAACCATCCGGAGCAGACTGTGCTGCTGCCGCGCGTGTGGTGGCACCCGTCTCTTCCTCCTGAGGGGCCAGGCCACGTCTAAGTGGGCCTCTGTCAGGCGTGGGAGGTCTGAAAGAAACTGCAGACACTACGATGCGCTCCTCAAGCTGTCTTTTGTGCTTAGATCATCCATAGGTGTTTCTTCCGCTTGAAGCTGCTATATCTTTATTTATTCAGGGTATTTTCATATGGGAAGCCTTGGCTAGTCTGCTCTGGCTCTGGGTTTTGTTTAGAGATTGGTTTATTTCTGAACATTCAAGAAAGGAAAATGACTGGGTCCTCCCTCCCTCCTTCCCTCCCTCTCTTTCTCCTTTCCTCCCTTCCTTCCCTTTCCTCTCTTCCTTTCCTTCCTTCCTTCCTTCTCCTCTGGGGCCGGTAGTCTCCCTTTCTTAGAAAGGTTATCATAACTTTAAGGACAGGCTTCAAGTGGGAAGGTCCCCGCTTTTGCACTTCTCCCAGTGCAGGTCACACGAGGGGCAGACCCTGCTGCTGCATTTCTGAACTGTGAAGGAGCCCGTTCAGGTGGGAGACTTCAGATGGGCTCAGTACCTGTCCCGGCCACAGGCTCCTTGTCCACCTCTTCTCCCCTGCCCACCAGCTGCTCCTCGCATAGGACCTTCCCGACAGGCTCTGTGTGTGCAGCGCTCCGCGTACCTCCTGGGCCCTCCAGCGGCAGACACTAGTGGGAGTTCCAGAGATTCTGGGGTTTGAGCAGGCAGCAGGCAGCGCTGCAGTCATCGAGACGTTAGAAAACCAGTCTGATCGCGGTCTGTCTTTGAGATGCCCAGGCCGGCAGAAAGCAGCTCGCAAGTGTTGTTGCTCATGGCGCGGCAATGGACTGAATTGTAATAAAAATGTTTGTTATTTAATCTTTGCCTCTGTATTTTGATACTTGAATGACTTCCCCTTTTGTTTTACTGTACATATAATTGTTAATCTGTCTGATTTTGTCTGAATTATAAACATTTTGAGGTACCAAACATAACCAATCTGTGCAACAACATAGACTGACCTCACTACCCAAGAGAGAGTGTAAATATTCCCGGGCTTCCAGCTTTGGTTTTGTTATTTTCATAACTGTACAACTTAGAACAGACTGAATTAATAAATGAGAAGCAACATGAACCCAGCCTTACTCTTCCGAGTCTTTGAATTGGAAAGCGTCTTGATTGTTTTCTGGCAGAGGCGCGGACACAGGCAAGACGCAGGCTCAGGGTCGGTGATTCACGTCCTGCGCTGTTGGGCTGAGATGACAGCTTGGCTGTTTGGCTTTGTATCTCGCACTCTCTAAAAGTTACAGATGCCCTGTGAGGTGCAGGAGCCCACGATTCACCTTCCCTCCTGAAGAACGTCGTGCCATGAACACCACACCAGGTCCTGTTCTATTACTGCTGCAGAGGCATCTCTCCTGCCCCCACAGACATGAATTGAATGTCTGCCTCCCAGGCAGCCTGGAGGATCTGGAGCTGTGAAAGGAAGCGGTCTCCTTTCCGGAACTTGCTTGGATTACGGAGGTTAAGTTTTAGACATAAACAACTAGCTACCAGCCTGAAGCCATGCTGTGGTAAGGATGCAGCGGTAAAGTGTACCCAGAGGGCTGGTGGCAGGGAGAGGATGGAGGGGCCACTGAGCTGTACCAAAAGGCGAGGATCTGGGAAGGCACAAGCAGTCCTAGCGGCCCCTTCATTGATGGAATACCTGTGTTCCCGCTCTGCTCACTTTCCAGACAACTGTCTCATTTGCCCCACTCTATTATCACCTCTATTTATACAGCAGGGCCCAGGGCCAGCGGAGGGACCTGAGCCCCATCTGGTCCAGTGGCTCCAGCTGCCAGAGCCCCTGCTCCTAGACCTGCTTCAACCCCGGCTGCCCAGCACTGAATGCTTTTATACCTGAATTTCTGTGGAGTCTTCCATTTCTTAAAAGGGCCTTAAAGAAAATCACTTACCTAGTTCAGTACCCAGTTTTATTTGTAAAGAAAACAAGGTCCAGACATGGGAAATTATTTTCTCCTAGCCAGCCTACCAGTGAATGGCAGAGAGGGAGCCAAATCCCAGGTTGTTACTCCCAATTAGGGCTTTGTAGGCCACACTGCATTGGGTTGGAAAGTCCACTGAGGCCCAGAGGGGGAGGGCCTCACATTCCAGACTGAGGGGTTCCTCATCCCTACATCCCTCACCCTTTCCTTAGCAGAAGAAACTTGACAGCCCGAAGAGAAAGGCTGGGTCATAACTAGTGTCAGCAGGGCACCAGGACACATCACCGCTATCATCATTTCTTCTGGTGCCACCTTACACGTTCTGCCTCTGTGTGAGGCAGAATCCCCGGCCTCTTCCACCCACTGCTCTCTCCCCCTTCAGGGGTTCATTTCTGTCACACTCCTCCATGTCCCCATGGACCTCCCCTTCACAGATGCTCAGGCTCCCAGGCAGCTGGGGCGTTACTGTTGAACAATAGGATAGATCATCCCTCAGCAATGAATGACCTGGTCACGGAGGAGGAAGAACTTTCAAGCTGGAGCACTTTCCAAGGCAGCTCAAAACACTCTCTAGTCAGCCATGGCCGCCCCTGGCTCCTGAACCTAGAGAGTATCCAAGTCCCAGAAAGGGACAGGCTGACCACTACTGTGTCATACTGTCCAGCCTGGAGCTCACACTGTACCCGCTGTTAGCAACTAACAACCATGGAGAGCTAAAGTTTGAAGCATCCCTTCCCCCATGCAGCCTCTAGGACTTTGAGACCGCTTTTGTCAGGACTCAGCTGTTAGAAACACTATTATAAACAACCATTTACCAAATAGAATTTTCCTAACACCATAAAACATTTATTACTCAGTAAACGGAGCTGGGACAATTGGGTAGCCAGTGGGGAACTGGTGCAGGGAGATTCCTGTTCCTACTTACACCAGAAGAAATTCCAGACGGCTCACATATTTAAATGTAAAAAAACAACACCTCAAAGCTAGAAGAAAAGGGAGGTTTCTTTTCATAAGCTTGGTATGAGAAAGGCCTTTCCAAACATGTTATAAAACTCTTAATCCTTTTTTTAAAAAGGATTAATATATTTGACTATATAAAAACCAAACATTTCTGCATAGCAAAATGCACCCTTAAGAAAAAAACAACTGAAAACTAACGCGTGCACCACATGTAACAAGGACTGACAATAGCTGTCAAAAGTAAACCAGCGCCTGTGTCTCGGAGATCGTAGATGCTCTTTTCCCTGTTCTTCCCACTAAGTACAATTAAAACCCCCAGTGGAAACACCAGTGGGCACACACAAAGCCGTTTCTTTCCAGCCAGAGGACCAGGAAAGGAGCACCTTAGCAAGACAGAAAATTTAGACAATGCATAACTGCTCTACTCCAGCCAAGCACCACAGAAAAAACAGGGTCCCACCCAGACCACCAAAGGCCCTGACCTCTACCCTCACAAAGCTATAATGAGGCGCCCAACAATCTCTCTTGTGGTGTCAGAGGGGCCTGGTGGGGAGGCAGAACGTTCGCCGGCACCCAGGGGTTGTGATGCTGTTCCCGCCTTGGAGTCAATGGAAACTACAGGGGCAGCCGGGAGCCCCACTGCACCCCATCAGTAGCAAACAGCCCCCACCTCAGGTGTCAGTGGAGGCCAGGTGGGGAAGCTGGACTTTGACCACAACCTGGCAGTAATATGATGTTTCCTCTTCCCTTGCTAGAGTGGTGTCAAAGTCAGCTAAAAGAGGTTTAAATAAGAATGAGAAACAGAAATGTCCAAGTTTCAAGAGAAAATCGCTTGTCATACCAAGATCCAGAAAAACCTCAATCTGAACTTAAAAGGCAATCAATAGATATCAACACTTAGCCAGGCATGGTGGCATACATCTGTAGTCCCAGCTACTCAGAAGCCCGAGGCAGGCGAATGGCTTGAACCCGGGAGGCGGAGGTTGCAGTGAGCAGAGATTGCGCCATTGCACTCAAGCCTGGGTGACAGAGCAAGACTCTATCTCAAAAAAAAAAAAAAAAAGATATCAACACCAAGATGGCACAGATACAGATACTAGAATTATCTGACAAATATTTTAAAGCAGCCATGATAAAAATGTTTCAACAATTATAAACACACTTGAAGCAAATGAAAAAATCTGAGCAAAGAAATAAAAAAATATAAAGAACCTATTGGAAATTTTAGAAGTAAAAAAATACAATAACCAAAACAAAAAGCTCAGTGGATGGGCTTAAGAGTAGAGTGGAAGGGAAAGGAAAGAATGCACCAAAAACGGGGAAACAGAACAACAGAAATTATCCAATCTGAACAACAGAGAGAAAACATTGAAAAAAAAATGAACAGCATCTCGGAGACCTGTGTGATCATAACAAAAGATCTAACATTTGTGTAACAAAGTAGAGGGGAAAAGAGGGAGGCTAAGAAAATACTCAAGGTCGGGTACAGTGGTTCATGGCTGTAATCCTAACACTTTGGAAGGCTGAGGTGGGAACTGCTTGAGTCCAAGAGCTCAAGACCAGCCAGGCAACATAGTATGACCCTATGTCTACAAAAAATTTTAAAATTAGCTGGGTGCAGTGGTGTGTGCCTGTAGTCCTAGCTACTCAGGAGGCTGAGGTGGCAGAATTGCCTGAGCCCAGGAGGTCCAGGCTACAGTGACCTTTGATTGTACCACCACACTCCAACCTGGGCAACAGACTGAGACCCCATCTGAAAAAAAGAAGCACTCAAAAAAAATAATGCCTTCCAATATTTGGCAACAAACATAAACCTTCAGATTCAAGAAGCCAAGCAAATTCCAAACCAGATAAACTCTGTGAAAGTGGTTAGAAATAAAACAGTCACTTCTGGCCAGGCACAGTGACTCACACCTGTAATCTCAGTGCTTTGGGAGGCTGAGGTGTGTGGATCATTTGAGGTCAGGCGTTCGAGACCAGCCTGGCCAATGTGATAAAACCTTGTCTCGCCCAGCCAGAATTAAAAGCGCTTCCATCTGCAAGCCATGAAGAAGTCCCTCACCAGGAACTAAATTGCTGATGCTTTGATCATAGACATTATAGCCTTCAGAGATTCCCATTATACATATGATGGAGCACTTGATGGTTTCAAGTTTCAAATGACTGGTTTTAAAGAAAGTTTTTCTGGGGAATGCTGGGAAGATGGCCGCCTAAGAACAGCTCAGGACTTCAGCTCCCAGTGAAAGTGCAGAGGGTGAGTGGACGCCGCATTTCCAGACGAACTCTTATTGCCCACAGACCAGGAGATACCCAGGCAGAGGGGTCGCCAGCGTTGCAGTCCCAGCCGGTGCGGCTGTTTTGGCCCCCGCGGGGCTGATTCCGCCCGCGCGGCTGCTGTGACCACTCCCTGTTGCTGCGGTTCTCCGTACAAAAGCCACTGGTCTGGGAGCCCTCTTAGCTGGCGAGCAGAGCCCTGAGACGGCAGAGTTGCCCATTCATCTGAAATAGCGAGTCAGGCCAGGAGATTCCTAGGCAAAAAATCCGCCAGGAGCCGGCGCCGCGGTTCGAGCCGACTCCGTGAGTCGCAGCACGGGAGATCCCGGCGCCTTTTCAACAAGCGACCGGAACGCGGGGTCGTTCAACTTAAAAGAAAAGACTCTGAGTCAGGGAGCCAGGTGATCAGGCTCGGTTGGTCCCACCCCTCCACCCCCAACAACAACCAAAACAAAAACAGTAATTGGAAACCCTCTGGGTTGAGCCCTTCAAACCAAGCACAGCTGAACCGGGACGGTCCGGCTCCGTGGGGGAGGGGCTTCCGCCATTACTGAGACTCTCCACCGCTATGGAGGCAGGCTGCCGTTGCCGAGGCAACCCGCCACAACAGAGAGAGTCCACCATAACAGAGGCGGGGCCATCATTGCCGAGACAGTTCTAACTGCGCCCTTATAAAAAGGACTACAGGGCAGCCGGGCGCGGTGGCTCAAGCCTGTAATCCCAGCACTTTGGGAGGCCGAGGCGGGTGGATCACGAGGTTGAGAGATCAAGACCATTCTGGTCAACATGGTGAAACCCCGTCTCTACTAAAAATACAAAAAACTAGCTGGGCATGGTGGCACGTGCCTGTAATCCCAGCTACTCAGGAGGCTGAGGCAGGAGAATTGCCTGAACCCAGGAGGCGGAGGTTGCGGTGAGCCGAGATCGTGCCATTGCACTCCAGCCTGGGTAACAAGAGCGAAACTCCGTCTCAAAAAAAAAAAAAGGACTACAGGGAAGAGCTCAGGGCAGCTGGGCGGAGCCCACAGCAGCTCAGCAAAGCCCCTGCGGGCAGGCAGTGGCTAGGCGTGCTGCTAGCTGGGCGGGTCCGACCTGAAAGAAAAATCAAAAAAGGCAGTAGTGTAAGGGAAACTCATAAAGCTCCAACTCCCTGGGACAGAGACAGACAACAGGTGGATAAACTCACAAAAATGGGAAGAACCCAGCGCAAAAAGGATGAAAACTCCCGAAACCAGAACACCTCTCCTCCTAAAAGGGACCACAACTCCTCACCAGCAAGGGAACCAGACCGGATGGAGAAGGAGGGTGATGAAATGACAGAATCAGACTTCAGAAGGTGGGTAGTAAGAAACTACAATGAGCTAAAAGAACATGTTCTAACCCATCGCAAAGAAAATAGAAACCTTGAAAAAAGATTGGACGAACTGCTGACGAGAATGGACAGCATAGAGAGGAGTATAAATGAATTGATGGAGCTGAAAAACGCAACACGAGAACTTCGTGAAGCATGCACAAGCTTCAACAGCCGAATTGACCAAGCAGAAGAAAGGATATCAGAGGTCGAAGATCAACTCAATGAAATAAAAAGAGAAGGCAAGAACAGAGAAAAAAGTGCAAAAAGGAATGAATAAAATCTTCAAGAAATGTGGGACTATGTGAAAAGACCTAATCTACGTCTGATAGGTGTACCTGAATGTGATGAAGAGAATGAATCCAAGCTGGAAAATACTCTTCAGGATATTATCCAGGAAAACTTCCCTAACCTAGCAAGGCAGACCAATATTCAAATCCAGGAAATACAGAGAACACCACAGAGATATTCCTCAAGAAGAGCAACCCCAAGGCACATAATCGTCAGATTCACCAGGGTTGAAATGAAAGAGAAAATGCTAAGGGCAGCCAGAGAGAAAGGTCGGGTTACCCACAAAGGGAAGCCCATTAGACTCACAGCAGATCTCTCAGCAGAAACCCTACAAGCCAGAAGAGATTGGGGGCCAATATTCAACATCCTCAAAGAAAAGAACTTTCAACCCAGAATCTCCTATCCAGCCAAACTAAGCTTCATAAGTGAAGGAAAAATAAAATCCTTTGTGAACAAGCAAGCACTCAGAGATTTCATCACCACCAAACCTGCTCTACAAGAACTCCTAAAAGAGGCTCTACACTTGTAAAGGAACAACCAGTACCAGCCACTCCAAAAACACACCAAATGGTAAAAAAGCATCAACACAATCAAGAATCTGCATCAACTAACCAACAAAACAGCCAGGTAGCATCAAAATGACAGCATCAAATTCACACATAACAATACTATCCCTAAATGTAAATGGACTAAATGCCCCAATCAAAAGACACAGACTGGCAAATTGGATAAAAAGCCAAAACCCATCAGTGTGCTGTATCCAGGAAACCCATCTTACATGCAAGGATACACAAAGGCTCAAAATAAAGGGATGGAGGAAGATCTACCAAGCAAATGGAGAGCAAAAAAAGGCAAGAGTAGCAATTCTCATCTCTGATAAAATAGACTTTAAAGCAACAAAGATCAAAAGAGACAAAGAAGGACATTACATAATGGTAAAAGGATCACTGCAACAAGAAGAGCTAACGATCCTAAATATATACGCACCCAATACAGGAGCACCCAGATACATAAGGCAAGTTCTTAATGACTTACAAAGAGACTTAGACTCCCACACAATAATAGTGGGAGACTTTAACACCCCATTGTCATTATTAGACAGATCAACCAGACAGAAAATCAACAAGGATATCCAGGACCTGAATACAGACCTGGAACAAGCAAACCTAATAGACATTTATAGAACTCTCCACCCCAAATCCACAGAATATACATTCTTCTCAGCACCACATCACACCTACTCTAAAATTGACCACATAATTGGCAATAAATCACTCCTCAGCAAATGCAAAAGAACAGAAATCATAACAAACAGTCTCTCAGACCACAGTGCAATCGAGTTAGAACTCAGAATGCAGAAACTAACTCAGAACCGCACAGCTTCATGGAAACTGAACAACTTGCTCTTGAATGTTGACTGGATAAACAATGAAATGAAGGCAGAAATAAAGATGTTCTTCGAAACCAATGAGAACGAAGACACAACATACCAGAATCTCTGGGACACATTTAAAGCAGTCTCTAGAGGAAAATATATAGCAATGAGTGCCCACATGAGAAGAAAGGAGAGATCTAAAATTGACACCCTATCATCACAATTGAAAGAGCTAGAGGAGTAAGATCAAAAAAACTCAAAACCTAGCAGAAGACAGGAAATAACTAAGATCAGAGCAGAACTGAAGGAAATAGAGACACAAAAAACTCTTCAAAAAATCAATAAATCCAGGAGCTGGTTTTTTGAAAAGATCAACAAAATAGACCACTAGCCAGATTAATAAAAAAGAAAAGAGAGAATAACCAAATTGATGCAATAAAAAACGATAAAGGGGATATCACCACAGATTCCACAGAAATCCAAACCATCATCAGAGATTATTACAAACAACTCTATGCACATAAACTAGTAAACCTGGAAGAAATGGATAAATTCCTGGACACCTGCAACCTCCCAAGCCTAAACCTGGAAGAAGCCGAAACCCTGAATAGACCAATAACATGGACTGAAGTCGAGGCAGCAATAAAGAGCCTACCACCCAAAAAAAGCCCAGGTCCAGATGGGTTCACAGCTGAATTCTACCAGACATACAAGGAGGAGCTGATACCATTCCTTCTGAAACTATTCCAGACAATCCAAAAAGAGGGAATCCTTCCCAAATCATTTTACGAGACAAACATCATACTGATACCAAAACCCAGCAGAGACTCAACAAGAAAAGAAAATTTCAGGCCAATATCCATGATGAACATAGATGCAAAAATCTTCAATAAAATACTGGCAAACCAATTGCAACAGCATATCAAAAAGCTCATCCACCATGATCAAGTAGGATTCATCCCGGGGATGCAAGGCTGGTTCAACATACGCAAGTCCATAAACGTAATCCACCACATAAACAGAACCAAAGACAAAAACCACATGATTATCTCGATTGATGCAGAGAAGGCTTTTGACAAAATTCAACAACCCTTTATGCTAAAAACCCTCAATAAACTAGGTATTGACGGAATGTATCTCAAAACAATAAAAGCTATTTACGACAAACCAACAGCCAATATCATACTGAATGGGCAAAAACTGGAAGCATTCCCTTTGAAATCTGGCACTAGACAAGGATGCCCTCTCTCACCACTCCTATTCAATATAGTACTGGAAGTTCTAGCCAGAGCAATCAGGCAAGAAAAAGAAATAAAGGGTATCCAAATTGGAAAGGAGGAAATCAAATTGTCTCTATTTGCAGATGACATGATTGTATATCTGGAAGACCCCATCATCTCAGCCCAAAATCTCCTGAAACTGATAAACAACTTCAGCAAAGTCTCAGGATACAAAATCAAAGTGCAAAAATCACAAGCATTCCTATACACCAGTAATAGACTTCAAGAGAGCCAAATCAAGAACGAACTGCCATTCACAATTGCTACAAAGAGAATAAAGTACCTAGGAATACAACTAACAAGGAACGTAAAGGACCTCTTCAAGGAGAACTACAAGCCATTGCTCAACGAAATAAGAGAGGATACAAACAGATGGAGAAACATTCCATGTTCATGGTTAGGAAGAATCAACATCGTGAAAATGGTCATACTGCCCAAAGTAATTTACAGATTCAACGCTATTCCCATCAAGCTACCAAGGACCTTCTTCACAGAACTGGAAAAAAACACCTTAAACTTCATATGGAACCAAAAGAGAGCCCGCATAGCCAAGTCAATTCTAAGCAAAAAGAACAAAGCAGGAGGCATCACACTACCAGACTTCAAACTATACTACAAGGCTACAGTAATCAAAACAGCATGGTACTGGTACCAAAACAGAGATATAGACCAATGGAACAGAACAGAGGCCTCAGAGGAAATACAACATACTCACAACCATCTGATCTTCGACAAACCTGACAAAAACAAGCAATGGGGAAAGGATTCCCTGTTTAATAAATGGTGTTGGGAAAACTGGCTAGCCATGTGCAGAAAGCAGAAACAGGACCCCTTCCTGACACCTTACACCAAAATTAACTCCAGATGGATTAAAGACTTAAACATCAGACCTAATACCATAAAAACCTTACAAGAAAATCTAGGGAAAACCATTCAGGACATAGGTGTAGGCAAGGACTTCATGACCAAAACTCCAAAAGCAATGGCAACAAAAGCCAAAATAGACAAATGGGACCTAATCAAACTCCACAGCTTCTGCACGGCAAAAGAAACAGTCAGTAGAGTGAATCAGCAACCAACAGAATGGGAAAAAATTTTTGCAGCCTACCCATCTGACAAGGGGCTGATATCCAGAATTTACAAAGAACTAAAGCAGATCTACAAGAAAAAAACAAACAAGCCCATTCAAAAATGGGCAAAGGATATGAACAGATACTTTACAAAAGAAGACATACGGGAGGCCAACAAACATATGAAAAAATGCTCATCATCACTGGTCATCAGAGAAATGCAAATCAAAACCACATTGAGATACCATCTCACACCAGTTAGAATGGCGATCATTAAAAAATCGGGAAACAACAGATGCTGGAGAAGATGTGGAGAAATAGGAACACTTTTACACTGTTGGTGGGAATGTAAATTAATTCAACCATTGTGGAAGACAGTGTGGCGATTCCTCAAGGACCTAAAAATAGAAATCCCATTTGACCCAGCAATCCCATTACTGGGTATATATCCAAAGGATTATAAATCATTCTACTACAAGGACACATGCACACGAATGTTCATTGCAGCACTGTTTACAATAGCAAAGACCTGGAACCAACCCAAATGCCCAACGATGATAGACTGGATAGGGCAAATGTGGTACATATACACCATGGAATATTATGCAGCCATCAAAAACGAGGAGTTCACGTCCTTTGTAGGGACATGGATGAACCTGGAAACCATTATTCTCAGCAAACTGACACAAGAGCAGAAAATCAAACACCATATATTCTCGCTCATAGGCGGGTGTTGAACAATGAGAACACATGGACACAGGGAGGGGAGCACTACACACTGGGATCCGTTGGGGGGAAATGGGGGAGGGGCAGGGGGTGGGGAGGTGGGAAGAGATAGCATGGGGAGAAATGACAGATACAGGTGAGGGGACGGAAGGAAGCAAAGCACACTGCCATGTGTGTACCTATGCAACAATCTTGCATGTTCATCACATGTACCCCAAAACCTAAAATGCAATAAAAAAAAAAAAAACCTTGTCTCTACTTAAAAAAAAAAAAAAAGAGTCAGTCATGATGGTGTTCACCTGTAATCCCAGCTACTCAGGAGGCTGAGGCAGGATAATTGCTTGAACCTGGGAGGTGGAGGTTGCAGTGAGCCAAGATAACGCCACTGCACTCCAGCCTGGGTGACAGATAGAGGGAGACTCCGTCTCAAAAAAAAAAAAAAAAAAAAAAAAAAAAGAGGTGGAGAGAGAGTTCTCATGCATATATGTCTGATAACAAAAACTATTACAAAAGACAACAACCTTCAAACACCATAACCTAGCACAAAGACCATCACAACCTTATACCAAAAAAATACATCTGCCAGGAAATCTGCTCAGCGACTGTCTAGCCCCAAACTGGCAGCACCATTGTTACTGATCCTTGTAGCAAATGATAATTATCTCAAAACAATTATGTAATCCTCCTCATTTTTCCTTTGAAAACCTTCATCTTCCTTCAAGTCCCTGAATATGCACATCATTTACTATCTCACATGTATTCCCATTACAATACCTTATACCAAATAAATATCATTTTTTTAGAGGGCCTCACACCATGTGTTATTTAGGCTGACATAAATGGTGTCAGAAGTGGCGTGAGGCAAGCTCACTTGAGAAGAATCAGCGGCCCCGGAAACTGAATGTGATACTGACCTTGTCCTTTGTGCTCTCTGTCTTCACGAGTTGCCTTTTCCAGCCTGGTGAATCTCCAGTAGGATTTTCAGACTCCCTCTCTTTGGTGAAATGTTTTTCACTTTACAGAGGATTTGTTTCTGTTACAAGTCTGGCACCTCCCTCCTGGGATGGTAAAAGACTTTTGTCTTTTCTGGAAAGTCCTTTCTGGTATCCGGACAAGTGCCCTTCTGGTGTGAGTGCTCTAGTTTCTACATAATTTATATCCTATCTGTGAGGCAAATCTTTTCTGGAGAATTTACTTTTGGTTCTCCCTGCATGCCTAATAGTTTGTTTAATTTGCACACCTGGGTTAAAAGTACTGTGAACACTAATTTTGGCCTCATTTTGGATCAGTTAAGCATGTCTATAAATGATTTGCCCCTTTTCCTTTGCTGACTTCTAGAAATTCTCCAAGAGCAAAAATAAACATTCCAAATGGCAGACACTAGTGGATGACTAATTAAAAGCCATGAGGACAGTTGCCATGATCTAAAATACCACTCCAGACTCCTGACGTTCTCTGGTGGAATTTATAGGATTATCTTTGCTCTTGAGAGATTAATAAGAAATGGATGGGACTCTCAAATGCTAAGGCATGCCAGATTTTCTGAGACTCCAGCTAGTTATATTATATGGCCCATTCTTACAGATATTTTTTAACTGATGGGCAAATTACATGAAGGAAAATCCAGAGCTCAATGGTCATTAGTCAAACTCTCTCTAAAAACAAAAAAAACTAAAAACTCAAAAACCCTCCAACTATAATGTGAACATATAGATGCTTCCGAGTTCTCTATCTACATTGAATCTGCTAAATTTTCTGCTGGTGTTGAGATAAAACTGACTCCTAATGGCATTCCAGCCAAGATTTGTTTTTTTTGTTTTTGTTTTTTTTTGTTTTGTTTTGTTTTTTAGGTCTTAAAGGACTTTCAAATTAATGGCTTTACAAATTACAACAGCTTCATGGCAGCCAACAACCTAGATACCATTTGTAAATGTAAATTTAGGTTTGTCTAACAGCCGCTTAAGGTGATAGAACAGTTAATTGAAGGATTAATAGTCTAAAAGAAAAATAGGTAAATGTTTATAAAAGTTAGGTTCTCAGTGCCAGGTGCGGTGGCTCACGCCTATAATCCCAGCACTTCGGGAGGCCAAGGCTGGCAGATCATTCGAGGTCAGGAGTTCCAGAACGACCTGGCCAACATGGTGAAACCCCATCTCTACTAAAAATACAGAAGTTAGCCAGGCATGGTGGCAGGCACCTGTAATCCCAGCTACTTGGGAGGCTGAGGTAGAAGAATTGCTTGAACCCAGGAGGCAGAGGTTGCAGTGAGCTGAGATCATGACACTACACTCCAGCCTGGGTGACAGAGCCAGATTCCATCTCAAAAAAAAAAAAAAAAAAAAAAAGGTTGGGCTTTTAGACCAAATAGAGCAATAATATAAGGTTTCTCTGTCCAGCATAAAAATTTCTTAGTCTGACATAAGGGACCAAAAAAAGCCAAAAAAGGAACACACACACACACACACACACACACACACACACACACACACACCCTAAAATGCTTCCCCATCAACATTGACTACTCAAGTAAACTAGACCAGCAAACAAGATAAATTTGCTAATTCAAGGCCACTTGGAGACTATTTTTCTTATACAATTCAGCTGGTCCTACTTAAAATATAAACATTGAAAAATTACTCCAAACTCATTAAAAGAGAAAAAAAAAGGAAAAGGATGAAAGATTTTGAAAACGTAAACTGTTTATAAAAATTTTGGTCCACAGCTTTCATTGGATTAGTTATTGGAGCAAAATGTAGCCATGTGAATAGGTCTTATTTTGTCAGAAATGTAAGTTGGATCCAATCATCTTTTATAAACTGGTGTTTGTGTTACTCTCTCATAACTAAAATTTTAAAATGAAAGCTATAAGATTTGTGTGCATATGTAAGCATCTGGTGTGTTTATGCATATGTGGATGTATCATGTAACATGTTGTCTACATAGTAAAATCGGCAAAATCAGCCAGAAATCCCTAAAGGAATTCTGTTCAGATTGTCTTAGATAGATGAACACTCATATAAAATATTTAGCAATTAACCCAAATGCCTTTTAGAAGTAAATCTTTAATAAATAAGCTTGTTTTTAAATTATTGGTAACATAAAAATAGAGATGTCTTTAAAATTGTCAGCATGCATTTTTGGCTGTGTGTTGCTCTCTGTTAGATATTTAAAGGTCCTAAAACTATAAATTCAGCCTAAAAACAGAATGATCTTTGTTTGTGTAACCCTTTGGTAAAGAAGGCTAATTTAATATTGTTGCTTTCATAAAATCAGCTGCATCTCCTGTGTTATCAACAGAACACCTATATATTTAAGTTTCTTACTTAGGTGAACATCTGATATTCAGAGGCTTATAAAAATGTTAACAGAGAAATAACTTGAAATGATTACAAGCTTTGTCTAATATCTGTTTTCATAAGTAATCTAGTTAAACTGTTAAAAATAAATACATCATGTAAATATAAATAGGATAAACATTTGCAAATAAACTTTTCATATAATTTGAAATCTTTTAAGTGTATTTATTTTTATTTTTTAATGTGGCATCTCACTATGTAGCCAGGCTGGCTATGAACTCCTAAGTTCAAGCAATTCTCCTGCCTCACCCTCCCAAGTAGCTAGGATTACAGATGTGTGCCACCACGCCTGGCTAATTGGAAATCTAAAATTATGCTCAATTAAATGATAGACATTCATTAAATGTCTGGGTCATTTCCAAATAAGATAAAAAACTGAAACAAATTGCTGAACACCAATATTTTTATTCATGCTTCTTAAATTTTATAGAAAAATTAAATATATTTTGGTCCATTTGCACATATTAAAAATTGTTATGGGGAAACATGTTTCCAAAAATTATAAAATGGTTCTTTCTCTTTGAGAAAAAAGAATAGGGGCCAGGCATGGTGGCTCAAGCCTATAATCCCAGCACTTTGGGAGGCCAAGGTGGGTGGATCACGAGGTCAAGAGATCGAGACCATCCTGGTCAACACGGTGAAACCCCGTCTATACTAAAAATACAAAACATTAGCTGGGCATGGTGGCACGTGCCTGTAATCCCAGCTACTCGGGAGGCTGAGGCAGGAGAATTGCCTGAACGCAGGAGGCGGAGGTTGCAGTGAGCCGAGATCGCGCCATTGCACTCCAGCCTGGGTAACAAGAGCAAAACTCTGTCTCAAAAAAAACAAACAAACAAAAAAAAAAAAAAAAAAAAAACAGAGAGAAAAGAATAATGTTGCCTAATTTGGAGATTATTTAAAGGTAATTTTAAAAAGAAAATTTAGAAAGGAACTAGAAGCAAGGTAGAAAGGAACGAGTAAGTAAGGGAGAGAGATACGAAGAAAGTTACAGGCATGAAGATGTATTTTTGGTAAGGAAAGTTAAAAAGAATAATTTTATATGAGGAAAAGTCTTGGGCCAGGCACAGGGCCTCTCGCCTGTAATCCCAGCACTTTGGGAGGCCAAAGTGAATGGACTGCTTCAGCTTTGAACTTCAAGACCAGCCTGGGTGACATGGTGAAACCCCATTTGTACAAAAAATTACCTGGGCATGGTGGTGCACACCTGTAGTCCCAGCCACTCAGGGCGCTGAGGTGGGAGGATAACTTGAGACCAGGAGACAGAGGTTGCAGTGAGCCAAAATTGTACCATTGTACTCCAGCTTAGGTGATAGAGTGAGACCTCATCTCAAATAAATAAATAAATAAAAATTAAAAATATTTTATGTTTTACCAAGATAAATTCCTATGCTGTCTTTAGAAGGTTTTCTTTTTATTATTTAGGAAAGCTGAGCTTTGAAAGGATTGTTTTTACATCTGTGTAATTTTCTCTGTTTCTTCTGAAGTCTGGATTATCACTGTGGTTAAATGCATGACTGTTATTTTAATGTGCCATATGATCCTGTTTTGATCAAGTGCTTTAAATATTTTGGCATCTTTGATGGGCTTCCCCAATATCAAAATTCTAAGTTAAGCCTTTTTTAGCTAGATTCAACTTTGGGATTTTCCAACTGAGCCCTGGACAAGGTAAAATAATGTATCTCTCATCTTGTAGAGCTACTAACATTAGGCTTATTTTGGAAAATGGTTTGGGAAAACTTGTCAAATAGTAAGTGATGCAAGATCTTCTTTCAGTTACATGAATGGATAAGTCATTGGTAAGAATGTTCCAGAATTATATAAAACTCTCAGAAATCTCGTATGTTATCAGTCATAAATCTGGTTATTATGTCATTATGTCTGGTTATAACATAGAACCAAATTTTCTTGTCAATTGCTGATTATAATGAATTTCCATCCAATTTTTAATCATGGTTATTCTAAGTCTCTGTCACCCACAGTTTTTATTTTTTCTAAAGGTATCTGCAATCAGATTCACAGAAAAGACTAACAAAACTGTTAGGCCTAGGTTACTAATAACTATAGGATCAATAGACTAAATAAAAAATTTTAAGGACTCTAATGAAGAGACTTGATAAATTCATGAAACTGCTAATCAGGATCAAGCAGAAAATATTAATTACATAAGATTAAGTAACACTGATGAAGATAATGTTTTTGTTACTTTTTTTTTTCCACACCGAGTCTCACTCTGCCACCCAGGCTCGAGTGCAGTGGTGCGATCTGGGATCACTGCAACTTCTACCTGCTGGGTTCAAGCAATTCTCCTGCCTCAGCCTCCTGAGTAGCTGGGATTACAGGCACACACCACCATGCCCAGCTAATTTTTTTATTTTTAGTGGAGACGGGGTTTCACTATGTTAGCCAGGCTGGTCTTGAACTCCTGACCTCGATGCACCTGCCTTGTCCTCCCAAAGTGCTGGGATTACAGGTGTGAACCACTGCACCTGACTTTTTTGTTACTTTTATGTTA
Source organism: Saimiri boliviensis (assembly GCF_048565385.1). Lineage (NCBI taxonomy): Eukaryota > Metazoa > Chordata > Mammalia > Primates > Cebidae > Saimiri > Saimiri boliviensis. Next base: position 99,419,394 of record NC_133452.1, read on the forward strand.
AATATTATTGATTCTTTCCTTAACTGTTTTATTTTCAAGTTTAAGGAAATTTTTTCTCTCAAGCAATCTATAGTTTATAACAGTTTGGTAAAATATACTTTTGTAAAGAAACGTGGAAGCATTTTCTTTTCTTCCCTACTTGATCGCTCCAAAACTTGGAAACTACTTGAGAGTGTTCTTATTTTTTTATGCCAACATGGTTATTGTGCATAAGTTCAATAAAAATTTGCTTTTTTATAAGAGAATGCAATTGAAAATATTGGTTCTATTACCGAAGCCTTGACTGGAATATCATATTTGAGAACATAGAATGCCCAGCTTCACAGGTTCTCAGCCTGATAGTTTTGTTTTGTTTTGAGACAGAGTTTCACTCTTGTTGCCCAGGCTGGAGTGCAATGGCGTGATCTTGGCTCACTGCAAAACCTTCGCCTCCTGGGTTCAAGCGATTCTCCTGCCTCAGCCTCCTGAGTGAGTAAGATTACAGGCACGCATCACTATGCCCAGCTAATTTTGCATTTTTAGTAGAGATGGGGTTTCACCATATTGGTCAGGCTGGTCTTGAACTCCTGACCTCAGGGGATCCAACCACCTCGGTTCCCAAAGTGCTGGGTTTACAAGGATGACCCATTGTGCCTGGCCTCCAGCCTCATAGTTAAGGAGTAAAAATTGTCACTTCCTAGCAGGCCCAAGGACCTTAAGACTATAGGTAAAATCTAAAATCTATCTTGATTTGTTTTCTTAGCCTCAAAAGGTTTCTAAATCTGAAATTTCTAGGTGATCAATACAGAAAAAGAACTAAAGTTAAGTTTCTAAAGAAATTCTATAACCAGGCACTGTGGCTCACACTTGTAATCTCAGCACTTTGGGAGGCTGAGGCAGGTGGATTGCTTGATCCCAGGAGTTCAAGACCAGCCTGGGCAACATGGCAAAACTTTATCTCTACAAAAATACAAGAAATTAGCTGGGTGTAGTGGTGCGTGCCTGTAGTCCCAGCTATTCTAGAGGCAGAGGTGTGAGGATTACCTGCCTTTGATTGCCATTACTATTAATTTTACTTTGTATTTTCCCTTTTTAAACTGTGTATCTGTTATGTTAATTGTCTAATTTTTGCAGAAGTACAACTCCTAACATAATATCCTTCTAACCAGAAAAGCTAGTCCAGCACTTTGAGATGACAGCAAGCCTATAGAACAGACAAATTGTACTTAATAATGGACTCCAGGTAGACTTAACCTGAGAGCCACTTCCTCAAACCTACCTTGTTGCTCAAATGTGGCTAAAAAGGTTTTGACACAGACTCCTACCTGCCGAAACTCCTTCCAATGTAGAAACAGACCAGTAACCTGGGACAGGTTCGTCCTGGCCCTGAGGGACATCAAAATCTAACTACAGAATGATTGATCACTGATGCTTTTGGAGAAAGAATTTGATCAAAAGGGGCAAATGTGAAAGCTGTCAGAATTAAAATGGAGTTACTTATGTTTTTCAAAAATTAAAAAAAAGGGCCGGGCGCAGTGGCTCAAGCCTGTAATCCCAGCACTTTGGGAGGCCGAGGAGGGTGGATCACGAGGTCGAGAGATCGAGACCATCCTGGTCAACATGGTGAAACCCCGTCTCTACTAAAAATACAAAAAAAAAAAAAATTATCTGGGCATGGTGGCGCGTGCCTGTAATCCCAGCTACTCAGGAGGCTGAGGCAGGAGAATTGCCTGAACCCAGGAGGCGGAGGTTGCGGTGAGCCGAGATCGTGCCATTGCACTCCAGCCTGGGTAACAAGAGCAAAAACTCCGTCTCAAAAAAAAAAAAAAAAAAAAAAAAAAAATTAAAAAAAAAAAAACCTGAAAAATAGAGCCAAGGAAGGCCATAAAGAGAAGGTTCATACATAAATACCTGATAAAAACTATTACAAAAGACTGCCAAAACCACAACGTTACACAAAAGCCATCACAACCTTACACAAAAAATACTTCTGTGAGGACATCTGCTTAACAACTGCCTATCCAACCTTGAATTGGCAGAACCCTTATTATTGATTCTTGTAGCCAAGCATAATTATCTTTTTTTTTCTTTTGAGACAGAGTGTCTCCCTATCTTCAGTGTGAACTGCAGTGGTATGATCACAGCTCACTGAAACCTCAAACTCCTGAGCTCAAGCAATCCTCCCACCTCAGCCTCCCAAGTAGCTAGGACTACAGGTACATGCCACCATGCCCAGCTAATATGTTTTTATTTTTGTAGTAATGGGGTCTCACCACATTGCTACTCTGAACGATGTGATGAGACCCCATTAACTACTGGGCTCAAGAGATACTTTTGCCTCAGCCTCCCAAAGTGCAGGGATTACAAGCATGAGCCATCATACCTGGCTAGGACAATTATCTTAAAATAATTTTGTAATCCTAATTTTTCCTTTAGAATCCTTTTTCTTCCTTTAATATGCACATAGTTTACTATGGCAATGGATATTCCCATTGCAATGCCCTATTCCTGAATGAATATCATTTTGTTTTAGAGCATCTTTCTCTGTTTATTATTTAGGTTGACAACTCAAAGAAATTCACACCAAAATACCTCATAATTAAATTTCTGAAAATGAAAGACAAAAAAAAAAATTGTAGAAGCAGCTAGAGAAAAATGATACTTTACCTATATAGAAAAAGCAACTTGAATGACAGTGGATTTCTCCTCAGAAACTGTGGCAGCCAGAAGAAATTAGCACAATATTTTTCAGATCCTGAAATAAAAAAGCTTTAAGCCCAGAAGCCTATACCCTGCAAAAATACTCTTCAGGAATGAAGGGGAATCAAGATATTCCCAGATGAAGGAAAACTAAGGAACTCTGTCAGCACCAGGTCTACCCTAAAACATTGGTGAAAGAGTTTTCTTTTTTTTTTGTTAGAGACACAGTTTTATTTTCTGTCAGTCACCCAGACTGGAGTGCAGTGGCATGATCTTGGGTCACAGCAACGTCACTGCAACCTCCGCCTCCCAGGTTCAAGTGATTCTTATGCCTCAACCTCCTGAGTAGCTAGGACTACTGGCACACGCCACCACACCCAGCTAATTTTTGTACTATTAGTAAAGTTTCGCCATGTTGGCCAGGCTAGTCTCAAACTCCTGACCTCAAGTGACCTACCCTCATTGGCCTCCCAAAGTGTTGGGATTACAGGTGTGAGCCCCCATGCCCAGTGGTGAAAAAGTTTTTCTAAGTGGAATGGAAACGATAAGGAACCCTGGAACATCAGGAAGGATGAGTGAACATGCAAGCAAAAATATGGGCAAACACACTAGACTCTCCTTTTCCTGAGTTTTCTAAATTATGCTTGATAGTTGAAGCAAAAATTATAACACAGTCTAATGTGGTTCTAAATGTATGTAAAGGAAATATTTAAGATAATTATATTTTAAGTGGAGAAGGTAATGGGATATAAAGGGACATAAAGAGGTAAAGCTTCTGTGCTTTACATAAACTGGTAAACGGTGACACCAGTAGACTTTGATAAGTTTTATATGTGTATTAACAGCTCATAAAGCAGACTTCAGAGCAGAGAAAACTACAAGACACAAAGAAGAGCATTATATAATGATAAAGGAGTCAGTGAATCAAGAAGACATAGCAAGCTGGGCACGGTGGCTCAAGCCTGTAATCCCAGCACTTTGGGAGGCCGAGGCGGGTGGATCACGAGGTCAAGAGATCAAGACCATCCTGGTCAACATGGTGAAACCCCGTCTCTACTAAAAATATAAAAAATTAGCTGGGCATCGTGGCGCATGCCTGTAATCCCAGCTACTCAGGAGGCTGAGGCAGGAGAATTGCCTGAACCCAGGAGGCGGAGGTTGCAGTAAGCCGAGATCGTGCCATTGCACTCCAGCCTGGGTAACAAGAGTGAAACTCCGTCTCAAAAAAAAAAATAAAAAGAAGAAGACATAGCAATCCTAAATGTGCATGCACTAAACAAAAGAGCTGTAAAATGTGTAAAGGAAAAACTGACTGAACTGAAAAGAGAAATGCAGACAAATCTACAAATGCCATTGACTGAACTGTCTCCCTCCCAAATTCATATGTTGAAACCCTAACCTCCAATATGACTATATTTGGAGATGAGGTTTTTAGGAGGTAATTAAGGTTAAATGAAGTCATAAGGTTAAATGAAGTCATAATGATAGGACTGGTGGCCTTACAGAAGAGGAAGAGTTCTCTATCTCCTTCCCCTCACACACATGCATATGCATTACAGAAAGGCCATGTGATGACATAGAAGAAAGCAACCATCTACACGCCATGAAGATTACCCTCACCAGCAATTGACCCTGTCAGACCTTCATCAGGGAGTTAGCCAGCAGTCTCCAGAACTGTGAGAAATACATTTCTGTTGTTAAAGCCACCCAGTTCATGGTATTTTGTTACCATGTGGTCATTAGTCATATTCATTAGCCTGAGCAGACTAATACAACACACACAGTTGGAGATGTCAACATACCTCTCTCAGCAACTAAACAGAAAATAAGCAAGGATACAGAAAAACTCACCACCACCATCAACCTACAGGATCTCATTGACATTTATAGAAAACTCTAGCCAACAACAGCAGAACGAACACACAGTCACTTTAAGGCCCATGAAACATACACTAAGATAGACCACATCCTGGCCCATAAAACGAACCTCAACAAATTTAAAAGAATTAAAATCGGCTGGGCGCGGTGGCTCAAGCCTGTAATCCCAGCACTTTGGGAGGCCGAGGCGGGTGGATCACGAGGTCGAGAGATCGAGACCATCCTGGTCAACATGGTGAAACCCCGTCTCTACTAAAAATACAAAAAAAAAACTAGCTGGGCGTGGTGGCATGTGCCTGTAATCCCAGCTACTTCGGAGGCTGAGGCAGGAGAATTGCTTGAGCCCAGGAGGCGGAGGTTGCGGTGAGCCGAGATCGCGCCATTGCACTCCAGCCTGGGTAACAAGAGCGAAACTCCGTCTCAAAAAAAAAAAAAAAAAAAAAAAAAAAAGAACTAAAATCATATACTGGCTGAGCATGGTGGCTTATGCCAGCACTTTGGGAGGCCAAGGTGGGCGGATCATTTGAGGTCAGGAGTTCAAGACCAGCCTGGCCAACATGGTGAAACCCTGTCTCTACTAAAAATACAAAAATATTAGCTGGGCATGGTGGCACACTTCTGTTATCCCAGCTACTCAGGAAGCTGAGGCAGGAGAATTGCTTGAACCTGGGAGGCAGAGGTTGCAGTGAGCTGAGATCGTGCCACTGCACTCTAGCCTAGGCAATAGAGCAAGACTCTATCTCAAAAAAAAAAAAAGAAAATTAAAATAATATACAGTGTGTTCAACCACAGAAGGGTCAAAGTAGAAATCAATAGCAATAAGATAGGAAATTCTCTGAACACTTGGAACAATACACTTCTAAATGATCCATAGGTCAAAGAGCCAATCTCATAGGAAATAAAAATATACATTAAACTGAATGAAAATGAAAATACAATATTTCAAAGTTTGTAGGACAAGGCACAGCACTGCTGAGAGGGAAGTTTATAGCACTAAATGCAAACATTAGAGAAGAGAAAAAGCCTCAAATCAATAATCTAAGCTCCTCTCCCAAGAATCTTAAAAAAGAAGAGCTAATAAAATCAAAACAAGTAGAAGGAAGGAAAAGTAAAGATAAAATCATAAATCAATGAAAACAGAAAACAATAGAAAAAAATCAATGAGCCAGTCATGGTGACTGCCATATGTAATCCCAGCACTTTGGGAGGCTAAGGTGGGTGGATCACTTGAGGTCAGGAGTTTGAGACCAGCCTGAACACATGGTGAAACTAAAAATACAAAAATTAGCTGAGTGTAGTGGTGCACACCTATAATCCCAGCTACTTGGGAAGCTGACACAGGAGAATTGCTTGAACCTAGGAGGCGGAGGTTGCAGTGAGCCAAGATCCTGCCACTGCACTCCAGCCTGGGGTGACAGAGTGAGATTCATCTCAAATTAAAAAAAAAAAAAAAAGACAAAAACAATGAAACAAACAGATGGTTTTATATAAATATCAATAAAATTGAGAAACCTGTAGCCAAACCAACCAAAAAAAGGAGAGAAAACATAAATTATCAGTATCAAAATAAAATGGGCTATTATTATTGACACTGCAAACATTAAAAGATTAGTTAGGGAATACTATGCAGAGTTCTTCATACATAAAGGGGAAAGCTTAGACCAAATAGACCAATTTCTGAAAAAAACATACTGTCACAACTCAACCAATGTGAAATAGATCATTCAAATCTTATAAATGTTGAATCTATAATTTTATTTTTTATTTTACATTTTGAGACAGGCTCTCACTCTCTCACCCAGGCACTGCAGCCTCGACCTACCAGGCTCAAGATACTCTCCCACTTCAGCCTCCTGATAGCTGGGACCAAAGGCGTGCACCACCACACCCAGCCAATTTTTTTTTAATTGCATTTTAGGTTTTAGGGTCCATGTGAAGAACATGCAAGATTGTTGCACAGGTACACACGTGGCAGTGTGATTTGCTGCCTTCCTCCCCATCACCTATATCTGGCATTTCTCCCCATACTATCTCTCCCCAACTCCCCACCCACCACTGTCCCTCCCCTATTTCCCCCGACAGACCCCAATGTGTGATGCTCCCCTCCCTGTCCATGTGTTCTCATTGTTCAACACCCACCTATGAGTGAGAACATGTGGTGTTTGATTTTCTGTTCTTGTGTCAGTTTGCTGAGAATGATGGTTTCCAGGTTCATTCGTATCCCTACAAAGGACATGAACTCATCGTTTTTTATGGCTGCATAGTACGCCATGGTGTATATGTGCCACATCTTCCCTGTCCAGTCTATCATCAATGGGCATTTGGGTTGGTTCCAGGTCTTTGCTATTGTAAACAGTGCTGCAATGAACATTCATGTGTATGTGTCCTTACAGTAGAACGATTTATAATCCTTTGTATATATACCCAGTATGGGATTGCTGGGTCAAATGGAATTTCTATTTCTAGGTCCTTGAGGAATTGCCACACTGTCTTCCATAATGGTTGAACTACTTTACACTCCCACCAACAGTGTAAAACTGTTCCTGTTTCTCCACATCCTCTCCAGCATCTGTTGTCTCCAGCTTTTTGATGATTGCCATTCTAACTGGCATGAGATGGTACTCAATGTGGTTTTGATTTGCATTTCTCTAATGACCAGTGATGATGAGCATTTTTTCATATGTTTGTTGGCCTTATAAATGTTTTCTTTTGAAAAGTGTCTGTTCATATCCTTTGCCTGCTTTTGAATGGGCTTGTTTTTTTCTTGTAAATCTGTTTTAGTTCTTTGTAGATTCGACATTAGCCCCATGTCAGATGGGTAGATTGCAAAAATGTTTTCCCATTCTGTTGGTTGCTGATTCACTCTAATGACTGTTTCTTTTGCTGTGCAGAAGCTGTGGAGTTTGATTAGGTCCCATTTGTCTATTTTGGCTTTTGTTGCCCATGCTTCTGGTGTTTTGGTCATGACGTCCTTGCTTATGCCGACGTCCTGAATAGTTTTGCCTAGATTTTCTTCTAGAGTTTTTATGGTGTTAGGTCTTATGTTTAAGTCTTTAATCCATCTGGAGTTAATTTTAGTGTAAGGTGTCAGGAAGGGGTCCAGTTTCTGCTTTCTGCACATGGCTAGCCAGTTTTCCCAACACCATTTATTAAACAGAGAATCCTTTCCCCATTACTTGTTTTTGTCAGGTTTGTCAAAGATCAGATGGTTGTGGATGTGCGGCGTTACCTCTGAGGCCTCTGCTCTGTTTTATTGGTCTATACCTCAGTTTTGTACCAGTACCATGCTGTTTTGATTACTGTAGGCTTGTAGTATAGTTTGAAGTCCGGTAGTGTGAGGCCTCCAGCTTTGTTCTTTTTGCTTATAATTGACTTGGCTATATGGGCTCTCTTTTGGTTCCACATGAAGTTCAAGGTGTTTTTTTCCAGTTCTGTGAAGAAGACTATTGGTAGCTTGATGGGGATAGTGCTGAATCTGTAAATTACTTTGGGCAGTATGGCCATTTTCAGGATATTGATTCTTCCTAACCATGAGCATGGAATGTTTCTCCATCTGTTTGTGTTCTCTCTTCCAGCCAATTTTTAAATTTTATGTAGAAACAGGTCTTACTATGTTGCACAGGCTGGTCTCAAACTCCTAGGCTTAAGTGATCCTCCTGCCTTGGCCTCCCAAAGTGCTGAGATTATAGGCATGAGCTGCCATGCTGGCTTGAATCCATAATTTAAAAAAATAAAAATTAATTTTAAAAAAATCTGATAATGTCATCAGAGAATTCCATCAAATGTTGAAAGAATTAATACCAATTTCATGCAATCTGTTTCAGAAAATAGAAGGGAATGCTTTCTGATTAATTTATTCTATGAAGTTAATATAGCCCTGATACCAAAACCAGACAAAGGAAATAGAAAAAAAGAAAATTACAGGCCGGGTGTGGGGGCTTATGTCTGTAATCCCAGCACTTTGGAAAGCTGAGGCAGGTGGATCACAAGGTCAGGAGTTCGAGACCAGCCTAACCAACATGGTGAAACCCTATCTCTACTAAAAATACAAAAATCAGCCCAGTGTGGTGGCTCATGCCTATAATCCCAGCTACTTGGGTGGCTGAGGCAGGATGATTGCTTGAACCCGGGAAGTGGAGGTTGCAGTGAGCCGAGATCACACCACCGTGCAACACAGTGAGACTCCATCTCAAAAAAGAAAAAAAGAAAATTACAAACCAACACCCCTCAAGTATATAAGCACCAAAATAATCCTTAACAAAATATTAGCAAATAGAATTTGTGTGTGTGTGTGTGTGTGTGTGTGTGTGTGTGTGTGTAGGATTATACATCATGACCAAGTGGAATTTATTCCAAAATATTAGCAAATAGAGTGTGTGTGTGTGTGTGTGTGTGTGTGTGTGTGTGTGTGTGTGTAATTATATATCATGACCAAGTGGAGTTTATTCCAGGGCTGCAAGGCTGGTCAATAGTTGAAGATCAGTCAATGTAATTCAACGTAGAGTCTAACAAACTAAAGAACACAAATATCATGTTATCGTATCAACTGAGGCAGAAAAAAGTTTGACAAAATTCAACACCTATTCATGATTTAAAAAAAAAAACAAACTCTCAGAAAAATGGAAATAGAGGATGAACAATAGCTCCCCAAATGTGTCCACATCCTAATAAACAGAACCTGTGAATATGTTACCTTATGTGAAAAGGCTCAAAGATCTTGAGATGGAGGGATTGTTCTGGATTAGCTGGAAGAGCCTGATGTAGTCACAAGAGCTATTAAAAGAGGAAGGGAGAAGAGTTGAAGAGAGAAGATGTGATGATGCCAGCAAAGGCTGTAGTGATGTGCTCTGAACATGGAGGAAAGGGCTATCAGCCAAGGAATAAGGTGTGCCCTAAATCCAATTGCAAGTATTCTTATTAAGAGGCAGAGGGAGATTTGGTGTACAGAGAAAAGAAGCATATGATTTCCATGTAACCATGGAGGCAAAGATTGGCATAATGGGGCCACATGTCAAGGAACGTCAGCAGCTACCAGAAGCTGGGAGAGGCAAGAAACAAATTCTTCTCTAGAGCATCTAGTGGACATATGGTCCTGCCAATACCTTGGTTTTAGCCTGATGAAGCTGATTTATGGCCTCTAGAGCTGTGAAATAATACATTACTGTTGTTTTAAGCTACCTAATTTGTGATGATTTGTTACAGAAGCCATAGGAAATGATCATATCCATTCCTAGAGCCCCAAGAAAGAATTCAGCTCTGTATGTTAATTTTAGCCCATGAAACACATTTCAGACTTCTTACATCCAGTACTATAAAAGAATAAATTTGCATTATCTTAAAGCACTAAATTTGTGGTATGTTGTTATAATAGCAATATAATACTAATTCAGACAGGAACTTCCTCAATTTGATAAAAAGCATCTACAGAAAACCTACAGCTAACATTATATTTAATGGGAAAAAGGAAAGAATGTCCACTCTAACCAGTCTTATTGAACAAAGTGCTGGAAGTTCTAGCCAGTGCAAAGACGCAAGAAAAAGAAATAAGAGACATTCATATCATAAAGAAAGAAAACGGTTTCTATTTGCAGCTTATATGACCATCTATATAGAAAATTCCAAAAAACCTACAGAAAAACTCCTAGGACTAATGAATGAGTTAAGCAAGGTCATAGGATATGTGATAAACATATAAAAAGCAATTGTATTTCCATACTAGCAATGAATATGTGGAAATATGATTTAAAATAAAACACCATTAAGGATAAATATGGCATAATTACACTTAGATGAGGTATCTAAAATAGTTAAACTCATAAAAGCAGAGAATAAGGTGGTGGTTGCCAGGGGCTGAGGGGAGGAGAAAATGGGGAATTATCCAAAAAAGTTTCAGTTATGCAAAAAGAGTAAGTTCTAGAGATCTGCTGTATAACAAAGTACCTACAGTTAACAATATATATATGTATTTTTAAATTGAGAATCTCACTCTGTCACCCAGGCTGGAGTGCAGTGGCACAATCTCGGCTCACTGCAACCTCTGCCTCCCGGGTTCAAGAAATTCTCCTGCCTTAGCCTCCTGAGTAGCTGGGATTACAGGTGTCCACCACCATGCCCGGCTAATTTTTGTATTTTTAATAGAGACAGGGTCACTATACCAGCCAGGCTGGTCTCAAACTCCTGACCTCAAGTGATCTGCCCACCTTGGCCAACTGGTTTTTGACAAATCTACAAAAGCAATTCAATGGAAGAAAGATATCCTTTTCAACAAAAGATGCTGGAGCAATTGGACATCTGTAGGCAAAATATGTACCTGAACCTAAGTCTCATATCCGATATAAAAATTTACACAAAATATATCATGGACTTAAATGTAAAACATAAAACGTTAAAACGTTTCGCAAAAACATATGAGAAAATCTTTGGGATCTAAAACTAGGCAAAGAGTTCTTATACTTGACATCAAATGCATGATTCATAAAATGAGAAACTGATAAATTGGATTTTCTCAAAATTTAAAACTATTACTCTGTGAAAGATTCTGTTATGAAGAAAAGAAAAAGCTACAGACAAAAAAATATTTGCAAACCATATGTCCAACAAATTAGTATCTAGAATATATATATAACTCTTAAAACTCAACAGCAAAAAAAAAAATTCAGGCTAGGCGTGGTGGCTTATGCCTGTAATCCCAGCACTTTGGGAGGATGAGGCGGGTGGGTCATGAGGTCAGGAGATCAAGACCATCCTCAATAACATGATGAAACCCATCTCTACTAAAAGAAATTTAAAAATTAGCCAGCCGTGGTAATGAGCACCTGTAGTCCCAGCAACTTGGGAGGCTGGGGCAGAAGAATCGCTTGAACCTAGGAGGCAGAGGTTGCCTGACAGAGCAAGACTCCATCTTAAAAAAAAAAAAAAAATCCAATTAGAACATGGACAAAAGACATGAAGAGACATTTCACTGAAGAGTATATTTGGAGGGCAAATAAGCACATGAAAGAATGTAGAACATCCTCAGTCATTAGGGAAATGCAAATCAAAATCACAGTATAATATCACAGCACATCTTTTTTTTTTTTTTTTTTGAGACGGAGTTTCGCTCTTGTTACCCAGGCTGGAGTGCAATGGCGCGATCTCGGCTCACCGCAACCTCCGCCTCCTGGGTTCAGGCAATTCTCCTGCCTCAGCCTCCTGAGTAGCTGGGATTACAGGCACGCGCCACCACGCCCAGCTAATTTTTTGTATTTTTAGTAGAGACGGGGTTTCACCATGTTGACCAGGATGGTCTCGATCTCTCGACCTCGTGATCCACCCGCCTCGGCCTCCCAAAGTGCTGGGATTACAGGCTTGAGCCACCGCGCCCGGCCAGCACATCTATTAGAATGGCCAAAATAAAAAATAATGACAACACCAAATCCTGGTAAGAATGGAGAGAAACCGAATCATTCATATATTACTGGTGGAAATATAAAATTGTACAGCAACTCTGGAAAACAATTTACTGTCTTCTTAAGAACTAAATATGCAACTAACATATAACCTAGCAATTACATTCCCAGGCTTTTAACCCAGAGAAATCAGGTTCATATAAAATATAAACAAATGTTTATAGCAACCATATTCCTAATAGTATGCGATGATATCTCATTGTGGTTTTCATTTGTATCTCTCTGATGATTAGTGATGTTAAGCATTTTAAAATTATTATGATTTTTGAGATGGAGTTTTGCTCGTTGCCCAGGCTGGAGTGCAATGGTGCAATCTCAGCTCACTGCAACCTCTGCCTCCCAGGTTCAAGCTATTCTTCTGCCTCAGCCTCCTGAGTAGCTGGGATTACAGGCATGCACCACCATGCCCAGCTAATTTTTTGTATTTTTAGTAGAGATGGGGTTTCACTATGTTGGCCAGGCTGGTCTCGAACTCCTGACCTCAGGTGATCCACTCGCCATGGCCTCCCAAAGCGCTGGGATTATAGGTGTGAGCCATGGTGCCTGGCTGATGTTGAGCATTTTAAAAAATATACTTGTTGGCCTTTGTACGTCTTTTTTTTTTTGAGACAGAGTCTTGCTCTGTCGCCAGGTGACAGGCTGGAGTGCAGTGGCGCGATCTCGGCTCACTGCAACCTCCACCTCCCGGGTTCAAGCAATTCTCCTGCCTCAGCCTCCCGAGTAGCTGGGACTACAGATGCACACCACCACACTCAGCTAATTTTTTAAAAAATATATATTTTAGTAGAGACGGGGTTTCACTATGTTGGCCAGGATGGTCTCAATCTTTTTTTTTTTTTTTTTTTTTTTTGAGACGGAGTTTTGCTCTTGTTACCCAGGCTGGAGTGCAATGGCGCGATCTCGGCTCACCGCAACCTCCGCCTCCTGGGTTCAGGCAATTCTCCTGCCTCAGCCTCCTGAGTAGCTGGGATTATAGGCACGCACCACCATGCCCAGCTAATTTTTTGTATTTTCAGTAGAGACGGGGTTTCACCATGTTGACCAGGTTGGTCTCGATCTCTCGACCTTGTGATCCACCCGCCTCGGCCTCCCAAAGTGCTGGGATTACAGGCTTGAGCCACCGCGCCCAGCTGTATGTCTTCTTTTGAGAAAGGTCTGTTCAGATCTTTTGTCCATATTTAAATTGGATTATTTTTCTTTTTGCTGTTGAGTTGTTTGAGCTCCTTATATATTCTGGTTAATCCTTTGACAGATAAATATTTTGCAAATATTTTCTCCCATTCTGCAGGCTGTCTCTTCACTTTGTTGATTGTTTCCTTTGCTGTGCAGAGGCTTTTTAGCTTGATGTCATTCCATTTGTCTATTTTTGCTTGGTTTCCCGTGCTTTTGACGTCTTATACAAAATAATCTTTGCCTAGACCAACATCCTGGAACATTTCCCCAATGTTTTCTTTTAGTAGTTTTATAGTTTCAGGTCTTAGATTTAAGGCTTTAATCCTCTCAATTTGATTTTGTATATGGTGATATAGCATTCTGGTTTCTCAGCATCATTTATTGAAAAGACTGTTCTTTCTCCCACTGTACATTCTTGGTGCCTTTGTCAAAGATGAGTTGGCTCTAAGCGTCTGGATTTACACCTGGGTTCTCTATTTTGTTCCATTGGTCTACATGTCTGTTTTTATGCCAGTATCATGCTGTTTGGGTTATTATAGATTTGTAGTAAATTTTGAAGTCAGGTAGTGTGATGCCTCTAGCATTGTTCTTTTTGCTCAGCATGCTTTAGCTATTCAGGGTCTTTTGTGGTTCCATATAAAATTTAGGATTTTTTTTTCTTTTTCTATAAAGAATGTCATTGGCATTTTGAGAGGGATTGCAGTGAATATGTAAATTGCTTTGGGTAGTACAGTAATTTTAACTAATTATTCCAATCCATGAGCAGGAATATGTTTCCGTTTTTTTTGTGTGTCATCTTCATTTTCTCTCATCAGTGTGTTACAGCTTTCCTCATACAGATCTTTCCTAGATATTTTATATTTTTTGTAGCTACTGTAAATGGGATTACTTTCTTGATTTCTTTTTTCAGATTGTTATTGGTATATATAAATACTACTGATTTTTCTATGTTGATTTTTGTATCCTGCACCTTTAAAAAAAATAATCATCCAGGCCAGGCATGGTGGCTCACGCCTGTAATCCTAGCATTTTGGGAAGCTGAGGCGGACAGATTGCCTGAGCTTGGGAGTTCGAGACCAGTCTGGGCAACACAGTGAAACCCCATCTCTACTAAATTACAAAAAATTAGCTGGGCATGGTGGTGCGCACCTATAGTCCCAGCTACTCGGGAGGCTGAGGCAGGAGAAATGATTGAACCTGAGAGGCGAAGGCTGCAATGAGCTGCAATTGTGCCACTGCACTCTAGCCTGGGTGACAGAGTGAGACTCTGTCTCAAAAAAAAAAAAAAAAAAAAAAAAAAAAATCATCATCCAGTCCAAAATGTCAGTATCTTGAAACTTCAGCATCTTACTGAATGTATCAGTTCCTACAGTTTTTTGGTGGAGTCCATACATTTTTCTAGATGTAAGACCACATTGGAATAAGGCTAATTTGACCTCCTCCTTTCCAGTTTGGATACCCTTTATTTCTTTGTTGCCTAATTGCTCTGGCCCCGACTTAGAATGTTATATTGAATAAAAGTGGCAAACATGGGCATCTTTGTCTCATTCCAGTGCTTAGAAGAAAGGCCTTCAATATTTCCTCATTCAGTACTATGTTAGCTTTGGGTTTGTCATATATGGCCTTTAATATTTGAGGTTATTTTCCTTCTGTACCCATTTTGATGAGGGTTTTTATTACAGAGGGATGTTGAATTTTATCAAATGCTTTTTTGTCGACTGTTGAAATAATAATAGAGTTTTTGTTCTTGACTCTGTTAATGTGATGTATCACATTTATTGATTTGCATTTGTTGAACTATCCTTGCATTCCTGGGATAATCTCACTTGATCATGGTGAATAATCTTTTTAATGTGTTGTTAAATTAGTTTGCTAGTATTTTGGTGAGGATTTTTGCATCTATGTTGATCAGTGATATTGACCTGTTTTATCTTTGTTGTATCCTTGTCTGGGTAATGTTGGTCTTACAGAATGAGTTTGAAAATACTCCCTCATCTCCAATTTTTTTTTTTTTTTTTTTTGTCCTTTGGAGAGTTTGAAGAGTTAGTGTTGGTATTGATTCTTCTTTAAATGTTGATAGAATTCATCAGTGAACCCATAAGGTCCTGGGCTTTTCTCCAATGGGAGACTTTATTGTGGCCTCACTCTTGTTACTCATTACAGGTTTGCTGAGGTTATCAATTTCTTCATGTTCAATCTTGGTATGTTGTATGTGTACAGGAATTTATCCAATTCTTCTAGGTTTTCCAATTTGTTGGGATATGGTTATTCATAATAGTCTCTAATGATTCTTTGTATTTTCTTTTTGGAAACAGGGTCTTGCTCTGTCACCCAGGTTGGAGTACAGTGGTATAATCATGGCTCACTGCAGCCTTAACCTCCACGCTCAAGCAATCCTTCCCCATCAGTCTCCTGAGTAGCTTGACCACAGGCACATGCCACAACACCCAGCTAATTTTTAAAATCTTTTTGTAGAGACAGGATTCTCCCTATGTTGCCCAGGCTTTTCTTGAATTCCTGGGATCACAGAGAAACCACCTTGGACCCCCAAAGTGCTAGGAATACAGGCACAAGCCACTGTGCCTGCCTTTATTTGTATTTCTGAGATCTCAATTGTTAGGTCTCCTTGTTTCTGATTTTTAGTTGGATCTTCTCCCTTGTTTTCTTAGTCTAGCTAAAAAATTTTGTCATTTTAAAAATCCAACTTTTCATTTTGTTGATCATCTGTATTTTTTAAAGTCTCCATTTATTTCTGCTCTGATCTTTATTATTATTTTCACTAATTTTGGGTTTGTTTTGTTCTTGCTTTTCTAGTTGAGTACATTGTTATTTGAAGTTGTTCTAGGTTTTTGAAACAGATATTTATTGCTGTAAACTTTTCTCTTAGTCCTACTTTTGCTATATCCCATAGATTTGAGTATATTTCCATTTTTGTTACAATAAATGTGTAATTTCCATCTTAATTTCTTTACTGGTCCATTGGTCATTCAGGAACATGTTGCTTAATTTCCATGTATTTGAATGTATTCTCTTTTCTTTTTTTGAGAATGGAGTCTCACTCGGTCACCTAGGCTGGAGTGCAATGGTGCAATCTTGGCTCACTCTGCCTCCCAGGATCAATCTCCAACTCTCAGGATCAATCGATTCTCCTGCCTCAGTCTCCTGAGTAGCTGGAAATACAGGCACATGCCACCAAGACCGGCTAATTTTGTTTTGTATTTTTAGTACTGACGGGGTTTCAACATGTTTGTCAGGCTAGTCTTGAACTCCCGACTTTGTGATCCGCCTGCCTCAGCCTCCCAAAGTGCTGGGATTACAGGTGTGAGCCCCACCGGCCTGGCCTTGTTTGTATTTTCTGAGGTTCCACTTGTTATTGATTTCTAGTTTTTCTATTGTGGTCAAAAAAGATACTTGATATGATGTTGATTTTTTAAAATTTTGTTCAGATTTGCTTTATGGCCTAAGATGTGGTCTGTTCTGAAGAATATTCCATGTGCAGATGAATATGTATTCTGCAGCAGGTGTGCAATATGTTCTATAAATGTTAGTTAGGCCCATTAGATTTAGTGTGTAGCTTAGCTCCACTGTTCATTTTCATCTGGATAATCTGTTCATGATTGAGAGTGGGGTGTTAAACCCCTGCTTTATTGTATTGCAGCCTATCTCTGCCTACAGATATATTAATGTTTGCTTTATATACTTGGGAGATCCAGTGTTAGATGCATATTTATAATTGCTATATCCTCTAGCTGAACTGATTCCTTTATCAGTATATGGTGACCTTGTTCGTCTCTTTCCTTTTTAAAGGCAGGATCTCTGTCACCAAGGCTGCAGTGCAGTGGTACAATCTTAGCTCACAGTAGCCTTCATCTCCTGGGCTCAATTGATCCTCCCATCTCAGCCACCCAAGTAGCTGAGACCACAAACACATGCTGCCATGCCCAGCTAATTTAAAAAAATTTTTTGGAGAGACAGGGTCTATGTTGCCAAGGCTGGTCACAAACTCACAGCCTCAAGTTATCCCCCTGCCTCTGCCTCCCAAAGTGCTGGGTTACAGGCATGAGCCACTGCATCTGGCCTGTCTCTTTTTATAATCTTAAGATTCATAGTCTATTTTGTCTAAGCATAGATAATTCTATTCTTTTCTGACTTCTAGTTGCATGTATTAGCTTTTTACATGCCTTCACTTTCAGTCTATGTGCATACTTTAAAGGCAGCCTATAGTTGGGTCTTGTTTCTGTATTCAGCTGCTCTTTTAATGGAAGAATTTAGATCATTTACATTTAGTGTTATTATTGATAAGTAAGCACTTACTACTGTCATTTTTTGGCCTGTTTTACGGTTCCTTTGAGGACTCCTCTCTCCTTGTGTGGTTAAGTGATTTTCTCTGGTAGTGTTTTAATTTGTTACTTTTTATTTTTAGTGCATCTATTACGGGTTTTTGAATTGTGGTTACCATAAGGCTTAAAACATCTTATAGATATAATAAATTATTTTAAAGAGATGACAGCTTATCTCCAATCACAAAATAACACACATACACACAAATTCTACACTTTAATTCCATCTCCCATATTTTGAATTTTGTCTCAATTTACATATTTTCATATTACCTATCTCTTAGCAGTTTCCTTTAGTTATTATGTTTGATAGATTTGTCTTTTGGGCTTCATACTAGTTATGAGTGAATTATACACTACAGTTACAGTATTAGAGCATTCTGGGTTTATCTGTATACTTAATTTTATCAGTGGGTTTTATACTTTGAAAAGTATTCTTTTAGCATGTTAATGTTCTCGTCTTTCAGAATGAAAAACTCCCCTTAGCATTTTTTGTAAGATGGATCTGGTGGTGGTGAATTATTTCAGCATATGCTTGTCTGGGAAAGACTATCTCTCTCCTTTGTATTTGAAGGATAATTGTGCTGGGTATAGTGTTGAAAGATAATTATGCTGACTATAGTGTTCTTGCAGTTTTTTAAATTTGAAAATTGCATTCCACTCCCTCCTGGCCTATATGATTTCCATTTAGAAGTCTGTTGCCAGATGAACTGGGGATTCTTTATGTTTTTTGGCTTCTTTTTTCTTCTGCTTTTAGGATTCTTTGTCCCTGACCTTTGAGAGTTTATTATATGCCTTGGGATAGTCTTATTTTGGTTGAATCTGTTTAGTGCTCTCAGATATTCCTGTACCTAGATATTTATATATTTCTCAAGTTTTGGAAAACTTTGTTACTTCTTTGAATAAGCTTTCTATCTCTTGCTCTTGCACAGTTTCCTCTTGAACACCAATATTCTTAGATTTGGTCTTTCCAGGTATTTTTCTAGATCTTGTAGGCAATGTTCATTCTTTTCAGTTCTTTTCTCTGTGTATTTTCAAGTAGCTGCTGTTTGAGCTCACTATTTCCTCTGCTTCATCCATTCTGCTGTTGAGAGCATCTAACGAGTTCTTCAATCCAGCAAATGTATTTCTAAGTTGCAAGATTTCTGAGTTTTAAAAATGTATTTTAATCTTTGTTAAATTTCTCTGATAAATTTTTGAATTTTGTGTGTGTGTGTGTATCTTGGAGATCACTAAGTTTCCTTAAAACCACTAATTTGAATTCTTGATCAGAGAGCTCATAAATTGCTGTCTCCTTAGGGTCTCATTGGATTTTTGCTTTGTACTTTTGGGGAGATCATAATTCCCTGTTTGCTTTTGTTTTCTGTGGGTTTACATCTATATATCTGCATTGAAGAATTATTTATTCCAGTCTTCTCTGTCTGGCTCATTTTGTTTTTTATTGAATATATTTGCTAATGAAATTCTTATTGCTAGGTCACTGCTTCCTTTTTGGCTCTAGGTGGCACCTTAAGCCAAAGCTTGCCTCAGCTCTAATAAATGATCAGGAGTTCCTGACAAAACAGGAGTTCCTAATGAAAGCATTCAATATGGAAAGGAAAGATTATTATCAACCACTATAAAAACACATTTCAATACACAGAGCAGTGACACTATAAAGCAACCACACAAACAGGTCTGCATAATAACCAGCTAACAAAATAATGACAAGATTAAATCCACACACCTCAATACTAACTTTGAATGTAAATGGGCTAAATGCCCCAATTAAAAGACAAGCTGGATAAACAGTTGACACCCACTGGTATGCTGTCTTCCAGAGACCTGTTTCACATGCAATGACACCATAGGCTCAAAATAAAGGGATGGAAAAAAATCTACCCAGCAAATGGAAGACCAAAAAAAAAAAAAAGAGAGAACTCTCCCATAACACTGTTGAGATGACAAAATTATGAGAAAATGCTTCTTGGAATTAATCCTATAGGTAGCTTCATATATAAGCCCCTCATTTATATTGTTCACTGCAGCATTGTAAAAGACAGAAAGCAACTCCTTCAATAGGATATTGGTTAAGGAAAGTATGTTTTATCCATAGAATGCAATATGCAGCTGCTTTAAAAGGATATTTATACGGTGATTTATAAATAAAAATGCATAGTAGGCAACTGTGCCTATGTACAATCATTTGCAGTGAAAACAAAGATCTAGATAGGTAGTGTTTCAAAGTAGGTTACAGTATTTTCCTCATAGGATTCCTGGGAGAATTAAATGAAATAATACATATAGAGAATCTGAGCGTAAAGAGAACCTGGCCTACAGTGCTCATTTTTATGTGTGCACATCTGTGTGTACACATATTTACATGTATGTATATATTCCTATTATATTTCCATATTTGCCTATATATTTGTGTATGTATGCATATATATGTGTGTGTGCTTGCACAGAATCTCTGAAAGAACACTGAAAAACAGTAATAATTACATCTGGGCAAAGAGGATAGAGAGATACTGACTTCCCTGTGTGTACTTTTTACCATATATATTATCCATTTTAGAAGTATATATACATGACCAGTTGTGAAAATATCACTGAAAATCGTAGGAGAAGGAGCTCCAGAGTTTGGTCCCTTAACTGAACAACTATTAAGCTGAACAAAACCATCATAATAAGCTTTTTTGAAATTCTAGAATCTAATAAAAAATTATAACTAGGGGAGTGATTAAAGAAGAAAGACTGCTAAATTTTGGCACTGTAGTGTTTTTGCTTACTTACCTGCTATCCCACATTCTTCAGTTCTACAACAGCCATGAGGATTGCAGCCAGTGTTCTGGTGCGGCTTGCTGGTGCCAGAAGGGGCAATATGGAACCTGTTCTCAAAAAATTTTTACTGTGGTTTTGTTGGTTTTTTATTTTTCATTTATTTTTTAGACAGAGTCTCACTCTGTCACCCAGGCTGGGGTGCAGTGACACAATCTTGGCTCACTGCAGCCTTGACCGCCTGTGCTCCAGTGATTATCTCACCTCAGCCTCCTGAGTAGCTGGGATTATAGGCATGTGCCACCACACCCAGCTAATTTTTGTATTTTTAGTAGAGACAGGGTTTCACCATGTTGCCAGGCTGGTCTTGGACTCTTGACCTCAAGCGATCCACCCACTATAGCCTCCCAAAGTGCTGGGATTATAAACATGAGTCACTGCATCCAGCCTTGACTGTGTTTTAAACTGGCAGTTCCCTGAGGGATCAGCATAAAGTCTTGTCTTTGTTTTGATCCCCTCAGAACTCTCTCAGGGGTATAGTAACTTTGCAGGTGGTGTCTGTCAAAATCTTATACTACCAAAAGCCACTTAGAGTAAGGACAGAGTATGGGGCAAGCAGCAGACAGACCTAAAAACCTGGAAACAAGAGGCTACGGATATAGATATGTAGAGACATAAGGGTTTTGATGGGCTTCTGCATATAATGGGGAATCCAGAATGCAACACACATACCCAGGGCTGGATGCATGATCAGAATAGACTTAAGAAGACCCTAGACTAGCAATTCTGACTGATCTTTGGGCTCCATGGAATTAAAAGGTAAAGGTCAGCGGGGCATGGTGGTTCATGCCTGTAATCCCAGCACTTTGGGAGGCCAAGGCAGGTGGATAACCTGACACCAGGAGTTCAATGAGACCAGCCTGGCCAACAAGATAAAACCCCGTCTTTACTAAAAAAAACAAAAATTAGCCAGGCATGGTGGCTCACACCTGTCATGTCAGCTACTTGGGAGGCTGAGGCAGGAGAAATGCTTGAATCCAGGAAGTGGAGGTTGCAGTGAGCTGCAATCACTCCACTACACTCCAGCCTGGGCAACAGAGCAAGACTCCATCTCAAAAAGAAAAAAAGGGTAAAGGCTAAGGCAGAATTGCAGTCAGCCTGTCAAAGCACTGAAGGAGCATCCCAGCTCAGAGCCAGTCTGCAAGTCCCAGGAGGTATTTTTTTCTTTGCTTTTTTTTTTGTTTTTTATTTTTGGCTCCAAGTGTTTTAGGAAATCTGTCAGGTCATTGACTGACCACTGAGATAATGCAATAGAGACTTTTGTGATCACACATGACAAGGAATACAGTCTGAAAAAAAATTAATTCAAAAAAGTCACTAAATGGATGACTGCAGCCCACAACAAGTAACAGCAGCAAACAGTGGGGTAGTGAAAATCCTGATTTCCAGAGTAACCACATGATAATACTCAAAATGCCTGGTTTTCAACAAGTAGTTATAAGACATAATAAGGAAACAGGAAAGTATGGCCCATTCACAGGAGAAAAACTGAAATATTCTGGGGCTGAAAAGTAAAATACTCAAAGTGAAAAAATCAGTAGAAGAAGTCAAACAAAGCTCTGAGGAGGCAAAAGAAAAAAATGAGTGAACTTGAAGATAGAGCAATCAAAATTACCCAGTTTGAGAAGCAGAAAGAAAAGTAGAAAAATGAACAGAGCCTAAAGTACTTATAGGATTCCATCAAGTGCACCAGCATAGGTATTATGGAGTTCCAGAAGAATAGTAAAAGGGGCAAAGAATATTTGAAAAAATAATGGCTTAAAATGCCCCAATCTGATGAATAATGTCCATATCCAAGAAACTCAACAAACTCCATGTAGGATAAACTCAAAGATATCAACACCAAAATATATTATAATCAGAATGTTGAAAAACAAACACAAGGAGAGAATCTTGAAAGCAGCTAAGATTTAACAGCCAATTTCTTATCAGAAACCACAGAGACCAGAAGGCAGGGGATGAGACATTTGAGGTTCTGAAAGAAAGGAATTATCAACTGAGAATTCTATATTCAGCAAAACTATCCTTCAAAGACATATTGAAACATTCTTGGGTAAACAAAAGCTAAAGTGTGTTGGTAGTAGTCCTGCCCTACAAGAAATGCTAAAGGGTGTTTTCAGGTTGAAATGAAAATCAGTAGACACTAGACAGTAACTTAAAGCCATTTGGAGATATAAAGAACATCAGTAAAGGTAACTACATAGATAAATATAAATCCAGTATTATTCTATGTTTGATGTGTAACCCTTTTTCTTTCCTATAGAATTGAAAAGACAAAGACATAAAAAATAATTATAAATCTATGTCAGTGAGCACATAATGGATAAAAATGTAATTTGTGACAATAACAAAAAGGGGATTCAAGCTGTATAGAGGCAGACTTTTTATATGCTATTGAAACTAAACAGATACCAATTCAAACTAAGTATCTATAAATTGTGGGTGTTAACTGTAATTCCCATTGTAACTACTAAGAAAATAAAAACACAGAGAAAAGGTATGGAGGAAGAAATCAAAATGGTACACAGGAAAAAAATTAAACCCAAATGCTGGCAGTAATAGAGGAACTGAGAGACAAAAATGATATGAAATATACAGAACACAAACAGCAATCCGGCAGAAGTAATTTTTTCCTTATCAGTAATTGCTTTAAACATAAATGGATAAAAGTCACCAATTAAAAGACAGATTGGCAGAATAAATTTAGGAAAAAAAACAAGATCTAACTATAGGTTGTTTAAAGACTCACTTTAGATCCAAAGACACCAACAGGTTGAAAGTGAAACATTAGAAAAAAAGATATTCCAGGCAAATAGTAACCAAGAGTCTGAGATAACTATACTAATACCAGACAAAATAGGCTTTAAGTAAAAAATTGTTAAATAATGACAATATATACTGATAAAAGGGTTAATTCACCAAGAAGATAGAACATTTATAAACACATATGTACATAAAAACAGAGCCCCAAAATATAGGAAACAAACATTCACCAAATTAAGAGAGAAACAGACAGTTCTACAAGAATAGTTGCAGACTTCAATATCTTGCTTTCCAGAACAGATACAACTCAGCACAAAATTAGCAAGAACGGATAGAACAGCTAGAAAGAAGATCAACAAGGAAATGGAGGACTTGAACAACACTATACATCCACTAGACTCAACAGACATAGATAGAGAACTTCATCCAACAGCAGAATATGCATTCTTCTCAATTGTGCATGGGAACATTCTCCAGGACAGACCATATGTTGCGTCACAGAACACGTCTCAGTAAAATTTAAAAGACTGAAATCATACAGAGATCATTTTAAATATTTTTGAGGAATCTCTATACTGTCGTCCATTATGGCTGTAACAATTTGCATTCTTATCAACAATGTACAATCACATGTAACTTAACGGGGATACATTCTGTGAAACTGTTAGATGGTTTCATCATTGTGTATGATGGTATAGCCTACTACACACATACAGCCTACACAAACCTAGATGGTATAACCTACTACACAGGCTCTCTGGTATAGACTATTGCTCCTAGGCTATAAACCTAGCATGTTACTGTATTAAAAACTATAGGCAATTATAACACAGTGGCATTTGTGTATCTAAACATAGATACTATAAAAATATGGTATAAAAGATAAAAAATAATACACTCATCTATGGTACTTATCATTAATGGAGCTTCCAGGACTGGTAATTGCTCTGGGTGAGTCAGTGAGTTAGCGGTGAGTGAATGCGGAGGCCTAGGACATTACTGAACCCTACTGTACATTTTACAAACACTGTACACTTATGCTACACTAAATTTTAAAAGATTTCTTTCTCCAATAATAAATTACCCTTAGCATACAATGTTTTAACATGATAAACTTTTTATTTTATTTTTTTTTTTTTTGAGTCTTACTCTGTTGCCTAGGGTGGAGTGCAGTGGCACGATCTTGGCTCACTGCAACCTCCGCCTCCCGGGTTCAAGTGATTCTCCTGCCTCAGCCTCCTGAGTACTTGGGATTACAGGCACCTGCCACCATGCCTGGCTAATTTTTTTTCTATTTTTAGTAGAGATGGAGTTTCACCAAGTTGGCCAGGATGGTCTTGATCTCTTGACCTTGTGATCCACCCATCTTGGTCTCCCAAAGTGCTGGGATTACAGATGTGAGCCACTGTGCCCAGCCCCTTTCTAATTTTTTTAATCTTTTGACTTCTTTGTAAAAGCACTTAGCTTAATACATACACATTGTACAGCTGTATAAAAATATTTTTTCTTTATTATCCATATATTTTTTTAGAGGTCTCACCCTGTCAACCAGGCTGGAGCGCAGTGATACAACCATGGCTCACTGCAGCCTCCACCTCCTGGGCTCATGCAATCCTCCCACCTCAGCCTTCTGAGTAGCTGGGACCACAGGTACATACCACCACACCTGGTTAATTTTTAAAAAATATTTCTAAAAAAAATAAATAAATAAAAAATAAAAATATTTCTGTAGAAAGGAGGTCTCACTCCGGTGTGCGGGCTGGTTTTGAACTCTTGGGCTCAAGCAGTTCTCTCACCTGAGTTTCCCAAAAGGCTGGGATTACAGGCATGAGCCACCACATCCAGCCTATTATCCATATTCTATAAGCTTTTTTCTATTAATTTAAAAAAAACCTTTTTTGTTAAAAACTAAGACACAAACACATGCATTAGCCTAGGCCTGTACAGGGTCTTGATCATCAATATCACTGTCTGCCGCCTCCACATCTTGTTTCACTCCAGTTCTTCAGAGGCAATAACACACATGCAGCTACCATCTCCTGTGATAATAATGCGTTCTAGAATACCCCCTGAAGGACCTGCCTGAGGCTGCTTTACAGTTAACTTAAAATATATATGTAAGTAGCAGTACACTCTGAAATAATGATAAACAGCCCAGTAAATATATAAGCTAGAAACACAGTCATTTACTATTGTTATCAAGTATTATGTATTGCACACTATTGTAAATGCTATATTTTGATATGACTGGCAGTGCAGGTTTTCTGGAGTTTTTGTTTGTTTTTTAGACTGAGTTTTGCTCTTTTGCCCAGCCTGGGGTGAAATAGTGCGATCGCAGCTCACTGCAACCTCTGCCCCCAGGTTCAAGCGATTATCCTGTCTCAGCTTCCCAAGTAGCTGGGATTATATGCAACCACCACATACGCCTAATTTTAATTTTATTTTTAGATTTTTAGTAGAGATGGGATTTCACTATATTGGCCAGGCTGGTCTTGAAATCCTGACCTCAGGTGATCCACCTCAGCCTCCCAAAGTGCTAGGATTGCAGGAGTGAGCCACTGTACCTGGCCTTGCAGTAACATGTAATAATACATTGTCCTATGAGGTTATGACAGCAATGATATCACTAGGTTAAAGGTATTTTTCAGCTCCTTTATAAACTTAGGACCACCATTAACCTTCATTGACCTAAATGTCATTATGTGGGCTCGTCACAGTGGCTCACACCCATAATCCCAGCATTTTGGAAGACTGAGGTAGATGGAGCACTTGAGGCCAGGAGTTTGAGACCAGCCTGGCCAGCATGGCGAAACCCCATCTCTACTAAAAATATAAAAATTAGATCGGTATTGTGGCACACACCTGTAATCCTAGCCACTTGAGAAGCTAAGGCAGGAGAATCGCGTGAGCCGGGGAGGCAGAAGTTGCAGTGAGCTGAGATCGCACCACTCACTCCAGCCTGGGTGACAGAGCCAGACCCCATCTCAAAAATAAATAAATAGGCCTGGCACGGTGACTCACGTATGTCATCCAGCACTTTGGGAGGCTGAGGCGAGTGGATCACCTGAGGTCAGGAGTTTAAGACCAGCCTGGCCAACATGCCAAAACTCTGTCCCTACTAAAAATACAAAAAATTAGTGAAGCATGGTGGCAGGAGATGGTAATCCCAGGTACTTGGGAGGCTGAGGCAGGAGAATTGCTTGAACCTGGGAGGCAGAGGTTGTAGTGAGCTGAGATTGCACCATTGTACTCCAGCCTGGGCAACAAGAGTGAGACTCCGTCTCAAAAAACAAAACAAAAAAGAATAAATAAATGTCATTATGTGGCATGTGACTATATAATGGTTCTCTTTACTCCACATCCTCACCATATAAACAGAACTATGTATGATCCAGCATTCCCACTTCTGGGTATACATCCAAAGGAAATAAAATCACTATTTTCAAGAAGAATCTTTACTTCTATATTCATTGCAGCATTATTCACAACAGTCAAGATATGAAAACAAACGTCCACTAAAGGATGAATGATAAAGAAAATGTATGCACACACACCAGAATATTATTCCATTTTTTAAAAAGAAAGGAAATCCTGCTATTTGTGACAATATGGATGAATCTAGAAGACATTATGCTAAGTGAAATAAGCCAGACACAGAAAGACAAATAGGTCACGAAACCCTGTCTCTACCAAAAATACAAAAATTATCCAGGTGTGGTGGCATGCGCCTGTAGTCCCAGCTACTCAAGAAGCTGAGGCAGGAGAACTGCTTGAACCCAGAAGGCAGAGGTTGCAGTGAGCTGAGATCACGCCACTGCACTCCAGCCTGGGCAAGAGAGCAAGACTCCGTCTCAAAAAATAATAAATAAATAAATAAAATTTAAAATTAGCCAGGTATGGTGGCATGTACTTGTAGTCCTAGCTACTTGGGAGGCTGAGGTGGGAGAAAGGGATCACTTGAGTCCAGGAGTCTGAGGTTACAGTGAGCTATGATCACAACACTGCACTGTAGCCTGGGTGACATAGCAAGAAGCCCTATCTCTAAAAAGGAAAAATAAAATCAATAATCTAATTTTACATCTAATGAACTAGAAAAAGGAGGGCAAATTAAACCCAATGCTAACAGAAAGAAGGAAATACTAAAGGTTAGAGTGGAAATAAAATAAGAGCACAGAAAAACAATAGAAATAATAAACAATACCAAATGTTACTCTTTGAAAAAGATCAATAAAATTGACAAATCAACAGCTAGATTGAAAAGTATAAAAAAAGAGAAGATGGCTGGGCATGGTGGCTCATGCCTGTAATCTCAGCACTTTGGGAGGCCAAGGCAGGCAGATCACTTGCAGCCAGGAGTTCAAGACCAGCCTGGCTAACATGGTCAAACCCTGTCTCTACTAAAAATACAAAAACTAGTTGGGTGTGGTGGCGAGTGCCTGTAATCCCAGCTACTCGGGAAGCTGAGGCACAAAATCGCTTGAACCCAAGAGGTGAGGCAGAGGTTGCAGTGAGCTGAGATCACACTACTGTACTTCAGCCTGAGTGAAAGAGACTCCATCTCAAAAAAGAGAGAGACAGAGAGAGAGAGAGAGAGAGAGAGAGAGACAGAGAGAGACAGAGAGAGACAGAGAGAGAGAGAGAAGATATACATAATTAAAATCAGAAATAGGGCCGGGCGTGGTGGCTCAAGCCTGTAATCCCAGCACTTTGGGAGGCCGAGGCGGGTGGATCACGAGGTCGAGAGATCGAGACCATCCTGGTCAACATGATGAAACCCCGTCTCTACTAAAAATACAAAAAATTAGCTGGGCATGGTGGCGCTTGCCTGTAATCCCAGCTACTCAGGAGGCTGAGGCAGGAGAATTGCTTGAACCCAGGAGGCGGAGGTTGCGGTGAGCTGAGATCGCGCCATTGCACTCCAGCCTGGGTAACAAAAGCAAAACTCCGTCTCAAAAAAAAAAAAAAAAAAAAAAATCAGAAATAAAAGTGGGGAAATTACTACCAACTTTACAGAAACAAAAAGGATTATAAGAGTAAACTATGAACAATCATATGTAAAATTTAGATAATCTAGATAAAATGGACAAAGCTCTAGGAATATCAATTACCAAAATGGATTCAGGAAGAAAAAGAGAATCTAAATAAATAGGTCTACAACAAGTAAAGAGTTTGATAATCAAAACTTCCCAACAAAGAAAAGTTCAGTACTACATGGCTTCACTGGTGAATTCTACCACTCGTTTAACGAATTAACACCAATCTTTCTCAAACTCTTCCAAAAAAAAAGAAAGAAAGAAAGAAAGAAAATAGAAGAGGCCAGCATTACCCTGATTCCAAAGCCAGACAAAGACACCACAAGAAAACAGACCAATATCCCTTAAGAGTACAGATGCAAAAATCCTCAACAAAGCACTAGCAAACTGAAATCAACAGCGTATTAAAAGGATTATACACCATGATCAAATGGGACTTATCCCATGAATGCAATGTTGATTCAATAAGAAAATCAAACAACATAATATGTCATTAATAGAATGAAAAAAGTAAAGCATATGATCAGCTCAACCGATGCAGAAAAAGCATTTGACAAAATTCAAGGCCAAGTGTGGTGGCTGATGCCTATAATCCCAAACTTTGGGAAAACAAGATGGGAGGACTTCTTGGGACCAAAGGTTTGAGACCAGCCTGGGCCACATAGTGAGATCTCATCTCTATAAAAGATACAAAAATGAGCCAGGCGTGATGGCACACACCTGTAGACCCAGCTACTCAAAAGGCTGAGGCAGGAGGATTGCCTGAGGGCAGGAGGTCAAGGCTGCAGTAAGCCATGGTCACCCCACTGTACTCCAGCCTGGGTGACAGAGCAAGGCCCTATCTCCAAAATTAATTAGACAAAAAAACTCAATACTGTTTCATGACCAAAAAAAAAAAAAAAAAAAAAAAAAAACCCAAAAAACAAAAAAACTGAGCAAACTAGTAATAGAAGGCAACTTCCTTAACACAATAAAAGGTATTTATGTAAAATCCACAGCTTAACTGTATACTCAGCAGTGAATGACTGAAAGCTTTCTCTTCAAGATGACGATATTAGACAAGTGTTTTTATCATTATCTTTAGACATTGTACTGGAAGTTCTAGCCAGAGGAATTAGGCAAGATAAATAAAATGGATCAAAACTGGGAAACAAAGATCCAAAACGATTTCTATTCTCAGATGACATGATCTTATACATAAGAAATACTAAAGAATTCACACACACAGAGTATTCAATATATAAACTCAGTGAAGTTGCAGGGTACAAGATCAATAAACACATTGGTTTTCTTTCTATACACTGCCAATGCACAATATAAAAAGGAAATTAAGAAAAACAATTCTATTAACAATTACATCCAAATGAATGAAATACTTAGGAATAAATTTAACCAAGAAAGTGCAAGGCTTATACACTGAAAACTATAAAATGTTGCTGAAAGAAACTAAAGACCTAACAAAAGGAAAAGACATTCTGTGTTTATGGATGGGCAGACAAGATGGCAATACTCCCCAAACTGACCTAAAAGTTCAATATAATCCCTATCAAGGCCAGGTGTGGTGGCTCACATCTGTAATCCCAGCACTTTGGAATGCTGAGGTAGGCTATCACTTGAGGTCAGGAGTTCGAGATCAGCCTCGCCAACATGGGGAAACCACATCTCTATTAAAAGTAAAAAAATTAGCTGGGCATGGTGGTGGGTGCCTGTAATCCCAACTACTCAGGAGGCCGAGGCAGGAGAATTGCTTGAACTCAGGAGGCAGAATGCTACTGCACTCCAGCCTGGGCAACAGAGTAAGAAATGTGCGTGTGTGTGTGCGTGTGTGTGTGCACGCATGTGCATATATATATGCACGTGTGTGTGTGCACACACGTGATATATATATATATATATATATATATATATATATATCCCCTATCAAAAATTCCAACTTCCTTTCTTACACAAATGGGATACTAAAATTCTTACAGAAATGAAGGGGACAGCCACGTCATCTTGAAATACAGCCTAGTTGGAGAACTTATACTTCCTAATTTCCAAACTTACTACAAAGCTACAGTAACCAAAACAATGTGTTACTGGCATAAGGCTAAACATACAGACCAATGGAATAAAATAGAGTTCAGAAATAAACCCTTCATGTATGGTCAATCAATTTTTGACAAGAATCAAAGACCAAGAGCATTCAATAGGAAAAGGAGTCTCTTCAACAAATAATGCTAGGAAAACTGGATATCCACATGCAAAAGAATAAAGTTGGACCTGTTCCTTACACTGTATACAAATACTAACTCGAAATCATCGTTTCCCAATAAATTTAGCAGAGATTATCATAAAACTCGGCAATTCTATTCCTGGATATATGGGTAGACACTCAAAAGCACAAAAGACAGGTGTTCAAACAAAAACTTACATATGAGTTTTGTAAGTAATGCCAAGTATTCACTGTGGCATTATTTATAAAAGCCAAAATATTCAGCATTATATGTTGAAAGGTACACATAGGCAGAGAAGGGAAAACTGAGGGCTTGCTGGCTTCTCAGCTAGGGCTGAAGTAATACGCACTGACTGATGAGTAGATAAGTAAAATGTGGTATATTCACATGACAGATTATTTAGCCATAAAAAGGAATGAAGTACCAATACATGCTAGAACACTAATGAATCTTGAAAAACGAGTGAAATAAGCCAGTCACAAAAAGCTACATATTATATGATTCCATCTACAGGAAATATTCAGTCAGAAAGCCCATTAAGACAGACAGATTAACGGTTGCCATCAGCGAGAGAGAGGGGAAAATGGGCTGGTTACTGGTTACTGGAATGGGATTTCCTTTGGTGGTGATGAAAATGTTCTGGAACCAGTCAGTCATGATGGTTATACAACATTCTGAGTGTACTCAATGTCACTAATGATAACTTTCATATTACGTGTATTTTCTCCACAATTTGAAATATGAATATACATTAATTGTTTAAAATTCCCTCAAACCAGTGGGCAGGATTGAGTGCAGCTATCTTTCCTTGCTTAGGGACAAGATCCCTGTCTCCTCCATGAGAAAGAATAAGAAAATAAATTCAAATTTTCTAATGTATTGATGATTCCCAATTTTAATGGTAAAGTACAAAGTGAGGTTCTATTGGCAGTTCAGGGTCTGCAACCACCAACCAGACAATCTTCTTTCCTGGAATCCTTTTTGCCTATAAAATAATGAGGCTTCCAAAATGTGGATTTTTTTTTTTTTTTTTTTTTGAGACGGAGTTTCGCTCTTGTTACCCAGGCTGGAGTGCAATGGCGCGATCTCGGCTCACCGCAACCTCCGCCTCCTGGGTTCAGGCAATTCTCCTGCCTCAGCCTCCTGAGTAGCTGGGATTACAGGCACGCGCCACCATGCCCAGCTAATTTTTTTGTATTTTTAGTAGAGACGGGGTTTCACCATGTTGACCAGGATGGTCTCGATCTCTTGACCTTGTGAGCCACCCGCCTCGGCCTCCCAAAGTGCTGGGATTACAGGCTTGAGCCACCGCGCCCGGCCAAAATGTGGATTTTTAAAAAATTGTTGCAAATCAGAGAATCCAATTGGGTAAGCCTCACTGTTTATTAAACATACCCCTTGGGCTTCCTCATCCTGAAGCTGTCTAGTTATGACTGGAAAATGTGAATGATCCAGGCCCTCCAACTTTTCTGGTCATAGTATAAGTCACATTGTGTTGACCTAGCTCTGTCACCCACCTAGGATCTACCCTCTTAAAAAAGGAAATCAATTAGAAGGAAACCCTGGGCCTAATGGAACTCAAATCCCCCTCCTGTTGTTCTTCCTAGATTAGGTGTGTAACAGTCAGCAACTTCCATCACCTGAAATGATGAGAACATTGTTTTTCTTCACCTTGCCTTGCAAACACATAACTGAATTTCCATTTTCTAAATCTGAATTGAGTATTTTCCTCATTTCAGCCACACTAGGCTGGAGCTTGTCTGCTGCAGTCGGCCTGAAAATGATGAGCTGGTCTCTACAATCTCAGGAGACAAGCCCAAATCCTTCCTAGAATGTCTCTCATTTGTAATGCTAACAAGAGCTTACAACTACAACTGCCCAGAATGGAGGCTGCTCCACCTCTGAATGCCCACATTACCTCTGTCTGGAAGAACCGGGTGTTCTAGGCTTAGAGTTGAGGGAAAGGAGACTTACTGGGCTAGAGAACAGGACCAGGAATAAATTTGATCCAAGTCAGTCACAAACCTAACTGTCCAAGTCTGAACTCTGGATAACTTGAGAGAGAGCTCCCATGAATGCTGAAATTGTCCTCAACAGAATGCTTGCTTGTAGCTAATACCCATTTTCATCCAGCCTCAGGTTTGCAAACTGCTTCAGACCATGGGAACTGAGACTAAGGGAACTGAGGCTCTTAGTATTCCTTGACTTCTTGTTGCATCCTTTGAAACCTTTTGAGCTCACTTCCCTAAACCACATCCTCTCCTAAGGTGAACTGGACAAAACAAAGGCTTCCAAAGAAGCCCCCATAGTCACAATTTGGATAATTCCAGAGTTCTCAGGGCCCCCCGAATAATGCTTTACCCTTAAAGAAAATAATGCTAGCACCTGGGTGTCTTGGCTGCTCAGCTTTGTATGTTGAAAGGTTCACACAGCCAGAGAGGGGGAAACTGAGGGATTGATGGCTTCTCAGCTAGCTGAGGGCTGAAGTCGCAGGGCTTGGCCTCAGCTGCAGCACAGGAAAAATGGGAGGATTTTTGACACTTCAGAAGTTTATTAGCGAATGGTTTTGGGCCAGTTGGTGTTTACATGCTTGATCCCTATACTAGCTGCAAGGGCTGGGATACAACCTCACTATCTGCTGGTCACTGGTGATGCTACCCTACGAAGATGATGGGCCTCTTGGATCCAAGGTACCAGGGCTCTGAGCCCACGCTATCAGACAGACTCCACCTTTGTTTCCAGTGCCTGGGCTGGGGAAATGAGAGTTTTGAGGATCTCAGTGTAGTAGGGACCAAACACCTCCTGATTGTGATGTGTCAAGTTGATAAACTTTTGGCCCAGTTCTGCCAGTTCTGCTTCAATGAGAGTAAGGCCTCCAGGGAGGTCTAACAGAGACCGCTGCACACCAAGAACCAAACAGCATTTGAGAAACAAATGGATCCGCTGATCTATGAGCAGGAAAAGACAGTGAAAAGGGAAAAAGCAAACAGATTTCAGGAAGAAACATTTCTCCTGCACTCTACTCACTCAGGTTCTAAGTTAACAGATATGCACCAACCTGCCCACTTACCTATAGATAAGGAAATTTGTTTTGTTTGGAAAGGGGGTTGCTATCTTGCTCTCAAGGACAAATATCAAAAACTAGTGTGTCAGTAAATTCCAGACTATTCAAAAGATCTTTTTTTTTTTTTTTAAGACGGGGTTTCACCATGTTGGTCAGGCTGGTCTTGAACTCCCAACCTCAGGTGATCCGCCCGCCTTTGCCTCCAAAGTGCTTGGATTACGGACGTGAGCCATTACACCCAGCCCAAAAGATTGTTTAAGTATCCATCAGTTAGATCCTAGTGAGTGATGTAACAGGAGGATCTTAGACTGATCCTTCAGATGGCTAAGGTAGGAGCAAGCTAGCCAAGTTCATGGCCTCCACTCCTGGGGAGTCCCTACTACAGGAACATGTCTTCCAGCCAAATTCACCATTAGTTTCTTGTTGGGAGATGTGGGAAATGTCAGATTTCCTGGTGCAGCCAGAAAATGACCTGAAGGCCCAAATGACTTAACAAGGTCAGCTGGATTCCACGCCTAGAAGTCATGAATTTCTGGGTGCAAATCATCCTTAGAACCATGGTCAGTCTTTAAACTGATTTGGATATGACTTCAACCCAGCATTTTGAAAAAACTCAAGGCTAAACAGTGACATACTGAATGACCATGCTTCCTGTTATTAAAGGTTGGGGTTCTATGGTCAGGATCTCTCTCTCCCCTCACCATTCTCACTACCCCACAACATACTCACCAATGACACTGCGGACACAGTTCTCCTTCCTGGCAATGTTCTGTAGCTGTCCCATCAGAGATGTTGCATTATCACTGCTTAGAGCAGCAAGGCCCATATTCTTGAGGCTTTGATGGATTTCCTGAGACACCTGTTCACTCACAGACAGTATAGCTTCCTCGGGCCTGAACATGAAAGAAAGTAAGCTGGCACCCACCCGGTAACCCTGGCATAGGCCCAGAGCCCAGCATGCTCTACACCAGATGCCAGGCCCACCTGAGGGAGAATGTCAGTCATCCTCTCCACCTCCAAATCCCAGCCCCTGGCAGGCTGCAGGGTCCAGTGGGAAGGTACAATATCCTCACTGTAACCCTCAAGACACCAGCTATTCTCTATGTGTGGTACCATGTTCTACTTCTTAGCAAACAAAGCAAACTATAAAATCAACTCTGGAAAAGTGTTTAGCTGTATTCTTGAATCCACTCATCATTCCTTAGTTCCATGGACTTTGTTTTTACATATACATGTTTAAGACTTTATTGGGCATTTTCCAGGATCATGTGTCCTACCTCATCATATATAACTACAAACCTGGCCTTCTGATTCCTCCTTTTCCTCTGGTGTGATGGCCTGCACACAGTGGGATATTCAATCAGTATTGCTGAGCAACTGACCAAGTCCTGGATATATGCGATGATACCAGCCCACTGTTACCACTCAACTAGATAATGGCCCTCTTGCAGCAAACTATCTTCCACGCTACCTTTTTTGGAAGAAAGTTTTTCCTTTGTCACAAGCCTCATGACCACTTATGGAAAAAAACGAACAATCTTTGTAGATGGTTCCAAACGGCCTTTCTGTGGTTTGTGGTAGACAGTAAGCAATCATTCATTACCTGTCTATGTTTTAAATACCACATATCACCTTCCACTCTAAAAAAGAACTATGCAGCTTACCTGGAGTGAAAGTCTTCCAACAGGGATTTGGTTATGCGTTTCAGTTTATCCACAAACTGAGGTGAGCCAAACAAAACACTGCCAGAAAAACTACTGGCCACCAGCAAGACTGAGGCCATGATGGTTAACTGGTGCAACTGGGACTCCAGCTCCTGCAGCCGGGTTCTGTCCATCAGCAGGGTCTGGAACCAGGGAAGAACAGACTGTCAGGGGAGGTCCTGATGGAAGCCCTGAATACAAAACAAGGCAATTCCCCCAGACATTCCTACCTCAGGGAACTCTTCATTTTCAGGGTCCCAGAGAAGGAGGTTCAGGAAACCCTGAGACAGCACCATTGTGGGGCTGAGAGGCTCTGGGTTTTTGGCCTCGTTAGGAGAGGGGCCGGCCACACTGGAGGAGTCTGAAGTGTCTGGGCAAGTCGGAGGTGACGTGGTAAGTTCTGCTGCTGCTTGGGTCAGCCATTTGGTGGTGTGATTAAGGAGGCCTATGACAGGGAAGGGAGTGTGTAAGCATCTTTAGCATCTTCATCTATGTGGCTTCAAAACCAAGGTTCTTTTCAAGATATTCCTGGTCAATAAATAAGTGCTTTGAGGGTCTTTCTGTCTTAGATAAATGTTCCTTCTCCCTCCTCTCACCTAATGAGAAACTTTCTAGTCCCAGAAAGAGACAGAGTACTCTCTAACATTATAAAAGTCAGACCCAAGGTAATATCTTTCCCACTCCTGGCCTCACATTAGATACATACTAGGCTGCTTATTGAGGAGTTCCTGGAATTTAGCCCGTTCATACTGAATGGAGTGTTCCTGCAGGTGGGGTTGAAGGCTCTGGATAGTGTAGTTCACCATGTCCATTTTCATCAGGCCCAGAACCTGGAAGATCCCTCTGACACAGGAGGAAAGAGAATATTTATATTAAATGGAACCTAGTAAGCTGGAAACGCACCCAAGGAGTCATTAAATCACTGTATTTTAGAGTTAGGAGGGGGCTTAAGAGTAACTTAGTCCTACCTCCTACATTTTCAGAAGATAACATGTGGCCCAGGACCCAATACCCAAGGTGAGTTAGTGGCAGAATTGGGAACAGCTAAGTCTCTGGACCTTGAAGCCTTCAATCTAGATCTTCACTATGGTCATTCTGTTGTCTCTTAAAAAGGGTAGTCAGTGGAAAGAAATACATCATCATGCTAATAATTTTCTTATAGGATTATAGAAGATTATAAGTAATGCTATTTCTGACTCACTGGGCCAATTTTTTTTTTTTTTTTTAACTTTCTGGGTCTTGGTTCCTAGAGCTGTGAAATAGGGATGACCACCCATCACTGGCTCCTCATAGCGTGTGAACTAGAAGAAGAGAAAATCTAGGAAAGGGCTGGGTGTGGTGGCTCACACCTATAATCCTAGCACTTTGGGAGGCTGGGGCAGGTGAATCACCTGAGGTCAGGAGTTTGAGACCAGCCTGGCCAATATGATGAAACCCTGTCTCTACTAAAAATACGAAAGTTAGCCAGGCGTGGTGGTGAGTGCCTGTAATCCTAGCTACTTGGGAGGCTGAGGCAGGAGAATCACCTGAACCCAGGAGGTAGAGGGTGCGATGAGCCAAAATTTTGTCACTGATCTCCCCGCCTGAGCAACAAAAGCGAAATTCTGTCTCAACAACAACAACAAAAAAAAAAAAAAAAAAAAAGAAAGAAAGAAAGGAAAACCTGGGAAAGGGATATTTCAACTTCTTAGAAGAAAGAAGTATGTACTGTAGTGTCTTATGGCATTATAGAGGGAGGCCCAATCAATCAAGCTAAGGTCTACAGAGCTGTCTTTGGAAAAGAAGAGTTAATTGACCAGAAAAGAGAAAAAGAGAAAAGGATTCTTAGTCAGGTCTTTAGCAGGGGAAGAGTTGGTCAAGATAATGGCTACAATCTAGGTCTGGCCCACCTTTTCCCAGCTCAAGGGCTAAAGCAGATTTTTGGGGGCAGTACCAAGTTTCATACCTCAGTAGCCAAACAGGATCCGTAATGCTTTCTAGTTTCTGCACCGCTTCATCTCGAACTGGTGCACAGAGCAAAGCCATCATGTTGAGAACATACTTAGAGAGAGAGGGGATTTTCAGGGCCCCGTGTTTTGCTTCCTCCTTGAGCAAGTCCATGTCCAGAGTTTCTTCAATCTCAATTCTTAGGCGGTTCTGGCGTGGCAATAGCAGTGATAGCAAGATCTGCCCAGGAAAGAAAGTCAAAGGAGTTGATCTGTTTAGAGCCCCAAACTTTACCCAATGGGTAACCCCTTTAAAGACATACCAGCCTATGTTTTTTAAGGATCAAGAAGCTGGATCTCTGTATTTTCCATGGAATGTCATTTATCTTTGTTTAGAGGCCAATGATAACTCAAGGCTTAAGGGGATCGATTACAGGAATTAAAGGAATATGACTTTCTAGGGAGAATGAGATACAGAGATGAATAAAATCAAGGAGTGTGTTAAAAAGACATATAGGGTACGATAAATATAAAATACCCACCATCACAGAGTGATGAAGTCTCTTAACTTTAAAATGTAGGCATTTTTTATATTTTAATTCAAAGGGCAAGGAAGAAATAGGCATAGGAGCTGTTTCAAGTCATTGAAATAGCCTATTAACCCCAAAAATAAGTTACTGGTGAAGAGGGGCTCTTATTCATCCCTGTGCTTCTGTAACACATAGGACATGATGGGGGCCTAGGGGATAGGGTTCAATGAATATTTAATTGAATAGGATATGGTGTTGCCAAAGTGAGATCTCAACTGTTTACCCTCATGTTAAACAAATAAAATCAAAGCTGTTCCATACTATCTATTTTAATTGCCAAGCTCTGCCATTTACCAGTTCAGAGCCTCTCAGCTCCAAATCTACTCTTCAGTGCCTACTCTGCAAAAATGGAGCTGGGCCCTTAAATTATTTTTCCTTTGCTAGCTGGCATAATGTTAGATTTTGTCAAAAGAGGGTGTTAAAAAGAAACTGCAAAAGAAAAGGGCCTTCCTTTCTGGCTCTGGTATACTCCTCTCGGCAAGCTCCTGCACTGTGGAAGCTTCTCTTTGTTCAAATTATTGCATGGTTTCTGTCTCTTGACTGGTCTCTGACTGATAAAAAGTTGGTACCATGAATGAAGTTTGAACTCAGATAGTCATATGTCCACTGGATCTGATGACCAGGAAGTATCAACTACTTTAGATGCCTTAGAAACACATGCAAACTTAGGGATAGCAGATGATTACCACAAAAATTCAGGGGCCTGTCGCCTCAGTAAAGTTTCTAGAGTTTCAGTGGTCAGGAGCTTTTCAAATGATCCCCTCTAGGGTGAAAGGCAAATTACTGTACCTGAGCCACTCACCATTTTTAAAAAAGGCATAACACTTAGGTCTTTGGAATTTTTTTTTTTTGAGAAAGAGTCTTGCTCTGTTGCCCAAGCTGGAGTGCAGTGGCATGATGATGGCCTCCAACTCCTGAGCCCAAGTGATCCTCTCACCTCAGCCTCCTGAGTAAGCTAGAACTACAGGCACATGTCACCATATCCAGCTCAGTTTTCTTTTTTTTTTTTTTTTTTTTTTTTTTGCTGTAGAGATGGGATCTCGCTATGTTGCCAGGCTGGCCTCAAATTCCTGGCCTCAAGCTATCCTCCAATCTTGGCCTCCCCTCCCCAAGTGCTGGGATTACAGTCATTAGCCACTACACCTGGTTCTACTTTTTGGATTTTTTTTTTTTTTTTTTTTTTTTTGAGACAGAGTCTCGCTCTTGTTACCCAGGCTGGAGTGCAATGGCGCAATCTCGGCTCACCACAACCTCTGCCTCCTGGGTTCAGGCAATTCTCCTGCCTCAGTCTCCTGAGTAGCTGGGATTACAGGCACGCGCCACCATGCCCAGCTAATTTTTTGTATTTTTAGTAGAGACGAGGTTTCACCATGTTGACCAGGATGGTCTCGATCTCTTGACCTCGTGATCCACCCGCCTCAGCCTCCCAAAGTGCTGGGATTAAAGGCGTGAGCCACCGCGCCCGGCTACTTTTTGGATTTTTTTGAGACAGGGTCTCGCTCTGTTGCCCAGGATGGAGTGTAGCAACATGATCACAGCTCACTGCAGCCGCCACCATCTGGGCTCAAGTGATCCTCCTACCTCAGCCTCCCAAGGAGTTGGGACTATAGACATGACCACCATCTGCAGCTAGTTAAAAAGATTGTTTTTCAGCCGGGCACAGTGGCTCATGCTTGTAATCCCAGCACTTTGGGAAGCCAAGGCAGGCGGATCATGAGGTCAGGAGATTGAGACCATCCTGGCCAACATGGTGAAACCCTAGGTCTCTACTTAAAATTAGCCAGGCATGGTGGCGGGTGCCTGTAGTCCCAGCTACTGGGGAGCCTGAGGCAAGAGAATCACTTAAACCCGGGAGGTGGAGGTTGCAGTGAGCTGAGTTCATGCTACTGTACCCAGCCCGGTGACACAGTGAGACTCCGTCTCAAAAAAAAAAAAAAAAAAAAAAGATTTTTTTTTTCTAGAAATGGGGGTCGGTCTCACTGTATTGTCCCTGCTGGTCTTAAACTCCTGGGCTCAAGCAACTTATAACACCTATTGGCCTCTCAAAGTGCTAGAATTACAGGCCTGAGCCACTACAGCCAGCCCCTTTTTGGATTTTTGAGGCAATATACACCACATTTGTGTTTGTTACTTTCACATTCATTTGAGTGATTTTGATTTAATTAGAATCACTCAAGTTTACCCATATGTTGTAGGGTGGGGGGGGCGGTGCTAACAAACTAGAGCGAGAGCAGGCTCTGCAGCAAGTTTAGACTGTAGTACAAGCCACTCTACTATTTGGGCCTTATGATCCTGCAGATCCAATGACACTTTAAGTGTCCATAGCAAATAAGGGTGCTGTACAGCACCAATAAGAGAACCACACATGGACCTTTAGTAATTGGAAGCAAATCTATCCCTTCTTTACTGATAATTATTTGCCTTTTGAGAAACAGTTTCTTGGGCCTTGGCAGAAAGTAAATGTCTCAGGCTCTTCAGCAATGAAGGTTTG
Organism: Saimiri boliviensis; assembly: GCF_048565385.1. Lineage (NCBI taxonomy): Eukaryota > Metazoa > Chordata > Mammalia > Primates > Cebidae > Saimiri > Saimiri boliviensis. Next base: position 99,459,520 of record NC_133452.1, read on the forward strand.
GGTCACTGTACCAGATAAAGAACCCCGACCAGCTGAAGTTCTGGCCAAGAACAAGGGAAATAAGGGATGAATGAATAGTGGAAGAAGAAAGCCATAGATATCAACTATAGCCTTGTAAGCAGTTATGGAAACAGAACTATAAATTTTATCTTTGCTTACTATACGTATGTTTATTTGTATAGGCCAACATTTTGTTCTTCCTCCTTCTTTCCATTGATATTTTATATACAAGTTGTTAGAAGTTAACTTTATGATTTAGCCTTTAGGTAACAGAACATTCAGTGAAACTGGCTGAATTTGAGTGATGGATACAGTAACTATTTCGGCCATGTCTCCTCAGTTGGGGAGAAGATAAATAATAAATAGCTAGCTGTCCTGTAAGAGTTCTTTTCAGGAATTCAAATGTGTATAGAAGAGTGCAGGTAGAAGTTGAATAGCTATAGGGGTGGAACATGCCATCTATCAATATATTGCCTCACAGATCCTAATCCATTGTTCTTTTCTCTGCTCTGTGAAAATGGAGCTAAGTCCTTTCCATATCTTTCCTTTTCCAGATGACACATTTTAAGCTTCATCAGTAGAAGGTGTTACTTAGTGTTTCGTGCTGTCTAACATATTGCCATAATCCTAGCAGCTTATAACAACATATACATTTATTATCTGTTTCTGTGGGTCAGAAGTATAGACGCAGTTTAGCTGGGTCTTCTGTTCAGGGTCTCACAAGCCTGCAAGCAAAGTGTTAGCTGGGCTGCATTCTCATTTGTAAACATGACTGGGAAGATTCTGTTTCCAAGCTCATTCAGATTGTTGGCAGAATTCATTTCCTCACAACTGTACACTTGAGGGTCCCAGCTTCTTACTGGCTGTTGTTTGGATGCTAACTCCAGATCCTAAAAGCCACCTGCAGTGCCTTGCTATGTGGCCCTCTCGGTAGGCAGTTCACAACACAGCTGTTTGCTTCTTCAGGCCCAGCAGGAGAATCTCTCCCTCCAGTCTCCTAAGACAGAGTATTACATGATGAAATGTAACCATGGGAGTGATACACCATCACTTCTGCCATATTGGTTAGAAGTTGCAAATCTCATCCACTCAAGGGGAGAAGATTATACAAGGGTGCAGAACATTGTGATCTGGTATGTCTGCCACATACTATAAAGACATTGTAAAAGGCAAGAGCTTTTCTTCCTGGTTCTGGTATGCTCACTCAGCAGGCTTCTGCAGTACACGGCTCCTGCAGCATGAATAGCTCCTCCAGTGCCTGGCTCCTGCCGTGTACGGTGGTCAGCAGCATACGCAGGTCAACAACTTCTCATGGAATAGATATGCCTTCTCAAATGGGGTCCTTGGCTGGCCTCTCTCAGCCGTAGGGGTATGACAGATGCCCTTTATATATGATGTTCAATAATGCTTAGTTCTCTTTACTCTTAGTAGCCAACTCCTCATTTCTCCTGTTCCCTGTTATAATAATTTTATATTAAACCCTCCCTGCTGAAATTACTGTGCGATTTCTGTTTATTGCTTAGTCTCTGACTGATTCATGGACCATGTTCAGTTGAGATTTGCTAGCTACTGACATTCTAATGAGCTGGAGATGTCTAGAAACTTTACATTTACAAATGGAAGGTCAGTCACTCACCTCTTTAATTTCTTTCAGAAGTTCAAGAGCACAACTGAAGTCAGGGGGAGTTGCTGATAGTTGCTCTTTAAGATGGTCCCAAAAGGCATTGTGCATTGTCTCCTTGACCTTGCCTTCCAGACTATAAGAGGGTTAAATGAGCAGATTATTGTCTCAATCCCAAAACGGTTACAGTGTCACAACCTCCTAAACCCCAAACTGAGTTTACTATGGTAAAAGAACATTATAATAACAGGGAAGGGCCAGGAACTATGCTGGAACTGCAGCAGAGTTGAACAAGCAAGGGTTAGATTTGTATTTCAAGGGCAATCGTAAAACCTCTCAGAAGGGCTCCTTGTAGTTCCAGAGCAGCCCTCCCCCTGCAATAGGAAGAACCCTGAATGGAGAGAAGTTAGGTCGACTTTTACCGCTGACTGTGCATCTAGCCTAGACATATAACTTGATTTCCATTTGTGTATATACAAAGCATTGAGCTAAATGGTCTTTCATTTTCTTATACTCCTGAAATCTAGGAAAGGATATTCCTTCTTTGCAAACACCAAATGTCCACAGATATGTCCAAATCAGCATGTCTAAAACCATATTCATTATCTTTCTCCTCCAAACTTGCTCCTCTTGTATTCCCAATTTCAGTGGCACTACCATCTATCGAATAATGGAAGCCAGAAAGATCAGTCTTTCTTTTCCACCTTGAAAAAAGAAAAAAAAAGGAGCAAAGGAAATTTGTTTTACTTTTGAGACAAGGTCTGACTCTGTTGCTCAGGTTGAAATGCAATGGCACACTCAAGGCTCACTGCAACCTTAACCTCCCAGGTGCAAGCAAACCTCTTGCCTCTGCCTCCAGAGTAGCTGGGACCACAGACATGAGCCACGGTGCCAGCTATTTTTTTTTTTTAATTTTTAGTAGAGATGGGGGTCTCACTATGTTGCTCAGGCTGGTCTTGAACTCCAGGGCTCAGCAATCTACTTCCCTCAGCCTTCCAAAGTGCTGAGATAACAGTTGTGAGCCACTCACTGCACCTAGCCAAGGCAATTCAATTTAGAAATAAGAGCTTTTCAACAAATCATGTTGAAACAACTAGATATCTACATTAAAAAAACAAAAACAAAAAAAACTTAAATGCAGGCCTTAACCCTTCACAAAAGGTTAACTCAAAATGGATCACAGACCTACTTGTAAAATACAAAACTGTAAAACTTGCAGAAGATAACATAGGAGGAAATCTAGGTAACTGTGACCTTGAGTTTGGTGATTACCTTTTAGACACAATGCCAAAAACATAATCCACAAAGGAAAAAAATTGCTAAGTTGGACTCATTAAAATTAAAAACTTCTGCTCTGTGAAAGACACTGTTAAGAGAATGAAAAAACAAGCCACAGACTAGAAAACAATCTTTGAAATACATATCTGATAAGGCTATGTATCCAAAATATACAAAGAACTCTTAAAATTTGACAATAAGAAAATGAACAATCCATTAAAAAATAGGCCAAAGACCTTAACAGACATCTCACCAAAAAGGATGTACAGGTGGCAAATAAGTGTATGAGAAGACCCTCAAGGTCATTTGTCATTTGGGAGTTGCAAATTAAGACAACAAAAAGAAAAAAGACACCACTATATGACACCTATTAGAATGGTCAAAATCAGAAAACTTACAACACTAAATGCTGACAAGGATGTTGAGAAATAGGAACTCACATTTACTGCTGGTCAGATATAAGTGGTACAGCCAGTTAAAGGCAGCTGGGCAGTTCCTTACAAAACTGAATATATTCTTACACATGATCTGGCTATCATGCCCCTGGGTATATACCAAAATGAGTTGAAAGCTTATGTTCACACAAAAACCTGCACACAAACGTTTATAGCAGCTTTATTCATAAAAGTCAAAACCTAGAAGAAACACAAATGTCCTTCAACTGATAAATAAACTGTCCATAAAATGGAATATTATTCAATGATAAAAAGAAATGATTTGGGAGGCTGAGGTAGGTGGATCACTTGAGGTCAGGAGTTCAAGACCAGCCTGGCCAACATGGTAAAACCCCATCTCTACTAAAAAACACAAAAATTAACCAAGCGTGGTGATGCACGCCTGAAATCCTAGCTACTCAGGAGGCTGAGACAAGAGAATTGCTGGAACCCAGGAGGTGGAGGTTGCAGTGAGCCAAGACTGCACCACTGCACTTTAGTCTGGGTGACAGAACAAGACTCCATTTCAAAAGAAAAAGGCTGGGGGCAGTGGCTCATGCCTGTAATTCCAGTACTTTGGGAGGCCAAGGCAGGCGGATCACCTGAGGCCAAGAGTTCGAGATCAGCCTGGCCAACATAGCAAAACCCCATCTCTACTAAAAATACAAAAATTAGTGGTGCCATGTGGCTGCAATCTCAGTTACTCAGGAGGCTGAGTCAGGAGGATTACTTGAAACCGAGAGGCAGAGGTTGCAATGAGCTGAGATCATGCCATTGCACTATAGCCCAGGTGACAGAATGAGATTCCATCTCAAAAAAAAAAAAAAAGAAAGAAAGAAATGAAAAGAAAAGAAAAAAATGAGCCATCCAGCCACAAAAAAACATAAAGGAAACTTAAATGAAATTACTAAGTGAAACAACTAATTGGAACAGGGTCCATATTGTATGATTCCAACAATATGACTTTCTGCAAAAGGCCTCCTGAGCAGCTGGGTTTACAGGTGCACACCACCACACCTGGCTCATTTAAAAAAAAATTTTTGGTAGGCCAGGTGCGGTGGCTCACGCCTTTAATCCTAGCACTTTAGGGGGTGAATCATGAGGTCAGGCGATCGAGACCAATCTGGCCAACATGGTGAAACTCCATCTCTACTAAAAAATACCAAAAAATTAGCTGGATGTGATTGTGCATGCCTATAGTCCCAGCTGCTCAGTAGGCTGAGGCAGGAGAATCACTTGCATCCAAGGCAGAGGTTGCAGTGAGCCCAGATCACACCACTGCATTCCAGCTTGGTGACAGAATGAGACTTTGTCTCAAAAAAGAAAAAAAAAATTTTTTTTTTTTTTTGGTAAAGACAGGCTTTGCCATGTTGGCCAGGCTGGTCTTGAACTCCTGGCTTCAAGTGAAAGTGATCCACCCACCTCGGCCTCCCAAAGTGCTGGGATTACAGAGATAAACCACTGTCCCCGGCCCCCTCCCATCATCATCTCTTACAGTTAACTAGTCTCCCTGCCCCTAGTCTTGTTCCTTTATAATCTGATTTCCACACTGCCACCAATTCATTCTAAAAGTCATGCTTTTTCTAAGAGGCCACTTTGATCATGACATTTCATTTAAAATCCTTTGGGGGCTCCCCCATCACCAGCAAGATAAACGACTTATGTTACCTTATATCATACTGCTCTGCCCTCTCTTTGCAATGTATTTTCTTCGGCCTTGTAACACCTTGTGCTTAGCCACAGAAAACTGCTTGTGAAGAATGTATCATGTTTTACCACCTTTCTCTGCCGCTGACATGTTATCTCCACTACCTGCTGCGACCTTTCAGACCAAGACCACCTGGAAAGCACCTATTCAACATCCAAGACTCAAGTCTTCATAGGCCGCATCTTCCTCCATAGGCAAATCTTCCCTGATTCTCCATAGGTAGCTGAACAGCTGCTATTAAACTCTATATATGCACAGCTACAAGCGAACTTATTGGTCTAGTCAATCACTTTCTATTATTCAACTGTCTTCCCTACAAAAGCTTCTTGATAGCAAAAACAATGCCTTATCTGTATCTATGCCTAGCCCCCAGGATTTTGCCTGTAACATAATAAGGACTCAATAAATGGCTGGTAAATGAATATCTGAGAATGGAATTTCCCTTAGGAACCTACAATTGTAATTAACATCATCCTATGAACCTAAGGTAAAGCCAACTGCCAATATGAGTCACCTCAAATGATTTCAGCCTTTTTCCAAAGTAATTTTTTATATCACCATACTTGGGAAACCCAGCTCTGAACAGTACTATTTCTCTCACTTCACTTTTTCCTCTCTCGTTTCTTCTACCTGCCATACCCCTCTATCCCCCATGCACCTGCAACTCCCTCACCACCACCCTATCACAGACCTTATTCTCCCATTTTCAATTTTCTCTCCTCCCCTGTCAGCAACAAACATATCTAAACAGCAAGAGAGCAGCTGGGAAACCCGAGTTTGGTGAAAACCTGTTCTCAGAGTTATGCCTAGCGTGGAAACTTGCTGACACCAGGCAAGAACAGATCAAAGGAGCATGAAGACCAGAGGAGCAACATGTGATGGAGAAAGGCCCGTTAGTAACAGATGCCCCGCACTGGCCTTCTGACAAAAGCATTTAAGGAATGCAAATGAATCACAAGTTGTCATTATTTGTCTCTTGGTGGGAAATTAGAACAAATTTATTTTTAATTTTTATTTCTTTTTTCAGCCTCATTTGTGATAGAATATTAAAGCAAATTTTTTTAGAGACAGAGTCTTGCTCTGTTGCCTGGCCTGTGGTGCAGTAGCACGATCACAGCTTACTGCAGCCTTGACCTCCCTGGCTCAGGTGATCCTCCCACCCCAGTCTCCTCAGTAACTAGGACTACAGCCATGCACCATCACGTATGGCTAATTTTTTTTTTTTTTTTTTTTTTTTTGTAGAGACAAGGTTTCACTATGTTGCCCATGCTAGTCTTAAACCCTTGACCTCAAGCGATCCTCCCATCTCAGCCTCCCAAAATGCTGAGATTACAGGCAATAGCCACTGTGCCTGACCAAGAATTGTTTAAAAATATAAAATCTGACACTGAAATTTACCCACTTATTGTCAATAAACCAGCAGAGTCAATTCAATTCATACTTACTGAATGGTTCTTCTTTACCACAATGTCACTATAAGAACAGTAAAAACAAAGCCTGGTATGGGTGAGAAAGCATTCTTTATCAACAGAGTTCAGATTTTGATAAACAAATTAAGCTGAATTACGAACCTGGGGGGAAAAAAATCCCAACAGTCAAAACTCCACTAACAGAAAAGCTTTATCTGTGCCTATTTAGTATGAAGCCACTTAAAAGGATAGCTGATAGGAGCTATATGGTAGGCAGCTGACAAGACGGCCCCAAAGATCTCTGCTTCCTGATACAGTTATCCCATGATATCCAAGAGGGATTGGTTCCAGGATCCCCCTCAGAAATCTATGGATGCTCGAGTCCCTGATACAACATGGTATAGTATGCATATAACCTACACATATCCACCCATAAACTTTAAATCACCTCTAGATTACTTAAATATCTAATTCAATGTAAATGCTACGTAAATAATTGTTATATTATATTGCTTTTTAAATTTGTATTATTTTTATTGTTGTGTTATTTTTAATTTTAGTTTCTAATATTGTCTATCTGCAGTTGGTTGAATGCCCGATGCAGAGCCCACGGATTTAAGAGCCATCTGTATTCACAGCTTTGTGGAAACCTCTCCTTGAGTGTGGGGAGCGTCTAATAACTCATTTATAGCAAACAGAATGTAGCAGAAGCAATGGGATATCACTTCTGACATTAGGTAAAAAAGACTGGTTTCTGTCATGGGTACCATCTCTCACACACACCTTGTTCTCTCCCTTGGAGGAAAGCCAGCTGCCATGTTTAGAGCTGCCCTATAGAAAAGTCCACATGGCAAGAAACTGAGGGAGCCTCTGGCCAAGACTCACCAGACTGATTACAACCCATATGAGACTCTCAGCCCAAGGCATACAGTTAAACCATGCCCGTATCTCTCATCCACAAAAACTGTGACATAATGAATATTATTTTGCTGGGCACAGTGGCTCATGCTTGTAATCTCAGCACTTTGGGAGGCTGAGGTGAGAAGACTGCTTGAGCCCAGGAGTTTGAGACAAGCCTGGCCAACACAGTGAGACCCCATCCTAAAAATTAAAATTAAAATTAAAAAGTGAGGTAGGAGGATCACTTGAGCCCAGAAGGTAGAGCCTGCAGTGAGCCATGACCATGCCACCACATACCTGCCTAGGTAACAGAGCGAGACCCTGCCTCAAAATAAACAAACAAACAAACAAAAACCAAAAAACCCACCCCAAACGAAAAAATGAAATGTTATTTTAAGCTGCTAAATTTTGGGGCAATTTGTTATGCAGCAACAGGTAAGTACTACAGGCTGCTTCCTCCAAGTCTGTCAGAGAAGGATCTGAAATCCACATTATCTAATCCAATAAATGCTGCTTTGGTTTATTTGCTGGCTAAATAACATTTGCTTCTTGATCTTCTTTGGTACTAACAACTTATTATTACTCTTCTGTTTCAGTTGTTGAGACCGCTCAGTTTAAATACTGATTGGATTATTAAATAAAAATGCTTCAAGTCCGATCTGAAGCCATTAGAGCTAAGTACCTATGCCCAAATGAGTAACATGGAGAAAGAAGAAGAGTCTATACCTGCTTGGAGGTAAAACCTTCTCTTCCATGTAATCATGATTCATCCCAATCTCGCTGCTCAGCTTGGAAACTTCATTAACAGTTTCTGTCAGACCTGTGACAGAAAGAACTGATGGTGGACAACGATGAACCCATGCAAGTCTGAATTTCTATTTTATTCAGAAATTCACTCTATCTAGTAGGCCTCAAATTTAGATTCGTCAAACTGGTCTTACACAGACTCACCCAACTATTCTAGTGGCTTATGTTTCCTGCACTCTATGCCCCACAACAGTGCTAGAAACTTTCAGAATAAGTAGTCCAATACTGGGGGGAGGTAGGACAGAGAGCTAGTTTATAAAATGCAGGAAGTGAAACAGATGAAAAACTTTTCTCTTAAGGGTAAAATCATAAATATAGCAGCAATGAAACAATAATTTGAAATTTGCAAAAATAATCATTTCTCTAAGTATTAAGATTCCATGTTCCTTTTCCTGCCTCTGATGCTGCACATGATGAAAGCTAAATTCTCCCTAGAGATAATACTCGGATGTTACTGAATAGTGTCAAAGTCATTTGGTCTTCTAAAGTGGTAGCTCCCAGATTTTAGGATTTCATAGACCAATAAAATTTCCAAAAAGATTTTAAGGAATTAAAAACAACTTTGCCAACTTTTTATTTTGCCTACTATGGACACTGAAACAAGCAAATAAAAATCCATCTACCACCACCAAAATCATCATCTCATCAAAGAAAAGATAGTTTAACCTCCAAAAAAAAAACCCAGAAAGGAAATATTGTCAAAATAAAGAGCAGTCCTTTAAATTCGAATTAATTTAGCTAGGAAAACTCATTACAATATCTTTATGATTTCATTTCACTAAATATTGCTAAGAATTTTGTCATAGACTAGCACAGGCATTTGGCTACCACTGCTAAGTTGCATTCACACCTAACAGGTATATATAGTAGTTACAATGATTACTTGGTGTATAAAATGAAAACAATCAATAATATTTTATCATATTTCATCATTCTCTTTTGATGAAGCATCATGATTTTTCACAGAAAATTATTTGGCTCCAAGATGTGGAGGAGATATGGATGAACAGAGATTGGCCATGAGTTGATCACTGTTGAAGCTGGATGATGGAAAAATGGGGGCTCACTCTATTTCATGCATGTAATTTTTCTATCGTAAAAATATTTGAAACGTAAAAGGAAAAATAAGGTTACTGTAGAAAAGTTACATAAGAGAAAGCCCCTGCTCTTAGATACATGATGAAATATTTAGAGGTAAAGTCATGACTTTGTACCTCACCACAGCTCAAATGGCTTTTATCCAAAACGCAGGCAATTGCAAATGCTGGTGAGGATGCGGAGGAAAGGGAGCCCTCGTACACTGTTGGAGGGAATGTAAATTAGCACAACCACTATGGACAATAGTTTGGAGGTTCCTCAAAAAACTAAAAATAGAGCTACCGTATGATCCAAAAATCCCACTGCTGGGTATGTACTCAAAAGAAAGGAAATTAATCTATCAAAGAGGTATCTGCACTCCCATATTTATTTCAGCACTATTCATGATAGCCAAGATCTGGAAGCAACCTGTGTCCATCAACAAATGGTAGATATACACAATGGAGTACTATTCAGCCAAAACAAACAAAACAAAACAAAAAACCAACACAGGATCCTGTTATCTGCAACAACGTGGATGGAACCAGAGGTCATTATGTTAAGTGAATTAAGTCAGGCACAGAAAGATAAACTTCACATGTTCTCACTTACTTGTGGGAGCTAAAAATTAAAACAGTTGAACTCAGGTATACAGAGAATAGAATGATGAATAACCAGAGTCTGGGAAGGGTAGTTGGGTAGGGTGTTGGGGGGTTGCACGGAAGCACGGATGGGTAACGGGTACAAAAAAATAGAATAAGATCTAGTATTTGATAGAACAACAGATTGACTATAGTCAACAATTTAGTTGCACATTTTAAAATAACTAAAAGAATATAGTTGGATTGTTTGTAACACAAAGGATAAATGCTTAAGATGATGGATACTGCATTTACCCTGATGTAATTATTACACATCATATGCCTGTATCAAAATACGTCATATGCCTGATAAATATATATACCCACTATGAACCCACGAAAAATAAAAATTAAAAGAAGTCCATCCCAGCACTTTGGGAGGCTGAGGCAGGCAGATCACCTGAGGTCAGGAATTCGAGACCAGCCTGGCCTCGACCCCGCCCCTACTAAAAATACAACTATTAGCCAGGCATACCCAGCTACTCAGGAGGCTGAGGCAGGAGAATCACTTGAACCCAGGAGATGAAGATTGCAGTGAGCTGAAAACACGACATTGCCTGGGCGACAGTGTGAGACTCCATCTCATAAAAACAACAAACAAACAAAAACCAACAACAACAAAAATTAACTAATGACGTTGCAATTTTAAATGGGGGAGAGAGAAATACACACACAGGGAGACAGAAAAAGCAATATGGCAGAATATTACAATGTGGGCATTCACTGTATTTTTTTTTTACTTTTCATCAGCAGATTTAGAATATTTCAAAATAAAAAGTTAAGGGGATTGCAGACCTTTACCAGAAACCCACTGAGTCCCTTGCTTAGGGCAACATAAAGGCGAACTGGACCTTAAGTGGATGCTTGAAGTTCCCTTTATTTCTGCAGCCTCTTTGAAGTCTTTAGTTCCAGCCAAAGTGGCAAAACACAATCAAATATGGAAACAGATTCGCTGCTAATTCACTCATGCTAAATGAGAGCTAAGAGAAAATCTTCAGAAGGGGATTGAGCTACAACAGCTTATTGAGGGATGGAAGGAAATACACACAGAAACACTTTCCAACTGCAACAAATCAAAGTTCACAGCCTGCCTCGGTAAGACTGTTCTGTTGCTCAAAAGTAACACAGCACTAAGCAACTCCAACACAGCTCTAAAATTCAGGAATGAGGAGAGCTCGAAATTAGAGATAAAATTTAACTGAAATAGATTTTAAAAACCCAGATCCCCAAGACAAAGACATTTTCAAGGAATGTAACCCAGGTCAACCTAATATACAAAATTTCAAATTCTTTAAAAAAGAAATTTGATTATTCATCCTACTGAGAGTTGTTTTGTATATGGATTCACTTAAATAGACACCTCAAAAACTTAAATTGTATTTACAAAAAAAAAAAAAAAGAACTTTTCATCCTTCACCAAGGGTCACAGCTGTTGAAAATGCCCCCAATACGCCGCTTTGTTAACCAGCAGCGACCCCCTGTGGCCACAAGAGAAACGAATCTAACTCAGCCGCAGACTTTCAAACTTTCTCGCATTTCAATAGCCAAGAATTTTAGCTCAAGTTGTTGCATGTGGACAGCTCTTCAGTTTGATGACTAATCACGTTCTCTGGAGATTAAGAGAAATAAAGCCTGAGTCCCAGTGAGACTGTACCTACCACGAAGCGTGGAGGAGACCTTGTGCCCCAACATGAGTACAAAAGAACATCATCTACAGAACCGAGCTGGAGACTCAGCCCAGGACACTCCCACTTCTTGAGTCAGCAAAGCGCTGAGAAAACCCAATTCCTGTCTGGGATCGTTCGTGAAATCACCCCCAGATCTGCCAGTGCCCCCTACATATTCAAAATACCATACAAAGGAGGGCTTTGAACCAACTCAGTCTCCAATCTCGTCAGATTCAAGCAATCACGCTTGGGTCACTTCTTTCTCCAGGACCAAAAACTCTTTGAAGACCTCTGGTCGACAGGGGGCCCCGGGCCCATAAGTAAAGGCGGGTGGGGGAGAAAAGAACAAACAAGAGATGGACGGTGAAAGAGAGAAAAGCTGGGGAATGGGGCGGGGGGTCTGCGGACTCCCCACATTAAGCAGCCCCGAAGGGGCCGCAAGGACCGCCGACCTGGACCTACAGGAAGGGGGGTCCTCGGGGCCGCTCTTGTCTTCCTGGGGGAGTCCTGGGGTTTCCGGCTTGCAGGACCCGCCCGCTGAGTCACCAGGGTCCTTCGGGGGCACACGCTCCTCGACGTCCGGCATTTTGCTGATGGTATCTGGGTGAGGGAGAAGGGCGGCTTGTTGGCGTCTGGGAAGGGGCTGGGGGTGGGGGGCGGCAGGAAAGGAGGGTAGCGGCCTCAGGGTCTTTGGGGGTGCCAAGGGGCAGACGGGGCAAAGGAGCCTGGAGGAGCGGGAGTCGGGAATGAGAGAGAAATGGAGCGCTGGGCCGCAACGAGGAAGCTAAGGCCACGGAAGGCCACGGACGCCCCGCGCAGGGCGGGCCGCGTGGGAAGGCCCCTTCCTCCGCGGCGAGGCGGGCTCCTCGCCAGAAATGCCGCCGCCGGCCGGCCTCCGGGTCCCAGCCGTTCGCCTCACCTCCTCCTCCCCCGCTGCGGGGCGCCCACTTGGCGCCGGCTCGGGCGGCCTCGTGCCTGGCGCCCCGGACCGTACCACCGCGGCGGGAGAGGCCGGGGTCTGAGAACAAACCGCCGCGGTCGCCGGGGCAACGGGGCGGGGCGCGTGCCGCCCGCCAGGGCCGGAAGTGGCAGGCGCGTGCGTCCCTCCTGCGCTCCGGGCCAACCAGGCCTCGAGCGGGTCGCTCGGGCCGCCCCTACCGCGCAGCTCCCGCCCCTCAAAAACGATGGCGTGGAACTGCTGAGACGAGGCCGGAGCTTGCTTGGGGCTTTTCTCCAGCCTGTTCGGACAGACGAGAAGCGGAGCCACCCCCAGGAGGTTGTTTCCACCGCGTGTCCTCCGCCACCGCAGTAGGGGCGTGGGGGCCGCGTGCGCTTCCGTCACATGCGGGAGCCGCGGCAGAGCCGCCAGGGCTGCGGCCAGGTTCTGCCCACCGTGGTTCCCGCGCGTGGCCGCCCCCCGGCTCCTGGGCTCCAGCCCTCACCTTTCTTGACTCTGATTCTACTTGGTCCCCCTTGCAGTGATGTGAAGACATGGAGTGCCCCCGCCTGAGAAAATGGAAAGGAAGCATTTCCGCTTCACCTGCTCATGTCCCTCCTTATTACTGTCTTGACTTCTTACCGTAAAAGTGTCCAGTAACAAAACAAAAGATGAAAGTATTACGGTAAGAAGCCGAGCGCTGTGGCTGATACCTGTCATACCAGCACTTTGGGAGGCGGAGGCGGACAGTTCACCTGAGGTCGGGAGTTCAAGACCACCTTGACCACCATGGTGAAACCCCATCTCTTACTAAAAATATAAAAATTATCTGGGCGTGGTGGCAGGCCCTATAATCCTGGCTACACGTGATGCTGAGGCAGGAGAATCGCTTGAACCCGGGAGGCGGAGGTTACAGTGAGCCGAGATCGCACCACTGCACTCCAGCCTGGGTGAATAAGGGAGACTCTGGCTCTCTCTCTCACACACACACACACACAAAAGATACTACGGTAAGAAACTGCCTTGACTGATTTCTCCTTAACTTTGCCTTGGCCAGGCGGGGTGGCTCAGGCCTGTAATCCCAGTGCTTTGGGAGCCTGAGGCAGATGGATCACCTGAGGTCATGGAGTTCAAGACTAGCCTGGCCAACATGATGAAACTCCCTCTCTACTAAAACAAAGTCAGCTGGGTGTGGTGGGGGGGGGGCACCTGTAATCCCAGTTATTTGGGAGGCTGAGGCAGGAGAATCACTTGAATCTGGTGGAGTGGAGGTTGCAATGAGCCAAGATCGTGCCACTGCACTCCAGCCTGAGAGACAGAGCAAGACTTCGTCACAAAGCAAAAAACCAAAATCTTTGCCTTGTTAGTGTGGGGTGTGGATGTGTGGATATTTCTTGCACAACTCATGTGTTTGGGAGGGGAAAATTATAAAGAGGCCCAATAAGATTTGTGTGTTAAAAACGTCCATTCCACTTTGAGGCCCAGGCAGATATGAGGAGAGTGGCCTAGCCAAGTTACTGTTTATCCAGAGTATCTCAGACTTATCCATACCAAACCTGTCCCTTCCTTCTCCTCACCCTCGCCTGCTGTTTGCCTCAGGGATGCCAACTGTGAAGCGGCCAGCCTTCACCCTAAACCCACCAGAAGTGTGAGGAAGTTGCATGGTGAATTCAGCAAAGAGTTCAATGAAATATGATGCTTGCTTATTACACAGGGAGATATTTAGGCTGGGCGATGGATTTCTCTTTAAAAATACAAATCGGGAATTCCATTTGGCATTTCTGGGAGAAAGTTTCCAGAATGACACCAGTTCATTTCCCCTAGAAAAATGGCATTGCTGTAAAACTCCCTACTGATGTCTGAAATTCCTCTAAGAATTCTTTCATATACATTAAATTGTCTCTTTAAGTGTTCTCAATATCCAAATTCTCTGGGAGGGTCAGTGGGAAGAAACAGTCCAGGAGCAAATGGTAGTGAGAGTGGGGGGGGGGGGGGGAGGGGACCAAAGCCAGAAGAGGAGGGAAAGGAGGTAGTAGAGAAAGACAAAATTAGTTTTCCTAGGGTCAGCCCAGGTACAGCATTTTATGATCTTTATCGTTAATAGTCATCAGAACCAACCAGGCAAAAGTTAGAGGTTGAGGGGAGTAGAAAGAGGATGTGAGAGATAAGCACGTCTTCTCTTTGGGGTCTTAGTTAATAACTGATTTTTGTGTAATGATTTACAGAATGCTTTTACATTGCAGATCTGTATGCTCTGCACACAAGCCTATTCAGTAGCAAGGCAGGTGTTATACTGGACCGTTTGAAAGGTGAACAGGTTGGGGATCAGAGAGTAACCAAAAGTCACACAGTAAGCAAGGTCTTGACTCTTGATCAGATACTTTTTCTTAATTCACACCACCTCCTTGACTCTGGCTGAGAATCCATATGTACACAAGAAAATATGACATAGTAAGTATCAGGGCCAGGGATATGAACAAGAGTGCTACCTGAGGACTTTGAAAGGTTGAGAGATCTTACTGGTGTTTGGGTCAGTTCAAGCCTAGCTTTTAGCCAGGGTCCTCAGTAAGATTCTCTAACTTGGCTGGGCACAGTGGCGCATGCCTATAATTCTAGCACTTTGGGAGGCTGAGGCAGGCAGATCACCTGAGGTCAGGAGTTCAAGACCAGCCTGGCCAACATGGTGAAACCCTGTCTCTACTAAAATACAAAAATTAGCTGGCCATGATGGCAGGTGGCTGTAATCCCAGCTACTTGGGAGGCTAAGGCTGGAGGGAGGCTTCAACCCGAGAGATGGTGGTTGCAGTAAGCCGAGATGGCACCACTGTACTCCAGCCTGGGCAGCTGAGTGCGAGTCTACCTCAAAATATATATATAGATAGATTCTTTAACTCATTTGGTCTTTGGCTTATGTTAGGTCTAGTTCTCCCTCAGCCTCAGGACCTTTAAACTCTTGTAATGGATGAAACTAAAGTTTCTACATATGTCCATTATTTCGCAGGAATGCCCTTCCTGGATAACTTAACACCACTGCCCTATTAAAGTGCACGTACCTCAAATGACCCATAAGGCAAGTATTTCCAAGCAACCCAAGAACAGAAGTAAAAAAAAGCCCTGTCTCCTCTTACATTGAAGTATACCCAAAGCTGTCCAGCCCAGGGTTCCCTTTTTATACCAAGATGTTGAATGACTTTCTCTTCTTTTCATAATATATCCATTTGTTTTAATACTAAAGTCTATTTCCCTCCCTCAAATCTTTTTTTTTTTTTTCTGATAGGGGCTCACTTTGTTCCCCAGGTTGGAGTGCAGTGGTGCAATCTTGGCTCACTGCAGCCTCAAATTCCTGGGTTCAAGCAATCCTCCTGCCTCAGTCCCCAAGTAGGTGGGACTACAGGTGTGTGCCACCACAACCAGTTAATTTTTGCATTTTTTGTTGAGATGGGGTTTCACCGTGTTGCCCAGGCTGGTCTCACACTCCTGAGCTCAAGCAATCTGCCCACCTCGACCTCTCAAAATGCTGGGATTATAGGCATGAGCCACTGTGCCTGACCCCTCCCTCAAATCTTTGGGTGGAATTCTTGTCCCAGAAGGAAGGACTTCCTGTGCTTGTTGGCACACCTCTGTATATCCCGATGGGTGCCTACAACCTAGTTTGAGAAACAAAGTTTATGGTAATTTCGGGCCTGCAACTACAATCTTCCTATTCCTCAACCACGTTCTCACATATGAGAGCTTTAACTCAAGCCCAGTAGTGTGATTTGTTCTCATTTGTTAAATGCTATTCTGTGTACACTATCCCACAAAAGCACATTATGTAGAAAGTCAGTACTACACACAAAGACATTCTGAAAGGGGCGTATAAAGACAAAGATACAAGCAAAATACTTGGAGGTGGCTGGAAGAGGTACAGAATCACAGACTTTAAGAAGAATTCTGGATACAAATCTGCTAGCTAACACAAAACAAAAATGTAAACCCCCTCACTTTACAAAGAAACATTTTAGGCTTGGTAAGGTTAAATGACTGGGCTAAGGTCACCACCAGTTTATGGAAAATTCAGGACTAGAACCCATATCACAGTCTGTTTACTCTGTAATGTATAGAGGTATGCAAGAGTAAAAGTTAATACTGTAAATAAATATTTACATTTCCTAAAGAAAAATGTAAATGGTAGGGTGTGGAATGGAGAAAGTAAGGGATGCAGTTAAATAAAGGCCAAGACGCAAGTACAGTCGCGTATACTGGAAGATAAACAGTCAACTAAAGTGGGAGGGACACGTAAATACAGGGTGGGATATTTAAATGGAACCATTTGGAGTCATGTAAACTGGGACTGACTTCATTATAGCCTCCCTTATGGTACAGAACCGCACGTCAAAACTATTTGCTTTAGTCTTTTGACAAATGTGTTTTCTCCGCAGAACCCAAGAGAAAGAGAAGGGTTGAAGGAATCTGCGGGCAGTCTGGAGGTGGTCCTTTGAAGCTCAATGTGAAGTATGATGGATGGGGAAACCACTACAAATCTTTAAGAGAGGAGGCTCAAAGTGGAAGACAAAGAAGATTCTGGGAGCAGTGTTTACTGCCTCCTTTTCTGGCCACAGCTCACTCCGTCAGCAACACCTCACAGGCCTGCTCTTCCGACCTCAGGGTCTTTGCACATGCTGTTCCTTCCACCTAGCATGCTTCTCCCTGCTCTAAAAGCCCCTTTCGCCTCCCTGACTCTCATCCTTCAGAACCAGCTTACAAGGCCTAACTTCCTCAGAGGACCTTCCATGGCCCTCCATCAGCTTCTCTCCACACTCTGCACGTTTTCACCACAGCACTCATCACACTTCGTAATCACGTTTTTGGCATACTTAATCTTTATTGAAATATGACTCTCCCAAGAGACTGTGACTCTCCCATGAGACTGTGAGCTTTCTGGGAGCAGGAACTGTATGCATTTTATTCATTGCTTGTTGCCTGGGACATAGTAGGTGTCCAATCAATAATTATGGAATTATTGGGAGACTGCATTGTAGGGGGGGTGACAGAGAATGGGCCACTGCTCCTCCCACACACCCAAGAGGTCAAGCAAAGTGTCTCTGGATCCAGTCTCGGTTACCAGCGTCTGTCTCTCTTTTTGTCTCATAAACATATAGACATGTTTTCTCTCTTTCTGTCTCTCCTCTGTCCTTAGCTTCCTGAGAGAGCCTTTTAAACCAACAAAGACAATGTCTGAGAGAAAAGGACTTTTAAGGCCCTGTGACACTGGAGTGCCCCCCCCACCCCCAACCGGAAGGTGGCAGCAGGGGGCAGTGGCACCATGGGAGTAACTAGAGGCTGGCTCCTAGATGAAGGAGTTTCTCTCTCTCTGCAGAGCAACCCAGGGTCAGCAGCAGCCGAAAGCCACAAAAACTGACTTTAAAAGTCCTCCTAAGAGCTGCATCTTTTGAGTCCCCAAAACAATCACGCCTTGTGCCCCAGGACATGGCGCGAGTTACACACTTAAAGCAGTTTCCACAGAACCGCATTCAGTTGGTTTTAAACTCTGGGGAAAGCTGGCAGCCTCTTTGTGGGTTTTTAAAAAAAAAAAACGAGTTAGAGGGACAATTAAACCTTTATGGGCCCCAGAATGTACCTATGCAGACATAAATAAGGATCATTCTTCATCACTGGAGAATCCACTTTCTGGCAACAGATATATTTTTCTGCCATTGCAGGACAGAGTTGAGCTCACGTCTGAGAACCTTTATGATTAAATGGGCAGGTGATGGGGGTTAGCATGAGCAGCATTAGAATTTTGACCCTAAATTTGGCACAGCCCCTTTCTCAAAATGGACATATCACAGGCCTTGGGCTTAGCTGGTCTTAAATAAATCATATAAACTCCCAGAGCCTTTCCAGAAACTCACTGGGATTTTAGGCCAAGAAAACTCATCTTGTTCCCACTTTGTGTTACTTCAGGCCAAAATGCTCCATTTGTCAAAGAATCCCGACTCTTTTATTCCCATTCTTACAACACAATACAATGTATTCATATATTTACAGTGCAGTGCCCTTCAATGGTCCAGATGAGTTTTTTAATCCAATAATATCATTAAATGCACCAGGGGGCTCTCTTCTTAAAGAACTTCTGAGTAAACTCTTTTGTTAAGAAAAGCAGTCTTTCGTAAGGCAAATCATCAGCCTCCAATTTGTTTTATAAATCTGAGATTCTCTTAAACCAGGGTCCACTTTAGATGATGGCTTGTGCATTTTCTTTTATTTTTCTGACTTTGGTTAAGACAAGCTTTTCCTGACTAGACATTATTGGGTAGGGATGAAGGAACCTCAAACACTTGAGAAATAAATCAGTTTCAGTCATTTGTGTCATCCATAGTTCTTTAGAACCACCAGCTTAAAGCAAAGTATAATGATCTCCTGACAAAGAACCCAGCCGCACAGACTTAAGGGCCAGCCTATTTGAAGTCCGTCTCCAAAGAAATGTGAGGGGAGGGTGGTTAGGACATTATTGTAGGTTTTTTTGTTTGTTTGTTTGTTTGTTTGTTTTTTTATTGTGGCCAAGTACACAGAATAATATTCATCATTTTAACCCATTTGTGTGTACAATTCAGTGGCATTAAATAAATTCACGATGGTATGTGATCATCACCACTATCTATACTCAAAACTTTTTCATCGTCCCAAACAAAAACTCTGTAACCATTAATAATTCCCATCCCTTGCTCCCTCCAGACCCTGGTAAGCTCTATTCTTTCTGTCTCCATGAACAGAGAACAGTTTTATACTCAGTTTTTCTTTGGGACGTTTTTTCTTCCCACAACAGTGTGGTGGGGCAATGGGGAAAGTCATCCTTTTTCACCTTGTAGATCCTTCCCAGTCCCGCCTCCCCACTCCCCTTTCCTTCACCGACAGCGTCTCTTAAGATGAAGCCCGAGCTCATTTGAACGGTTTAAACTTGCAGAGGGGCTGCAGTCCCCAGCGGGAACAAAAGGAGGTCACTGGGTCTGAGTCTGTGTTACTAGCTCAGGAATGGCAGGAATTTTCTGACTTCAATGGACTGAGGAAGTGGAACTCGATGAACTAGGTGGTTGGTTTGGTGTCTGAAGCCTATGTGGCCCCCGTTTATCACCAATCAGTTGCAGAGTTACTCACCGGAGATCTGTCAGGGCTAAGAGAGATGAGATTGCAGTAAGAGGCATAGAGGGCTCCCTGGGGCACCCTCAAATTCCATGCTGTGGAATTTTTCATTGAAAAACACTGGCTAAGCCACTTACAACCCATGCAGAATTTACATCTCTTGTACCCATTTATGGCCGACAGAGTCACACTCAGAATGACTCATATCCTTCAGTTTGGGTTTTACTTTGCTCATAATGCTTGGAAACTCTCAAAGGAGCTAACCTCCCCCGGCCTCCCCACCCTCACACAACTCGGGATAAACAAAGAGATTCAGCTTATGAAAAATCTAATTTTTGGTTGTTTCAAGAACTACTTGGGAACCCCCAGTCTCCCCTGCCCGACTTCTAGGACTGTGAGACTGTTGAGGGGTCCTTAGGACAACCATATCAGGGTGATTCAATGGTTCAGAGAAACTGCAAACCATGGGATGGTGGAAGGATGGTCACCTCAAAGACGGGAGGCATGGACTTCTGCTGCTCCCCACCTGCTAGTGACCCTGGGCAAGTCACGTCACAGCCCTGGCCTCATTTCCCTGAAGTTGAGTGGAAGTGCCCTGCAACTCTGAGAATTTGGGGGTGGCAGGGAGAGCAAGGTTTTCTAATGTCTGGTACTCTTGAGACCCGGAACAAAGCCTTTTGTTTCCCATAGGTGCTGACCCTTAATGGAAAGAAGGGTTGTAAGGAGGAGGAGGAGATTTGGGGAAGGAGGAGAGTGGATGGCCGTTTTTTTTTAGGTGTATTTTAGGATAGATTGCGAATGACATTTTGCTGGATCTTTATGAGGAATTGTTCAGCAGGCATCTGGAAATAAGCACCTGGAGTTAAGAGGGATTGGGACTGATAACAGGAATAGAGGTCAGGAATCATGGTTGATAAATGAAATAGTAATAATACCAGACACATCTATTTACCATGTGCCAGGACCTTGGGAAGCCAGTCACATAGACATGTTCCTACAATACACACAACCACCCTATGACAAATATGTTATTTTTATACTACTTTACAGATGAGGAGAACTTAAATATCCCCTCCAAGGCCACAGAGTGAGTAAGTGATAGGCCAGGGGCTTGAACCCACGGAGTCCGACTTCAGAACCCTTAACCTGATTTTCCTATCACCTTATGAAGCCACAGAGGTGGAGAAGCATGGGAGAAAAGAAATACTGGTGGACAGAAACTTGACCAATACGGAAGGAAATATCCCATACTTGATCAACTGCGACCTAAAATCAGATTCTGAGAAGACGAAGATGTGGGTCAGAAACAGAGAACTATCCACTTCTATCTAGTGATGTTGGCAATTGGGATGGCTCCACACAAGTTAAATAATGACACCAAAAATATATTGAGCACTCATTATATGCGAGGCACTGTTCTAAGAGGACTTCACGTATAATATCTCATTTAGTTATCTTACAACCCCTACAAAAAGCTAGTATAGTGCCCATTTAACAGGAGAGGAACTGAAGCTTCAAGAACTTAAGGAACTTAGCCAGCTGGGAAATTTCAGGACTGGGAACTCAAAGCCAAGCTAAGCTGTGTGCTTCCAGAGACAAATCAAGATTTGCCTCCTGAAAGCAGTCTTTCCTGACTGCCTCTGGCAACAGAAATGGAGTGAAACCTCTTGACATTCCTGATTTATTTTGTGTTAAGATACTCCCTGGTTGCAGTTAACACCAGTATTTGAAGTCAGTAACTTCGGGAAGTTGCTAAAGGGTAATCAGCTGTCTTTAACTACTGTTTTAAGTTTATTATGTGCACCTTAGAGTTAATTTAAGTCAACTAGAACAAAGCACCATCTAATTTTTGGGCCCCGAGGCTCGCCCAACTCATTCCCACCACACCCAGTTCCATGGAGAAGCTTGATTGATCCACAGGTCCTGTCTCCCTTACAGTGATTCCTTCAGATAAAAACACGTGCCACAAGTCAGGCCAACGAATCACAAGGAGAGGTTAGCTAGCAGCTTCCAGCAACGTCCCTGCTCCACGTGCTTCCTCAGGCCTTTTTTTTTTTTTTAAAGTGAGAGTCCTTCTTGCTCCAGACTTTGTCCTACTGGGGTGGGAGGCCACCTGACTCCAGCTTCACTAAGAGGAGAGAAGCAGGGAGCCCTTGAAGCCCACCCTCCTGCCCGAGATTCCCCAGTATCCAGCCAGTACATTTTCATTGAAGCTCACTTGTTTTGGGATGCTTGCCGCTCCCCACCCGCGCTGGAATGTGCGCCCCATGAGGGCGCGCACCCTGTCCGTCTCCACTGCTGCACCCCCAGCGCTTATACACAGCTGGACACGGGGAGATGCCTCATCATATAGCTGAATGATGAACAAGTAAAGCCATGAATGAACGTAATATAACCTCAGAGTGCAAGGGGATAGCTGAAAAACACCTTAAAAATAATCTAATCCCTCACGCCTGTAATCCAAGCACTTTGGAGGCCAAGGCAGGCGGATCACCTGAGGTTGGGAGTTCAAGACCAGCCTGACCAACATGGTGAAACCCCATCTTAAAAAAATAAATAAATAAAAATAATCTAATCCACATCTCTCTTTTCTACTATAGTAAGAAAAGAAACAGGAGCTGCAGTGTTGGAAAGCAGTTATCCTGGCAGTGGCTCACGCCTGTAATCCCAGCACTTTGGGAGGCCGAGGCGGGCAAATCACGAGGTCAGAAAATGGAGATCATCCTGGCTAACATAGTGAAACCCCGTCTCTACTAAAAATACAAAAAATTAGCCAGGCGTGGTGGCGGGCACCTGTAGTCCCAGCTACTTGGGAGGCTGAGGGAGGAGAATTGCTTGAACCCGGGAGGTGGAGGTTGCAGTGAGCCGAGATAACCCTACCACTGCGCTCCAGCCCGGGCGATAAAGTGAGATTCTGTCTCAAAAAAAAAAGAGTAGCTATCCTAACTAGGGCAGACACTCACTAGTGCCATAATGAGGATCTTTGGTCACTGTGAGGCAAGCATCCCAGAGGGGCTCTGATGCCATGCCTGGTTCAAGTTGAGAACAGGAGACGCAGAAGAATCCAGCTAAATAAAACTTCAGCGTCAGTTGATGATAGAAATGGAGAGTTGGTAAGAAAGATACAAAATTTTGTATTTAGCTTTTTTTTTTTGAAGAAGAAGAACATACTATCTTTGTACTAGTTGGTTAATGTTTATTGTTGGCTGTTTTGATGAATAAAGTTTGGGAAATACATGGTTATGATTCCAGGGGCCTTTAGCATATAGAACTCCATCTGCGTCTCACTTTGGACATAGGACTGAGACCATGCACAGCCTTGTTTGCTGAGAATACACCTCTCTAAACATTCACAATTGCAAAATGAGAGTTACGAAGCACTGGCAGACTTCATGACTCCCTTACATTCCATTCCACAGTTTGTCTATGCTTTGTACCAAATATTTTGTTTCTTTCTCTGAGTTTCAGACGTCTACATTCCACAAAGATGTTCTTTTAAAACCAAGTTTATTGAGGTATAATTTTCATAAATGTGCAAATTTTAAGTATACATTTTGATGAGTTTTACGAATACATCTATCCACGAAGCCTCCACCACAGTTAAACAGAATACTTCCATCATCCTCGAGGGTTTCCTTGGCCTGGGTCACAGTTAGTATCTGTCTCCTTATCCCAGGGCCCAGGCAACCACTGATCTGTTTTACCTGTTCAAAAACTTCATATAAATAGAATTGGCCGGACGCAGTGGCTCATGCCTGTAATCCCAGCACTTTGGGAGGCCAAGGTGGGTGGATCACCTGAGGTCAGGAGTTCAAGACCAGCCTGGCCAACATGGTGAAACCCCCGTCTCTACTAAAAAAAAAAAAAACCCAAAAATTAGCTGGGTGTGGTGGCAGGTGCCCGAAATCCCAGCTCCCCGGGAGGCTGAGGCAGGCTTGAACCCAGGAGGTGGAGGTTGCAGTGAGCCAAGATCATGCCATTGCACTTCAGCCTGGGCAACAAGAGTGAGACTTTGTCTCAAAAAAAAAAAAAAAAAAAAAAAAAAGGGAATTGTACAATATGTAGTTGTGGTCAGGTAGCACTGCCAAAAAATATCACAGACTGGGTGGCTTAAGCCACAGAAATTTATTTTTTGCAGTTTTAGAGACTGGAAGTCCAAGATGAAGATGTCAGCAGGTCTGATTTCTTCTGAGGCCTCTCTCTTTGGCTTGCAGATGGCTGTCTTCTGGTTGTGTTCTCACATGGCCATT
Source organism: Saimiri boliviensis (assembly GCF_048565385.1). NCBI lineage: Eukaryota > Metazoa > Chordata > Mammalia > Primates > Cebidae > Saimiri > Saimiri boliviensis. The sequence goes on from NC_133452.1 coordinate 99,483,371, forward strand.
TCTCAGGACACACACATCCTTGGTGTCTCTTCCTCTTTTTATAAGGACACTAGTCCAACTGGGTTAGGGCCCCAATTCAATAGCACCCTATTAGATTTGACTTACTGGCCCTTTGACTTCATTTAACCTTAATTATCTCTTTAGAGGCCCCATCTCCAAATACAGGCATATTATAGAAAAAAATTTCAACTTAGAAATTTTGAGAAGGACATGATCATTTCATAACAGTAGTCTTTTGTGTCTTTTATGACTCAGCATGTCTATGTGATTTATCCATGCCATGGCATCTATCAGTAGCTTGTACCTTTTCATTGCTGAGTGGAAGTCTATTGTATGAATATATCACAATTTATCCTTTTATCTGTTGATGGACTTTGGACTGTTTCCAGTTTTTTACTATTACAAATAAAACTCCTGTAAACATTCTAGTGTATCTTTTTTGTGGACATATTTCTTAATTTCTCTTGAGTACATATCAAGGAGTAGGATTACTGGATTAGATGGTGTTTATTTGTAAGAAATGGTCAAACATTTCTCCAAAGTGGGTGTACCATTTTACATTTCCACCAGCAGTGTATGAAAGTTTCAGCTGTTCCATATCCTTACCAACACTTGGAACTGTCAGTTTTTTAAAAAGTCATTCTAGTAAGTGTGTAATGGTTCCTTTTTTTTTTTTTTTTTTTTTTAAAGGCCTTTAGGCCAGGTCTGGTGGCTCATGCCTGTAATCCCAGCACTTTGGGAGGCTACTTGAGCTTGAGCCCAGTAGTTTGAGACCAGCCTGGGCAACAAGACCACATCACTTTGGGAAAAAAATATATATAAATATGTATTTTTTTTTCTTTCTTTTTTTTTTTTTTGAGACGGAGTTTCGCTGTTGTTACCTGGGCTGGAGTGCAATGGCGTGATCTCGGCTCACCACAACCTCCGCCTCCTGGGTTCAAGCAATTCTCCTGCCTCAACCTCCTGAGTAGCTGGGATTATAGGCACGCGCCACCATACCCAGCGAATTTTTTGTATTTTTAGTAGAGACGGGGTCTCACCATGTTGACCAGGATGGTCTCGATCTCTTGACCTCGTGATCCACCCGCCTCGGCCTCCCAAAGTGCTGGGATTACAGGCGTGAGCCACCGCGCCCGGCCTTATATATATATATTTTCAAACAATTTAAAAGCACTTTATTTTTTAAGAGCAGTTTTAGGTTTAGAGCAAAATTGAGAGGAAGATACAGAGATTGCTCATCTACTCCCTGCCCCCACGTGTGTAGACTCCTCCATTATCAACATCCCCTGTGAGTGTGCTGCAATTGTTGCCATTGATGAACCAACACTGACACATCATAATCACCCAAAGTACATAGTTTACATTAGGGTTCTCTCTTGGTGTGGTACCTTCTATGAGTTTGGACAAAGGTATAATGATGTGTATCCATCATTATAGTGTCACAGAGTTTTCACTGCCCTAAAAATGCTCCGTGCTCTGCCTATTCATCACCCTTCCCCACTCTATCTTTCTTTAAATTGGCATTGGCAACGTTTTATTTTTTATTTTTATTTTTTGAGACAGAGTCTTGCTCTGTCACCCAGGCTGAAGGGCAGTGGCACAGTCTTGGCTCACTGCAGCCTCTGTCTCCCAGGTTCAAGTGATTCTCCTGCCTCAGCCTCCCAAGTAGCTGGGATTACAGGTGCCCGCCACAATGCCTGGATAATTTTTGTATTTTTAGTAGAGACCAGGGTCTCACCATATTGGCCTGGCTGGTCTTGAACTCCTGACTTCAAATGATCCGCCTGCCTCAGTCTCTCAAAGTGCTTGCAGGTGTGAGCTACCGCAACCGGCCGGGCAAAGTTGTTTATAATATTCCCTTACAATACCCTCCTATTACCTGCAAAATCTGTCATTAAGTCATTTCTCTTATTTCTGATATTCTTAATGTGTTTTTTCTCTCTCTCTCTTTTTTCCTGATCTATGCCTAGAAGTTGATCAATATGATCTTTTCAAATAACTAGTTTCTGGTGTCATTGATTTTCTCCATTGTTTTTCAGTATTCTATTTCACAAATTTCTGTTTTGATCTTCATTATTTTCTTTCCTCTGCTTACTTGGGGTTTCATTTGCTTTTCTTTTTCTCATTTCTTAAGGTAGAGGCTAAAGTTATTGACTTGAAATCTTTCAAGTGCTGATTAGTGGCACCCACAAATTTTGGTATGTTGGGTTTTAATTTTCATTCCATTCAAAATACATTCTGACCCCGCCTGCCTTTTTGACTGATAAGTTATTAAGAAGTGCCTTATCTAGTTTCCAAATATTTGGAGGTTTTCCAAGAATCTTTCTACTGTTCATTGTTTATAATTTAATTCCATTGTGTTGAGAGAACATTTTTATTATGACTTGAATCCTTTCAAATGTATTGAGACTTGCTTGATGGCCCAGAATATGGCCTATTTTGGTAAATGTTCCTTGTGCTTTGAAAAGAATGTGCATTCTGCTGTTGTTGGATGGAGGGTTCTGTAAGTGTCAACTAGGTCAAGTTGATGGATGGGGATATTCAAATCCTCTATATACTTGCTTATTTTCTACCTAATTATCTATTGGTTATTAAGAGGGAGTAGTGAAATCTCTGATTATAATTATGATTTTTCTATTTGTCTTTGCAGCTCTATCCATTTTTGTTTCATGTATTTTGAAGCTCTGTTATTAGGTATATAAACTTTTAGAATTTTGATGCATTGACTTATAATTATCAAATGATCTTCTTTACACTTGGTAATATTCTTTGCTCTAAAATCTTCATCTCATATTCATATAGCCAGTCTATCTTTTTTTTTTTTTTTGAGACGGAGTTTCGCTCTTGTTACCCAGGCTGGAGTGCAATGGCACGATCTCGGCTCACCGCAACCTCCGCCTCCTGGGTTCAGGCAATTCTCCTGCCTCAGCCTCCTGAGTAGCTGGGATTATAGGCACGCGCCACCATGCCCAGCTAATTTTTTGTATTTTTAGTAGAGACGGGGTTTCACCATGTTGACCAGGTTGGTCTCGATCTCTCGACCTTGTGATCCACCCGCCTCGGCCTCCCAAAGTGCTGGGATTACAGGCTTGAGCCACCGCGCCCGGCCTGCCAGTCTATCTTTTGATTAATGTTAGCTTGTTATATCTTTTTCCATCCTCCTTTTATATTTGAATATATTGTGTCTCTATATTGTGTTTCTTATAAGCATTATATAATTTGTCTTGTTTTTAATCCAGTCTGACAATCTCTGCCTACTAATTAGAACATTTAAACCATTTACTTTTGTTTCTCACCTCAAATATGTGGGTTGTTTTGTTTTCATTGTGATAAAATACACATAACATAAAATTTATCATCTTAACCAGTTTTAAGTATTCATACAGTCATGTTAGGTATATTCACATTGTTGTGCAACCAATTTCTAGAACTTTTTCATCTTGCAAAATTGAGACTTTATGTCCATACAACAACAACTTCCCATTTCCCTTCCTCCTCACCTCCTGGCAGCCACCATTCTACTTTCTGTTTCTGTGAGTTTGGCTGCTCTAAATATCTCATATAAGGGAATCCTATAGTACAGACCATTTACTTACAATGTGATTATTGACAGGTTAAGTTTAAGCCTATGAGCTTCTTTTTGTTATTTGCTCCATTTCTTTTTTGTTCTTTTCTCTTTTTTCTCCCTTCTTTTGGATCGATTTCTTTTTTAGAATTTCACTTCATTTTCTTTGTTAGGTTAGTAGCTATAATTCTTTATTTTGTTATTTTAGCGGTTGCTTCAGGGTTTATGGCTTGTATATCTTATCACAGTCTGCCTTCACCACTTTGCATATAAGAACTTTAATATACTTCCATTTCTCCTCTCCTGACCTTTCTGCTTTCATTATCATCCTTTTTACTTATTCACATGTTATAAACCACATAATACATCATATTCTTTAATTTAAGCAGTCAATTATTGAAAGATAAAAATAGTTGTTTATAAATCTTATGTATTTGCCCATTTATTTACCTTTATTCCTATGGGTAGATCTGTGTTTCAACCTGGTATCATTTTCCTCTACTTCAGGAACTTTCTTTAACATTTCTTTTCTGTTTGTTTGTTTGAGGCAAGGGCTCGCTCTGTCACCCAGGCTGGAGTGCAGTGGCATGATCACGGCTCACTGCAGCCTTCACCTCTCGGGCTCAAGCAATCCTCCTGCCTCAGCCTCCTGAGTAGCTGGGACTACAGGTATATGCCAGAAAACACAGCTAATTTTTTTTATTTTTTGTAGTGATGGGGGAGGGTCTAATTTTGTGACCCAAGCTGGTCTTGAACTCCTGGGTTCAAAAGATCCTCCCATCTCGGCATCCCAACATGTTAGGGTTGCAGGTGTGAGCTACCGTGCCCAACCTAACATTTATTATAGTACAGTTTTGCAAGTGATGAATTTTTTTTAACTTTGGCGTGTCTGAAAAGGTCTCTATTATACCTTCATTTTTGAAGATATTTCTGCTGATGTAAGATTCAGATTGACAGATTCTTTTCTTTCAGCATTTAAAATATCCTGCTGCACTGTTTTCTCATTTGCCCTGTTTCCGGCGGGAAATCTGCTGCTATCCTTATATTTGTGCCTTTAGACGTAATATGTCTTTTTTCTTTTGACTGCTTCTAAGATTTTATCTTTATTACATATATCGAGCAATTTGATTATATGTGCATTGGTGTAATTTTCTTCAGATTTCTTGTGCTGGGGCTCATTGAGCTTCTTGGATTTGTGGATTTACAGTTTTCATAAAATCTGGAAAATTTTTAAGCGTTACTTCTTCAAATAATTTTTCTGTACTCCCTGTATTTCAGGGACTCCCGTTACATGTATGTGAGGCCGCTGGAAGTTGTCCCATAGCTCACTGATGCTCTTCCTATTTTTTAAGCTTCATTTTTCTCTATATGTTTAATTTGGAATAGTTTCTATTTTTATGCCTTTCTTTTTTTTTTTTTTTTTTTTGAGGCGGAGTTTCACTCTTATTACCCAGGCTGGAGTGCAATGGCGCGATCTCGGCTCACCGCAACCTCCGCCTCCTGGGTTCAGGCAATTCTCCTGCCTCAGCCTCCTGAGTAGCTGGGATTACAGGCACGCGCCACCATGCCCAGCTAATTTTTTGTATTTTTAGTAGAGACGGGGTTTCACCGTGTTGACCACGATGGTCTCGATCCCTTGACCTCGCGATCCACCCGTCTCGGCCTCCCAAAGTGCTAGGTGCCTTTCTAATAACTAAAATTTTCCTCTGCTTTGACTAGTCTGCTGTCAACCTTAGGCAGTGTAATTTTCATCTTACTCATTGCAGTTGTCATGTTATTAATTGTAGTCTTCATCACAAAAGTTCATTTTGCATCGTTTAAATATTATATATGTTTTTGAACATATGGAATACAGCCATAATAACTGTTTTAACATACTTGTCTGTTAACTCTACCATCCTTGTCAGTTCTTGGTCAATTTTAATTGACTGGTCTTCTCCTCCTATGGGCTATATTTTGCAAGCCTGGTATTCTTTCATTAGATGCCTGACGTGAATTTTACCTTGTTGAGTACAGAATATTTAGGTATTTCTATAATACTATTGAGCCTTGTTAGATGATCAGTGTAGGATTCTATTAGGTTACTTGGCAACAGTTTGATTCTTTTGGTCTTTCTTTTAAGAGTTATTAGGTGGGAGCCAGGCAAGGTGGATCACACCTATAATCCCAACACTTTGAACACTTTGGGAGGCCAAGGTGGGAGGATCACTTGAAACCTGGGGTTCAAGACCAGCCTGGGTAACATCGTGAGATTCCATCTCTATAAAAAAAAATTTAAAAATCAGCCAGGCATGGTGGTGTGGGCCTATAGTCCTAGCTACTCAGGAGCCTGAGGTGGGATGATTGCTTGAGCCCAGGAGGCTGAAGCTGCAGTGAGCCAAGATTGTGCCACTATACTCCAGCCTGGATGACAGAGTGAGACCCTGTTTCCAAAAAAAATTTAAAAGGGTTATTACATGGGACCAAACCAATGTTTTGTATTGGGGTAATTATTCCTCCCGGCCAAGGCAATACCCTTTTGAGTATTTTACCCAGTGCCCCATGAATTATGAAGTTTTCCAGTCCGGGTGGTGATAACAGACACTGTTCCCACCTCTATGTGAACACATAACATTGCTCTCTCATCCTCTTAGAAGTTTCTCTCCCTAGCCATGGGTAGTTTTCTCACCCCAGGGGTCACTATTGCCAAATACTTGGGGGAGACCCTCCGTACATCTCCAGGCCTCTGCGCAGCTCTCTCCTGTCGAGTATTCTGTCCTGAAAATTCTAGATACCTTGGTTTCCTGGACTCTTAGCTCTGTCTCCTCAACTCAGAGAACTAGCTGAGACATGCCTGGTTTTCTTTCCCTATACCACAGCCTGGAAGCCTTCATAAAGCAGTAAGCTGTGGGACAGTTGTGGGGCTTACCTTGTTTTTCCATCTCTCTGTAAATGTCCTTTCTTGCCTGAAACAGTCTTGAAAACCAACCTTCCTTCCTTCCTTCCTTCCTTCCTTCCTTCCTTCCTTCATTCATTCATTCATTCTTTCCCCCTTTCTTTCCATTCCTTCCCTTTCTCATCTCCCTCATTCCTCCCTTATCTCCCTCCCTCACTTCCTCCTTTCCTCCATCCTTCTTTCTTTCATTTCAGGAAGGAGACGAAATCCAGTCACTATTGTTCCATCTTGGCTGGGAGCGAAAAGTCTTTTCAAACTCTTTCCTATTCTTTATAACAGCTAGAATAGTGCTGGACACATGGTTGGTTCATTGACTGACTGCTTCTTGAGTGCATTCATCTTTTAAGTAATACTAACCAAGTAAAAAATTGTTTAGAAATTCAATTGTAGGGCTGGGTGTGGTGTCTTATGTCTGTAACCCCAACACTTTGGGAGGTCAAGGTAGGTGAATTTCTTGAGCTCAGGAGTTTGAGACCAGCCTGGACAACAGGACAAAACCCTGTCTCTACAAAAATTACAAAAATTAGCTGGGCATGGTGGTGCACACTTGTGGCCCCAGATACTCAGGAAGCTGAGGTGAGAGGGAGGATTGCTTGAGCCCAGAAGGTGGAGGTTGCAGTGAGCCAAGATTATGCCACTACACTCCAGCCTGGATGGATGACAGAGCAAGACCCTGTCTCATAAAAATAAATAAATAAATAAAAAGAAAAGAAAGAAAAGAGATTCAGGCCGGGCACGGTGGCTCAAGCCTGTAATCCCAGCACTTTGGGAGGCCGAGGCGGGTGGATCACGAGGTCAAGAGATCGAGACCATCCTGGTCGACATGGTGAAACCCCGTCTCTACTAAGAATACAAAAAAAATAGCTGGGCGTGGTGGCGCATGCCTGTAATCCCAGCTACTCAGGAGGCTGAGGCAGGAGAATTGCCTGAACCCAGGAGGCGGAGGTTGCGGTGAGCCGAGATCGCGCCATTGCACTCCAGCCTGGGTAACGAGCGAAACTCCGTCTCAAAAAAAAAAAAAAAAAGAAAAGAGATTCAGTTGTAGGAGATTGGGCTAATTTTTCTCAAGTTCAATAATAAATTATTACAATTCTTACTCAAATGAAGACAATTTTTTTTTTTTTTTTTTTTTTTTGAGACGGAGTTTCGCTTTTGTTACCCAGGCTGGAGTGCAATGGCGCGATCTCGGCTCACCGCAACCTCCGCCTCCTGGGTTCAGGCAATTCTCCTGCCTCAGCCTCCTGAGTAGCTGGGATTACAGGCATGCGCCACCATGCCCAGCTATTTTTTTTGTATTCTTAGTAGAGACGGGGTTTCACCATGTCGACCAGGATGGTCTCGATCTCTTGACCTCGTGATCCACCCGCCTCGGCCTCCCAAAGTGCTGGGATTACAGGCTTGAGCCACCATGCCCGGCCCGAATGAAGACAAATTTATTTATGAAACTGCATGGAGCCAGATCGCAGATGTTTTGACGACATACTATATAGAAATGTTTTTGAAATGCTTGCTTCCTATGTACCCACCTTTAGTTATTTATTTTAAATTGTTTTTCTTTTTTCACTCTTGTTGCCCAGGCTGGAGTGCAGTAGTGCTGTCTCAGCTCACTGCAACCTCTGCCCCCTGGGTTCAAGTGATTCTCCTGCCTCAGCCTCCCAAGTAGCTGGTATTATAGGCACCTGCCACCATGCCCAGCTACTTTTGTATTTTTAGTAGCGATGGGGTTTCACCATGTTGGCCAGGCTGGTCTCAAACTCCTGAGCTCAGGTGATCCTCCCACATCAGCCTTCCAAAGTGCTGGGATTACAGGTGTGAGCCACTGCGCCCGGCCTATTTTTCTGACATAGAAGATGATAAATATGGGATAACACATCTATAGCAGAAATCATGTTTATTATTATTATCAGAGTCTTCCCAAATGCCTGGCACGTACTAAACACAGTACATATTTAAAGAGTGATTGGGCTGGGTGCTGTGGCTCACGCCTATAATCCCAGCACTTTGGAAGGCTGAAGCAGGTGGATCTTTTGAGATCAGGAGTTCAAGACTAGCCTGGCCAACATGGTGAAACCCTGTCTCTATTAAAAATACAAAAATTAGCCAGGTATGGTGGCAGGTGCCTGTAGTCCCAGCTACTCAGGAGGCTGAGGCAGGAGAATGGCTTGAATGCAGGAGGCAGAGGTTGCAGTGAGCCAAGATCATGCTACTGCACCCCAGCCTGGGCAACAGGAGCAAGACTCCTTCTCAAAAGAAAAACAAAAAAAAAAGATTGAATATTTTTGCGGTTGAATACTTTTTTTTTTTTTTTTTTTTTGAGACAGAGTCTCCCTCTGTCACCCAGGCTGGAGTGCAGTGACACGAACTCAGCTTACTGCAACCTCTGCCTCTCGGGTTCAAGCAGTTCTCCTGCCTCATCCTCCAGAGTAGCTGGGACTACAGGTGTCCACCACTATGCCTGGCTAATTTTTATTAGAAACAAGGTTTCACTCTGTTGGCCAGGCTGGTCCCAAACTCCTGACCTCAAGTGATCCGCCTGCCCCAGCCTCCCAAAGTGCTGAGATTATAGGCGTGAGCTACTGTACTTGGCCTAGAATACTTTTTGTTTCACCAAACAATATAATTTATTTCAACAATATCACTATCTGATGTTCCTCTTTCCATCATAAAAATTGAAGCTCTAGTTTTATAACTAGAAGACTCATGTCTCTTCTGGTCTCTTTACAGTGTGATCTGTTGGCCCTCACTTTGTAACACTTCTGGTCAGATGAAGTTAACACAAATCAACATTTCTTCCTCTACAAGAGAGGCTGACATTCTGATTTGGAAATCTTAATTGAAGACATTTGGCTTATACTCTCGGAAACTTCAGGCTTGCATAATACTTTGACTTCTAGCTTAATTCTTGTGGAATCTTGGGCTTTAGGCCCCTCTCCTCAAGTTCTTTCTGTGGCTCAGCCAAATCTTGCACATCCTTCCAGCCCAGCATAAGCCTTCCTGCCTCTGTGACACCTTCTGCCATGGTGATCTTGCCCTTCTACCTGCTCCTTGGAACTTCATTGTCTTTTCCACTCACTTGGTGCCTAATGGACTATACTGCCTTGTCATACCCTTTGTGTTTAGTCAGAGCATCTGTCTCAAGCAGCTTGTAACCACCTTCAGATGGGAGGCCCACAGTGCCTAACACAGTCATGATAATCATAGTAATCACCAGCATTTACTGAGTACTTACCATGTGCCAGGCCCTATTCTAAGAGTTTGTTATGGATGACTTCAGTTAAACTTCACCTCATTCAAAGGGGATAGTGCTGTTACAATCCCACTTTCCGGATAAGGAAGCAGAAGAGCAGGGGAATTGGGTCACTTGCCCAGGGTAGCTAGCAGAGCCGGGATTTATTTATTTATTCATTTATTTATTTGTAGTAGTTTCTTTCTTTTTTTTCTTTTTTTTTTTTGAGAGGGAATCTCACTCTATCACCGAGGTTGGAGTGCAGTGGCATGCTCTCAGCTCACTGCAACCTCTGCCACCCAGTTTCAAGCAATTCTCCTGCCTCAGCATCCCGAGTAGCTGAGATTACAGGCATGTGCCACCACGTCCGGCTAATTTTTGTATTTTTAGTAGAGATGGGGTTTTACCATTTTGGCCAGGCTGGTCTTGAACTTCTGACCTCATGATCCACCCGCCTTGGCCTCCCAAAGTGCTGGGATTACAGGTGTGAGCCACCACGCCCAGCCTAGTGGTAGCATTTTTTTTTGACCTGGAGCCTCACTCTGTCACTCAGGCTGGAGTGCAGTGGTGCATTATCAGCTCGCTGCAACCTCTGCCTCCCGAGTTCAAGTGATTCTCCTGCCTCAGCTTCCCTAGTAGCTAGAACTACAGGTGCCCGCCACCACACCCAGCTAATTTTTTGTATTTTTAGTAGAGACGGGGTTTCACCGTGTTAGCCAGGATGGTCTCAATGTCCTGACCTTGTGATCCACCTGCCTTGGCCTCCCAAAGTGCTGGGATTACAGGCATGAGCCACTGCGCCCGGCCAGAGCCAGGATTTAAACTCAAGTGCTCTGAGAACAGAGCCTGAGCCACCCTCAACCCCTACACTCTGTCGTGGCACTGGGGGTGCAGTAGTTGCTCAATACATCTTTGTTGACTGAATGAAAACATGGAGGCTTGGCCTGTGCAGAAGAGAAACTTCCAGAGGAGGCTCTGTTCTGTTATTCTTACAGCTTTACTGTTTGCCATCACTAATTGCACATCATTACTGTTGTTTCAGGAGCAAGATCCTGTGTGGTCCAGGAGGGAAAAGAGGTTAGGAAGTAAGATGCCCACACTCCTCTCCTGCCTTCCTCTCTTGCAGGTTGGGCAGAAAGCAAGTTGGGGCAGCTCTTCCTCCTGCTACCCCCTTGCTCTCAGAGCTAGCCACCAACCTGGAGCAGGGAGAGGTGGCAGGGAAGGCATGGCGGGCAGCGACAGCCTTAGGATCACTGGTTCCTGGGGCCTTTGCCTCCCGAGGCTCAGTCAACCGGATGTTCCTTTAGCTCACCGGAATTTGGCCAGATTTACAGAGATAAGATCAATCTGACCCTTAATTCCTTAAATGTAATTTATGGGCCTGCCTCCTGTGTGCCACAACACGTCTGGCTATCCGAAATCTGGTAATTATTTATGTAAACACAGCATCCTGCCTTTGTGGATTATAATTGGACTTGAACAGCAAGAAGCAGGGACTTACACAGTTGGGGCTGCACTGAAACCCTTCTTTTGAAAACACTCACCTGAGCCTTTGAAATCTTCCCTGTGGCTCATGGGTGGCTTTAACCAGACCAAAAAAAAAAAAAAAACTTTTTTCCTCCTCCTCCTGCAGGCCTGGGCACATTTATTCCCAAATACCACCAGGTTTTCCAGGTCCTCTCGGAGGATGGGGTGAAGCTACTCTGTCATCTGGGCTGGACTGAGAGGACAGGAGCCCTGGGAGGGAGCCTCCCCAGATCTCCTCATTGTCTGTTGGGACATGAATTTTTATACCCTCTCTAAGAATAAACAGGATTAGGAATTTTATGCTGTTTGGAAAAGAGGAGAGGTGGCTGGCACGAGAGAAAGATCTTTGTTTTTTATTCATGCCGTGAGTTCCCTAGGAGCCTTTGCTGTACATACACACATGAGAGCCAGGAGGATTAGAGGAAAGAAAATGAGCTGATTGAACCAGATGGTTCGGGAAGCACTCCCAGGAGGCTGCTGGGATGGATGAATCTGCATCTTTAAATAACATTAATTTCTGAAAGGGCCAAACTGTTTCCTAAATTAAGACACTGAACTCTTACCTTTCATCTATGTTTATGGCACCTCTCTGGTTGAAGCCAAGAGCTGCTACTTTCTGACAAACCAGCTCTGGAGAAATCCCTCATCCTTGATGCAGCTGGTGAGAAACTGCTTTCCTGAAGGAAAAAAGAAATCCTTAAGAATCAAAGCACTTTGAAAAACAGACTTAGGCAGAAACAACCACCCCTGGGTGATCAGAACAAGCTACCAAGTTCTGATGCCAGCTGAGACACTCATTTCCTCAGTGGCTGGGGGCAAACCACTTAACCTCAGTTTCCCCACCTGTAAAATGGGGTTAATAATGCTTACCTGCTGCAGGAGTGCTGTGAGGTTTAATTGGGTAATGGCTGCGGAGCCCTTTGATGTAGTCAGTTTTATTAACTTGCAAGGGATTCCCTGAGGCCAGAAAAAGCAGTTAAACCCAAGAGAGAGAAGAAAGGCACTAAAACGAAGCAAAGCTCAGCTAAGCATTTCACCTCCAGCTCCAATTTCAGAAGTGCAGAGACCAGCTGCTCCATTGTGAATGGAAAGCAGTGGCTGGGGCTGGAGACTGAATGGCATCTGGGGAGAGAAAGCTTCAGGGTCATCTCAGAGGGAGCCTGGCTTTCAGACTGTGAAGGGTGAAGGTAAGCAAGTAGTCTTGCTTGATCAAACCAGGGTAATTCTTTAGCCCCACTGAGGTTCTTTGCTATGAACCTTCTCCAGTAAGACAATTATTTTGCTGTTAATCCAAGGTCCTTATCACTGAATTTAGAAACCCCTAGCCTCTGGCCTCTTGCTTCTCAACAATTAAATAGAGAACTGGCCTCTAGCCAGGATTGCTGACCAGAGCAGAGTTGGAGGGACAGCACCAACCAAAGGCCAGAAAACGGGGGCGTTTTCCAAGTTCCACATTCACAGCTAGGCAGACCAACCTAGACTGCTCAGCCAGCTCTGTGCCTCAGTTTCCCACTCTATAAAATTGATTGTGATCACACGTCCTTGCCATTAAGGCCCAAGTAATTAAGATTTGGAATGTGAAAATGCACTAAAATGACAACGAACAAACCCCTACTTGCCCTTCAGTAAGTTAAAAAAAAATTTTTATTTTGAATTTGAATTATTTGAATAATATAATAATTCTCCAAGCCAACTCATTCAGCCTAAGAGACCCTATGCTCCTCCTGCTCCTTTCTAGCTTTTGGTGAGTGCCCAGCACACAGCCACAGTCATTCAGCATCAGCTACATGAACACAGCCCAGGAGGGTGATCAGCTTGTCCTGGTTTGCCTAGACTATGCCCATTTTAGCTCTGAAAAGCTCATGTTCCAGGAGCCCCTCCTCATCCCAGGCAAACTAGAATGGTTGGTCACCCTAACATGTCCTTGGGCTGTTTGGAAAGTGCTGGCCACACTTCCTGTCAAGCAGCTATTGACCTACCACGGGCATATCTTGGGAAAAGGGGCGCTGTGGTCAGGCAGAGGTGAGGAGTCCTATGATCCAGGCTGTCATTCCTGGCTCTGCCTCTAATGACCTCAGATGAGACCCGTGGCCTCAGTTTCCTCATCTGCAAAGGGAGGCAGTGTGACATGGTGCCTTTTCACCTTTCCTCCAGGAGACATGGCTGCAAAGACAGGCCTGTCAACCTGCCCAGCCCTAGGGGGGATGCTATGTACTTTGCAATGAGTGGCAAAACACACAGCCTGGGGACACACTGGGGACCAAAGTCCATCCCTGCTTGTGGGATTCCACTCCTTGGTGCCCACTGACTCCTTCAATGCCCTTTCTTTGTGAGGAGGAAGCACATGGCTGGGAATGTGTTAGCCCTCAACCAACCAACTGAGTGTTGTACGTGTCTCTTTAGATCCCTTTCCTTCCCAAAATGCACACATTATATCCCTGAGATCTGAAACTTGACTTTTCCAAGACTATGTTCAAGTTTGGCAAAATGAGTGCTGAGTCCAAAAATTAAAGCAATTTAAAGTGATTAAATTTAAAAGACCCACTGTTTCCCTTATCGTAGTTTAGGTTACACGTTTTAGCATGGTTTTCTATTCCTGTGTTTTATTTTACCATATAAACAGAAATACCTGCTGTTAAAGGAAGTAAAATTCTATAAATTCTACATATGTTTTGTCTTCCTTGTCCAGATTTTCCAGCCAGCCCATTGCCTGGATATCCCCTTTGTTCGACCCCTGTAGACAGAGGAGATGATCAGGGTTGGGATTGTTTTGATGGAGGGGGCTTTCTTTTTGGGGATTGATTCTTTTTAAAATGCCCTTGATAGGCGCTTATGTTAATGAAAACAGTCTTCTCATGACAAATCAGAACCTGGCTTTTATTGCATTTAAAAAAAAAGTAATTTACATTAAGAAGAAACGGGAAACAATGATTGAATCAAAGCCACCCTGAGCAGCTTCCCCCTGCTCTGCCTCATCTGAAAACAACCCTGTTTCCATTTCACCGCTGAGCTCAGCCTGCCTGCTCCAGACGTCCAGACCTCGCACTCTATAAATTGTCTCTGCCCTTGCCCCGGAGTTGCTGACTATATGTATTTTTGGGCCCGGCATTAATTCCCTCATCCTTGGCTGGTGACATTAAGATTTGTAACTGATAGAATGTGTTTTTAATGTATTTCCTGCAGGTTACTATTAAAGAAATCTAATTCTTCTGAACTTGCAAAAGGTTCTGCTTCCATTAAAAAAAAAAAAAAAGGTATTACGGGAAGAATTTCCCCAAAATCTCCAGATGGACTGGGCAGCCAGAGGGGTCTGGGGCTCCAGAATTCTCTGCTTAGCTCTGCCACTCACTCTTCCTCCTCCCGTCTAGTCCATTCTCTCTCTGCACCTTAGTTTTCCTGGGTATGAAATGAGGATAAATATTTGTCTACGAGATGAGGGTGTTGTAAGGATTAATTGGTTGGTGTTTCGGGAAGCCTTTGAAGATGAAAGACGCGCTCTGCAGATGCTAAGTGAACTCATAACGTGTCTGGTTTTAATGAGCCAGGTGAAGCCAGTGGCGATGGCTGGAGATTAACTGTGCCTAGTTCAGAGGCTGCCTGCATGGGCTGGACTGGAAACGGGGTGGAGCTCCCCACTGGTCCCCTGGATTTGATCCCATCACTGTTTCCCCTGACTCCTGGCACAGAGCCTGGCACATTGGTTCTCTAGAAATATATGCAAAAGGAAATGAGTTAGAATTCAACCTAGCCTCTCATGATGCAGAGAGCAGGGGTTCAGACTTCCTAAATCATGCTATTGACTCTCATTCTAGCACATGGCCTGGGCAAATTACTTAACCTGTGAATCTCAGTACCTCATTTGCCAGTGGGGATAGTCAGAGCCCCCAGTCTCGAGGGTCTGTGGTGAGGATTTGTCATAAACATGGCTAACAGCAATGGAGCACTTGATGGATGTCAAATACAGGTTCTAAGCATTTTGCACTCATAAACTCACTAAACTCTCCCCACCAGGGAAGGACTCTTTTTTTTTTTTTTGAGACGGAGTTTCGCTCTTGTTACCCAGACTGGAGTGCAATGGCGCGATCTCGGCTCACCGCAACCTCCGCCACCTGGGTTCAGGCAATTCTCCTGCCTCAGCCTCCTGAGTAGCTGGGATTACAGGCACACGCCACCATGCCCAGCTAATTTTTTGTATTTTTAGTAGAGACGGGGTTTCACCATGTTGACCGGGATGGTCTCGATCTCTCGACCTCGTGATCCACCCGCCTCGGCCTCCCAAAGTGCTGGGATTACAGGCTGAGCCACCGCGCCCGGCCGAAGGGAAGGACTCTTATCCCCATTCTACAAAAGGCAAAACTGAGGCACAGAGAGATTACTTCATAGCTTACTCAAGGCCTGAGTTCTTTAGTGTTAGTGAGACCACTGCTCACAAAGTGGAATACTGCCTGTTATACCTAACAGAGTGCTGGACACGTAAGTGCACAACAAATAAGTTGCTTGAGGGGTTCTCAGACTGCCGGATTTGCCCAACCAGGAATATAGACGCCAGGAGAAAAGGGTCCAGAGCAGACACAGACAGGGGCCCCAAGCTGGGGGAAGTCACCAGGTCCATTGTAACAAGCCAACGTGGTGCAGGTTTCAGAAAGGTGTAAGTCTGGGTCTACTCAGGGTGACCGCATTTGGGACCCATGATACTTTGTCAAAAAATATTTTCCTACCAATTCATGGTACCTCAAAGACAATCTGAGCTACAAGGTTTGAATGCTGACCTATGGGAACTCCTGGGATGGTGCCATGGCTTATGGTGGAGGATCGTGCTATTTACTGTTGCTATTCCAGGCAGTCAACAAACCAAGGATCAGAATGAATCAACATACATCAAGACTCTGGCCCAAGCAGTCCTCTGCGTCCACCTAGGAGCCAGAAGGGAGACTGAGACCCATGGAGGAATGATTTCACACTCCAGCACTGTGACATCACAGCCCAGGCTCTGACACAGGAAGGGAAGCAGCTGAAACGTGGGTTGGGGAAGCCTCTGGTCAGAACAGAAATATCTTCAGTAACTGCTACTGGTGATAGAAGGGGAAATGGAATTTTGTTTAAATATTATGTTGTTTTGAAAAGTCTGACTAATGTGAAAGTCCCTATTTAAAAAGGAGTTGACTCTACATTGAAATTGGTTGGTGTTTCCACACCCACATGTTGACTAAGGCCTTGAAAAACAAACTTCCTGGTAGATCCTGATGCAAATCACCTGGGAGCAAAGGCTTGAAGGTACAATCTGTGAGCTGTGAGCAGACTGGCCTAGCCAAGAAAAATCCTGGGTCTGTGTTTATGAAAAGGCAAACAGATCCCAAAAGGAGGCCCAAGCCCTAGCTGGCTTTGGGCACCGGCCCTCCAGGAAAGAACACACAGATTGGAAGGAGGCCCTAGCACACGTCTCTGGGACCCCATTTCAGAGCCCCTCTCAGAAGCACAGAGAATGAGGGAAGAGAGGAAGGGCCACATGGAGCCTTCTCTTACTGAGCATAAATGTGTGTCATTCACTGAATCTTTAGCACAGCCCCATGAAGCATGGAAATTCATCACAATGTCCATTTTTCTGATGTAGAAATAGGCTCAGGGAGTTTCAGCAGTGTGACCTATGTCCCAGTTTGCCCCAAAGAGTTTTGATTTATGCTGCTGTCCTAGCATAAATGGTAACAGCCTTTCCTGTCATTCTTACAAGGGCCCCCATTTAACAATCTAGGTTACGTGACTTGCCCAAATTCACCCCACTAGTGAGTGGCAGACTTGGGATTGAAATCTGATTTTCCTCTGCTCAGAAAGCAGACCCCAGGGCAATTTCTCCTCATTCACAATAACAAAGGTGGTTCAGGGGCATGATGTGCAAAGTCTCCGCAGCCCTTGGGGAGCTGAGAGCCTGCTCTCCTTCTCTCTTTCACTAAGGGCCTCTCCAAGCCTGATTGTGTCTCTGTGCAGGAAGGAGCCTACTGTGGCATTAGCTCTCAGCAGACAAAGCACACATGTTCACCAGCAACACACCTTGCTGTGTTTATTTTGTCTGCTGAGCACGTTTCTACCAGCTCCTCCACAATAAAAATGCAAGATGGGGCTTCCCCATTTGGGCCACCAGCCCAGCTCCTGAGCCCTAACCTCAGCCAGCACCGCTTCACCCAACTGAGAAGACCCCTTTCCTTGGAAGACTGCCCTGGGGCCAGTCCTCAGCTGTCCTTCCATGACCTCTTTCTCTAACACTTACCTTGAGACATAGTGAGGAGTTGTCTGTTTTCCCAAGTTCCTCTGCAACTCATTACATTTTAGGACCACAGAATCGATCCAATCTAAGTTCATTTTTCCAGTGAAGAAACCCAGGTCCAGAGACATCAAATGACTTGCCCAAGAGCACACAGCTGAAAGTTGAAGGCAAAAGACCAGGTCTTCTGACCCTGAGGCTAGTTTCTTAAAAGCTGTGTTAATTCTCACTTTGGCCTGAGACCTCTTGGTAGGGGGAGACCTCCAGTAATATACCTGGAGAAGGCCTTTACATGAGGATGCTTGGATGCCAGAGACCAAGATTTGTCTGCATGACCCCATCCCTCAGCCCATCTGCTAAAATCTCAGGATCAGCAACCTGCTGGGTGGTTACGCAGAAACATCCCTAAGTAAAAGAAATCACTACTCCTGAGGTGGCTCCTGTCTTCAGACAACTGGCTGCTAGAGATCCCTTCTGATCATGGAGTAGAAGATGGTTTCCTTTCACCCACTGTAGGGCAAGTCTGGGGCCCCTTCTTCACACCCTTAAAGTTGAAGATTCATAATGACTGCTCTTTTGATTGTTCCTCACGTGATGTTGTTTTGGAATATGCATTTGGAATGCAGACTAGATGGTCAGACCTGAGATTGAAGCCTACCTCTGCCTTTTATCTGCTGTGTGGCTTTGGGCAAGTGACTTAACCTCTCTGAACTTCAATTTGCTCATCAGAAATATGCTGAGATCACACTTAGTGTTTACTTCATTGGGTTTTGTAAGGATCACAAAATGATGAGATGATCTACATTACTGGCTAGCTCCAGTATCTGGCACAGTAATCACTTCTAAAGGGGAAAAATTAATATTCTTACTTTTTTTTTGATATAAGGTCTCTGTCACCCAAGCTGGAGTGCAGTGGTGTGATCGTGGCTCACTGCAGCCTCGCCTTGCCAGGCTCAACAAAGCAGAGGCTCCCACCTCAGCCTCCTGAGTAGCTGGGACCGCTGGCACATGCCACCATGCCTGGCTAACGTTTTTTAAATTTTTTTGTAGAGATTGGTCTACTTATATTGCTCAGGCTGGTCTCGAACTCCTGGGCTCAAGTGATCCTTCCTCTTGGCCACCAAAGTGCTGGGATTACAGGTGTGAGCCATCACTCCCGGCCAATTTTCTCACTTTTCCTTAACTTCACACTGTATTTCTCTAAATGCAGCACCAAACTTTTTGATTCTCTGGAAGCTGTATCGCATGACCAACTTTTATCATGAACTGAAATGCGTGTCCCTTTTTCACACACACAACTGCTAACACATTTTACCCCTAGCATGTCCTCTCACCATGTTATTTTGCTTCATTCTTCCCCTCGAGCTTGCAGCTCCCTGGACTCGTGTTCATCCTTTTAGAGGCTGCTTATCTTTCTGGCCCATCAGGACTCTCTTCTCGATCGGAGAGTTGGAGACCGGGGAAGACTATAACCACATGAAAACCACAAAGGCTCTGCCGTGTGAGGCTCCCGCCTGCATCTTTCTGCTTTCCCCCTCCGTGGGTCCTTAAGAGCCCGCCAAGCTGCCCAGTGAGGTGACCCCTTCGAGCCTGCCTGGCTGTATTGACGTTCTACCAGCAATTGTCTAGAGAGGAGCTCTCGTGCTCCTTTTGAAGTTCAGTGGAGTGAGGTGTAATCTGAGTGAGCTGGAACACATTTTGATAACACAGCTTCCATGGCCAGGGCCTCCTTTAGGCAAAGCCATTAACATGGGAAGCGGAGCCAGGCTCAGCTGAACTTTCCTGTCTGGGTCCCCCAGGCCTTCCACTGGCTTTTGATCACAGCGCATTAGGATTTTGGTGCTCAGAGGGATAGCTCAGTGTAACCCCTTCATACCCAGATGAGGAAACTGAGGCCCAGGGAGGGGAAGTCATTTGCCTGAGGTCACATTGCTGGTGAGGCGCAGAACCAGTGCTGGGACACTTGTTCACACTGGCTAGACCCTCCCTGTACTCTACAGAACGGTGGGTGAGCAGGGAGGAAAATGACAGAAAGGATAATGCAAACATGGACGGGTCAGGTTTCCTCCCTGGAGGAGGCCTGGCGGGCCCTGGTGTCCACACACAGGCCAGGTTGGCTGAGGAGGGGAGGATAACAGCTTAAGTCTGATGAGTCCTCACAACCTCCTCAAAGCATGTTTGCATTGTTGGTCTTAACTGAGTCCCATAACAGCAGGAGGAACTCGTCAGGACTGGTGCTTGCTGATGGGGAGTCTACCAGAAAGGTGAATTGACCTGCCCAGGGTCTCAAAGAGCAGGTGGAATGCTTCCATGGGAGTGTTTTGCCCTGGAAAATGGCTTTAAAATCACTAGGGTAACATATGGGAAGTCACAGAATCAATTTAAAGTTGTAAGGTTGCTGTGAGGATTAAATAAGTGCTTAGAATGGTGCCTAAGTAGGGCTGGCTTATGTCATCACCATCACCACCACCATCATCACTACCACCATCACTATCACCATTATCATTACCACCACTATCACAGCCACCATCACCATCACCATCACCACCATATCACAACCACCACCATGACCATCACAAGCACCCCACCATCGCCATCACCAAACACCACTACCACAACCACCACCATCACCATCAATATCACCACTATCATTACCACCACCATTACCATCCCAACACATCACAACAACCTCCACCATCACCACCACCATCATCACTACCACCATCACTATCACCACTATCATTACCACTACTACCATCACTATCACCACTACCACAACCACCACCATCACAAGCACCCCACCATCACCATCATCACCACCACCATCACCATCAATACCACCATCACTATCGCCATCATTAACACCACCATCATTACCATCCCAACACATCACAACCTCCACCATCACAATCACCATCACTACCACCATCACTATCACCACTATCATTACCACTACCACCATCACCATCACCACCACCCATTGCAACAACCACCACCACAACCACCACCACCATCACCACTACCACCACCACCATCACAATCACCATCACTACCACCATCACTATCACCACTATCATTACTACCATCATCAACATCACAACAACAGCCATCACCACCATCACAACCACCATCACTACCATCATCACTATCACCACTATCATTACCACCATCGCTATGACCATCGCAACCACCACCATCATCACCACCACAACCACCATCACCACCATCACCATCACAGCCATCCCACTACCACCACCATTACCATCACCATCACCAGGACAGCTGTTGTTCTTACCCACCCTCAGGACTGATCCAACCAGCAAGGCCTACCCTTCCTCTCTTCCCCTGGGAGAAAGGAAAGCTGCTCTGGCAAAAGGTGGCCTCATTCCCAGACTTCTTGCCCAGACTTCTAATCCACTGATCAGAGGACCTTAGGAGTACCCTATGGAAATTCTAGATCCATGGTGGACCCCCACATTAGGGGAGGTCAGGCTGACATCCTGAGGTGCCCAGCCTGTGTTCTGGCTCTCTAGACGCCCCTCTGAGCTTCCAGAGACCCTGAGAAAAGGGAGCCAGCCTGTCTTACATGTTCCCACATCCTTGTTTTCCGGGGAGGCTTCTCAAGAGTAGAGGGCTGGAGAAGGGCTTTCCCCACTCCTGAATGCCAGCAGGTCCCCCAGAACAAGACACGCAGCCAGTCCCCCACCATCTGGAGAGTGAGTGGGGGCAGAAGGCAGGGGGGACCTGATCTTTTTCTTCAGCCTGGGAATCTCCATGTGCTGCTCTCTAACAGCAGATGGTTCTTCCTAACTACGTCTGCCAGGCTGGTGTTAGAATGAGTTGGCCTTCGTAGGAATCGATGGGGTGAAGAGAGCCAGGGCCTGCTCAGGGCACCAGAGGAACCTTTCCAGAGATTGAACCAGAGCCTTCACGGTTCATCTTTTTGTGTGTACTGTATTTGAATTATTCTTTGCTTCATTCTAGTATCTTAGCTTTTCGAGGACAAAACTCCAGGACATTTTTTCTCTGGGAAACTCTTCACGGCAACTATCGGCTGACTTGTCATTATGTATGCGTAAATGGATGGATCACTTCCGAGCGGCATCCTACATCTCTCCCTCCACCCCTCCATCCTCGAGTGAGCACCACGTTTCAGACCTCATGCTGATCAGCAAAGGCAAAGACAGAGAAGACAGTCCCTCCCTCAAGAAACTCACTCACAGTAAACATCACACCTCAGACCACGTGGTGGGTGCCATCAGAGAATGGTACAGGTGTGTGGAGGGAGCAAGAGGAGAGGGACCCAGTCTGACTGAGAAGGGTATAGTCAGGGAAAGCTCCCTGGAGCAGGGGATATCTGAGCAGAGTTCTGCTGTAGGGCTCTGAGCCAGCAGGTATAGTGGGTAGGGATTTGGAAGGATATTAAAGATATCCCAGGCCACAGGATCTGCCTGAGTCAAGGTGCAGAGGCACCAAAGAACAGATAAGCCTGGGCCACTAGGAGATGAGCAAGCTGAACATGGGGTGTGAGAGGGTAGAGACAGCGCAGGGTGGAGACGGGAGCAAGGCTTCGCGGTGATGAGACAGCTCATGCTGATGGCAGCAGCATCCTCGGTGGAGGCTCATGTTTGTTCAGTCTCTCAATCAAAGAAGCAACACGGTAGGGGTGGGCAGGAGGAGGTGGCGGTCTTTCAAGCCTAGGGCTGAATCCTGACTCAGTCCCGTAGTGGCTGTATGATGTGGACAAGGCACTTAATCTCTCTGAGCCGTGGCCTCCTCTTCTGGAAACACAGGGATAATGGTCCCTCCCTTGGAGAGTTACTTGGAGAATTCACAAAAGCCCCCAGTATGGTTCCTACGACTTAGAAGGGGCTCCAGCTCCATCGAGGCCAGTTAGTCATTCCTTCCTTTATTCATTCTGGTTCTCCCTGCTGCTGGGTCAGTCTCTACAGTCAGCTTATTATGTTAATCACGACATAGGTTTGGCTGCTGTGACAAAGGCCAAGGTAACACTGGCCCCAACAAGACAGCAGGTTATTACTCTCTCACACAGCAGTTTAAGCATGGGTGACAGGGTGCATACGGTAGCTACACATGGCTGGGCACCCCGGCTCCTTCTCTGTAGCTGCTCTGCCACCTTAACACCCAGCTCCCATCTCAGGGCCTAAGATGGCTGCCCCAGCTCCTGCCACTGCCTTCGCATCCTAGCCAGTGGGAAGGAGAGATGGGAAGTAGATGGCTTACTCTTCCAATTAAAGGCCTGACCTGGCATTTGTACACGTCAACCTCCCTGAGTGTTCCAGGTCGCATGCCATTGGCCAGAACTTGGTGACATGGCTATATCTGGGTGCAAGGGAGGCTGGGAAATGTATCTCTAACTCAGCAATGCTCAACGGAGGAGACTTTTTTTTTTTTTTTTTTGAGATGGAATCTCACTCTGTCGCCCAGGTTGGAGTGCAGTGGTGCAATCTGGGTTCACTGCAACCTCTGCCTCCCGGGTTCAAGCGATTTTCCTGCCTCAGCCTCCCAAGTAGCTGGGACTACAGACATGCACCACCACACCCAGCTAATTTTGGTATTTTTAGTAGAGATGGGGTTTCACCATGTTGGCCAGGCTGGTCTTGAACTCCTGGGCTCAAGTGATCAACCCGCCTCAGCCTCCCAAAGTGCTGTGATTACAGGCGTGAGCCACTGTGTCCAGCCTGAGACGTTTTTGGTCCCAACTGGGAGAGTGGTTGGTGGTAGGTAGAGCCCAGGAATTTTGCTAAACATTCTACAATGCACAGGACAGCCCCCTCGCAAGAAAAAATCATCCAGCCCAATATGTTAAGAGTGCCAAGGCTGAGAAACCCTAGTCTAACTGAGCAGCCAGAACTTCTATCATAAAATGGAGGAGAGAAATGGTACAGGGGATAACCAGCAATTTCTGCCATATTTACATATGCTAACGGTTACATGATTGAAGAGGATTCAAATGATATGTTTTCCCAGGGGTATCTCTCTCCAGCAGGGATCAAAACTTTAAGTCAATGGAGCTTCAGGGACTATCAAGAATTAGCTTGCAAGACAGAGAGGATTGTGGTTGGCTAGTCCTGAAATCTCACCCCCTGGGTGGCCCACCAGAGTCACCAGGGAGGCCAGAACCCACAAAGCCTCCCAGGGAGACAGTGCTCCACAGGTGGGGTTCAAAGCCTGGCCTGCAGCGGTTCCCCTTCCACAAGGTTATCCTGGAGATAACTTGGGACCTTTTGAAACACATTTGTGATTGGTTCTGTTTTCCAAGGAGGTGAAATCTGGGCTGGCCACAAAAGAGGGTGAGAGATAAGGGGGCCTTAACTTTCAGGAAAAATACAACAGTAAAATTTTGGGGGTATTCATTGGGCAACAGTAAATTACTTGTCTTAAATCTCTGCATGAGAAATGCCAACACAGAGGAGTAGGGATTTTAATATATTTTGTGAAGCTATCCCTATTCAGCTTGGCTTTCTCAGTATCTGTGGTTATTGGGCATCTACAGCATTCCAGAGACTGTCCTTAGCACTTTATAGATGTTACCTTCTTTAACTTCTCTACCAACCCCACAAAAAAACTGTAACTGTTACCCCCATACAGAGAATCAGAGAGATGAAGTAATTTGCCTGAGGCCACACAGCTAGTAAGATGCAGTGAGACAAGTTTTGGCCTCAGGAATGTCTGGCCCTAAAGCTCATATTCTTCCCACAACTACCTCTTTATCTGCCAGGACGGTCACATGGGATCTACCCTATTGTTAAATGTCTACGCATCCCGGGAAGGAGGTTCACCCCAAGGTTCACCCCATCCCGTTACTCGCTTTTGTCTCACCCATAAATAAACCTCAGCTGGTGGATAAACGGGGCAAAGAATGGAGTCACCTATTCTCTAATGGCCAGCTGGGAAACCAGAGCACAGAGTGGTCAAGTGGCTTGTTCAAAGCCACACAGCAAGTCAGAAAGTAACTCAAAAGCCCTGTCCCTCAGCTTTAACGAATAAACAAACAGCTAGGGTGCCACAGTCCCTACAGCCCTTCAGGTCTTGCCAGGAAAGCTGAGCTATTCATCTGGGGAAGAGGTACATGAGGGAAGAGACACGAGATTTTCATAGCGGTGGGACTCCTGGGGCTGCACAGAGGAAACCAGCCACGAAGAAAGGTTGTTTTTGTCAGCGGGAAGTAAACAGCAGTGACTCAAAGACACACGTGCTCTGAATCCATTGAGCAGCCAGGGCCCATTTTTAGATGGATGCTCTTTTGAGCCATAACCACACCCAGTGCCACAAGCCGGCATTTGTCAACAGGAAGCCCATCCCTGTGATACATCTTGTCTCCCTCCTGCTGTCCGCCAGGGGTGACTGCTGGGGGCCAGTGGGAACCAGAAACAAGGGGCTAAGCCACCAGACTGCAGGAGCCAAGCCCAGGGAATGACCTTCATGCCTCTGAGGAGGGCAGTTGTGTCCAGCAGCCAGACCTCAGATTTTCCCAGGCCAGGTCTACCACGAAGGGGCCTGAAATAGCTCTGAGGTTCTGTGCCCACGAGGCAAGGAGGGCAGGGGCAGGGACTGTGGGCAGTGGGAATGAGCACAGTGCCACTTTGTTGGGGAGGTGAGAAGCTCTGCCTCCACCAGACTGTGGCACCTGCCAGAGACATAGCTGAGCAGGGATGCTGGCCCATGGGCTCAGCTGAAAGAGAAAGTCATTTGTAAGGCTACAAAAAATGGTACCATGAACCTGAAACTAATCACGAGGAAAACAATCAGACAATCTGAACAGAGGGACGTTCTCTCAGATAACAGCCTGGACTCAAAAAGTCAGTGTCATAGCAGCATTATTCACAACAGCCAAAAAGTAGAAACAACCCAAAGGGCTATCAACAGATGTATGAATAAACATAAATAATATTCCACTGTATCAATATGCATATAGTGGAATATTATTCAGCCACAAAAAAGAATAAAGTTCTGATTCATGCTACAACATGAATGAACCTTGAAAACATTATGCTAAGTGAAAGAAGCAAGTCGCTAAAGGCCACATATTATATGACTCCATTTACATGAAATGTTCAGAATAAGCAAACCCATAGAAACAAAAAAGTAGATAAGTGGTTGGTCTGGGCTTGGGGAAACGGGGGAATGCAAAATGACTGCTAATGGGCATGGGGTTTCTCTTGAGCATAAAACTTTCTGAAATTATTAAGTGGTGACAGTTCCATAACTTTGTGAATATATTTTTTAAAAGCCACTGAATTGTACACTTTCGAGGAAGGAATTTTATGGAACGTGAATCATATCTCAATTTTTTTAAAGTTTTAAAGACATTACAACTAAATACAATGTGTAGTCCTTAATTGGACTCTATACTGAAAAAGAAAAAAAAAAAAAAACAGCTATAAGGAACATTATTGAGGCTGGGCATGGTGGCTCACACCTGTAATCCCAGCACTTTGGGAGGCCAAGGTAGATGGATCACTTGAAGTCAGGAGTTTGAGACCAGCCTGGCCAACATGATGAAGCCTTGTCTCTACTAAAAATACAAAAAAAAGCCGGGCGCCGTGGCTCAAGCCTGTAATCCCAGCACTTTGGGAGGCCGAGGCGGGTGGATCACGAGGTCGAGAGTTCGAGACCATCCTGGTCGACATGGTGAAACCCCGTCTCTACTAAAAATACAAAAAATCAGCTGGGCATGGTGGCGTGTGCCTGTAATCCCAGCTACTCAGGAGGCTGAGGCAGGAGAATTGCCTGAACCCGGGAGGCGGAGGTTGCGGTGAGCCGAGATCGCGCCATTGCACTCCAGCCTGGGTAACAAGAGCGAAACTCCGTCTCAAAAAAAAAAAAAAAAAATAAGAAAAAAAGTATCCAGGCATGGTAGTGCACGCCTGTAGTCCCAGCTACTTGGGAGTCTGAAGCAGGAGAATCACTTGAACCCAGGAGGTGGAGGTTGTAGTGAGCTGAGGTCATGCCAGTACACTCCAACCTGGGCAACAGAGTGAGGCTCGAGACAGTTAGAGACATTTGAAAATAAACAAGGTATTAGATGATAGTATCAGTGATGATAGTTCTCAGGTCATATAGGGCAGTGTCTCTGTTCTTGGTAGATACGTGCTGAAATATTTAGAGTCAAATGTCATGACGTCTGCAACATACTCTCAAGTGGCTCAGTATTTACAGCTAACCTCTCAGTTGTGAGAAAGGACAAAGTTAAGAAATTGGTTATTATTTTGTACAGTGTTTAAGAGCATGGGCTATAGAGCCAGACTGCCTGGAAAAACATGTATCTCTGCCCCTTACCAGCTGTGTGACCTAGGGCAAATTACTCAACCTCTCTGTGCCTCATTCTTCTCCCTTTAAAGAGAGGAATGATGATGAAGATGATAACAATAGCAGCATCTACTTCCTGGTGTTATTTGAGTTTAAATGTAAAGCCCTTTGGAGAAGGCCTGGCACACTGAAAGTGATCTGAATGTGTTTAGGGAAAAAATCTGGAACCAGGCTGATCCTAGCAGAGACCAGAACTTCATGCTTCTTCCTCCCTAGAATCTCACAGGCTACCAGGAAAGAGAGCACTTTCAAAAGGGCCAAACTACTGGGAGAGGAATGATAGGTGAACAGGCCAGAGAAAGGGAAGGCCAGCCACAAGGGGCAGGACCTCAGAAATCAAGTCTAGGAGGGTGGGATGGGACGGGAGTGGGGAGAGAGCAGATGTTGCATAGGTCGGGGGGGCTTACAATTGGGTGCCCTGAACCAAAGAAGGGGAGATGGGCTTAGGACCTCCCATGTTCTAGCTCAGGAAACTGGGCCCCAGAGAGGGAAGTAATAAGACCTGGGGCTTACAACTCATAGTGGCAGAGCTGGGGAAGTATTGACGGGACTCCTGGTCCCCTGCTGTACCCTGATAGGAAGCCTCAGGATGTGGATCCTGCTGCAATTGAAAAGAAAAACACCTGGATACTTAAATGATGAGCATTATTAAAATGTTCTCTGAGGGATTACCATTGCTTTCCGTACTTTATCTCTTTCCCACACCATCTCTTGTCCCATGAATGGAAAGCTGTTATTGAAAGGAGACATATTACCTAATATTTATTGTTTCTTACAAGACTAAGAGCCATGCTAGGAAAATTACAAAAACCAGTCAGATAGGTTCTATTCCTATTTCCATTCTGCAGATGAGAAAAATGAGGTTTACCAAGATTAAGGAGTTTGACCGAGGTTACAGCTAATAAATAATAGGACAAGATTTATACTAGATCCTTCCGGCTGCAGAGTTGTACTGTTGATGCTGTACCAGTGGTTTTCAGAGTGGGTGCTTGTGCCCCAGGAGCTGAGTGGGAAGTAACATTAGAATGTCTATTTTTTATTTATCCTTTTAAAATCCCTACATTTTAAAAAGGTTTTTATTTTTTTAGAGATAGGGTCTTACTATGTTGCCCAGGCTGGAGTATGGTAGCTATTCACAGGTGCAATCATAGCTCACTGTAGCCCTGAACTCCTGGGCTCAAGCAATCCTCCTGCCTCAGCCTCCAAGTTTCTGGGATTCCAAGTGTGTGCCATCATGCCCGACCAAATCCCTATTTTTTATGTAGGTCTTATAAGGTACCCAAAACATTAGCCCACTCGTTCATGTGTAAGCAGACTCTATAGGGCAGCCACACAACAGCCCACCCCAGCCCCACTTCCCTTGTTGCCTAATACTTACCCAGACTCCCTTGTGGCCAGTGAAGCCATGTGACCAACATAGCCAATGAGACATCAGGGCACATTCACCACGGGACAGACATTTTGCTTGAAATGGGGCAGACATTTTGCTTCCTAAAAAAGGGACAACAAGTATTAGAACATGACCGGCTAGCTGCTGCCACCCTCCATTTTCCTGCTGAAAAGGCAGATGCAATATTAACATGTGATTCTGAAGGGACAGACGTAAGAACAAAAGTCAACACACTAAAGATGAAGGAACTTCAGAAAGCTGGAGAGATAGCCCAGCCCGTAATGACATCCTTGATCTAATAAAACCACCTCAGACCATCCTCTCCTCTATCTCATTTTAGGTACCAGTAAAGGTCCTCAGAGATCTAACAGTTACTGCCTGGCCTTTCCGTTATTTGCCATTTCATGCAACTGGACTGACTAATGGGAATGAGTCCATAAACGTGCATCTATTAGGGATACGTGCTCAAATTTTTTTTACTGGGATGGAATCATGTGATAGGGATTACAAAATACGGACCCTACCATTTTCTGCAGTGCTCTGGGGCATAGGGGGCAGATAAACACGCCCAAAATGATGAACTCTGTCCCACTCTCTGGAATGTTGGGGGAGTGACGGGGGATTGAAGTGTGTGTTTGTAAACTGGCTCTCAGAAGAATCCAATCTGTGCAAACTGCTGAGTGCTTGGAATTCTGTTTCCCCCCATTAGTTTTGCTTGCCTATAGAAACTCACAAAAGAAAGTGGGCCCTATGTTGCTTCTCATTCTCCAGAACTCTCAGCAGGTTTAAAGCTGCCTTCCTGATGACCCAAGTCCAGCAGGTAGAAACTGAGAGCCGAGAACTGAGGACACGGCCCTCTGCATTCCATGTGAGTGAGCAGAAGAGGAGCAGGAGACCGTGTATCACCAGAAACGAGGTCCTTGCATCTGGAGAGATTAAACAGGGCTGCAGAGGACGGGACAATCACATTGCAGTGGCTTAAACTAGATAGAAGTGTACTCTGTCATGTAAAAAGTCTGAGAGTAGGGAATCTGGATTGATATGGTGGCTTTCTGGTAATCTGAGACTCCACCCCATATATATTTCTGCTGTACCATCCTAGTGGCTTTTATCCTCAAAGTCTCCATATTGTCTGAGACAGTCGCTGAGCTCCAGCTCTCACAGCTGAAATTCTAGGCAATGAGGAAAGTTAAAAAGGGTCCATCCTTTCTACCCCTTTAAGAGTTTTCCTGAGGCCGGGCGTGGTGGCTCAAGCCTGTAATCCCAGCACTTTGGGAGGCCGAGGCGGGTGGATCACGAGGTCAAGAGATCGAGACCGTCCTGGTCAATATGGTGAAACCCCGTCTCTACTAAAAACACACAAAAAAGTAGCTGGGCATGGTGGCACGTGCCTGTAATCCCAGCTACTCAGGAGGCTGAGGCAGGAGAGTTGCCTGAACCCAGGAGGCGGAGGTTGTGGTGAGCCGAGATCGCACCATTGCACTCCAGCCTGGGTAACAAGAGCGAAACTCCGTCTCAAAAAAAAAAAAAAAGAGTTTTCCTGAGGTTTCTGCTTACATATTACTGACTGCAAGTGAATCTGGGAATTTTTTATTTTACCTGGGCACAAGCTGCCTTGAATACAATTGAGGTTCTGTTGCTAAGGAAGAAGTGGATTTGGGGTGGCAACTAGCACCTTCTGCCCTGGTCTCTAAAAGCAAGAGGCATCTCCCGTCAGAGGAGAGACGATGGGACCAGAAATCAAAGGACATGCTCTAACCTCGATGATGAATCCGTGACTTTGAGTGGGTCTCAGAACCTTGCTGAGCCTCAGCCCCAAGCAGAGTGCCATGGGAGAGTGAAATGAAACGATGCTGTGGAAGGGCTCCCTAAACCATTAAGGACTCTTCCCATGTAAGCAATTGCTATTTTTGCTGCTGCTGTCATGAATAGTAACCGTCGCTGGCCGTGCTCTGCGGGGAGAAAGGCGGAGGAGCCTGGAGGAAGAAGGAGGACAGCATTTACTGGGACACATAAAAGAAGGAAGGAGACGCTGCTGCTATAGCTGTGCCTGAGGAACACCTCTGCAACAGGGATCTGTTCCCCCAGTGCCACACGCCCACGTCATGTAAACACCTACAGTCTGGCAAAGGCCCGTGCTGCCTGCTTCACTCCTCAGGGCCCCAGACAGACAGGCAAACAAACCCCAAACTGTGGGGGAAGCCCAAACACCCTGGGGAGAGGGGAAAGCCTTCAGGAGCAGAAACCAAGGCCTGGGTCCCCACAGGGCCAAAATAACCTGCCGATCGAGTCAACTGGACAGCACATTGGTCAAGCCAGTGGGGGAGAAACTGAAACCCCAGCCAGATCTATTATTTAGCAGTTTGTCACAAAGCAAAAATAAAAATTATCCCGTCCCCCCCGACCCCAACCACGGGGTTGTTTGGTGTCAGGCCTCACCTTGGGTCAGCCCAGGCCAAGTTGATGTTTCAGACTGGCTTCCTCCACAGCATCCAGGAGGGTGTCTGGGAGGCGGACTCCTCATGTCGGGAGAAGGGGCAACTTCTCCTCTAGGCCTCCGGGCCCTATGTCCTTGACAGCAGCACCCCAAGGGGCTGCAAACAGCCCGTTTCTGACTGAAGGTAGTGAGAGGGCTCAGTGAGAGCCCTGTGGTACACTTGAAGACCTTTCATGACACAGTCCACCACCAAGTACGCTAAATGCCTACTCCCTGTCTGCAAGCCCAGGGTGATGGTGGGTTTCTGTTCCAGGGGCTGTGAGCTTGGGATCAAGAGCCTCTCTTGATGCCACTGTACCCCATTTCCCCCATGGCTCCCGCTCAGTGTGAGCTGTAGACAGTCTGCTGTTTGGAGTCCAAAAACTAATTGGTTACAGCTCATGGAGGCCTGGGGAGGGGGCAGTATGAATTACGGGCAGTGTAGAAAATAAGTCTTGTTCCACAGTCCCTTTGGCTTGGCACAGGTTAAGTGTGTATAAATCAGGGTTCTGTAGCTTGCCTTTCTAGTTTGTCATTCCCTTCACTCAAGACTCAAACCAGAACTTCAAAAAAAACACAAAGTATTTTCTAGAAGTAAACATGTACGGAAAAGAACACACGTAAGTGCAAAACAGCTGGAGAATTTCCCCAAAGTGCACACACCCAGGTCACAGCATCTAAATCAGGAAGCAGAACGTTGCTAGCCCCAGAAGCCCCTTAGTGCCCCTTTCCAATAATTATTCCCCAAGGGTAACCCTGTCCTGACCTCCAGCACCGTAGATGAGTTTTGTCTGTTTTTGAACTTTGTATAAATGGAAGCATACAGGATGCCTTTTGTGTCTGGCTTCTTTCACACAACATTATGTCCGTAAGATTCACTCAGCCTGTTGTGTATGGTTGTCATTTATTCTCACAACTGCATAACATTTCAGAAGGCATTCATCCATTCTGCTATAGATGGACATCTGGGCTGTTCCCATTTGGGAGCGACCACAAAAGTGCGGCCAAAAGCAGAACTTTTCTTTTCACAATCAGGTTCCATAGTCTTTCCTGAAAAGTGTTTTATTGTGGTGAAATATGTATAACATATACTCTGCCATTTTAACCATCTTTAAAGTGCACAAGTCAGTGGCATAATTACATTCAATGTGTGCGATCATCACCATAATCTATTTCCAAAACTTTTTCCTCATTCCAAACAGAAACTCTGTAGCCATTAAGCAATGACTCCTCATTTCTACCTCTAATCTACTATTTATCTCTATAAATTTGCCTATTGTAGATACTTTACATAAGTGGAATCACTCCATACTTGTACTTTTGTGTCTTCTTTCACTTAGCATAATGTTTTGAAGATTCTCCTGTGTGTTAGCATGGATCAGGACTTCATACCTTTTTATGGCTGAAAAACATTCCATTATATGGATGTACCACATTTTATTTATCCATTCATCTGCTCATGAACATCTGGGTTGTGTCTGCCTTTTGGCTCTTGTGAATAATGCCACAGTGAGCAGTGTTATACACTTACCTGTCTGACCCACAGCCTTCTACTGAGGACTTGCTGTGTGTCAGGAGCTGAGATAGGTACTCACCCAACCACTAGTAGACTGTCATGTGAATGAATTGGAATTATTATCCCCAGGCTACAGATGAGGAAACGGAGGCTCAGAGAAGCCAAGGAACTTTCCCAGAGTCATAGGGCTGATATCAAATTGGCTGAGGTCATGGCTCAAATCGAGACCTTTTGACTTCGAGTCTGTATTCTTTGCATCACTCCCATTTCTTACTTGCAATCCTGGTCATGGAGGAAGTTAGAAGATTCTGGTTTATGACCTAGTTCTTGCCTTAGTTCCACGTAGAAAACTTTCCCTTGGAGCCACTAACCTTGGACTTGGACTTTCTGGAAGCGTTTTCCTCTCTCCTGGCAAACGGCCCAGGACAAGGGAACAAGAGAGGCGTCTTGGCCCTCTTGACTCAGTCCTGAAACTAGTGCTCTAGTTTTGTTGCTGTTGTTTGTTTTTTTAGGCTACGAAGTTAAGTCATATTCCTGTCCTCCTGCCACCAGCCTCCTGAGTGGCCCAGAGCTCAGGCTATATTTCTTAGTTTCTCTCTTGGTACAAAAGACAGAATTTCTGAGACCTAATTTGATTTTTACTCAGGGGCACAGAGAGAACCACTGGATGCAAAGCATCCTCTTTCTCTGCCCTGTCACAGTGTTTTGGTGAAAGACACCTACTGTGTGCTGGGTCGCCTGCAGTTGTGCTCTGGGAAGTGGTCACATGTGTGATGCAGTCCCTGCACTCAGGGTCTCCCTGTCTGGCTGAGGAGGCTGGACACAGCTATGGAAACCTAATGATCAAGCCCATCAAGCAAGATTCTAACTGTACAGGAAGGCCACAAGGAGTTCTGGAGGGAGGGTGTGGCTATGGAGCCCAGAGTTCAGCGTGATGTTTCCTCGCAATGTTCACCATGCAAATGTTTATTGAGCGCTTGCAACGTGCTAGGCTTCTTGCTGGGCCCTAAGGAGCCAGCCACAAACGCAGGGAAATCCCAGGACCTGCCAGAGCTGTTCTCAGGCTCTAAAGTGAGGAAAACTGTGCACAAATCCTGTGGCACGCTGGGCACTGAGCTCCAGACCCTGTGCAGGCGGTAGTCGTCTCTGCTCAGAGTAGGAGCTTTGTGGGCCTCCCACCCAGCATCAGGAGAATAAGGGCCCACGTTGCAGGCCGGCGATCTAAGTCGCGGCCACGGGGCGCCCAGCCGGGGTCCCCAGCCCCACCCCCAGTCTCGCTGTCCCCGTGCCGCGCCACCTCCCCAGGCTGACAAATGCGCCTTTCAGGAGCCTCCGCCCCTGCTGGAAAACTCCCGCGCGGTCGGTCTCCGGGGCGGCCGGCGTCTGCTTTCCTCGAGGTGAGGGATTCCGCGCCCCCGACGAGGTACAGCTGCAACGCGCCCGCAGGCGCCGGCCGAGCCGGGCCTGTCTGTGACTCACCGCCCCCGAGCGCTAGTCTCTGGCCCGCGGGCCCCCAGGGGACCCGGGGAGCCCGCACCTCCTCCCCAACTCCGATCCAACACACTTTTAGATGTTGCATAAATATATACATTCCATATCACACATACTTTTTAAGTCTGTTCTCTTTTCTTTTCCTTGACTTTTCTTGCCCTCCATCTCCAGGTAACTCATACTAAGAGCCTAAAATGAACCTTTCTGTATTTTTCTCCATGTTCATGTAAACATATGCAAACATCTCACTATACATTTACGTATACACAAAGGCATATAAATGGGATATTGTTAGAGATTTTTCTGTATCTTTTCTTGTCCATGACTGGTATGGTTGCATAGCAGTCGTTTCTTTAAAAATTATTATTTACATACAATTCACCCATTTCAAGTTTATAGCTGGATGAATTTGGGTAATTGTACTTAATCAACAGTTCCCTCACTCTAGAGTTCCTCTGCCCCTTTGCAGCAGATCCTCTCTCCTCACCCCCATGGTGTAGATAATTGATTCAACTATCCCCTTCTGACAGGCATCCACTGTTGCCAGTTTTTTGCTATTTTGAGCCATACGGTGATAAAAGTCCTTGTCACATTATCTTTGTGTGCCCAGAAGTTGGATTGCTAGGCTGAAGTGTCCCTGGATTTAATTTTAGAAGATATTTCCGATTGCTTTTGCAGAAGGTCTAACACAATGTCCACGTCCTGGCCAATAGTCGATGAGGGTGCTTTTTCCCCCACACCCCAGCGGCAAATAGATGGCACAGCCCTTGGTGATTTCTCAGTCCTCTGAGACCACCCTGAGGTATCTCACTGTTACTTTAATTTGCACTTCCCCAACCCCTTAATAAACTTGAGCACATTTTCATCTGCTTGCTGGCCATGGGCTTTGCTTTTCCAGCAACTGCATCCTCTTGGTACATTTTTACATGCTTTAAGCATGATGATTCCCACTTGCCCAGAACGGCCGGGGAAGGAGGTGCTTGGAGTTTATGGAAAGGTCTAAATAATAGAGAGTTCCTTCATCTGTTACACCCAGTTATGAGCTTTCAAAAGATGAGACTATAAGCACATACATGTAGTAACAGTATAGAGAATAGGGAGTGGGCTTTGGGGTCACTTATAAGCTGTGTGCTTTTGGGTAAGTTATCTAACTAACCTCTCTGAGCCTCAGTGTGCTCACCTGTGAATCCCAGGCTTGCAACTGGAGATAATGATGATTGTGCCACCTGTCTCTTTAGAGTTGAGGAAGAGGTTAGCAGTAATTTATGTAAGTAACCTGGGACATCACAGATGGCCAATAAATGAAGTCAGGTATTTAAACTGGGATGATTAAAGTTTCCTGTGGACCCAGTGATCAGATGCACAGAAATTAGGGGTTCACAACCTTAGCACTATTCATATTTTAAGCTGGATCATTTTTTTGTTGTGGGTGGGGCTGTCTTGTGCCTCAGAGGATGTTTAGTGGAACCCCTGTTCTCCACCCACTAGATGCCAATAGCAGGCAGGCAGACACACACACACATATACACACACACACTGGTCATAATGATTAAAAATGTGTCTTCCCTATAGCTGTCCTTGAAATGCCCAGCCTGAGCGCAGGGGAGAAGGGGGACACCTACCAGGTGTCCTCCCCATATGTAGAAGCTGCCACATCTGCCCTCAAAGGTCTCATAGTTAAGTGTCCTCAGGCTGAACAGTCTGGGAGGCCAAGGAAGGAGGATCACTTGAGGCCAAGTTCAAGACCATTGACTTATCATTGATTCTTATTTCTCCAGCCAGTCAGACACCACAATCTGTTGATTTTCTGCATTTAGAACCTCCTGCACCTACCTGTCTTTTTCTCTGCATCGTTCTCAGCATTGCACATAAACGGGGGCTTGGTAAGGGAGAGAAGGATGTAGAGATGTTGGGAGTTACGGTCAGGGATGCCCAGCTGGGCCAGGAGACACCACCCCGGGCAGGCACCGGAGGTGGTAACAGTTTTGTTTTGTTTTTTTTTTAATCAGTTAGGACTCTTGTTTACCCTTTGTACCCAGTGCTAGCCTGGTGCCTGAAACACAGTAAGCACTCAAAAATAATATGGGGGTTTGATTAATCAATTGATTAATTAATTAACTTGATACACACACACATTTGCATGCATAGAGATGGCCTCTATTTTTGCCATCCATTCACATACACATTACCTTTCATTGCAGAGACACCAGGTTACAAAGAAAACCCTCAAGGGTTTGCTGTTGACTTGAGCAGTGTCACTTGTAAGAAGGACAAAATATGTATGTGGTCAGCTCGAATCCCAGGCTTGCAACTGGAAATAAACTAACCCCTTGTTGAAATCGCTCAGGAAACCTGAGGGGAGGTGGGAGAGACGGGTGGCAGGAAAATGCCTGAGATCTTACACAACTTGTGCAAACAGAATGACGGGGCTAGGCAGCCCCGGGAGTCCAGGAATTAATAGCCCTGCTGAGGCTCCGGGGCTCCGGAGATGGAGCTATTTAAAGTCAAGAAATGTCATTTCCACCCACAGAGGCTGCTCTAGTTGCATTATCTGGAGCCTCTTCAGCCCTGGTGTTCCGAAAGCCTCCTGGTCTCACCTCCCAGTGGCAGGACTACGGGGCTTATGGCCAACATGTCATCATTGCTCTGTTGGAGGGTTGGGGAAGCTGACCTTAGCCTCTCCCCATTCCTCCTCTCTATTCTGGCCTAGTACAGGCTGAGTGGACACTTGGGGCCCATCTCACCCCTCTGCAAAGGCAACTAAGAGCACTAAGGCTGCTGCCCACATACAGGGGCCAGCCAGCCCAGAAGGGTGGGCCTAGGGTTGGGGCTGGGGAGAGATGGGGTCTGGAGACACAGACCCTTTCCTACCAAAATCATATTCTTGTCCTGCTGTGTGACCTCAGGACATTTGCTTACCCTCTCTGGACCCCCATTTCCTTACCTGGAGTGGAAAATGAGAGTCTTCCTCTCCTTGCCCTGTTTCTGGGGAAGGCCACAGGAGATCAGAGAAGGGATTTCTTTTGAACCTTTAGGAAGAAAAGCACCATAGAAATCCAGGTATTATCTGCAGCCCCTCCTCCCCTCCCTTCCAGGCAAGGTAATCCAGGAATGCTTCCTCCGGAGGCAAGAAGGCAGGAAGCTGGCGTTTGAAGTGTCAGTGGGCTGTAGACTGCATGACAGAGCCATCCAGCACCATGCTCCCGGGAGCCCAGGTTCACATTCTTGCCAGGCATCTAAGGCGACAACTCCCTCACATCCTGTCTGCTCTGATCTTATGTATCTGCTCTGGCTGATGCTGCTGCAGCTTAGGGCAGGTGGGGGGCTTAGAAGCCCAGACAATGTGCCAAAACCAAGTCTGCCCTGCAGGTGTCTAATGCCTAGGGATTGCTGGGCTTTTTTCCTGAAGCTGAGGCCTGGCCAGGAGAAAGCACAGTGGCGCTAAATGAGTTTCCAAGAGAGGTGTAATGAAATGCCAGGGACACCCCAGCCAGAAGTCTTCCTTGAATTCATTGCTGCTACCACCCAAGAGGTAAAAGGGAGCTAGGAGATGTCTTTTTTTTTTTCCTTTGGGAAACAGTAATGAAAATGCAGCCTTCTACTCTCTTAAGTCCCACTTCTCTTGTCATATCTTAGAACTTGACTGAAAGGTATGGATATTTTCCTCATTTAATTTTTTTTTTTTTTTTTTTTGAGACGGAGTTTCGCTCTTGTTACCCAGGCTGGAGTGCAATGGCGCGATCTCGGCTCACCGCAACCTCCGCCTCCTGGGCTCAGGCAATTCTCCTGCCTCAGCCTCCTGAGTAACTGGGATTACAGGCACGCGCCACCACGCCCAGCTAGTTTTTTGTATTTTTAGTAGAGACGGGGTTTCACCATGTTGACCAGGATGGTCTCGATCTCTCGACCTCGTGATCCACCCGCCTCAGCCTCCCAAAGTGCTGGGATTACAGGCTTGAGCCACCGCGCCTGGCTCATTTAATTTTTTAATTGAATTATTCTGGATACACTAAAAGGTATGTATCAGAATAGCCTAGATTATACTGCAGTAAAAGCCCCAGTATCTCAGTGGCTTGACACACTTTTGCTTCTGCTACTTACTGCTTCTCACTTCAGCTCTATGTCCTTTGTGGATGGGCAGGGGGTTCTGACCACTGAAATCACTTAGGGACCCAGGCTGGTTTCTCTTATCCACAGGAAACCACTGTCTTCGTTTTAAAAGACATGCTCATAAGCTCATGACAAGACAAAGCAGCCAGGTGCTTGGGCAGAAGGGCAAGGCCCATCATCTGAGGGCCCAAACACCTTAAGCCAAGCTCAGACAGGATGGTTAGAACCTTGGCTCAAAGGTGGTGGCCCCTCATTTGGAAGGCTCAGGGCAACAGCCATGGTCTGGTGAATCACCCTTGGGTAGTAGTGCCCCTGCATTCAGAAAGCCAACAAGAAGCCTTCAATCCTTCAAGTAAGCAGTTGGCAAGACTAGGCCGGGGGCAGGTGTATGAGGGAACTGTAATTGCAGCAGTATTAGTGGTGCCAGTAATCATATTAACTATAGCTTAACTAAGGAAATCAATCCACAAATGCATGTTGAACCCAGGTATCAGCAGGATGTGACTCCAGACTCTCTAAGGGATATGAAACGTTTTTTAAAAACCACCTTGGCCGGGCGCGGTGGCTCAAGCCTGTAATCCCAGCACTTTGGGAGGCCGAGGCGGGTGGATCACGAGGTCAAGAGATCGAGACCATCCTGGTCAACATGGTGAAACCCCGTCTCTACTAAAAATAAAAAAAAAAAAAATTAGCTGGGCATGGTGGCGTGTGCCTGTAATCCCAGCTACTCAGGAGGCTGAGGCAGGAGAATTACCTGAACCCAGGAGGCGGAGGTTGCAGTGAGCCGAGATCACGCCATTGCACTCCAGCCTGGGTAAAAAGAGCGAAACTCCATCTCAAACAAAAACAAAAACAAAAACAAACACCTTAATCAAGGTATAATTCACATACAATAAAATGTGACC
The DNA here is from genome assembly GCF_048565385.1 of Saimiri boliviensis. NCBI lineage: Eukaryota > Metazoa > Chordata > Mammalia > Primates > Cebidae > Saimiri > Saimiri boliviensis. The sequence goes on from NC_133452.1 coordinate 99,522,101, forward strand.
ACTTAAAGCAGCAGTCCCCAACCTTTTTGGCACCAGGGACCAGTTTTGTGGAAGACAATTCTTCCACAGACAAGGAATGGGGTGAGAGTGGTTTCAGGATGAAACTGTTCCACCTCAGGTCATCAGGCATTAGATTCTCACAAGGAGCATACAGCCTGGATCCCTCACATGTGTAGTTCACAATAGGGTTTGTGCTCCTGTGAAAATCTAATGCTGCCACTGATCTGACAGGAGATGGAGCTCAGATAATGGTAATGCTCACTTGCCTGCTGCTCAGCTCCTGCTCTGTGGCCCAGTTTCTAACAGGTTGAGGACGAGTACCAGTCTGGAGGTTGGGTACCCCTGACTTAAAGTGTCCAGTTTGATGAGTTTCAATAAATGCCTACCTTTGTGTAAACAGCAGTATGATCAAGATACAGAACACTGATAAGAATATTTTTGAGATACTGCCACTTCTTTCAAGGAGTCCTTCATCTGCTATAAGAAAAAGATACATAAGAAAGATAGTCAACTATACAATGCAGGAAAGCATAAGTTTCAATCATTAGCACAGGCTATGAGGGCCGGGGCCTGGAGGGGGCAGCCAGCATCTTGGGAAATACTTGATCCTAATGCCAATATACTTGGGGCTGGAGGCTCTCCATCACCCAGAGAGAGCCAAGGCAGAGGCAGGCCAGGCACCACAAGACCTGCTTCTCCCAAAATATTTCATTGGCCTGAAATGCCACCATGAGTCACCCCTTTGGTTTAAAACATTTGGTAGTCCCTCTGGAATAGCCATATTAAAATGTACACAAATGACCCACAAGACAACCTTTGAGGTGTGTGGCAGTTTTACCTCCGCTGACATGTGCATGTAAAATTGGTTATCAGATTCTGCCACCTCAGGAAAGGGGAAGGCAGTATCTCCTTTTTTTCTTTTTTTTGAGACAGAGTCTCGCTCTATTGCCTAGGCTGGAGTGCAGAGGTGCGATCTCAGCTTACTGCAACCTCTACCTCCCGGGTTCCAGCGATTCTCCTGCCTCCTGAGTAGCTGGGATTACAGGCATGTGCCACCATACCTAGCTAATTTTTGTATTTTTAGTAGAGATGGGATTTCACCATGTTTGTTAGGCTGGTCTCAAACTCCTGACCTCGTGATCCACCTGCCTCAGCCTCCCAAAGTGCTGGGATTACAGGCATGAGCCACTGTGCCTGGCCATCTCATTTTTTTAAAAGCCTGTGAGAGAGTGATTTCCTTCTTTTAGGACATCTCTAATCATTACATGGAGGCAAGCCCCATCTGAAAGCTTGTAACATCCATCCTGACTCAGAAAGAAGGGGGATTTTGTTAGAATGAGTTCAGCGGGGATTTGGAAGAGGCCCAGCACAGGGGCGAGGGGAATATCCAAAGTCCATTGTCATTAGGGGCATTGGGGCACTGAAGGTTAGGACTATAGGCGTTTCCCCCTGGAAAAGGAAAGACTGCAGAGGTAGGAGATTGCTGTCCTCAAATATCTGAAGGGTGGTCGTGAGGTAAGAGGACTGGAATAGTTTGATGTGGCCTAGCTGGCAGTTGGGTGGGGAAAGCCAGAGGGTAGCAGGTTTTAGCTGAACGTAGGGAAGAACTTTCTTATGGTCAGAGTTAGAGGCAAGGGAATGGGTTGCCCCAGGAATCGGTCAGATCCCTGTCACTAGAGGCATGTAAGCTGAAGCCAGACACCCCTTAGCAGGAATTCAAGCCCTTAGGTCCCTTCCATCACTGAAATTCTCTAATTTGTTGACAATTTCATGGCTAGCCCTTAGTGAGCCCCAAACCAACAAATATTACTTGAGCAACTGTTTTGTACAAGGCAGGATGGGACTTGGAGACCAAGGAACAAAAGCCATGGCCTCTGGCCTGTTGTCTCCTGGGCAGGTGGTATGGGGCAGGGTGTATTTAGAATCACAGAAAGGAAAGAAAACACATGCTTTTAGGAGCTAGGCGTGGTGGCTCACGCCTGTAATCCCAGCACTTTGGGAGGCTGAGGCAGGCGGATCACCTGAGGTCGGGAGTTTGAGACCAGCCTGACCAACATGGAGAAACTCTGTCTACTAAAAATACAAAATTAGCTGGACGTGGTGGCACATGCTTGTAATCCCAGCTACTCGGGAGGCTGAGGCAAGAGAATCGCTTGAACTTGGGGAGGGGAAGGTTGTGGTGAGCTGAGATCATGCCGAGATGGTGCCATTGCACTCCAGCCTGAGAAACAAGAGTGAAAAGCTGTCTCAAAAAAAAAAAAAAAAAAAAAAGAAAGAAAAAGAAAGAAAAGAAAAAGAAAACACATGAAAGAAAAGAAAAAGAAAACACATACTTTTAGATTTTAGAAGGAGGAGATCCTGCCAAATGCTAGAGTAGTCCAGGGAGGCTCCCAAGAGGAGGCAAGATGGGGGAACAAGCCCTGGGAGAGTCTTCAGAATGCAGACAGGTAGAAAGGGAGGGTCCCCAGAGCGGGGAGGTAGGAAATGATGAGGTGCCAAGCTGGCTGGAGGGATGGAACATGAGGAGATACACTGGAGTATCGGAGAGCGGCCTGAGGAGGCTGAGAGAAGACAGAGAGGAAACAGCCCTGGGAGGACCAGGAAGCGGGGCACAAGTCCGCGGAGGACAGGCAAGACCCACAGTGTGGCCCGGGGCCAGGGCATCACTGGAGTGCTGTGGGTGTGTGGAGTGGATTTCTCTTCCACCCCGAAATGTGCTGCAGACCACCAGGCACAGCCTCTCACTCCCTTCCCTCAGCTCTGCCATGGCCTTCTCCCTCAGGGCAGTGAGTGCTGGAGAAAGACAGGAAAACCCACAAAAATCTTCCAAATAAGACAAATATGTAGTGCAGACAAAGGCCGCGCTGGGTGGGATGAGGTTTCGGTTGCTCCCCAGTGGGGCGGACCCATCAAAGTGGCTTGTGGCCACAGAAAAAATGCGTCCTCTCTTGCTCTGGGTGGGGGTTCGTTGTCTCAGCTACCCCCAAAGAAAACCCAGGCTGGGGGTTCCCATGGCCAGGGAATTGGGTCCTCCAGGTCACCCACATGGCCCTGCTCACCCTTCAGCAGGGCATCCAGGCCTTCTCAGGGAACTGGGACACCCACTTTGGGGTGTTGGTGGGGCTGTTTTAAGCTGTCCCCCTGTTGCAGCTCCTGGACTTGCTGGTATGTGGTGAGTGTCCAGGGCATGGCTGGGATGGAAGGCACCTGTGCAGCCCCCAAGAATCTCATGAAAGTATTGGGGGGTGGTTAAGTGGTGCTTGCAATGAAGTCATGTGCCACCAGAAGCACCTCATTAGAGACGGGGGCCGGGGAGGCGGGGCGGGTAACAGAGGGTGATGGGAGGAGGCGGGGGAAGGCACTCTCCTCTGTCCCTTGTCTCCCCAATCCCCTCCCCACTCTCACACCCCTCCAGGCTCCCAGGCCCCTAGGGTTCATTCCATTTCTGCTCCATTTCCATGCCTGTTAATGGCCATTGTTCTGTGGAGAAAGACAAAAATGTTTTCAGTTTAGAAGCATTGTTTCGGACTTTCTCTCTGTGGGCCAAGGGCCTCGATGGGAAGCCTCTATTGGCAGAGTGGTCCCAGGCATGGAGAGGCTGGTTACACTGGGAAGTGGGGGTGGGGCAATGGGGGAGGAGGGCCGGATGAGAGGCTGAGTGGAGTCCTCTGTCCATCTGTGCTGGGCATGCATAGGGACCGCCCCCGAGAGAGGCCAGCCTCTTCTGTCTTTGGTCCCCTCCTGGCCCCCAGCCCCACCCCAGCTATTTTGGCTTTTCTCTTTAGGCTCCCTGACTTTGGATGGGTGAGCAGCTTTCTCTCTGTGGGCCTCAATTTCCTCGTCTGTAATATGAGAGGCTTCCAAGACTCTTCCTGCTTCTACACTTCTGAGCTCAACAGCTCAGTCACATCAACAGCCCTTTCTTTGCTCTAAGACTTCAGTGGTCAGAACTGGCCTAGAATTCAGGCAGTGGCTGAGTTGGTGGCCACCTGGGCAGCAGGCTTTGAGTGGGAAAGTACCTGCCTCTGGCACCATAAATGCCTTTGACTTACCTTGTGGTCTGGAATTCAATCACTAGAGAATCACTCTTCGGGGGCCTCTTTCAAATGCCATTTTCAATAAGGGGGGAGATAATTGCTAATACCCTCCAACAATGACTGAAAATAATCCTTTGCTTATATATTTCTCTTCACAATGTTGAAATCATTTTCGGCTATATGATCTCATTTGAGGCTGCAAACAACCCAGGGTTTAGCTGACCATTGCAAAGTTAAGACCCCAGAGGCTGTGACTCAAGATAAGAACTTGGACACAGGTGGCTTCCTTCCAGGAATTACCTGTATTTTAATGGAGGACTATCTTGAGGGTAAAAATATCACAAAGTAATGCTTCTCTGGTGGCAGGCATTTGAAGCCCTGAGACACCAGGCAGGCAAAGCTGTCTAGGGTGGCTGGGAATGAGGATGCTGTGCCCAGTGGGTGCATGCTCACTCAGCCCAGAGCCAGGCTGGGCCTGCCCAGTGCCTGCCACTGTTGTCAAATCAAGTGACCAGCCCTCAAGGGCTCACTAGACCCCTGGCAGGGACAAATCAGTGTGGGCAGGTACCTGGGTTCATAGGAAACACCCAGAGAATTATTCCAGGAAGTCGATAATCATATTTCAGAGTAAGGAAGCCAGGTTTGGTGACTCATGCCTATAATCTCAACACATTGGAAGGCTGATGCGGATGGATCACTTGAGATGAGGAGTTCGAAACCAGACTGGCTGACATGGTGAAACCCGTATCTACTAAAAATACAAAAAAATTAGCTTGACATGGTGGCAGGGGCCTGCAATCCCTCCTACTTTGGAGGCTGAAGCAGAAGAATCACTTGAACCCGGGAGGCAGAGGTTGCAGTGAGCTGAGATCATGCTACTGCACTCCAGCCTGGGTAACAGAGTGAGACTTCGTCTCAAAACAAACAAACAAAAACTGGTAAAGAATTGCCTGTGCAGGAAATAGCAAGGATGCTCTTTGTGCTCACACATTATAGGTGCGAGCCACCTCGCCCAGCCTTTTAACCAGTTATTTTTTATTCACCAAGTAATGAGCAGTAAGGGTTCTTCTTGTGCCCCAGCTTGGTAAGATGACCACAAGAGGCAGAAAGCATCTCTACACAGCAAAGTTTTTCTATAAGGGGCCATATACAGTAAATATTTGGGGTTTTACAGACCATATCATCTTGTTGTAACTACTCAACTATGGGGAAAGTAGCCATTAGCATTATATAAGTGAATTGACGTAACTATGTTCCAATAAAACTTTATTAAAACAGGAGTCAGGCCAGATTTGGCCCTTGATCCATAGTTTGCCCTTTGAGAAAGCAAGATTTACAGTTAAGTAATAGGGCATGGCCGGGCGCGGTGGCTCAAGCCTGTAATCCCAGCACTTTGGGAGGCCGAGGCGGGTGGATCACGAGGTCAAGAGATCGAGACCATCCTGGTCAACATGGTGAAACCCCGTCTCTACTAAAAATACAAAAAATTAGCTGGGCATGGTGGTGCATGCCTGTAATCCCAGCTACTCGGAAGGCTGAGGCAGGAGAATTGCCTGAACCCAGGAGGTGGAGGTTGCGGTGAGCCGAGATCGCGTCATTGCACTCCAGCCTAGGTAACAAGAGCGAAACTCTGTCTCAATTAAAAAAAAAAAAAAAGTAATAGGGCATGAGTTAAGCAACAAGATGAGTGTCATGGACCAAGAATACGGGCTCCCAGATATCCTAGGAATAACCAAGAAGTGGTGAGTGTACCAAGAGTTTATGGCATTTTGCATGTTGGAGAAGCAGGAGAGGTGAAAAAGGAAAGGCAGCCTGGAGTCAGATTGTGGCACCTGGGCTTTGAATACCAGGCTGAGTACTACTGGGAACAGAGATAATGTTCCCCCTACTGGGATACCATGAAGGTGACATTCATATGGGAGATTTATACTCGTAAGTACACCCTGGAGCTGAGCTGTAGCAGAGATAAGCTAGGCTTCGTGTTCCAGGGAATTTCCTGTAAGTTAGTTTACATTTCCAGGTAAATATGGAGTGCCAATACATCCCAGCATTTTGAGGCTAATTTCTTTTCTTTTCTTTTTTTTTTTTTTGTTTTTTTTGAGATGGAGTCTTGCTTGGTCGCCAGGCTGAAGTGCAGTGGCACGATCTCAGTTCACTGCTATCTCTTCCTCCTGGGTTTAAGCAATTCCCCTGCCTCAGCCTCCCGAGTAGCTGAGACTACAGGCATGCACCACCATGTCTGGCTAATTTTTTTATTTTAGTAGAGACGGGGTTTCACCATGTTGGCCAGGATGGTCTCAATCTCCTGACTTCGTGATCTGCCTTCCTCGGCCTCCCAAAGTGCTGGGATTACAGGCGTGAGATACCACACATGGCTGAGGCTAATTTATGTTCATGTATTGTAGACAGAGAAAATGGCTGCTCTATCTTTTAAATAATTTGTTTGAGTATTTCTTTTAAAGTATATTGGAAAAAAAAAGTCTTCTCAATTTGTTGGATATAACATTAATTAAAGTTGATAAAATTTGTCATTCGATTCCTCTATTATTTTCATTATGACTTTTTTCTACTTGACCCATAAATTTCTGAGCCAGTCTATTAAAGCTTTCATCCATGGCCATAGATTTGTTCATTTCTCCTTGGTTTATATCAGTGTTTGCTTTATGTATTTTGAAGCTGGGTTGTTAGGTGCCTAAAGATTCAGAGAAATTGTATATGTTTGGAAGATTGTAATTTTTACCAATATATCTCCTTTTTTTTTTTTCTTTTTTTGAGACTGGAGTGCAGTGGTGCAATCTTCGCTCACTGCAACCTCTGCCTCCCAGGCTCAAGCGATCCTTCCACCTCAGTCTCCCAAGTTGCTGGGACTACAGGCATGTATTTTTAGTAGAGATGGGATTTCACCATGTTGGCCAGGCTGGGCTTGAACTCTTGACCTCAAGTGATCCATTCACCTCAGCCTCCCAAAGTGCTGGGATTTCAGGCATGAGCCACCATGCCTAGCCTTTCTTTGTTTCTTTTAATGCTTTTTGCCTTTGAATGTCATTTTGTCTGATACTAATATATTTCTTTTTTGTTATCGTTTGCTTATTTCCCCCAACTGTTCGTATTCAAAATGTTCTTGTCAATTTCAATACATCTATATAAACAGCATATGTATAGAAGGATTTTGCCCTTTAATGGGAAGTTTTCTCTTTTCTCATGTATTATTGATGATATTTTTAGACTTACCCTGTCATTTTATTTTATGCTTCCTCTTTACCTTGTTTTCTTCTTTTTCCTCTTTCCCTGCTTTTTGTTATATTGATCAAGTCTTCTTTGTCCCCTTCCCCATCTTTTTAATTCAGTCTATTGACCTGGAAGTTGATTTTCCAATTCTCCATCTTCTGTTGATTATCTTTAAATTTGAATCCTATTTTTTTTTTCTTCCATACCCTCCAAGGCAGATGGATCCTATATTCTTTAACTTTTGGTTTTCTATTAATGTCTTGAGCTGATCAGGCAGGAATTTTTTCTCCCTTAGCATTATTTAACTTTCCTCCTCCTCCCCCACCTGCCACCTCCCAAGTTGAGATCATCTGGGTAGATTATTGCTCCAAATTGTTATTTTAAAAATGTTTACATTATGCCTCAATAATTACTCAGACTAAAAGTTTTACTAGGTTCTTTGTTCACCACAGTTTCGGCATCCCACGTCTTCCTCTTTCTTGAATTCACTATTTTTCTATTGAAGCACCTCCTCTGGACATTCTTTAAGTAATATGAGGGTGGCAAACTTTCTTCCTGTAAAAAAAGAAATTTTTTTAAGTAAAAAAAAAAAATCTTAATTTTCCTCTCCCACTTGAATACTTCATTTCCCTTCAGAACCTTGGAGATAATATTTCACTGTCTTTTAACATCCAGTCTGATGCCAATTTAATATTATTCTATTGAAGACCTGCTTTTTTCTCTCCAGACGCTTCTAAGCTTTTTTTCCTTTATTTTTATTGTTATAAAGTTTTACTATAATATCTGTAAGTGTGAGTCTTTTTTCCTGGGAAAGGTCAAGCTAATGATTAATTTCTTTCTTCAGCAATGGGGAAATTTTCTTTTGTTAGTTCTTTAATTATTTTCCCTCTTCTATTCGCTGAAGTTCTAGCTTTCTGTAATGCCTATCCCACAGATGGTTCTTAATTTTTTTCTCTCAGACTTTCTGTCATTTTATCTTTTTTATTGTGTTTAAGGAGACTTTCTCAGGTCAGTCTTCCTGATAACCAGATCATGAAACCTATCTAGACCATCTACTGAGTTTTGAATTTCAATTATCAATTTTTAAATTTCTCAGACTCCTGGTTGATTCTTTTAAATGGCTTTAATATTATTTTGCATCTCTTGAAGATAATAATTATACATCAACTAAATTGGTTTCTGTTTTTATTTGCTCTATTATCTCTATTACTTTGGGTATTAACCCTTCAATATGTTAAGTTTAGAGCTATGCTATCCAATACAGTAGAGCCTTGCTGCTTAACTTTAATTAAAACTAAATTAAATTAAAAATTCAGTTCCTCAGTTGCAGAAGCCACACTTCAGTTGCTCAACAGCCACAGGTGGTATATGGCTACAAACTGGACAGCTCAAATACAGAACATTTCCATCATTATAGAATGTTCTATGGGCAATATTGGCTTAGAGCGACTCCCTATCATGGTTATATTTTTCATGAAATTTCTGGTGATTACCGATGTTCTGCTCTTCCTTAATTTGCCAGCTTTCAGTTCACTGTAGCCTGTCTCTGCTACAGGGTGTGGGAGAATGGTAAGTGGCCTGCTGTCAGCCTTGCTCTTGGCTGAGGGGTCCCTATTCCTCTCCCAGAGTGTAGGTAGCTACTTGGAGTACTGCTCACCTTTCTAGGCCAGCACCTTGGGGCAAACCCACTGCTGCTAGCTGCTGAACACTGGTGTTCAGAAATACCCCTGGGACTTCCCCTATTCCTTTGAGTCTGTTGTCTCAGGCTCGAAGTCCCCCAAACCACTCTTTTTTCCATAGCAGTCTTCTCCTGCATGTTTTAGCTGTGGTTTCCTTCCTTTTTTTTCTTTTTCTTTTTTAGACAGAGTCTTGCTCTTTTTTATTTATTTATTTATTTATTTATTTATTTATTTATTTATTTAAGATGGGGTTTCACCATCATAGCCAGGCTGGTCTTGAACTCCTGACCTCAGGTGATCCACCCACCTCGGCCTCCCAAAGTGCTAGGATTACAGCGTGAGTCACTGCGCCCAGCCTGAGTCTTGCTCTTTTAGACAGAGTCTTGCTCTGTCACCTGGGCCTGGAGTGCAATGGCATGATCTTGGCTCACTGCAACCTCTGCCTCCTGGGTTCAAGAGATTCTCCTGCCTCAGCCTCCTGAGTAGCTAGGATTACAGGCACCCACCACCATGCCTGGCTAATTTTTGTATTTTTAGTAGAGACTGGGTTTTACCGTGTTGGCCAGGCTGGTCTCGAACTCCTGACCTCAAGTGATCTGCCTGCCTTGGCCTCCCAAAGTGTTGGGATTACAGGTGTGAGCCACCGTACCCTGCCAGTTTTATTTATTTAATGGCTTTTTTTCTTTTTTTTTTTTTTTCTGAGACAGAATCTTCCTCTGTCACCCAGGCTGGAGTCCAGTGGCATGATCTCAGCTCCCTGCAACCTCTGCCTCCCGGGTTCAAGTGGCTCTTCTGCCTCAGTCTCCTGAGTAGCTGGGATTACAGGCGTATATCACCATGCACAGCTAATTTGTGTGTGTGTGTGTGTGTGTGTGTGTGTGTGTGTGTATTTTTAGTAGAGATGGGGTTTCGCCATGTTGGCCAGGTTGGTCTTGAACTCCTGACCTCAAGTGATCCGCCCACCTCAGCCTCCCAAAGTGCTAGGATTACAGGCGTGAGCCACCGCTCTCAACCTCTTTATAGCTTTGATGTTGTTTATCTCTCAGCGATCCAACATTTCTGATCTGCTGATAATTCTTGTTTCATCACATGATATTGAGTTTACTATTTTATTTGTTCTAAGAGTTTTTCTGTCATTTTGTGGATTGTGGCAGGAGAGAGCGTCTTTTGCCAGCTTGACCCAAACTGCAACAATGCCTTTGTATAAGCATCACTCTGTTCCTTGTACACACATTTTTCAACCAATGATTGAAAACCTTGCAATTCTGAAATTCAGACAGGTGCTGGGCTGGCTTAATTGGAATCACCTGAGAATCCATGGACCCACTCCTAGAGGCTCTGAATGCACAACTCAGCTTGGGAATCACTGGCTTACTAAGTGGGATGAGCAGGAAAGAGAATCAAGTACTCAAGACAGACCACTTTGTTTGTGGCCAGTGTTCGAATGTCCAGGATCTCCAGTAGCCATGTGAGTGAATGGGACAGTGGGCGAATGTGGAGATGGGGAGTTTAGGGGCTTCTTTCCTTTAGGACTGAAGGAGAATGAGGAATCACAAAACCCACTGGGGAAAACTCAAGGACAAGAGAGATAAAAAAAAGTGCAATTGAATGGAACTGTGAGGAATGATTGCTGCAGGCCTCTCTCCCTCCCACAGTGATATCAACCCCAGAGATCAAAATGTGGCCAGAAAATTCCCCCACCTAGAGATTTTTTTAAAAACTTTAATTGCTATCCTACTGAGGGGCCAACTCCAGCTTTGAGGGGATATATTTACTGGTTAGATTTGCAGTAATGATTATTATTGTTACTGGTAAGAAGAATACACTCATTGTCTCCAGTGAGCTCACAATGTTGCACAAACATGACCTCATTTCTCCTCTGAATGGGGCAGGTATTGTTAACTCTGTTTTCCAAAAGAAGGACATGGAGGTCCACTGCAATCCAACGCCTTGAGCAAGGCCACACATCAAGAGAGGGAGGGAAGATGGAACCAGGCCCTGGACCTCTCCCATTTGGGACATGGGGCTCTTTGCACAGATCTAGGCTCATGTGTCTGGTCAGTCTCTAGACTTCACTTATGATCACAGAGCTGGTTCTGGGGATCTGAGGGGTTCAGAGAAGTCAAGATCACCAACATCAGATACCAGGGGAGGAATAATCATCATCGTTCTGTGGCTCAGACAATTCTACACTACAGGCTCAGCAAACAACACCTCCCTGGTTTGGCCCTAGTTTTGCTAGGCTCTAACCTAACTGATTTCCCTCCCCGCTTCCTCAACAACTTAGGGGACTTAACTACTTCACCCCCTTGGATCTACTCAGACTGAGAATCATATTCACACCAGACTTGTCCTTTTGCCACACGACAAGTTCCTGCTGCCTGTTAATTGCAGTACATTTTGGCCACTGTGAAATTCTTTAGGCCCTTGCTTCTGCCATCCCCTAAACTGTCTTGAGATTAACCTCCCCGCTTCCTACCCAAGCCTCAAGCCTCAGCATGCCCAAGACACCTTCCCTAAACCTTCCAGAAAAGTCCCTCTCTGAACTCCTGCCACCCTTATCCATTCATTCCGCGGGTAATCACTGAGGACCTACTGTGTGGCGGGCAGTATGGGAGATGATGAGAATACAATAGTGAACAAGTCAGACATGGTCCCTGGTCTAATGGAGCTTACATTCTAGTTGGGGAGAAGGGAAAAACAAAAGTAAAAAACTCACTAAGTCAAATATTTACAAGTTCCCATAAGCTCATATGAAAAGGCCTCCCTGGGCTGGGTGCGGTGGCTCACACCTGTAATCCCAGCATTTTGAGAGGCCAAGGTGGGTGGATTACCCGAGGTTAGGAGTTCAGAACCAGCCTGGCCAACATGGTAAAACCCTGTCTCTACCAGAAAAATACAAAAATTAGCTGGGTGTGGTGGTACACCTGTAATCCCAGCTACTTGGGAGGCTGAGCCAGGAAAATTGCTTGAACCCAGGAGGCAGGGGTTGGAGTAAGCCAAGATTACACCATTGTACTCCAGCCTGGGTGACAAGAGCGAAACTCCGTCAAAAGAAAGAGAGAGAGAGAGAGAGAGAGAGAGAGAGAGAGAGAGAGAGAGAGAGAGAAAGAAAAAGAAAAGAAAGAAAGAAAGAAAAGAAAGAGAGAGACAGAGAGAGACAGAGAGAGAAGTGGGCCTCCCAGTAAAATCTAAAGAAATTAGGGCCTCTGAAACTTACTTCAAATCTGCCCATATCTGTCCATCTTCCACCCTGTCCAAGAAAGAGCTTGGCTTATCTAGGTATGTCAAAAAGGGATGTGTAGCTAAAGAGTGATGTTGGATGACAGCAGAGGCGCACAATGTGGGGCAGGAGAGGGAGGCAAGGCTGGATTACACAGGACCTTGAAGGCCATGCCAAACATCTGGATTTCATGCTCAGAACAATAAGAAGACATGGCAGGATTGTTGACCAGGGAGTAACATGGGCTGACTTATACTTTATGATGGAGATTCTCAGTGTGGCAGCGGGAAGAGGAGACAGGGAGATGATTTCACTCCCCTCCTCCAGGGGACATTTGTCAATGTCTGGAGACATTTTTGGCTGTTGCAACTAGGGGAGGGAGTGCTGCTGGCACCTAGTGGGTAGAGGCTAGGGATGCTGCTAAATATCCTACAATGTATAGGATGTCTCCCCAACAAATGTCACTCATGCTGAGGTTGTAAGGCCCAGCTTTAAACTGACTCTGGCGGCCATAGGAAAGATAGATTCTCAGCCCCCAAGAGTGGAATTAGGGAGAGCACCTGGAAAGCTATTTAAATCAACTTCATATAGCTATAGTATTGACCCACCTGCACCTTTCTCCCAAATCTTAACCTCCCTGGTGTGGGGTCTCTGCTTTCTGCTGAGTGACAGCCAACCAGCCAATCAGCCCAAGTCACCCTCCAAGAAGCCCCTTTGCATTTTAACCGGGACCTTCTGGAGACAATGCTATAACCCAAAAGAACAGTCAGGCTGGCTGAGCAGTAGGGCGAGTCATGTCAAGGCACCACTGTGCAGAAGCCACCTGCTCGAAACCCTGCAGATGAGGGTTTAGGGACCAACTCCGAGCATGCTATTTTCCTCCATAGTCACAGTCAGCCCCTGTCATGCCAGCTGCTGCCAGCTTGGCGCTCTCCTCCTCCCTGACCCTGAGAACGCCAGGTCTGTATGGGCTGCAGAGGATCTGGACACTGAAAGCATGTGATGCCCTGCACTTACTGCGAGTTTATGAGTATTTACACCAGCATGTAAACCTATCGTTTACAGCCTTGGCATGTAAATCAACATAGGATTCAAGGGCTCTCCTCTTGACCCCTCCCCACCAACTTGAGGTTGGTTTTAAGATTGGGGAAGCACATGATTGAGCTGTGGTGACAATGGGAGGTCTGTGGATAAGGAACTCAAGGAGGAGAGGAAGGTCTCTCCTTAGAGGCAGGACTGGCCAAGCAGATGGTGAGGGTAAGAGAGTTTGTCTTCTGTGCCCCAGTTACGGCCCACTCTTCTACTAACATAGAGGCTGTTAACCTTTTGAGAGAGAGAGAGAGAGAGAGACAGTATGTGTGTGTGTATATGTGTGCGTGGGGGTAGTTATGGAAGTTTTGAAGAAAGCTATAGAAAACCTCTCTCTGAAAAAATGAATACTGTCAACAAAAGTTTGTATGCAATTTAGGAGACTCCCAAATCCCTTTAAAGTGACAAGAACTAATTCACACCAAGGTATAAATGACTAACAAAGTTCAGTATATTTCCATTTAAATGGAGGAGGAAAGCCCTTAAACCAAAGGAGCTGGAACTCTTACTGGGGAACTTCTCTAAATCAGTGGGTTGAGATACATTCTAAAGAGACTGGGAAAGCATCTCCTAACTTCTGAAATCTCTGCATACTCCTACTGTACCTACATATAAAACTGAGTTTGGATATAGGGAAGCAACAGAGGGAGGAAGAGCGACAGCATGTTTTTAGGCTAATTTAGACTCAAAAGGTCGCCTGAAACTCCACCCAGGGGTTTGTTGGGACCTGGGTACTAGATATTCCTGGTCAGCCAAAGTATCTGATCTTGTTAATGGGCCAATAAAAATTAGGGGGACAAAGGCCAAGCCCTGGCTACTCAAATGAATTCCTCTGTGAGAGCCGAGCAAGCAAGAGCAACTCGTTAAAGAGTTGTAACCGAGCAAACAGAGGAATCATTGCGTTTCATTAACTTTAATAGAGCTTGTTAGGTTGGCTTCCAAGGGTTGTGAGACGGGAGAGAAAGCCAGACTCATCATCGGGGGTGGGGAGCAAGCTGGCCCTCACGGACTCCCCCTGCGTTTCCCAGCTCCAATCTGGAAGCGGCTGCTCTTGCCACCCCCACGGGCTCCCCAGCCCAGCATGACATCCTGGCTACACAGGCAAGGAGCCCAGGCCTCAAGGACTAATTCTTTCTTGCCAGGGTGGGGAAAGACAGACAGAGACAAAGAGCTTAGGGCAAACCATCTCCAGGCTTGGGCAGGCCACCTGGCTCTGGGCACCCACAAAGAGGCCCCCTCCGAGGGACATCAAAAGTTCAGCTTCAATGCCCACAAACTCCCATTAAAGGATCCCAGCAGCCCAGAGCCCGGCCCAAGGACCATTGTCAATGCCAGCCACAATCCGGTCCTCCTCTTCCTCCACCCCAGAACCGTGCAACACCAGAAAAACAAAAAAACAAACAAACAGGGCCAGCAGAAAACACATCACCACACAAACTCGCCTCACATTGTCCTCTGTGGTTGGCCAGGGCAAGAAGCCAGAGGGCATTTGCCTGGAAAAGCCAAGAAGGTCTTTGAGCTTAGCCCCTGAACCTTTCAGGGTCTGCCTTGCCTCCTCCTGGGCTGCCTCCTTTCTCTCTCTTCCTTCTCCATCTCTCTTTTCTTTCTATCCATTATTTCCCCCATCACTTCTTTCTATGTCTTTTCCCCCTTTTTCTTTCTGTTTCTTCCTGCATCCATGATGAAATAAATTCACTAAAAATTAACACATTGAAGAAATCCTGCTGCACACATAAAGCCAATTCATGATGCAAACCCGCCACACTGCTACTTTGCTGTAAAGTCGTCGGGTTCCTGGAGCCTATGCAACACTGTCAGCCACTCGGCATCTGACGGAAACAGGCTCTTCACTATCTGGCCCCATCCCACCCTTCAGATCGTCCTCCACACTCTCTGAAATAATTGTCTCTGATTGAACCACATTATTAATTCTGTGAAGACATTCTCCTCTCTTAAGTCTTTGCTCACGTTGCTCCTGTCACCTGGAAAGCCCGCAATCTCTTCACCCAACTCCATGTATGAGAATTCTATATATTCTTTGAGGTCAGCTTTAAACCCTTTCCTCCTCCACTGAGTCAGCCTCCTGCTTCCAGCTAGAATTAATCTGTGCTCTTTATGGCCTCATTAGAATTTTACGTTGGCACCTCCATATTTGGACATTTACCACATTCTGCCTTATGTTCCAATTATTTAGATATGAATTTCTCTTACCAAATTATAAACTTAAAAGGAGAAACCATGTCATTTGGAATCCTCGTGTTCTTTAAGTCCCTGGTATATAGTAACTGCACAATAAAGGTCAAACATGAGTCTGTGGTTATAAAGAAATACGCATACAATTAATTCCACATCTTAACTTTACCAATGTGGGTCTATTTCATATATAATAATTTTACTTGCAAATTTCTTTGAGGCAGTGGGTTCCCTGAGTAGACTCCCAGAGGTCTGGCTTTAGTACTTCACCAAGGGCTGAAGGATGGTATGTTAGATGGCGGCACCTACTGGTGAAGGTTGGCATTACAGCTTGGGTCTACCAAAGCGAAGCCACTAAAATTTCTCAGTCCCAGCAGCATTGGACTGGGAACTGGAGACAGAATAGGAATTAGAATGAGTTCCTCTCTGGCTTGGTGCAGTGGCTCACACCTGTATTCTCAGCACTTTGGGAAGCCGAGGCAGGCGGATCACCTGAGATCGGGAGTTTGAGACCAGCTTGACCAACATGGAGAAACCCTGTCTCTACTAAAAATGCACAATTAGCTGGGTGTGGTGGCGCATGCCTGTAATCCAAGCTACTCAGGAGGCTGAGGCAGGAGAATCATTTGAACCCAGAAGGCAGAGGTTGCAGGAAAATCGCTTGAAGCCAGGAGGCAGAGGTTACAGTGAGTGGAGATCGCACTATTGCACCCCAGCCTGGGCAACAAGAGTGATACTCTGTCTCAAAAAAAAAGAATGAGTTCCTCTCCCTCCTCAGTAGCCCTTACGCTGATCAAGAGGTGAAACATCGCTGAGTCCCTGGGTCAGGGCCCCAGGGAAAAGCCCATTCTTCTCCAGCATACTGCAGCTTCGTACAGACTAGATTTTGCAGGACCAGAGCAGGGCACCAAGGAATCTCAGCCTGACTGTGATATCCTTTAGCTTTGCCAAGTCGGCTCAGAAGAGGAGATGGGGCATAAAGAAAAGAGAGCCTCTTGCTGCAAAAAGGAGGCAAAATTTTGTAAGGATATCAACACTCAGCACAAGCACATAGCTGGCACACATTCTGAGGATCCTTCCTTACTGCAGGTTTTCAGCTTCTCCTAGAATGATTTTCAGCCCAGTGGGAGCCCTTCTCTGAAAATGTGTTAGAAGCTATTGGGTAACTGAGCTTCGTTTTACAGCAATTTGCTTTATGGTCTAATTGAAGTTGGTTCATGGACACCTTGAACTTTGCCCCAATACTTCCATCTATCCTTTCCTTGATCCAGGAAATTCATAGGTGTGGTATTGGTAGATGGAGTTGTCCTTCTCCACCTCTCTGTCTTTTCCTCTGAGGAGGGAACACAGTGAGGATCTAGGAAAGGACAGCCATAAAGAATAGGGGAGGGGGAGGGAAACCAAGCCACCTCTCAGCAAAAGTTCCTTACGAGTGTTCCTACAACCCCCTCCTCTGACACTCACAACACATTTGTCAGGGTGTCAGCTGATAACTAAAGTTTTAACTGGCAAAGGCCATCACCCTCTCTCACAAGAATATTTGTATTTGGAGCCAAAGAACATAAGGTTTAGCTCAGAGGAGTGACTCTCCAATAATGGAATTTTAAGCATCAGTCAGAAAGATCTTTGATGAGGTGGCAGAGAATCTCCCAGGGACTTTCAAGCGACCTCACCTAGGGTTCTCCCCTCCTGTACCTCCCAGAGTTCAAATGAGAGCTGCCTATAGACACCTTTCATCTGCTCTGGCCCCAGACCTCTGACCACTCGGGCTGCTTTTTGCCCAGTCTCCTGCCTCTGGCTGCTTTATCTAGGCTGTCATTACCCAATTCTTCAGACCTTTGGGGATATCCTGAGCTCTGGCTTGGAAGGTTCCACATATGTCTTCCAGACCCTAAAAGTCTCTAACAGGAGTCCTCTCCTAGGTTCCCTATGTGTCCATGGTCTTTCTTCAGTGGGGGTTTCCACATTGCTTTTTCATTCAACACGCTCTGCTGTCCTATGTCCTCCAGGAAACCTGAAGCATCCTCAGACTGGTGGGAGGCAGGGAGGCAAGATCAGGGAATGCTTCACTTCTCCTCTGAGATTTGTGAGACTCACCCTTCCTTCATTCTTTCAGCCATTCAACAAATATTTGCTGAACACAACTATCTGCCAGGCATATGCTTAGAGCTGGGGACACAGTGGCGACCCAAATGAGTCTTTCCCTGAAAGGTTTGACTGAACTAGCGGAAGATAAACAGACCATTCCCATTACCGTATGGCCAGGGCCATGACTGGGATATATTTCAAGGACGACTGAGCTCCAAGTTTCCTGGGGCAGTAAAAAGACTTTCCCAACAAGGTACCATGTAAGCTGGATCTTTTAAGTTTTAACAGGGTCTCATGTAGCCCAGGCTAGAGTGCAGTGGTGAGATCACAGCTCACTGCAGCCTCCAACTCCTGGGCTCAAGAAGTCCTCCCACCTCAGCCTCTGAGTAGCTAGGACTACAGGTGCACATCACCACTTTGGCTCATTTTAAAATTTTTTGTAGAGACAGGGTCTCATTATGTTGTCCAGGCTGGTCTTGAACTTCTAGCTTCAAGTCATCCTCCTGCCTCGCCTCCCAAAACACTGGGATTTCAGATACGAGCCACTGCACCAGCCCTAAGCAGGATTTTACAGGGCAGTAGTAGTTCTCCAGCTGACAAGAATATGGTGTGTGCCAGGCATGGTGTAGCTAGGGTGTAGTGATGATGAAGTCAGAAGACAAGCATGAAAAGTCACTGGAAAGAAAGGCTCAGGACTGGCACAGAAGGCCATGTACACTGTGCCAAGCAGCTAAAACTTAGCTCTTCCAGGGCGTGGCCCACAGGATATACAGAAAGTACCTGAACTGTAGCAGCAGCAAGAGGAATGGGGAGGAGAACTGTGCTTAGAACGCGGAGGAATCCAAATGCGGCCCCTGAGTGGGTTATGAAGCTGTTAACCTCAAGATGGAGATCGCAGGAAGGAAACAGGTCAGGGTGGAACATTGCGAGGAATGAGTTCAGTTGGGGGTAGGTTCAGCTTGAGGTTTTGAAAAATACCTTTGGAAGTATCTATACATAGATGGAAATATAGGACTAGATAGGAAAGAGAGGAGGGAGCTAGAGCTATAGATCTGCAAACTGAACATATGGAATTAGAGTTAGGAGAAAAGTGAGGTTAGGGATATAGATTTGGTGGTCACTGGCACACTGGCGGTGCCTGGAGCCATAATACCCCACTATGTGCTGTCCACCTATTTTGTGAGGGACCTTCCATATAAGTCATCATCAGTAACACTCCAACAACCTGCAAGGTCAGAAGTTTATCCTCCCTGTTTTCCAGATGAGGAAGATGAAGCTCAAAGAGATGAAGAAACTTGCCCAAGCTCACCCATTGATGTTGCTGGAAATTAAACTTAGGACTGTCTGACCACAAAGCCAGTGTTCTTTCCATCACCCTTGCTGACTCTCAGAGAGTCCCTAGGGAGGTCGCATAGAGTGAGAAGTAAAAAAAGCCAGGCTAGAAGCCCAAACTCTCTAGCATTTAAGAGGCCAGTGGAGAGAAAGCAACCAGCAGGAGATGCAGGAAAAGAAAGCGCTCCCAGAAGGGGAAGAAGAATGTTCAGAGGTTTTGGATGAGGCAGAGAGGTCAGGCTAGATAAGGACTGGCAAGCAGCCCTGGATATGAAGACGTGGAAGTCGCTGGAGACGTTGGGGGGAGGGGTGTCAGAGGGAGCCTGGGACAGAATGAGCTAGGGCCAGGGGTGAAAGGGAAGCACTGACATGGAGACCTCAGGCAGAGAAGCTGGGAGTCTGGAAGGACGGGAGGCAGTAGGGTCTGGGGAACTTTCCTGTTCCTACTATAGGATGCTGCAGATCTTTTTGTGTTTATAGAAGAGCTGAGATGAGGCATTCAGGCAAAAGAGGGGATACCTGACAGAGCGAGCTCCCTGAAGTGGCAAGAGGGGATGAGATCCCGGTACATGTATATGGTATTAGGCTTGGACAAAAGGAGGGACCCCTCTCTTATCAATGGAGAGAGAAGGGGGCAGGGACTAGGCGGCTCAGGTCAGATGGCTCCTGGGTTTTTGGAGAAATAGGAGTTGAGGATGCTGACTGGAGAAGTATGGGGGCTGGGGTGGGCAGAAGAGAAACAAATTTGAGAAGGCAGCTGTGTGGACCGGGACAGGGTGTAGGCCTGGGGTGGTTGGAGACTTGCCTTGTGATGTGCAGGGTTCTGGAACCACACATTGGTGATGATGCCAATTGGCAAAGTAGAGATTTTTGTTTCCTTTGTGGAAGCAGCTGGGGTGCAGGTGGAAAGGAAGCAGGTGGTAAAGTAACACAGGAGTGGAGGTGGGCAGAGACGGGGGTGGGAGGAAACTGGGGTGAAGGGCCAAGGGAGTTAAACTGGAGGTGGCCTAAGTATCCAGAAAAGAGGCTGGAACAGGTATAAACAGCTTGGATTGGGTTACCTCCGCCCTATATCCTGGCAGGGCTGCCTGTGGACCCCTCTGTAAAGCCAACACTAAGGGCCTGGGAAAAAGGTACTCCTAGAATCCCAGAGCTGGAACAGATTTTGAGAGAGGGTTACTTCTAAGCCTCTGCCTATATGGCAAAATGACTCCTCAACCATCCTGAAGGAGTGCAAAACACAGACAGAGTCGGCCTGTCCACCAGCCTAGTAAGATCCCCTCCCTCCCTTCCATTTCTTTTGTTGCTGTTCTGACTGGTCTCTTTTCCTCTCCATCTGTCCATTACTGATTTTTGTTTATGTGACTATTTTGCCTTTTTTTTTTTTTTCCATTTTTTAAGACAGAATTTCACTCGTCACCCAGGCTAGAATGCAATGGCACTATCTCAGTTGAAAACTCAACCTGCCAGGTTCAAGCAATTCTCCTGCCTTAGCCTTCCGAGTAGCTGGGATTACAGGTGCCTGCCACCATGCCCACCTAATTTTTGTATTTTTAGTAGAGATGGGGTTTCACCATGTTGGCCAGGCTGGTCTTTGAACTCCTGACTTCAGGTGATCCACCTGCCTCAGCCTCCCAAAGTGCTGGGATTACAGGTGTGAGCCATCGTGCTTGGCCTATTTTGGTCCACTTCTTTCTTTCTTGTTTAACAGTCATCAAGATTCAGCTCAAATCACCCCTCATTTATGAAGTCTTCTGGGATGACTGACTTCTGTTTCCTCTGAATTTACATGGCACTTTCTGTCTGGCCTTTTCAACGTCGCTCAGATATTCTTCATTCAAATATTCTGTTTTTCATATGCGGCCCTTGCCTACCTGCTAAAATACGTGGCATTTGGGGAATCTGCCCTGTGATGCATAGTGGTGGTGTGTAACCTTACATTGGTG
Organism: Saimiri boliviensis; assembly: GCF_048565385.1. Taxonomy (NCBI): domain Eukaryota; kingdom Metazoa; phylum Chordata; class Mammalia; order Primates; family Cebidae; genus Saimiri; species Saimiri boliviensis. The sequence goes on from NC_133452.1 coordinate 99,542,916, forward strand.
TTGCATCTCCTCCGGTGAGGATCACGTTTTTCATTTCTTTTGTATACTCTAGAGGGTATATAACAGCTTAGCTGGAGGTGTAACTACCTTATACCACCGGATGGAAGGGCTGATGACTGGTCAAATCATCAGGAAGAAGAAAAGTGAGAACCAGAAGTAGGTACTGGCAGCTCTGAGGATACAGGCTAAGGAGTGCTCATTTAGGAGTCAGAAGTCAGGGGAGACATAGATTTTGCTTCCAGCTTTGTATCTTAAATATTGTGTGACTCTGGACAAGCCATGTTACCTCCCATCATCAGAGAGATGATGGTCAAAGTCTTTTGCAGTTCTATTAATGACTCTCCAGAGCAAGGAAATGTGTACAGAGCCCTGTATGTGAAGATGCTGGTCTATGACCCTCAGCCTGCCTCAGTGATTAGAGTGTAAGAGTGGCAAAGGTGTATCAAGTTTCTGTGAATTCAGAGGAGGCAATGTGGACAGCTGAGGAGGTATACAAGCTTCAGAGTTAGGTCTGGGCCCAAGTCCTGGCTTTATTCTTTCTTAGTCTGTCATCATGGGCAAGTTAATCTCCCTGAGACTGTTTTCCCACCAATAAAATGGGAATAACAATTCTTGCCTTATCGACTCATGATGGAGTGCCTGGTACAGTGCCTGGCACATAGATAGCACTCGGTAAATGGTAGCTGTGAGCTCTAATTTGTGTTTCAGGGTGTCTTCTTAAGGCAGAGAAGGAGGTGCAAGACAGTAGGGATGGAGAGACTCCAGAGCTACCTAGCTGGCAAGTCAATATTCTTCTAACTGCATAATGGATAATTGCTGCTGATAAGGGTAGTGTGCTGGAATGCATGGAATTTTTGGAACGTTCTCAGTAGGAATGTATGACAGACGGGAACCTGCTGGGGGTGCTGAGAATCTAGCCCAGTTGGCTGTGCTCACACCCAGTGGCATCAAAGCCTGATCTGGGACAAGGCTGCTTCCTCCCACCAAGCACTACTGTACCTTTGTTATCAAACACTTGGGTTTTTTTTTTTTTTGGACAGAGTCTTGTTCTGTCACACAGGTCAGAGCAGTGGCACAATCTCGGCTCGCTGCAACCTCCACCTCCCAGGTTCAAGTGATTCTCCTGCCTCAGCCTCCTGAGTAACTGGGATTACAGGCATGCACCACCACACATGGCTAATTTTTGTATTTTTAGTAGAGATGGGGTTTCACCATGTTGGCTAGGCTGGTCTTGAACTTCTGACCTCAAGTGATCTGCCCTCCTCAGCCTCCCACAGTGATTGGATTACAGGTGTGAGCCATTGCACTTGGCCCCAAACACTTGGGCTTTTGTTCTTCTGAGAAGTAGTGGAAAGAACAATAGCCTCCACCTATTGAATGCCTACTATGTGCCAAGTGTTTTCCACATATTATCTCATTTCATTTACACCATTAACCCTATAAGGTTTTTATTCCCTATGTCAGATGAGAACACTGAAGCTCCCTGAGATTGAGTAACTTGCCTGAAGTCACAGAGGTAGAAAGTAACAGAGCTGAAATTTGAATTGCAGGTTTGTTTAGAGTACACACAGACACTGATGGACACCTTTGAGGTCATATAACCGTATCTGTTTTTCCAGATGAAGAAACAACTCACCAAGAAAAATAGATGGCTGGGAAATAGTAGGGCCTGACATTGCCTCAGGGCAATTTACTTCTAGCTCATATGTGCTCTCCATTAGACTATGTGGCACTGCCCTTCAAGGTAGGGTCACTGGAGTCATTTTATATATGGGGAAGCTGAGAAGCAGAAAGAAAAAGCAAAGCTCATAGGAGACCTGGCAGGGGAGGGGAAGCCTCTGAGTGTGGTGGGGCCCTGGCAGAAGGATCCCTAAACAGGGCCTGAATCAAGATCTATCAGATATGGGCTCCCGACCCCTGTCCAGTCTTCTCCCCAGATATTTTCAGGAGCAAGTAGAATGAAATGAGTGTCAGAAGCATTCCTGAAGGAAAATGAAGCCCCCAAACAAACTGCAACCTTAGAGGTGGGTGTGGGAGGCCCAGAGCCCACTGGACATATTGTCCCTGCTGGTTATGATATGGCATATGCTGCTGCTGCTTCTGTAGTACCACTTGCAAGAGCCATCTTGTTATTCCTTCCCTGTTATCTTCCTGAGTTACTGTCCAACTGAGTCCCTGCAGAAGAGGACAAGGCAGAAGGCAATGGGAATTGGACCAGCACCCCAATTGAGGGACAGCAGAGAAAAGAGAGAGGATATTTTAAAAACTGGGGCAAACTGTGCAGAAGGAGCAATGTCCTCCAACCATGGAAGCTGCCTCTCGACTGTTCACCCTCTTTCTATCTTCTTTCCTTCCATTGTAAGGGAAAGAGGAAAGACCTCTTGAAAGGTTGTGAGGACTTTCTTGGAGTGTGAGGCTATGAGACTGGTCTCAGAATGAGACCAGACCAGGTCCAATTTTCTACAGGGAAGATGCTGCTAGGACCCAGACTAGCCTCACAGAGCCCTCAGGGTATCCAGGAGGAAGAGGCAATGACCAGGATAGGTGACTCAGTTCTGAAACCCTCAATATTGGATGCCCACATCAGCTGGGGAAAGGGGTGGGCTTTGTTGGCAATGGTCCTGTCCACCAGGAGAAGAGCTGAACTGTTCCTTTCCTAGGGATTGAGTAGAAAAGTAGGATGGAAACAGACTCAGACTTCTTTCCTGGGATAAAAATTAGTTTTAAACAAGTCCTATGTCAATGGGCCTCAGTTTCCTCAGAAAACAAGAGTTGGAAGGGGCAGTGCCCCCAGGAAGCCTGGGGGAGGAGGCCTGGAGAACCTTGCATAGCATCAGAGATGACCGTTGGGATGGGAGCACATAGATCATGGGAATGATGTGGAGGCCACAGAAAAGGCTGGGTCAGATGATCGAGGTCCCTCCCAGCCCTGTCACTCTAAGATGCCCTCCCTCCTTTATTCCACTGGCAAACCCCTCCCCTTGCAGCAGTTTTGCCTGCTGCCACCAATTATGTGTAGGGTTGGAGGACAAGTATAAACTTGCCATCCTATTTGCCCTAAACCGCATGGTTTCAAAAAAAAGAGAAAGATTGGAGGTTGCCAGACAGTTCCTGTGATCTCCATGGGGGCACAGAGAGAGAGCCGAGGAGCCCCCCAAGGCTGAGAGGGGAGATGGCACTCTGCCTTGCTTTGCTCTTCCTCTGCCTTCTTTGGACACTAGTGTAGCTCCTCTGGGTCCCTGGGGGGATGGAGGGAGGGCCTCTACATCCTCCTTAAGGTGGACAAGGAGGATTCCGTAAGGGGGTTATGGGTTATTTGGGGTCTTCAGTTCAGGGTGATTTCCCGGCCCTCTGAGTATGGATATTGCCCTGGCTTTCAGGGAGGGAGGTTCAGGTGGATTGTTCCACCTCAGCCACTATGTGTCTGGAAGATCGTTTTTGTTACCCTCTAGTTGCCTTTTATCTCATCCTACCAGTTTCCCTCTGATGATTTCTTCTTCTCCCCTTGGACCAGCTGAGCTTCTCCTCTACAACTCGGCAAAAAGAGGCAGTTCCCTGCTCTTCTCTCCCACTGCCACCCACCTAATCTGGTTCCAGAGTACCCTTAGCTCTTCAGAGGATTCTATAGGGTAGAAGCAGGGCTTATATCACCAGGACACTGTGAATTGGGGTGCTGGTCCAATTCCCATTGTCTTCTGCAGGGACTCAGTTGGACAGTAACTCAGGAAGATAACAGGGAAGGAATAACAAGATGGCTCTTGCAAGTGGTACTACAAAAGCAGCAGCAGCATATGCCATATCATAACCAGAAGCAGCATATGCCATATCATAACCAGCAGGGACAGTATGTCCAGTGGGCTCTGGGCCTCCCACACCCACCTCTAAGGTTGCAGTTTGTTTGGGGGCTTCATTTTCCTTCAGGAATGCTTCTGACATTTCATTCTACTTGCTCCTGAAAATATCTGGGGAGAAGACTGGACAGGGGTCGGGAGCCCATACCTGATAGATCTTGATTCAGGCCCTGTTTAGGGATCCTTCTGCCAGGGCCCCACCACACTCAGAGGCTTCCCCTCCCCTGCCAGGTCTCCTATGAGCTTTGCTTTTTCTTTCTGCTTCTCAGCTTCCCCATATATAAAATGACTCCAGTGACCCTACCTTGAAGAATGGACCGGACCAGTCACGACCACCTCTTGAAGCCAGGTGCAGGTTCGGAGGAGCCTCTTGAACCTGTCTTTATGTCTTCGTGTTTAGACACATAGACATGATTCTGCGGGGTAGCTTTCGCCCCTGTGCTGACCACATGAAAGTGTCTGTACGTTAGTCCATGTCTCGATGGGTAGGGTGGTTCAGTGGGCTTACCTCCGAGGCCTTAACTGCAAGGGAGTCTGCCCTGGAGCTGGCAGTTTTAGCATGGGGAGGTGACTTTCTTCTTGGTCCTCAAAGTGGACTCAGATCTAGGAATGGGGACTGAGTCCTGAGAGGGGGGGTGTCATAGCTGTAAAAGTTGGGAGGGGGTTACTCAGCCTGGTGTCGGAGGCGCTCTGTATTTCGAGGTTCTATGTCCCGTGGCAGGCTGTGTTGGTGGACATGTCCGAGTGCCCACATGTCCACGTCTGCCCCAGCCTCCCCGACACCTCACGCCCTCTTTGTCTCCGGTGGAAGTGTGCGTGCAAACCTGTGCCGCACGGCCTTCCTCGCGTGAGAGCGGTGGGGACGCACTCTCGCTTCCCCAATCTTTCCTCTGGGAGAGAGGACGAGCCGGGGCCCGGTGCTGTTTGGTCTGGAGCCGAGCGGGGCTTGCATTGATCCATTGATTGTGCGCGGTCTGCGCCTGACCTCCCTGCTCCCGGGGAAGCCGTCTCCATGGAGACCAGGCCCGCTCCCCCAGCGCGGGATTGTAAATTCCTGCAGGCAGCGGCCCGGCAGCCTGGGGAGGGGGCCGCCGCGCCCGGGCGCGCAGGGGGAGCGGCCGCCGCGCCAAGGCCCCATTTGAAAGAAAAAAGGGCACGAAAAAGGAGGTGGTGGAGGAGGAGGAGGAGGAGGGGGAGGAGGAAGAAAACGAAAAGGAGCGAGGAGAGGAGGAGAAAGAGGAGGAGGAGGAGAAAGGCGAAGAAAAAGAGCCGTAGAGACCGAGAAAGAGCGAGAGGAAGAAAGAGAGGCAGAAAGGGCGTGTTTCTGGCGCTGCGTTTCCCCTCCCCTTTCTCAGGTCCTTCGCTCGGGGCTCTGCGCGCTCTCCGGCTGCAGCTCTCTCCCTGCGAAGCTGGAAATTGGGTGGGATTAGACAGTGTAGCCCCGCCGCCGCCGCTGGCAGAGCCCGGCTTGGAGAGGGCGGGGGTTCCCCTCAGTCAGTCGCCCCGGGCGCCCCTCGCCTAGTCTCACTCTCCGCCTCGCTCTCCCCGACGTCTGGCCAGGAGGAGCCAGTAGCATCGGGAGCCTCCCGCTGAGGGCGCCGCGGTCCGCGCCCCGCGGCTAGAGCCCCCGGCCTGGCCTCGGCGGGGCGCCCCCTCCCCTCCCCCTCCTGCGCGCTGGGACCCAACTGGCTTCCGCCCTCCCCGGGCCGCGAGACCGGCCCCGGCGGCCGGGCCGCCCGTAGCTCCAGCCATGGGCTCGGGGCGCGTACCCGGGCTCTGCCTGCTCGTCCTGCTGGTCCACGCCCGCGCTGCCCAGAACAGCAAAGCCGCGCAAGGTAAGGAAGGAGGGGCGCACAGCCGGGGGGCTGTCCCAGCTGCTGGGCCCCAGGGCCTAGGCGCGATTCCCGAGGGGCAGGGCAGGTGCTGGGGAGCGTGCTGCTGTCAGAACTCGGCTCTGTGCACCCGCACTCCCCCGCCAGGGGCCCGACTGCTGGGCGCTGCGCCCGGAGCGAAAAGCCAGACGAGCTGGGGGCGGCAGAGAGGAGTGAGAAGCTCTGGGGGCAGTGGGCAGAAGAGACCACGCGCCTCAGAATTCCGCCCGACTTCATCTACCCCCAGCATCTTCGAAAGACTTCTTGTCCTTCAAAGTCTGAGAGGGAATCTTGTCTTCTCTCAAACATTGCCAGAAACTTACGCTGTGGCCTGGAGAGACTGAGGGAATAATGAAAACTTTTCAGCTGTGCGGTATATTTCTTTCCCTTACCCCCAACCCGCATGCAAAGTTAGACAGACATTTCTAAGTTAATGCCCTATCAGTGGAAAAATGTTGAAGAAAAATAGCGTCTTTTATGGAAAAAAATCAACTCATCTCTCACCGAATGGTAGGGGGTGAAGAGGAGAAGAAAATTTCTCTGACTGACTCCGACAGGAATGTTGCGTTTCTGCCTCTTTGGGGGGAAATCTCTTTCGTCTTGCAGGGCTTTCATTTCTTATCATAATATTTATTTATTAAGGCCTCGGGTTTCCAATTTCATTTAAATCCAGGTCACAATTGCATTAAAATAACAAAGTAGAATTCTAGGCTGGGGAGCTTTGACAGATCCCTCTAAGAATTAAAGAGAGAGACCGGGAGGCCTCCCGCCCCCGTCCCTGACCCCCAGCTCATCGCCTGGCGGGTCCCAAGGCTGTGCAGACACCGACAAGGCTGATGTACCACAGTTCTCTCAGGACAGTTTCCTCCTCCCACTTGACCTCTTGCTGTACCCCTCCCCCATCGTGTCCTCACAGACAAGAGATTTATATGGACAAAAAGAAAATTCCTCCTGGCAAGGTTTTGCCCAGGAGGGTCTGATTCTGCCTATTGTCTCAGGGGCTCCTGAAGCCAGCTGGGGCGAGGAGGTGGCTGGACCAGAAGGAAAGTTGAACTTGGGAGTTGAGGAAGCCTAAGTGTCTGACGTAGGTCACTGTGTCCCAGAGCCTGAGCTCTTGGCTTTGAAGCTGCTCTGTTGTATGGGATGGGCTCCTGCTCTGTGAAAAGGAAGGCGCTGTGTCAGTACCACTCTCCTCTCCTCGAACACTGCCTCTTCAGCTAACCTCTTCCCCCTCCAACCTGTCCTTTCGCAGAACTGAAATTAGACCCTCAGCTGTCAAATACTGGACCCTCTCCCCATACCTTCCAACCCTGGACTGCCTCTTTACCAGGCCTGGTTCCAGACAGCCCACCACCACTGCCACCTCAACCTGGGAGCAACCCCTCTCCTCATTGTGGATTTGTGTTTTCATAAACAAAGCTGGCCTTTGTAGTGTGTGTTGATTTATTCATAACATGGAATTCGCTAGGGAGTTTAGTCTGAAGGAAGGAACAGATTTCATGAAGTAATCTAGAGACAAGATAAGGGCCAAGTTGAAGCCAGTGTCTGTAGTGGTCTAGTGAGGCTGGGGACCAAAGGAAAAGCAGTGTATTCCAGGGGGGCCTGGCCCCTCCAAGGGACAGGTGCCATCAAACCAAGGCACTCAAGTATGGGAGATCAGTTCATCATTCGGGCATGGGAGTCAGAATTCCTCCGTGGTACTCCAGGGCTCCCACTTTCACTGGACTCCCTGCTGGGTACAGAGGAAAATGCTGCCAGAGTGGAGGCTCCTGCCCTCAAGGAACTTATAGAAGGGTAGTTTTGTCCCCAGCTTATCTCATTCATAGGCCACCCTTGCTGTGACTGGACTGCAATTAGCTTGGCATAGTCCTTCTTTTCTTCTGATCCCTAAGCTTGGCCTAGAAGCTTATCTAATTCACAGGCCACCCTTGCTGTGACTGGACTGCAATTAGCTTGGCATAGTCCTTCTTTTCTTCTGATCCCTAAGCTTGGCCTAGAATGGAAGCCTTTCATTGAACCCTTCTCTTCAGGAAATCTACAAACCCCATCTGCCAGAGATTGCCTAATAGCAGGTTTGCTGGGTTACAGGGATGTCTCTGGGCACAAATTTGCAGGCAGATCCTGCAGGAAGAACTAGTACTAACCAGGTGGGGCAGCCTTACCACCTTACCCATAGACAGAGTCTGTGGGCATCAGGGAGGTCTTGCCTTCAAACATACCTCCTGGTTATCAGCAGTGCCACAAAGTGTGTCTTTAATGCCACATGCTTTATGTGAAGCACTAGAAGATCTTTAAAATCAAATACGCTTGGTAAGTATCTTGCATGGAGTTACTATACCTCTGGGGATATCTGGGTTTCTGTCCCATTTCATCAGAGATTCCCGCAATGGGAAAACCAAAGTCATGTGGAAGGGGGGAAGGAGGGAGACAAGGAAGGGAGCCCTAAGTGTAAAGGTGAGTGTGCGAGTGTGCACACGAGAGGTTCACCACGATCACCCACAGGCAACATAGCTGGATGTCTGTGTTTCTTGCAACTTAGTTACTAAGAGTAAACTGCTGTTTTAGTGTGAGAACTGTGTGGAAGAGTGGGTGGGTAAGCCTGTGTGACTGGGAGGGAGGGAGCATGAGGGGACAGGGTTTTGAGTGTTTTTCAAGTGCTTGTCTGTATATTTTAAAGTAGACAGACTGGATAACCAAGATAATTGTTAACTTAAAAGCATTAATTTGCTTTGCTCGTAGGGGGGTAGGTGTGGGGGGGCGGCGAGTGGTTTAAAAGACCTAATCCTCACATAGGGCTCAGGTTACAGCTGAATGAAAAGGTCTCTAGGCCTCCAGGGAAACTTGTCCCCAGGGCTGGCTCCAGGAGAGCCAGGCTGGCCATTTAGTTTACCTGGTAGTTTTCTCTCCCTGTTAGGGATAGAGTTTTGATAAAGTCATGCATTTAGAATTTCCAAGTAACACCATACCTGGGACTGAGAGTGTTCGTGTGGTGGCAAACAGTGTCTCTCTGTCTCGGTGTGTCTCTCTGGGTCTCTGTCTGGGTATATGTGTCTCTTTCTTTCCCCCACCCTTCTCTTCCTCTTTAATGTGGCTGTTTCCTCTTCTCCCCGCTTCCCTGGGCCCCTGTGGCCAGCTCTTTACAGTGAGGGGACTGTTCCTCCTAGCCCCTCCCTCCAAAATATGAAATGAAAACCATAACCGTGTCAGCGGGTAAGGGTGGCCCCGTGGGCAGCCGGCTACTGCTTGTGCCCCATCCAGGCCACACTGGAGAGTCCCCACTCACAGCCTAATCTTTAGTCAGTTCCCTCTAAGCCCACCCCCCATTTTTCCAGAAAGTGGAGAAGGGAGTGGACTGCTTAGAAATTCCTCAGGAATCCCTTTGACCTCTCTTCTCTCAGTGACATGTCTCGGAGGTGGGGAAAGCCTGAGGGTGGGAGGATACAGAGACTTTTTCCTGTTTTCAACCCCTTCTCATCTCCTTGAGTCTCTGCAGGGTGGAATAAATGAAAGGGGACTGGAAGACACTAAGGCCAGAATTACTGCAGGCAGAGAAAGAAGACAGCCATCAGCAGCCCTCAAATGATATTGTTTTCTGAAACTTTCAGGAATCTGAGAGCATGAGAACCGGTTTGAGATGTGAGCAGCTGGGACCTGTTGTAAAAGGAGCCAGCCCTGGGTGTGAGTTTGGGAATGTGAGGTGTGCATTCGCTGGGATGTGTGAACGTGTGTGCATGACTCACAGTGTGTGTGTGTGTGTGTGTGTGTGTGCACGCACAGGGCTCTGGTGAGAGGAAAGAGGAAGTGGGGCAATGTGCGTTTTGTTTTAGTTGGAGAAGTAAAGAAGTGGAATGGCTTGGTCCAGTGCCTTGAACTGAGGACAGGGAAAGGGAACAAATGGCTTCAGACCTTTTGAGAAGATGGAGCTGGAAGAGCTTGCTACCTGAACCCATTCAGTCCTTGACCCCGGCTCTGGTCCCCAAATGTCAGGGTGTGGGCCTCCTTTGATGTCCTGTATCCCTGGTACATGACCACTTATAAGAAAGAGTCCCTGTCAGGGCTGGAAACTGTGGCGCTGCTCTGAGGCTGGCAGTGCCCACAAGAGGCCCAGACCTGGGGACAGCTTCTTTAGGCTCAGTTAGAAGACTGGAGTCTGGAAACAGAAGAACTGCTGGGCCTTGGGGATAGAAGTGAAACAACAGTCAATCCAGGGATGTTTCGGGGGTACAGGAGCTAGTCGCCTGGGTGAAGAGGGGACAGAGACTCCCTACTGGCCACTGGACATTGGACTGGCTACTCTCCTGTTCCCATGCCCACCCAATGCCAGCCTCAAGTGGCACTGGGGGTACAGAGGCAGATGGTGCCAGTGGGTTTAGACAAATGCAGAGCCTAAGGATTTGAGCCTCTGAGATCAATGAAATTCCTCTCCTCACTTGTAAGATATCAGTAGGGTTCCTTGCAGCTCTGAGATTATGCACATCTAATTGAAATCCGTCCTGCTGAAAGCTGAAGATGCTGTGGCAAGCCTCAGTCCTGAAATGGGGCCTCCACAGGTTACTCACCCAAATCTCAGGCCCTCTCCTCCCTGGACACTGCTCCACTTCTGTCTGCATGAGACTAGATCACTTGGATACTCTTTCTTTCTTCCCCTACCCCAGTTTCCTGGAGCCCCAAGTAGCTAATAGTTCTTACTGGGTCCATAAGTGAGTATTTACCTCTGGAAATAGTCCCTGAAGAACACATGTGTGTTTGTGTATGTGTGTATCCAACAAAGTTGGGAAGTGGAGCTGGGCCCCAAGACTAGCTCCTAGCATGTTTCTATCTCTGAGACTAGCTGTCTGTATTCTGCCCTAGCCTAGACATGTCACCCTGCAGATCCAAGCACTGCTTTGTAGTTGCTATTGGATGCCGTGCTTTGGCTGCACAAACGGGATGATGACCCCCTATATAGGGCACAGTGGTCCTTGCTCTTACCTATGGTTTTCCCTGTGGCTATAATCATAGCACTAGAAAGCTGTGGGGTATGGATTTCTGAGCCCCACAAACAGCTGTGGGGTTTGGATTTCTTCAGGTCTAGTCACTGAGGGTGACAAGCTGAGGAAGGACTTGGGCAGGGGCTGCAGGGCTGGAGGGAAGATCCAGGATAAGGAAACAGATCTAAGGAATCGCTCCATAAGGCGGGAGTATCAGGATATGTGGGCACTGAGGGGAGGGTTGGGGAAGGGGAGTGCTTGAAGGGTAGACTGTGGGGAGCAGGTTTACAGAGAGGACGTTTTTACAAGTTTCTAATTATATTTATTTGGAGTTTTCCTCTGGCGGTTTGAAGCTGTTAACAGCAGGAACCTGTATCCCTGGTGTTTGTTTTTGTTTCTAACCAGCTGCTTGGCCCCAGCATAGTGAATCCAAGGGCAGGCAACACCTGCCCACTGCTGCACCACCCACCCTTTCCTTATTGCAACTGTGTCTGCACCCTCCCTGCCCACTACTTGGCCCTGCTCTCTTGTGCTGCTCCCATGCCCAAAGCCTCAGAGCATCAGCATTCCCACTGCTAATTTCCTCCTCAGATCATCCACATTTCAGCTCCTTCCATTCCATGGTTATGTACTGGATACATGCTTCATGCTGAACTAAGTGCTGAGAGGGAGTTGGGGGAGGTACAACAATGACTAAGGCATGGATTTCCTCCCTCAAGTGCTTAGAGAAGACAGTGGGTAGTGAGAGAGCACTGGACTGGGAGTTTGAAGATATGTGTCCTGGCTCTACACTACCTGTTTGTTCTTTCCTGAGATATCCTCACTGGGGTTCACTTTCCTCATTTGTTCCATGAGAGAAGACAGTTTGAAGACCAAGTGAACCAACCTGTACACTTCATGAAAAACTGTACGCTTCATGAAATTATACAAATCTGAGTTTACTTTTTCACTTAATTTAAAGAGATAATAATACTAATCACAAAACCAAAATCTACCCATACCCATTGGCTGCCTCCCTGCCCCTCACTCCACAATGTTCTGTTCTTCCCCCATTTCACTACCCGTTCTCTAAAAGCCTCTGACTCAGGGTTGTTGATTTTGTCCATACTGAAAGGGAGAAAATTCTTGTCCAATTAGGGTTACATTCAAATGATCAAGGAGCCAGATTAGAGGTAAGGCAGGACATCAGAGAGAAACTTATCAGGGTCCCGGGAAAGTGACAAGGTTCTGAGGTTCAGCCCCCCACTCCCCTCCAAATCACCAAACACCAACAGCTTTTCCTGGCTATTCAGTTGAGCAAGCTAAGCTTGAGAGAGAGGAGAGGATACTTTTTTAAAAAGGAGAAAGTGCCCTGTCTCCTCCTTGGAATCAACAGGTGGTCATTTGTGTGGTTTTCTGGACTTTTCTAGGCCACCCTCATCCTTGCATAAGCTTTTTCCAGACTGAGAATGGGTCCAGGCTCTCGCTGAGGTCACATTGCCTCAGCCAGTCCCAAGACAGCCTGGTACTCCAAGCTCTGCCAATCTCCCTGGCTGCTATTTTGATCTGGAGGTAGATATGCACAGATGTGGGTACATGTGCATGTGCTGTAGGTTAGGATATCACAGCCCAAGCCTGGGCTGGTTCTATTTTGGATGTTACTTAGATGTAGCAACTTAACAGGTGAGAATGAGGGAACTCACCAGGGGCAAGCAGTGGAATGCCTGTCTCAGGCGCCCCATCACTGGGTGTTAGTTAGCATAGAGGCTGGAGAACATCTGTTGATGGGGATGCTCTGAAAAGATCCCTATAGCAGCCCCACATGATGTCTGAAGACTCTGAGACCCTATGACTCATTGGTCCCAGTCTCTTCTGGCCCCAACATTCATCATATGGATGCCTTTAAGTAAGTACTATCCCTTTTTGAGTTTCCTCTCTCCCTAGTCTTCACTTGAGACTAAACTTCCTGGGACTTCCCTCCACCCAGAACAGATGTGGGATCATAGGAAAGAAGTGAGATTTTTCTCTGAGGTAACACAGAGCAGAAGGGATGCCACAGATAGACCAATCCACTTACCACTAAGCCATCTATCTCTCCATCCACTCGCCTAGCTGTTTAACAAATATTTACTAGGTGCCTTCAACGAAGAATTCATCTCTTCTTCACTGACAAATCCCCAGCACCTAGCACAGTGCTCCCCATGTTGGAGGTGCTCAGTACCATTCACTGAGTGAGTGAATGAATGCTCAGCTCTATTCCAGTTGCTGCATGGGTTTCAAAGCTCTAGGAGCCATGGCCTCAAGGAGCTTACAGCTTCAGTAGGAAAATTATACCCATGAATCAAAAGTTAAATAATGGTACAAGGTAACATATGAGGTATCACAGGCCTGGGATTGATCAGGTGACCAGAGAGCCTGACAGTAAAAGTCTTAGGAGTGAAGAGAAAGAGTACATCACAGAAGGCTGGTAGTGTCACAGGGAGTGTCCCAGCAGAGGCACCTGAACTGGGTCCTCAAGGACATTTAAGGAGAGGAAAACAGCAGAATGCAGTACACACACCATATATCCTGGGCTAGACTGGCTGGGCCGAGGATGTCACAGCCATGTGGGTGGGTACATTAGGGCACTAGACAGGCTGTTTCTGACTGTCCCACTGGGCCCATCAAATTTGCCCACAACTACCACCACTCCTGTGGGTGGTAAGGTAATTACTGTGGTAATGGAAAGGCGGGGTGGACTCTACCTAAGGGGTCTGCTTGTCCACAGCCGGCATCCCTCCTTATTTCTATTTGTTACTCTTCCTGAGCTGGGCCTGGGCAAACTTGTGAAGTAGATGAAGTATTTCCTTAGAAACCCCCCTGCTTCCTTTTTTAGGGTACACCTGCCCATTCTCAGAATCTTAGGACTGCTTGTGTTCTAATAATCCACCCTTCTGGTCTGACCTTTTGACCCTCATATCCCCTACCCCATCCTACCCTTCCTACTTACATTTAGGAGAGTTTATGGAGCGCTCTGCTAGGCATTAAAGCAAATTTCAGAAGAAATGCCAGATGCCGCTGGGGAATGCTGCTGTAGTTAACGACCTGTGCCTTTGTGCCAGGACAGGGTGAAGCAGGGAGGTCTTGGCTTGCCTATGGTATCTCTGCAGCTACCACTCTCCCCCACTTCAACTTTGGTTCCAATGCATGGCATGAGGTAGGTGGGGATGAGGTCTCTCTAACCTTCAAAAAGAATTGTGGAGGACAGTTTTTGGGTTCCCAACTGGCCTCTCACCCACTTCACCCCCACTTTTTGGGCAGTTCCCAGCACAGGTAGAGTAAGCAGTGGGGATGTGTCTCCCCAAATCCTCCCACCAACACATGCTGCCCTGGTGCTGCATTCGCCACACCAGGCCTGAAATGGGGCATTGAGAGGGGAAAGGGAGTTCAGAAAGGATACAGGGAGAAAGCTGGAGAGAAGGAATAATAGTAGCAAATCTTGGTCACACATGGTGGCTCACACCTGTAATACCAGCACTTTGGGGGGCCAACATGAGAGGATCACTCAAGTCCAGGAGTTCAAGACCAGCTTGGGCAATAGACCCTGTCCCTAAAAAGAATTTTTAAAAATTAGCTGGGCATGATGGTGCATGCATATAGTCCCAGTTACTCAGTAGGCTGAGGTGGGAGGATCACTTGAGTCCAGGATTTTGAGGTTGCAGTGAGCTGTGTTCATACCATTGCATTCCAGCCTGGGCAAGCAGAGCAAGATCCTGTCTCTGTTTCAACAATAAAGGGAAAAAAAGCCAACATTTGTTGAGCACTTGCTATATGCCCAGAATGTGGTGCTAAGTACTTGATGGGCATTAACTCATCTGATGTTCCTGGAAGCCCCATGGGGAGGTACTATGATTAGTATTATTCTCACATACAGAAGAGGAAACTGGTAAGTTCAGAGGTTGGCCCAGGACCACACAGATACAGGTAGAGCTAGCATTAGAACTGATGGTGTTGCTCCAGAACCCCTCTCTTAACTACTCTGTCATGTGGCTGCCCCCTGATCTCTTCCCAGTTTAGGCAAATAGTTTATTTGCATTACCTGAGTTGGGAAAGGAAAATAGATGTGGCCCCGGCCTCACCCTGGAGATCCTGATTCCGCTGGCCTAGGGGGCACTTGTACATTCACATTTTTTCAAAAGCCCCCAGGGAATTCCAGTGTGCAGCCAGGGTTGAGAACCACTGGTCTAAACCAGTCCACACCCAATAGCATCAACTGGTTTGCCAGCTAGTAAACACTTGCATCCTGAGAAAACAAACTAAGATGAAACTGCTGTGAGTGTTGAAGGGTCCTTGCAAGGACAAATGCTGGATGGGCACATATGGTAGAAAGGAGCTCTGGAAGAAATGAGTGGCAAAAAGAGGAGACGCTGGATATAATGTGGGGCCCTTTCACAGCTCTTAGGTCTGTTCTGCGTCGAAAGAATCCAAACAAACATTGAAGGGACATTTTCCTGAGCAGGTACCTAGCCAAGTGAGGAAAGCCGAACATGCTTAAAGTATCAGCGGAGCAATTCAGTGACAGATGTAAATGAACTGAGGAAAACAGTCCCCTTGGACCAGGAACTCACTAGGATCAGGGCTTACAAGGAAGAGCTTTTGGGAAGACAATTTTGAGCCAGAATGGAAAGCTGAGCATAGTGTGGCTGGAAGAGAAAAGTAAGGAGTGCATCTGCAATGTGAATAATGAGACATGTGCAAATGCATGGAAAGGAAAAGGATGGTTAGGTATTGTAGGGGAAACAGGAGAGAGAAAGTCTTCTAGAGCAGAGACTTTGCTGGAGAAGGAAAAGCATTGTGAGCAGGGAGATGAGGGAGAGGGGCCAATAAGATGGTAGAAGAAATCTGGCTGTAGATGGGGTCTAAAGAATCTGCAGCCAGATGCAGTGGCTCATGCCTGTAATCCCAGCACTTTCGGAGGCCGAGGCAGGCAGATCTCTTGAGGTCAGGAGTTTGAGACCAGCCTGGCCAACGTGGCAAAACCATGTCTCTACTAAAAATACAAAAATCAGCCAAGTGTGATGGCATGCACCTGTAATCCTAGCTACTCAGGAGGCTGAGGCAGAATTGCTTGAATCTGGGAGGCAGAAAGTTGTAGTGAGCCAAGACCATACCACTACTGTACTCCAGCATGGACGACAGAGCAAGACTCCGTCTGAAAAAAAAAAAAAAAAGAATCTGGGGGCAGGACAGGTAAAATAACAAAAAGAATCTTCTAGGAGGCCTGGGTTTGTGGTGATCAGCATCAAGATCCACTCTAGTACTGGTGAGCACTGAATGGGAGGCAAAGGGAAGAACTGGGAGCCAATGTAGCCTGACACAGTCTTAAAGTACCAGCTGATTCAGAGATAGGCACATACCTCTGATATCGCCAGGGGAGCAGTTCAGACCAATCTCCATGCTGCTGGACCCAGGGAGTATCTCTTATTCAGAACCCCAGAGCAGTACTATCTAACAGAACTTTCTGTAGTGTTGGAAATGTTCCATATCTATGCTTTCCGCCATGGTAGCCTCTAGCCACATGTGGCTATTGAGCATCTGGCCTGTAGCTAGTGCAACTGAGGAAGTGAATTTTAAATTAAATAACTACATGTGGCTAGTGGCTGTCATACTGTCCTAGAGCCATCTGTTGCCTGAACAGTGAATGAATACCATCTCAAGCTTCCTGTATTGGGACCCCACTGTTTACCAGATACTTTATTAGGCAATTTACACAAATTATCCCATTAACTACTCACAGCCTCTCATGAGGAGATATTATCATCCCCATTTTAATGGAGAGGAGATGGAGAATAAGAAAAACATCCCTAGAGATGGGTAGAGCTGGATTTGAATCTGGGACCAACTGGTTTCAGTGCTTATGATTGTTCTGTGATAGCACATTTCTTTATATTGTTTTCATCAGTGGGACAAACTGATTCTCCACAGAGCCTCTTACCATCTACAAGATTTCTCTTGCCTTTACCTATGAACTAGTCTTTCATGCCCTCTCTTTTCTATTCTTTCACTATGGGTGTCTACCTGCTGGCTCACCCACTTCTCAGGGTGGGCCAGCAGGTAGACACCATAACTGTAGAGCCTGAGCAAGGTGGAGAGTAAGTGTAGACAGAGGCTTCTGGCACTTAAAATCAACAGGCATGATGGTTGGCTGCAGAGGAGTTGAAGGGTAGAATGCAGGACTGAACGGAAGCCTGTGAGATTTCAGGCAGGGTGTTTGGGGATTTCAGTTCTCTTCATAGTGCCAGGAAGCTTCAGAGTATAAAAGCAGAGGACAGATAACTGTCTCAAGCTAGGACTCCGGGTATCTATAAATTGGAGAGAATACTGGTCCATGCATCCATTCACTCAGTTAAAAATATCAATCACTTAAGGATTTGGATTCAAAAAGGCTAAAATGAGTCCTCAGAATATGCATTTTAACAAAATCCAGGCAAGTCTATGGCCCATAGATCACACTTGGATGTCAAACTGTCTTGGTTTCAAATCTCATCTCTTTCACTTGCAGGCTTCCACTTAAAATACTACTTTGGGTTTCCCAGTTTACTTCCGGAAGTAATCTTTCTCCTCTGATCTGCCCTGTAACACAGGTTCTCAACCTTGACTACACATCAGAATAACCGGAAGAGCTTTAGAAAAATACTGATGGCCAGATATTAGTCCAGGCTATTTGACCAGAATCTCTGGGGATGGGGCTTGGGCATCTCCTAAGAGAGCTGACTCTGATATGCAGGGTCAAGGACCGCCTCACCTTATCTTTCATGCCTTCAGGGCATTTACCTCATCTTGCTTCATGTTTTTTCTTTCTCCTTTTAGCTGGGCTGAGTCACCTTTGAGCCTCCACAGCCATCATTATGATGCCTTTCACAAATTCCCAATAAGGCATTTTCAACTGAGTAACATGTTTCTCTATTTCAGTTCAGATTTGAGGGTACCATAATATTGCCCCAGAAGTTGGAATCTTTTACCCAAAGACTCTTTTCTGTGTCCTTTCTTTTTTTTTTCTTTTTCTTTTTTTTTTTTTTTTTTTTGAGACGGAGTTTCGCTCTTGTTACCCAGGCTGGAGTGCAATGGCGCGATCTCGGCTCACCGCAACCTCCGCCTCCTGGGTTCAGGCAATTCTCCTGCCTCAGCCTCCTGAGTAGCTGGGATTACAGGCATGTGCCACCATGCCCAGCTAATTTTTTGTATTTTTAGTAGAGACGGGGTTTCACCATGTTGACCAGGATGGTCTCGATCTCTTGACCTCATGATCCACCCGCCTCGGCCTCCCAAAGTGCTGGGATTACAGGCGTGAGCCACCGCGCCCGGCCTTCTGTGTCCTTTCTTAATCATGTTCTTTTTGCTAGATCACGACTGGCCTCTTCAAGTATAGCTCTATGTATAGTACCTATTGTTAGAGCAAGGGCCAGGAGAGAGAGGAACACTGAGGGTTAGGGCCTCAAGGGCTGCACTTATTGGGCTCCTAGTAGCTGGTGCTAACCTCTGCCAGCTCCAGATGTCTCCATTGTTGGCAGCACAAGGGCTGAGAAAGATCATCCAAGATGGAACGTTTTTCCTCTAAAGCGTCTTGGAGCCATGGTGGGCAAGTGGAAGCAGGCCTGGTCTCTAGCAGAATCATGAGACAGATGAAGACCTCTCAGATGCCCCACCCCCCTTTCTTCCTCCTTTACCAATGACTGCTGGACCCTGCTACCTTCTCAGAGGCCACTGTTCCCATGCCTTTTCCCTTAACACTCCCTCCCTCTAAGCCTGCTTCTAAGAAAGATAAATTCATTCACTTTAAGTTGATAACTCCTAATCAAGTTACATATACTACCCACTCTAAGGGTTGTCTGTTTGTTTTCAAATAAAAGAGTGTTTTGAATGATGGAGTTTTAGCTGTTACTGTGGATTAAGTATTTTTGAGGGCAGGGGGTTCTTTCTGAATTCCTGAAATCAGTGTCTGCCGACTCTGAAATCAGAGGGATGTGGGACAGCACCTGTTTCTGGAGGGATCACTGCCTCTGTTTTAGAGAAGAGGGGATTCCACCTTGGAAGCCCACCTTCAAGATACCCCTTGAGAGGTGCCGACAGAGGTTCTGATGTGCCCCCTCTGCTCCTGCCAGATGTGGATGAGTGTGTGGAGGGGACTGACAACTGCCACATCGATGCTATCTGCCAGAACACCCCAAGGTCATACAAGTGTATCTGCAAGTCTGGCTACACAGGAGATGGCAAACACTGCAAAGGTGAGGCTGTGAGGGTACCTGGAGGAGAGGGACCTGTGGAAGAGGGCAAACCAGTGCCACTGCCCTCAGTTGGCCACTCTCAATCACACCAAGGCTAGAAATTCCACTGGTCAAGTGGGGCGGATGAGAGGGCAAATACACTTCCCAGAGAGGGTGCCATTTTCTAATTTGCACAAAGGCACCATGCAGGCTAGCAGAAACCCTGGTAGGGACAGTTCACAGTCTGTCTGGGGTAGGAGCATAAGAATCATGAAACTAAGGCCTGAGGTTTCCTGGCATTGAAACCTTTATCTTTAGACCCTTACACCAAGCCCACAATGGAAGGGAAGAGACGGTATGCTTCAGAGGAAGTTCATAATGTAAACACATCTTCCCCTCACAATTAAATCAATACAAATTAGTCTTGAGATACCGTATTTATGAGCTTCAGTGTCGGTAAGACTTTTAGTGGACAGGGTACACTTCATTCCTAGTTGCATTATAAATTGAAAAGTAATTTTGTAATACCTACCAGGAATCTTCAAAGGTATTTATTTCCTTTGATCCAGGAATTTTACTCTTGGGGACTTATTCAAAGAAACAAAATAATATATGGGAGAAGATGTTCCTTTGATGCATTATCTATGATGGTAAAAATAAATGAAAGAAATCTAAATGTCTAACAATAGAGAAAAAAGTTATGAGAATAGAAAAATAATATTCTGCAACCATGTACAGTGGTAATTAGAAAGACTGGTTGGAGACATGAAAATGTTTATGACTTAGGCTTAAATGAAAACACCAAAATGCTAAATGCTTATAGGACATAAACATAACTACGTAAACACAACCATAAGGCTGAGTCTGGGGGTGGACAGTGAGTTCACAGGTGGGTTCAGCTGTCTTAGCTTCTCTTTGCCCACAGACGTGGATGAGTGCGAGCGAGAGGACAATGCAGGTTGTGTGCATGACTGTGTCAACATCCCTGGCAATTACCGGTGTACCTGCTATGATGGATTCCACCTGGCACATGACGGACACAACTGTCTGGGTAAGCAAAGGAGAGGGGATTTGGTGGAGGGTTGTCTTGTGGAGAAAGAGGTCTTTTCAGTATTTCCTATTTCTCAGGGAAGGAGGAGAAAGTGATCAAAAAGAGCTACATTAACAAGAGAATAAGGTCAGCCTCCTTTTTGAGACAAGCCACTTAAGATGAAAAATCCTGCTGGATGAAAAACATCAGAGGAGAAGCTGCTATGAAATGCTCCTAGGGCAAGGGCCAGGAGATGGGAATAGTGGGCTTAGCCAGTGGTGAGGCATGTTAGAAAGCTGATTTGGCTCCACACAGATATCTTGGTTCTGCTGCTTACTAGCTTTGGGTCTTGGGAATATCAGTCAGTCTCTGGAAATCTCAGCATTCTCTTCTCTAAAATGGGGGTGGGACCAGGTGTGATGGCTCACACCTGTAATCCCAGCACTTTGGGAGGCTGAGACAGGAGGACTGCTTGAGCCAGGAGTTCAAGACAGGCCTGGGCAACATGGTGAGACCCTGTCCTTACAAATAATAATAATAATAATAATAAATAAGTCAGTCGTGGTGGCACACACCTGTAGTCCCAGCTACTTGGGAGGCTGAGGTGGGAGGATCACTTGAGCCCAGGAGGTCGAGGCTGCAGTTAGCCATGAATATGTCACTGCACTCCAGCCTGGACAATCTTATCTCGAAAAATAATAATAACATAGAATAGATGTGGTAATAACCCACTCAAAGGCTGCCGTGTGGATCACCACAAGACAACATGTGAAAAGAGCCCTGTACAATCCTTAGCACCTAGTAGGTGCTCGGTAATGGGAAGAATGTTGATGATGATGATGACGGTGCAGAGGCCCCAGGGAGCCTCTGCTTCTTACAGGCTTGTTTTCTCCCAGTTCTTCCTGCAATCTCGTCTCACCCTCTCCTCACTGATCTCCTTTGTCCAAAGAGCTGGGTCAGAGATAAGAGAATCTTTAAGGAACTGAACTCAACTATGGTCTCTGTCATTTTGGAAAATTACTGGGACCAAGTCAGTCTCTTCCCCAAGTAGAAAACCTGAAACTCATAGCAGAAAAGGATTTGAAATTTGAACTCAGGGCCTTCTCCTAAACTCCTTCCTGTAGCCACAATAGAAAACAGGCAATAGAAGCATAAAGGACCAGGAAAGGAAGAGAAACAAGAGGAATGATGTTCAGAAAAGCAGGCTGGGCTGGTCCCCATCCACCAATTGACCAAACAGATGAATTCTCTGAAGTCCTATTGGCTGAGGAGAGTCTCCTTACTGCAGAGCCTCCTCCAAACACAGTCATACCCCATCCCTGAACCCAGGTTAAAGGTTTCTACACCCAACCCAGGCCTCCAAATCCTGATACCTGCTGGGCCCTTAATCCCAGCCCTGGTCACTTCTCCTACCATTTTAGCTTCCAGGGAAGGGCCTCATTTCTATCTGCCCAATCACTCTTGACGGCCTCTTATGAAACTCCTTTGGGAAGGGAAGCTGTGGCACTTAGACCAGGACAGTGAGTTGCCTACAGGACACGCACATGAGCTTTTGAGTTCTTTGGCCACCTTTGACTTTTCTAGGCCCTGATTCTCACCATATCTTGTTTCCCTATAAGTGTTTTTGGGAGAACCAACTAGAGGGACAAGATAATGATTAGGTATAGAGTCAAGGGACAAAGATTACCTAGGGTTAGGGTTCGAAGTCTCAGTACTAACTTTGGCTCTTAGGGGAATCTTGAGAAAGTTGTCCATGCTCTAGGCCTCAGTTTCCCTACTGATAATTGGAGGAAAGAGCTTGGCTAGAGTAGCAAAGCTACAAGGTTAGATGGTAAGGGAGCAGACAGAAGGATGGAATGTAGGATGTGGCAAGAGCAGGAAGACAGGGATGGGGAGAAGTCAAGAGAATAGCAAAAGTTAGGGCGGAGACAGGAGCAAAGCACAGTAAAGTACACCTTAGCTCTTCTAACTGGTGTATTGCCCAGGCAAGAGCCAGCTGGATCTGGATCTCTCTGCCCTGGCCAGAAGGGGGAAGAAATGGTTTCAGGATCTCAGCAGAGAGGATGGGAAGAGAGGGGCAGATGAGGCCCTCAGGAGCCCAGATTCTAATTGCTCCATTTGACAACCAGTCTACCTGTTGCCTCTGTGGGCAAGGCAAACTGAGAAGGGCCATGGACTTGGGAGGGCAGTAACTAATGTAGAGATGGAGTCAAGATGTTGAATTGAGGGCCCCAGGGTGAGAGTCAAGATGTTGAATTGAGGACCCCAAGCTACTGAACCTGGTGGGTGGTGATTTGGGGGTGAGAGCCTCTTCTTCTCCCTATACCTTCCACCTCCACCATCTAGGGTGTGGCCTAGCAGCTCTCCCCAGATCCCTCCCTGCCAAGCTGCCACTTTTGTTTTGTTAAACCAAAATAGGAGAAAGGCTAGGGATATGGCAGCAAGCCCAGGCATCGGGGCAGGGGAGGAAGGACGGGGCCGTGGCCTGTCGGCAGAAATGGTCTCTACCCCACAAGAAGTTGAGGCTCAGCTGCCTTTCCTCACCCTACCCCTCCAGCCTCAGCACCATGGCCATAGCTCTCTCTGTACCCAGAGCCACTTCCCAGGTTCCTAGATTCCCTGGCTGCCCATCGCAACCAGCTGCCACCCCCAGTTACCTCTCTCCAACCAATGTGACCAATCTCCATCCTTACCATCATCACTGTTCCTCTTGCTCTGGCTTCTTTCCTGATGTCCTATGTCCTCATACCCAGTTTCCACAGGTGAGGAAAAGAGAGGCATGGTTTCACCTAGGTGACATTTGAGATTCAAAGGTCTCCTTGTCCCCCACTTGCTTAGCTTCCCAGCTCTGCCCTCAGGGCAGCCTCTTCTCACTTAGTGGAATATTAGCTGACAAGGGTGTGAGGACTTCCTGGCTTAAGGCTGGGCTTATGGGGTAGTAGTTCTTAAAACTGCCTTTGGTGCTGAAGTACTGGGATACAACCTGGAGCCCGCCTGCACCTACGGCCCCACTGACTACCTATCCTGCACAGATGTGGACGAGTGTGCCGAGGGCAACGGTGGCTGTCAGCAGAGCTGTGTCAACATGATGGGCAGCTATGAGTGCCACTGCCGGGAAGGCTTCTTCCTCAGCGACAACCAGCATACCTGTATCCAGCGTCCAGAAGGTCAGCCCATGAGCTGGGATGGCCCCCTCCCTGCCCTCCCCAGGCTTTTCTTCCCAGCTGTCCCTCAACAGCCCTTAAGTCTCACCCTCTGTTCTCAACTCAGCTAGCTCCTTCTCTTGTCCTTCAACTCAGTAACACCCTAAGGGATCCAGGAACAGCCACCCTGTTAGGGCAAAATCTGGGGAAATTACCTTGAGATTGGGATCAATATGGGATTAGGACTATTATGGAGTATCTTCCGTGTACAGACCTGAGGTGAATGTTGTTCCTACTTGTAGGTGGCTGAGCTTCTCTGAGCTGCTGCCTATCTGAGAGGGCCTCATCAGTGCCTTCTTCCTTGGATTGGCCTAGCAGGGTCAGGCAGGAATAATGGGGTATATATTGTCTATTTCTATGACTCATGCCCTCACTCCCACTAGACTGTGACATCCCTGAGGGCAGGGACTAAATGTCTAATTCATCATTACATCCCCAGCACCTAACATACTAGCCTGCATGTAGTGAGAGTTTAATAAATGTTTGTTGAACAAAATTGCATAGGAAACATCTATACCAATTATCCTCCCTAGGTCCCCAGTTGCCCCGTCTCGTCCCCTCCACTAGACATCCAGGGGTACAGAGCATTCACCCCCCTTTTCTTCTCTTTTAGAAGGCATGAACTGCATGAACAAGAACCATGGCTGTGCCCACATTTGCCGGGAGACACCCAAGGGGGGTGTTGCCTGTGAATGCCGTCCTGGCTTTGAGCTTACCAAGAACCAACGAGACTGTAAATGTGAGATAATTGGGATGGCAGCTGGGGGAGTGGGGTTGGGGATGAAAACAAAGAGGAGGGGTATAGGGCTTCAGGAGCAAGAGGACAGGGCTAGGAGGAAAAGGGAGTATGGGGGAGGCAACTAGGCAAGAGGGCCAGTACCCACATTGTGGGAAACCGTGGAATCCAGTGAGGAGCAAGCTGACAGACCTCTGTCCTCTCTGTGCATAGTGACATGCAACTACGGTAACGGCGGCTGCCAGCACACGTGTGATGACACAGAGCAGGGTCCCCGGTGCGGCTGCCACGTCAAATTTGTGCTCCATACCGATGGGAAGACATGCATCGGTGGGTGAGGCCAAGGGAGAACTCAGTCTACCTGAGATGGGGGTGGGGGTGGGAGTCCGTGGGAACCAGGGAAGTAGAGGAATGCATGTGCCCAGCTGCTGGGCACATAGGGCCTGGTGAGGGAGTTAAGACCCCAGACAATGCCAGGTCTAGTGAGGGACAACTCTAAGAGAAACTGAAGGGCTCCCCAGCCCTCTTCCCCTCCCCATCCTACTGGTTTTACCACCCTGTCCCAGGAGCCTCACCACCCTCTTCATCCCAGAACAAAGTGTTGCTAAACTGGGAATAATAAGCAGAGTTACTTATTGAGCAAGGCTGTGGTTGAGAAGTGGGAAGAGAGCTGGGGAAATGCATCTGCTTAGGCCTGTCCAGAAGCCCTTGGTTGACTAGTGTGATAAGAGAGGAATTATCAAAGCCCAGTGTCTCCACTCTGGAACTGAGGGTGGGACAGAATGCTCCTTCCTGGAACAACCATCCCTGAACTGACAGATGGGGTTTCCAGGCTCCAGGTGTCTTTTTCCTCTTCATTCTTTCTCTCCTCACTCTCCTGCAATTCCCCTTTCTGCTCACCTCACCCTAGTCCCCATTTCCTTCTCTCCTCCATATGCCAATGGTACTCCCTCTCAGCTCCACCAGCAACCCTCTTTCTTCCTCACCAACTCCAGCCTTCCATCTCTCACCTTGATTTGGGGCCCTCTTAATACCTGGATCCCTCCTCCTGAATTCCTAGGCCTCATCTCATATATTTTCAGGTACCCTAGATTAATTTAATTCCTTTAATTCATAATTCCCTCAGCCTTTAGGTCTTTAGTGCTGAGAAGGATGATGGGATAACATATCCCCCTGGAGAAGTGGGAAATGAAGAGATTTGGCAAGGAGAGAGGCTGTGTCTTTAGCCAAGCAGGGCACAAGCTTGCTGTGTAGGCATAGGTGTTTATCAATGACTGTCCATCTGGTGGGCTGCAGCATGCTGAGGATGGAGAGGTATGAATCCAGTCATTGTGTATGAAGCCATATATATCAGAGACATGACATTAACTGAAGAATTAGACTCTCCAGAGACCTCTCCCCTTCACTGCAGGAACAAGAACTGGAGAGCAGATCACGCTCTTACAGGGCTCCCTTAGGCACTTGCTCCACAGACTTGCAAATACAGTTCTGAAGTCCCTATATAATTAAAATCTCTCCTGCCACATTTCCCTCTGAATTAACTCTCCAAAGACCCCAGAACATTTTTAAGTCTTCTCATTGCCTTCTTTAGGCTAGTGTGTTTCAGCTCATTTCACTTTTTACTCATAGGTCTAATTCTTTTGCTTTTCAAACCTCCCACCACCTCCTGCACACATTCACACATCCCCAAAATTTCTCTCAAAAGAAATTGTTTGTTGTCCCCAAAGAAAAGATGCATGAATCAGGGACCAGGGATGTGAGGGTCTAATCCCTCTGTGATTTCTTTCTGTTCAGAGTGCCAGACATGGTTGCTTCTGAAAACATCCCTATTCAGCTTCAGCTCTTCTCTAAGTCAAGACCTATTCCACCACTGCGCCACGGCCAAATGAGGCAGAAAAGAGCAAATGAAGCTATTCTGGGGTTTACAGTTATCTTCTTTCCTAGTTCCTCTTCCTCTTCTCCAACAGAACTTATTTTACCTTACTGTATATCTAATTTTTCTGGCCATCCCTGGTAAGAGGAAAAACCATTGTTTGGGACTTTCAGAACATTCAGATTCAGTGGGAAGATGGAGAGGGCAGTATAGTTTAGCAGAAAGGGCGGCACCCTTTGGGATTTGGGATTCTGTGGTTAGTCAGACTTAAGGGTGCATTCCCAGCTTAGGTCTGGGCATACTCTATGGTATTGGGCCCATGGTTGGTTGCCCCTTTCTAAAACCATTACAGTTTTTCAGTCACTTGAGGGGAGCTTGGCATCTTTGAGGATACCACCGGACAGGATAAGGATGAGGAGTGAAGCTGTCATAAGGGTCCCAGGGTTCATCATCTGGGGCTAGTGGTTTGGGCTGGCAGCGGGGAGGAGAGGGTGGGAAGGGGTCTGGGGCCCAGAGGGCCACAGTGGCTCCTGCCCAAATCTAAACAGCTTTTTTACAATGTCAAACAGGGGAAAGGCGGCTAGAGCAGCACATCCCCACTCAGGCCGTTTCTAATGGTAAATATGTCTGCTCTCTCCGCTTGCTCTCACTGGCTTGCTAGGGGAAGTGCTAACCTGCTGGAGCTCCCACTAACTGCATGCCCACTGGGCCCAGCCTGACTGGGCCCCAACCTGCCAGCAGAACTACGCTGGCAGCCTGGGCACTGGGCCCATCGGGTGACAAGAAACCTAAATCCCTAAGAGCTGGCCTAGGAGCTTTCATGCTGGTCTTATCTTTGTTCCTGTCACTCTCCTTCTGCCCTTCCTCTTCTGCTGTCTCCTCCCACACCCACATTTTAACACCCCACCCCCTCTCTACCCAGCCACCCCCATCTTCCCCACTGTGCCACCTGAGATAGGGGTGTGATAGGGTTAGATGCCATCCCCTCCTTGGGGCTTCTTTCTTGGGTTCTTACCCACATTAGTTCACAGTCCCCGCATCGCTTACCATTCTCTCCCACCATAATGGTTAAGAGCATGGCATGTGTGTTCAGGCAGACCTGAGTTTGAATCCTGGCTCTGCCACTTTCTAACTGTATGACCTTAGGCCAGCTACTTTCCTCTCTGATCCTCAGAAAAAATCCTCATTGACCTTAGGGTTGTAATGATTGAGTACATGTGGAGCATCTATCTGGGAAGTGCCTGGCACAGCAAAAGCACAGGGTAACTTGTGGGGTTTTTTTTTTTGTTTTTTTTTTGAGATGGAGTTTCGCTCTTGTTACCCAGGCTGGAGTGCATTGGCGCGATCTCAGCTCACCGCAACCTCTGCCTCCTGGGTTCAGGCAATTCTCCTGCCTCAGCCTCCTGAGTAGCTTGGATTACAGGCATGTGCCACCATGCCCAGCTACTTTTTTGTATTTTTAGTAGAGACGGGGTTTCACCATGTTGACCAGGATGGTCTCGATCTCTTGACCTCGTGATCCACCCGCCTCGGCCTCCCAAAGTGCTGGGATTACAGGCTTGAGCCACCGCGCCCGGCCTTACTTGTGGTTTTAATATTGTGACCTTAAAAGCAAAGGGGTGAGATTATATACACGGTCCTGCTGCTCCACCCTACTCTCGAGAATGCTGTCCTGCAGAGGTGGGCAGCTATGCCCAGCTTGTCAGCCTAGGATGGACATTGTGCCAGCTCTGCTATTCCCTATATCCTACATCATTCAGAAGCCAGCTGGCCTTGGCACAGGATCTCTGTGCCCCTCCCCCTGCTCCTGGGCTTACTGGACCTCTTCTGCTAAGAGCACTCTTAAGGGGCTAAGTTTGGAACCTGAACTCAAGGTTCCCTACTAGGTTCCTCCCATAGTCTTGGGAGCCTCAGGAGAGACTGAAGTGGAAATGGTACAAAGAATATCCCACTCCAGGTTGGGCTGCTCCACACATGGGCATTTGATGGACCAGGGCCTGGCCAGGAACCCAGATAGAGTTAGGCTTCTTTTGGAGCCCTGGCCTTCTTGTTCTCACTGGTGACAAGAGTTGGGCCTGAGTGTGAAGAGTCAGAAACTCAAGAAGATGGCAGTACTTCTAGTACTTGTCTTATTCAATTCCCTTGATTCTGAGAACCACTCTTCTATCTTTCCTAGTGGAGGCGTTGGGATTCTCTCTCTCTAATGGGAAAATTCTAGTCACCCCAAGAGGACAGTCCACACCATCTCCACGGTCTCTGTATCAGGGCCTTTCACTGTTTAAACTAATGGCTTTTCCTTGGACACATCTGACTTTCCCAAGCTACTATTTAAACCTGTTTTTTCTCCTGCTCTGAATTCAGAAAATAGGGAGAGCGACCAAGCCACATACTCCTCCTACTCTGACCTTTCAGTGAAAGGGAAAACTTACCAGTTAAAAGGGAGCAGCATAAGAGACTTAGCCAAAATAAGGATTTAGGTCTTATCAAGCTCTGAGGTTAATTCTTTCACTGTAACCTTTTTACACTTTTCCTTCTCTGGATTTTTCTCTTTTGCCCCTTCCTCTCCTATACAACATCTCCCCATTAGCAAAGTAAAACAACAAAATAGCCAGCTTATCTCCATCTAGAACTAAAAGGAGGGTTTGGGAGGAGCTGAAGGTAGATTAACCCAGTATGTGTTGTCTCCTCTGAGGATGAGCAGTCTGTGTCCTGGAAGTGGGATCTTTCTTAAGATAGTCAGGCAGGGGGGAAGGGGAAGATAAATTGATGGGTATTCTTCAGTTGTCTTAGGAATGGCCAGGCTCATTCTTTCCAATCCACCTACAGTAAGATTGTCCCACCACAATCCCTACACAGCCACCATAGAGACAGAAAACGAAGAAACTCCTATCTGTCCCTTCAGTTCCCTGGCGGCCAGAACCACCCTCACTTAGCTCCTGTCCCTCCCTACACCCCACCACCTCCTCCACCCCCTCAGCACATTCCTGCCTGACAGCTCTGGCTTGTACCTGCCTCACTGCTGTCCACCTTGTTTCAATCAAGTAGGGGGCAGGGAAGTGGACTGCTTGGCTGTACTTGTAAGGGGATGGGGGTTGGGAGTGATGGGAGGAAGGGGGCTGGGAGCCTCCCTCGGCTTAATGCTCCTCCTAAAGCACAGGGAGGCAGCTGAGGCCTTCCCTCAGGCCTCCGTGATCTCCATTACCCTCAGAGTCTGGGACTCCTCCAGGTTTCTAACCTGGTTACTATCCCCCATCTCTGTCCTAAACAGAGACTTGTGCTGTCAACAACGGGGGCTGTGACAGTAAGTGCCATGATGCAGCGACTGGTGTCCACTGCACCTGCCCTGTGGGTTTCATGCTGCAGCCAGACAGGAAGACCTGCAAAGGTAAGGACTTTGAAAGGACAGAAGCAGAGTGACCTTTGGTAAGAGGCTGAGGTTGGGACCAGAGATAGGGTGCCTATTATGGGATAACACCTTTTCAACTTCCTTCTTATAAAGAACCCAGGACATAGCTTAAGTGTTGTCTCCTATCTACCTGCTCCATCTAAGTTCAAGGGGCAGAGAAGTCCAGCCAGTTCCTTAGTGCCCCTTCTCTTACTCCACCTTGTTTCCCTACTCTCATTCCTATCCCCCACGGGTCCCTAACTCTCTTAATTAATGGACATGTGATTCACATTTGCTTCTGGGTCTGGAAGGATATTTGAGCCGACTTTGTGTGTGGACAAGGTCATAGGTGTGTTCCATAACCTTCATAACCTTTGTTCCATAACATCCCTCAGACCTTTCCAGTGGGCTCTGGGGAAATGATCTCCCCACCTCAAAAGGCTGTACTGGTCAAAGGAAAAGTAGGATACCAGTTAGGAGGACTGAAGCTGGAGCCTAGCTACTTGGGTTCAGATCCCAGCCCTATCTCCTACTAGCTCTGTGATCCTGGGCAAGTCACTTAATGTCTCCATGCCTCAGTTTTCCCATAGTGCTTGCCTCATACTGTGTTGTGAGAATTAAATGAGTTATTATATAAAAAGTACTTAGAACAGTGCTTAGCAAATGGTAAGCACTTTGTGTAAATTGATATTACAGTATAGTTACCCACATAATCCATTCTGTTTCCCCTCCTTTTAGCCAGGTCTGAGAGAGAACTGGGGGAAAGGGAGGAGGAAAAAGGAAGGGTAGCCATAGTGAAAATGGTGATTCATTAGGTCCATGTCCCTGGTCACAAGGAGTGGGGACTAGAAGGAGGACTGGGCTCGTTCTTTGTGTCTTTTGGCCCAACAGCTGCAAGAAGGAAGGGGGAGGCTGGGGCAGCAGGTCAGCCTGCCAGAGTTGAGAGGTTTCCTGCTGGGAAGGACTGTTGACAGGTATGCCAAGAGTGAAGTGGAAGGCTGCCCTCTCTGCCCTCTTCCCCAACCAGGGGTGAGCAGCCTGGGTCCTGTCTGCCACCAGCTTGGGGAACTTGACCTCGGGAAGGAAGCCATTTACCACCCCCCTTTCCTTTACTAGTGCTGAAAACTGCCTCAGGCCTGAGTCTCTCCAGATCTCTCCCAGTCCAGGCCCCTGCCTGGCCCCTAGCCCTCCCCCATCAGCTACCCAGCCTCACTGGCTCTCCTGGAGGTCCTCCCTGCCTGGCCTCTTTCCCAGCTCCTCCTCCTCTCTGAAGGGCTGCCCCGTTTCAGTGAGTCCCTTTTGACTCTCCACCTCTCCTTGACCCCCTCCCTGCCCGCTGCCCCGATGCCCTCCTCAGAGCTCTTGACAGGGCCCTTATGACAGGACTGAGGGACAGGAAAAAGATAACCTTACCCCAGCCTTTCTGGGAATGGTCATTAGCTGGAGACTAAGAGCTAGCCCTGTAGGTCAAATGCCCACCTGCTCCCTCTTCCATGCAATTCCCTGAGGGCCTGATTCTGTTTCCCATTTGCCCCCTTTTAAGTACACTCAATCAGGACCAGGTGCAGTGGCTCACACCTATAATCCCTACACTTTGGGAGGCTGAGGTGGGCAGATCACCTGAGGTTGGGAGTTGAAGGCCAGCCTGACCAACATGGAGAAACCCTGAAATACAAAAAAATTAGCTAGACGTGGTAGTGTACACCTATAATCCCAGCTACTCAGGAAGTTGAGGCAGGAGAATCACTTGAACCCAGGAGGCAGAGGTTGTGGTGGGCTGAGATTGCACCATTGCACTCCAGGGTGGGCAACAAGAGCCAAACTCTGTCTCAAAAAACAAAAAACAAAAAACAAAAAAACCCACTAAATCCCAGAAGAGAAGGTGCTACTAATGGCCACAGATCCCCTGAACAGGGAAGAAACAGAGACGGGAGAGAGACAGGAGAGAGAGGAGTCAGAAGAGGCAGGCCTTGGACTCTCCTTGATTTTTGCATGTCTGTCACTGAGGGAGGGATTCGCTCCTTATTTGTTCTCAGCCTTTGATATTATCTTTTATCCTATTTTTTCCTTCTTCAGATATAGATGAGTGCCGCTTAAACAACGGGGGCTGTGACCACATTTGCCGCAACACAGTGGGCAGCTTCGAATGCAGTTGCAAGAAAGGCTATAAGCTTCTCATCAATGAGAGGAATTGCCAGGGTGAGCAAACTCCAGCAAAAGTGAAAGCCTTAGGAGTGGTTCTTATTGTGGGAGAGCTTCAAAGAGGCCAGAGGACTAAAGTCTTAGAATAGACACCATGCAGTCTCTACAGGCAGTGTCATCCTGTGAATTAGCAAATGCTACCCTTTCCCCTCAGCAGACCAGCTCCATATCAAAGCACTCAGCTTGGCAAGGAGGGATGGATTTCACCCCAATTCACATCCTTGGCAGAACAGGACAATATCCTTGGCAGAGTAGGATATACCTAACCACACATGGTGGCCCTTCCTAATTCTAAGGACTCCAAGTAAAGGGAGCATAGAAGATGAATTGGCATGGTTAAATCACTGGTCCCAAAGCTAGGACATGAATAGGACTCTTCAGTTCAAGGGGGAAAACCAAGGCTTTGGGTCCTTCACCTAAGCAAGGGTCAAGTGCTCCATTCAGTGGCTTGAATCTCTGCTCTTCCAGATATAGACGAGTGTTCCTTCGATCGAACCTGTGACCACGTATGTGTCAACACACCAGGAAGCTTCCAGTGTCTCTGCCATCGTGGCTACCTGTTGTATGGTGTCACCCACTGTGGGGGTAAGCTAGTAAGCCTGCACCCCCAGCCACCCTGGCCCCCTCACCTCTTCACCCTCCAATTGAATAGGTCCCTGTGTTGGCTTGTAGCTATGGGCCATCCCTGGGTGCATGTACCATGTCTGCATCCACTGTGATAAAATAGGAGGAATTAAGACAGGGTCTGAAGAACAACTGGGAGACTGAGGAAACAGCATCCTGCCTCCAAAATTCCTATCTCCCATTGCTATAACTCCCTGAACTCCCACTCTCATCTCCCAAATGATGGTCTCACTGGTGTGGAGGAGTAAAGGCTTTAAAAAGTTTGTTGGCTTGGCCAGGCGTGGTGGCTTACACCTGTAATCCCTGCACTTTGGGAGGCTGAGGCGGGTGGATCACAAGCTCAAGAGATCAAGACCATCCTGGCCAACATGATGAAACCCCATCTCTACTAAAAGTGTAAAAATTAGCTGGGCATGGTGGTGCATGCCTGTAGTCCCAGCTACTCGGGAGGGTGAGGCAGGAGAATCGCTTGAACCTGGGAGGCAGAGGTTGCAGTGAGCTGAGATCGAACCACTGCACTCCAGCCTGGAGACAGAGCAAGACTCTGTCTCAAAAAAAAAAAAAAAAAAGAAAAAGAAAAGCTTGTCAGCTTGGCCCTTTCTCAATCATTCCTTTGGAAACAGTGATAAGGAGAGGATGTTTGAGCCAAGAGTCATCTTACAGTGCCTAGAATGCTTTTTTAACTTTTTTAAATTGTAAGAATATTTAACATGAGATCTACCTTCTTAAATTTTTAAGTGTGTACTACAGTACTGTTACCTATAGGCATATTGTTGTACAGTAGATCTCTTGAACTTACTCATCTTGCATAACTCAGAGTACCTGGAACTCTAACCAAAGGCCCTCACTGCCCACTCTCTGACTCCTCCTCCAACTCCATCGTTGTTCTTCTGTTTCCCTACTCCTTCTCCCAGATGTGGATGAATGCAGCATCAACCGGGGAGGTTGCCGCTTTGGCTGCATCAACACTCCTGGAAGCTACCAGTGTACCTGCCCAGCAGGCCAGGGCCGGCTGCATTGGAACGGCAAAGATTGCACAGGTGGGCAGTGCCCTCTGCTGGCCAAAGATGACACTGCATCATAGAGTATCGTGTTGAGGAAAGGTGTGAGGTGGGAAAGGGTGGAGAATGTAGCCATTTTGAGTTAAAGACATGAAATTCGTAGTGAATAATCCCATCAACCAGTCTCCATGGGTACAACAATTATTATGCAAGTAGCTGATTATTTTCCTCCAAATTACCCAACTGAGGGAGAGGGTGGGAAAGGAATGTACCCATTTCCTCAGGCCTCTCTCCCCTTCCTAGAGCCAGTGAAATGTCAAGGCAGTCCTGGAACCTCAAAAGCCATGCTCAGCTGCAACCGGTCTGGCAAGAAGGACACCTGTGCCCTGACCTGTCCCTCCAGGGCCCGGTTTTTGCCAGGTACATGGGAGGAGGGTGCTGGAGAGCTGTGGAGGAGAAAAGAGGAAGGGCTGGCCATTCAGGCAGCTCCTTCACTCCCTTTGGATTCCTCCAGCCAGTGGGGGTTGGAAAGGCAGACCAGAACTGTGATAGGCTCCTTCTCTCAGAATCTGAGAATGGCTTCACGGTGAGCTGTGGCATCCCCAGCCCCAAGGCTGCTCCAGCCCGAGCTGGCCACAACGGGAACAGCACAAACTCCAACCACTGCCATGGTGAGCACCAGCCCAGAAGCCTTGTTCACACCCTACTCTTTTGCATTAATCCCTTATTTTTCTTCTTCGTCAATCCCCTAGCCTTCCTTTCTCCTGGATCCTCTTTTTTGCCCTGTCGTAATTCTCCACCCCTGCTCTCTCACTGCCTCTGCTCTAATATCTGATCTCCTTGGCTTTCAAAATCTCACTTCCCCAGCCAAGCCCCTGGCTTATTGCCCAGCTTCCTCAACATCCCCCACAGCACCCCTGAACTCCATGGGCATCCCATACTGTGCTGAGTTTCTGCCATCCCTCTAGAGGCTACAGTGATGCCCATTAAACAACGGGTCTCCTTCAAGATCAAAGATGCCAAATGTCGTTTGCACCTGCGAAACAAAGGCAAAACAGAGGAGGCTGGCAGAATCACAGGGCCAGGTCTGGACTGGGGACCCCATTCCAATTTGCTATCTGGCCACTAAACCCTCCTTACCCCTCAGCTCCTCTTAGTGAGATCTCTTTCAAAAACCCACCAGCACCCTGAACTCTAGGCAGAGCAGAGGAAAAAGCAGCTATAGGCAACAGGATCCAAGGAAGTTCCAAAATATTCCCCTCCACCAACTAATTAGGACCCTAGATTAAGAGATAGTTAGTCAGAGATCTGGGGAGGTCTGTCTGGGTTGGGGTGAAGAAGTGAGACTGGGAGTGAGAACTTTCCAGGGGATTAAACTTTCCTGGGGTTGACAAGCTCTCTCTCCCAGGTGGTGCCCCTTGCTCTGAATGCCAGGTCACCTTCATCCACCTTAAGTGTGACTCTTCTCGGAAGGGCAAGGGCCGACGGGCCCGGACCCCTCCAGGCAAGGAGGTCACACGGCTCACCCTGGAACTGGAAGCAGAGGTCAGAGCCGAAGAAACCACAGGTGGGACTGGGAGCTCTGTTGGGAAGAAGACTGGAAGGGGAGGGCAGAGGTGGGGAAACCACAGGTCTCAGTAGCAAAAGGAAGGGATGGAGCCTGTACTAGGGGCAGACCTTATCTAGTGCCAAGCCTAAGCTAGTCCCTTTTACCATACCCCTCCTAGCTCCCAGCTTTGTTCCCCTGCCCTCCTGCTCACAGCAACTCTTTCTCCTCCTCCCTGACACACATGGCCATCCACCACCAGCCAGCTGTGGGCTGCCCTGTCTCCGACAGCGAATGGAACGGCGGCTGAAAGGATCCCTGAAGATGATCAGAAAGTCAATCAACCAGGACCGCTTCCTGCTGCGCTTGGCAGGCCTTGATTATGAGCTGGCCCACAAGCCGGGCCCAGTAGCCGGGGAGCGAGCAGAGCCGATGGAGTCCTGTAGGCCTGGGCAGCACCGTGCTGGGGCTAAGTGTGGTAAGGGAGCTTACTGGGGAGCAGAGATGTGGAAAAGACCCAGTTTGGGCCTGGCTCAGAGCAGGACCCTTTGTGGTCTCAATTGTGTTTCTCAAATTATGAGGCAGCCAGGATGCTACTGCCTGCTGTCCTATCTTCCCTGGTCCCAGGCTGAAATCTAGAAGGATGCCATGTGGGGCTAGCAATCCTCCTGCACACAGCTTTGACCCTCCTATCCCCACAAGTAGGATTGTGTTTGTTTGCTGACAAAGAGATTCTCCCTAAATCTGGGGCTATGGGGGGAGTGGGGAGTCCCAGGCCTGGGTGGTGGGAAATGGGGGGGGGTGGGTGGCTAGCACGGCCGACTCTCCCTCAGTCAGCTGCCCGCAGGGAACGTATTACCACGGCCAGATGGAGCAGTGTGTGCCATGCCCAGCGGGCACCTTCCAGGAGAGAGAAGGGCAGCTCTCCTGCGACCTTTGCCCTGGGAGTGATGCCCACGGGCCTCTTGGAGCCACCAGCGTCACCACGTGTGCAGGTGCCAGGGGAACAAACAATACAGAGTGGGGTAGGGTGGGCACTGGGACGCCCATGGGCATGGGATTTCCCAAAGGGCAGGCCCAGGCTCCAGGCCACTCTCTTATAGTCAACATCCTGTTTGTATGCCTTTGTCCCCTGAGATTGGGTGACCCCCATGGGGATGACTCAGGACCATCCCCATCAGAGTTGGGTCCTTGATTCATTGCAGGTCAGTGCCCACCTGGCCAACACTCTGTAGATGGTTTCAAGCCCTGCCAGCCATGCCCACGTGGTACCTACCAACCTGAAACAGGACGGACCCTATGCTTCCCTTGTGGTGGGGGCCTTACCACCAAGCAGGAAGGGGCCATTTCCTTCCAAGACTGTGACACAAAAGGTAAGTAAGCTATTCACCTCCCTGGGGGATTCCCCAACCCCAACTACTCCCAAAAAACTCCAAGTTCCCAGAGTGGACCTGAGTGTGTTGACCCACCATTTTCTCCAAAACAGCAACAGGCCCAACTACTTGACCAACAATACCATGCTGCTTCAAGGACCCACCCTGCCTCTCCACCGGTCCCAAGCTTGGGAACTGAGAAATCATTAACAGTCCCACTTACCCCTCCACTTTAACTGGTGGCATATTCTCCATATCCCAGATGAATTTCTATATAGGTTTGGAACTGTGCTCAGCATCTGAAAGAAAAGGATTGGCACTGTAGCCAACCACTCTGTAAACTTTGTTTTTCCATGGGCTTAAATTCTGGCATGACTGGGAAAGGTTGAGACCCTAGAAAGAACTTTGATGTATCTGACCTCCTGATTCTCCAAGATGAATGTATCCTGTCCATCCCATGCCCCGTAACTCTCAGCTGCCCACCATCTTGATTCCTGCCTTTCTCCCTTGCCTGCAGTCCAGTGCTCCCCAGGGCACTACTACGACACCAGCATCCATCGCTGTATTCGCTGTGCCATGGGCTCCTATCAGCCTGACTTTCGTCAGAACTTCTGCACCCGCTGTCCAGGAAACACAAGCACAGACTTTGATGGATCTACCAGTGTGGCCCAATGCAAGAGTATGTGGCAAGCCAGGCTGTGGAAAAGGGAGGAAAGAGGCCTGGGAGCAGTAGATTAATGTAAAGAAGGGGTGTGAAACCAACAGGGAGCAGGGCTGGGAGGGGGAGGGGGAGGAAAGCCCCACTTTCCACTTCTCCCCAACGTACTCAATCTCAAGGCCAGTTGCTAGGCTGGACCCTGTAGCACCCTCTCCCTGGAGACAGGTAATGAGGAAGCAGAGATAGGTGAAGTCAGAAGAGAAGGTACTAAAAGGGAAGGAAGGAAGATGGACCCAGAGCTTGGAAAATAATGATGAACTAGGATGGAGGCTTCCCATAAATGTCTGACCTCTACTTCAGAACTCTTCGATTCCCCCAACTCATTTCCCCACTGACTTCCCTTCCTTTTCTTGTTCTATCTACTGGGGCTTGACTGCAGATCGTCAGTGTGGTGGGGAACTGGGTGAGTTCACTGGCTATATCGAGTCCCCCAACTACCCGGGCAACTACCCAGCCGGCGTGGAGTGCATCTGGAACATCAACCCCCCACCCAAGCGCAAGATCCTTATCGTGGTACCTGAGATCTTCCTGCCATCAGAGGATGAGTGTGGGGACGTCCTCGTCATGAGAAAGAACTGTGGGTGGCTTGCAGAGCTGGGCCAGGGAAGGGCAGTCCA
The DNA here is from genome assembly GCF_048565385.1 of Saimiri boliviensis. Classification (NCBI taxonomy): domain Eukaryota; kingdom Metazoa; phylum Chordata; class Mammalia; order Primates; family Cebidae; genus Saimiri; species Saimiri boliviensis. The sequence goes on from NC_133452.1 coordinate 99,580,138, forward strand.
AATCTAGTTAAGGCGGGAAGACAGAGAGACTGATACAGGAAGAACTGAGGCAGTGAAGTCAGGGATCTATGAGGGTGAAATAGTGAGAGGCTTTTAGGAAGAGAGAAGCTAACAGAGGAAAACAACAATGATACACGTTTGGTGGAGAACAGAGTTAAGAAAGCTAGCAGTGGGGCCAGAACTCCAATGGTGTTACGTGCATCACTCCTATCATAGCATTTTTGCCATTCCATTCATTTAAATGTCAAATGTGTTACACTATGTGAGCGCCCGGGTATCAAGGAGGAATTGTGAATGAGCCCAATGGGCAATGGGAGAGGGTGCGGGGTGGGATGTGTGTATGTGAAGGGGTAGCCTTTGTCAGAATGGTTCTCTCTTTCCCCATACCCCCCACCATAAGCTCTACGGCCCACGTTCTAGGGGTCTTGGGTAGCCTGCCCTGCTGCTCTACTGACCTGCTGCTTGCCTTCCCAGCATCCCCATCCTCCATTACCACTTATGAGACCTGCCAGACCTATGAGCGCCCCATTGCCTTCACTGCCCGTTCCAGGAAACTCTGGATCAACTTCAAGACAAGCGAAGCCAACAGCGCCCGTGGCTTCCAGATTCCCTATGTTACCTATGATGGTGAGCCAAGGAGGTGGGTGAGAAGGGGAGGTACATAAGTTTTAAGAGGGAACCAGGAGAGCAGGAAGAGCTCCCACCCCTGAGCCCCTCCTTGGTTGACTTTGCAGAGGACTATGAGCAGCTGGTAGAAGACATTGTGCGAGATGGCCGGCTCTATGCCTCTGAAAATCACCAGGAGATTTTAAAGGTAAGTGATTGTTAACAGTAATGACAGCGAACATTTAATCAACATGTAATAATGTGCAGGCAATATGCTAAGTGCTTACATGAATATTCTCATTTGATATACACAATAGCTCTATGAGGTAGGTGCTTTCTCCATTCCCTCTTTACAGATGAGAAAACTGGGGCATAGAGAGTTAAAGAACCTGCCCATGGTAAAGCTGGGATTTGGGCCCATCTGACTGTAGTGTCACCCACTCTATATTACACCTTGGGGAAACTTGGAAGAGAAAGGGAAGGCGAGGAGAAGAAATGTCTCTACCTCTTCCACCAAGAGATACGTGGAAAATGAAGTACAGAAAGATACTTTTGCATCAGTCCCTTCCTTCCCTTATTCCCTCCCCAGGCCCCATTAAGAAGCAGCAGATCAGCTAGGCATGGTGGATCACATGAGGTCAGGAGTTTGAGACCAGCCTGGCCGACATGGTGAAACTTTGTCTCCACTAAAAATACAGAATTAGCCAGGTGTGGTGGCAGGCACCTGTAATACCAGCTACTTGGGAAGCTGAGGCAGAAGAATTGCTTGAACCCAGGAAACGGAGGTTGCAGTGAGTTGAGATCATGCCATCATACTTGGGCAACAGAGTGAGACTCTGTCTCAAAAAAACAAACACAGTAGCAGATCTAGCATAGCTTTCTCAGAAATCAATTCATGTATAGATTTCTTTTCAAGGAAAAGAAATACTTCCAACATTGAAGACTGGACTAGATGCCCTGGGTCAGTGGATCCCAATTTGAGAAAATCTTCTTTAAGAAATAGAATTATCCTTCATAAATTATCACTGCAAAAAAAGTTACTAAAATATTTTTATATTATCATCAAAATAAAAGCCTTGATGACAGAAATCACCTAGAACTTACAGACTTCAAAGAATATAATTTTAACAACACTTTTCAAACATTTTTAAACCATCTGAACCCTTATTTCAAATCAAATGTACTGTGGAACTCCAATACATAAAGCAGTGCAGCTATTCAAATTAAAGTGGGGTGAGAGGGCCAGGCGTGGTGGCTCAAGCCTGTAATCCCAGCACTTTGGGAGGCCGAGGCGAGTGGATCATGAGGTCAAGAGATCGAGACCATCCTGGTCAACATGGTGAAACCCCGCCTCTACTAAAAATACAAAAAATTGGCTGGGCATGGTGGCACGTTCCTGTAATCCCAGCTACTTGGGAGGCTGAGGCAGGAGAATTGCCTGAACGCAGGAGGCGGAGGTTGCGGTGAGCCGAGATCGCGCCATTGCACTCCAGCCTGGGTAACAAGAGTGAAACTCCATCAAAAAAAAAAAAAAAAAAAAAAAGTGGGTTGAGAGGCTGAAATCCCTACTTCTTATTCCACTGATGCCATGGAAGGAGAACTAGCCTAGGAGCCAGAAAGTCTGAGTTTTAATGCACAGTGCCTGGTACCTAGTAGGCTCTCCACATACCATGCTGCTGTTACAGGGTGGTCAAGAAAGGCCTCTAAGAAGAATAGACCCAAATGAGGTAAAAGGGCTCCTTCCCCATTAGAAGATGAGGATGAGCATTCCAGGCTGAGGAGCATGGGAGCAATTTAGTGTGTTTAGGAACTTCAAGAAGGCCAGCCAGTGTGGCTCAGCAGAGGGAGAAAAAGTGGAGGTGGAAAGTTAAGACACAGATCACATTCAGCCTATGGACCATGCAAGGGACTCAGCTTTAACTCTGGGTGATAAAAGAAACCTGAAAAGAGTTTCAAACAGGAAAAAGATGAACCAATCAAAAACACAAAAAGTCACTCTGGCTGCTGTGGGGAGAACAGTTTATGGAGGGACAAAGATAGAAGCATAGAGACCAATTAGGAGACTACTACAGCTTTAAGTCAGAGATGATGATGGCTTGGGAAGATGGTGAGAAGTGGTCAGATCCAGACACATTTTGAAGATAGAGTCAATAAGATTTGCTTTCACTGTAAGCAAGAAAGAGGATTCAAGGATGGCTCCAAGGATTGGGACCTAAGCAACAGAAGGATGGTGCTGCCATTGACTCATTTGTGGAATTCCAAAGTAGGGGCAGACGGTGGGGAAGGGAATCCAGAGTTTACCTCTAGATATATGCATATCTTCATACATGAGATGCCTAGTAGACATCAAGAAGGGCTGCTGAGTCATAGTGTTCCTCTTTCCCACCCCCAACACTGAGGCTGACATTGTTCCCTGCCATCCTCTGCAGGACAAGAAGCTCATCAAAGCCTTCTTTGAGGTGCTAGCGCACCCCCAGAACTACTTCAAGTACACAGAGAAACACAAGGAGATGCTGCCAAAATCCTTCATCAAGCTGCTCCGCTCCAAAGTTTCCAGCTTCCTGAGGCCCTACAAATAGTAACCCTAGGATCAGAGACCCAATTTTTTAAGCCCTCAGACTCCTTAGCCCTCAGAGCTGGCAGCCCCCTCTCCCCCTCAGACAAGGAACTCTCTCCTCTCTTCCGAGAGAAAAAGAAAATATCACTACACAGACCAGGCACTCTCCCTTTCTGTCTTTCTAGTTTCCTTTCCTTGTCTCTTTCTGCCTGTCTCTCTACTGTTTTCCCTTTTCTTACATGCCCCATAGAAAAGTCATTCAGTACTGGCTCTAGTCCCCCTGAGAGGTAAAGAAACAGTACAGCCCCTTCCACTGCCCATTTTACCAGCTCAGATTCCTAGCCCTATCAGCTTGGAAGGGTGCCAGAGGCCCATGAAGGAAGTGGGTCTGGTGGGGAATGGGGAGGGGAAAGAAGGGCTTCTGCCATTATAGGGTTGTGCCTTGCTAGTCAGGAGCCAAAATGCCCCCTGGCTCTGCTCTCTAGGGTGATTCTAACAGCCCAGGGTTCTGCCAAAGAAGGACCTGCCAAAGGGACTGTAAGCCTTTGATTTACAGGCTTAATGCCAGCACCAGTCCTCTGGGACACATTGTTTGAGCTCTGGACTGCCCACATGGCCAGCTTTCTTGTCTATACAGATTCTTTTTCTTTCTTTCCCCACGTCTGCCTGGGGTCTACTCCATAAGGGTTTACAAATGACCCACAACACTGAGTTAGTGGACACTGGCTAAATGAGGAAGAGCAGCAGGCATTACCATGTTGAAGGCCCCGCTGTGGCTTTCTAAAAGACTAGCTCTGCAGGACAGAAACCAGTTTGTAAAGCATTGCCCCCAAAAAAGAAAAGAAAATGTATCGTCTAAAGGACTAGACACAGAACAATTGGAAGTCAACTTCAAACACTAATACCTTTTCTTACTTGTCTTCCCTGGCTCAGCCACTTCCTCAGCCCCACCTGAATGCTCCCTGGGGGAGCCTGCTCCCCTTGCTACATGTTGTCCTTAAAGAAATACGGCTATTGACATGAAACCAGCCTAGGCCTTGCCCTACAGTTGTCTTTCCCTTGTAGCCCCAGCTGGTTTGTGGGCTTCACCAAAGAGGACCCCACTCTGCAGCCAGCCTGGAGCCACCTACCTCTGGCCTCAGGCTGTGGCCAGCAAAAAGGAATGTGTGTGCACTTGGCAAGCCTCCTGCCCACCCTGTCCACACCTAATAAGTGCAATCATTTTGAGTCTTCCTATGTTGTCTAGAGGGAGGAGTTTTTGTTTTCTGGGTTTGTTTTTTGTTTTTGTTTCTTTTTCCTCTATTAGAAAAATCCTATTTATAGCTGCCCAAGAGAAAAGAGTATGTTTGGAGTGGAAGAAAATCAGTTTTCAATCTCATGTACCTTGAGTGCTGGAGCATCTGATCTGTTTCTATGCCACCAGTGGCCACCTAGAACCCTTGGCTGTGGTAATCCAGGGTAATTGTGCAGAGGCATCTGATGTGTAGGAAAGTAATTCTGGGGATTTGATGGAGCAGGAAGGAGAGGGACCTATGTTTGCTAAATCAGTCCTGCTGTTGCTATGCTCTCGATGGAGTCAGCGTGGACCTCATGATTATAGAAGTCAATGGAACCGGTCAATGAATCTCTACCCCAAGTAGGGAAAACCTCCATCTTTTCCCTGTCTTTATCCTGTTATCCCCTGGTGTACACATGGAAGAGGACCAGGGCATACCACCTGGGGATGGGCTGACTCGGTCCTGAGCCAGAGTCAAGGCTGTGGGAGCCAAGAATAAGACAGAAGGCATCAGATATCTGCCTGGCTCTGGTCAATTCCCTCTCAAAGTTGACTTCAAGCCTAGCTTCCTCAACTACTGTTTTTCAAAAGGAAGAATCAAATGGAAGAAGAATCAAGTCTGTGCCCAAGCCCAAAGCCTGCAAACATTCTGCCCTTAATCCAACTGCTGCCTATAACATTATTTTCAATTTTCTCCCTCTAGTTCTCCCAAAGCTGTAGTCCTAATCAATCAAAGGCTACCAACTGACTCCTCAGGTTCATTTCTTTTTCTTTTTTTTCTTTTTAACTCTCCTGGTAACTCACAGAACCACTCAGGTTCATTTCTAGGTGACTGTCCTAGGCTACTGCTCCTCTAGGAGCCTCAAGAGTAAATAAAGGAGCCTGACCCCCTACCCTCCCATCAGTAGCATTCACCAGCAAAGACAGCCACAGCCGTAGCGGTGGGTAGTCAATGACACAGCTAGATTCCCTGACAACCATTAGCCAACATCATGGCCCTTGTGGGTAGAGTGTCTGATTACCTTTGTCTTTCTGGGTCAAAGAGGGCCACTATAAAGATGCAAAATGGCTGCTTCCAAACAAGGGAAATGGTCATTTGGTAGGAGTGTCTGTACTTCTCAGGAAGCGCCGTGAAAACTGCTTTAATCAATTCTGACCATCCTAATTCTTCACCAGAAGCTAGGATAACTTTCTGATTCCTCTCTTCTTGCCATTTTGCATCTCTTGGAAAGCCAAACAGTGAGCATGCTTCTCGACTTGTGCCTTCAGGGTCTGGCTTCTCCTTTCTCCCTTCCTTTCCCATCACACCATCCATACATACAAATACACTTCCTCTAGCCATTTATTCCATTTGCAGGTTTATGAGACCTGCAAATGAGGTCCACAGTATGGAAGGCATAGACCACTAGGCTTCTTAATGGATATCAAGGCAGATCTTGGTAAGCAGGTAAAAACCTGGTATTGTCCACCAAGTTTAATTTAGGTCCTTCAAGTTGGAGGTTAAGAACCCAGGCAAAGCTGCTGCTGAACCTATGGAGGAAGCTGGCCCTGGGACATCAAACTAGGGGTTAAGTGAAATTCATTGAATGAGGAGTCAACACTCAGGGACATTCTAGGTCTTTACAGGTCAGATAGAAAAGAGGTTTTTACCACTGGAGGGGAAATGGAAAAATGGTATAAATAGGAACCCTTCATGAAGCAACCCAGAGGCCTCTCTGCAGGGTAGGATGTGGGGCTACAGTATTGTGGGGCCTCCATTCATCTTAGTACAAAATCTGACCTGCTCTAAGCCTGGAAATGGGAAGCAGTTTCCATGAAGATACCAGAAAGGTACTTATATCCTCAGCAATGCGGCAGTTCCTCCTTACTTCTCTGTCTCCCTCTTTCTATATTATCAGGCCATGCCTATTCCTACAACCTGCAACAACTCTTGGAATCAGGAGAAAACTGACCAGATCCTGGACTTGAGCTGCCTTCCCCAGGCCTAGAAATCCCCAAAGGCTGACACTGAGCTGTGACCGATTTAACAGCCCTCAGGATTTGGTCAGTTTGAGGTAGTGGAGACTCAGATTTGTTGCTGAAAGTTCAGTAACACAGTCCTGGTCTTTGGCCCTAAAGAAACTTTTTATATATGAGAAGTGTTCTCTATATACATGTTTGAGGTGACTCTGGAATGGATTACGAAGTTGTATCTCAGAATGTCAGAAAACATTACAGAGCATTCAAACTTTTGTATTTGCTGCTTAACCTCAATATTACAGCCACAAACGGGGTACAAAGACAAAGCATAACTGACCATAAGCAGAATATTAACCTTCCAGGTTTCTTTCTTAAGCACAGTAAGAGAAAAGTGGGAGCAAACAACACAAGGATATTTTTACATGTGACCCATCTCAAAGGAAGCACACCCTATCCTTGCTCCATTATTTGTACAAGGAAATATATGATTAGAAGGAATAGAACCCCCAGTTGTCATCAGCTTTTTTAGATACCACAGGTTATAGCAATTTGAACAAACTGAAAACTTTATTCTTCTGTGTGAGCTGAACTGAAGTTTCAGAGAATAATCATCGCCATGTGGAAGGCTTTTTACTAAGTGCAGGAGAAATCGCAAAATACTGTATTTATATCTGCCTTCCACTGCTGCCTATATAGTAAGCATCTCCTACAAAATCAATAATAAACAGCAAATGATGCAGTTCATAGAGTATTTTGCACTTGGGGAAAAATATGTATCTGAATTGTAAAAAGAAATGTTTGGATTTTGTATGTCTTTTTTATTATTATTAAAATACTAAATGAAACTCCCCAGCCTGGCATCTTTTCCTCTATCTCAACAGCTTATCCTAAAGCCAGAAAAAAGCTTTGAGGAGACAATGTCTTCTGGCTTCCAGATAAAACATACCCAAATTTTTTGGCAACTCATCCTAATGATTTTAAAATTGAAAAGGCTTGTTTTTGTTTGTTTGTTTTGTTTGTTTTTTCGTCTATCCTTAAAAGCAGTATCAAGTATTATCTCCTGAGGGGGACTTAGAAGTAGGGGAAATTTGTTGCTCCTCCTTGCCATAGTACAGTCCACAACAGCTGGCCAGGCTACAGGCGGTTCAGCACCTTCCTAGCCAAGATGTCCCACCTCTAGGAAAGCGCCAGAACTGAGGGTCACCCAGTGTCATTATTTTTATGTAGTACACTCTTGGCCACCAAATAGTATTGTAAATACAGATCATTCAGCCATTACCACCATCACTACTCCTATAGGGCACAAGAAAGCAATGCCCAATCTCTTTTATAAACAAACAGGCCCAATTTCTAGGATCAGAGATGACAGATAAAACTTAACTATTGCAATTATATAATTCCCTGACATGATATTTTATTGGATTTAATATATACACGATATAGCCATTTAAGAGTATAACTTGAGGAACAAGGAAAAATCTACCTTATCAAAAAACATGTTGGGGTGGCCCATCAGAATCTTAAACTTCCCCTTTAGCATCTATAGTGAAGTTATAGATGAAGTACATTCATTCCATGATTACTGAGCTCCTATTATATGCCAGGCAGTGAGCATCTGCTCATCAGCTTATTGACAATAGCCATGCTCAAGATCCACACTCCTCATGTAACTTTCTGATTATAATCTTCAGATAGGATTCCCCAACAGGAGAGATAATCCAGTTCACTTGGTGGCTATAAGTATGAAAGAATACACTGGCATTCTATTATGCACATTAAACTTCCTATGAATTTGATTTAATGTGACAAAACATGAACACCTTTGTGTGGACTGACAAAATCACACTTCTAGAACTGCAAAGCCAAGGACCGTATACATGACCTTCCTACTACACCAACTTGGTGCCATTGTCTTTGACTTCTCTCATAACTTACTTCTATTCCAGGAACAAGTCTTCTTCCTTACTTCCTAGGACATTTGCTTTGTTGTCCCAAAATAATGGATAGTCAGGGACCTTGGAGTTTGGATATGCCTATATTAAGAAGTCTTCCAAGTTGGGTAAATGAAGATTTTCCAAGGGTATATGAAGACTGCAAGGAATATCCAGGCAATATCCTCAAATCAGTCGGAGGAGAGTTTTAAAGGAATAAATTTCTAGATCTTCAACTTCTCTGTGAAATATTTCCTTTCTGCTGACAAGCGATGGTGTTTAAGGAAAAAAACAAAAAGAAAAAAGAAATATGGCCGGGCGCGGTGGCTCAAGCCTGTAATCCCAGTACTTTGGGAGGCCGAGGCGGGTGGATCACGAGGTCAAAAGATTGAGACCATCCTGGTCAACACGGTGAAACCCCGTCTCTACTAAAAATACAAAAAAAAATTAGCTGGGCATGGTGGCACGTGCCTGTAATCCCAGCTACTCAGGAAGCTGAGGCAGGAGAATTGCCTGAACCCAGGAGGCGGAGGTTGCGGTGAGCCGAGATCGCGCCATTGCACTCCAGCCTGGGTAACAAGAGCGAAACTCCGTCTCAAAAAAAAAAAAAAAAAAAGAAATATTTGCTAACACCAGTCCAGGTGCGATGACTCACGCCTATAATCCCAACACTTTGGGAGGCCGAGGAGGGAGGATCACCTGAGGTAAGAGTTCGAGACCAGTCTGGCCAACATGGTGAAACCCTGTCTGTGCTAAAAATACACAACTAAGCATGGTGGTGCACACCTGTAACCACAGCTACTCAGGAGGCTGAGGCAGGAGAATCGCTTGAACCCAGTAGGGGGAAGTTGCAGTGAGCCAAATTGGGCCACTGCACTCCAGTCCTGGTAACAGAGCGAGAGTCCATCTTAGAAAATAAATAAATAAATAAATACAAAAAATTAGCCAGGAGTGGTGGCCGACACCTGTAATCCCAGCTACTTGGGAGGCTGAGGCATGAGAATTGATTTAACCCAGGAGTGGGAGGTTGCAGTGAGCCCAGATTGAGCCACTATACTCCAGTGTGGGCAACAGCAGGAATGAAACTTCATCTCAAAAAAAAAAAAAAAAAAAAAAAGGCCAGGGCACAATGGCTTATACCTGTAATCCCCAGCACTTTGGGAGGCCAAAGCAGGTGTATTGAGAGGTCAGGAATTCAAGACCAGCCTGACCAACATGGTGAAACCCAGTCTTTACTAAAAATACAAAAATTGGCCGGGCATCATGGTGAGCACCTGTAATCACGGCTACTCGGGAGGCTGAGGCAGGAGAACTGCTTGAACCCAGAAGGGGGAGGTTGCAGTGAGCCGAGATTGTGCCACTGCATCAGCCTGGGTGACAGAGAGAGACTCCATCTCGGAAAAAAACAAAAACAAAAACACAAAACTTCTAAAACCAATCTGTTTGAGAGCCAGTTGACATATTCATGCACACTCTCCATTCCACCATTATCCCCACTTTTACCATAGTCCTTGTCCTACTTTACAAAAGAAAGGACTATCCCTCCCCTACACCGAATCTTGATGCATGGTCCAGGGTGTAAAAACCTAGGGAGCTGGGAGGAAGCGATTATTTTTCACTTCATATCAAAATATTCCCATTGCAATCAGTCTTCCTATTTCATCCTACAAATGTTTATTATTTTCTATCTCCTAGTAAAAAATGAAATTGCTAGCTGCACAATTCATTATTTCTTAGCAAATAACAGCTTTCCTTTCTAAAAAATACAGAAGAAAAAATTTGTGTAACAAGATTATTAGTTATTTCTGATTTTTAGACATGATTCTCATTTAATTGTTAAGAAGTTGAACAACAAGAGTTTGATGAAAGCAGGCACACACACATTTACCAGGGGAATATACACCTTCTATATGATGTCTCAAAACTGATGGATTTAACTACACATTATACCTTACATTATATATATAATTAGGAATAATTATATAATGAGAAATAGTACTGCCTCATTTTTAACATTTATTATGTTAATAGTAGGTTTACATAATTTTAATCTTAACTGGTTGCTTAGTGGTCTGTTTTACAAGCTACAGTTAATCACTTATTTCCTAACAATTTTTATAATAGTTCTCAAAATGAATGTTAATGTATTTATTTGAAGGGAAGAATAAAGTCAAACATTTTTCTAACAGAAAGTAGGTCTGATTTGGCTGATTCTTTTGAAATGAAAACTGGCTTTGCCAATTCCACAAATGCCAGTTGTTTTCTATACAGTGAGTGAGCTGAATCTGCATTTCAGTTTAACAAAAAAATCCTGAAACATAATAATAAAAGAATTTTATAAAAAATATTGTTTTGGCAAAGAAGCATGGAAATCAATATCTGATTAACAAGGTGCCTCTGAGTATAAAGGTCACAGATAATTAATAATCATGCTTAATAAAACTGAAACTGAGACTCTAATAACTAGATAAATCCTTTTGGAAGTTCAGTGGTTTCTAATCCCTTGCTTTTAACAAAATTAAAAGAAGACTCTATTTGATAGTATTTGATAATATTAATAGATCACTCTGTGATTGTTGGCATATAATTTAGAAGTTCAGAGACTCAAAGAATATAATTGTAACAAATCTCTTTCTTTTCCAATTATGCAAACAAGGTTTCTCAGTGCTCATGTCTATAAAAATAAAAAGCAGGTAAAGGATTGATATTGCACCTTATCTCCTTCCACCATTAGGTAATATTAATCCATGAATACCTGAACCAACTGGGGAGAAACACCATATTTCTCATTAAGAGATGCATTTTCAATAAAAATTGTACTTTTTAGGTTTCACAGGTCATAAAAATGTTAAAAAATATTTAGTAATATTTAGTTTTAAAAGTTTAGTAAATTATATACTAATAATTACAAGAAGTAAATGGAATTAGAAGTTTAAGGAGAAAGAGAACTATATAAAATTTGTTAAAGAGCTTGTTCATACATTTTTAAGTGAATGATAGCAGGTATTAGATTTTTAGGGTACTTGGAATCCACCGGATACTTTTTTTTTTTCTTTTTTTGAGACAGTCTTGCCCTATTGCCAAGGCTGGAATGCAGTGGCATGATCCAAGTTCACTGCAACCTCCGCCTCCCAGGTTCAAGCAATTCTTCTGCCTCAGCCTCCCTAGTAGCTGGGACTGCAGGCATGCACCACCATGCCTGGCTAATTTTTGTATTTTTAGTAGAGATGGGGTTTCACCATATTGGCCAGGCTGGTCTGGAACTCCTAACCTCGCGATCCACCCGCCTCGGTCCCCCAAAGTGTTGGGATCACAGGCGTGAGCCACCATACCACGCCTGCCGGATACAGTAAGAATGATGTAAGTCTTAGTTTAAGATATCAAAATTTGAAATTATATCTTTTATAAATATTTAAATTAATGAAGGAAAATTTAGGTATCAACTTAGAAATGAACAAGCAGTACATAGCTCTTCAAAATTCTTTTATGGGTTCATTCTAAAAAATGTCTGAAGATCACTAGAAATGTTATCAACTTAGAAATGAATCAACTAGAAATGTATCAACTCTGTATCAACTAGAAATGTATCAACTTAGAAATGAACAAGCAGCACATAGCTCTTCAAAATTCTTTTATGGGTTCATTCTAAAAAATGTCTGAAGATCACTAGCTTCTAAGTTGAGAGGATGGGATAGGACAGAAACTGCTAGCAATGATCTTCAATATTGCCCTCCAAAATATCCTCACCAATTCTTCTGAGGACCTGAAATTACCTTCCTTTAGGATCATTACTTCAGATTCCGACAGTTCCCAGAGCTCTTGTTAAATGTACAATGGCAGAGGTGACTGGCCATCAGATTAGGATCCACAAGCAATGTGACAAAGGACAGATATATACATACACATACATACATACATATTTTACTATGAAAAAAAAAAGGTGGTTGGAGAGGGACAAACTCAGGTACAGCCTAAGTTCTATTCCCTGTTGTATTTCTAACCCTCAATTCGTATTAGAAGAGGAGCCACTTGGCCCGGCGCAGTGGCTCCCATCTGTAACCCCAAGCATGGGATTCCATTCCAACCATCATTTGTCACTCACTGCCTACCTGAGAACCTGATGAGAACTCTGGTCCCCGCCTGAATAAGGTCAGAAAGGGGTCTTTCTAGTTAAGGTCTTCAGGCAAGAGAGGAAGACGATGCCTGTGCCCTCAAAGATACCTTTAGCAGCCGGGCGCAGTGGCTCAAGCCTGTAATCCCAGCACTTTGGGAGGCCGAGGCGGGTGGATCACGAGGTCGAGAGATCGAGACCATCCTGGTCAACAAGCTGAAACCCTGTCTCTACTAAAAAAAAATACAAAAAATTAGCTGGGCATGGTGGTGTGTGCCTGTAATCCCAGCTACTCAGGAGGCTGAGGCAGGAGAATCGCCTGAACCCAGGAGGCGGAGGTTGCGGTGAGCCAAGATTGCGCCATTGCACTCCAGCCTGGGTAACAAGAGCGAAACTCCGTCTCAAAAAAAAAAAAAAAAAAAAAAGATACCTTTAGCTACTACAAGCCCCAAACCCAGTACTTACATTGTGTCTAGTTTATGTCCTTTTAAAATTAGTCTTAGTAGGCTACATTGTTTTTGGGGGCAGGGAAGATACCAAAGAAACCAGTCTGAAAGGATAGAGAGGGGAAAGTTTCTCACCTGATTCCTCCAGGCACCCAGTTAGTTCCTCTCCTAAGAGGCCATCTCTGCCAATTCCTTCTCTAACGCCCCTCCTTTTTAATCTGATTTTTTTTTACCGAAAGCTCGCTCCCTTTTAATTTTCCCTCAGGTTTCTGAAAATTTCCCAGTCGCAGCCCCTTCCAGGAGGGAAACAGTAAAAGGGCTTGGTGATCCCGTTCACCCCAAAGCAAGCCTAGCCTGAGGGTGGGGCTGACGGGGGAATGAGAGAGAACCGGAGAGGACCGCCAGGGCGCCCTCCCGGAGGAGGCGAGTCCCTCACCGCCCCCTACATCGTCCTTTCCAGTAAGTAGCTCTTAATACCTGCAACCGCTCCCTTCAAGGGGTGGCTTGAAGATCAGCAGGCAAGGCCTGCGCCCTGCGCACCTTAAAGCGCTCCGGGACGGTAAGGCAGCGAGGGCCGAGCGCGCAGCCGGGAGAAAGCCTGCGAGGCTCCGAGCTCGGAGGAGACGGCAGTCCCCGGGCCCGCGTCCCTCCACAACCTTCGCCTCCTGTCCTCCCGCGCTACTCCCAAAGCGCACCTGCTCGCCCGCAAGCCGCGGAAGTGACGGCGCAGAGCCCTCGGGGCCTCCGTCACCTCCTCACGCCTCAGGTGGACCGAATCCTTGGACGCGACAGGTAGCGGCTCCCGATTGCTATAGCGACAGCCCGGCTCGGAGCCGCGCCCTGGCCTTGACCCGGGCGTCGTGACGTCAGCACGCCCTCCCTGGGCGCTCGGCCTCGCGAGCCATGCGTCACCCCGGCCTGCATGGGCGGGGCTCCAAGGAGCTCCGTTCAGATCCCGGCGGCCGGGGCTTCAGGAGCCCCGGAACCGGGATAAGTAGGACGGCCGCCGCGGTGAAGCGGGGGGCGGGGTGGAGCGTGTCCGGTATTTTCTATACGGGTTCCCGGGCCCGGTAGAGGCGCGCCGAGAGGAGAGGAAAGTGCGGCGGCCCTGGAACCTGGATATCGCGGGAGGCAAGCTGCGCGCGGGCGGGCGGGCTATGGCGCAGGCGGGTTGCGGGGCCGGCGCTGGTGGCGGGGCCCGGTGCATGGCGGTCTGTCGGCGGAGTCGCCCTCGGGGGCTGTCAGGTTGGTGGCTGCGGGAAGACTGGGTCCACCATGCCCAGGGCGGGAGGCCGGGCGGGCGCAGGGCCCCGGGAAGGTCCCGAGCCCGGCGTGCCCACCTCCCTCCGGCCCTAGCCGGGCGGCCGGGCCGCTACACCGCGGCCGGGCCCCCTCCCCCACCCAGGGTGCCTGCCCCACTTTTCCGCTCTGCGGCTCCTCCCCCGTGACTCCCAAACCCCACCCCGTGACGACGCCCGCCTCCACTCCGGTGACCCCCACACCCCACCCACTGACCCCAAGACCTCACCAGGTAACCATTGATTATTATTCATTGGCTGCTAACCCAGGAATTCCCTAGCACTTCTCAGAAACCCACGAACCAATGACTCCCTCAGTTTTAATCCGGTAACTCACAACACCCTAAGATCCCCACACTCCTCTTTAGTGACCCCCAAACCTGGGTGACCCTCCTGGCCCGAACCCCTCCGACTCTACCCTGTGTTCCCCACAAACTCGGTGACTCCCCTCAAAACTCTGCAGGCAACTCTGAAACCCTACTCCAATAGTTTTCCATCCACTCGTGTTCTACACAATCCTCAGTATCTTTGCCCTGTAGCCCTATGACCCTCATTCCATCTTTCCCTTTATCCTAAAATCAACCCCACTGGCATCCCTCTCTGCGCTCCCAGCTCTTCAGTGTGAATCAGCACATAACTTACAAGTGCCCAGCAACTTTCTGGTGCTGAGGAGGATTAGAGATTAATATGAAGTAGTAATAATTAGAAGCATAAGAGAATTCTGGATCAATCCAGAATTCTGGGAGAAGTCCCCTCCTCACTCTGGATCTCAGTTTCTCATCATGATTGTCATTAGGTTGGGTTAGATGATCTTGGAGTTTCCTTCCATCTGGTGAAATTGTGAAATTCTGCAATTCTCGGTCAAGATAATAATTTTTCCAATCATTTTTGTACCTCACCCTGCAAGTTTCCTCTCTGTAACCTCACTCCAGGATCTGCTTTCATCATGAACCTTACTGCCTCATTCCCATCATCCACTTCATTCTTAATAGTGCATACCCATTTCCCTTGATCAGGCCCCATCAGTTAACATGTTTGCAAAGCGGTGTAGCAGAGTGCTTCATTTGAGGGCATTGAGGTCGTAACAAACCTAGGTTCCAGTCTGGTTCTGGTCCTTCAGCTATGAGACTTTTGATATATTATTTAGCCTGTCTTAACTTCAGTCTCCACATCTGCTAAGGGAGGAAAATAGTAGTTCCTGACATAACACATGTAAAGCACTGGGCACCATGCCTGGCACATGAGAACCTTTAGCATAAGCTGTTTTTAGAAATAAGAAGCTCCTGTGGATCTTACTGTGTCCTGAGTGCTAGGGATTCAACAGACTGAACATGTGGTCCATGCCTTGCATTATATTGCTGCTCCTGACATTTTGGAATCCCTGTCTTCTCCCTGCTGTGGCCTCATTTCTCTGGTTCTTTACCCTGGTTTTGCCTCAATAATGATTGGCTTGCTGAATACCTATTGTGTGCCAAGCTCTGGATATGTAAGTTCAATTTACCACTCAACAACCCCAAGAGTTAATGATTATATCCACCATTTTCCCTTCCCATGTTTTTGTTTGTTAGGTTGGTTGGCTGTGGAGAAATGAACCAGAAACTCACACAGCTAAGTAACAGATTTAAACCCACAGTTAAAAACAAAACAAAAACCCTATCCCATTGCCTGTCTTTCCCCCAGCTTACCTGGACCCAGCAGAAGCTAGCTTGTTCCTTGACCCCCAGGGTTCTGGTCTTGAACTCCTAGCCTCAAGGGATCCTCCCACCTTAGCCTCTCGAGTAGCTGAGATTACAGGCCTGAGCCACTGAGACTGGCCCTGACCCCCAAGGTTTCTGTTACCCTTTACCACATAACTTGGTGACTTTCTCATCTTACTGTTTGTGACTTTTGATCTCATATCCCCTGAAAGCCCTGCACCTTGTAGGGGAGGGAAAATATATTTTTAGGTTCATGGTTTAGGCCCCTATAAGAAAAGACAGATTAAAAAGAGAAGATCTTACACTTTAATGTAAGTTTTATGTGACAGGAGCCTTCATAAGGAAATGAAGACCCAAAGAAATGATTAAACTTGTGTGTTTTTATGCTAGGTTTGATGAAGAGTGGATCGTTTTGTAAAAAATACAAAAAGGGTACTATCAAATAGTAATAAGCTGGGAGAAACTTAGCAAAGCCTTTTTGTTCAGACTCTTCTCTATGTTCCTGTGTCTTCACAGATGAGAGGGCTTCTTTCCTCTGAGTATAGGGAGGGCATCTCTCTATGAGGGTTTTATGACCTGCTTCAGGGGAAAGTCAGAAAAATCATTTCTAGGTTTTATGATCTGCTTCAGGGGAGAAGAGACTTGGAGAAAGTGAGAGTGACCTTCCTACTGCCATTTTCTCAAGTTGCCATATTTTGGAGTAGTGTCTTGAACCCAATCTATCTCTCTTTTCATCCTTTGCCCAAATATCTCTTGTGCTATGCTCCCAGACTTTACCCTGTGAGCTCACTCACCTTACAGTGTCTCCCACCTCACTGGCACTTTACCCCAAATCCTCTCATCTTATTAAGTCCTTTAGCCCCAGGAATCCACATGTCTGTATGCTCTAAAACCCTCTAGTGCAGTAGTTTTCATCCTATTTTTAGTCTTTCTGCTCCCACCACCCCACCTTCTACCTTCCTCATCCACATTCTGTGATCTGAAACCTTCATCTAATTCACCCTTCATTTAGTGACCTCTTGATATGCCTAGCTCAATGGAATAATCCCCTTCCATCCTAGCATGAACCCATCCTGCATAACTTGCACACCCTCCTATTCTAAGGCCTCTCCTCTCATACCCCTGCCCAGTATCCTGTGAGATCCTACCTCAGATTCCTCCCTCAGTGATTGCCTTTTCAACTGGATTGTCTTTCACTCTTCCACAGAGCCTTCTCCTTCCTGCCTTCCTCTTACTCGTCCCCTCAGCCATCCTCACCTCACCAATCTTGATAAGTGATTACAATGTAAATATCCCTTCCATCTCAGCTCTGCTCCTTTCTTCTTCCACTCTCTTGTGCATCTAACTCTAGGGCCATGTGTATGCCCCTGCTGCTTTCAGCTCTGCTTCCTTCATACACTGCACTGTCCCACCAAACTTCATCAGTCTCTTCAGTTTATCCAGAGGACTACACTCTTCTCTGGGAACTGCTGATGGCTTCTGATAATAGATCACCAAAGGATCTCGGTCCTTTAGAGGGCAGGGAGAGAGCCCTTGGAAGTCCTCCAGAATCAATCTAGCTATGTCTCCTGGACTATCCTATCCTGTTATGGAGTGGCTTGTTGTATATGGCCTGAGGGTAGAATGCTTTGGGCATCAGCCTCTGCAGGCACTGAATTAGCCCCATTGTTTTCCAAGGCCTGGGAAAACTTTATAATCCCTACCCACTGAAGTCTGGAGAGTCAGTAGCAAAATGTGACATCAAACATCCACATCCAAAAGTCTATTCTGTGGGTCGCCAAATTCCCCGGTCTCATAGTGTACTTACTGGCTATACAGCAGAAGGCAAAACTAGACTTGAGGAAGCAGTATATCCTGGGTTCTACAACTGCTGTGGATGGATTTTTAAAAGGAGCTCTTGCTTTAGATTTGTTTACTTAGGGCACGGAACATACTCTGCCTTGTATTTCGGTTATTTGTGTACTTTTTTCACCCCCACCCTGTGCGTTTCTTGAGGACAGAGACTAGGTTTTTCTTTTTTGTTTGAAATAGAGTCTCACTCTGTCACCCAGGCTGGAGTGCAGTGGTGTGATCTCGGCTCACTGCAACCTCCACCTCCCAAGTTCAAGTGATTCTCCCACCTCAGCCTTCCAAGTAGCTGTAATAACAAGCGCCTGCCACCACACCTGGCTAATTTTTGTATTTTTATTAGAAACGGGATTTCACCATGTTGACCAGGCTGATCTCAAACTCCTGACCTCAGGTAATCTACCTACCCCAGCCTCCCTGAGTGTCGGGATTGCAGGGTGAGCCACTGCACTAGCTGGTTTTCTTTATCTTCTGTCTTAATCTCATCACTCATATTTAGCAGGTAGTCAGTAAATACTTGTTAAGTTAACTCACTCAGAAATTCTGCATCAGGTGTACACAAGTAAAAGCAGTTCATGTCTACATTCATTTTGCAGACACAGCCACACCCCTCTCCAAAGTTCTCCCAACTTGGTAATGGGCATGTCCCTTGATTTAAATAGTCTGGAATTTAGACATTACTTTTTTTTTAGTAATTGCTGGGGTGGGGAAATGGGTATAAGTGTTTTCTCGATTTTTTTCCTAAAGTATTTCTGGAAAGATAGATTGTTTGATGCAGTTGCTCAAATACTGTGATAATAGCATCAGGGTCTATCTTATATAGATCTTTTCTCAAGAAAACAGCTAGTTGGAATATTTAGTATGGGTTGCAGAGGCAATTAGGGAACAGAGGAAACCAAGGAGGCAAAATGTTGATAATTTTTGAGGTTGAGTAATGGGTTCAAGACGTTCATTGTACTATTCTTTTATGTATGTTGGAAACCCATTATCAAAAGATTAAAGGAAGGGGCAGCTAGATGAACAAGTGCAAATTTAGCACTGTTCCTTGGAAAACACCTCAGAGCAAATGAGCTACTGTTTCTGAATCAGTACCGTTATCTAGGTTAAGTAGTATATTTAGTTCTAACCTTTCTCTGACCTCTTCTGTTTGTAAGGTATCAGGATACTAAATTTAAAAATCAGCACCCTGCAGAATTTTGTACCTGGTGGCCTGGGAATTGTAACATGCTGGCAACAAGCACCTTTTGCCCTGCTTCTCAGCTTAGGTGTGGTTTCTGGTGGAATGGGGCTGGACTGGACCTGAGAAGAAGATGAAGCAGTAAGGAGCAAAGAGGGACCCAGGGCTGGAGAGAGACCAGAGCACACCTAGGGTCTTCCCCTTTTTGCCTACAGCTTTCAGATTATTGGGAGATCTTACAGGTATATATATTCATTCATTCACTGATTCATTCATCCCACAAATACTTGGTGAATGTCTGCTGTGTGCCAGGCACTTTCTAGGTACTGGGGATAGAGCAGTGAGCTCACCATTTGGGGAATGGACAGAGGAGAGACAGACAATAAACAAATAAGTAAAATATACAAGAGAAAGTTAAGCAGAGAAGAGAGATAGAAAGTGCCAGGAGTAGGCTGGGTGCAGTATCTCACACCTATAATCCCAGTACTTTGGGAGGCCGGGGTGGGTGGATCACAAGCGGCCAAGAGTTTGAGATCAGCCTGGCCAACATGGCAAAACCCCAGCTCTACTAAAAATACAAAAATAAGCCAGGTGTGGTGGTGGGTACCTGTAATCCCAGCTACTCAGGAGGCTGAGGCACGAGAATCGTTTCAACCCAGGAGGCAGAGGTTGCAGTGAGCCGAGATCGCGCCTCTGTACTCCAGCCTGGATGACAGAGCAATACTCTTGTCTCAAAAAAATAAAAAGTGCCAGGAGTCTGGGGGTTAAAATTTTAAATAGGGTAGTTGAAGAAAGTCCCACTAAAAGGTAACATTTGAGCAAATACCTGAAGTAAGTTAGGTGGTAAAGCAAGCATATATCTAGGGGAAGTTTATTTCAGTCAGGAAGAACAGCGAACACAGGCCCTGAGACAGGAGTGTGCTTTATGTATTCAAGAAACATGAGGAAGCCAGCTAGTGCAGTTGCAGTATATGAGTGAGAGAAGAAATGGCAGGTACAGTATTGGGGTGGGGGTAAATTGGGGCCAGATCACACAGGCCACTGGCTTTTACTGTGAGTTGTGAGTGGGATGGTAGCCATTAGAGGATTCTAGACAGTAAGTAACATGGCCTGACATTGAAAAGGTCATTCTGGCTACTATGTTGAGAATAAGCTATAATGGGGTAAAAATGGAAGGAGGAAAACTGGTTAGGAGGCTACTACAATAGAAGACAAGAGAAGTCGGTATCTTGAACCCAAGATAAAGCAATGGAAGAGTGAGAAGTGGTTGGCTTCTGGATATATTTGGCAAGGACCAAACAGGATTTGATGATGGGCTGGATGCAATATGTAAAATAAATAGCAGTTGAGGATGGCTCCCACATTTTTGGCCTGAGCAACAAAAGGGTCGAATTTCCATCTACTGAAATTGGGGAGCCTGGAAGGAGGGTAGGTTGTTAGATGGGGAAGATAAGGAATTCACTCTGGAAGGTGTCAAGTTTGAAGTGTTTTTTGGATATCAAAATTGAGATGTTGAGTAAGCAGCTGGATATTCAAGTCTGTTGGAGCCTAGGACATGCCTACTCTCAGGAAATAAAAGAACACTATCACCTGGCAAGAGACAGAGGAGTATGGGAAGAACACTGGTGGTTAGGTGTTAGGCCCTGCTCTGCCACCAGGTAGCTATGTGATCCCTTGGGACTCCTTTGGCAACGCAGGCCTCTGTTGCTTCATCTGCAAAATGAGTGCTTTATTTTATTTTGTTTGTCTACTTATTTGACAAGGTCTTGTTCTTTCGCTCAGGAGACAAAAAAAAGACAAAAATTGGCCGGGCGTGGTGGCGCCCATCTCTGTAGTCTTAGCTATTCAGAAGGCTGACATGGGAGGACCAATTGAGCTGAAGAGGTCGCTGCTGCAGTGAGCCTCCATGAGTTTCAGATCTAGTCTCAGGGTTCAAGTTAGATAATTTACCATAAGCGGAACTGAATCAGGATTCAAATTTGAGCTAAAGAGCTCAGTTAGCTATGTAACCTAATAGTATTAATCATTTCGTATCTGTGGGCACATTCTTTGTTAGGTGCTAATTAAGCCGAAAGGCATGCTCTCCAGGAACTTACATTATAATCACTATAACACAAAGTAAGAATGTTATTTTCCCCTAAAAGAGTCAAGTGTTAAGGAAAACACACTCCGTGAGAATGTAATCCTTTAACTGTGTCTGGAAACTGTCCCTGCAGCTATGTTTATCCTTATGTCATTTAGATGTCAACGTTTATATCATGAGGAGAGTCTCTTTGACCAGATAAACAAGAGTTCAAAATACAGTTCATCCTAATTGACAAAATTAGTCACCCACAAAATTAGTTTAGGGGAGACATAGTCAACATCTACCACTTAATGGAATGGGGAAATTTTGTCCTAGATAGTAAACAAACAAACAAACCTGGCCAGGTGCGGTAGCTCATGCCTGAAATCCCAGCATTTTGGGAGGCCGAGGTGGGCAGATCATGAGGTCAGGAGTTCAAGACCAACGTGGCCAACACAATGAAACTCCGCCTCTTCTAAAAATACAAAAATTAGCAGGGTGTGGTGGCACGCACCGGTAATCCCAGCTACTCAGAAGGCTGAGGCAGGAGAATTGCTTGAACCAGAACCCAGGAGGCAGAGGTTGCAGTGAGCTGAGATCCCACCCTGGCACTCCAGCCTGGGCTATAGAGCAGGACTCCGTCTTAAAATAAAACAAACAAACCTGAGATGCAAATCCAAGTGCAACTGAAGCCATTGTCTTTAACAGATGTCCCTAACCTGTTTTGGGTGCTGTTTCCTAAAGCTGCCAACAAACCTCAAATGTCTCTTGCCCTGACAGCTATGAGTCAAGGTATAGAAAGCGACGGTCTTGTAAATCTTATGCAGTTGTCTCTTTTGCTAGTAAAAGTATGAGGCCTACTCAGGCTCCTCACTTACAGTTCAGAATCAGAAGGATTTGTGATGTTGGACAGTTCATTCAGGGCCTCAGGCTCATTATACTGTTACCACCTAGAAGCCAGAGCACGTCTTCTCTAGTGCCTCTGCTTTGACACTCCCCCAGAGCTGGCCCTCCAGTGAATAGTTCATTCCTGAGAAGTATGGATATAACTTGTTAGCCTGGTACCATCTCACTTCATCACTTCATTTGTTGGAAGTTCCTGCTACTTTCAGATGGTTGATACAGTATGAGACTCATACAGTTAAGATAAGAACCAAGGAACTGGGAGCTCTTTGAGATTGTAGAGCTGACCTGAGGCTTTGATGTGGGGGACATTGCAGGGGTACCTAAGACTAGAGTTCTTTCTCTGAGATCATCTTTTTATCCTAGGAAATACTGTCCCATGGCCATGTGGAGCAATGAGGGAGAAAGGTAGTCCCAGCTTAGGCCACCACTTCAGCCAGACCCACCCTTGTGACCAGACTGGTGACACACGTTGAAGCCACCATGTGTCCTCAGGTCCTGTATAGACTTACTGTTGCCTAAGGCTCAGCTGATCAGCTTTCCATATGATATTATAGAATGGCCTCCATGAATTATGAAGCTGAGTTTTCAAATGTGCTTTTGCTATAGACTAGTAACATGGAATTCGTCATAACAGCACTGGACTATCCACTCCTCATGTGTGGAGAATCATAAATATTCCTGTAGCCAACAAAAGGAGTACAAAGCATGCTTTTAGACTTTCTATTTTTAATTATTTTATTTATGTTGCATAGGCAACACATTCTTAAGGCTTTATTTATTTATGAGACAAAATCTTGCTCTGTCACCCAAGCTGGAATGCAGTGGTGCAATCTCGGCTCACTGCAACCTCCGCCTCCCGGATTCAAGTGATTTTCCTGCTTCATCCTCCAAAGTAGCTGGGACTATGGGCACCCACTACTATGCCTGTCTAATTTTTGTATTTTTAGTAGAGATGGGGGTTTCACTATGTTGGCCAGGCTGATCTCAAACTCCTGACCTAGTGATCCACCTGCCTTGGCCTCCCAAAGTACTGGGTACAGGTGTGAGCCCCCATGCCCAGCCATTTTTTTTTGTTGAATATAAAAGATATTCCATGAGAAGTCACCCTTCCATTGTCATTCCAACTCAGTCATCCTTCCATAGGTAACCCTGGTTAGTAATTTCTTTACTATCCTTCCGCAGACTTTTTTAATGCCAATGACAGTACATAAAAGGCACTGTTGGCCAAGTGCAGTGGCTCACGCCTGTAATCCCAACACTTTGGGAGGCCAGCGTGGGAGCATTACCTGCGATCAGGAGTTCGAGGCCAGCCTGATCAACATGGTGAAACACCCTCTCTATTAAAAAATACAAAACTTAGCTGGGGGGGTGGTGGGCACCTGTAATTTCAGCTACTCAGGAGGCTAAGGCAGGAGAATCACTTGAACCCAGGAGGCAGAGGTTGCAGTGAGCCAAGATCATGCCATTGCACTCCAGCCTGGACGACAGAGCGAGACTCCGTCTCATAAATAAATCAATAAGTAAATGGTACTGTTTTATACCTTGCCATTTTTATTTTATATATTTTGGAGATCTTGCTGTGTCAGTATGTAAGGAGCTTCCTCATTTATGTCTGCATAGTGTGGAAGTTTGATGTTGATAGACAT
This sequence comes from Saimiri boliviensis, assembly GCF_048565385.1. Lineage (NCBI taxonomy): Eukaryota > Metazoa > Chordata > Mammalia > Primates > Cebidae > Saimiri > Saimiri boliviensis. Next base: position 99,603,661 of record NC_133452.1, read on the forward strand.
TTATGCTGTTTCTAGATATTTGCTTTTATTTTATGCAGGATGCCATAGATAACCTTGGAAATGTTCCATTTTTCACACATGTCCATCCACCTGTAAGGCTAGATGTGAAATGAGTTAGACAATATGAACAGTTGTAATTTTGGTTGATATTGTCAAACTGTCTTCCATAGAGATTGTGCCAATATGTACTCCCACCACCAACAGTGTATGACTGTACCTGTTTCTTCACAGCCTTATGGACTTTGCTTCGAGTTAAGAATGTAGCAGATTCTGCCATGCGGTGGCTTATACCTGTAATTCCAACACTTTGAGGCCAAGGCAGGCAGATCACTTGATTCTGGGAGATCGAGACCAGCCTGGGCAACATAATAAGACCTCATCTCTTTATAAAAAGTTTAAAAATTAAAAAACAAAAATTAGCTGGGCATGGTGGCACACACCTGTTGTTCCAGCTACTCAGGAGGCTGAGGTAGGGGGATCATTTGAGCCCAGGAGATCAAGGTTGCAATGGGCTGTGATCATGCCACTGCACTCCAGCCTGGACAACAGAGCAAGACCCTGTCTCAAAGCAACAACAACAAAAACAGTTTGAAGAATATCGCATTAAAAATATACCCACCAGGCAAGGTGGCTCATGCCTGTTCATCTCAGCACTTTGGGAGGCTGAGGTGGGAGGATCACTTGAAACCTGGAGTTCAAGACCAGCCTGGGCAACATAGCAAGACTCCATCTCTACAAAAATAAACAGATAAATAGAGATAGATGTAAGTAAATAAATAAATAAATTAGTCGGGCTTGGTGGCACACACCTGTAGTCCCAGCTACTTGAGAGGCTGAGTTAAGAGGATCACTTCAGTTTAGGAGTTCAAGATTGCAGTGAGCCATGATCATGCCATTGCACTTGTAACCTGTGTGACAGAGCAAGACCCTGTTTATATATATATATGTATATATATATTTATTTATTCTTGTATCTTCAAGGGGTAGTTGGATTTCTGGTAGTTAAAGAAAGAAGACTTCTTGAGACAGTTCACCCTGGTCTTTATGCTAGCATGAATTAGAAAAGAAGTAGATGAATGTTTTTTGTTTTCTTTTGAGACAGGATCCTGCTTTGTCACACAGGTTGAAGTGCAGTGGCACAATCATGGCTCTCCACAGCCTCAACTTCCTGGGCTCGAAGGATCCTCCCACCTCAGCCCCCCGAGTAGTTGGGACTACAGGCCGTGTGCCACCATGCCTGGCTAGTTTTTTTGTAGAGACAGTGTCTGCACCTGACCTTGGCCTCACATTGATTTTTTTTTTTTTTTTAAAGATGAAGTATCAGTTGGGCATGGTGGTTCATGCCTGTAGTATATGGGAAGCTGAGGCAGGTGGATCACCTGAGATCAGGAGTTCGAGACTAGCCTGGCCAACATGGCGAAACCCCATCTCTGCTAAAAATACAAAAAAAATTAGCCAGGCCTGGCAATGTGCACCTTTAATTCCAGCTACTCTAGAGGCTGAAGCAGGACAATCACTTGAACCCAGGAAGTGGAGATTGCAATGAGCCGAGCTCACAACACTACACTCCAGCCTGGAAAACATAGAGTGACACTCCGTCTCAAAAAAAAAAAAAAAAAAGATGGAATCTCACTCTGTTGCTCAGTGCCCTCTGAAGTGCAATGGTGCAATCTTGGCTCACTGCAACCTTTGCCTCCCGGGTTAAAGCGATTCCCTTGCCTCAGCCTCCTGAGTAGCTGGGATTACAGGTGTGTACAACCACACCTGGCTAATTTTTGTATTTTTAGTAGAGATGGGGTTTTATCATGTTGGCCAGGCTGGTCTTGAACTCTTGACCTTAAATGATCTGCCCACCTTGGCCTCCCAAAGTGCTGGGATTACAGGCATGAGTAAGCCACCACGCTTGGCCAGACATTGATTTTTAAAGCCCAGATCAGGGCCAGGCACAATGGGTCACATCTATATTCCCAGCACTTTGGGAGATTGAGGTGGAGAGGATCCCTTGAGCCCAGGAGTTTGAGACCAGCCTGGGCAACATAGTGAAACCCCCATTTCTTTTAAAAACAAACAAAACACTTATAAAAAAGAAAACAATCAATGTGCCTTATGCAAATATATGTTTACCTATTTTAAACTTCTATTATGTTAAGTTTCTGTTACTAATTTCCTGTTGTCTTGTCAGTGTTTGGAAACCCATAGAACCAGGCCTGTTCACTAGATTTTTCTGTGTGTAGTGTTTTTCTACAATAACAAATATTGAATCATTTTACTGCAACTTTTCCAAATCTGGTTCTAATTTGTTTACCACTCATCTCCATCAGCCTTTATCCCTCCCAAACTAATGTGTCTTTGTCCTCATGAGAAGTTTTCTATGTTTACAAATGAAGAATTTTCTGAGTGAAAATTAAGTGATAATTATTTTTCTAATCAAAATTGAACATTCTTCCCTTTTCAGGCAAATGTTTTTGTTGTTGTTGTATTTTTTTGGCTTCTAAATAACAGTTGCCCTCTGGGCTGGCTGAGGCAGAGTACAGAAGCCTCGTTCCAACTGTCCAGAGAGTTCTGGTTGGCAGAACATGATAGAATAATGAACAGGTGCCTGTGGTCAGCACAACCCAGCTCCCGCATTATCTCAACCATGATAAAGTGGAGAAACACAAAAACTATGGCTACTCTTTATTTTCCTGTGTTTCACATTCCTTAGTTTTCTCCTTTGAGGAGGCAGTTTAAGCACATCTTGATTCATGGAGAGGCCTAAAGATCCAAAGTATCTAAAAAGTTGGGAGTAGTGGTAGACACCTATAGTCCCAGCCACTCAGGAGGCTAAGGCAGAAGGATTGCTTCAGTCCAGGAGTTTGAGTTTACAGGAGCTGCAGTCACGCCACTGCACGCCAACCTGGACAGCAGAATGAGACCCTGTCTCTAAATAAATAAAAGGTTTTTCTAAATGTTATCTTTCCTCAATAATTACACTTTATGTTTTTACATTAATAAACATATCAAGACCGGGCGCGGTGGCTCACGCCTGTAATCCCAGCACTTTGGGAGGCCAAGGAGGCAGATCACCTGAGGTCAGGCGTTTGAGACCAGCCTGCCCAACATGGAGAAACCCTGTCTCTATGAAAAATACAAAATAAGCTGGGCATGGTGGTGCATGCCTGAAATTCCAGCCACTTGGGAGGCTGAGGCAGGAGAATGGCTTGAACCTGGGAGGCGGAGGTTGCAGTGAGCCGAGATTGCACCATTGCACTCCAGCTTGGGCAACAGGAGTGAAACTCCATCTCCAAAAAAAAGAAAGAAACACTCAATATATTGCAAAGGTGTAGGGTTGTTTTCCTGCATCAGAACTAATAATGGGTTAAGTTCATTTAAAAGTGCAGCAAAGGCCGGGCGCGGTGGCTCAAGCCTGTAATCCCAGCACTGTGGGAGGCCGAGGCGGGTGGATCACAAGGTCAAGAGATCGAGACCATCCTGGTCAACATGGTAAAACCCCGTCTCTACTAAAAATACAAAAAAGTAGCTGGGCATGGTGGCATATGCCTGTAATCCAAGCTACTCAGGAGGCTGAGGCAGGAGAATTGCCTGAACCCAGGAGGCGGAGGTTGCGGTGAGCCGGGATCGCGCCATTGCACTCCAGCCTGGGTAACAAGAGCGAAACTCCTTCTCAAAAAAAAAAAAAAAAAAAAAGTGCAGCAAACAGAACTGGACTTGCTCCTGGTTCTCACCTTGGGAGAAAAGAGTGATGACAGAAGGGAGCACTCTTAACTACCCAGCTCAGGTCATTGCAGCGCTAGTAAACCTTATATCCTTCAAGGAGAAAACAGAGCAGCCACTCTCACTGCCCCTCTGCCCTCACTCAGGGGCTGCTGGAGTAACTAGTCTGAACTGTCAAGTGCAGGCAGAACTGCTCACACATAGTCATCATGGAGCAGTAACGAGTCTTTCTTTGGCTCCACCCATGTCACTGTTGTTAGTTCAGTGCCAGCACAAGAAGATTCAGAGTAAACCATCATTGAAAGAAAGTACAGGGATAAAAATGTCAATCAAGGTACTGGTAGATACCTGGCAGCCATAAAACTTCCTCTTCACCCTCTGCAGTCAGGCTTTTTTGGAAGGCAGCTTCAGAGGTTAGGAAAGGTTAGGGAACAACAGTAGCCTCTTTTAAAGGTTTATATTATGAGGCTTAGGAAGGAAACGTGAATGAGTTGGAGTTATTTAGCCTGGACGCGAGAACATGAAAAGGAGTGGAAATTTGTTTTCTTTGAATCTAAGAAGGGTTATTTTGGGAAGTGTGGCTACCAGCTATTCCCTCTTTCCATTGCGGGTAGGCCAAGAAGGACTGGGTTTCAGTTACAGTGGGTGAGATGGAAGTTAAACAACCCGTATTCAAGTGTTTTGAGTGCTGACAGAGTGCTGGTCACAGTGGATTAGCAGAAGGAGGAAGTGTGCCAGACATTGAGAAGTATGGGCTCCAGAGCCAGCCAGCCTGGCTTTGAATCCTGGCTTCAACACTTAGCAGCATTGGAACCATGGACAAAGTACTATACCTCTAAGCCTCAGTCACCTCATCTGTAAAATGGGTGTAATATACTTACTTCCTCATGGATTATTTTTAAGATTGAGTTAATATAAGTAAGGTGTTTTAAAAAGTGGCTGATATATATTAATCACATTTATATGTGATAAAAATAAATATTAGCATGAGCAGTAGAAAGGATCTTAGGGTAATTTGGGCCAGCGTTTCATTGTACAGATAAGGAGGCAGACGTAAAGATAGAATCAAGATTAGAAGGCAATTCTGTAGACTTCTAGTCCAGGGTGGTTGCCACTAGTCCTAGCTGTTTTAGGAACCCATGCTTCAAAAGCATTTCCATGGCCAGGCACGGTGGCTCAAGCCTGTAATCCCAGCACTTTGGGAGGCTGAGGCGGGTGGATCACGAGGTCGAGAGATCGAGACCATCCTGGTCAACAAGGTGAAATCCCGTCTCTACTAAAAATACAAAAAGTTAGCTGGGCATGGTGGTGCGTGCCTGTAATCCCAGCTACTCAGGAGGCTGAGACAGGAGAATTGCCTGAACCCAGGAGGCGGAGGTTGCAGTGAGCCGAGGTCGCGCCATTGCACTCCAGCCTGGGTAACAGGAGCGAAACTCCGTCTCAAAAAAAAAAAAAAAAAAAAAAAAGCATTTCCGTTTAGGTTCCCCTTCCTTCCCTCCTCCTGAGAGTCAGTATCTCTAGAGTACAGACATACGTGTCCTCATTTAATCCCTTACAGCAGGCTATGAAGCAAATGCCACTATTACCCCATTTTTTAAAAAGTGACATCTGGGGCCCAGAGAGGTTTATTTACCTGCCCGAGGCTACACAGCTGAGAACTTGAGCCTGGACAAAACCCAGACCTCTGACTCTAGAGCCTGTGCTCTTAACGACACCACTGATTTTCCTCAGAAAGTTCCACTGGAGTGCAGATGTGCAAAATCAAACCATGGGAGCATTTGACAAAGGTGAGCTGTAGGAGCCACAGGGCCAGGGAATCTGAGGGTATTTTGCAAACCCTTTTCAACCTATATCTGCTTTGTTTTTATTTTTGTTTATTTTTTATTTGAGACAGAGTTTTGCTGTTGTCGCCCAGGCTAGAGTGTGCAGTGGTGCAATCTTGACTCACTGCATCCTCCGCCTCCTGGGTTCAAGCAATTCTCAGCCTCCCAAGTAGCTAGGATTACAGGCACGTGCCACCACACCCAGCTAATTTTTGTATTTTTTAAATAGAGATGGGGTTTCACCATGTTGGTCAGGCTGGTCTCAAACTCCTGATCTCAAGTGATCCGCCTACCTCGGCCTCCCAAAGTGCTGGGATTGTAGGCATGAGCCACCATGCCCAGCCTGCTTTGTTTTTAGACCAAACCTTTCTAATGTGTCTTCTGACACAGTGCAGTTATACACTGAAACAGGTTACCCAAAGAATCTCCCGGTTGAAGAGAGTGAAACTTAAGGATCATAGAGCAGACCAAGAGAAGCCAGGACCAGAGCTCTTGTGAAATACGGACCACATGGAGGTTATCAGGGCTCCAGGCAAGGATGCTAATAGACTAAAGATGTCAGCTGTCAGAATCCCCACCTTGATCAGTGGTTCTTCACCATTAATCTCTGTCAGACCCTGATGACAGCCTTGGACTTTCCTCTCTCCTGGAAAATGTAAAGGCTCACACACCAAAGAAGTATTTTTTTTTTTTTTTTGAGACGGAGTTTTGCTCTTGTTACCCAGGCTGGAGTGCAATGGCGCAATCTCAGCTTACCGCAACCTCCGCCTCCTGGGTTCAGGCAATTCTTCTGCCTCAGCCTCCTGAGTAGCTGGGATTACAGGCACGCGCCACCATGCCCAGCTAATTTTTTGTATTTTTAGTAGAGATGGGGTTCCACCATGTTGACCAGGATGGTCTCGATCTCTTGACCTCGTGATCCACCCGCCTCGGCCTCCAAAAGTGCCAGGATTACAGGCGTGAGCCACCGCGCCCGGCCCCAAAAATGTATTTTTAAGTAGCTTCAAGGCTCATACTTCAAGGCCCAGCTTCACCTCTGTACTTGGCAGCATAGTAATTGAGGTCACATTTTTGATCAAATGGCCTGGATTTAAATCCTCCTTTACTAGTTAGCTGTGTAACCTTGAGCAAGTTACTTAACTTGGTCTTGGGCCTCAAGTTCCCCCACTTGTAAAATGAGGATAATCATAGCATTTGTTTAGGGTTGTTAGAATTAAGTAAGTTAATGTATGTGACATTCCTAGCACATACTCTATGGTAGTATTAACTCTATAGAGTATTCGCTATTAATAATAGTAGTATTGCTGTCCTTGGACCTTAGCCCATTTAGTAAATGTTTAGGGACAGAATGAATAATTCTAGTTGAGATGCCAACCCTGGGGTGTAGAGCATTCCAATCAGTGTGTTGCAAATGATCTATGGTTCTGCCACAATATTGATCCAGTCACCCCTCAGGGGTGCCAGAGTCCCAGTTGGTTGCTTCTGGCTTCAAGTAATGACATCTGCAATGTCAACTTCTGGCTTTAAGCAGCAGCATCTACAATACAACATATGACTTATCTGTCTCTCTAGGTCCCCTGACACGAAAACCGTTTGGGTAGCACCAGACGGGGATGTTGGTTGGTAAATCGTGAGACTCTGGTAGGCAATCCAGATTATTCTGAGTCCAGGAGAATTTGGAGAATGGGTGACAGAGTCTTCACCACTGCACTGAGAGCAGAGGCTGTGGGCTTCCTGCAGGCTTCACAAGTGTGGGGGTCCACAGCTAGAGCAGGCTCCACACCACAGTAGGTACAGAGGATGTCCTGCCAGCAGGAAGCTTCAGTGCTTCCCACCTTGCGCATCAGGGACCCAGGGAGTCATTCACAGGATTTGTGGAGAGCCCACAGTATGAGGTGCTGAAGAAACCACTGTGATCCAGAAACCAGACTAGAGTCCAAAGCCTTGTGTAGGCAACAGACGTTACACAAATAGTGATTAAGTACTGAAGTAGGTTGAGCCCAGAGGTGTGAATGCTAGGAAAAGGTGGTGCCTAGGCTGTGGGAGTTTATAACAGGACTCAGCCTTGTCTGCAAGATGGACTCTAAGGGCTATAGGAAACTATGGAAGGGTTTTAATCAAGGAGGTATTATGTTCAGAGTTGTACTTTTTTTTTTTCTTGCAAATCCACTTTTATTTATTTACTTTTGATTAGTTTAAGTCCTTGAGGGGCACAGCATCACACAGACTCTGTATTCAATAGCCTTAGCAAGATTGCTTTGGAATTTAGCACAAACCATGTCACTGTCTCCATGGGCCTAAGTTACCTTTCCCAGGTTACACTGGTTTTCTTCAGTTTGCCGTGAGCAGTCACTGTGTTGTTCTTTGCTTTGTACATATAAGTACATCTCTTGCCTAAATAGAATTGTTTCATCTTGAGCATAAACACCTTCAATTTTAATAAGAGCTGTGTCCTCCCTTTAGTTCTGGAGGCCCCACTTTTAGGTAGCAAAAAATGGCCTTGGACCACAGCCTTCCAAATGTATTTATCTTATTATTACTAATTTTGAGACAGGATCTCGCTCTATCACCCAGGCTGGAATTCAGTGGTATGATCATAGCTCACTGCAGCCTCAAACTCCTGGGGTCAGGCAATCCTCCCACCTCAGCCTCTTGTGTAGCTAGGACTATAGGCATGTGCCACTGCAATTGGCTAATTTTTTTGTTTTTTGGTAGAGACAATGTCTTGCTGTGTTGCCCAGGTTGGTCTTGAACTCTTAGCCTCAGATGATCCTCCTGCCTCAGCCTCCCAAAGCACTGGGATTATAGGCATGAGCCCATATTTGCCTTTTAGAAGTTCTGTTCTCAGCAGGCCTCTACAGTCTCCAAGATGGAAAAGAGAGCTGTACTTTTTTTTGAGTTCAGCCTGACAGCATAAACATGAATGTTAGAACATGAATTGGAAGAGGCTGAGGCAGGAGAATTACTTGAGCCCAGGAGTTTGAGGTTACAATGAACTGCGATGGAGCCACTGCACTCCAGCCTGCGTGACAGAGTGATACTTTGTCTCTAAAAAAGGAAAGAAAAGAAGAAAATGAATTGGAAACAGACAAAAGTTTATCTGAGGACATAAGTTAGAAGACCCTTTACAGTAGTCGGGAGGTGAGAGGTGATACTTGCCTGAAATAAATATCTGGACTTTTGAGGGAAAAGGATGACTCTAGCATGATTCCACCCAATTTTGGGTGGAAGGCGATACCATCACTGGGATAGGGCATACTGGAAGAAAAAAATAATAATAAGAGACCTGGAAGGCTGGGACACATTGTGAGTTCTGCTGGGGACTTGTTCACTGTGTGGTACATGTGGGATATTCCCTGAGGATGGTTAACAAGTCCAGTGGATACATAGGTCCAAGTACAAGAGAGATGTTGGAGTAGGGAGAGAGAACTGTCAGCAGTGGGGTTGACTGCTTGCCTTCAGCAGGGCTCCTTCCTAAGGGGAGAAAGTTTAGAAGTGGGTTTTGATCACTAATTTCTTACTTTAAGACCAATTTGATTGGCATGCTTCTCTTTTATGCTCAACTTTTAGAATTCTTAGATATATATATTTTGAGCCCTTTTCATAAAAACCAATGCAGTTCACTTCTTTGAAGAATTCGTCATTTTTCTTCTTGGCTGGCCTTATTAACTCCTTCTCTGAGTGTCTTTGCAGTAGGAGAAAGCTGGATAACTCATAATGTGATACTGTTCATTTTCTTAGATTTGTGACCCAGAAGGAAATCTCTGACCTCGGCTGTGGCTCTTGGTGCTGGCCAGAAGCCAACTTCATGTCTGAGTGCACGAGCAGCAGTTTGTCATGGAGAGCTTGGGGCTGCAGACGGTGACCCTTAGTGATGGGACGACAGCCTATGTCCAGCAAGCTGTCAAAGGTGAGTATTTCTGGGGACCTCAGCATCCCGTGCCATCCCTCAGCCTCTGGGAAGGAGTGTCCACTTCTAAGAGTCCCACCTTGCCCTCCTGCCTGCTCACCCTTGCCCACCACCACAACTTGCTCTGCATTAGAATCTCCTGTGGTGCTTGATGAAAAGAGAACTCTAAAATAAAATGCTGCAAGTCAGACAACCCCAGCCATAGGAACCAATACCTCTCAAAGACAGAATTCCTAATATATAATAAGTAGCTCATAAATATTTCTGGAATGAACACAGTGCTAGTTTGACTTTCTGCTTTTCAGATATTCCCTGTCACAGTTTTTTAGGGCCTTCTAGAAGCAGTTTGTCAATCTTAATTCAAGCATATTCAAACATTCAGTTTATCTACTAAGCATCTGCCATGTACAAGATGCTCTTCTAAGCCAGGCATAGTGGCTCTGGCTTAGAAGAGCCTATAATCCCAGCACTGAGGAGGCTGAGATGGGAGGATCATTTGAGGCCAGGAGTTGGAGACCAGCCTGGGCAACATAGCAAGACTCTGTCTCTAAAAAAACTAATAAAAATAATAATCTGGGTGCAGTAGCATGCATCTTTAGTCCCAGCTACTCAGGAGGCTAAAGCGGGGGGAATCACTGAAACCCAGGATTTTGAAACTTCAGTGAACTATGATTGCACCACTGTACACCAGCCTGGGTGACAGAGCAAGATCCTGTCTCTAAAAAAAAAAAAAAAAAAGGTACTCTTATTGATTCAAGAGGGGAACACCCAAGCAGAAATCTCATGCTCTAAACCCCACTATGGATTGCCAGAATTAAGAAATAGGGCACATAGTTAAATTTGAATTGGACATAACAATGAATACTCTTGTAGCACATGTATGTCGCAAATATGTATACTATATACTAAGGACATACATGTACCCCTTATAAGAGATAGACATACATAAACATGGGATTAGGTAGGGCTCAGTGGCATGCACCTGTAGTCTCAGCTACTTTGGAGGCTCAGATGGGAGGATCTCTTGAGGCGAAAAGTTTGAGGTCAGCCTAGACAACAGCAAGACCCCATCTCAAAAAAAGGGGAGGGTGTTAAATACTATAAAGTACTAAATAATAGTAAGTTCTTTAAAAAAATGTATTATTTATCTGAAATTCAGATTTACCTTGGCATCCTGTATTTTATCTGATAGTCCTACCCCCCACTCTCAGGGTACTTAAAATCAAGGTAGGTATGGAGTCAGAATAAAGTGTTTTAGGGCAAGGCCTGCAGGCCAGGGACACTCTTCCTTTCTTGCCAGCATTCTCAGGCAGCCAGATAGCATTCGTGTCTTCCTCAGACAGCACTGGGCAAACACTGCCTTGTTCCTACTCTATTTGGCCTTTTCTGGACTCCATGAGTGTCATTGTCACCATGAAGCATTGTCATTGCAACATTGCCCTCCTTCATTTCAACACACTATCAAAATATATTTCCACCCCTAGATTTACAGATGAGTTGTTTATTGATTTAAGTTGTGTATTTTCTGATGATGACTGAGGATGCCCTTTAATCTCATCAGGAAGTTATTTCCATATGAAAGTGTGTGGGGGTCCCTTCTGGAAAGGTTTCTTGTCAAGAGCTGTCTGTGACATGTGAGTTCTTGTTGGCTTCATCCTTTTGAGAGTAAAACTTCTCAAGAATATTTTTGAAGCCTGAAACTCTCTGCTGACTTCCCATCCCAGGCCTTGCCCCTCCAGTTCAGTCTCAGTGGGATGGAAGAACTTAGAACTCTAGCTAGGGCTGTGTTCCTTGGACCCAGTTGTTCCCATGCCTCAGTCTTCCACTGAGAATTATTGGTCGAATGAATAAAAAGCAGGTGAGCACACCTGACCTGAGAGAGCCACTCTTTCCTTATATCTTCTTTATACGTGGGTCTCTTTGCCTATCTTCCCATTTCTTTCTTGTGTCGGTTTTCCTGGCTGTAATCTGCCTACTCTGTGGTGATGCGGGGTGTGCTTGCACACGCACGTGTGCAAACACACATTCACTCCCAACAGATTTTCCTACTGCTCAGGGTAGAGCTGTCCTTCAGAGACCAGAACCACACTGTCCTGAAAGGCTTCTCTGAGTGGTAAGCTCCTCTGAAGCTTTTGACTGAGGCACTTCTGTCTCTGTCTGCCAGAAGCCCTAAAATTGTATGAGACTTATCTTTAGGATAAGTACAAAATGTATTATTCAAACCCAGCGTTTTAAAAGTGGACGAATGTGCTGTTAATAAATGTACTAGGACTGTTCCAGGCAAACTGGGATATATGGTCACTTCTCTGTAATGGGATACGAGGCCCATGTCAGTCAGCTGTTCCCCTCACTACCTCTTTCTGTTGTAGTCTCTGGTTGTTTGAGGAAATAGTAGGCTAATTTTTTTCTTCAGACAACTTTTCTCAGGTACCTTGAAGTGGTACCCACTCTGCTGGCAGTAGCTTGCCAATGCTTTCAGAACCCCAAGTACTGTGACCTTGCCAGGATTAAAATGAGGGTAGCCTACTGCTTGTGGGTGAGAGGGAAAAAAATGGTTTCCTCTTCTTTGTCTCCACCTTACCTGCCTTTGGTTGGTTGTAGGACTGTTAGTTACTGACCCCAAGAAGACTTAGTTTGGGAACAAGTTTGGGGATTCCTCCAAAGGGGAGATGTCAGCTGGAATTAACTGTCTTTCCCACGTAAGTGCTCAGTTTCCTAAACCTGAATCTTCTAAGGAAAAGACAAATCACTTGTCATTAATCTTTTTTTTTCTTTTTTCTTTCTTTCTTTTTTTTTTTTTTTGAGATGGAGTCTCACTCTGTCATCTGTCACCCAGGCTGGAGTGCAGTGGTGTGATCTCAGCTCACTGGAGTCTCCACCTCCCGGGTTCAAGCAGTTCTCCTGCTTCTGCCTCCTGAGTAGGTGGGACTATAGGTGTGCACCACCACACCGGGCTAATTGTTTTGTATTTTGAATAGAGACAGGGTTTTACCATGTTGGCTAAGTTGGCTTCAAACTTCTGGCCTCAGATTATCTGTCTGCCTTGGCCTCCCAAAGTGCTGGGATTACAGGTGTGAGCCACCAAACCTAGCTTTTTTTTTTTTTTTTTTTTTTTTTTCCGAGACAGGGCCTCACTCTGTCACCTAGGCTGGAGTGTAGTGGTGCGATCTTGGCTCACGGCAACCTCTGTCTTCCAGGTTCAAGTGATTCTCCTGCCTCAGCCTCCTGAGTAGCTGGGACTACAGGCATGCACCAACATGTGCAGCTAATGTTTGTATTTTCAGTAGAGACAGGATTTCACCTCATTGGCCAGGATGGTCTTGATCTCCTGACTTTGTGATCCACTTGCCTCGGTCTCCCAAAGTGCTGGGATTACAGGTGTGAGCCACTGTGCCCAGCCTAACTTTTTTTTTTTTTTTTTTTAAAGACAGGGTCTTACTCTGTCACCCAGGCTGGAGTGCAGTGGCACAGTCATGGCTCACAGCAATCTCTGTCTCCTGGGCTCAAGGAATCCTCCTACCTAAGCCTCTTGAGTGACTGGGACCACAGGCATTCACCACTGCACCCAGCTAATTTTTGTGTTTTTTATAGAGACAGGGTTTTGCCATGTTGCTCAGGCTGGTCTCAAACTCCTGAGCTCAAGCAATTCACCCACCTTGGCCTCCCAAAGTACTGGGATTATAGGCATGAGCCACCACATCCAACTGTCATTAACTCTTCTGTCTGCCTTTCTTTCCTTTCTCACTTTTCTCCTTCCTTCCCCCTCTCTCAGACTCACTGGACACAAGGAAGGGTCATGTAGGTCTAATTCCAAAAGCCTTAGGAGAAGTGCTTTCTATTAAGATAAAAGAAGATGAATATCTTAGGAAATCTGAAGTCTTGTTAATTTTCATGCTGCTTGTTGTATTGCCTTAGGTCATCTAACTTTTTACCAGAAAATTAGGAATCATTACTCAACAGCGGCAGTGGAATAAGACCTACATGGAACACAATAGCATAATAGTTGTACTCACATAGCTCTCTATTGCTTTACTTTTCATTTCTTCTAAAATGCAGATTAGGCTTATAATAAATGCTAGGATTTATTGAGGGTTGGCCATATGTAGCTGGCATTCTTCCCAATCTTTTATATTCATCAACTCATTTAACCCTAACAGTAATCCTATGAGAAACACATAATCTTCAATCCCCATTTTAAGAAAAGGAAACTGAGGCGCAGAGAGGTTAAATAAGCTGTCCAAGGTCACACAGCTGGCAAGAGGTAGAGCTGGAATTCAAACTCAGGAGGCCTGATCTGGTTCCAGAGTCTATTGTTTTTAACCATTAAACTAAACAGCCTACCTTCACAGGGGCTTCTGGTCTTAGCACACTGTCATAGTGAGGGATGAGGGGATACGTTGTTGTTTTTTTAAAAACTTTTTTTTTTTTTTTTTTTTTTAAGACAGGGCTTCACCATGTTGGCCAGGCTGGTCCTGAACTCCTGACCTCAGGATATCCGCCCACCTCGGCCTCCCAAAGTGCTGAGATTACAGGCATGAGCCACCACTCCCAGCCAATAAACGTTTTTTTTTTTCTTTTTTTGAGACGGAGTTTCACTCGTTATCCAGGCTGGAGTGCAATGGCACGATCTCGGCTCACTGCAACCTCCACCTCCTGGGTTTGGGCAGTTCTCCTGCCTCAGCCTCCTGAGTAGCTGGGATTACAGGCACCATGCCCAGCTAATTTTTGTATTTTTAGTAGAGACGGGGTTTCACCATGTTGACCAGGATGGTCTCGATCTCTTGACCTTGTGATCCACCCGCCGCGGCCTCCCAAAGTGCTGGGATTACAGGCGTGAGCCACCGCGCCTGGCAAGGGGATATGTTTTAATTTTGTTAGTTTGAGCTATATCTGAATTTTGACCCATTGGGGCATTTAGGCTTAAGGGCCATTTAGTTCAGTCTCAGCAACTTACTGTTAAGTTGGAAGTTTCCACTTGGCTGGGCATGGATAGAATAATAAATGAAGTTGCGCCTCCTGTCAGTAACTGGAAGGGAATCTGTTGGGAGATGAGGGGTTCCCGCAAGGCAAGTGTCTTCACCTTTAGTGCCTTAAGGCCCAGGCCTAGGGAGACGGGGCAAGGAAACAAGGAAGATGTACCCATGCTTAGACCCTCAGGCTCGTGCCTTGAGACTCAAATAAGCCTCAGCTAAAAACAGGCAAGTGTATCTTAGTCCTCTTCTGGTCCTCGCCTATTTCTCTCCATTTCCACCCTAACAGGAGAGAAGCTTCTTGAAGGGCAGGTGATCCAGCTTGAGGATGGGACCACCGCATACATTCACCAGGTGACAGTACAGAAAGGTGAGGGCACCCCAACATACCATGCCTTGTGGAGGGAAGCCTGACAGCTCCACCAGGGAACCCCTCCATGGCACTGAGCTCCAGGGAAAGGCAGGCATTGCTTTCGTTACAGAATCTCTCTCCTTTGAGGATGGTCAGCCTGTGCAACTGGAAGATGGCAGCATGGCTTACATACACCGCACACCCAAAGGTAGGGTCACCATCATCACAACTGGGGGAAGGATGGGAGGAAGGACTGGAGGATGAGGTAGCACACTGTGAGGGTTGGGGTGTAGACATGGGAGCTGTCATCTCCACGGTACACACATGCTCACCTGGATTAGCAGCCTTGCCCACCTACCGTACTACAGACCGCAGAAGCAGCTATGTCTGCCACTAGGAGGTGAGCCTTGGAGATTAGTCACATGGGCTTTGATGGTGGCCTTGGCTCCAGCACAGCCACAAAGTCTTAGGGCTTTGGGGTAGGACCTGAGGAGATCATCCAAGACCAGGAGAAAAAACTAATATTTAAGAATGAAGCTCCTAAAGTGCTGAAGAATAGCAGTTTATTCCTTCTACCGATAGTTTCTTGAGTGACTGTTACATGCCTGGCATTGTGTTAGGTGTGGAGTATACAAGGGAGAGCAAAGTCAGATACAGTCTTCGCTGTCCTAGAGTCTAGAGGGGGAAATAGAAGGGAAAGAAGCCATCAGTGATGAACTGATCATTACAAACAGATATCAGGCTCAGGAAGGGCTTCTCTGAGGAAGTGATGCTTGAGCTGAGAGGTAAAGAATGAGGTAGACTTAGCTGATGGAAGACGGATGGGAGGGAGGGTTCAGTACTTCAGGCAGAAGGAATAGCATGTGTAAGCCTAGAGCTGGCGGGAAGAAAGAACAGCACATTCCAGGAACTGCTAGAAGCTAGAGCCCTGGGAGTGAGGGCAGAATGAACAGGAGGAAGCTGGAGAGAGAAAGGAAGGGCTGGCCCACTCTGGGTTTCAGCATCAGGGTGAGGATTTTGGTCTTTATGCTGAAACCAGTGGTAAGCATTTGAACTATTTAGGCAGTTAAGTGACATGGTCACATTTTTGGCCCGCAAAGATCCCTCTGGATATTGTGCTGCCTGGAGGGAACTAGAGGGGTGAGGAGCGACTGGTCAGGAGGCTTTTGTGATCTTCTAGGCCAAGATGATGATGGGCTGTGTCAGGTCCTCAAGGAACCTGTGATTTCCCATTCAGTGCACCGTAGGAGACCTCATCCTTAGGTGAGGCAGCCCCAGAAGGAGGGCCAGCAAGAGTGCATCACAAAGTGAAGGGCCAGGAGAAATTGGATGCTGAAACCCTCCTTGGTATATATGCCTCTCATTAACTTAAGGCTAGGGTCCCAGCTGTATCTCTTCCCTTGTGCGGCATCAGGGCTAACCGTGTGTTCCCTGCAGAAGGCTATGACCCCAGCGCCCTGGAAGCCGTCCAGCTGGAAGATGGCTCCACTGCCTACATTCACCACCCTGTGGCTGTGCCATCAGACAGTACCATCCTGGCTGTCCAGACAGAGGTGGGCTTGGAGGACCTGGCGGCAGAGGATGATGAGGGCTTCACTGCAGACACAGTGGTGGCCCTGGAGCAGTATGCCAGCAAGGTGAGCACGCAGAGGCTAACACTGTCCGTCACTCTCTAAACAACGGGGCCTTGCTTGTGCACTGCCTCTTGGCCCTGTCAAAATTTCACCTCGCAAGAGGACAATGGCAGCCCTGTGCTCGGGCACCATGTGGGATATTCCTTTGCTCCTCCACCCCAGCTCCCCCAACTCACCTTTCCCACGTCATTGTTTAGGGCATGCAGCACAACCTGGCCTGGCCGATGTCAGCTGTTTATGCTCACCCTTGTTTACACTGTCTCTGCAGAGGGACGGCTGCCATAAGAAACAGTGATACCCCTATGCTGGGGAGTTAGGCTCAGCTTCACTTTGGCTGCTATAGTAATCCTCTGCACTAGCTGGGAAAGCCCTTGTTGGTGACTTTTATTAGCTTTCTAGTCCACTGAGGTAACTGTATTTATTTCTTTTCTGTGACTCACTTAGTCATTGGAAACAACCTCAGTGGGCTATGACAAGGGCATGTGCAGCAGAGCAGCTGGGATTCCTGGATTATGAGGCCCACACAGTAGCTCAGCTGGAAAGGAGAAGGATCCTGGCTCTGCAGATACCAGTTAGTCCAAGTTTTTTTTGCTGGAACCATGGTCTTGCCTGCCGGGAAGTGGGTACACAGATCTCTGAGCTTTCCAAACCAGGGTGTTCCCTTCCTGGGATGACTGCAAAGCCTCAGGCTGGGTGTGCCAAGGCTTCCTGCACATTCCTTCCTTCCAGCACTTTTACCTAAAGATGGGGGAGGTTTATATATATATAAGGAAATCAGTGTGGTTGAATGGTGGAGGAAAAGAGGAAGTCCTCATGTCTTTTCAAAATGAAACACAGGCTGAGTGCATTGGCTCATGCCTGTAATCCCAGCACTTTGGGAGGCTGAGGCAGGTGGTCTGCTTGAGTCCAGGAGTTTGAGACCAGTCTGGGCAATATGGGGAAACCCCATCTCTGCAAAAAAATACAAAAACAAACTAGCTGGGCATGGTCATGTGCACCTGTGGTCCCAGCTATGGGAGGCTGAGGTGGGAAGATCAGGAGGTAGTGATTACAATCAGCAGGCTACATTCACTCCCATCCCAGTCCTCTAAGGTATATTTTACAGACCAAATTTGAGACTTGATGCTGATATAAAGAGAAGTGGGTTTTATTTAAATCATGAGCCCTGAAATCTGTGCTAGCTCTACCACTACCTAGTCCAAACTTGGGTGAGTCCCTGTTCTCCCAGACCTCAGCTTATTCCTAATATGAGATGGGACCAGATAATCTCAGAGGTCACTTCCATCCCTGATTTTCCTTGATTCCCGTGATTACCCCAAGAGCTAGTGAGACCTGGGAATGAAATCCAAGTGCCTGTATGGTTTAGCCCACCAAGCAGGCCTGGCCACCTCTGACCCTACTCTCTACCCAGCCTCTTAAGTGTCCATGAGACTCTTAGCTGCTTGAGCCCCTGAGCTGGAGCCTGCATAGACAGACCTTGCCATGAATTTGGCCTCGCTCCTCTGTCCCCTGCTCACCATGATTTGCACAGTTTAGTTTTAGGATCTCCTGGAAAGACCAGAGTGTGATTCTGAAGCTTTCCAGAAAGCAAGACTAAGTGACAGCTGGGCGTGGTGGCTCATGCCTATAGTCCCAGCACTTTGGGAGGTGGAGGTGGGTGGATCACGAGGTCAGGAGTTCAAGACCAGCCTGACCAATATGGTGAAACCCCATCTTTACTAAAAATACAAAAATTAGACAGGCATGGTGGCATGTGCCTGTAGTCTCAGCTACTTAGGAGGTTGAGGCAGGAGAATCACTTGAACCTGGGAGGTGGAGGTTGCAGTGAGCCGAGATTGTACCATTGCACTCTAGCCTGGGCAACAGAGCAAGACTCCGTCTCAAAGAAACAAAACTAAGGGACAGTCCTGCCAGGACCCTGCCCAGGAAAGCAGAAGAGCAGTAAGGGGCTCCCTGCATCCAGGGGCTGGTATGAGATGGGTGGCTTTAGCAGTATCCCCACATGAGGAGACAAAAGGGGAAGACTTGTCAGCTGGGTGCTGTCATTAGAGCTGACATTTCTGTGGGAACTGCAGCCCTCCCCTGGGTGCTTCTGGTCATGGCCACCTCACTCGGCCCCATGTCCTATCAGGTGAACCTAGGTGAGCTCATCTCCACAGCAGTAGCTGCCTTGTTATGTACCTTTTAAGGACTAGTTTTCCACCAGGAGGAAGGAGACCCCTCCCATCAGAAGATGTAGGTCTCAAGAGTTGCAGGCTCCTAGGTGTATGTGCTTAGAAGGAGGGTTTCTGGCACTTGGCCCAGTTCAAGCATGGCCATTCAGAAAAACTCCCTTTCCACCTTATCTAGCTGTCTAGGAAATAGCTTTTCTTTAATAGCTGTCACAGCCACTGTGACCTGTAGGTCTCCCTTTAACCCGTCAGAGGTGGGTGGTGACTCCCCATGCCCACCTTCTTTCTTGTGTAGCATGCCCCAGCATCTGTTCCTTGTCTGTCTGAATGTGTTCTTCTGCCCCAGAGACCCCTGGCAGCCTTAACCCTGCCTACTGGGTCTTAAGCTGCCTGCAGGGCCCTGTGTCCCACTTTCTTCACTAGGGAGAATACATATAGGGATCTTAAGGTTTTTCTCCCAGGTTCTTCATGACAGCCAGCCTCCCCATAATGGAAAAGGGCAGCAAGTTGGAGACAGAGCATTCCGCTGTGGCTACAAGGGCTGTGGGCGTCTCTATACCACCGCTCATCACTTAAAGGTAAGGATGCTGGCAGACAGCCCTCACTTCGGCAGTCTTCCCTTCCAGGCTGTAATTCTACCTTTCAGCTTTGATTGAAATTGGTCCCTTCCCTCAAGTTGCTGGAGGGAAGAAATGAGGGTACACAGGAAGGTCAGCACAGAGGGCTTGACACACATGACATCAGGGCCCTAAAGAATACAAAAGAGCCCAGGTGATACCCTTGCTTCTCTGAATTATGTGATTGTTTGTCCTCACAGGTGCATGAACGAGCTCATACAGGTGACCGTCCATACAGGTGTGACTTCCCCAGCTGTGGAAAGGCCTTTGCCACAGGTAACCTCTCTGGGGGCTGCTTCCAGTTGAGGGTAGAGGGTTTTAGTTCTGTTTGGAGTCTCCCTGAAGGGAACCCAACACCAGGCTGCCTTCCTGGAGAAACTACCTTCAGAGTCCTCTGACTTGCAGGGTGCTCTCTCGGGAGGAAACCTTGTTACAGGAGTGAAAGGCAGCTGGTTCAGGCCAGCAGAAGGAGCCTGGAGGGTTGGTGGAGAGACCCAGCCTCTTGTGTCAGCTCTGATGCCAACCAGCTGTGGATTATTGGGTGGGCTGTTGCATCTCTCTGGCCTTATTTTCCCCTTTGTGAAACTAGGACCTTTAGCCATGAGTTCTGTAAGTTTCTTCTCATGCTCATGTTCTGGTATGGTTTCAGCTGCCCTTTGAGAGGGAAGCAGGGCAGAGTGGGCTTTTCTAGCCCCCACCCAGGCAGGGGTGGGATAGAGGCAGACATGGGCTTCTTGAAGCAAGGGAGATAGCCTCTGTATGAAGTGAATGGTGGAGGATGAGGCCCCACCAGGTGCTCTTCTCGTACCTCCCTGCCACATGTGGACAGGCTATGGACTGAAGAGCCACGTTCGTACGCACACTGGTGAGAAACCGTACAAATGCCCAGAGGAGCTGTGCAGCAAGGCCTTCAAGACCTCAGGAGACCTGCAGAAGCATGTCCGTACCCACACTGGTATGCTGGGCCCTGCCCAGTCCAACCCCATTCCCCGGGCATGGGGAATTTAGCTTGCCTTTCAGACTTAGACCTGGAGCTCGGCGCCATCCCTGCTTGCTCCAGCATGGCCCTCTTTCCTGAACCACCCCTCACACCCCACCATTTGCATAGGTGAACGCCCGTTCCGGTGCCCTTTTGAGGGCTGTGGCCGCTCCTTCACCACGTCTAATATCCGCAAGGTACATGTGCGCACCCACACAGGCGAGCGGCCCTACACCTGCCCGGAGCCCCACTGTGGCCGAGGCTTCACCAGTGCCACCAACTATAAGAATCACGTGCGCATCCACACAGGTGGGCCAGCTGGCATGCGAGGAGTACCCTCGCTGAGGCCCCAACCCCTCTACTGTAGGCTTCCCATCTAAGTCACATTCTCAGCTCCCAGCTCAGAACCCTTCTGTGCCAGCCTTTCCAGGCTGGTCTGGGGGTGCGGTATCTCCAGAACAACTCTTTGACTTGCAGCGAGCAGTTCCTCCATTTCCAGTTAGGTCCAATCTGAAAGGTATTGCCTGTCCTCTCTGGGGTCCCTCAGCTCCCTGCCACCTCTCTACACCCACCTTGAATTCTCCAACTCTGACTGAGCTCCTGAAAAGAGGCCAGGGTTGGGAATGACAGGGAAGAAGCAGAGTGAACTGTCGCCTACAACTCCTCACCTTATCCACCGTCCATGACTCCTTTGTATCCTCACCCTCCCCAGTGTTGTGTCCCTCATCCAGCTTTCCGTGTTGTTTCTTGGCATGTGTGTCCATTCTCTCCCATCATAGCTGATACTTCAGTCATCCCTGCCTCTTGCCTCTGCTGTTCACCACTCTCAACCTCCCACCCTTCACCTTATAAGCCCCAGCACCCCTACCACCACCTTCACTAGCCCCAGTCTTGCCCTGTCCCTCATTTCCTTTCCGCCTTGTCTCTGGATTCAGTACTTCAACACCCATGCCCTCTCCATTCCACTGGCCATCTTCCCCAACCCTGTCCATTTAGAGTCTCAGTTCTCAGTCCCTCTTCCTCCCTCTGGCTCTCCCTTCACCAACCCTGTCCCTCACCCCTGTCCCCTTAGTTTTCCCCTTGCCAGCCCCAGTTCCCAACCCCCTCACAGCCCAGTGTCCCCAGGGGAGAAGCCATACGTTTGCACGGTGCCAGGCTGCGGGAAACGCTTCACCGAGTACTCAAGCTTGTATAAGCACCACGTGGTGCACACACACTGCAAGCCCTACACCTGCAGCACCTGCGGCAAGACCTACCGACAAACCTCTACCTTGGCCATGCATAAGCGCAGCGCCCACGGCGAGCTGGAGGCTACGGAGGAGAGCGAGCAGGCCCTCTATGAGCAGCAGCAGCTTGAAGGTAAGGGGAGTGGGCAGGGGGTAAGAGTGGGGACAAACCAGGCCTCCCCATGGCATCTGGTAGCAGGTGTCAGCCTTGGCTCTCCTCTCCCAGCCGCCTCTGCAGCCGAGGAGAGCCCGCCACCCAAACGACCCCGCATAGCTTACCTTTCGGAGGTGAAAGAAGAGAGTGATGACATCCCAGCCCAAGTGGCCATGGTGACCGAAGAAGATGGGGCCCCCCAGGTGGCCCTGATCACTCAGGATGGTGCCCAGCAGGTACAGGCCCTGGAGGGCAGAGGTGCCATACTTGCTGGGACTCTCCACTCTCTTTGGGGACTCTGACAGCCCCACTAGTTTCACAAAGGGGAAAATAAGGCCAGAGAGATGCAACAGCCCACCCAATAATCCACCCAGCTTCCTGTTTCAGTTTTATAGACCTCAGAGGCTGAGGCAGCGGGAACCACATCTTGTAACAGAGCTCCTCGTCTTCCTATGCTTCCAGCCCAGTCTCTGGGACTTCTGGAGCACAGTTAGTAGTTTCTCTCTTTACTTGGGAGTTGACAGGACCTGTTCATCTGAATGGGACATGGGATGTCCTTCTCAAGAGAGGCATGTTCATATAGCAGCCAGAACATGGTATGGGGTCTGAAAGCCTGAGGTCTGGTCTTACCAGTGTACTAGCCAGCTGCATAACCTGACCCTTGTCAGTACCCTCACTAAAAAGTACACCGGTGCTTTCCAGAGTTGTCAGGACACAATCAGGCGGTGACCCTGAGCTGCATACAACAGGGCCCAGAGGCAAAAAGTGGTGATAAATAGAAGTAAGCAGTGGAATTCTTCTAGTGTGGCCTCTCTTGGAACCTTGGACCCATTTTATTTGCTTGTCACTCACCCCTTCTACCCCTGTGACATGAAACTAATAAGCTGACCTTGTCTGGGAGAGCAGGTATATCTTCCAGAGGGACTTTCAGACAACCCTCCACTGACATTGCCAGCTCATCTTCCCCCTCTGTTGGCAGGTCAGCCTATCCCCGGAAGACCTGCAGGCCCTGGGGAGTGCCATCAGTATGGTCACCCAGCACAGGAGCACCACCCTCACCATCCCCAGTCATGATGCCGACCTGGCCACATCTGGCACACATACAGTCACCATGGTCAGCGCCGATGGCACCCAGACGCAGCCCGTATGACCAGGCGGTTTGCTTGGGGTTTCTTCTTCTCTTGTCATTCCTTTCCATGGGGTGGGCATTAAAGTGCAAGCTAAACTAGTCAAGTCTTCTTACCAGCACAAAGATTCCCCCCAAAAAAGGGGTGTTCCTCACAGTTCCTGGGCCATCAGCAGCTCTCATCTTTAAAAGCAGTTGAATGGAGTCAAGAGATACTTCCTAAATCTCAATTCAAACCGAATTTGTTTTGCAACCTTAGATAAATCACTCTTCCATGAACTTCTGTCTATTTTCAAGTGAGGTGATTAAAGTATCTCCAGAATATTTTACAGGTCTGTTCTTCTATGATTCAAAAGCCCTAAATTAAACTGGGCTTTAAGTTGGGAGCAAACCCAATCTTACTTCGCTCTGAGCCCCAAGCTAATTAATCTGACCCATATGGTTTTATCCATTCTCTTCTGGGTTGTTCCCAGCACTTTACTTGGAGGGATTTTTATTTGGATTGTGGGGAAGGAGAGTATACTGCAGGTGGGATGGAAGACCTCCATTTGCCTTTCAGGTCACAATCATTACCTCTGGGGCTGTGGTGGCTGAGGACTCAAATGTAGCATCTCTTCGTCATCAACAGGTGGCACTGTTGGCCACAGCCAACGGAACGCACATTGCAGTGCAGGTGAGTAGAGATCTGGCAGGAAAGGGGATCCCACGACCAGAGAAGGCCGCAAGGAATAAAGGGGGACTAGGCGACGATCTGGAAGGGAAGAGCATCTGACTCAAAAAGAGCCCATTTCAGAGGACAGATCCCTTTCCTCCTGCATCCATGCATCTGTCTCGGGCTCGCTCTTGGCTGAGGCAGAATGTTGAAGCCTCTTCCAGCCTTCAGGATAACTCTTATGTCAGTCTACCTGTGGTTTGAGCCCTTCATCTCTTTGTATCTCTGTTTCTTCATCTGGAAAATAAGGAAGCTGAACTAGACAATCACTACTGTCCTCTTCAGCCAGTCCTTCCATGAGCAAGCCGGTCTCTCTGACCCTGACTATTCCAGGGCCCCCTGGCCATGCCTAGCCTAATAGGACTCTTCATCCCTGAACTTCATGTTTATTGGAGCCCTACTAAGTGCTCAGTGTTTGGCACTGGGTAGATGGTGGAGAGTCAAAAAAAAAAAAAACAAAACAGTAGGGTCACACAGTAGGTCACATACTACTAACACTGGAATCTAGGCAGGGAGGGTCTCAATCTCTCCTTCCTTCTGCACCCCTTTCCCACAGCTGGAGGAACAGCAGACCTTAGAGGAGGCCATCAGCGTGGCCACCGCAGCCATGCAGCAAGGGGCCGTGACCCTGGAGACAACAGTGTCGGAGAGTGGCTGCTGAGTCCAAGAGGGCTGGGTCCCACACCATGTTGGAGGAGGTGCAATGCTGCACGGCCAGTCTTGCCTCCAAGGGCCCAGGCTGTGGCTGACACATGGAAGGTGGCCACATAGGTCTCCGGGGTGAGAAGACAGCAAGAAAATGGCCTAACTGAAGGGAATGGGGGCCCTGCCCAAGAGTGGGAACAGGCAGCTGGAATCAGGGGAGTGCGTCATCCTTGGGAGCTGAGAACAAGCCTCGTTGCCAGGCTACACCAGGGCACCCTTCTCTCAAAATCAGCTGGGTGCCTGCTCTCCTCCTCCTAAAGAACACCCTTCTGGCCCTCAGTCTGCTCCCCTTCTCAGGTAGAGATTGGGGCTGCTGTGGGGACTGGCCCTCTAGGGGAGAGCCACAGACAGCTCTTCAGCCCAGTAGCAGCAGAGCAGGCCCTGGCCTTCCCTCCCAGCAATAACCACCTCCCTGGAGGCCAGCTGAGATGCCTGCCTAGTTGGCATCAGGGACTTCCTGCCACCACAGTCAATTAATTCCTCAGGGGCCTGTGGCTGGAGAAAAGGTGCCCAGCCCCCACCACTCCCCAGCTGCTCCCCAAACCTCTCTATAGCAGAGGGGCAAGGGAGTGGCCCTGTACATACACTGCTGGGGATTGGGTTTGATTTGTTTTTTGTTTTGTTTTTTTAAATTCCATTTTGATAATTTTTTTCCCTGCTCTGGGTGGTGGCAGCACATGGATGAATGAGTATTTAATAAAAGTTCCAAATTTCTACCTGGGTCCCTCTGTACTTTCAGCTCTAAGCCTGGGTGGCAGGGTTGGTCAACTCAGGCTCTCAGCCCTATATTCCTGGCACAAACCCACTCAGCCTTGGTGCCAGAGTGGTGGGGCTGGCCTGCTGGGGGAACAGGTGGGAGGGAAGCCCAGTATAAGATAAAGCCCTGGAGAGCTGCTTATGGATTCTTGCCCACAGCTGAGCAGGCAGGCTCCAGGGTGGCTGCTGCTTCCAGGCTCTGGCTGAATCTCAGGCCTCAGGTGATTGATCTGGAGGAACTCTTTTCCTGCCTTTTCTTTTTTTTTTTTTTTTGAGACGGAGTTTCGCTCTTGTTACCCAGGCTGGAGTGCAATGGCGCGATCTTGGCTCACCGCAACCTCCACCTCCCAAGTTCAGGCAATTCTCCTGCCTCAGCCTCCTGAGTAGCTGGGATTACAGGCACGTGCCACCATGCCCAGCTAATTTTTTTTTGTATTTTTAGTAGAGACAGGGTTTCACCATGTTGACCAGGATGGTCTCAATCTCTTGACTTCGTGATCCACCTGCCTCGGCCTCCCAAAGTGCTGGGATTACAGGCGTGAGCCACCGCGCCTGGCCCTTTTCCTGCCTTTTCTTGTTGAATGTAGTCAGAGCTCCTCCAACCCAGCCACCCCCAAATCACACAGTCAGCTTCTCCAAGAGGGCAAAGCCCCAGGTTAGAGTTAGGCTAGAGGGTACCTTTGCCAAAGTTGCTGAGGTTCAAGGAGTAGAGTCAGATGCCTCTGGAGCTGAAGTCTTGGCTCTATTACCCAGCTCTGGGGGTGCCCACCTATGTATCTAGGACTATGTTGTGGGATTTCAAAGCCACAGTCAGACCCCACGGAAAAGTAAGTTGGTGAGACCAGATCAGCTCTGGTGGGAGAAAGGGATACAGGGGAAGGCACTTGATGGGAAGAAGCTCTGGGTTTGCCTCTGCCTGGACAGGAACATTGCAGGGATTGGAGTGCCCTTTTCCTCTCTGCCGTGATGGATATGCCCCAACCCCTTCGTGCCTCCTAGGATCGGAAACCCCTCCTCCAATCCAGGCATCTCCTAGGATGCCTAGAAAGCTCCCATGTACTCCTGCCACCAGCTCCTTGGGAAGAGTGCACGGGCATGCTTCTAGGCAGGGGGTGTTCCCAGCACCTTACTTGGAGGGATTTTTATTGGGATTGGGGGGTAGCTGGGGGAGGTGTCTCAGAATTGGCTTGAGCAGATGTCTTCAACATCCGTGACCACCATTCCTGGTGTGCTGTGTCCCAGTCCTCTTGGGCACTGGATCTGAAGAAATGGAAGCCCCGACGTGGAGGCCTCTGAATCCCAAGCCTGCTGCTGCCGGAACCCTTGAAGTTGAGGTGCACCACAAGGCTTACCCCCAGGCGCGGTGGCTCAAGCCTGTAATCCCAGCCCTTTGGGAGGCCGAGGTGGGTGGATCACGAGGTCGAGAGATCGAGACCAACCTGGTCAACATGGTGAAACCCCGTCTCTACTAAAAAGTACAAAAAATTATCTGGGCATGGTGGCGCGTGCCTGTAATCCCAGCTACTCGGGAGGCTGAGGCAGGAGAATTGCCTGAACCCAGGAGGCGGAGGTTGCGGTGAGCCGAGATCGCGCCATTGCACTCCAGCCTGGGTAACAAGAGCGAAACTCCGTCTCAGGAAAAAAAAAAAAAAAAAAAAAAAAAAAAGAAAGTTTCCAGTGTCTTCAGAGCCATTGGGCCTAGAGTGGGCAGTGCTCTGAGTGGCTTTGAGCCAATGCTGAGGGGATAGGGAGCCAGCAAGTCAAGTGCCACATCTGCCTGACCTGGAGAGGTGCCCTGGCCCAATTCCTTCTCCAGCTTTGTGATGTTGCCTTTGTTTCCTTCTACTCGAATGGAGCCCCACCACCATGGTAATGTTAGGTGGCACCAAAAGCTCTACCCAGAGCCTACTATGTGCTTTACGTCCGTTCTCAGGCATTCTTACAACACAGAGGCATTTTTCCTGCTTTACCAGTGAGGAAACTGCTCAAGGAGGTTCAGTAACTTGCCCAAGGTCTCCTATGCAGTAATGTGGAACTAGGACTAGACCTTTACTTTAGTCTGTCTGACTCCAATATCAGAATGAGATTTCTTTTTCCCTCAGCAAGCTGCCTCTGGGAGCCCCAGAAGGCTCCAGAAGGCTGCAGGGCTGAGGAGGCTTCTAAAAGGGCCTCACATGCCCAGGGAGCTAAGTGGATACAGAACGAGGCTTCCTGCTTTCAGAGAGTTGGTCCCCAGTTCCTATGCAGGGAGTAGAGCTGAGCACAGAGCAACAGGCAGGGTTCCCGCCAGCACGGAGCCTCACAGAGTGAGCAGGCAGGTGGAGCTCTCGCTCCACCACGGCCCCTCTGCGGTCTCTGCAACCGTTTGCATTTCCTGAAACCGGATCTTGGTGTCAGAGCCGCCCCCAGCCAGGCAGGCGCCTCAGCCATGGCCCTGCGCAAGGAACTGCTCAAGTCCATCTGGTATGCCTTTACTGCGCTGGATGTGGAGAAGAGCGGCAAGGTCTCCAAGTCCCAGCTCAAGGTGAGGGGCACCCGGGGCCCAGGGGAGGACGGCAGATGCACCACACCGGCCCCTGCTGCCTGGGAGCCCAGTGTGGACATTATGCCACTCCAGGGGCACCCAGCCATCCAGCGTCCCAGACCTGGGGTTGGGGGTGGCTGGTCCTGGGTAACTGGGCCAACGTAGCCTGGTAGATGCTGCTGCCCACCCTCCAGAGGCCCTAGTGAAGTGTGTACTGAAACTTTGCTCAGAACTTGGCCCGCCAGGTGAAGGCCAAGGGGTTCTGAGGTCCAGGAGCCGGGCCACATCCCAGGCTCCGTGTGATGAGCACACATCTCCAGAGTCATGCTTGGGCACGCAGTCTGCTCTTTCTTGCTGCTTCCTCCTGACTTTTAAGAGAAACAGTTAGCTAGTACTTGGCAGTCATTTCCTCTGGAGCTGAGAGAGGCATAAAGGGACCTCCCCCAGTCCCAAACTGGTCTGGTCTGCCTAACCCTGCCCCCAGGTGAGACAGCTGCGGAGTAGGGGAGTACTGAGGACCCTATTATACTGCTACCCAGCTCACCCCCTATCCTCCACACATACCAGGTGGGGAAACTGTTACCTTAGGCCTTGAGACCTCAGATCGGGAAGGGGTGGAATCTAAGCCCAGGAAAAGCCCCCTCAGTGATTGTCCTGAAGTCGATCATCTGGCCTAGACAATTTCCGGGAGGCTGAGGAGTTTTTCTCTCTCTTCCTCTAGCCCTCCGTTAGTGCCGCCTTCACTACCCTAGTTGGTGGAGAGAAAACAAGGCCCTTAGCTACTAGAATCAGCAAATGCTGGGGGAAGGAAAGGAGCAAGATAGGCCTCGGCTCTCTAGGACCTGCCGTAGGGGTGCCTTCATTCACTCTGACTCGACTGAGTGCCCCTCATGAGGCTCTGTGCCTGGCATGTGACTAGGCACTGGACTTCTGGTGTCTCCCTTGTGCCATCCTCCAGAGTCTCAAGGAAACCTCCATTCTTAATGACCGAGGTAGAAGGTGCCTGGATACCTGAGAGATGAATGGGACAGAATAGTTATTGTGCCCCACTACCGTTCCAACCCTCTACGAGGAACTAGGATATCCCAAACTGGCCCTATGTTACAATTCCTTACCCGGATTTGTGAGCATCTAATAGATGATTTTTCACTCTCCCAGGAAGGAGAGCCCTCTACAATCTTTTGTCATGTGGGGAGTCCCTCCCAACAGGCAGATTCTTCTTCACATCCTATTTAAATCCCTTTTATTGCAGATCATGTCATCTGGTTGGGTCCTCAGTATAAATGGAAAAAAGTTGATCATCCAAAATCCATTTCTGCTGACGCTGTGTGCCACCCCTGCTTCCCACCTTGCCCCTTTAATATCTTGCCAAACAATACCAGCCCCCATGGCTTTTTGCTTCCAGGATACCAGTTTCCACCTTTGCATCACCTGTGGCCCCTGAGACCTCTCCAAACTCTTTCTTTCCTTCACACATGGAAGATAACAGGCCTTAAGTGGCTCCCTTTTTCCTAATGCCATCAGCTAGTAAAACCTCCTAGCTTGAGCCTCCATCTTGGCCTCTAGCTGGGCCAATACCCGCTTCCTCACTCCCACAGGTTGTGTATTTCTAGGGAAAATGCTCCATGGAGAGCTTGCATGCTTGAACTGTCCACTGTCTGTACCTCGTCACAGCTCATTGAGCCTACTGCCAGCAACATCTCTGGTCATGCATGACCAATAGTGGAGTTCACTCCTACTTGACAAAAAACTTGGCTACTCTGGAAACCTGGGCTAACAGTGGGAGTCTCAGGGGCCAAGTGGGGATGGGGCAGAAATGGCAGGGGCTCCTTTCAAGCCCATAGTGAATATTGGAATGGGAGGAAGTAGTCATAGTGTTGGGGGTGGGGATTCCAGCAAGGCAAAGGAGTAATAGAGAAGTGGTCAGAAGGCAGAGGAGGAAGCAGATGAGAGAGTTATATGAGCAGGGCCCACCCCTCCCCTGAAAAGACTTAAGGGTGAGGGAAAAGACCTTGGAGTCAGTCTGGTTTTTTGTTGTTGTTGTTGTTTTAGAGATGAGAGATGAGGTCTTGCTCTGTCACCCATGCTGGAGTGCAGTGGTGCAATCAGAGCTCAGCATAGCCTCAAACTTCCGGGTACAAGCAATCCTCCTACTTCAGTCTCCTGAATAGCCAGGACTACAAGCACATGCCACCACACCTGGCTAATTGTGTGTGTGTGTGTGTGTGTGTGTGTGTGTGTGTGTGTGTGTGTTTCAGAGCCTGAGTCTCATTATGTTTCCTCGGCTGGTTTTGCTCTTGGCCTCAAGTAATCCTCCCGCTTCTGCCTCCTGAGTAGCTGGAATTATAGTCTTGAGCCACCTCGCTGGGCTGGTTACTAAAACCGTCCCTAGCCTTGGGGTCCTGGGTTGGGACCTGGCAAGAGACCTGTGCCAGTCCAGTGCAAGATGTGTCGGTATATGACATTTGCCACTTCTCGCCTGATGTGTTGGTAGAGGGACCGCCATTGGCTGTCCTGGGTAAACCCATGATGAGGCCAGAGAGTAGGAGGAAGCACAGCGCGTCCTCTGAGAAAAGCCCAAGGAGTAGGGTGGTTTCTCCTGGAGAAGAAAAGGTTTGAGGGAAAAAAACAAATACTTCTGGCCGGGTGCTGTGGCTCACACCCGTAATCCCAACACTTTGGGAGGCTGAGGTGGGCGGATCACAATGTCAGGAGTTTGAGACTAGCCTGACCAACATGGTGAAACCCCGTCTCTACTAAAAATATAAAAATTAGCTGGATGTGGTGGCGTACACCTGTAATCCCAGCTACTCAGGAGGCTGAGGCAGGAGAATTGCTTGAATCCAGGAGGCAGAGGTTGCGGTGAACCGAGATCACGCCACTACACTCCAGCCTGGGCAAAAGAGTGAGACTCTATCTCCAAAAAACAGATACTTCTTCCTCTCTTTAAATTCTTGTAGAAAGCATAATGGCTTCATCCAGTTGGGTTGAGAACCAAGAAAGTAAACCAATAGGAATGGCACTCCTGCCCAGGATGGATTTAGGTTGAACACAAAACTTCCCAGGACTTGAGGGCTGTGAGTTTTTGCAAGGTTCCCAGAACCACCTCTAAAAACCTTTAGAAGGTAGCAAACCTGACAGAGGGCTGTAGAGAGGGGAGCCCTTGGGAATGATGTGTGTTCTAATGGCCACACCCTCTTTCCCAGGGGAGCAGTTTTGATTTTAGACCTAGCGGAGGATCAGCTGATAATTTAGCCTCCTTCCCCCCGACTGTCAGGCAGTGGGGTGAGGGGTATGTAGTTGGAGCAGTGTGTCTCTGGTTTGATGAGGATTTGGGAGGCACCAGGCCTACCACTTCCTCCTTGACTGGCAGGAGCTAAAGGAAGGGAGGAAGGGTAGACCAGGGGCCTTCTAGTCTCCTGTACCTCCAACTGACATTCAGGGCAGTCCTGGAACTCAGAGAGAGACTCTTGGCCACTGAGAGTCTATGAGCTTCAGGCTCTGCCTCCTCTGGAGAGGGACAACCACCTTCTCCTTAATGGAGGAAAACTTAAGAACAGCTCCAGTCCAAAAACCCTGCTGGCTAGGATCATCAGCTTTCTCCTGACCCCTGTGTGCTGCTGGTCTCCCCAGGTTAGGATTTGTGGGTAGGGAGGGGAGGATGATTTAATGTTGTGCAGAGCAATTGACTCAGAACCACATAGACTTGGATCTATACTGCTCCCCAGCTGAGTCACATTAGGCAAGTCACTGTCATCTCCAGCTTCTCACCTATAAACCAGGGGGTTTGTCACCAAGCTGTCTAGCCAGCCTGCAAAACTAAAGAATAAATTCTGGGCCAGGCGTGGTGGCTCACCCTTGTAATCCCAGCACTTTGGGAGGTTTGAGAGCCCTTGCAGTCCCCTCCCAGCAGTGGCTGGGTACTCTTTGCTGTCCCAGAAGCTGGTCCCCTATGGGTTCATCTTGGCCTGATCCAGCCAGGTGGCCTTATTTCCTGCCCTGTCACCTCCCCTCCTTGAAATCTGGGCTCTGGTGCCCCCTGAAGATTTCCTCCAGCCCTGAGCATTTAGTCTCCTCCCACTTCCCGGGGGCTTCTAGAGCTCTCCCCGCCCCTCAGGTCCTGGCCTTGGGTCCTTGTCAACCAGAGGTCTAGGTCTGGGACAACCCTTATTGTCCTGAGTGGACCAATCCAAAGGCGAAGTGATAGTGACTCGTTGATGTTGGGTCCTGTAGGGTACCAATTTAGGCTTGGATCTATACTGCTCCCCAGCTGAGTCACATTAGGCAAGTCACTGTCATCTTCAGCTTCTCACCTATAAACCAGGGGGTTTGTCACCAAGCTGTCCAGCCAGCCTGCAAAACTAAAGAATAAATTCTGGGCCAGGCGTGGTGGCTCACCCTTGTAATCCCAGCACTTTGGGAGGCTGAGGTGGACAGATCACAAGGTTAAGAGATTGAGACCATCCTGGCCAACATAGTGAAACCCCATCTCTACTAAAATACAAAAATTAGCTGTGGGTGGTGGTGTGCGCCTGTAGTCCCAGCTACTGGGGAGGCTGAGGCAGGAGAATTACTTGAACCCGGGAGGCAGTGGTTGCAGTGAGCCAAAATCATGCCACTGGTGGTGCCTGGCGACAAAGCGAGCCTCTGTCTCAAAAAAAAAGAATCAATTCTGTACCTCAAGTAGGTGAAATTGGTCTGTGATGGCAGCCTCTCCTTTCCTTCAACTGGACCTCTGTCTTTTGATGCCCACATCCACCCTCTCCAGCCCCCGCTTGCTCTCAGTAGGTGACACAACTAGTCTAAAGATTCCCATCTTTTAAAAATTTCCAGTACTCCTCCATGATAGTAGTTATGCTTTTCTAGTAACCCAGTAGAATATATTCGGTAACTCTTAAGATTTGTGTCTTTTTTTTTTTTTTTTTTGAGACAGTCTTGCTCTGCCACCCAGGTTGGAGTGGCAGTGGCACAGTCTCGGCTCGTTGCAACCTCCACCTCCCAGATTCAAGTCATTCTCCTGCCTCAACCTCCCAACTAGCTTGGATTACAGGTGCACACCACTACACCCAGCCAATTTTTGTATTTAGTAGAGACGAGGTTTTACCATGTTGACCAGGCTGGTCTTTAACTCCTGACCTCAGGTGATCCGCCTGCCTCAGCCTCCCAAAGTGCTGGGATTGCAGGCGTGTGCAGTATCTTGAAATATCTTTTGGTGGCTAACCATCTTACTGAATAAGAGACACAATTTTTGTAAACTACACAAGTGGCCATATCTGTGTCTTCCAGAAGGATCACTTGGAATCTAGATTCATTTAAAGACCATGCTGGGCCCTGTGGCTCACGCCTGTAATACCAGCACTTTGGGAGGCCATGACAGAAGGATCACTTGAGTCTAGGAGTTTGAGACCAGCTCTGGCAACATAGCAAGACCCTTACTCTACAAAAAATGAAAAAATTAGATAAGCATGATGACCCGTGCCTGTACGTAGCATAGTCCCTGCACTCCGGAGGCTGAGGTGGAAGGATTGCCTGAGCCCAACCCAAGAGGTCAAGGCTGCAGTGAACTGTGGTTACACCACTGCACTCCATCCTGGGCAATAGAGTGAGATTTTTTCTTTAAAAAGAAGACAACAGTCAGTTTAGGAGAGAATTCTTTCTGAAATCACTGCTGGGTGCTTTTTGGATTCCCAAACCCTGGGGATCCTGAAGGCTGGAAACTGCAGAATCAGTTCTTGCTATTGCCAACATGGACCTGACACCCACACTTGAGTTTTTGAGGACCCACCCCAATCCTCACACTTGAGTTTTAAAGGATCCCCAAGTCCCCAGAGGAGAACTACTCCCCTACATGCCGCCAGAGGAAAGAGTGAATAAATGAAGCCTCTCAAAGGTCAGTGACTGACTGCCAACCCAGAGGCCAGGGGCTCCCTGCAGTGGTGGAGGAGACTGTGGGAGTCCTCTCTGGGGGAACCCGAATGGCTGCTTGTGAAAAATACACCTGGACCCCACCCCTGGAAACTCTGAGTCAGCAGGCCTGGGGTGGGTGGACATGTTTCAGTTTCACCAGCTCCCTGGGTGAGTGTGGTGCTCAGCCAGGGCCAGTGCACTGTAGAGATCAAGAGCAGGGCTTTGGAGTCAGACCTTGGAGGCAAGATGCTTCCTCTCTCTGAACCTGGATTTCCTCATCCATAAAATGAGGATAATGAGAGTCCCTTCCTCCAGGGCTGAGGATTGATGGAGATCTGCAAGTGAGCTCTTGTTCACCACTCCTCCGCCACTACCATTTCCTTTCCAGCATGACTCCTCCCCCTAGTCACACCCTCTCTCCACCCACAAGCACTGCCGCACCCAGGCACTGGAAGCTGATAGTCTGAGGTCAGCCCAGCTCTCTGGAGAGAGGCCCTGAGTGTCTGGGCCTTTAATTCCTCCTTGTCTTAGTATCTGACAGCTCGTGGGGGTCAGAGTCTCTGCCCTGGGCTCTTCAGAATCCGGTGGCAAAAGTGCGTGTGAGTTCTGGGTGACAGAACTAAGCTCAAATAACTGTGCTGTTATGTGGCACGTTCTGTCCTGGGGTAGGATAGATCCTCTCCTAGAACTCTCTTGTTAGAGAGATGAAAACTGAAGCCCAGTGAAGTTAATGTGCTCAGAGGGATTTAGTCCATCTCTGTCTGGCTCACTGCAGCCTTGACTTCCTGGGCTCAAGCAATCCTCCCACCTCAGCCTCCTGGGTAGCTGGGACTACAGGTGTGTGCCACCACACCCAGCTAATTTTTGTATTACAAAAAAAGGGTTTTTTTTTTTTTAACTTTGCCAAAGCATGGTGACGCATGCCTGCAGTCCCAGTTACTTGCAAGATTGAAGTGGGAGGATTGCTTGAGCTCGGGAGGCGGAGGCTACAGTGAGCAGAAGTTGTGACACTGCACTCCAGCCTGGGCAACAGAGCGAGACCTTGTCTCTAAATAAATAAACAAATAAAAATAAATGTATTGTAAAACATGTTAGTGGTTATTTTTTTTTTTTTTTTTTTTTTTTTGAGACGGAGTTTCGCTCTTGTTACCCAGGCTGGAGTGCAATGGCGCGATCTCAGCTCACCGCAACCTCCGCCTCCTGGGTTCAGGCAATTCTCCTGCCTCAGCCTCCTGAGTAGCTGGGACTACAGGCACGTGCCACCATGCCCAGCTAATGTTTTGTATTTTTAGTAGAGACGGGGTTTCACCATGTTGACCAGGATGGTCTCAATCTCTTGACCTCGTGATCCACCCGCCTCGGCCTCCCAAAGTGCTGGGATTACAGGCGTGAGCCACTGTGCCCGGTTCCTTTTTTTTTTTTTTTTTTTTGTGTGTGTGTGTGTGATGGAGTCTCACTCTGCCACCCAGGCTGGAGTGCGGTGGCACAATCCCGGCTCATTGCAACCTCTGCCTCCCAGGTTCTAGTAGTTCACCTGCCTCAGCCTCCCATATAGCTGGGATTACAGGCACCTGCCATCATTCCCAGCTAATTTTTATATTTTTAGTAGAGATGGGGTTTCACTACACTGGCTAGGCTGGTCTTGAACTCCTGACCTCAAGTGATCTGCCCACCTTGGTCTCCCATAGTTATGGGATTATAGGTGTGACCCACCACGCCTGGCCAAAATTTTTTTTAAGTAAAGAAGAATATAATGTTGGCTGGGTGCGGTGGCTCACACTATAATCCCAGCACTTTAGAAGGCCAAGGCAGGCAGATCACCTGAGGTCAGGAGTTTGAGACCAGCCTGGCCAACATGGCGAAACCCCATCTCTACTAAAAATACAAAAATTAGCCGGGCATGGTTGCAGGTGCCTGTAATATCAGCTCCTTAGGAGACTGAGGTAGGAGAATTGCTTGGCTTACTGCAACCTCTGCCAAGAGGCAGGAAGTTGCACTCCGAGAGGCAGAGGTTGCAGTGAGCCACTCCAGCCTGGGCAACAAGAACAAAACTCCATCTCAAAAAAAAAAAAAAAGAAAGAAAGAAAGTTCCTCCCCTCACTCTGGAAGAGGGATCACTGTTAACAGTTTGCAAGTCTTCTAGATTCTTTCTATATACAAAGTAAACATTGTTAGATTGAACTGTATGAAATTTCTGATACTTGATTGTTTTGACCTACTAAAATGCTAGTTTCATATGATTCAATCCAATCTTTGCACATGTGTATTTGGCAAACATTTCATTCTGTAGCTTGCTTTTTTTTTTACATGCCAGTCTCTTTCAATGTCTGTTCATGCAAACATAATAAAGATCACTCGGCTGAGTGCAGTGGCTCATACCTGTAATCCCAGCATTTTGGGAGGCTGAGGCAAGCGAATCATGAAGTCAGGAGTTTGAGACCAGCCTGGCCAACATGGTGAAATCCCATCTCTACTAAAAATACAAAAAATTAGCTGGGTGTGGTGGCGGGCGCCTGTAATCCCAGCTACTTAGGAGACTGAGGCAGGAGAATCGCTTGAACCGGGGAGGTAGAGGTTGCAGCGAGCCAAGATCACACCACTGTACTCCAGCCTGGCCTAGGCAATAGAGCGAGAATCCGTCTCAAAAAAAAAAAAAAAAAAAAAAAAGGCTGGGCATGGTGGCTCATGCCTGTAATCCCAGCACTTTGAGAGGCCAAGATGGGCAGATCACAAGGTCAGGAGTTTGAGACCAGCCTGGCCAACATGGTGAAACTCCGTCTCTACTAAAGATACAAAAATCAGCCAGGCATGGTGGTGGGCGCCTGTAATCCCAACTACTCAGGAGGCTGAGGCAGGAGGATCGCTTGAACCTGGGAGGCGAGGGTTGCAGTGAGCCGAGATTGTGCCATTGCACTCCAGCCTAGGTGACAAGAGCAAGACTCCATCTTAAAAAAAAGAAAGATCACTCACAATTTTTATTAAGCAGTGCATTATGCACCAAGTGTTCTTCACACAAAACACCCTTTAGAGAAGACCCTATCATTATTCTCACAGAAAAGGAGACTAAGGTGTTGGAGAATTAAACATTTGCCCACAAGCACACAAGTGGTAAAAGTGAAATCCTACTAACTACACACAGTCATCCAGGACATGGTGTACCTGTTTCCTACTGAAGGAGCCTCAAGTTTGTCTCCAATTTTTCATAAACAATGTTTAATGAGCATTCTTGTAGCGTAGCTCCCATGAGTGTCTGTAGGTTGAATGATTGGAATTGCCGGGGTGGCCAGGTGCGGTGGCTCATGCCTGTAGTTTTAGCACTTTGGGAAGCCGAGGCGGGCAGATCACCTGAGGTCAGGAGTTCGACTAGCCTGGCCAACATGGTGAAACCCTGTCTCTACTAAAAATACAAAAAAATTAGCCAAGCGTGGTAGCACATAGTAACCCCGGCTACTCAGGAGGCTGAGGCAGAAGAATCACATGAACCTGGGAGGTGGAGGTTGCAGTGAGCCAAGACTGCACCACTACTGTAGCCTGGGCAGCAGATTGAGACTCTGTATCAAAAAAAAAAAAAAAGAAAGATAAGGACATGGGTAGTTTGAAAAGAGGCCAAGAGACAGCAGATAAGAATATGTAAAACTTGAACACCTGTCACTTCAGAAGTAGTCAGTGGATGTTGGCATTATTATTCTCTTGAGTTGGTCACCCTGGGTTTTAAGTGCTAGGTATTGAGCCAGTGGCACCCCTTAGAGTGGGGATTGGTATCCTATGACCACAGATGTGTTAGGCAAGACTTTCCTGGATATTAGTGATAAAACCAAATTCAAATGGCTTAAGGAAGAGGGGATTTATTTGCTCACATAACCAAAAATGCCAGAGATAGCTGCCCAGAGAGAATGAGGGAAAAAAGGAAATACTCCCTTGCTGGGATCTCCAACTTCCCAGTTTGCCAAGGAAAACCTGAGGCCCAGGAGAACACTGAGGCAAAGTTCCAATACTTTCTCCCCCTCCTCTCTGAAAAAAGAATCAAATGAAGGCTTGGCGCACACACTATCTCTGAGACAGTGGCAGCTCCTGCCTCGGAGGAGCTAATTCCAAGGTGAACTGCTGGTGGTGGAGGAGGCCCTTCAATACAGCATGTGTTGGTTGCACTTGATGTACAGAAGAGGGTATAGGTGCTGAGGGATATAAAGATGAACAAAGACCTTGTCTCCAGAGTTCACAATCCATCTGGGGAGGGAGGCATGACATTAATATTCTAACTGGAAGGCAACCTGTAAACCAGGCACATTTAGTTCCAACCTCAGCTCTGCCAGTTACTCTTAAAATTTCCAAACCTCAATATCTTCGCCTGAAAAAACAGCCTTAATAATATTTGTATATATAGGTGATTGTGAAGACTAGAAATGGGGTATAAAAAGCACTTTGACTGGGTGCAGTGGCTCATTCTGTAGTCCTAGCACTTGGAGAGAGGACTAGGTGTGAGGATCACTTGAGGCCAGCAGTTCAGCCTGGGCAACATATCCAGACCTCTGTCTCTACAAAAAAAAAAAAAAAGTTTTGACCAGGGACAGTGGCTCATGCCTGTAATCCTAGAACTTTGGGAGGCTGAGGTGGGTGGATCACGAGGTCAGGAGTTCGAGGCCAACCTGGCCAACATGGTGAAACCCCGTCTCTACTAAAAATACAAAACTTAGTAGGGTGTGGTGGTGGGCACCTGCAATCCCAGTTACTCAGGAGGCTGAGGCAGAAGAATCGTTTGAACCCAGGAGGTGGAGGTTGTAGTGAGCCAAGATCATGCCATTGCACTGCAGCCCGGGAGACAGAGGAAGACTCCATTTCAAAACAAAAGAAAAGTTTTAATTTAAAAAAACCACACACCTTCTATACTGACTGGTACATGATAAGTGTGCAATAGTCCCTAATGACTTTTTGATCATTCACACTGCCTGTGACAAGTGCTATAATAGAATTACCCCAAGGCGATTTTATTTTCACCAGATTTCAGATTTCAACCCTTTTGTTCTAATATGGATTTGTTCAACAAACCGACCTTGCCCCTGCACACCATTATTACCACTATCCCTTCTAAGCCTTGCCTTCTCCATCTCATGGACCATTTTTCATGACCCTTCTTTGAGCCCTCTCCTTTCCCACAGCAGTCACGCTTAGGTGTTAGACACACTGCAGCCGGAACACATGATGGAAACCATGATATACTGGCAACTTCTGCCCTGGGGTGGCAAAAGTCCCTACAAACCCTGCGAACTCCAGCATTATGAGAAGCACTTGGGCTTTGGAATCTGACAGAGCTGGATTTGAACTCCAAGCTCTTCTTGTTCACTGTGGGTCTTTTGGCAAGTTACTGAATCCTTTGAGCCTCAGTCTCCCTGTTTGTAGAAAGAGGACACCAATACCTAATGAAGTGGCTAAGAGTATAACTGCATGGATTCGAATTCCAGTTCTGCCACCTTGGGTGAGAAATATCTCGGCTGCAGGAGTTTTCATCTGTAAAACGGGAATCTGAGTAATTGTTATGGTGGTTAAGTAAGTGATATGTAAAGTGCTTTAGCTCAGCGCTTGGCACAAAGTATGTAAGTTTTAGTTATTACTGAACTGAACAGTGTGTGGTGGAGAACTCAGCCAGGATGGGGTGGGGACAAGCAGAGAGGTGGGGAGCAGTCTTCTGGCCCAGTTTTGGTTGGGGGGGCAGAAAGGCACACTGCCACTCTACTCTATCTCAGGTGCTGTCCCACAACCTGTACACGGTCCTGCACATCCCCCATGACCCTGTGGCCCTGGAGGAACACTTCCGAGATGATGACGATGGCCCTGTGTCCAGCCAGGGCTACATGCCCTACCTCAACAAGTACATCCTGGACAAGGTGGGGCCCAGCTTGTGGGGGACATCTGTAATCTCTCCCCACTTCTCCAGCCTGGCCAGCAGCCTAATAATACCTTGCCACTCCAACTCTTTGCCCCTGCTATAAACTCCTACTCCTGCCTGCTCTGTTCATCTTTGCTCTCCCATCACATCTTAGCCACCTGTCCCCTTCCTGTCCCCCTCAACTCACCTTCAATGTCCCTCATCTCATGAGGGGAGCCCTGCCCCCTGCCCTGCCCCATTCTCCTCCAGCTTCCAGCTATTATAACCTTTACAAAGTGTTTTTCACCCCTCGCAGACTGTCCCCCAGAACCTCCCCACCCCCACTCCAATCTGTCACTGTCTTTCCAGGTTCTTGGCTGTTAGTGTCCTGCTGGGCTTCTCTTCCTTTCTCCCCTGGGCTGAGAGACTAGACTTAATCTGTTGTCAGGGGACCTGGGTGGGTGTGGGTGTGTGTCGGGGGTGGAGTGGTTGGAACCTGCTAGTTACCCAGTAATCAGCTCAGGGATCCCTTGAGTTAGGACCTTGGACTAGGCCGGGTGGGGAGCAGGGGCATAGATGAAATAGATGAACCCAAGAAACCCAGCTGGAGCCTAGTGTCATGGTGGAGCAGGGATACGCAGCCAGCTGATTTGCAGGCCTGGTGGCAGGTGGAGGAAGGGGCTTTTGTTAAAGAACACTTTGATGAGCTGTGCTGGACCCTGACGGCCAAGAAGAACTATCGGGCAGATAGCAACGGGAACAGCATGCTCTCCAATCAGGATGCCTTCCGCCTCTGGTGCCTCTTCAACTTCCTGTCTGAGGACAAGTACCCTCTGATCATGGTTCCTGATGAGGTGAGGGTGATGGCAGCCCCAGGGACTGAATCACTTGGAGCCAGACCTAAGAAAAACCATGAATGAGACCAAATCATCTTTGGTACTTTCCCACATCCCCTTTCTTCACCGTCTCCCCAGGCTGGTACCTGTCCTCACCCAGCTGTCTCCAGATGCTTAGAACTGCCCATGTCAGAGTAATTGTGCCTTCTTCAGGAGAACTGAAATTACACTTTCATGAGGGTTCTGCTAGTCCTCACAGTAGGAAAATGATCTGCAAATTCTGTTTACACAGAGGCGTAAAACGAGATATATTACTGAGCATTACTGGTAATCTAGGAAGGGTGCTTTTTTTTTCTTTACCTTTTGCCACTTCTTCCAGGACAGGAAGGATGCTTTATAAGGCAAAGGGAGAATCTGAGACAGAAGGTTACTCTCGGTAACCAAGTCTGGCCCTGGTTCCAGATTTTTCCTTTCTGTCTTTCTTCTGGAAAGCCAGGACAGACTCAGCTAAGTGACCCAGGGAGAGGGCATCCTGAGAGAAAAGGCCAGGAATCTGGTCCCTACCTCCTCACTCCTGGGTGAAGCCAGGAAAGTCATTTCCCATCCATCTGCACGCTCCCTCTTTTCCTCACTTCCTTTCCTGACCATTTGGCCTTGTGACCCTTTAGTCCTCTTGGTGGCTGTGGAGATGCCAGGGTGACTTTAGGTCTTTAGAGTGGGGTTTCCGGGAGAGGGGGCCTCTGTACTTACAAGAAGCCCCAGCATGTCAATTTCCACTCACATTTGTCCTGGCTTCTGTTTGTGGGAAGAGTGATGTAGGGAACCACCTGAGCCCTGAACCAGTGCCCTCACTAAACACCCAGAAAAGACCCAGGAGCCTCCAGAAAGTCCTAAACAGAGTTTCCCAAAAAGCTGCTGGGGCAGGTGAGGGACATATGTCCATCTGCACAGACACTTGGCTGGCTGCCTTCGTCAGACCCCTGGCAAGGTGGCCTCTCAGAGGCCAGGAGATTGCTTGCTTCTGTGATCAACATACAGAGTGAACAAGTGCAGCAGGATGTACCCCAGCCACCACTTCCGGTTCCTCTGTGACAGATTTCCTGTCCCTGCCCAGCTTACCTCTACCCCCCTCCCACTGCCTACCCCTACTCCAAACCCCCTTCCCCTTTCACATGGGAAGGATTGGAGACTGGGTCTTGGAATAAGGACCTGAATGGGATTCAGGATATATGAATCGGTTTCTGGATGCCCCCAGTTTGCTGTGTGACTTACAGCCAGTCACTTCCCGCTTTGGGCTTTGGTTCTGTCATCTGCAAAATGAGGATATTGGATGAGAGGGCGTTTGTGCTCCTTTGACACTTTCTGTGATTTATTGCTTCTTCCTAAACCTCAGCTCTCAGGTCCCCTTCTCCCTGCCCTTAGGAAGGAGTGGGACTGGAGGCTGTGGAAGGGGAGAGAAAACCAGATTTGGGATTGGGGCTCCAGGATCCTCTCCCAGATCTTTTCCCTGGTCTCCACAGCATTCAGTCCTCTGGTCCCCTCAATGCTCTGTCCCCTGGTTCCCTCTGCCCAGGCTCTAGGAGCCAGCTGGAGCACCCCCCGGTGTTGGTGCTGGCGACAGCGCCCGCTGCATCTACCAGGCCTTCCTTCTCCCACTCCAGGTGGAATACCTGCTGAAAAAGGTACTCAGCAGCATGAGCTTGGAGGTGAGCTTGGGTGAGCTGGAGGAGCTGCTGGCCCAGGAGGCCCAGGCAGCCCAGACCACCGGGGGGCTCAGTGTCTGGCAGTTCCTGGAGCTCTTCAACTCGGGCCGCTGCCTGCGGGGCGTGGGCCGAGACACCCTCAGCATGGCCATCCACGAGGTCTACCAGGAGCTCATCCAAGATATCCTGAAGCAGGTCAGCCAAGCGGGGAACTAGGGGAGGCGCACAAGATGCAGGGCGAAAGGAGGCCTGGGAAGCCTCTGACATAACTCCGGCCGGCAGGGCTACCTGTGGAAGCGAGGGCACCTGAGAAGGAACTGGGCCGAACGCTGGTTCCAGCTGCAGCCCAGCTGCCTCTGCTACTTTGGGAGTGAAGAGTGCAAAGAGAAAAGGGGCATTATCCCGCTGGATGCACACTGCTGCGTGGAGGTGAGGGGCAGGATGGGGGCGGAGGACACCGCAGGGCCCAGAGAAGACAAGGGGGTCAGGAGAGGGGCGAATGGAGAAAAGCCACAGTGACACAAATTTCTGCTTAGATTAGTGTGACCCAAATATATCCGGATGCCTCAAGGCCAGTCTCATCCATGTCAGCACTTTAAAAAAACTAAAACTGCAACTCAAACATCAAAGTCATTGGTGAATAATATGAAATTTGCTCAAGATTTCAGAGGAAGTGCCTTATATCTGTACTACACAGCAAATCTTTCTAAAAATCCCTTTTAAAGGCTTTTCTTCTTCACCCACATTCCATTCCCTTTAGCAACTCTATACTTCCTTATTCTCCCTTCACACCCTCTCCTGTCTGTCTTCCCCTTCTGTTTTCTCCCTTCTGTTCATTACTGTTTTAGAGGCTTAAAACACAAGCCTCTTTACTATTTTAAATAACATATATATATATATATATATATATATATATATGTGACATAACACTTGCCATTTTAACTATATATATATGTTTTTTGAGACGGAGTTTCGCTCTTGTTACCCAGGCTGGAGTGCAATGGCGCGATCTCGGCTCACCGCAACCTCCGCCTCCTGGGTTCAGGCAATTCTCCTGCCTCAGCCTCCTGAGTAGCTGGGATCACAGGCACGTGCCACCATGCCCAGCTAATTTTTTTGTATTTTTAGTAGAGACGGGGTTTCACCATGTTGACCAGGATGGTCTCGATCTCTTGACCTCGTGATCCACCTGCCTCGGCCTCCCAAAGTGCTGGGATTACAAGGTTGAGCCACCGCGCCCGGCCATTTTAACTATTTTTATTTTAAGTGCACAATTCAGTGGCATTAAGTACACAATTCAGTGGCATTAAGTACATTCATGAAATTAAAAATTCTTTTGATTTTGATATATAATAGATGTACATATTTTCAGGGTACATGTGATAATTTAATATACTCATATATTTTGTAAAGATCAAATCATGT
The DNA here is from genome assembly GCF_048565385.1 of Saimiri boliviensis. NCBI lineage: Eukaryota > Metazoa > Chordata > Mammalia > Primates > Cebidae > Saimiri > Saimiri boliviensis. The sequence continues at coordinate 99,646,768 of NC_133452.1, forward strand.
AATTGGGTATCCAGATATTTAATATCTGTCTTTTTTTTTAAAGCTAGAAACATTCAAATTATTCTCTTCCAGCTATTTTGACATATACAACAGATTTTTTTTTTTTTTTTTTTTTTTTTTTTGAGACAGAGTTTCACTCTTGTTACCCAGGCTGGAGTGCAATGGCGCGATCTCGGCTCACCGCAACCTCCGCCTCCTGGGTTCAGGCAATTCTCCTGCCTCAGCCTCCTGAGTAGCTGGGATTATAGGCACGCGCCACCATGCCCAGCTAATTTTTTGTATTTTTAGTAGAGACGGGGTTTCACCATGTTGACCGGGATGGTCTTGATCTCTTGACCTCGTGATCCACCCGCCTCGGCCTCCCAAAGTGCTGGGATTACAGGCTTGAGCCACCGTGCCCGGCCCCTATACAACAGATTATTGTAAACTAGCCACCCTACTGATCTATCAAACCCTAGGGCTTATTTCTCGTACCAGACCGTTTGTACCCATTCGCCGACCTCTCTTTATCCTCCCCCAACATTTCCTGGCCTCTGGTGGCCACTAATATCCTCTCTATCTTCACGTGATCCACTTTTTTAGCTCCCACATATAAATGAGAACATGCGATATTTGTTTTTCTGTGCTTGGCTTATTTCACTTAACAAAATGACCTACAGTGCCATCGATGTTGCTGCAGATGACAGGATTTCATTCTTTTTTATGACCAAATAATATTCCATTATATATATCACATTTTCTCAATCTGTTTATTCACTTATGGACATTTAGGTTGATTTCATATTTTGGCTATTATAATTCTGCAGTAGACATGGGAAGTTAGCTATATCTTTATTTTTTATTTTTTTTCTTTGGGAAGCTAGCTATATCTTCAATATATTGGTCTACTTTCTTTTAGATATATACCCTGCAGTGGAATTTCTGGATCATATGATAGTTTTATTTTTAGTTTTTTTGAGGAACTTTCATACAGTTTTCTGTAGTAGCTTTACTAATTTACAGTCCCACTAACAGTGTATCAGGGTTCCCCTTTCTCCACATCTTCGCCAGCATCTTTTTATAGAAAAGACATTCTCAGCCAGGCACAGTGGCCTGTAATCCCAGCACTTTGGAAGGCTGAGGCAGGTGGGTCACCTGAGGTCAGGAGTTTGAGACCAGCCTGACCAACATGGAGAAACCCCATCTCTACTAAAAATACAAAATTAGCCGGGCGTGGTGGCACATGCCTGTCATCCCAGCTACTCAGGAGGCTGAGACAGGAGAATCGCTTCAACCCGGAAGGCAGAGATTGCGGTGAGCCGAGATTGCACCATTGCGCTCCAGTCTGGGCAACAGGAGTGAAACTCTGTCTAAAAAAAAAAAAAAAGCCATTTTAACTGGGGTGAAATGATATCTCATTTAGTTTTGAATTGCTTTTCTCTGATGATTAGTGACATTGAGCATTTTTTTCATATCTCTGTTAGCCATTAGTATGTCTTCTCTTGAGAAATACCTATTCAGATCTTTTGCCCATTTTTCAATTGGATTATTTGGGTTTTTTGCTATAGAGTTGTTTGAGCTCCTTATATATTCTGGTTTTTAATCCCTTGTCAGATTGATAGTTTGCAAATATTTTCTCCTATTCTGTGAGTTGTCTCTTCACTTTATTGATCATTTCCATGGCAGTGCTGAAGCTTTTTAGCTTGATGTAACTCCATTTTTCTGTTTTTGGTTCGGTTACCTGTGCTTTTGAGGTCTTCCACAAAAAATATTTGCCCAGACCAATGTCCTGGAGTATTTCTCCAATGTTTTCTTCTAGTAGTTACATGGTTTCGTGTCTTACATTTAAGTATTTGATATATTTTTATTTGATTTTTGTATATGATGAGAGATAGGGGTCTTGTTTCATTCATCTGCATGTGGTTATCCAGTTTTCCCAGCACCATGTATTGTAAGGACTATTCTTGTCCCATTGTATGTTTTTGGCGCCTTTGTCAAAAATGAGTTATCTGTAAATGCATGGATTTATATCTAGGTTATCTATGCTGTTCCATTGGTCTTTGTGTCTCTTTTTATGCCCGTACTATGCTGATTTGGTTACTATAGCTTTGTATTATATTTTGTTTTTTTTTTTTTTTTTTTTTTTTTGAGACGGAGTTTCGCTCTTGTTACCCAGGCTGGAGTGCAATGGCGCGATCTTGGCTCACCACAACCTCTGCCTCCTGGGTTCAAGCAATTCTCCTGCCTCAGCCTCCTGAGTAGCTGGGATTACAGGCATGCGTCACCATGCCCAGCTAATTTTTTGTATTTTTAGTAGAGACGGGGTTTCACCATGATGACCAGGATGGTCTCGATCTCTCGACCTCGTGATCCACCCGCCTCGGCCTCCCAAAGTGCTGGGATTACAGGCTTGAGCCACCGCGCCGGGCCTATATTTTGGTTTTTTGTTTTATTTTACAGACAGAGTCTTGCTCTGATGTCCAGGCTGGAGTGCAGTAGTATGATCATAGGTCAGTGTAGCCTCAATCTCCTTGGGCTTGTGGGATTCCTCTGCTTCAGCCTCCTGAATAACTGGGACTACAGGTGTGCACCACTGTGGCCAGCTTATAGCATATTTTGAAGTCAGGATGTGTGATGCCTCCAGCTTTGTTCTTTTTACTCAGGATAACTTTGGCTATTTGAGGTCTTTTGTAGTTCCATATAAATGTTAGGATTTTTTTCTATGTCTGTGAAGAGTATCTTTGCTACTTTGATAGAGATTGCACCAAATCTGCAAATTGCTTTGGGTAGTATTGTTATTTTAACAATATTAATTCTTTTAATCCATGAGCATGGGATACCTTTCTTTTTTCTTCTTCTTCTTCTTTTTTTTTTTTTTTTTTTTGCATCAGCATCATCTTCAATTTATTTCATCAGTTTTATAGTTTTCCTTGTATAGATCTTTCACTTTGGTTACACTGATTCTTAGGTATTTTACATTCTTTGTAGCTATTGGAAATGGGATTGTTCTCAACTTCTTTTTCAGATTGTTTGCTGTTAGTGCATACAAATGCTACTTGTTTTTGTATGTTGAATTATCCTGCAACTTTACTGAATTAATTCATCATCAACTCTTAACAGTTTTTTTGTTGGAGTCTTTTTTTTTTTTTTTTTAAGAGAGAGACAGGGTCTCACTGTATTGCCCAGGCTGGTCTCAAATTCCAGATCTCAAGCAATCCATCCACCTCAGCTTCCCAAAGTGTTAGGATTACAGGTGTAAGCCACCACAGCCCATCGAGTCTTTAGATTTTTCTAAGTATAAGACCATGCCGCCGGGCGCGGTGGCTCCAGCCTGTAATCCCAGCACTTTGGGAGGCCGAGGCGGGTGGATCACAAGGTCAAGAGATCGAGACCATCCTGGTCAACATGGTGAAACCCCGTCTCTACTAAAAATACAAAAAAGTAGCTGGGCATGGTGGCATATGCCTGTAATCCTAGCTACTCAGGAGGCTGAGGCAGGAGAATTGCCTGAACCCAGGAGGCGGAGGTTGCGGTGAGCCGAGATCGCGCCATTGCACTCCAGCCTGGGTAACAAGATCGAAACTCCGTCTCAAAAAAAAAAAAAAAAAAAAAAAAAAAAAAAAAAAAAAAAGACCATGCCATCTACAAACAAGGCTAATTTGACTTCTTCGTTTCCAATTTGGATGCCCTTTATTTCTTTCTCTTGCCTAATTGCTCTGGCCATTTCCTCCATTTCCTTACCAATATTACATTGAATAAAAGTGGCAAAAGTGGGCATCCTTTTCTTGTTCCAGATCTTAGAGGAAAGGCTTTCAATTTTTCTCCATTTAGTACAATGTTAGCTGTGGGTCTGTCATATGTAGCCTTTATTATTTTAAGGTATGTTCCTTCTATACCCAATGGGGTTTTTTTTTTTAATCATAAAGTGATGCTGAATTTTTTAGAAAGTTTTTTCAGAGTCTATTGAAATGATCATATGGTTTGTGCTCTTGGTTCTGTTAATATGATGTGTCATGCATATTGATTTGTGGATGTTGAACCATCCTTGCATCCCTGGGATGAATCCCATTTGATCATGGTGAATAATCTACACTCACAATATTGTACAACCATCACCACTATCTATTTCCAAAACTTTTTCATCACCCCAAATGGAAACTCTGAACCCACCAAGCAATAACTCCTCATACTCCCTGACCCCAGCTCCTAGTAACTTCTATTCTGCTTTCTGTCTCCATGAATTTGCCTTTTCTAGGTATCTTGTATAAATAGAATCATGCAATATTTGTCCCTTTGAGTCTGGTTTCTTTCACTTAGCATGATGTTTTCAGGCTTCATCTATGTTGTCAAAATATCAGAATTTCATTACTTTTTAAGGCCAGATAATATCCCCAGCAGCGTATGAGGATCCCAATTTCTCCATTTCCTTACCAACAGTTGTTTTTCTTTTGTTTTCTTTTCTTTTGAGATGGAGTCTCGCTCTGTCACCAGGCTGGAGTGCAGTAGAGTGATCTCAGGTCACTGCAACCTCCAACTCCCAGATTAAAGTGATTCTCCTGCCTCAGCCTCCCAGGTAGCTGGAATTACAGGCGCCCGCCACCACGAGTGGCTGATTTTTGTATTTTTGGTAGAGACGGGCTTTCACCATGTTGGCCAGGATGGTTTCGATCTCCTGACCTCATGATCCACCTGCCTCAGTCTCCCAAAGTGCTGGGATTACAGACGTGAGCCACCATGTCCGGCGGTTTTTCATTTTAAAAAATTATCCTAGCCATCCTAGGCTCTGTCTACTTTTGTCACATAAAGTGTTACTGTGGAAAGGAGCACGGATCTACACAGAAGTCCCAGCTTCACCACTAACAGACTAACAGTGTGAGGTGGACAATCCTGGAGCTCTAAGAACCTCAGTTTCTTTCTCTGTAAAGTGGAGCTAATAATGCCTGCCTGGCAAGGCTGTATAGGTGGAGTGAAGATAAGGATGCATATAAAACACTCCTACAGACTCTAGAACGTGGTAGCTATTATTTTCCACAGAATGTAAGCTTAATGGAGGCAGGGATTTGGTCTGTTAGGTACACCTTAGTCTCCCAACCCCTGGAGCAGTGAGTGGCGCTCAGTAGGCACTCCAAAAATAAGTGTGGAATGATTGAATGAACTGTTAACAAGCAGAGCTATCTGGAAGTGAGTTGTCATGGATAGTGAGGGCGCTGTTACTGGCTGTGTTCAAGCGTGATCTGCATAAACACGGAGTGGTGACTATGCACTGGGCCCCGTGGAGAGATACCAAGATGAAAACGCACCCCCCTAGCCTTCAAAGAGCAAAAGCTACAGAGTTGTGGGGACATAAGTACCCCCATAACTTACGACGCAAGCCATGCAGGCTCCCGGCAGGATGGGGTCCCTAGGGAAGACAGCCAGGAGGGCTAGGAGCTTGAACTGGATCACCTCGGGGGCAGGTGTGGCCCCGACCCAGTGAGGCCAGCTTGGCTGCGGCCACCTACCCTGTCCCAGGTGCTGCCAGACCGCGACGGAAAGCGCTGCATGTTCTGTGTGAAGACAGCCACCCGCACATACGAGATGAGCGCCTCAGACACGCGCCAGCGCCAGGAGTGGACAGCTGGTGAGTGCTCGCCAGGTGGCTTGGGTCTGGCTGGTACTCAGGCGCCTCAGCTGTGTAAAGGGGATGATAATACTTTGTCCAGCGGGAGGCTGGAGAGTGGACTCGGGAAACTCCTAAGGCCCCGTTCTGGCCTTGTGCGAGGGAGGATTCAACTGACCCGCTCCCGCTCCTCGCTCTTCCGCAGCCATCCAGACGGCTATCCGGCTGCAGGCCGAGGGGAAGACGTCCCTGCACAAGGACCTGAAGCAGAAACGGCGCGAGCAGCGGGAGCAGCGGGAGCGGCGCCGGGCGGCCAAGGAGGAGGAGCTGCTGCGGCTGCAGCAGCTGCAGGAGGAGAAGGAGCGAAAGCTGCAGGAGCTGGAGCTGCTGCAGGAGGCGCAGCGGCAGGCCGAGCGGCTGCTGCAGGAGGAGGAGGAGCGGCGCCGCAGCCAGCACCGTGAGCTGCAGCAGGCGCTCGAGGGCCAACTGCGCGAGGCGGAGCAGGTGCGGCTCGCTCCCAGCGCGGGGGCGAGACGGGTGGGCTGGGAGGCTGCGGGGCGGGCCGGCAGCGGAGCGCCCGGGGCGGGGCCTGGGCAGAGGGCGGAGCTCCTGGGTTGAGAGGCGGGGCTTGGAATGAGAGATTGTTGGGACAGCCTGGGGGTTTGAAAGAGAGATTTGGGATGGGGCCTCCGCCAGGCGCAGGACTACGGCTAAGAAAGGGGTGTGGGCGAGGTCCGAGCCGGTGGATGGCTGGGACCTGGTTCGGAGACCTTGGCTGGGGGTTGGGGCTTGGGCAGAAGGAGCCGTTGAAGACTATGTGATTGGGGATTAGATTGGACCGAGTGTGGACTAGAACTGAACTGAGTTTACAGTGAACCAGTTTGAGAGGCAGGCGGGACGCATATGGAGGCGGACTAGGCGTGCAGGGGCAATTGGACTGAGGATTTGAGAGATCTGGATCTGGAGTCAGAAAAAGGTAGATTCAGTCCTTGCTCTGCTTCTTAACGAGCCTGGTGATCCCAGGCAGGTTACTGAGCCTTATCAGTAAAATGCTAATGCTAATAGCACTTTGCTCATAGAGGTATAGTGAGGGCTAAATGAGGAAACACTTGTAGTGTCCAGTAACTTTTCGTTGTAATAATTGTAATTATAGTCACCTCCTTTCTAGCATCAGCCATGATGATAACATATTATTATATATTAGAATAATAATTATTAAGCTAGTGCTAGGAAGGAGATGGCCATAACATGTTTTAATCTCTTATTTAATTATATAATGTTGTGAAATTACATGTTACATGATTATGATTAAGGTTGGTACTAGGAGGAGAATAACTTAAGCCCGTTTCCCCCGTATGGCATCTGTTCACCAACCATTATCTGTTCCAGTCAGGTTCTCAGAAAGGGGTCAGATCAGCAAACCCCTGACATGAAGGAATTCCCCAGACCCTCACCTCTAGACAGCTTAGCAGAGTCCTGGGGAAAGATGGGCAACATGCCCGCTCCCCTCCTCCCCTGCCCCCAGGTGCCTCTTTTGACCTGGCTCTGGGTCCACCACCTCCCCCGCTCCACAGGCTCGGGCCTCCATGCAGGCTGAAATGGAGCTGAAGGAGGAGGAGGCTGCCCGGCAGCGGCAGCGCATCAAGGAGCTGGAGGAGATGCAGCAGCGGTTGCAGGAGGCCCTGCAACTAGAGGTGAAAGCTCGGCGGGATGAGGAATCTGTGCGACTCGCTCAGACCAGGTAGGCCTGAGGAACCTCTTCTGGGTCTCCCACCACCCCTTCTGGAACCCACCCCAGTTTTCCTGCTTGCGGCGCACCCGCAAGGTGCCTTAGCACTAGAGACCACCCAGTACACACCCGCCCGGCAGACTGCTGGAAGAGGAGGAAGAGAAGCTGAAGCAGTTGATGCAGCTGAAGGAGGAGCAGGAGCGCTACATCGAACGGGCGCAGCAGGAGAAGGAAGAGCTGCAGCAGGAGATGGCACAGCAGAGCCGCTCCCTGCAGCAGGCCCAGCAGCAGCTGGAAGAGGTGCGGCAGAACCGGCAGAGGGCCGACGAGGATGTGGAGGTGAGGCCTGGGGTGGGATGGAGTGGAGGCTGGCAGGGCGCAGATTCTGGAGCCAGGCTGCCTTCCCTCAAACCCTGGCCCTAGCAGCCGCTGGCTGTGTGACTTAGGACAAGTTCCCTGACTTCTTGGAGTTAGTCTCTTATCTGGGAGAGGAAATTGGTAATAGCATTGTTATGAAGGTTAAACGAGATGATACATGATATTTAGTATGTAGTAAGTGCTGAAGAAACATTTGCTGCTATTTTTACATTATTATTAATTATTATTAATATTATTAAATATTACATTATTATTATTATTAATTATTTACAACATTATTATTAATCTGGCGAAAATTTTTCTTCTACCCTTCCAAGCCCCTGTCTTGCTATCCCTATACTTTGGCTCTACTCCTTGAAGCCCGAGTCTCCATAAATTGAAACACAGAAATATGTAACGTAGATCTCTCTGTGACCCCCACCCCACACACACACCTCACAACCGCTGCTAATGGCTCCGTGAAATGTTGAACAGAGTTTCCTGGAGTAGGTCCTGGAAATGTGGTGTAGGGCAGTGGCTTCAAGCTCAAACGTATCCCTGGGCAAGTCACTTAACCTCTTTTGAACTTGTTTGTTGTTAATTTCTGCTCTGGAAGTTAAATAATATCATAAACACACTTAGCACATCTTAGCTGTTCAATAAATGGAAACTATGATTATGGTTACTTTTTACCTTTCGGAGGTCCATGAGTCCCCTGAAATTGGAGGCAAACTCTATTCATGTATATATTAATAACTGTCTATGAGCATACATGTTTGTTTGTTTTTTCTGGGGAGATGATCAGTATTCTTGGTCAGATTTTAAGAGGCCTGTGAACCTGAAAAGATCAAGACCCTGTGCCATGGATGGCGGTTCTGATCACTCCCCACTGGCCCTGCCCATACAGGCTGCCCAGAGAAAACTGCGCCAGGCCAGCACCAACGTGAGACACTGGAATGTCCAGATGAACCGGCTCATGCATCCAATTGAGCCTGGAGGTGAGAAGGGATAGACTTTGGGGCTTTCCTTGGAGCTGGGAGGGAGAAAGGAGGGATAAAGGGATACCTCCGGCTCTCCAAGGGTCAGCAAAGACAGGTCTGGAAGTCAGGAGGCTCCCCTTTCCTCTGAGGGCTGAGGCAAGGTGCCCTGCCTGTATCCTTTGCATGCTTTTCTCCTTACTTGCTTGCCTTCTCTCTGCCAGATAAGCGTCCGGTCACCAGCAGCTCCTTCACAGGCTTCCAGCCCCCTCTGCTTGCCCGCCGTGACTCCTCCCTAAAGCGCCTGACTCGCTGGGGATCCCAGGGCAACAGGACCCCCTTGTCCAACAGCAATGAGCAGCAGAAGTCCCTCAATGGTGGGGGTGAGGATCCAGCTCCGGCTTCCACTCCTCAGGAAGATAAACTGGATCCAGCACCAGAAAATTAGCCTCTCCTAGCCCCTTGTTCCTCTCAACGTCATATCCACCAGGACCTGGCCACAGCTGGCCTGTGTGTGATACCAGCTCCTACTAGGAGAGGGAACTGAGGTCCTGCAGCCAGGGACCCAGTCTCTCCAACCATAAACAGGCCAGGATGAAACCTGGTTCATCCTTCATACCAGCTCCAAGCCCCAGACCATGGAAGCTGTCTGGGATGTTGATCTTTGGGAAGTTGGCCCCGTGCTTTAGACCAAAGGACCCGATGACTGGGCTGGGAAAGAGTGAACAAGCAAGCTGGGGCCACCAGCCCCCAGGTGGCCACCAAGTTATAGAAGCACATTTCCAAATAAAAACTGCTCTTAGAATGAATTATTGGCTCAGGTCTGTCCATCTTTCCTGCCATTTCCTCCCTTCCTCCCTCAAGTCCAGTTATAGGTTCCAAAGGGCAGTAAAAGTATAGTAAAGTGGTTAGTTATGTAGACCCTGCAGCTACACTGCCTGGGTTCTGAACCTGGCTTTGCTACTTACTAACTGATTGACTTTGGTCAATTTTCTTTCTATCTCTGTGTTTCAGTTCCCACGTTGGTAAAATGGAGATAATGATTATACTTACTGTATAGGGTTATATGAGGATTAAGTGTTTGGCACATGAGTGAGCGCCATCAACAGTATCAGCCAAAAGTGTTTATTGCATGTCTACTGCAGTTTTCCAGGTTATTTAATTATCATGACAACTCTTAGAGCTAAAAAACACCATTGGCATTTTACAAATGGACAAAATGGGCCAGTTACGGTGACTCATGCCTGTAATCCCAGCACTTTGGAAGGCCGAGGTGGATGGATCACGAGGTCAGGAGTTCAAGACCAGCCTGACCAACATGGTAAAATCCTGTCTCTACTAAAAAATACAAAAATGAGCTAGGCATGGTGGCGTGCACCTGTAATCCCAGCTACGTCTGTCATGGCTACTGCCTTATTCTGGCTCTTGTCACCTCCCACCTAGATAAGACCAGTAACCATGTCTCCTTATCAACTCCTCTCCCCATTGCCACCTGGACAGGATTTCTAAAACGCAGATTTGTCCTTGACTCTTCTCAATTTGCAGTTCCTTGGTGGTATCCTAGAGTTTAGATATTCTAATTCACATTCCCACATGTGGCAGATGAGGCCCATGGCGATCTGGCCCGGGAGGGCCTCCTATGGCTCTGCCTTCTAGAACTACCCACAGCTCCCTCTAGCCTCGCACTCACTTCCTTTCCCCCCAGCCTTCTAACAGCCTCCATAACTAAATGCTTGAGCTCCTCAAGGCAGGGACATAGCTTCTTGAACTAAGAGCCATGGTGACTGGCTCCTAGAAGACATGCAACAAATATTTGTCAAATACCTATATGAATGAATAAATTCTGAAGTGAATGATCCAGGTGTCACAAAGCTAAAAAGTTTTGAAATAGTTGTTTTTTGGCTCATGAATTTTATTTGTCAATAAAATGTAAGTGTGGAATGTTAATAGATTTCAGTTTAGTTCTATAATGTCAAGAATTTAAGAATTAAAAAAAATACTGCAGGAAAAAGATAGTTGTAAATAAAAAACAAATTTAAAAAATTAGGCTGGGCTGGGCGCGGTGGCTCACGCCTGTAAACCCAGCACTTTGGGAGGCCGAGGCGGGTGGATCATGAGGTCAAGAGATCGAGACCATCCTGGTCAACATGGTGAAACCCCGTCTCTACTAAAAATACAAAAAATTAGCTGGGCATGGTGGCGCGTACCTGTAATCCCAGCTACTCAGGAGGCTGAGGCAGGAGAATTGCTTGAACAAGGGAGGCGGAGGTTTCGGTGAGCCGAGATCGCGCCATTGCACTCCAGCTTGGGTAACAAGAGCGAAACTCCGTCTCAAAAAAAAAAAAAAAAAAAAAAATTAGGCTGGGTGTGGTGGCGTGCACCTGTATTCCCAGCTACTTGGGAGGCTAAGGTGGAAGGATTGCTTGAGTCCAGGAGGTAGAGGTTGTAGTGAGCCACGACAGTGCCACTTCACTCCAGCTTGGATGACAGAATGAGACTCTGTTTCAAAAAAAAAAAAATTTAAAAAATTGATTGGCTAGCCAGGCGCGGTGGCTCAAGCCTGTAATCCCAGCACTTTGGGAGGCTGAGGCGGGTGGATCATGAGGTCAAGAGATCAAGACCATCCTGGTCAATATGGTGAAACCCCGTCTCTACTAAAAATACAAAAAAGTAGCTGGGCATGGTGGCACGTGCCTGTAATCCGAGCTGCTCAGGAGGCTGAGGCAGGAGAATTGCCTGAACCCAGGAGGCGAAGGTTGCGGTGAGCCGAGATTGCGCCATTGCACTCCAGCCTGGGTAACAAGAGTGAAACTCCGTCTCAAAAAAAAAAAATAAATAAATAAAATTGATTGGCTAAAAAGTGCTTCATCTTAGATACAGCTTGGAATTACTATCTTAAAAACTATGCAAAAAGAAAAAATATGCAAGAAGCTGCATGGTTCTTATATATTCTTTCAGGATTGGGGGGCAGACAATTTTGCAGGTCATACTATGGAGAACTCATGAGTTGAAAGATGGAGTGAGACCCGGTTTTAGAGATTCTTGGAAGCTATGCAGAGTTTAGATTGGAGGTGACAAGCCAGCTGAACCTCTCAGACTCAGGTTCTTCACCTGTAAATGGGGTCCATTCCAGGCTTTTAAATATTCTATGGTGGGACATAGGAATGGATGGAGGGCGGAGGCATGATATAGTGGTACAGTGAGAGGAAGATCACTTGGATGCCTGAATGTGAGCCATTTTGGCACTGGCATGAGAAGCCCTCAACCTTGGCGACATTTCTAGGTGGAAGGAGAAGATATTTTCTAGACTTTTAATTCCAGGGTTAAAACATAACTCTTCTGTCCTTTCCATCACCCTGGACAAAGAAAAGTATGTCCTGTCTCTGACACCTTCGCAGATACTCATAAACCCTAGGGGCCACGGGGAATGCGCAGCCTTTGTGGTCTCATGTCTTCTCTCTTTCTGTGGCTTATATGTGAGCAGGGCTGAGGAGGTGGGGCTAGAATACAAGAGGCGTCGCCAGGAGTCCACCTGGCCCACGGGGTGCCTACTGAGTCACCTCGCTACTTCCTGCAGCAGTGAGAGGGGAAGGAGAGGGCGATGACTCGAAGGTTGATTTCGGAAGACTGAGGAGGCCCCCACCTGCTGGCTAGAGAATCAAATGGCTACGGAGAATCAAATTCAGAGCGGATTCCGCCTTCCCACTCTAACCTGTAAGTTGTTCAGTTACACAACAACTGGGTGTCAGAGCAGGTTTTGGTAGCTGAAATCCCTGTCTGGTCTGGAACGCGCTGTAAAGGCTTGGCAGGGACCCACTTTTCCCACTCTGAACTGTCCCCCAGGGCAAATCTAGTCAGAATGTAGATTCAGGGAAGTTATTTTAGTCTGGGTTTGTGATTCAAGTAATGGAAACTGACTGATTCAAGCTGACTTAACTGACTTTCCAGAAAAGAAATTTATTAGTAGAATGTAAGGGAGTACATTAAATAATTGGGAGGAGGAATGAGTTGTCTTGGAGGCTATGTAGTCAGAAACAGTACCCAAATCAGACACTCCACCTGCCACTCTGGGTACAGAAGCTGCTGCTTCCTTGGCTAATCTTACCAAATGCTGGATGCTGCTCTTATAACTGCTGCCCCTGGCTGTCTCTGGAAATTGGATGGAACTGCTGCTACCACTCACCTGAATCAATTATGTATCCTCCCGGGTTCTTCATCTTCCCAGCTTCCAGTGCCTCCGATTGGTGTACCTTGGTCATGTGACTAAATCCTAGCTGCACAGGAGGCTGGGAATAAATGCCTGTAGTTTCAGCTACTTTGGAGGCTGAGGTGGGAGGATTGCTGCTCGAGTCCAGGAAGCAGAGGTTGCCGAGATCACTCCACAGCACTCCAACCTGGGTGATAGAGTGAGACCCTGTCTTGCAGGACTGTTGGGCCCCATGGGGTCATGGGGTGTCCCTTATGCTGTGCTGAGGTGCAGGATCCGAGAAGTAAAGAGGCAGGACACTGAAGAACCGGTGAAGAGCAGCTGGACTTGGGAGCCATGAAAACTATGAGCAGAGATCAGTGGGGGGCCCCAAATGCCCAGAAGCATCTGTACTTACTAGGTACAAGCAGGGGGCAGGGTCATAAGTGAGGTCATCATCTATAGGCTTAGTAATAAGGCATACAATAATCACATGAGTCACAAGTGAGGGGGGCCACCCCATTATGTCACCTGGGTGGAGAGGTGGGCCGTGCACAGTAGGGGGCCATGCTGTGTAGTAGAGGGTCGTGTACAGAAAAGAGGTCCACCCCCATTAGGTCACCGAGGCAAGAAGATGGGCTGCGTGCAACAGGTGTCATGCACAACACTTCTTATCTGGGGGCTGGAGACTTCAAAGGGTTTCTAATACATACTGTAAGTCAATGCAGTGGGAGCTGACAGACTTGTGCTCTTCTCTTAAGATATTTATGGGAGGATCAGAGGCCGGGCGCGGTGGCTCAAGCCTGTAATTCCAGCACTTTGGGAGGCTGAGGCGGGTGGATCACGAGGTCAAGAGATCGAGACCATCCTGGTCAACGTGGTGAAACCCCGTCTCTACTAAAAATACAAAAATTAGCTGGGCATGGTGGCACACGCCTGTAGTCCCAGCTTCTTGGGAGGCTGAGGCAGGAGAATTGCCTGAGCCCAGGAGGCGGAGGTTGCGGTGAGCCGAGATCGCGCCATTGCACTCCAGCCTGGGTAACAAGAGCGAAACTCCGCCTCAAAAAAAAAAAAAATAAAGATTTATGGGAGGATGATTTGAGTTAGCACAGAAGCGAGAAAAGACTGACAGGGTGTACAGCCACCGTGACCGTCACACCGGAGGAGTTCTCCCTTGGTTATTTCCAGGATCTCAGGCTGAGGTCTACTTTCCACAGGAACTGGATGCAAGGTACTACAACTCCTTTTTCAGGAGGAGAGGCTCTTGCTCCAAGCCTGCCATACAGCGTATGCCCTTTCAGGCAGGGATGCCACTGCGGGGGTCTCTGGTTCTTGTCCTGTTTTCCCATGGGCTGTTTTCCCATGTACTGCTTCTGTTCTGTGACTGCTCTAGGCATTACCCCTACTACAAACTGCTATATGGTTATACAGAAGGATTCTATAAATCAGCACTAAATGTGTCAGTATAGCACTGACTACAATACCTATATGAGTATATAGAAAGATTATATAGAACTAAGTGTGCTAGCTATAAGTATTAAGTATGATTATATAATCTAGATATATGTAAGCAGTAAGTTATAATTCAGGCACTAATTCTATAAACTAATATATGATTATATAAAAAGGATTATATAAAGGAAATAGCTGAGTAATAACATTATAAACTAAGATATTCTTCAGGCACTAATTGTGTCTGGACAGTTCTCCTTCCTCAGTGCCCATGGGGGGTGTTACCCACACTGTCTCAAAAGAAAGAAAAAGAGAGAGAGAGAGAGAGAGAGAGAGAGGAGGAAGGAAGGAAGGAAGGAAAGGAGGGAGATAGGGAGAGGGAAGGGGGGAAGGGAGGGAGGGAGGGAAGGGATGAGAGAGGGAGGGAGGTAGGGAAGCAAGAAAGGAAAGAAAAAAGAAAGAAAGAAAGGGGAAAAGAAAATATAGGGAAATAAAAAATAGGGAAATGAAGTCAAATGTCAAACATCAGAAAAGCTCTTACATGGAAAGTAATTTTGACTTTGCTTTCAATGCGTAGAACTGCAATTATTGAGTAAGAGCATCAGAGGATATAAGGTTTTTTCTCAATATAAGGAAGACTTATTTTGTTGTTCTTAGAAAATAGCCAGGCAAGATGGCTCATACCAGTAATTCCAGCAGTTTGGGAGGCCAAGGTGGGCGAATCACCTGAGGTCAGGATTTCCAGACCAGCCTGGCCAACATGGTGAAAGCCTGTCTCTACTAAAAATACAAAAATTACCTGGCCGTGGTAGCGGGTGCCTGTAATCCCAGCTACTTGGGAGGCTGAGGCAGGAGAATGGCTTGAACCTGGGAGGAGGAGGTTGCAGTGAGCTGAGATCATGCCACTGCACTCCAGCCTGGGCGACAGAGCAAGACTCTGTCTCAAAAAGAAAGAAAGAAAACAAACCAATAATGTTTCCATTATGGGGAAAAAAACTTGATCGGAAAAACAAACATAGACAATAACTGGCAGAACCGCAATTCAAAGACAATTACTGGTAACATTTCTGTGTGTTTCCTTTCTGTTTTTTGTTTTGTTTCGTTTTTTTTGAGATGGAGTCTCCTCTGTTGCCCAGGCTGGAGTGCAGTGGCACAATCTCAGCTCGCTGCAACTTCTGCCTGGTAGGTTCAAGCAATTCTCCTGCCTCAGCCTCCCAAGTAGCTGAGACTACAGGCGTGTACCACCATGCCCGGCTTTTTTTTTTTTTTTTTTTTTTTTTTTTTTTTTTTTTTGAGATGGAGTCTTGCTAGGCTGGAGTGCAATGGCGCAATCTTGGCTCACTGCAACCTCCGCCTCCTGAGTTCAAGTGATTCTCCTGCCCCAGCCTCCCGAGTAGCTGGGATCACAGGAGCCCACCACCAAGCCCAGCTACTTTTTAAATTTTTAGTAGAGATGGGGTTTCACCATGGTCAGGCTGATCTTGAATTCCTGCCCCAGCTAATGTTTTTGTATGTTTAGTAGAGATGGGGTTTCGCCATGTTTACCAGGCTGGTCTCACCCGATTCAGCCTCCCAAAGTGCTGGGATTACAGGTGTGAGCCACCATGCCCGGCCTTTTTTCTCTTTTTGAGACAGGGTCTCACTCTGATGCCCAGGCTGGAGTGCAGTGGAGCAATCTCAGCTCACTGCAACTTCCATCTCCAAGGTTCAAGCAATCCTGTGCCTCAGCCTCCCTCGCAGCTGGTACTGTAGGCACACACAACCACCCCTAGCTCCTTTCAGTTTTTTTCCATGCTAAGTTTTAGTTTTCAAAACTGTGTGATTTAACTCTCTACATATCATCAAATTATTTTCCACTTAATATCAGATTATAACATTTTTCCACTTTATCACTGTCCAAAAGATCACCAGGATGGCTAAGTAGTGGATAGCAGAGCTTTACTAAGTGATATCAGTTTGAAAACCAGGAAGAGATAGTTTCAGACATGGACCGAAGGTGCGCTCTCTTCAAAGAGGGAAACGGCAGGTTGAGTCTTATGCCTCACAGGGTCTATATTACACAAGAGTCATACATATTTAGCAGATTTGGGGAAAAAACATGTATTTATGAGAGGAGCCAAGTACATGAACAATGGACAAACATACATATAACATGCATCCCATGTTCACTTTGGGGCAGGTTTTAGCATTAAAATGAGGAGGAATTTGGCTCTTGACACAAAAGGTGAACTAAAGAACACAAAGACAATTTGTGTGTAGCCTCTATAAACTGGCTGAAACTGGTTTAAGGTCTACAATTGCTTATCAGAAAAGAATGTTTGTAGGCCAGTGGCTCATGCCTGTAATCCCAGCGCTTTGGGAGGCCAAGGTGGGTGGATCACTTGAGCTCAGGAGTTTGAGACAATCCTGGGCAATATCGGGCGCTCCCATCTCAATTATAAAAAATAAAATACTGGCCGGGCACGGTGGCTCAAGCTTGTAATCCCAGCACTTTGGGAGGCCGAGGCGGGTGGATCACAAGGTCAAGAGATCGAGACCATCCTGGTCAACATGGTGAAACCCCGTCTCTACTAAAAATACCAAAAAAATTAGCCGGGCATGGTGGCGCGTGCCTGTAATCCCAGCTACTCAGGAGGCTGAGGCAGGAGAATTGCCTGAACCCAGGAGGCGGAGGTTGCGGTGAGCCGAGATCGCGCCATTGCACTCCAGCCTGGGTAACAAGGGTGAAACTCTGTCTCAAAAATAAATAAATAAATAAATAAATAAATAAATAAAAATAAAATAAGCTTTAAAAAGCAAGAAAAGAATGTTTGTAAGGCCAGTCCTCTGTCCAATCGGAGTTGTAGTGGTCTGGCTTGTAAATTAGTTAGGAGAGGTCTGATCATTTGCCTGATCCCTCCTGTTGTTAGAGAGTTTAACCAGAATGCAGTTTTTCTTGTAGCCATAGGAATTTAGGGAGTTGCCATGCCAGCTGCATTGAACCCTGTAATTAACCTTTGTTTCCTTAACCTTAGGCTCTGTCTTAGTGATAAAGGGTATGTATTTTGGTCTCTCAGACCGTATTACCAACTCTGTTTGAGCATTACTTTTAGTGGCTGCATAATATTCCAGAAGGAGGATACAGCATAATTTACCTAAACATTTCTCTGTTGTTGGACAATTATCTCCAGTTTTTTGTTGGTTTAAACAACACTGCAAGGCCAAGTGTGGTGGCTCACACCTGTAATCCCAGGACTTTGGGAGGCTGAGGTGGGCAAATCACAAGGTCAGGAGTTTGAGACCAGCTTGGCCAACATAGTGAAAACCCATCTCTACTACAAATGAAAAAACTTAGCTGGGTGTAGCGACGGGTGCCTGTAATCCCAGCTACTCAGGAGGCTGAGGCAGGAGAATCGCTTGAACGCTGGAGGCAGAGGTTGCAGTGAGCTGAAATGGCCCCATTGCACTCCAGCCCAGGGGACAGAGTGAGACTGTTTCTCAAAAATAATAATAATAATAATAAAATAAAAATAAATAAAAAATACTGCAATGAGCATTTTTGTGTACAAAGCCTTTTCTGTATTTAGGATTCCTCAGACAGACTATCCAAAGACAGACTATCCAAAGTAGAATTCTGGGTTCTAAATAATAAATATAGAGATAGATATTTATCATCTACATTATATTAAATTTCATATGTTCTTAATATAAAAATGAAATAGCCGGGCACGGTGGCTCAAGCCTGTAATCCCAGCACTTTGGGAGGCTGAGGCGGGTGGATCACGAGGTCGAGAGTTCGAGACCATCCTGGTCGACATGGTGAAACCCCGTCTCTACTAAAAATACAAAAAATCAGCTGGGCATGGTGGCGTGTGCCTGTAATCCCAGCTGCTCAGGAGGCTGAGGCAGGAGAATTGCCTGAACCCAGGAGGCGGAGGTTGCGGTGAGCCGAGATCGTGCCATTGCACTCCAGCCTGGGTAACAAGAGCGAAACTCCGTCTCAAAAAAAAAAAAAAAAAAAAAAGAAATGAAGTGAAAAATAGAATAACTTATAACTTAAAAATCACAGGTGTGGTGGCTCATGCCTGTAATCCCAACACTTTGGGAGACAGAGGTGGGTGGATCACTTGAGGTCAGGAGTTTGAGACCAGCTGGTCAACATGACAAAACCCTGTCTCTATTAAATATACAAAAATTAGCCAGGCATGGTGGCAGGCGCCCATAATCTCAGCTACTTGGGAGGCTGAGGCAGGAGAATTGCTTGAACCCGGGAGGTGGAGGTTGCAGTGAGCCAAGGTTGCACCACTGTACTCCAACCTGGGTGAGAGAGCAAGGCTCTGTCTCAAAAAATAAATAAATAAATAAATAAATAAATAATTTTTAAAAATCACAATTTATACATTTAGAAAGGAGAATTTCTCATTAAGGGTTGCGGCCTGTGAGATGCCAGTTTTGACAGGCTGGGAGCATAGCCTCCAGCTGAAGCCATTAGCAGGTACTTGAAAGGAGGAGGGCCTGGGACAGGAGCTTTATGCTGAACAGATTGGCTAAATATACATATTCAACAGGTTATAGGAAGATCTATGAATATTCATGAAGGGGATCCAAACATTTGCATACTAAATAAGCATGGATGTTACACATGGCTCATGTTCACCTTGGGGCAGAGACAACATTTAAATGTTGGCCAGGCATGATGGCTCAGGCCTGTAACTCCAGGACATTCGGAGGCCGAAGTAGGCAAAAGCTTGAGCCCAGGAGTTTGAGACCAGCCTGGGCAACATAGTGAGACCCTATCTCTAAAAAAAAAAAAAAAAATTAAATGTATTACAATTAGGCCCTATGAGTCAAAAGGTGAAGCAGGGGCAGGAAGGCATTCAAGTGCTCAGCCTCTGTAAACAGAATCAGTAGTCCATGGTCAGTGGTCTTCTCACCAGGAAAAAGTTAATGAAATCAGACTCTTGCCCAATCAAAGCTGTAGTTATGGCTTGTGGAATGGGGATCAATTAGTCAGTGTCTGGCGGTGGAGTTGTTTTTAATACTACTTATCTCCAGCCCAGTGCTTGTTTATCTGTTAGAGAAAAAGAAAAACTTTGTGGCAGTTAGAACATAGTTCTTTTCTTTTCATATATATATATATATATATATTTTAGTAGAGATGGGGTTTCACCATGTTGCTCAAACTCTTGAGCTCAGGCAATCTGCCAGCCTCAGCCTCCCAAAGTGCTGCGATAACAGGGGTGAGCCACCTCGCCCAGCCTTTCTTTTCTTTTTTTAAGAGACAGGGTCTCACTATGTTGTGTAGGCTGGCTCCAACTCCCGTACTCAAGCAATCTGCCCTCCTCAGCCTTTGAAAGTGTTGGGATTATGGGCATGAGCCACCACGCCAGCAGAAAACATAGTTTATTGTTTAAGTGTAGGAGTGTGTGACTTAACCCTTCCCTGCCACGACCTTAGGTCCTGATTATAATTTGGTATCTTATTGCCACAAAGAGTGCATTCTGTTAGTCTATGATCTCTAATTTTTTTTTTTTTTTTTTTTTTTTTTTTGAGACAGAGTCTTGCTCTTGTTACCCAGGCTGCAGTGCAATGGTGCGATCTCGGCTCACTGCAACCTCCGCCTCCTGGGTTCAAGTGATTCTCCTGTCTCAGCCTCCTGAGCAGCTAGGATTACAGGCATGTGCCACCTCACCCGGCTAATTTTGTATTTTTAGCAGAGACAGGTTTTCTCCATGTTGGTCAGGTTGTCTTGAACTCCCAACCTCAGGTGTGATCCACCCGCCTTGGCCACCCAATTTGCTGGGATTACCAGCGGGAGCCACCGTGCCTGGCCTATGATCTCTATTTTAACATTAATGCTGGTGAGATGTTGTGTCTAAACTGTAAAAGGGAGGGAGTATAACCAGGCTTGTCTGACCTCCTGACCTGTCATGTCTGGAAACTCAGTTCTGAAGTTTTTTCTGGAGTCCCCTTGGCCAAGAGGGGTCCGTTCAGTTAGTTAGAGGGCTTAGGATTTTGTTTTTAGTTTACAGGGGAAATAAGCCTGTTAGGGGTAGACAGGTTTTCAAAGTATGAGTGTTGACAGGAACATAAGCAACAAAGATACGGTTAAAGTGTCCCTTTCTCTTTCTGCCTGGAAAGCCAGAGGAATTCGTGTTTCCTCTAAAAGGGGTGGGACAGAGGAGAGAATGGTGGGCGGGAGGGAGAGTTGGTGATTTTGGAGGAGGCTAGAGGGTGCAGGGCCAGTTAGAAAACCTCAGCTAGGGGTGTGGAAAGGACTTTTAAAAATTTCTGGCCAGGCGCAGTGGCTCACGCCTGTAATCCCAGCACTCTGGGAGGCCGAGGCGGGCAGATCACCTGAGATTTGCAGTTCACCTGAGACATGGAGAACCCTATCTCTACTAAAAATACAAAATTAGTCAGGCGTGGTGTCGGGTGTAATCCCAGCTACTTGGGAGGCTGAGGCAGGAGACTCATTTGAACCCGGGAGGCGGAGGTTGCAGTGAGCCGAGATCACGCCATTGCACTCCAGCCTGGGCAACAAGAGAAAAACTCTGTCTCAAAAAATAAAAAAGGAAAGAAAAACTTCTGACGGGTGAATTTAAACTATTTGCTATCTATCATATGACCTGCCCCAGGGCCCAGAGTACCCTAATGTCTTTGTACCCGTGAATATTCTGTGTGGGAAGAGGTGCCGGCAGTCCTCAGGGAGAGCTGTTTCCTCTCTAGACTTCTGAACTGTGGTACGGCAACAGCCTGGCAAAAGCAGAAACATAGAGGCAGAGATATTTAAGAGAATATAAACCCCCAGATAGTTGCAAAAATGTTAAGAGAGGGTCTTTGATTTCCACAGTCCATTTTGACCTCAGTCTCAGAAGGCAAGGAGGTTGACATCTAAGTTACAAATATAATGCACAATCATTTCAAAAAGCAGGGGAAAAAAAAGAAAAAGAGAGAAGAAGACAGAAGGAAAAAAAAAAAATCATTCATCCCTCCGAGGCCTGGTGGCTCACATCTGTTATCCCAGCACTTTGGGAGGCTAAGGTGGGAGGATAACTTGAGTTCAGGAGTTAAGACCAGCCGGGGCAACACTGCGAAAACCAGTCTCTACTAAAAACACAAAAAAATTAGCCGGTTGTGGTGGTGCACTCCTGCAGTCCCAGCTCCTCAGGAGGTTGAGGTGGGAGGATCACTCGACTAAGGTAGAGGCTACAGTGAGCTGTGATCGTGCCAGGGCACTCCAGCCTGGGCAACAGAGAGCGACCCGGTCTCAACAACAACAACAACAACAACAATTCACATCCAGACTGGGTGAGGTGGCTCACTTTGGGAGACCTAGGCCGGCGGTTCACGTGAGGTCAGGAGTTCAAGACCAGCCTGGCCGACATGGCGAAACCCCGTCTCTACTAAAAATACAAAAATTAGCTGGGTATGGTGGCGGGTGCCTGTAATCCCAGCTACTTGGAAAGCTGAGGCAGGAGAATCGCTTGAATCCCGGAGAGGGAGGTTACAGTGAGTTGAGACTAAGCAACTGCAATCAGGCAGGGGCGACAGTGAAATTGTGTCTCAAGAAAAAAATCAGCCGGGCGCGGTGGCTCAAGCCTGTAATCCCAGCACTTTGGGAGGCCGAGGCGGGTGGATCACAAGGTCAAGAGATCGAGACCATCCTGGTCAACATGGTGAAACCCCGTCTCTACTAAAAATACAAAAAAAAAGTAGCTGGGCATGGTGGCGCGTGCCTGTAATCCCAGCTACTCAGGAGGCTGAGGCAGGAGAATTGCCTGAACCCAGGAGGCGGAGGTTGCGGTGAGCCGAGATCGCGCCATTGCACTCCAGCCTGGGTAACAAGAGCAAAACTCCGTCTCAGAAAAAAAAAAATAAATAAAATAAAAAATAAAAAATAAAAATAAAAATCACTCATCCAGATAGCTAGGGTGTGGCCTGAGGAGCTTGTGGCCTATAGAAGGTGTGGCCGAAGGGGAGGGGCCGGGTAAGCTTTAACGATGATGGAGAGAGAGGACGTAAACCTGGGTCAAGTTTTGTTCATTGCCAGATGAAAGCCAACTTCTTCCACCAGATTGCCTCCCGGCTGCTAGGTAGCTTTTTGTGGTACATCTTAAGCGCCAGGTTGGAATAATAGGTCCCTTTCAGGTCTTAAAGACCTGGGTTAAGAAGTGAGAACAGAATTGTCTACAAAAATAGGGAAGATGTTACCTATTTTAGGTGAATAAACGTCTTACGTAAGCACATGGGAAGAAAGGTTAAGAAGTCTAAGGTAGTAAGTTTCCAGTTGTAGAAGCCTCTTGAAAGCGGAAAGCCCTTTTTTGAAAATGACAGGCGGTATGATCTCCTCTAGTGGACCTAGCACTGGGTTAAGAGTCCCTCCAGACTTGTCACTGAAAGTCACGTACCGTTTCTAGGACTAAGTTTCTTCAATGAGAGATGAAGGGGTTGCACTAGATGACCTCGAAATTCCCTTCCAGCTTTAAATTCCCTCTTGTGACACTTGCTGGGCTTGTTTTACTGGCCCTGGCGCTCCCCGGCTCCCCCCTTACCTGCTGTGCCCGCACCCCGCACCAGAGGGCGCCGCAGGAGGGCCCGGGACAGCCTGCGGTGGGCGGAGAGGCAGAATCAGGGGAGCCTCCATAAGGCGCGGTGATTGGCCGTCGCCGGGCGGAAGGGGGCGTGGGGAGGGAAGGGCCGAGCTGCGCGGTGACGTCGCGCTGGCGGGGGCGGGGCCGGGCCGCAGAGCGTGTGACGCTGCGGCCGCCGCGAAGCTGGGGATTAATGGGAAAAGTTTTGGCAGGAGCGGGAGGATTCTGCGGAGCCTGCGAGGCGGCGGCAGCGGCGCCGTAGGCAGCCGGGACAGGTCAGTCCGAGTCGGGGGAAGCCGGCAGGCAAGCGGCGGAGGGAAGCGGCGGGCCCCAGCCGAGGCAGCCCTCAGGACTGGGGCGCAAGGCCCGGCGGCGGGGAGCGGGGAGCGGGGTGCGGGGTGCGGGGTGCGGGGTGCGGGGAGCGGCCGGGGTCGGGGAACAGCGTCGCGGCGGCTTCCAGATGCTC
Organism: Saimiri boliviensis; assembly: GCF_048565385.1. Lineage (NCBI taxonomy): Eukaryota > Metazoa > Chordata > Mammalia > Primates > Cebidae > Saimiri > Saimiri boliviensis. Next base: position 99,670,086 of record NC_133452.1, read on the forward strand.
CGGCCCGGTCCGGTCAGCGGTCGTGCGTTGCAGTGCGGGCGCCCTGCCGCCCCTGCGCCCCCGCCCTAGGACCCCCATAGCTGCTTGAGTGAGTAGGAAACACTGGCCTCCCGTCCACTCGACTCTGTGCCCCCTCTTGGGCCTCGTGGCCACCGTCTCCTCCTCCTTATGAGAACCCCGTCAGGCCCGGGGGGCCTCTCGCACTTTCCTCCCCTGTCTCTGACCTCTTACTTCACCCCTTTCTGGTGTCCCCTAATCTATTGCCCTATCTAGGGTCTTCTCAGGGATCTTTTCCTCTGTACTCGTGTCTCCTGCCTTCATCCTCCCATCCTTGCTCTCCTTCCGCATCCCTGTCCCCTTCTTATTCTGTGTCCTAATCCCTCCTAGTATTATGGATCCCCATCCTCTTCCCCAGGGTGTTACTAGACTTTTTCCAACTCCGTGCCTGCAGTCCCTGCCCCCCTAAGCCTCTCTTACCTTGGCTCCCTGAGAGGGCCTGTTTTTACTCCTTTTTCCGATTTCTTTCGTATCAGCCCTGTCCCCTGCATTCCTGTCGTCCGCCTTCTTTTCCCTCCCTGTTTCTTTCCCCTGCTTCTGGGAGAAGCGTTAGCTTTCACTTGACTCCGCTTTCACTTGACCGGCGGTTGACATACCCATGGGGTGGGGTGGAGGTGTTCAGACCTTGATCGAATTAAGAGGCTGATTGACTAAAGGAAATAACAGATGTATCTGTGTGGGAGAATTTACTTGGGTGTTGCATCAGAGATGATGTCCAGTTTGTAGGCCATTCTTCTCATCTCAGCTTTAATACTTCCCCTTTATGGGCCTGTGGACTTCCAGGAACCCTTGGGAAGAGACGGCGCTGAGTTGGATGTGTGCCACGGGTAGCTGGAGGCTTTGTCCAGTTCTTCTCCCCTTCCAGGAATCAGGGTTTCGTGTCTTTCCACTCTGGATATATGGAATACATTTATACCATGATACCCCAGCCTCTCTCTGCCCTCACTCCTACCCTCCACCCTGTGCTCCATCCCAAAGGGCTAAGAGAATTCTTCATAGCTGTGCTCTAGAAAAATGTTTGTGGTCCTCAACCTTTTTCCTGTGTGCTGGCTCCAGAACTTTTTTTTTTCCTGTTTGAATTTTGAAATAGATTGCCGGCCTGATAGCCCTGGGGCTGGTGGACATCTGTCCCTTTTATTATTAGTGGCCTGAAACGGCGGCTGATTTTCTCTCATATCTCTTTAACAATCTTTGACCAACTGAATGTGCCTCTGATGTTGGTCACTGAACATGTTCTCTTGGAGTCTCTTCTCCCTCTTTTTTCTTTATTCTTTTCTGAATCTAGGGAATCCAAATTCTCCCTATTTTTTTTCCCCTGGGATGTTAATTTCCTGGGAAGCTTAATTTCCTCTGTATTCAAGAGGAAGGGCAACCCGAAAGTTCTGTTCCCTTTGCCCAGGCATAGTATGAGGTATCAGATTGAGAACTACCTGGGAAAGTTGTAGGACTGCAGTAGTTAGACCTTGTCGGGAACCTGACCAGGCACATCTGCTTCCAGTCACGTAGATCCTCTTCTCTGAGGCTTGAGAGCCCACCACCTTCCTGGTGCGTCTAGACGTTTAAACTTAACCAAGAAGAAAATTCTCTTCATATCCTTCAGTTTGAGCGCCTTTATTTGGCGTTGGTTCGCTAAAGAAATCTTTGAGAAATAATATATCCTTTGTTAAGTCTTCAAGAAATAACATATCCTTTGTTTGACTGGGTAACATACCCAATCTGATCTTGGAAGATTCTGAAAGTGTGACCCACTCTCACGTTTAGAAATGAAGGCTCGTCGTTTCACCTGGCTCCGGGTTTGTAGGACGTCTCTTTTGAGGATTGTGCTGTCTGTCTTTGAGCCCAGGTTGGACACAGGACTTGGCAAACTTCAGGAGCTGTGATGGAGAGCCACAGGAACCAGCCCGATCAGACTTTACCGTTTTGTAATCCTCTTGTACGCTGTTTTTTGTGAAAGCAATAGGATTGTGGATGGCCTGTCGTTGAGCCAGTCCTCTCTCCACTGACCCCAAGACCCCCTTTGCAGCACTTGCAAGGATTTGGGCAGGCTGGACCAGAGGGTTTCTTTGTTCCTGTGACTAGCGTCTCTCCAGGGTTTTAGTGGATCATTCTAAAGAGGTTGAGGTAAAGTGTTGGGGGCAGATTTTTAGTCCAGTCTCTGGCTCCCAAGAAGGACCCCTTCTTACTCTTTTGAGAAGTTCGTTACTCCTGTCTGCACTTACCCCTTAGTAGGGCTCTCTGCTGTGGTGGCAGGTGAGAGGTTTGAGAACAGGTCAAGGCCAGTCCTTGTGGAGCAGCTTGGGCACCAGCAGCCTAGCTGGAAAGCTTCTTGCAGTTTGTTTACTCTGTCCTTTTCTGAGAAGGTAGTCGTGATTGTCAATTACCAAATTCCTTCCCATTCAGTGATTTTTGCAGAGCCTGGGTCTGGATTGTTTTTCTTTATTTTCTGACACAACGTTTTGTTCTGTTGCCCAGGCTGGAGTGCAGTGGCACTATCATAGTGCACTGTAACCTCGAACTCCTGGCCTCAAGGGATCTTTTTACCTCAGCCTCCAGAGTAGCTGGGACTACAGGTGCATACCACCATACTCACTAAATTAAAAAATTTTTTTTTTTTTTTTTTTTGCAAAGACAGGCTCTCACAATGTCTGGAACTCCTAGCCTCCAGCAGTCCACCCCACCTTGGAGTCCCAGAGCACTGAGATGACACTGATTGCCAGTTTGGCTGCCTTTCTTCTTGCCTCTTTGCCACTGCCTTCTTGTATAACATATGCCTCAACACATTCAGGAAGAATTGCTCCTACTCAGTCTTTCAGCCCCACCTGTGGTCCCTTCAGCCGCTTCCCTTAGAGCCTGGTAAGAGGATAGCTAGCGTAGGGCACTGGCCTGGGAAGCCATTAGGCCTCTGCTTTGGGCCTACAGCTGTCCTGACTGTTGTGCTAGCTGTCTTCAGGGCCTGCGGGTTCTGGCACATCCTGGGATAGTGCAGTTTCTTTCTCTCAGGAGTTGGACCTGTCACGTCTAAGGGCTTCAGCTATATCCTGTCCCTGAGGCCCACCTCCCTCAGTGCCCGCTGCAGGCTGGGAAGCTGAACAGTGGCGCCTTCCTCCCGTGCCTCTGGAGGGCCTGGAAATTACAGGACCCAGCTCCACTGTAATTTCCAGCATTGCCCTCGCTGGAAACATCCTCTTCTTCCTCCCTACCCAGATCTCTGTGGACTTTGTCCTTTCTGCCAGGCCCTTGCCTATATGATGTCAGAAGCCCTGTGCCTGATGCCATTGTCTATGCCAGGCGTCCCCAAACTACGGCCCGCGGGCCGCATGCAGCCCTGATGCCATTTATCCGACCCCCCGCCGCACTTCAGGAAGGGGCACCTCTTTCATTGGTGGTCAGTGAGAGGAGCACAGTATGTGACTGCCCTCCAATGGTCTGAGGGACAGTGAACTGGCCCCCTGTGTAAAAAGTTTGGGGACACCTGGTCTATGCCAAGTGGTCCCAGATTACCTAATGGCTGCTTCTTGGAGACAGTTTGACGTCCCTGAGCATTTTTCTCTGCCTTTGGAGCCAGGGGAGGAGCTGCTTGCAACAGCTGAATTCCAGGGTGTCAGAGGAGAGCTTGGAGCTTGCCTTGAGCCTGGCAGGGAGAACATGGCCGCTTGTATCAGGTTTCAGACATGTGGGTCTTCTTCCTTGGCAGATGGCTCCTAGCCTTCATAACTCAGCAGGCTGTTGACTAGGATATGACTCCAGTTCAGTCTCCAGGGGCTTTGGTGAAGGAATCAACCATGACTCAGGACATCTTCGTTTATGAGCTGCTACCCATGGGGGTATTGGGCACCAGCTCCTTTCTTACCTTGCCTGCTCCTTCTGCCCAATCTGACAAAATCAGCAAAGCCAGTGTCTGCTTACTTGGGAGTGAGCAGACTCCTTCCAGGATTGGGGAAATATTTGCTGACTCAGGCTCAGAATCACATCTCAGGGTGGTATGTAAGGAACAGACAAGGAGCCAGATTACCTTGGGAGCACTCTTTGAGTTATGGTGTTTATAACTTATTAAAGTTGCTTTTAGGGCCCCGGCACCTCTCAACTAAAGCTGATTTTTTTTTTTAATTTCTGTCCTGCAGTGTCGTACAGTGTTTTGGGCATGCACATGATGTTCACACAGTGGCTTCTGCTCACCAACAGATGAAGACAGATGCACCAATGAGGTAATCCCATTTTCTTTACTCGGGGTCTCTGACCATTGACTAACATGTGGTCCAGATTTAAGATCCTGACCTTGTAGATGAAATAATTTCACTATGGCTAAGTCCCAGATTGCAGGTTCCTATCACAGCATCTGGTACCAGTTGCTTATGCATAGTCTAGGCGTTTATTAAGTAATTATCAAATGTCTATGGCTTACATAGTTTTTTCAGGAGCATGGAGATTCCCACCTTTGCGCCCATTAAAAGATAAACTCTACAGGGCAGGGATTTATTCTGTGTCTAGGAAAGTGCCTGGCACAGAGGAGATACTGAATAAATATTTGTTGAATGAATAAATGAACGGACTTTTTCTTTGTCTATATGTGTAAATAGGGTACCAGGCCACTAAGATAGTGTCCATCATTCTCTCTTATTTAGGGAACAAATACATATACATACATACATATATATGTGTGTGTAAGGATGGTTTAAATTAGATGTCTTTTTTTTTTTTTTTTGAGATGGAGTTTTGCTCTTGCCCAAGCTGGAGGGCAGTGGCGCAGTCTTGGCTCACTGCAACCTCTGCCTTCCAGTTTAAGTGATTCTCCTGCCTCGGCCTCCCTAGTAGCTGGGATTACAGGCATGCGCCACCACACCCGGCTAATTTTTGTGTTTTTAGTAGAGACGGGATTTCACCGTGTTAGCCAGACTGGTCTCAAACTCCTGATGTCAGGTAATCCATCTGTCTCTGACTCCCAGAGTGCTGGGATTATACTGTGAGCCACTGCGCCCGGCGGGAACAAATATTTTTGAGTGCCAATTATGTGCCAGGCACTTTGGGAAATGATAATAGTCAAAAACAGATCCAGTCTCTGCTCTACCTTATGGGTCTGTGGTTTGCTGGTATATATGAGAGCTGGCCATAGTACACAGAATTGTTTCTTCCATCTCTGCAGGAGTAGAGGGTTCTCACCAAGAGTCTGAACAATGCTCTGAGTTTCCCATTGCTGTTTCCATGTTCTCAGGATGCCTGGCAGATTTATAAACTCTCAGAAGTGGAGCTCCAGGGAATACAATGTTCATTGTCCTGTTTGGAACGCGGGGTTGTTGTGGGTCCCTGCTGAGGGCCAGGGGAAATGTGGGCCTCCTGTCTGATTTGTTTTAATCTCTGAAGTTCAGTGGTTCCAGTAGCTGTCTGTGGGCTTCACTTCCCCTTTTCTGCCTTTAACACCCTGCAGGTTTTCCTGTTGTCAAACAGGGTGGTGAGTCCCTGTGTCTCTCTGTCCATGTGGGTCAGGTTGTTTGTGGATCTTTCAGGAAGGTCCTGGGGTTGCGGGGGCGGGGGGACCCTCCTGCTCTCAAACCCGTACCAAGTGCTTTCCTCTGAAGGGAATGTGAGGGAGGAAGAAGGGAGACATTTCAGAGGCTTCTGAGGTTCCCCAAAAGGGAAGAGGTTGAATTACCCCCTAAGCAGGGAGAGCTACTGAGTTGAACTGATTTGCTTTGTCATTTGATTTAGCGGTAGCTAGGCCCAGTGGCAGCAATTGTATATGCATTTCTGGGGGTCATTTGTCCAGTCCATCCCTGAGCCTTGAGCTCCCAGGTGCAGGTAGGAGCATCTTATCTCCTCTCCCCTCTCTTTCCCTCCCCTTCCCTCTGCTTTTCTCTTTTTTCTGTTCTCTTCTTTTTTTTCTCTGTATTTTCTTTCTTTCTTTCTTTCTTGATGGGGCATTGCTATATTATCTAGGGCCAGGGGTGTGTCCACTCTTGCCATTTCTGGGCCACATTGGAAGGAGAATTATTATCTTGGGCTTCACATAAAATGCATTAACAATAGCTGATGAGCTAAAAATAAAAATCACAAAATAATCTCATGTTTTAAGAAAGTTTGCATATTTGTGTTGGGCTGCATTCAAAGCTGTCCTGGGCTGCATGTGTTCCATGGGTTGCGAGTTGGGTAAGCTTGGCCTAGGCAGTCCTTTCACCACAGTCTCCTAGACAGCTGGGACTACAGGTGAACACCACCATGCCTGGCTATTTTTTGATTTAATGGGTACCTAGTAGTACCCATTATATATTTATGAGGTACATGAGATGGTTTTGTTCTTTGTTGTTTTTGTTTGTTTTTGAGACACAGATTCACTCTGTCACCCAGGCTGGAGTGTAGTGGCATGATCTCAACTCACTGCCACCTCCGCCTCCTGGGTTCAAGCGATTGTCATGCCTTAGCCTCCGGAGTAGCTGGTATTACAGGTGTGTGCCACTATGCCTGGCTAATTTTTGTATTATTTAGAGATGGGGTTTCACCACGTTGCCCAGACTGGTCTCGAACTCCTGACATTAGGTGATCCATCCACCTTGGCCTCCCAAAGTGCTGGGATTACAGGCGTGAGCCACTGTGCCCAGTCGAGGTGTTTTGATATAGGCATGCAGTGTGAAATAAGCACATTCTAAAGAATGGTATCTTCATCCCCTCAAACGTTTATCCATTGAGTTGCAAACAATCCACTTACACTCTTTAAGTTATTTAAAAATATATAGTTGTTATTGACTGTAGTCACCCTGTTGTGCTATCAAATAATAGGTCTTATTCTTTCTGTATATTTTTTGTACCCGTTAACCATCTGCACCTCACCCTGCAGCTCCTCACTACCCTTCCCAGCCTTTGATAACCATCCTTCTACCCTCTATGTCCATGAGTTCTATTGTTTTGATTTTCATGTCCCACAAATAAGTGAGAACATGCAATGTTTGTCTTTCTGTTCCTGCCTTATTTCATTTAGCATAATGACCTTCAATTTCATCCATGTTGTTGCAGATGACTGGATCTCATCCTTTTTTATAGCTGAATAGTACTCCATTGTGTATATGTACTACATATTCATCTGTTGATGACACTTGGGTCATTTCCAAGTCTTAGCTATTGTAAACAGTGCTGCAACAAACATAGGAGTGCAGATATCTCTGCAGTGTACGGATTCCCTTTCTTTTGAGTATATACTCAGCAATGGGATTGCTGAATCATATGGTAGCTCAATTTTTAGTTATTTTGTGGAACCTCCAAACTGTTCTCAATAGTGGTTGTACTAATTTATATTCCCATCAAAAGTGTGCAAAGAGTTCCCTTTTCTCCACATTGTTACTAGAATTTATTGCCCGTCTTTTGCATATAAGCCATTTTAAATTTATTTATTTAGAGATAGCATCTTGCTCTGTCACCCAGGCTGGAGTGCAGTGGCATGATCTTGGCTCACTGCAACCTCTGCCTCCTGGGTTCAAGTGATTCTTGTGCCCCAGCCTCCCGAGTAGCTGGGATTATACGCATGTGCCCCCACACCCAGCTAATTTTTGTACTTTTAGTAGAGCTGGGGTTTCACCATGTTAGCCAGGCTGGCTTCAGACTCGTGATCTGCCTGCCTTGGCCTTCCAAAGTGCTGGGATTACAGGTATGAGCCACTGCACCCCGCCTGGCTTATTTATTTTATTTTTTTATCTTATAATGGAACTCTGTTTTCCCTAAATGTTGCAGATGAGTTACAACAAACAGAATGACAGACATCAAGGAAAACTATCACTCGGCTCCTTTTTCACCATGGCAGCTATGTGGAAGCTGCTGCAGCTTCGATAAGGGCCACTGATATAAGAAGCTATTTTTTTTTTTTTTAAGACAGAGTTTCGCTCTTGTTACCCAGGCTGGAGTGCAATGGCGTGATCTCGGCTCACCGCAACCTCCGCCTCCCGGGTTCAGGCAATTCTCCTGCCTCAGCCTCCTGAGTAGCTGGGATTACAGGCACGTGCCACCATGCCCAGCTAATTTTTTGTATTTTTGATAGAGACGGGGTTTCACCATGTTGACCAGGATGGTCTCGATCTCTTGACCTCGTGATCCATCCGCCTCGGCCTCCCATAGTGCTGGGATTACAGGCTTGAGCCACCGCGCCCGGCCCAAGAAGCTATTTTAACTGGGGTGAGATGATATCTCATTGTAATGTTTTTTTGTTTTTTTGAGATGGAGTCTTGCTTTGCTGCCCAGGCTGGAGTGCAGTGGCACGCTCTTGGCTCACTGCAACCTCTGCCTACCAGATTTAAGCAATTCTCCTGCCTCAGCCTCCCAAGTAGCTGGGACTACAGGTGCCCGCCACCATGCCTGGCTAATTTTTGCATTTTTAGTAGAGACGGAGTTTTCCCATGTTGGCCAGGCTGGTCTCAAACTCCTGACTTCAGGTGATCCACTTGCCTCAGCCTCCCAAAGTGCTGGGATTACAGGCGTGAGCTACCACGCCCAGCCTCATTAGTGATACTGAGCGCCTTTACATATGCCTGCTTGCCATTTGTATATGTGTTTTTTTTTTTTTTTTAGATGGAGTCTTGCCCTTGTCACGCAGGCTGAAGTGTAATGGCACAGTCTAGGCTCACTGCAACCTCTGCCTCCTGGATTCAAGTAATTCTCCTGCCTCAGTCTCCTGAGTAGTTGGGATTACAGGTGCCTGCCACCACGGCTGGCTAATTTTTGTATTTTTAGTAGAGGCAAGGTTTTGCCATGTTGGCCAGTCTGGTCTTGAACTCCTGACCTTGTGATCTGCCCACCTCAGCCTCCCAAAATGTTGGGATTACAGGCATGAGTCACCGCAACTGGCCTATATGTCTTTTTTTTTTTTTTTTTTTTGAGACAGAGCCTTGCTCTCTTACTCAGGCTGGAGTGCAGTGGCTCGATCTTCGCTCACTGCAACCTCCACCTCTCGGGTTCCAGCAGTTCTCCTGCCTCAGCCCTCCTGAGTAGCTGGGATTATAAGGGCACCCCACAACGCCCAGCTAATTTTTGTATTTTTTTTTTTTAATCCAAGATGTGTTTTTTGAGATGGTTTCCCACTCATCTTGATTCAGAGTGCTTTTAGTGCTGCTTCCTCCTGAAAGAACATCCTTCTGTAACCCTTGCTTTTCCTCCTGTAGGCTGGCAGAGGACAGTGGAGCAGCCAACACACAAGACTACCGTTTGTGCATGGCTAAAGACCATGGTGATTTTATAGCATCCTGGGCATTTCACCTCCATGGAGTAGGAATTGGGGCTCTGCACCAGGCGTTTCTTCTTGTGTTTCCTCTTCTCTTCTTCTGGAGAGGGATGAGGAGATCCTTTGCGAGAGGCATGTTCTCATGGGTAGGTTGTCCAATTTTTGTATTTTTCGTAGAGACGGGGTTTCACCGTGTTGGTCAGGCTGGTCTCGAACTCCTGACCTCGTGATCCACCCACCTCGGCCTCCCAAAGTGCTGAGATTACAGGCATGAGCTGCAGCGCCTGGCCCTGTATGTCGTCTTTTGAGAAATGTCTATTACAATCTTTTGCCCATTCTTTGATCAGATTATTAGATTTTTTTTCCTATAGAGTTGTTTGAACTCCTTATATATTCTTATTATTAATATCTTGTCAGATGGGTAGTTTGCAAATATTTTCTCCCATCCTGTGGGTTGTCCCTTCACTATACGTTGATTGTTTCCTTTGCTGTGCAGAAGCTGTTTAACATGATGTGATTGCATTTGGCTATTTTTGCTTTGGTTGCCTGTGTTTGTGGGGTATTGCTCAAGAAATTTTTGCCCAGACCATGTCCTGGAGATTTTCTCCTGTTTTCTTATAGTAGTTTCACAGTTTAAAGTGTGAGATTTAAGACTTCAGTTTATTTTGATTTGGTTTTTATATATAGCAAGAGATAAGGGTCTAGTTTCATTCTTCTGCATATGAATATCCGGTTTTCTGAGCACCATTTATTGAAAAGACTCTTTTCCTCAGTGTATGTTCTTGGCACCTTTGTCAAAAGTGAGTTCACTGTAGGTGTGTGGATTTGTTTCTGGGTTCTCTGTTCCATCGGTCTATGCATCTGTTTTTTGTTTTTTTGTTTTGAGATGGAGTTTCGCTCTTGTTGCCCAGGCTGGAGTGCAACGGCATGATCTTGGCTCACTGCAACCTCCACCTCCCGGGTTGAAGCAGTTCTCCTGCCTCAGCCTCTCAAGTAGCTGGGATTATAGGCACGTGCCACCATGCCCGGCTAATTTTTTTGTATTTTTAGTAGAGATAGAGTTTCATCATGTTGGTCAGGCTGGTCTCAAACTCCTGACCTCAGGTGATCCGCCCACCTCCACCTCCCAAAGTGCTGGGATTACAGGCATGAGCCACCACACCCAGCCTATGTGTCTTGTTTTCATGCCTGTATGATTCTCTTTTGGTTACTGTAGCTGTAGCTTTGTAGTATAATTTGAAGTCAAGTAATGTGATTCCTCCAGTTTTGTTCTTTTTGCTTAGGATAGCTTTAGCTATTGGTCTTTTGTGGTTCCATATAAATTTTAGGATTTTTTTTTCTATTTCTATGAAGAATTTCATTGGTATTTTGATAGAGACTGCATTGAATTTATAGATTGCTTTGGGTAGTATGGACATTTTAACAATATTGATTCTTCTAGTCCATGAACATGGAATATCTTTCTGTTTTTTGATGTCCTCTTTAATTTTTTTCATCAGTGTTTTATAGTTTTCATTACAGAGATCTTTCACTTCTGTGGTTGTTAATTTCTTTTCTTTTTTTTTTTTTTTTTTGAGATGGAGTTTCACTCTTGTTACCCAGGCTGGAGTGCAATGGCGCGATCTCGGCTCCCCGCAACCTCCGCCTCCTGGGTTCAAGCAATTCTCCTGCCTCAGCCTCCTGAGTAGCTGGGATTACAGGCACGCGCCACCATGCCCAGCTAATTTTTTTGTATTTTGAGTAGAGACGGAGTTTCACCACATTGACCAGGATGGTCTCGATCTCTTGACCTCGTGATCCACCCGCCTCGGCCTCCCAAAGTGCTGGGATTACAGGCTTGAGCCACCGCGCCCGGCCAATTTCTTTATTTTTTCTTTCTTTTTTTTTTTTTTTTTTGTTCTTTGCTGCATCTATACCAGATTAAGTTAATTTCTAGGTAATCAATTTTGTGTGACTATTGTAAATGGGGTTACTTTTTAAATTTCTCTTTCACATTGTTCACTGTTGGCATGTAAAAATGCTACTGATTTTATTATTGTTGTTGAGACAGAGATGTTAGATGGTGTCTGTTCTGTCTCCCAGGCTGGAGTACAGTGGAGCAATCATAGCTTGGTAACCTCTGCCTCCTGGGTTCAAGCGAGTCTCATGCCTCAGTCTCCCAGGAGCTGGCACTGCAAGTGTGCACCACCACGCCTGGCTAATATTTTTTTAGTTTTTAGTAGAGGAGTTTTGCCATGTTGGCCAGGCTGGTCTCGAACTCCTGGCCTCAAGCAGTCTGCCTGCTTCGGCCTCCCAAAGTGCTGGGGTTACAGGCATGAGGCACTACGCCCAGCCTTGCTACTAATGTTTGTATGTTGATTTTGTATCCTGCTACTTTACTGATTCTGTTTATCAATTCTAATAGTTTTCTTGTGGAGTCTTTATTCTTTTTTTAAGACGGAGTATCGCAATGTCACCCAGGCTGGAGTGCAGTGGCGCGATCTCTGCTCGCTGTAGCCTCCGCCTCTCAGGTTCAAGCGTTTGCCCTGCCTCAGCCTCCTGAGTAGCTGGGATTACAGGCGCCTGCCACCATGCCTGGCTAATTTTTTGTATTTTTAGTAGAGATGGGGTTTCACTATATTGGCCAGCCTGGTCTTGAACTCCTGACCTCCTGATCCACCCGCCTCAGCCTGCCAAAGTGCTGGGATTACAGGTGTGAGCCACCACACCCAGCCAGTTTTTTCCAAATATAATATATTATCTGCAAACAAGGATAATTTGACTTTTTCCTTTCCAATTTGGGTGCCCTTAGTATCTTTCTCTTAACTGATTCCTCTGTGATTCCTCTAGCTAGGACTTCCTGCGTGGCTCATTAAAATTTTTTTTTTTTTCTTTTTTAGAGATAAGACCTTGCTCTGTTCCCTAGGCTGGTCTCAAACTCCTGCCTCAAGTCATCTTTCTGCCTCAGCCTCCTGAGTAGCTGGAGAAGTTTTCTTCCTTAGTTTCTGGCAAAGGTGAGCTTGTAACTTTATCATATTTTTTAGTGTTAATCTCAAAAAACTATGGTTGTTGACATTTTAGTCTTTCTCACCTGAGGCACTTAACTTTATTTCAATTTATTTTATTTTGAGACAGAGTCTCACCCTTTTGCCCAGGCTGGAGTGCAGTGGCGCGATCTCAGCTCACTGCAACCTCCACCTCCCGGGTTCAAGCGATTCTCCTGCCTCAGCCTCCTGTGTAGCTGGGATTATAAGCATCTGCCTTGGCTAATTTTTTGTATTTTCAGTAGAGACAGGGTTTCACCATGTTAGCTAGGATGGTTTCAATCTCCTGACCTTGAGATCTGCCTGCCTCAGCCTCCCAAAGTTCTGGGATTACAGGCGTGAGCCACCGAGCCAGCCCTCCTGAGGCACTTCTATGGACCACATCTTGTGACAGGTGTTTCAGACATTCAGGTGGGATCCTTGGCTGCCCCCACCCCCAGGGGTGGAGAACCTAACTGAAAAAAGAAGAATATGCAGAAAAAATATTTTTTAAATGTTAGAGAACTGGTGAATACTAAGTACATGGTGCTGTACAAAGGCACACGTTTAGAGGAGCAAGTCATCACTGAAGGCTGGCTTTGTCCCTGAAAAAACTGGGTTTGAGGTTGGGCTTGGAAAGAAAGGTGGCTTAATTTGAAGTCAACTTTAGAATATTGTAAAACAGCATTCTCAAACTTTTTGGCCTCAAGATCCCTTTAGATTCTTAAAAATTATTGGAGACCCCAAGGGCTTATGTTTACCATGTTAGAAATTAAAACAGGCTGGGCATGGTGGCTCACACCTGTAATCCCAGCACTTTGGGAGGCCAAGGCTGGTGGATCACTTGAGTTCAGGAGCTTGAGATCAGCCTGGGCAATGTGGTGAGATCCACCTGTACAAAAAATACACAAATTTGCTGGATGTGGTGGCACGCAACTGTAATCGCAGCTACTCAGGAAACCGAAGTGGGAGGATTGCTGGAGCCTGGGAGGCAGAGGTTGCAGTGAGCCAAGATTGCACCACTGCACTTAGCCTGGGCAACAGAGTGAGACCCTGTCTCAAAAAGAAAAAAAAAAAGAAGAAATTAAAGCACAGGAATTTTTTAAAGTTACTAATTTGTTCTTTTCTGTTGAAATCAATGTCATAAGTAAAAAGGTTACTGATATTTAAGAATCATTTAATATAATCAATGCACTATATGCCATCATAAATGACTTTTTAATGAAAAATAACTATTTTTCAAAACAAAACAATCATTGAGGGGAGTGATGTTGTTTTACATTTTTTTTTTTTTTTTGAGACGGAGTTTCGCCCTTGTTACCCAGGCTGGAGTGCAATGGCGCGATCTCGGCTCACCGCAACCTCCGCCTCCTGGGCTCAGGCAATTCTCCTGCCTCAGCCTCCTGAGTAGCTGGGATTACAGGCACGTGCCACCATGCCCAGCTAATTTTTTGCACTTTTAGTAGAGACGAGGTTTCACCATGTTGACCAGGATGGTCTCGATCTCTCGACCTCGTGATCCACCCGCCTCGGCCTCCCAAAGTGCTGGGATTACAGGCTTGAGCCACCGCGCCCAGCTGTTTTACATTTTTGCCATTCTTTTTTTGTGTGCCTGGTTTAATAAAAGACAGCTGAATTCTTACATCTGCTTCTAGATTCAATCTCTTGTGATATGTTGTTTTGTTGGAAAGATATGACAAAAAATCTGGCCTCATAGATATGTGGTTGAGGAAGGGAGGAGTATTTTAATAGGCTTTGCAGATCATGTGGATATTCTTCTGTTCTTCTTTGATTACTATACTATACTATGCTATACTCAACAAAGGTTAGTTGCAATATGGAGTTTGAAACCTTACCAACAGACTTTTCATACTTTCTGCCATTAAAATTCATTGTTCTGTGTTGCACTTTGAATGGATCTTTTACTTTGAATTGGTTATTGGGAAATATTGTTTCACTGAGTTATGTAGATCTTCCAAATGTTGACATATTTTCTTTTACATTATCAAAAAACCATATTCATTAGTATCACCACTGATCTCATTTTAAAAAGTCTTTAAGTATTGGGAAGCTGTCAGGCTCACAGTGGCAAATTTTCTAAATTTGAGTTTTCTAAATTTGAGTTTTCTCTTGAAAGCTTGATTTTTACCATTGGTAGCATACTGTTGGTTCTTTTGTTTGCTTTTATTTGAGATAGGATCTCCCTCAGTCACCCAGGCTGGAGTACAGTGGTGCAATCATAGCTCACTTGCATCCTTCAACTTCTGGGCTCAAGCAGTCCTCCTTCCTCAGCCTCCAGAGTAGCTGGGACTACAGGTATGTGCCAGCATGCCCAGCTCTTTTTAAAATTTTTTGTAAAGATGGGGTCTTGCGATCTTGCTACATTGACCAGGCTGATCTTGAATTCCTGGCCTTAAGTGATCCATCTGCCTCAGCCTCCCAAAGGCTGGAATTACAGGCATGAGCTGCTACACCCAGCCTTCCCCCCCACCCGCCACCCCGAGACTTGGTCTCACTCTGCTGCCCAGGCTAGAGTGCAGTGGCAAATTCTTGGCTCACTGTAGCCTTGACTTCTGGGCTCAAGTGATCCTCCCACCTCAGCTTTCCAAGTAGCTAGGACTACATGCATGCACCATCATGCCCACCCCATTTTTTAACTTTTTGTAGAGATCAGATCTCCCTGTGTTGCCCAGGCTGGTCTCAAACTCCTGAGCTCAAGCCATTCTCCTGCCTTGTCTTCCCAAAGTGCTGGGATTAAAGGCATGAACCACTGTGCCTGGCCATCTCTTTTCTTTTTTTTTTTTGAGACAGTCTCACTCTGTTGCCCAGGCTGGAGTGCAATGGTGTGATCTCAGCTCACTGCAGCCTCCACCTCCCAGGTTCAAGCAGGTCTCCTGCCTCAGCCTCCTGAGTAGCTAGGACTATAGGTGTGTACCACCACACCCAGATAATTTTTGTATTTTTTAAATTAGAGATGAGGTTTCATCACATTGGCTAGGCTGATCTTGAACTCCTGACCTCAAGTGATCTGCTCACTTTGGCCTCCCAAAGTGCTGGGATTACAGATGTGAGCCACTGTGCCTGCCAACTAGTTTTTTTTGAAGTAACAATCTCACTTCATCCATTTTCAAGAAAACGTCTGTCAAATAGTAAAGTCTTAATAATTATCATTTGCCTGTTAATCCTTCTAGTAAAAATGGTGTTTCATGAAACAAGTGTCTAGTTTAGCTTGCAGCTCGTTCACACAGTGCTTTTCCTATTTATTTATTTTACTTTTAAAAATTTTTATTTTTTTTTAGATAATGTCTCGCACTGTCACCTGGGCTAGAGTGCAGTGGTACAATCTTGGCTTACTGCAACCTCCACCTCCCAGGTTCAAGCGATTCTCCTGCCTCAGCCTCCCAAGCAGCTGAGATTACAGGTGCCCACCACCATTCCTGACATTTTTTGTATTTTTAATAGAGATGGGGTTTCACTATGTTGGCCAGGCTGGTCTCGAACACCTGACCTTATGATCCAGCTGCCTCGGCCTCCCAAAGCTGGGATTATAGGTGTGAGCCACCACGCCCAGCTATTTACTTTTTTTTTTTTTTAAGAGACAGGGTCTCATTCTGTCACCCAGGCTGAAATGCAGTGGGGTGATCTCAGTGCACTGCAGGCTCAAACTCCTGGGCTCAAGGGATCCTCCTACTTCAGCCTCCCAAGTAGCAGGGACTACAGATGCACACCACCAGACTGGCTAATTTTTAAAATTTTTGTAGAGATGGGCCTTACTATGTTGAGGCTGGTCTCAAATTCCTGACCTCAAGTGATCTTGAGGAGAATCACTCAAGCCCAGGAGGTTGAGGCTGCAGTGAGCCATGTTTGCACCACTATACTCCAGCCTGGGTGACAGGGTAAGACCCTGTCTCTAAAAGAAAAAGAAAAAGAGAAAAAAAAAGTCCTGTCTTTCTTTTTTTCTTATATAATTTTATTTTAATTGGACAGCCCTCAGAATCATAGCAGATTCAGAGAGACTCCCCACAAAAGTTCTGTCTTTCACGCCTGACTTCTACTCAACCTCATCGTCACCTCAGCTACTCCCCTGAGAACATTACTAACTTCTCCACAGCTAATGGCAACTCAGCTTGGAAAGAGTTCTCTTCTAGGAGGATGCTGAAGGGAGGCGCTCCAAGCAGTGTGGGAAAACCGCTTCATGCTTAAGTTCACTTCCATATCATGATACTAAAAGATACCTAAGAGCTGATTTTTTTTTTTTTTTTTTTTTTTTTTTTTTTTTTTTTTGAGACGGAGTTTCGCTCTTGTTACCCAGGCTGGAGTGCAATGGCGCTATCTCGGCTCACCGCAACCTCCGCCTCCTGGGTTCAAGCAATTCTCCTGCCCCAGCCTCCTGAGTAGCTGGGATTACAGGCACGCACCACCATGCCCAGCTAATTTTTTGTATTTTTAGTAGAGACGGGGTTTCACCATGTTGACCAGGATGGTCTCGATCTCTCAACCTTGTGATCCACCCGCCTCGGCCTCCCAAAGTGCTGGGATTACAGGCTTGAGCCACCGCGCCCGGCCCCGAGACGGAGTCTTACTCTGTCTCCTGGGCTGGAGTGCAGTGGCGCGATCTTGGCTCACTGCAGCTTCTGCCTCCCGGGTTCAAGTGATTCTCCTGCTTCAGCCTCCTGAGTGGCTGGGTTAACAGGCATGTGCCACCACCATGCCCAGCTAGTTTTTGTATTTTTAGTCTCGAACTCCTGACCTCGTGACCCGCCCACCTTGGCCTCCCAAAGTGCTGGGATTATAGGCGTGAGCCACCTCGAAGAGTTCCTTGCCACCAGTCTAGTGGAAGTGCAAGCCAACTTTGCTCCCCAACTGGCAGCACTAGCCAAGCAGGCCACCCTGCACTCTCTCCTCACAAACACATTGTTCTAGAGTTTGTCAGAACCCAGCGCTCTACTCATGACCTCCTTTTCCAAACAAGCGAGGAAGGCATGCTCTTTGTTTCCCTTAATTGCCTGAAACATCTCCGTGTTGGTAGAGGCTGACTTTCTTTACCTCCTAGTTCCTGTTTCTCTAGTATAGGATTTCTGAGGCCTAGCACTGTAAACATATTGGGCTGGATAATCATCTCTTGTGTGGGCTGTTTGTACATTGTCGGATGTTGAGCAGCATCCCTGGCTTCTATACACCAAGTGCCAGTGACACTGTCCCCTCCCCTACTGTAAAACTCAAGAATGTCTGCAAACACTGCCAAATGTCCTCTAGGGGGCAAAATCACCCCTGGCTGAATCACTGCTCTATCATTTCTTCACTAAATCCTGCTGTTCAGCTGGGTCCACTGGTGAATCTCACATCAATAAACCTGGTAAGAGAAGTGTATTGTTCTTACATTAGAAGTTTACTCTCCTCAGTTACATATCTGGCCCTTCAGGGCTTTGGGGAGAAGTGATGGGAAATGGTTCACAATTAGCGGCATATTCCAACTAAGTAAGAAAACATTTGATGTCCACACAACAGAGGAGAGTGTCCACAGTGTATGGTTATCTTCTGGAGCTGTTTCTCTTCATGTTTCTCAGGGTATGCTTCTCCAAGTCATTTTTGGTCTGGATAGAAGCCACCTTCCCGTAGCATCTGGAGGTGCCATGTAGACCAGGTCACAGCATGCAGATTGCCATTGACCTGCCCATTCTTAGTGTTTGACCTGGTGCTCATGGCACTCTGACCACATCAGCTTTCCTCTCCAAGCCCAGATGGATTCAGAATCCTCCACCCCAAGCAGCACTCATGAGAAGGAGAACTTACCTGCCATCCTGATCTAGGTCTTCATGTGGTCCAGACCATTTCTTTGCAGCCCCATCTCCTGGGTGAAAGCCTTTAGGAAAGTTCGGAGATCCTGTTGGATTCCCCTCGACCCTCAGCACACACATCCTGGAATGTGCTCCTCAGCAGTCCGTTGGGGGCTTCAGGCTGGAGAAGAGAAAACTGCTTTTCCCTTTCAAGATAGTCCTCCAAGGACCAGAATGCTCAGTTCCATAAAATGAACTCTCCATTACCTACTTTTTTTTTTTTATTTTGAGACGTAGTCTCGTTCTGTCCCCCAGTCTGGAGTGTAGTGGCACGATCTCGGCTCACTGCAACCTCCGCCTCCCAGTTCAAGCGATTCTCCTGCCTCAGCCTCCTGAGTAGCTGGGATTACAGGTGTGTGCCACTTCACCTGGCTGATTTTTGTATTTTTAATAGACATGGGGTTTCACTGTGTTGGCCAGGCTGGTCTCTAACTCCTGGCCTCCAGTGATCTACTCGCCTTGGCTTCCCACAGTGCTAGGATTACAGGTGTGAGCCACTGTGCCCGGCCTGCTGCCTACTTAAATACCAAATAGTTACAGTGAAAGAAAGACCCTGGCCTGGGGATGCTACCAAGGCTCCCAATCTGACACTTCTTTTATGTGGACCAGGGATCTGAACTGTGTTTCTTCCAAACTTTTGGAGCTTGCTTCCTTGGTGGTAAACTAAATAGTGGCCCCCAAAATATACCTCTTTATAACTCCTGCAACATGTGAATCTTAGGTGACAAAATGGACTTTGCATATGTGATTAAGTTAAGGATCTTGAGATGAGGGGATTATCCTGAATTATCTGTGTGGACCCCTAAATGCAATCCCAAATGTCTTTATAAGGGGGAGCCAGAGAGAGAGATTGGACACAGGAGAAGGAGGCAATGTGACTACTTCAGCAAGATGCTACACTGCTGGCTTTGGAGGTGGAAGAGAAGGCCCAAAATGCAACTCTTTTCCCCTAGAACCTCTGGAGGAAATGTGACCTTGCCATCACATTCATTTTAGCCCAGTGAAACTAATTTTGGATTTCTGACCTCCAAAACAGTAAGAGAATAAATGTGTTTTGTTCTAAGTCACTAAGTTTGTGGTAATTTGTTACAGTGTAATAGGAAACTAATACAGTGCTCATCTGCCTCCAGCTACAGGTGGTGGCTTGGCTGATCCCTGTTCTTCTTTTAAGGCATCCCTCTCATGGCACAAGGAGAGCATAGGCCCAGCTTTTTTCTGAACCAAATATTTGAAACCATCTGCACTTTGGGGGAAACTGTTGAGGAGTTCTTGGCTGCAAGAGAGAAAGCCTCAGATGGTGTCCGATCCTTGCTTTGGAACTCTCCCAGCACCTTCAGTGATATCAGTAACAAAGAGTTCTTTCAGACCAGTGAGGATCTAGGATTATTAAAATGTGATTCTAATTCCATCTTCCCCTCTCCTACTCCATTTATTCAACAGATGTTTATTGGGTACCTCCTATGTGCTAGACACTGGGGATGAAGGGATAAATAAAGCAGATAAAAAATCTCCTGCTCTTACGGTAACTGAGGTGGGGGAAAGGGAAGGAGCCAGAGTTGACTCAACAGCATGTGAGATGGCTTCAGATGCACTGTAGAAAACTAAGCAGGAAGGGGGTAGTGGCAGTTTCACATAGACAGCCAGGGAAGGCCTCACCACGAAGGTGGCATTTTAGCAGAAGGAGGAGGGTGAGCCATTGTGGGAAGAATCCCGCAGGCAGAGGGAAAGCAAGTTCCAAGGCCCTGCGGTAGAACACAGCTGAGGTGTTCGAGGCATAGAGAGGGGCCAGCGTGGCTGGACAGAGCAAGAGAGGAGACTAGGAGATGAAGTCAGAGACGCGATTGGTGGCCCCGAAGCACCATCATATCTGTTACTGTGCTTGGCCCTTTGCCCTTTCCTTCTCCTCTCCTCCCCGTCACACCACCTCACGGGTTTTAGGCCCGTGTTCCTTGGTTCCTTTCCATGGGATATTTGTCACATCATACTTAGGGACTATCAGCAGGCAAACACAGTCATTGAAAAGTGTTAGGAGAGGGGAAAAGCAGTCTCCTCTTTCTGAATGAAGGAAGCAGTTCCACGTCAGTGTTGGCATGGCACTGTGTACTGGCAGTGCAGGCTGGCCACTCACCACACAGTTCTCGGTGGTTCTGGGACGCTCCCCTCCATGGCCTTCCTCAGCCCACGAGGAAGTCCAGGCTTCTGGGCCCCCTGTTTCTTTCCATTCCACCCCTCTTTTTTTTTTTTTGAGACGGAGTTTAGCTCTTGTTACCCAGGCTGGAGTGCAATGGTGCAATCTTGGCTCACTGCAACGTCTGCCTCCTGAATTCAAGCAATTCTCCTGCCTCAGCCTCCTGAGTAGCTGGGATTACAGGCACACGGCACCATGCCCAGCTAATATTTTGTATTTTTAGTAGAGACGGGGTTTCACCATGTTGACCAGGATGGTCTCGATCTCTTGATCTTGTGATCCACCCGCCTTGGCCTCCCAAAGTGCTGGGATTACAGGCTTGAGCCACCGCGCCCGGCCCCATTCCACCCCTCTTGATCTCTGCAGTGCGGCTCCCACAGCTGTCTTCTGTCCCCATCTGTGTCTAATCCCCTTTCCATGGCAGAGCCAGTAGATAACCCAGTAACACTC
Organism: Saimiri boliviensis; assembly: GCF_048565385.1. Classification (NCBI taxonomy): domain Eukaryota; kingdom Metazoa; phylum Chordata; class Mammalia; order Primates; family Cebidae; genus Saimiri; species Saimiri boliviensis. The sequence continues at coordinate 99,690,813 of NC_133452.1, forward strand.
TGAGTAGACTATGGCTCCCACACATTGAATGCAACATGCCAGTCACTACATATATCACTTTGTTTTATGCACACAGCAACCCTAAGAGGTAGGAATTGTACCCTTTTTAGAGATGAGGATACTGAGGCTCAGACTGGTTAGAAAAATTGCCTGAAGTTGCACAGCTAATGAATGGGAGAGCTGAGATTTGAACCCAAGTGATTAAAGCCCATGTCTTTGATCGCTACATAGCAGGGCTTTCTAGGAAGGATGGCTGGCTGGATCTAAGTGTTCCAGTTTGGAAAGTACCTGCTTGACTGACCAGGCTGGTGTTGGCTTCAGAGAATAGCAGTCTCTTGTTGGTCACTGAGCAGAAGCAAAATTTTGGCAGGCCTTGGGGCCTCCTGCAGAGTCTTATTCCAGGTCAGTGGACAGAGGAGGCCCTGAGCATGGTTGTGCATACTGGCTCCCTGGATCTGCTCCAAGATAGTGAGCAGCCCCTAGAACCATAAGACACTGACCAGCCAAGCTGTGGGCCCGGCATGTAGGGTGGGAGGAACTCTTAGGAGAAAAAAACAGTCTCTGCTGTAAGTGATTAATCAGCAGCTTCAGTCTGGTGAAGTGAAAAGGGAAAGAGAATCTGGCCCAGATGTGCACATAGGGAGAGAAATAAGGGAGGGAAATTGCCTTTATTCAGGTTCTCCCTTAGGCCAGTCATTACCCCACGGATGAACTCCCCTTTTTCCACACCAGCCTGCAAGAAGTGGGTATTGCTATTCCTATTTTACAGACACAGTGTACGATCAGAGAGGTTAAACAGCTCGCCCAAGTCATACAGCCAACAAGTGGTGGAATTGGAATTTGAGCCCTGTTCTTCTCAGTTCAGTAGCTCTGCTGTTCTTGCTGATGTCATCTCAGCCTGGGCTCTCCAGATATGTGCAAGTAGTTATGCAAGTGTGCATCCACAGGCTTGTGAGCAGAGGCTGAAAAAAAATCAGGGCTCTTGGTACTTGCCTTCTCAACATGGGTGCTGCCCAAGCTAGCAGGACTCACTGTGTTCAAACCAGCAGTCGCATCATCTTTTTCTCCTTTCTTGCACCTTGCCATCCCTGATTTATTTTTAGAGAGCCTTTTCTATTTCTGTTCCCATTTCTTGGCTTGGATACAGGGGCTGCGGTGCAGGGATGGCATTGGAAATCAGAAGAGGCAGGCATAGAAGGCATCTCACTGGTGGCCTTGGCTGGTCTCTGGGAACTGTGCCTGTCTGTCTGCCCTGTTGGATCCTCCTCAGGCCAGATGTAGGCCCCAGGGATCTTAGAGCTCGGGTAGCTAGAGGCTGTGAGGGCAGCCGAGACAGAAACAGCCACACTTCTCATTTCTTTGGCTTCTCAGAGGGAAATGAGCTTCCTCCTGGAACAGAGCAGAGAGTAGCATGTGGCACTCTTTATAACTCTAGGTCACTGCCCGTTTTCTCAGGCTTACAAACTTCTAGGGAATATGGGGTAGTGCTTAAGAGCCAGACTCTGTGGGGCATGGGAGTGATAACTGTAGACCCTCCACCGCTGGGGATTAAATGAGCTCATACATGTAAAGGCACTCACTGAATGTTGATTGTTTTATTAGTGTCTAATTAGACTCTCGGCACGCAGCACCATAGGTGGATGCTAGTCATTATTGGTTGGACCAAAGAGAACTTCAAAGCAGCTGAGCATGGTGCCTCATACCTGTAATACCAGCACTTTGGGAGGCCAAGGTGGGAGGGTCATTTGAGGCCAGGCATTTGAGATCAGCCTGGGCAACATAGTGAGACCCTGTGTCTATTTACTTAAAAAATTAAAATAATATTTAAAAAAGGAAAAGAACTTCAGTGTTGTCTTTCTCTTTGCATCTGAACACTGGCTTGAGTAGGTATTAACCCGAGTCCAGTGATTATCTGTGGAGCCCCACAGGGTACTTCTGAGTGGCAGCAGCCTAGAGTGTGCTCCTGCCAACCCCTGCCTGGGCCCTGGAAAAGGCAGGGAGGTGCAGCGAGGACTCTTCTGGCCTGAGGATGTCTGTAACCCTCAGACCTTATGTTTAGTTTTACACCTGGCTGAGGTTCTGGCTTTTGGATATGAACTCTGGAGTGATAGGGGTCTGTGTCCCATGGGGACGTGTGGTTCTGGGTGTTGGGCATGAGATGATGGAGGAAGGGCTTGCTGCTTTCAAGCTGTTTATCTAACTAGTGACAAACAGTAGATGACACCCTTAGAAAACTGTGTTGGAAGCTTTGAAATTAATCAGATGCCAGCAATGGCTAATTGGGGAACTGTCTTTTTTTGGAATGTGGGACTGGCACTTGAGCATAAGTTTTTATGCAAGTGGTTTATAATTTAGTTAAAAACATTTTAGTTATATAAATAATGCTCATTTGTTACAGTTTATTAGAAAATACAAATAAGCACTGAGAAGAAAAAATATATAACCACACATAAGTGGCTGCTTTGATCCATGGGCTTTTTCTTTCTTTCTGGACCTGTGTTATTTTCAAATTGTGTATACCTAGTTACTGTAACATTTAGTTTTGTGACTTGCCTTTCCCATTTTTCAGGTGGATTCCTAGCGTTTGCTTGTCTTCCAGCCTTCCCTCGCGCTTGTGGGAAAGGCATTTGGCCTAGAGGGAGGCACTTGGAAAGAGCTGTCTGGTTGTTCCTTGATGTTATTGCCAGATGGGCAGAGGGTAGAGAGGTGCACGAAGTCTTACTCTGCCTCTCCCCATCTGTGTCTCTCCCTGTCCCTGTCCAGCGCCCCATCTGCTCTGCCTACTCACCACTTTTGCCTTTTTTTTCTTTCCGTACAAATCCAGAAAAGGATACCACCTCCAGTCTGAAGGTTTCCTTCTATGGCTTTTAGGGATGACTCTCTGAGGAGCTCAGAAAAAAAAGGTGCACAGAGAGTAGATGGGAAGGGTAATGCCAGGGCTGGGGGTGGGGGTCTTGGGAAGAGCAACTCAGAGGAGGGCCTGGGTCCCTGGCTCTGTCTTGAGTCAGTGCAGAGAAGCTTCGTAGGTGATGGGTTGGGGCAGGGCAGGCAGCAAATGGCTGCAAGGACTTCTCTCTGAAACAGGAACCAAGCTGGCCAGGAAGACGCCTAGAGAATAATGGTCCCAGATAGGGGCCAGACATAGGGGAGAAGAAAATGTGTCTCATTAGCACCTGCTCCTCCTCCCTGTCCCCACTCTTTCTATGATCTTTCCGGAGATTCTCTCTTTCTGCCTGATCTGCTTCCCTCACCTGACAGTGTCCAGGTACAGTAGTTTGACACATCTGGTTTATCTGGCTGTTGTGCTCTACTGACAACTGTGTGGCACCTTGCTGGGTAGTAGGCATACAGCATAGAGAAGGATGTTCCATGCATCAGGAGCTCAGATTCCGTTCCAGAAAAACATCTCAAAGCCAGAGAGAAAATTGAAGAAGAGGTATTTTGTGGAGAACAAGCTATGCCTCCCTGTCACTTCTTACAGAATAAAATGGGGTCTCTGGCAGTAGGCAAGGAGAACACCTCTCTGAGCTCTGAGGGTGAGTGGGAATTGGCTTCTCAGGGCTTTTCAGGTGAGCTACTTTGGCCTGCACACAGGTCGGGCCAGGAATTCATGCTTAAGAGCAGGCTGATTTCCATAAGCTTTGTGTTCCTGTGGGCTTGCCTGGATCATGCCTGTTCTCCTGTGATCCCAGGCCTGGTGAGACCCGCTAGCAGGGCAGGATAGCTTCCTGTACGTCCCCTCAAAGCCTGCACCACCCCCTCCCTTCACCACTCCAGAGCTATAATTAAGTTCCCATGTGAAACTGTATCCCTCAGCTGACACATGCTTGTAACCACAGCCCTGGCCATTGGACGGCTCATCTGGGGTGACTGATGGGGCTGGTGCCGGGGCCTCCAGATGCTCTCCAGTAGGTCTGAGTAGGTGGTGTGGACCCACCAGGAAAGGGTGGATCCAGTGAGGCAAGGACTAGGCCTTGCCCAAGAGTCAGAAAGTAGGAAGTTGTGGGGGAGATGAAGGGCGGGTGAGCGGCTAGAAAGTGCCAGGGGACACAAAGCTGAGGGAGACAGACAGGCAGCCTTTCATGGCTGGAGGGCATGGAGAGGGGGAAACTTTCAAATCACTGAGCCACAGACAGAATGTGAGCAGTTTATTTCATATTCCGTGTATTTTTATAGCATAAAATTAAGATATATTTCACATAACTAAATTCACTTTAAAGTATACATTTTGGTGGTTTTTATATATCATATTAACTGTGTTATACAGCCTTCACCACTAATTCCAGGGCACTTCTGTCACCTAAAAAACTCTGTACCTATCAGCAGTTGCTCCATCCCTTATCCATTCCCTGGCTACTAATCTACTTCCCTTCTCTTTTTTTTTATTTTTTATTTTCTATTTTTTATTTTTTATGTGTTCTTTTCTACATAGACCAATCTACTTCCCTTCTCTATGGCTTTCCCTATCCTAGACGTTTCAATATGAATGGAATCGTATCATATATACCCTTTTGTGTCCGCATCATTTCACTTAGCATGTTTTCGAGGTTCATCTATGTTGCAGCATGTAACAGTATTTTATTCCCTTCTGTGGCTGAGTATTCCATTGTGTATATATATTTTGTTTATTTATAAGTTGGTGGACATGAGGGTTGTTTCCATTTTTTGACTGCCATGAACATTCACGTACAAGCTCTTGTGGGACATATGCTTTAAGTTCTCATGGGAATATACTTAGTGAAATTGCTGGGTGATGTGGTAATTCTGTGTTTAACTTTTTTTTTTTTTTTTTGAGGCGGAGTCTTGCTCTGTTTCCCAGGCTGGAGTGCAGTGACACAATCTCAGCTCACTGCAACCTCTGCCTCCTGGATTCAAGTGATTCTCCTGCCTCAGCCTCCTAAGTAGCTGAGATTACAGGTTCCCACCACTATACCTGGCTAACTTTTGTATTTTTAATAGAGACAGGGTCTTACCATGTTGGCTGAGCTGGTCTTGAACTCCTGACCTCAAGTGATCCTCCTGCCTCTCAGCCTCCCAAAGTGCTAGAATTACAGGTGTGAGCCTCCATACCTGGCCTTGTTCCTAAATTCCTAATCTTAGGAGGAAAGCTTTCAGTCTTTCAGAGCTTTGTTTTTTTTGTTTAAAGACAAGGTCTCATTCTGTCATCTCAGCTGGAATGCAGTGGTATGATCCTAGCCCACTGCAGCCTTGAACTCCTGGGCCCAAGCAATCCTTACACCTCAGCCTTCCAAATAGCTAAGACTACAATCCTCCTGCCTCAGCCTCCCAAAGTGTTGAGGTTACAAATGTGAGCCATGGCACCCAGCCAATACTTTTTGAAAATCCAGAAGATATTCCCGCTTTCCCTCCTCAGGCTCTCAGCTATCCAGTTTCTTCCTCTTAGTGCCCTCTTAACCACTTTGGTTTGTGAGTATGCGCCTACACATTCTCTATTATTACATTCTTACTCTTCAGGCAGATGCCTGTCTGCTATACTCAGTGGTCTGCGCCTTGCTTCACTTATTATATATTGGCCATCTTTGCATACCAGACATGTAGAGCTTCCTCATTCTTTTTTTACAGTTGCCTCATCCATTGTATGGATGTGCCATTCTCTTTTCTTCTTCTTTTTAAGACAGATTCTTACTCTGTCACCCAGGCTGGAGTACAGTGGCATAATCTCAGCTCGCTACAACCTCCGCCTCCTGGGTTCAAGTGGTTTTCCTGCCTCAGCCTCCTGAATAGCACATGTGCACGCCACCACGCCTGGCTGATTTTTGTATTTTTGGTAGAGGCAGGGTTTCACTTTGTTGGCCAGGCTGGTCTTGAACTCCTGACCTCAAATGATTCCCCTATCTTGGCCTCCCAAAGTGCTGGGATTCCAGGCATGAGTCACCGTGCCCAGCTTGGATGTGCCATTCTCCTATTCATTGATGAATGTGCAGGTGGTTTCCAGTCTTTTTTGGCAATGAATAACCTTACCATTTTGCACAGAGATAAACAGATTGGTGCAGTGATGGAGACAGACACTGGGGAAATAGGGAAGGCTTCCTGAGGATACTTACGAAAGGCTCAGGGTGAGTGAGCACTGGTATCTGAATGGGCCTTGCAGGCCTGGCAGAATGTCAGCAGGCTGAGATGTTGTAGGAAGGGCAAATATGACTAAAGAAATGAACAACAGCTCAGGTGTGACTTGGGAAATGAAGAATATTAGTTATCTATTCCTGCATAACAAATTACCCCAAAATTTAGTGGCTTAAAACAATACTTACTATCTTGCAGTTTCTGTGGGTTAGGAGAGATTTACACAAGGATGTGAATACCAGAAGGCGAGGATTGCTGTCAGCCATTTTAGAAGGCTGACTCTAATAGCAAGTTGCAGTAAGGATAGGATTGGCCAAGGCAGCAGCTGGAGCCATGATTGTAGACAGTCTTACATGCTTAGCTGAGAGGTTCTCAGAGATTGATCTGAGAACAGTGGGAGCCATGAAAGGTCTTTGAGCAGGAGAATAATGTGATAGCTGCCATCCAGGACAATTAATCTGTTAGCATTTATACTACCGGGGTCAAAATGGAGAGAGATACATAGGCAGAGGCCTAGATTAGGAGATGGCTATAGTAGTGTAGGTGAGAATTTCCTGGCCTGTAGTACTAAATGCTTTTTTTTTTTTTTTTTTTTTTTTTTTTAAGACAGTCTCGCTCTGTCACCCAGGCTGGGGTGCAGTCACATGATCACGGCACGCTGCAACCTCCGCCTCCCAGGTTCAAGCAATTCTAGTGACTCAGCCTCCTGAGTGGCTGGGACTGCATTCATGCACCACCACGCTGGGCTAATTTTTGTATTTTTAGTAGAGATGGGGTTTTCCATGGTGGCCAGGCTGGTCTTGAACTCCTGGCCTCAAGTGATCCACCCACCTTGTCCTCCCAAAGTGTTGGGATTACGGGTGTGAGCCACTGTGCCTAGACTCTGTAGAAAATACTTTAGCTACATATTCTCTCTGTCTTTGAAATGACCACAGAAAGCAAGTATTACTGATTTATAATATGCATATAGTCTTGTGTATGGTCACACTTATGACTCGCATATGGTCATACAGGTATAGGTTGCAGAGCAGCACACAGGCCTTTCTGGCTTTGATGACTTTGCCTTTGGTGGCACTGGAAGTGGAAAGGTGGGTGTGACTTTGTCCATTCCCTGGATGCTAAAAGGAAATGGAGGAGTCTAAGAGGTTGACATTTTGAACCTGGATGGCTGGGACAAAGATGACACTGTGACAGGAAGAGAGGCCAGAGGAAACACTGGCGTGGTGGGAGAAGGTGAGTTACTCTGGAACATGGAGCATTTGTTGGCAGGGTCCTTCCCAATGATAGGGGGAGTGTAAATAGTTCCTGTACTTTGTATATGAAGATGTACCCTCAGCCCCAAAAGACACTAAGTGTAGAGAAAGGATATGGTGTTGTGGCGGTTTGAACATTGGGTTTGCGCAGATAGTGACAGTAACTGGCACTGGGTTGTGCCCTAGATTTTCCCAGCCCATTTACTTCCTTTGAGACTCACACAACCCAATTGAGGTTATCATCATTCCCTACGTGATTGATGAGGAAACCAAGGCTCAGAAAAATCGATTTACTCAAGGAGAAACAGTGTTTCAATTACTTACTGCTGTGTAACAAATCACCTGGGAAACTCAGTAGTTTAAAACAACCACTATTTATCCTTTCTCTTGATCGTGTAAGTTGGGCCCCGCAGCCTGGTTCTGCCCCACATGATGTTGGCCGAGTTTGCCCATTTGTCTGTGTTTAGCTGCACTGTAATGTCTAAGGGGGCTTCTCTCTGCATGGCTTCTAATCCTTCAAGAGTCTATCCTGGACTTCTTGCAGTCTGGCATCTGGGGGCCAAGACGGTGGAAGCCAGTCCTATTGAGGCCTGGGCTCACATCCCAGAACATCACCTCAGTCACATTCTGTTGGTCAAAGCTGTCACTGGGGCAGCCCGGATTCTAGGATGGGAACTAGACGCCTCTACTTCTGGATGGAAAGGGTGGCAAAACGTTTGTAGCCGTCTTTAAAACACAAGCAGTCTGTAGTGGATACCTGGATATGAACCCAGGTCTGTGAGACTTAGACTCAGGGTTCTTTCTGCCATCAGGGTTCTTTCTGCCACACCACGTTGCATCCCTTTCTGCTTCTGGCTCCTTGGGAGTTGCAAGGCTTGCTGGATCTTTCCTGCGATTGGAGAGGGCTAATTTTTCTTGCGGTATCTCAAAGTGGAAGTTGCACCAGTCATCCACCTTTTCATAGATTAGTATCCAAGATCACTGTGTCTTAGGGAACCTTTCAAAATAGGCTTGCTCTGGGGATTTGCTAGCTTCTCCCAGGCTTCAGCAGTGATAGCCAGACATGCATGGAATTTCCCTTTGGAGTTTCCCTTTCTGCACTTAGTGGCCTTTTGATCCATAGTGCTTGCTGGATGGGATTCCTGCTGCATTGTAGCCAGATGTGGAGGCTAGCTCTGTTTTGAGTTATCCCAGATAGTATCCAAGTCCAGTGAGTCCCATACTTGGCTCACCTGGCATATACACCGGGGAGTTTTGGGGAAAAGGTAGATTCCTGGGCCTTCCTCATGCCCATTGAATTAGAAGTCCCAGGGATGGGGTCCAGGAACCTGCATTTAAAGCTCCCCATTGATTTGGGGGTGCAGCTTGGTTGGGAAACCACTGACTTCCAGTTGCTGGCACTCTCCCTCAGCCCAATCAATTCAGAAAGAAGCCTTTGAAGTCACTGATTAGAGGAGGCCACATGGGTGAGAATGACTTGTCCAGAGGGCCTCATACTTCACAACCAGGAAGTGACTCCTGAAAGTGTCCGGGAAGTTTCTGTCTGAATCTGCTCAAATCTTTGATGTTGTTTTGCGTGATTGGTAGTAGCTGAGCTTTATGGTGGCTGCTGGGTTTTTTCTTCGAAAGTGTTTGCAGAGAGGACCAAGCTCTTCTCTTTGTGACTTTTTAGCAGTTTTGTTGAGATGTAAGTCATAAGCAGTCAGCAGATGCTCCCTAACCAGGAGCTACTTGGCCTGATTTATTTGAAATATGAAATTCCTTTGTTTGGCTCTCTGGTTGGTATCTTTGGTATGAAGAATATGACAACCCTAGAGATATCTAAATTAGCACAACAGTTGGACCTTTCTATTGGACGTACTTAAGGTACACTTGGAAAGGTAAATTTTAAAACCCTGGATGATTTGGTTTGCCAGTTAAATTAACTTCTACATTTTAGAATATTTGGAAAATAAAGATAAATATAAAGAAGGCCATAAAAATTACCTAGAACCTTCCTCTCAGAGAATTTCCATGGTTAATGTTTTGATGGCTGTTCATCCTCACCCCACCCCCATGACCCTTCACACCCCCTCTTTTTGAAAACCATATTGAAGTCATATTGAATGTGACTTTTTGGCAGTTTTGTTGAGATATGTCATAAAGTCCAACTGTCCAGTGTAAAATTTGGTGATTTTTAGTATTTTACAAAGTCGTGCAACCATCACCACAATCTAGTTTTGGAACATTTTCTTAGTCCCAAAAAGACATCTTTTTTGTGATGGAGTCTGGCTCTGTTGCCTAAGCTGGAGTGCAGTGGTGTGATCTCGGCTCACCACAATCTTCTCCTGCCTCAGCCTCCCCAGTAACTGGGACTACAGGCGTGTGCCACCACACCTGGCTAATTTTTTTTGTATTTAAAAAAAAAAATTTTTTTTTTAAGCCAGTCAAACTTAGCAGTGGGGGGTTGTATAACAACTTTAGTGACACTAATGTTAATAGGTTCTGATAACCCACTACCATCGGACCAGCCTTTTTTTTTTGTATTTTTAGTAGAGACAGGATTTTACTGTGTTAGCCAGGATGGTCTCGATCTTCTGCCCTCATGATCCCCCTACTTTGGCCTCCCAAAGTGCTGGGATTACAGGCATGGGCCACCGCACCCGGCCCCAAAAAGACATCTTGCAATCGTTAGCATGTACTCCCCCTTCGAAGCTGCCCCCCCCCCCCACACTCCAGCCCAAGACTTTCACTCATCTGGTTTACCTACAGATTTGCCTATTCTGGACATTTCATATAAATGGGATCATACAGTATGTGATCTTTTGTGATTGGCTTCTGTCATTGGACATAATCATGGTACTGTTTTGAAACCTGCTTTAAACATTTATATCACTAGCGATTTGAATACAGTTTTCAAGAATGTGCTTTTAATAGCAGAGCAATATTTGTTCTTATGAGAATATCTGATCTTATTTAATCAGTCCTGCCGACAGACATTTAGGTTATTTCTCGTCTTTTGCTATTATAGCCAATGTTCCCTGCACACAGAAATTATTTTGTTCATTTATTGGTTAATTGTCTGCATCGGTGACTACATCAAAAGCCCTTTGAGGGCAGTCACCTTTCTGTCTCCCCTACTACTTGGCATGGTTCCTGTCACTTGGTAGATATTCAGTTTTTAAAGTATGTGTGTGTGTGTGTGTGTGTGTGTGTATGTGTGTATGTGTGTGTGTGTGTGTGAGAGAGAGAGAGAGAGAAAGAGAGAGAGCCAGCGAGAGAGCGCACACACGTAAATTTTGAATGAATCAAAATGTAGTATTGATAAATGTTGCCATATTGCCAAATTATAGAAAGTTACACTGATTTACCCTCTCACTGCAGTATAAGAGTACCTGATTCCCTGTTCCTTTGAATCTGGGTTAATTTGTACAGAAAGCCCTGTGATCTTTTGAATGATGGTGCTCTCCAACCTGTCAACCAGTTAGTTTGGGAACTCATGTGTATCTCTGTCTGTGGGCCAGGAAGGGTCTGGCTGTTGGGAAAGATGGTGGTGTATGGGAGCTCTGGCTTCCCGGTCCTGACTGTGGCTCTGTGGTGTTGTATCCTTTCCTGTTGCCCTTAGAAAGTCTGCATCGTGTTCTCTGGCTACTTCCTCTGTTGTGTGTAGGCATGTTGGGGAGTGAGTGGAGTTGGGTGGGTAAAGTATGTGTAAGAAGATACTGGTTCTGGCTGCTGATTGGAGTGCCTTTTGAAGTCGTCAGGAGAAATGTCACTCTGGAAGTTCAGTGTCTTCAAAAATAGAAATGAAGAAATGCTTCCAGGAAATCTGATGCAACTGGCCGAGTCTGCCCCCTCTGAGGGTGGTGGGCACCCACATGGCTGGTAAACGCGTCATGAGTCACCTCACCCACTGGCCACAGTCCCTGCTTCTCTCCACACACTTCCTGTCTGGAAAAGCCTGCTACCCGCCCATGATGAAGAGTCACCCTAGAGAGCTTGCCAGGCATGTGGGGCAGGTCTTTCCAGGTCACAGCAGCCTCCTGCTCATGGGTTTCACAGCGGTTCTTCTCCCCAAAGATGAATTATGGCAACAGTTTTTTAGATAAATGTGAAATGTATGGTGGGGATTGAAAAAAAAAAAGAAAAAAAGAGCAGCTAGATGGTAAGGTGGCTTTTGTGTATAGCAGGAAGCTCACACGGACTCCATGGTGGGGCAGTTAAGGCCCCGGAATTTATCTTCTCTAACAGCTGGCTGTTCATTCTTTTCTTCTTCTCGTGGTTTTCCTTCGTATTTCCCTTGAGGCTTCCTCCAGGCCTTCCCCTGCTCACCCCACACCCTCTCAGAAGATGCTGCCTTACGTAAATTTGCGAAGCTCTCAAACGCTATAGGTGCCTTTACCTTCTTTTTTTTTTTGCATCTTAGAAATCACTTGTATGTTGTTCTCTCTCACATAATTGTTCTTTATTATTACTTCAGAGGTTGCCAAGTACCTACTGTATGCCTGGTAGCTTGTTAGACTCCGGGACAATGCAGAAGAAAGAGATTGGACCCTGCCCCTAGGAGGGTAAACATCTGTTCTCTCTTGGCCTCTGTTTCCCTTCTTCTCTGACTGCGCCTTTGCTGCCCTGGTTCCTCTTCCTCTTTCCACTGCCCGAGTGTGAACATTCTTCGGGCTTCTGCCCTCTCTTCTCTTCTCTTCCCTTCTCCCTCCACACGCTTGCCCCTTCCTGTGTCTGTGACCGTCTGCTCTTAGAGCTACCAAATACTAATACTGTCTGCTCTTAGAGCTGTTCTCCTGAACACCAGGTCCCCGTGTCCACCTGCCTGCTGGAGTATGCAGCCTTAAAGGCAGAGCCCACCTTTGTCTCTGCTCTTTGCCCATCCCCTTTCTATTAATAATCCATCATTCGCTCAGTTTCCGGGAGCCTTACTGACAGCTTTAAACCTCGTTCCTCTACCATGCACAGTTCATTCCTCCTGTTCTTTTGAGTGTTTCTCCCCATTGATTTTACTTCCTGTGGTGAGTTGGATGGTTGCCCCTCCAAAAGGTGCATCCAGGTCCTAAACCCTAGAACGTGTGGACATGACCACCTTGTTTAGAACAAGACTCACTGCAGAGATTTTTCCTGGTGCTGCAAGTCTACATGAACTGTGCTCACTGATTTCCTCTCTCTGCCTGGCCTGAAATAGTGACCTTATTTCCAGTCCACACAGTGATTACATATTTATTACTCTGTTTGAGCTCCCCAGATCCAAAGGCAAGGTTCACTGCCTGCCCTCTCCACTAACTCCTAGGTCAGGAGACATGCTAGGTTGTGTGCACAGCAGCTACAAGTGTGGTGGGTTTTTTTTTTGTTTGTTTTGTTTTTTTTTTTTTGAGACGGAGTTTCGCTCTTGTTACCCAGGCTGGAGTGCAATGGCACGATCTCGGCTCACCGCAGCCTCCGCTTCCTAGGTTCAGGCAATTCTCCTGCCTCAGCCTCCTGAGTAGCTGGGATGACAGGCACGCGCCACCATGCCCAGCTAATTTTTTTTTTTTTTTTGTATTTTTAGTAGAGACGGGGTTTCACCATGTTGACCAGGATGGTCTTGATCTCTTGACATTGTGATCCACCCGCCTTGGCCTCCCAAAGTGCTGGGATTACAGGCTTGAGCCACCGCGCCTGGCCTAATTCTGGAAAATTTTAGCCATTGCCTCTTTGGCTCTCTTATTTTCTCTACAGTGGCCTCTGGAATGCCTCTTAGACATATTGTTGGTCATCTACCACCAAAGTCTCTACATTTGTTCGTTCTTTGCTCTTTTATCTGTTTAACCGTCTAAGTTTTCTTATTGTGTAGTTTCTTTGGGACTGTCTTATTTCTGATTCTTGGGATACTACTTCTCTTTTTGTGTCTGATGCTCGTGCCTGTTGGTGGTTTATTTCCTTGTGTGGTTTGTAACTTTGGGTTGTGAATTCATCTCCAGGAGGGATTCTCTTTCCTGGATGACACTTGTGTCCTGAATTATGAAAGTATACCTCAGAGCAGCTTGTTTGCTTCTGCAGGGGCCATGAGTGTTTCAGTGGTTCTGGCTGAGTTTTTAGGTTCATTGCTTAGTGTGACACACCTTCACCATTCTAGTAGTGTAAATTCCATTTTATATCTATGGACAGGACTAGCTTAATGATTTAAGAAAGGGTGACCTCCCACCCATACCTGACCCACAAAGCCTTGGAGAAATGGTCAGCTTCTTGTTGCTTTCCCATATTGGGCAGCCCTTTGAGGTTCACTTCTTGATACTGGGGCTCAAAGCCACAGGCAGGCTTTAAACCACTTCATACGTGGTTGCGGAAGTCCACCGGCCACTGTGATGTCAGTTCCACTCACTGTTTATGTTTCATTTCTTCTCATTACTTCTTACACATAGGGCATTTCTCTTTCCAGTTTGGCTGCACGTCTAAGGACGTCATTTGTTTTATTTTTTCTGGTATTTCTCTGTGATGGTGGTGGAAAGGGGAAGCTCTTTCACATTAATTTAGTCCAGTATCCGTGTCATATGAAGCCTTCCGTGATCCAGCCCATTCTGCCTCTCCTGCATAAACTTAGTTCTTAACTTTTATACCTCAGCGAATTGAACTATTTGCATGCCATACACTGTAATGTTTAGAAGCACAGGTTTTAGGGTCCAGCTCTTTGGCTGGGAACCTATCCTTTCACAACGTATAATTTTGGACAAGTTACTTATCCCTTCCGTAACTCAGCTTTCTCATCTGTAAAATGGAGCCCTGATCCCTGTCGGTTCCTTCTGCGGTTGCTGCCTCCGGCAGTTGATGCTGCCAGGCCGCTAGGCAATTGCACTGCTTCTTCCTTCCCTAGAAGTGCCTGTCTCTCCTCCTCCCCTTGATCCCTCCCAGGAGAGCGACCTTTACTCCTTCAGGGCTTGGGGTCTCTGTTTCTAGTAATTATCACGCTGTGGGTTGCTGCTTATTTACCTATCTCTCTCTCTCTCTCTCTCTCTCTCTCTCTCTCTTTTTTTTTTTTTTTTTTTTTTTTTTTGAGATGAAGTCTCACTCTGTCGCCAGGCTGGAGTGTAGTGGTACGATCTCGGCTCACTGCAACCTCTGCCTCCATGGTTCAAGCGATTCTCCTGCCTCAGCCTCCCGAGTAGCTGGGACTAGAGGCGCCCGTCACTATGCCCAGCTAATTTTGTATTTTTAGTAGAAGCGGGGTTTCACCATGTTGGCCAGGATGGTCTCCATCTCTTGACTTTGTGATCCGCCTGCCTTGGCCTCCCAAAGTGCTGGGATTACAGGCGTGAGCCCCTGCGCCAGGCTACACAGCTCCTTTTTTTTTTTTTTTAAAGCTGATTTTGGCCCCCTTGAGAGCAGGGTCTTGTTTTTCTTGGTACTTGAAACTCCTCACATTCTACCTGACATTTGGTGGGCATTGAGTGTTGCTAGTTGAATTGAATTGCATTGAATTTCTCTGGCTGAGTAGAGGCTAGTGCTGGGAGTGGTTTGATATGCAGATGCAGGGAGTGACAGCAGGAAAGCTTGTTTCTTTGGCACATTTTGTGCCAAGTTGATGGAAATGTGAATCATTATGGCTGGGACACAAGGTAACAATTCTTAGTCTAGCTGAGGATGCCAGAAACTTAAAACAAAACAGTGGCCAGAAAAAGCCACTAAATCTTGCAAATTAAAGTGGTTTCCAGCCTTAAGAATGCATGCCCCACATTCCCTCCCCAAACTCAGCTTCTCTGAGTGCCAGGTGGAGGAATACAAACTAATTATATTCCTAGTGGGCCCTGAGAATCTTTAATTTTAGAATAAGGCTGCATTTCTGAAAGTCACAGTTGCCTTAGGAGTAGATGACTCTGTATGCCAGGGGCCTCCAAGGAGACCAGGATGTGAAAACGCAGTACATGGCATTTAGTGCTGTGTCACCCATCACTTCTGACCTCGTTAAGATTTCTACCCACTGAGACTTAACAACTAAAAAGGGTGGATTAGATCGGTCTGGGGCAGAGCTTAATGTCCTGTGTTATCCTCCTTGGCTTTGCCTGGGTTCTCTGAACTTTTGGGACTCTATCATAGGAATATTCTCAGAAGAAAAGGCAGTTGAACCTTTAAAGATCCCCAGATTGTCCATCAGGTAACAGTCTCATGAGAGTGATGAACAATGACAGCACCAACTCTCAGTTCCCTTGCTGGAATTTCAGGAGTCAGCTTGAACTCAGAGGTGGGCACAGGGTTAGGGCTGGAGTCGGCATCTTTGCCCAACACCTATGAACCCCATTAGTTCGTTCCTGACAGCTGTCGGTCTGTGGTCATGTATTAAGCAACTATGTGTTCAGTACTGTGCTGGGCGCTATTGCTGAAGATACTGAAATAGTAATGCCACAGTCCCTCTTCTCAGAGAGGAGAGCTTGCAGTCTAGTTGGAGAGAGTTCCTATCGCACAGAAAGCTGCAACCAACCGAGCCCGATAGTAATGTTGTCTGATGTCACTAGGTGCAAGTGTGTCCCTTTGACAGCTTGGTGCTTTTGCTCAAAAGGAGCTGTTCTCTTTCTGAGACTTGGACTATTGATTTGTTTTTTCTCAAATGACTTGCTAGCACTGTTACAGACTGGTCTGAATTAACTAGGACTACCTTTTATCTGTTGCTGAGGAATAGCCCCAAATGTGCTGTTTCGGTCTTTATGAACTTTTCCTTGCTTTCATTTCACCCAATAATGATAGATTAACTTTACAGTGTCATCTGCTGATCTCCAAGTTCTTCTAGGGGCCTGTCATCAGCCGTTGCTGCTTTTGAGGTATCAAGGTTTGTCCTGTGGACTCTCAGATAATTTCCTTACCTGTTCAGTGAATCTGACTTTCCATTTTTCTAGGAGAGAGTATCTCAAAGTGATTGCTGAATCAGAATGTCTGGGAGTGTGACTTGGAATCTATTACTGAAGATTAGAGGAAAATGTAGCAAATTATGATCTGAAGCAGTTATGGATGGATTTGTGGATGGAGATTCCAACTGATTCAGGTAGTCTTTAGTCTCAAGCAGTTGTGGAAGCTCCGTTAGTCAGGAGCAACTCAGCCTCCTTTCAGTTCCCTGTTCTGCCATTGTTAGGGTGTGGCTGCTGTCCTCATAGTCCAAAATAGTTGCCATGGCTCCACATCTCACACCACATTCCAGGCAGTGAGAGAAAAAGACAGAAGAATGATGTCTCACCTCTCTTCAGAGGAGACTTCAACAAAGCCTGCCTCTACCAGTTTCTGTGAATGAGGGAGTTATTTCATATCTCAGAGCCAGTTACCTCTTTTTTTTTTTTTTTTTTTTTTTTTTTGAGACAAGATCTTGGTTTGTTGCCCAGGCCAGAATGCAGTAGCAGCATGATCGTGGCTCACTGCAGCCTCAATCTTTCAGGCTCAAGCAGTCCTCCCCGCTCAGCCTCCCAAGTAGCTGGGACTACTACTTGAAGAAAATCTAGGCACATGCACCACACCTGGCTAATTTTTTAAAATTTTTTCGTAGAGATGGGGGTTCTTGTTATGTTGCCCAGGTTGGTCTTGAACTCCTGGGCTCAAATGATCCTCCTGCCTTGGCCTCCCGAAGTGCTGGAATTACAGGAGTGAGCCACTACACCTGCCCAGTTACCTCATTTGTAAAACAGGCTTGGTAATGCTTAGTGCAGGCGCGAGAGGATCAGGGAGCGCACATACAGCATGCTTGGTGCCCGATGCCCAGGCTGCAGCACATGTCCTCTAAATCACAGCAGCAATTCCTTCTGCAGCACACTGTTCTCTTTCTCCTCTCTCCACCAACTCCATCTTTCCAGGGTCTCTGCCCTGCCTGTCAGGCTCCCCTTTCCTTTGCTCTAGCCCTTTTCATCTGTTCCTCCCTGCATTCTCCCCTCATCTTCTCTTTTCCTTGAGCCTCATTTTCCTGTTCTCCTCTTGCCTCTATCCCTTTTTTTTTTTTTTTTCCTCCCTCAGATTTATTTGTACAAATAGCACAGGAGGACCCCAGCCCCATGCAGATGGCAGCCCCAGGGGTCGCACCAGTCCTTCTGTCCTCACGTTGGCAGACAGATATCTACTCTGAAGCCTTTGTAGGGCCCTGGGCACCTTTGGGAGCCTGAGCTGGAACTGAAGCTGGAGCTGCAGCCTGGGCCTTGGTTTGATCCTTGGCTTTGGCCTTGACCTTTGGCCGGCAGAGCCTGAGCCCCTTGTGCACGCTCCCCAAGCTTGGGGTGGGCAATGTAGGCAAGTCGATCGAGCTTGCGGCTGACACCCTTTAGGATCTTGGGCTTAACCTCCTTGGGCTTTACGAGGGCCCTGATGCCCTCGGCACGTGCACTCCTGGCCTTGGCACTGTTGGCCTGCATCTTCTTTACACCCTTCTTGTTGTGCTTCTTGGCAAAGCGCATGTTCCTCAGGAACTCGGGGTCCACCCCCTTAAGAGATTTGTATCGGCCGGGCGCGGTGGCTCACGCCTGTAATCCCAGCACTTTAGGAGGCCGAGGCGGGTGGATCACGAGGTCGAGAGATCGAGACCATCCTGGTCAACATGGTGAAACCCCGTCTCTACTAAAAATACAAAAAATTAGCTGGGCATGGTGGCACGTGCCTGTAATCCCAGCTACTCGGGAGGCTGAGGCAGGAGAATTGCCTGAACCCAGGAGGCGGAGGTTGTGGTGAGCCGAGATGGCACCATTGCACTCCAGCCTGGGTAATGAGCAAAACTCAGTCTTAAAAAAAAAAAAAAAGAGAGAGAGATTCGTATTTTTGTGATCGGGGTTTCTTGATACCATTTTTGTGCCATTTTCGGGACTGGTTGTGTATGGTGTGGTTCTTGGACTTGGTCGTGTCTGCACCTAAGCCGCGGTTCCCGAAGCACCTAGGACCAGAACTGTCCCTCATCTTCTTTTCAGTGTCTCCTCCTCCTTAAACTACCTCTTCCTTCTAGTGCTTCTGTCCTTCCCTCCTCCTGACCTCTGGTGAAAAATAGTTCTTTGTTATATAATAATGAATTATCGTTGCGTTTCAAAGACCAGAAGTGAGAGGTGGTGATTGGCCTTATGAACTGGAGGTCAGCAATGAGTCATTTAAGAAAGCTAAATTTAATTGGTTTATTCATGAATCAGGAATTCTGTTAAGCAGCTGGAACAGAAATAGCAGTGGCTTAAAACAGTAGAAATTTTTTTCTATTATGAAAAGAAATCTAGAGGGGACAGTCTAGGGCTGGTCTTTCTGCTCTGCCATCCTTAGTGCAGGGCTTCCAACCCCAAGGTTGTGTCATGGCCTGAGATGGCTGCAGGAGCCCCAGCCGTCAGGTCAGGTTCTAGGCAGAGAGCAGGAAGAAGAGAGGAAAGGCAAAAAAAAAAAAAAAACCAACAAACATGCTCCATCTTGAGCTTTCCTGCAAGTCCCGCCAAATAGCTTGAGCTTCTCCTCATTGGCCTCCCTTAGTTGCAAGGGAGGCTGAGACATCTTTTAGCTGGGCACATTGCCACCCTTCAGAATTGGAATTCTGTCAACTGAGAAAGAAGGGGAGAATGGATATTGTGTAAACAATTAGCAAGGTCTACCGCCATTCATTCAGCGTTAATTTAGCACCTACGGTCAACTAGTTACGAGGCACAGTCACGGTGTCCCATTTCAAAGGAAAGACATAGAGAAGTAAGCAAGTACAGTACAGAGGATGGGTGAGGAAGAGGGGGAGAGTGGAGAAAGGCACAGAGTGGGTGTCTCACACACCCTCCAGGGCACATTCTGGAGTTGGTCACGCAGACATTCTTGTCTGTGGTTGATTTCCTCTATGTCCCCTCTTCTGCTCTCTCCCTTTTGTCATTGTCGCCATTGTTGTTGTTGGGGTTTGTTTTTGCTCCTCCATCCTGATGTCAGCAGTAGTCCCTAGAACCTCAGCAAGCAGAAAGAGTTGGTGGCTTAGTGGGCAGCTCTGGGATGCGAGCCATGTGTGTGAAGAGCCAAGTCCCAGGCCCATAAGGCAATTAGAGGCCAGTGGCAGGAGAGCATTTGTTCCTGGACATGCCGTGGCACTGCCAGGAGACTTTACTCCAGGAACAGGGTCGTCATCAGGAGGCGTGTTCTGACTAGGCACCTGGCATCACCCCTGCTGCGCTTGCCATAAAATGAAATTTTGGAGCAGTAAAATTCTTCTCCAGTTCCTGTGAAATGGGTGTAATTGTTTCATCCACATTAATTTAACCAGAGGTCTTGGTATGCTATAGTGTTAATTATGTGTAAAAGTAGTTCTACTTAAACTATAAAATTTATGGACAAGTAGACATTGATATTCCTTCTTAGAACTCAAAAATCTAGGAATAATTTGGGAGACCTGCATTATCTTTCTTTTTGATCCCAAGAACATCTATTGCTGTTTCCTTTGGGAAATTAGAGAGGCAGTGGGAAGCCTGCCACAGAGATTTTTCTAAGCAGGCATATCCCAGTCCCTAAGGAGTTTGAAAGTTTCAGAGAAGACTAAAGGATTAAAAGACCATTCGTTCTGGCATACTGCAGTCCTTATGAGGTTGGACTGTGACCCTGGTCAAGTTACCCTCCTGTCCTCAGTTTCCTCATCTGTCAAATTTTGATCCCGTGGCCCCTCCCCAACAGGGCTGTGATGGAGATGAAGAGACACATGGGACTCATTCAGCATGTGTTATTATCATTATTATTATTAGTGCTGCTGGTAGTGCTAGTCCACTAGCCCACTGGGTCATGATTGTACCCATATGTTGTGGCCAGAGTGTAGAAAGCCTTGGATACCACATTAAGGAGTTGGATTTTGTGGGCAAGGATGTGACAGATTATGGCTGGGCTTAGAAACGTCACTGACAGGAGTGGAGAGGCAGATCTAGGTGAGGAGAGGCCAGGGCTTGAACCCGGCCAGTCAAGGAAAGAGGAGAATGGATAAGTGAGTGGTGAGGGAGGACCCAGTGGTGCTGGAGTTCAGCCTATGTGCCTGAGGGATGGTGTACCATTGACTTGGGTGGGAAGCACTAGACGTGGAGCAGTTGGAGTGGCATGAGGGGAAAGAAGCATATGGTGATCAGTTCAGCAAACAAACAGAGCACCTGCTGCCTGCCAGGCATTCTGCTGGGCACGGGAGTCAGGGACACCTGTGGCCCGGCATGAAGATAATTGATTGCGTTTTGAACACGTTATGAGGCCCCTGTGAGGCCTCCATGTGGTATTTAGGCAGTCAGCAGGAGAGAGGCCCAGGACAGTGGTGTGGGATACAGTCACAGTGTGTGAAATTGCCAGTGGATGGGTTGTGCAGTGGATGGATTGAGCAGGGAAGCCAGCCAAGAACAGAATGGGGAGGGGAGGGCATTGGGGGTAGGAAAGGAGGATCATATTTCAAGAGCAGGTGAAGGAAGAGCAAGCAGCAGTGCAGAGCCCCGAGAGAAGAGGGCTTCAGGGAAGTGCTTGACAGAACCATTGCAGCTGTGAGACGGAAGCAGGACCAGGGCAGCAGCAAAGGGCCTCTTAGATGGGAGGGCAAGAGGAGGTCATCCAGGACCTCTGAGAGAGCTGTTTCAAATGGGAGGAGAAAGCAGTGTTCTCCTGGTGGTGGTTCTAATGCTTTGTATTTGTAGTTCTTAGTCGTTGTCAAGGCCCTTCGCACTCTTTTGAGACAGTCTCGCTCTGTCACCAGGTGCCAGGCTGGAGGGCAGTGGTGCTATCTCCACGCACTGCAACCTCTGCTTTCCAGGTTCAAGCAATTCTGCTTCAGCCGCCTGAACTGGGACTAGAGGCATGCGCCACCACATGGAGATAATTTTTGTATTTTAGTGGAGATGAGGTTTCACCATGTTGGCCAGGATGGTCTCGATCTCCTGACCTTGTGATCCTCCCGCCTCAGCCTCTCAAAGTGCTGGGATTACAGGTGTGAGCCACCGTGCCTGGCTGGCACTTCACACTCTGCATCATGCACTCTCACCAGCCTCTGAGGCAGTGGGGGTGGCCCCATCATACAGCTGGGAAACTGAGGCAGAGCCTAGACAGCCTACCTGACCCATGCAGGGCAGGGAAGACTTGCTTCCTAAAGGAGAGTCTTCCTCAAGGGCAGAACAGACCTAGCCAGGTGAGGAAGGAGGCCAGCTGGAAGGGAATGGCCAAGACTTGGGGCACGTGTTGAGAGCAAAGTACCTTTGACCTGGGGGAGTGGTGGGAGAGCTAACTAGAGAGGGAAGCAAGCCTGGATCAAGATGACCTTGTACCAACAGGAGTTGGGACTTTTTCCAACAGTAGCAGGGAGTTTTAAAGATTTCTAACCAGAGGATTAGATATCATGTTTGTAATCTAGAAAGATCAGTCTTGCTACAGGCAGGGAAGTGGGCAAAGAGTGAAGCAAGGGACCCTTTTTAGAGACTCTTGCAATAATTCAGATGAGAAATGATGAGAGTGTCCAGGCTTGGTGGCTCATGCCTGTAATCCTAGCACTTTGGGAAGCCAAAATGGGAGGATTGCTTGAGGCCAGAAGTTTGAGACCAGCCTGGTCAACATAGCAAGATTACCATCTCTTAAAAAAAAAAGAGCGAGAGAGAGAGAGAGAGAGAGAGAGAGAGAGAGAGAACTGATGATAATGAATTAGGGAGATACTTAGGACTCAGATGGACAATACTTGGTTACCAAATATGGTGGCTCAGACCTGTAATCCCAAAACTTTGAGAGGCTGAGGCAGAAGGATTGCTTGAGACCAGCCTAGGCAACACAGTGAGACGCCACCTCTACAAATTTTTTTTTTTAGTGAGCCAGGTGTGGCGGTACACACCTGTAATCCCAGCTACTTGAGAGGCTGATATGGAAGGGTCACTTGAGCACAGGAGGTCGAGGCTGCAGTGAACTGTGATCATGCCACCGTACGCTGACCTGGGTGACAGAGCAAGACCCCATCTTAAAAACAAACAAATAAAAAAATACTTGGTTCATTTGGTACTTGGTTTATTTGGATCTTGGGGTATATTGAGGATGAAGTGATAACATCAGCGAGACTAACTTCAAGGTCAAGACTCCTGCCAAGAGTCCACCCAGCCATAAGACGGGAAAGTGACAATAGAATCTGCCTCACTGTTGGCCTGGCAATGGGAGTTTGTTGATTAACCCTGAAGATGAACTCCTCCAGGTGAAGATCAAGGCTTCAGAATGAGCTGCTCTATCGATGTGAGAAACAGAGACAGACCTGGCCTTGCAGAAAGATTGCTGCAGTCTTTCTCCTACCATCTCCAGCACAAAGTGGTTTCTGGTCCCAGGAAGCCCTGGCTTGGGCTGTGTGGGACCCTTAGTGCTGTGAAGACTAGCAGCACCCTGGAGGTCTTTGTTCCTTCTGCCCTTTCCTTAGATTGCATCTCCCCACCTTGGTTTATTTATCATGAGATGGGGGAAAGCCTCCTGACAAATATATAAAATTGATCCAGTCCTGGATCAGTTTGGGTCATACAAGAGAATGGTCAGTGTTGGCCCACAGAGGGCCCTGGGCCCTTTACTCACCTTTTGGCCATAGGCTCTGAGCTCCCAGGTTTTGGCTGCCAAGCAAAAGGTGGAGTTGCATCGGTTGTTGCTCTTCACCAGCGACCCAGGGGTTGCTCGGGGTGAGCTTACGGGCTGTTTTCTTCTCTCTGCTTTGACTTGTGCTGAATTCTGTCCCCAGGCCTGTTGCAGCATCTGCTTGGCTTCTGGGGCCAGAGCCTAGGTTTCAACGGGCTGCCCATGGTTTACCCTCAGGATGAATGCTAGGAAGTTGGGGAGCACTGTGGTGGTGGTACAAGTTCAGCCCCTCATTTTAGTTTATGTTAAAATGTTTACTAATGCAAAATAACACATAGATCAGAACGTTGTATGATAGAAAGGGACTGACCAGACTCAGGATCTCCTGCCCCAGCCCCAAGGGTGAAGATGAAGGTGAAGGTGATTGGTTTCCTGGGCATCCTTCCTTCTACAGTTTTTCCTTGCACACTCCCATGTGCATGTGCTTTTTATCCTCTTCTGCTCTTACCCATGGTAGTGGGAAGCACACTAAATCACTAAATTGCTTTGATACCTAGCTTTCTTTACTTAAGCATATCTTGGGAATCTTTCCACGTCAGCATATACAGATACATTGCATTCTGTTTTTTTTTAATTTTTTTAATTTTTTTTTTTTTTTTTGAGATGGAGTCTTGCTCTGTCTCCCAGGCTGGAGTGGAGTGACATGATTTCTGCTCACTGCAACCTCCGCCTCCCAGGTTCAAGCGACTTGCCTTCCTCAGTCTCCCGAGCAGCTGGAATTACAGGTACCCACTACCACGCCCGGCTCATTTTTGTACTTTTGGTAGAGACGGGATTTCACCGTGTTGGCCAGGCTAATATCAAACTCCTGACCTCAAATGATCCACCCACCTCGGCCTCCTAGAATGCTGAGATTACAGGCATGAGCCACTGTACCCAGCCATTCTTTTTTTTTTTTTTTTTTTTAAGCTTTTTTGTTATATATATGATATATGTTAAGTGGACTGTGGCTTACAAAATCTCTTCACAGCTGTTTTCCAGTGTGATCCTTCTAGCCATGTGAAGAAGTCAGACCAGAAGAAATTTTTTTGCAGCTCAGGATACTCTGCAAACAAGGAATAAATGAGAGGAGTTGGGGCTCATTTAATGTAGACTAAAACAGGATCTTTCCTTTGAGAGACTGAGACAGAATTGGGAGCAGGCTGTAGATGTGCACACATGTCTACCCAGAGAGAACATGCGAGGCATCATCTGCAGAGGAATGTGGTGGGCAGCACATGCCACGGGGGTGGGAATGGGAGAGCTTCCGGGAAGGGGATGGAACTTGAACCAAACCTTTTTTTAGAAAAGAGGGGAGGCCGGGTGCAGTGGCTCACACCTGTAATCCCGGCACTTTGGAAGGCCGAGGTGTGCACATCACTTGAGGTCAGGAGTTCAAGACCAGCCTGGGCAGCATAGCAAAACCCTGTCTCTATTAAAATTACAAAAATTAGCTGGGCCTGATGGCACACACTTGTAATCCCAGCTACTCAGGAGGCTGAGGTGGGATTGAATCTGGGATGCGGAGGTTGCAGGGAGCCAAGATCGCACCACTGCATTCCAGCCTGGGTGACTTCATCTCAAAAAAAATAAGACTCCATCTCAAAAAAAAAAAAAGGAAAGAGGAGAAGGTAGGAATGAGACAAAGGAGAAGGAGAGGAAGGCATTTCAGGCAGGAGAGTAGCATGGGCAGAAGATGTAAACACAGGGCAGGGGGTCGGTGTCCTTGGACATGCTTCCACCACCCTGGCCTAATCATTGACTTAGCAGACATCTAAATGCCTGCTCCGTGCCCAGCACTGTACAGGGCCACAAGGCAGCAGGAGCCTCTCTCCTGCACTCTGTGGGCTCTGACTCCAACCAGCAGAAACTGGATGCACAATAGCAGGCAAAACTAGTTGATGATGATAGAGTTCAGAAGAGTGGTTACAGCCTGGCACAGTGGCTCACACCTGTAATCCCAGCACTTGGGGAGGCTGAGGTGGGAGGACAGCTTGAGCCCAGGAGGCTGAGGCTCCAGTGAGCCGTGATTGGGCCACCACTGCATTCCAGCCTGGCCTGGGCAACAGAACAAGACTCTAGTGTCTCAAAAAAAAAAAAAAAAAAAAAATTGCAGAGTAGTTACTTATTGTGGGGATTGGCTGGGCAGGGTCACAAGGAACCTTCTGGGGTTCTGGAAATATTTGCTGTGTTGACCTGGCTGATTGTTTTATTTGGGTTTTGGTTTTGTTTGTTTGTTTGTTTGTTTGTTTTGAGATGGAGTGATCTCAGCTCACTGCAACCTCCATCTCACTGCTTTAAGCGATTCTCCTGCCTCAGCCTCCTGAGTAGCTGGGACTGCAGGTACCCGCTACCACACGCAGCTAACTTTTGTATTTTTAGTAGAGATGGGGTTTCACCATGTTGGCCAGGCTGGTCTTGAACTTGTGAACCCAGGTGACCTGCCCAGCTTGGCCTCCCAAAGTGCTGGGATTACAGTTATGAGCCACTGCACCCGGCTTGGTTGATGGTTTTATGGTGGTATATAAACGTAAGAATTCATGGAGCTTAAGATAAATGCAGACTGCATACTCTAATCATGAGTATGTTATGCACCATTTATAAAATCCAGCAGGCAAATAAATAGCACATCCCCAAAATGAAGAAGTAAAATGCAATAGCACGAAAATGTCCAAAGAGCTATGCCTGGGAAATGCAGGGACTCTAGGAGCACATTATAGGGAGGCTTATCTGAAGCAGTGATTTTTATTTTTATTTTTATTTTTTTTGAGATGAAGTCTCACTCTGTTGCCCAAGCTGGAGTGCAGTGGCACAATCTCTGCTCACAGCAACCTCCACCTCCCGGGTTCAAGTGATTCTCCTGCCTCAGCCTCCCGAGCAGCTGGGACTACAAGCACATGCCACCATGCCCAGCTAATTTTTGTATTTTTGGTAGAGACGGGGTTTCACTATGATGGCTAGGCTGGTCTTGAACTCCTGACCTCATGATCCACCCACCTCGGCCTCCCAAAGTGCTGAGATTGCAGGCATGAGCCACCGTGCCTGGCCTGAGGCAGTGATATTTAAGCGGAGATTTGAAGGATGAGATAGGTGAAGTTGGGTTAAGAAGAGGGTGAGGTGTCCCAGTTGGAAGGAATGTCCTATGCTGAGATCCAAAGGTAGAGCGAGCCTGGTGTACTGGAAATGTCAGGGTGCACAGAGCGTGGAGTTATAAAGGAGTGAGAGATGAGATTTCAGATCCTCACCCTCTCTCACTATGTCGTTTCTAAAGGCCCCTGGTGCCTTTCTTTGCCCCTGTCCACTCTTATAGTCATTTGAACCAGAGGACAGAATCCTGGGCTTCAGAATTAAGTCCACACACCTTAGTAACTAGGAATTTAAGGCTAGCCAGGTCCTGGCCCTTTATCTGTCTGTCAGAGAGTGGGGTGCCCCAGCCAAAGAAGACAGCTCACCATTCCTAGATGTACCCTGCATTCTTGGCTGCCTTACCTGACTCACCTTGGCCTTCCCTGGGAGTGTCTTTTCTAGTTTTTGGCCCAGCTAGAAGAAGGGCCATAACACCTACTCTAGAATCATCTCTGCTGCTCCCAGGTTGGAATATTTCTTCCTCCGCAGTGGCCACCTCTTATGTGGCCTCCGACACACAGTTTGTATACTGACCTCTTCAAGGGCAGGCTGTGTTTTACTCCTTTTGTCATCTCTCCCCATAGGGGTCTAGGTCAGTACTTTTGTACATGGTGCCTAAAACAGTTCCATAAATGATATTTTATTTGAATGAGGGCTCTCTGGCCAGAGCTAGGTGGAAGATTGCCATGCGGGGCAGGGGTCATAACAAAGGCTGACCATCAAGATGCTGGTGCTTCCAAATTCCCAACAGTTATCAACTTGCAGGATTGAGGAACAAGGAATAGAAATTCCCTGGAATTCCCAAAATCATAAGTTATAAATCGTAAGTTATTCTATGTCTTTCCTAACACTCTATGAGGTTTGTTTTGTTTTGTTTTTGTTTTGGGACGGAGTCTTGCTCTGTCACCCAGGCTGAAGTGCACTGGTGGGATCTCAGCCACCTCTGCCTCCCAGGTTCAAGCAATTCTCCTGCCTCAGCTTCCCAAGTACCTGGGATTATAGGTGTACGCCACTATGCCCAGCTGATTTTGGTATTTCTATTAGAGGCGGGGTTTCACCATGTTGTCCAGGCTGGTCTCAAACTCCTGACTTCAGGTAATCCACTTGCCTCGGCCTTCCAAAATGCTGGGATTACAGGCATGAGCCACTACACCTGGCCCACTTTATGAGGTGTTTTTTGTTTGGTTGGTTTTTTTTTTTTTTTTTTTAAGACAGAGACTTGCTTTGTGGCCCAGGCTAGAGTGCAATGGCGCAGTCTCAGCTCACTGCAACCTCTGCGTCCCAGGTTCAAGTGTTTCTCCTGCCTCAGCCTCCCAAGTAGCTAGGATTACAGGCACCCTCCACCAGGCCTGGCTAATTTTTGTATTTTTGGTGGAGACGGGGTTTCACCGTGTTGGCCAGGCTGGTCTGGAACTCCTGACCTCGTGATCTGTCCACCTGGACCTCCCAAAGTGCTGGGATTCCAGGCAAGAGCCACTGCGCCCAGTCCTTTAAGAGTTTTTAAATAAGGAGTGGTCATAATAATAAATGGAATTAGTTTTCTTTGATAAAATTTCAGAGGTGTTTCTGTTTAAAAAAAAAAGATATAACATTAGATGTGTGGTTTGGTGGTTTGGTTGGGCACAGTGACACACACCTGTAATCCCAGCACTTTGGGAGGCCAAGGCAAGAGGATGGCTTGAGCTCAGGAGTTTGAGACCACCCTGATAACAGAGAAAGATTTTGTCTACTACAAATCAGAAAAATTAGCCAGCATAGTGGCATGTGCCTGCAGTCCCAGTTACTCAAGGGGCTGAGGCAGGAGGATCCCTGGAGCCCAGGAGTTTCAGGCTGCAGTGAGCTTTGATAGCACCACCGCACTCCAGTCTGGGTGACAAAGCAAGACCCCCATCTCAAAAATTAAAATAATAAAAATAAAATAAATGCCTAGTTTATTATTATGGCCAAATATATTGTGATGATTGTATATATTTTGTTAGAATGTAAAAATGATCTCTACCTGATATAGACATTTGATAATAGAAAATGTGGAAGAGGCAGGGCGCAGTAGCTCACACGTGTAATCCCAGCACTTTGATTTGCCAATTTCAAGGTCAGGCGTTCCAGACCATCCAGCCTGATCAACATGGTGAAACCCCGTCTTTAGTAAAATTACAAAAATTAGCCAGGCGTGGTAGCACACGCCTGTGATCCCAGCTACTCGGGAGGTTGAGGCAGGAGAATCACTTGAACCTGGGAGGTGGAGGTTGCAGTAAGCCAAAATCATGCCATTGCACTCCAGCCTAGGCAACAAGAGCAAAACTTTCTCAAAAAAAAAAAAAAAAAAAAAAAAAGTTACTCTTAAAGGTTAAAACTAGAGAAAAGTTAATAATACAATGAAATTCTGTACTTCCTTCACCAAGATTCGCCAGTTGCTAATGGTTTGGTACATTTGTTTAATGTCATGTCATAGATTAGCCACATTCCATATTTGTTGGAACGTTTCCTTGTGATTAGACTTGGGTTTATGTTGTTGGCGGGAACCCACATAGATGATATGTGCTTCCTGTTGTGTACATCAGGAGGCACAGTGGTGCCAGTTGGCCCTAGTAAAGGTGATGCTAACTTGATTCACCTGGTTAAGTTGGCATCTGTGAAGGCTACTTTTGTATTAAAGCAGTGAACTTCTTCGGAAGGAACTTTTCACTGACTTCGGGAATTGCTGGCAGCCAGTTAGGAAAAGAGACCACTGTTTCTCTGTCAAAGGTAGCTGTAGTTAAGAAACATCCTAGTATAGTCAGACGAGCTCTGGAGGCTGGTATGCCAGCGCCTGGGACCAAGCTCTATAGCCATCTTTCCCTGTGACCATAGCCAAGTTATCTCTGAGCTGTGTGAGACTGTGCATATACGGAAATAGACACTCAGAGAAGGGAAGCAGTTTGCCCAAAGCTACTCAACTAATGCATGGCAGAGCTGGGATTAAAACCCATTTTTGCTTGGGTTAGCCCTGCCCTTGTCCTTATGCCAAGCTGCCTCCTTTGTGAGGTGGCTGGTCATTATTACTGTGGCACTGACTACTCAGAAGTAGTGCTCAGAACAAAGCAGAAGAGCACCAAGCCTTATAGGCCCTGACCAGTGAGAGGGAAGAGAGAGATGCCTTCCTTATCCATCTGGACTGCGCTTAGAATTCCTGGGCCAATTTGGGGATCCCAGGTATCAGCCCTAACATGGGCCAGTGCCAGTGCCAGGTACGTGTAGCCTGTACTTCCAGGTCTGGGCAGGCGGAGGCTGGAATGGTGCCAGCAGCTCACCTCTGTAACACAGCATGGAAGCATTTATTTCAAGGGTGGCTCAGAGAAGTGAAGCAGTTTGCCCAAAGCAAACTGGTTCCTCCCCTGCATGTGGCAGGCTGTCCTGCAAGCTGGGAGGCGGGCTGTTGCACGTTCCCCAGCCACCCTTGAAATAAATGCTTCCATGCTGTGTTACAGAGGTGAGCTGCTGGCACTGTTAGAGCCTCCGCCTGCCCAGACCGGGAAGTACAAGCTGCACATACCTGGCACTAGCCCATTTTCGGGTTGGTGCCTGGGATCCCCAGATTGGCACAGGCATTCTAAGGGCAGTCCAGACAGATGAAGGAAAGTATTGCCTCAGCCTGCCTGGGTTCCTGGGGGGAGAGAAGGAGACAGGAAGCATTAATGGGGGAAAGGTGTGCCAACCCTTGCCAAGCAGGTCATTGTGGGTGGGGAGACACCGCCTACTTGCTCGGGACGCCCTAGGATTTGGGTGGAGGTTCTTGAGGAGGCACGAGAAAGGAGGGCTGTGACAGCGATTCTGGAGCACCCTAGAATGGCTCTTAGTGGCCTTCTGCTCTGGTGACCCACCAGCAGCCCACCTGCCTGTCATCTTCCCAGTTAGCAGCCATCCCCAGAGCCAGTGACACCTGAGCACTTGGTAAGTAGAAAGACCCGGTGTCTGTTTTGGGAAAAACAGTGGCTCTGGCTGAAGCAGGAAATGGTACTCCTTGTCAAGGTTGTATTGTCCTGTTGCCGTAGAACTGAGACCCTGAGGATCAGCCCTCTTAATTTCCAGTTGCTTCTCCTTGCATTATTGATCCTCATAGGCCTCCAGGAAGGCAGCCAAATTTGGAGCCAGGACCAGTGGCTTGGTGAGGCACAGGCTGTGCTGTATGGGCCCTGGGGGGAGTTCTGGGGAGTTCTTATTCCCCTGGCTTATGGCCACCTTCAACCCTGCATCTTGGAGAGACCCCCAGGGCTCTGGCAGCCAAGTGGGCAGGAGCAGAGGGAGGGGCACCTTGGGAGGGAGAGCCCCAGAAGGGAACAGGGTTTATAGACAGACTCCCGATCACTGCTTGTAATGCTCGCTCAGTGAACAGTGGCAGTGCTTTACCTGATTCTTTCAAGAGAGCCCCTTCTCTCTCCTGCTGAATGAGGCTGAGATCCAGACTGGTTAGAAGCCTGACATGACCTGACATGTGAGACCTTACGTACTCTAAATGAATTCCCCAAGTGTCATCAATAAATCACGTTGGTTCTGGCATTTCCCTATCTTACCCTGCAAACCCCTCCTCCTAGACTGAGTTCTGAGGAGTGAGATTGCAGTTTTGACCCCTGTTCTTTCTGAGAGGGGGTTGTAAAGCAGGTATAAAATCCAGAAGCTGCTGTCAGAATTATGTGAGAACCTTTTCTGAATCTCTAGGGTGCTTTGATGCTTAAAAAGTCTTTCTGGGCTCCCTGAGATTTGAATCCTCTTGTTTTATCTGTCCTTTCACTCTGGTTCTTTTTTTCCTTTCTTGGGGACTTGATGCTTCTCAAATATTTGTTAAGTGGGCCCTTATATGAAACCTTAGAAAGCAACCAGCTAGGCATGCGCTTTGAAAGGAAAAGGAGGACTGAGAACAAGAGTAAACATTCCTCTGAGATTTGGCAGCAGGAGAGCTTTGCTCCTTTCCTGGTGTCAGTATGTGCCTGCAGCTCCCAGGCTGCCTTTACTCAAGGAAGATCCGTTTGCAAGACTCCTGACTCTTCTTCTCTGCTTTATTACAAAAGATGTTGATGCTTGTTTTAAAAACAATTTAGGCTGGGCTTGGTGGCTTATGCCTGTAATCCCAACACTTTGGAAGGCTGAGGTGGGTGGATCGCCTGAGGTCGGGAGTTCGAGACCAGCCTGACCAACTTGGAGAAACCCTGTCTCTACTAAAAATACAAAAAATTAGCCAGGGGTGGTGGCACATGCCTGTAATCCCAACTACTCTGGAGGCTGAGGCAGGAGAGTTGCTTGAACCCGGGAGGCAGAGGTTGCGGTGAGCTGAGATCACACCATTGCAGTCCAGACTGGGCAACAAGAGCGAAACTCCATCTCAAAAAAATAAAATAAAATAAAATAAACTACAAACATGAATGAAGGTATTTATCTCCCCACCAGTCTCCCTCATCCTCCCTTCCCTCCTGTTCTTAGACTGTTTTCTCTCCCAGTAGTATAGGTTGTGGGGCAAGTGTGTGTAGCTCTGCATTGGTGTCTTAAACAAAATGAGTGTGTCTTGAATGCACAGCTCAGCCACTCACTGTTTTCTTCGGCTGTGTGTCACGGCCATCCTGCCGTGGCACCACGTCTGTGCCAGCTGCTGCTCTTGGGCATCTGCAGAGGATTCCAAGACATGGATCTTGAGGTAGGCTTCTTCAGCTTTTTCTGCTTCATCTTATTCTCTACAGTCATTTGTATCATGCTTGTGAAACCTTTTTTTAAAAACTTGCTTACTAACACAGCACATGTTCATTTAAGAAAATGTAGAAAAATCAGATAAGCAGCCAGGCATGGTGGCTTACGCCTGTAATCTCAGCACTTTGGGAGGCTGAGGAGGGCAGAGCACCTGAGGTCAGGAGTTCGAGACCAAACTGGCCAACATGGCAAAACCCCATCTCTACTAAAAATACAAAAGTTAGCAGGCGTGCTGGTACGTACCTGTAGTCCCAGCTACCTGGGAGGCTGAGGTGAGAGAATATCTTGAACCCAGGAGGCGGTGGTTCCAGTGAGCCGAGATCATGCCACTGCACTCCAACCTGGATGACAGAGCAAGACCCTGTCCCAGAAAAAAAAAAAAATCAGATAAGCAATAAAAAAAAGAAATAGAAATGACCCCTAAGAGGTAACATTTTGGTATGTATAATACAAGTCTTTTACATTTGCTCTCTTATCTGAGCATTGCCACTGCCATTAAGGAAGGCACATGGTTATTAGTCCTGTCTCACAGATAGAAAGCCTGAGCCACAAAGAGGGTAGCAGGTTGCCCAGGGGTACACAGCATAGTAAAGACAGAGCTGGGGTGTACCTATCATATAATTCAACACTAATGCTCTCTCCACTGCAGCCCAGTCACTATCTTTGCACTCCCAGATAGAGAGGAGAGTGCCAGGCATTGGATTTCAGCTTTTTTCTGCTTCATCTTATTCTCTACAGTCATTTGTATCATGCTTGTAAAACCTTTTTTTAAATACTTGCTTACTAAAGTAAGCTGCCTTATCCAAAGGTTAATAGACAGATGGCTGCTTGAAGAAAGCCCCTGACTGACTTAGGAAAAGAAGTAGAAAACATGTTCTTCAGGTTTACAGATGATATAAGGAATTGTTTGCACTTTAGAGAACAGGATAGGCTTAGAAAACTGTCCAAGAGCTCTAATGACAGGTCAGGAACAACAGAATAACCTTTGGAAGGGGTGGATGTGAAGGGGCCCCCTTCTATTTCCATAAGCACAGAAAGGCCTGATTTCATGTTTGGGCAGTGGCGACTGGTCTGCCTGGGAATCCTAGTGGACCATAAGCAGAAGGACATGTCATTTTAGCACTTGGGCTTCATCTTACTTCCTGGGAGTGTTCTGAGCTACACATCAAGAGGACGTGATGAACTAAGGAAGAGGGTTTGGGAACCTGTCAATTGCCAAATGCGGTGACTGAGAGATTGCACCTAGAGAAGATGGGTTTGGGGAGGAAAATGTGCAGACCGAGACTTGGTGACCAGGGGCCAGGCAGGACAGGACCAGGAATGGCAGTTAGTTTAAGGGAGAGTCTAATCGGTCAGGATGCAGAACAGCTTTTTGGCATTAGAGTTCAGGAATGGCAGTGAGAGGCAGCACAGTGGAGTGGTGGAGAGCGCCTCCTCTCATGGCTTACTGGCTCCTGACTCCTGGCTCCTAGAGTCTTGAAGTTAGCTCACTCTTCCACGCTTCAATTTTCTCATCTATAAATGGGGATGATAATGGTACCTGCCTTGTAGTCCACTTGGAAAACCTAAAGGAGTGATCCATGATATCAGCTTAGAACATTGCCTGGCACATGGAGGTGCTATGCCCTGTTTGATTCACACAGAAGCTGGGTAGGCTCCACGTAAGAAGAGTTGTAGCAGGTCTTCTGCATGCGTTTGGTGTGGCCTACTTCCCCAGCCTTTGCCATTCCCTGCCCCCCTGTCTCGTTTCTTTCTCTATCTTCCTCTCCTGGGCCTAGGATCCTATATTTCCCCTACCTAGAACACCCTACCCCTCAATGTTTATTTTCTTCTTTGAAACTCTTAAGTATTTTATATCTTTTTCTTTAAATTTGTTTTTTTTTTTTTTTCACTAAAGAATGAGACAGGGTCTTGCTGTGTTGCCCAGGCTGGTCTAGAACTACTGGGCTCAAACAGTCTTCCATCTCAACCTCCCTGCCCAACCGCTGTACCCAGCAGTATTTTCTGTAATTAGCATAGTGTACTTTTCAGATTATCTTGGTGACCTAACTCTTCTTGACCTTGAACCTTCCCTGAGGCCTCCAGAGGCGATTTCCTCCTTCTTAGGACTCAGCTGTCCTTCACTCTTCCTTCCTTATGCACAGTCTATCCTATGACTGGTCTTATCTTTCTCCCTCAGTATAGGTGGTTTTAAAGGCACCCAGGGATTTGTCATCGTGGCCTCACCCCAACCCTGGGTCTGATCTAGGACTCTGAGTCAGGGAGACCTCCCTCCATTGAGTAATAATAGTAGCCTTGGGGTCTTCTCAGTGAGAAGATTGTAGAGTTTAAGGGAGGAAGAAGCACCAGTGCTGCCTCCTCATGGGAAAAATGAAGGCCACCCCCCTACCCCACCCCCCCCCACCCCCCGCCAACCACCACCACAGAACCACCAACCCCAAGGTCACTTGGCAGATTAGCAAAAGGACTAGCCAGGCCCCTCAGCCAGCTGCTTCTATATTCGCCCTCCACCACATTTCTACCAATTTATGCTCATCTGATGAGCTCCTCCTTTGAAGGGTCTGGAATGATCTGGAGGGGTCTGGAAAGCAGGGTCAGATGCCCCTGGAAAACTGAAGCCCAGGGGCAGTTATCTCTACAGGACTGCTTCAAGTTGCATGGTGAACAGACATCTTTTTTCCAATTGTGCCAGTTGTTCCTCTAATACTTGGTTATGTGAATCTAACAACAGACAAAAATCTCTGCCTCTTAGGGCTTATATTCTTTGGGAAGAGACAAGCACTAAACAAACGAGAAAATATGCATATACTCTGCCAGAGAGCAGTAAGACGGACGGAGAAAGTTGAAGCAGGGAAGGGAGATGGGAGTACCTGAGAGAGGACTGTGCTGGTTTGAAATAGGGAAGCCAGGGAGGGCCTCACTGGGAGGGCCGCCTTTGAGAAAAGACCTGAAGGAGGTGAAGCAGTGAGCTGTGGAGATGGGTAACTGGGGAAAGGACTTCAGCTAGGGAGAACAGCAGCTGCAAAGGCCCACCCAAGGCGGGATATGCCACCTGTGTTTAGACCAGAAGGAGGCCTTGTGCCTGGTGCTTAATGTACCAGAAGGAGTGGAGCAGGCAGGGGTGCCAGTTCCAGAAGACCTGCTGGCAGGTATCAAGATGGGCTTTTTCTCTGAGGTAGGAAGCTCCAGGAAGGATTTGATAGACCCAGATGGTGTTGTCTGGGACCAGGGTCATAGCAGCAGAGGTGGTGAGAAGTGATGAGATTCTATATATTTATTAAAGGCAAATGGGAGGCTGAGGTGGGTGGATCACAAGGTCAAGAAATCAAGTCCTGGCCAACATGGTGAAACCCCATCTCTACTAAAAAATACAAAAATTAGCCAGGTATGGTGGCACGCACCTGTGGTCCCAGCTACTTGGGAGGCTGAGGCGGAAGAGTCACTTGAACCCAGGAGGTAGAGGTTGCAGTGAGCCGAGATTGCACCACTGTACTCCAGCCTGGCAACAGAGCAAGACTCCATCTTAAAAAAAAAAAAAAAAGGCAAAGCCATCAAGATGCATTGACTCTAACTGGAAGGTTGGAGGTTTCATTAACTGAGATGAGAGAGACCATGCACGGAAGGTCCAGGGCTCAGTTTGGGATGTATTAGGCTTGTGCCACCATTGGACATCCATGTGGAGGTGTCAGAGAAGCTGGCCTAGAGAAATAAATTTGGGAATCATCATCATACAGAAGGCATTGGAAGGCACAAGCAGGCATAAGATCATAGAGGAAGCGTAGATGGAGAATGAAAGAGACCTTTAGAGATTAGGAAGAAAATTGCTAACAGGGACCAACGAAGGAGATTGATAAGGATAGCCAGTGATAACAGAGGAAAACCTGGGAGGGAGCCAAGTGAAGAGAAGGTGTGGAGGAGGAGGAATTGAGCAGTCATATCACATGCTGTCGTGAGTCAAGTAAAATGAAGATCATAAGTGTTTACTTTAAAAGTACAGTGACATTATCCGGGCGTGGTGGCTCACGCCTGTAATCCCAATACTTTGGGAGGCCAAGGTGGGCAAATCACTTGAGGTCATGAGTTGAAAATCAGCCTGTCCAACATGGTGAAACCCTGACTCTACCAAAAATAAAAAAATTAGCCAGGCATGGTGACACGTGTCTGTAGTCCCAGCTATGGGAGTCTGAGATGGGAGAATTGCTCTAATCTGGGAGGCAGAGGTTGCAATGAGCCAGGATCGAGCCATTGCACTCCAACCTGGGCAACAAAGTGAGACCCAGTCTCAAAAAAAAAAAAAAAAAAAAAAACGCCAGACATGGTGGCTCACACTTGTAATTCTAACACTTTGGGAAGCCAAGGTAAGAGGATCACTTGAGGTGAGGTGTTCAAGACTAGCCTGGGGCTAACATGGTGAAACCCAACTCTACTAAAAATACAAAAATTAGCTGGGTGTGGTGGCAGGTGCCTGTAATTCCAGCTACTTGGGAGGCTGAGGCAGAAGAATCAGCTGAACCCCGGACACAGAGGTTGCAGTGAGCTGAAATCGCACCACTACCACTATACCTAGCCTGGGTGACAGAGTGAGACTGTCAAAAAAAAAAAAAAAAGCCAGGCACAGTGGCTCATGCCTGTAATTCCAGCACTTTGAGATGCCAAGGAGGGAAGATCATTTGAGGAGTTCAGTTCAAGACCAGCCTGGCCAACATGATGAAAACCCATCTCTACTAAAAATACAAAAATTACCTGGGCATGGTGGCATGCATCTGTAGTCCCAGCTACTCTGGAGGCTGTGGTAGGAGGATTGCTTGAGCCTAGTAAGCAGAAGCTGCAGTGAACCAAGGTCACACCACTGCACTCCAGCCTAATGGCAGAGCAAGACTTGGTCTCAAAAAAAAAAAAAAAAAAGTACAATGACATTTTTTTTTTACACCCAAGTCACCTATACCCTCCCTATTCATACAGAGGAACGTTCTATTCTTTTTCTAGTTATTTTCATGGGAATCATGATCTTTATGTAAATGACATTGCAGTATGTTTTCCTGTGAGGGGAATTTTAGGGTCAAAGAACATGAATGTTTTTAGGTGAGACTCGAACTTGAGGTCCGTGGGTTCTCCTGACCAATCACAGCTTAGCCGTGGGATTTTTCTGTGTCTCCTCTCGGGAAGGTTCAGAAGTTACTCAGCCCTGCAGATCCCTATTCCTGCCTTCCTGCTGCAGTTGTATGTCGCATTTCTCCTGGGCTTTCATTGTCTCTCATGGGGCCTACTGGCCACCCACTCAGTGGCTACAGTTCTTACCACCAGCCTTGGTCCCCTCATCCAAAGCATTCGCAGGCCAGCAAGAGCCAGCCAGAGCTTCCCTCAGAGTGGGTGGTGTAGTGATAAATGAAATGGCCCTGCCTTCCCTCATCTCACTGGGTCGATTAAATGAGGTGTGATGTACCTGAAAGCACTTCAGGAACTTGAGTCTCATGCTCTACCAACTGAGCTAGCCAGGTGCTCTTAAAGGCTATCCTAGACTTCATTGTTTGAAAAGAAAACAGTAGCTGGGTGCCATGGCTCACGCCTGTAATCCCAGCACTTTGGAAGGCCAAGGTGGGCAGATCACTTGAGCCCAGGAGTTCGAGACCAGCCTGGGCAACATGGTGAAAACCCAGATACAATTTGTAAAACCTAGATAAAAGTTGTATTTTATCTACAAAAAATAAAAAGTTAGTCGGGTGTGGTGGTCAGCTACTCTGAGATGGGAGAATCACCTGAGCCCAGGAAATTGAGGCTGCCATGAGCTATGATTGTGCCACTGCACTCTAGCCTGGTGACAGGGAGATCTTGTCTCAAAAAAAAAAAAAAAAAAAAAAAAGGTGTAAGTGGTGGTGTCTGTGGTGTCCACACTCTGTAACCACAGAGCCTCTAGAGCAGGGCTGTTGACCTGTAGTTGGCATTCTGGTCACAAGAGCTCTGTGTCAGAGGTGTGAGGGGCTTGGGTGGAGTCGTCAAGCCGGGGAGTATGGCTGTTAGTGTCAATTGCCCTCATGCTAAGCAGTGACAAGTGCCACGTCTGCTCCCCAGATACCTGTGTGTGTCATAGTCGGGAATCACTGAGACGAGGACCTATGGGAGGCTGGAGCCCGGGAGGGCAGAGCAGGAATGAGCCTTGGAGATGATCTAATTCTGACATTTTACTCAGCGAGGACACAGGTGGGGCAGCCAGAGAGGTACTCAGCTATGAGTCAGGGCCCCATCCCTCAACTCCTCAGCCTGGGTCTTCCCGGGAACAGAACAGGCAGCTGCTTCCCAGACTTTGCAGGGCTCTGGGAGGTGGCCTTCCCCTTGCGCTGACTCCCTTGCCAGGTTTGCTGTAACCCTTGCTCCTCCAAGCCTGGCTGAAATTGCCTCCAGTCTGCCCTTTACAGCAGCCTGAAAGATCTTTGTAAAAATGGAGCCCTGTTCCTTCCCATCCTCTTCATAACCCTCATAGGCTCTCTGTGGCCCCTAGAATAAACACCCACATCCTCAGCTTACAAAAGTTAGTCGGGCATTTGCATCCTCAAGACCCTGAGTGACCTCACGGCCCTTCTCTCTACCCACAGACAGCCTGGGTTCTCCTTCCTTGGGCCTCTTCATATCTCTGTTTCTATCACCCTGGAATCCCACTCAGCCCGCCTGGGTCAAAGGCTGTGTAAGGTCCTCAGGAAAGCTTCTCTTGACCACCGCAACAGACTCATGTGCTCTGAGTGCTGTGCCGTGCTTGGCATTTGTCCTTCAGAGCCCTGGTTACTGCTGGCTAATGTAGCCTGGCACATGGTGGTAGGTACTTGACAAATATTTGTTGAACGAGTGAATGAAAGCAGCTGGCAGGGACCAGAAGAAGGGCAAAGGGGCAGGGACAATGTCCAACCATAGCCCCTGTGGTCTTTGCTCAGAAGGGCTCTGGACCGGTCCCTGCCTGCCGGCAGAACCACCCTACCTCGGAAGCCCTGTCCAAGCAGCGTGGGGGGCCTCAGGACCATTAAAGCTTCAGGAGGAAGGAGCTAGGTCT
Source organism: Saimiri boliviensis (assembly GCF_048565385.1). Lineage (NCBI taxonomy): Eukaryota > Metazoa > Chordata > Mammalia > Primates > Cebidae > Saimiri > Saimiri boliviensis. The sequence goes on from NC_133452.1 coordinate 99,729,540, forward strand.
CTTCTGGGACCTGGGCAGGCCTTTCCTTTACCTCCTTGTCATCTCTCAGCATTTCATTTGGTTTTTAAAATGTCTCCCCCTTCCCTCAACCTTATGAAAGTATCCCACACTACTGTGAAGAAACTGGATATGTAGGAAAATATAATTAAGAAAATAAAAATCATCTACAGCTTCACCCCTCAGAGAAGAGTGCTGTTAACATTTCTGGCCACGTCTTTTCAGTTTTGTTTCTATGCATGTGTATGTGCTTTGACATTGCTGAGCTGCTCTTGTTTGTGAAAACCACAGATTTTTAGCATTTTCACAGTCTTCAGTGGCTACAGTTGGAGGCAGTCAGCACATTAGTGTTCCCAGTGGAGAGGTGATGCAGGGATCTGGGTGCCTCTCTCTCCCTACTATGGTTGGGTGGGCGGCCACACCCAAGGCCTCCTTCTATGGCAGCTTTCCTATCCCTGGTGAAGAGTACCCTCTTGTCTCTGATCTCTTCTCCAGGACATTCTCCAGCCCTGGAGGCTGGGTTGTTCCTAGGGGCGGCATCTTGGGGCATTGGGAAGAATTATAGCATGTGTGGGTGGCCTTTTCTCTTGTTCTGGCACTCTCTGAACAAGACCAGCCCCAGGCCACTCCTGGGGTTTGGCCTCAGGTGACTCTCTAGGGTGACTCTGGCCAGCTAGAACACCACACGGCCTTCTCCTGTGTCCTTAAGAGGGTGGAGTGACCTGAATTGGCAAATAGTAAGCAGAGAACACAGCAGAGTTGCTGCCCTAGAAAACCAGGGCACTAGGTCAGCACTTGGATTAATGATTGATAGGAAAGGTTGGGAGATAATCAGCCAAACCCATTCTCCCATGGCGTCCCTCACTTCTGTTCCCAAAAGCACCTGCCACGGAGATGGAGCAACCTCTGTCCTGCATCCAGAGGCTGCCCTTTACTACCCTGCAGTGTGGGAGGAAGGAAAAGATAAAGCAACTGGGTCACCCGCATGTGGGGCAAGAGGTGGAGGAAGGTTTAGGCCCTTCTCCCTGAAAAAAGAAGCATGTGCTCAGAGTAGGGAGCTCCCTGCCAGTTCTCTCCCCACAGTTGATGGTGAGGCAGGGTCTAAGAAGTTCTGTCTGTGGAGGTCCCTTGGGGTTCAGCAGGCTAGCACATTTCTAGAGCTGGAATATCACCGTACAATCCCTTAACACAAGCCACAGATGATGATAATCGTAGCAGCCGCCGTGGTCCTTATTTGTAGGACCCTTACTGTGTACCTCGAACTGTTAAGCAGTTACTGCATTGTTACTTACTCCACACAGCAGCTTCTCAGGTTAGGTGGTAGTATCCTAGTTTTAGTATCTTCCCCAAGTCATAGAGTAGAAGGGATGGCCAGGGTTTGAACCCAGGCCTCACTGAAGCTGACAGAATTAAGTTCTTTGGAGTATTGCATCTCGATGGCAGTAATATATGAAAACTGATACCGTGGCAAGTGCTGCAACTCAAAATAGTGTGGCTAAGGCTCATGTTTTTAGTATGTTTATTTATTCAGCAAGTGTATGTTGAGCACCTGCTAAATGCCAGGCACCGTGCCAGGTGCTGGGACCTACCTCAGTAAGATACAGGGCATTCTCTGGGAAACTGATAACATGGTGAGGCCAGAGCCGTTAGCAGACATGGCAGTTTGGTGTAGTGATTGCAGATCTGGAGGGCCTGGGCCAGGGTTGTGGTGAGAAGGAACAGAATAGAGCTAATCCAGGAGGGGTTCCCGGAAGAAGTACTGGCAGGTCTTGAAGGAGAGAAGGTCTTAGCTAGTGGAGTGGGCAGCATTCCCGGTAGATGACAGTCCAAGCCTCTATGCTCAGGGAGTGATGCCGGATCATGGGGCAAGTAGAGGGCAGGGCAAGCAGATAGGGCTGGAGAGGGAGGCAAGGACCAGAGCCTGTGGCTGTCTTCAGCACACAGGGGTCATTTTCTGGCAGTAATGTCCAGAAGGGCTTTGACCAAAGTGTTCTTGACAGAAACAGCTGAGGACTGGCAGTCAGATAGGATTCAGAGGTGATAGCTCCAGATTGAGGCTGAGGGGCCCCAGCAGGAGGGGGCCTGGTCCAGTCTTAACCAGCACCATATATGAAGCACACAGTAGAGTGGCTAAGA